>NC_059337.1:22892500-24180000 GCF_018350155.1 Leopardus geoffroyi | reverse complement strand
CTTGCAGCCCAGGGATAAACCCCACTTGATCATGATGAATGTTTTTTTTTTAATGTATTGTTGGATTTTGTTTGCTGGTTTTGCATCAAAGTTCATCAGTTATTGGTCTGCTGTTACCTTTTTTTTAATGATGTCTATCTGACTTTGGTATAGAGTGATACTCACCTTAGAGAATGAATTTGGAAGTTTTCCTCCTCCTTCTATTTTTTGGGAGTTTGAGAATAATAGGTATTAGCTCTTCTTTAAATGTTTTGTGGAATTTCCCTGTGAAGCCATCTGGTCCTGGGCTTTTGTTTGTTGAGATTTTTTAAAATTACCGATTCAATCTCCTTGATGGTAACCAGCCTGTTCAAATTTCTATTCCTTTCTGCTTCAGTTTTGGTAGGTTATGTGTTTCTAGGAATTTATTAATTTCTTCCCGGTTGTCAAATTTGTTGGCATAGTTTTTCATAATATTGTCTTACCATGGTTTGCATTTCTGTTGTGGTGGTTTTTATTTTTTCCTCTTTTATTCTTGATATTGTTTATTTGAATTCTCTTTCTCTTTCTCCTTGATGAATTTATCATGTTTTTATCTTTTCAAAGAACTAGTTCTTAGTTTCCTTGATCTGCTGTATTGTGTTTTTAGTTTCTATACAATTTATTTCTACCCTAATATTATTTCTTTCCTTCTGCTGGCTTTGGGTGTTGTTTTTCTTTTCCTACCTTCCTTAGGTGTAAGTTTAGGTTATTTTCTGAACTTCTTTTTGCTTCTTGAGTTAGGCCAATGTGGTTACATACTTCCCTCTTAGAACTGCTTTTGCTACATTCCAAAAGTTATGGACTATTTTGTTTTCATTTCCATTTGTTTCCATGTATTTTTTAAATGTTTTTAAAAATTTATATCTAAATTAGTTAGCATATAGTGCAACAATGATTTCAGGAGTAGATTGCTTAATGCCCCTTACCCATTTAGCCCCTTCCCCCTCCCACAACCCCTCCACTAACCCTCAGCTTGTTCTCCATATTTATGAGTCTCTTCTGTTTTGTCCCCCTCCCTGTTTTTGTATTATTTTTGTTTCCCTTCCCTTATGTTCATCTGTTTTGTCTCTTAAAGTCCTCATATGAGTGAAAAAGAAAACCAAAGCAGGAGGCATCACAATCCCAAACTTTAAGCTATACTACAAAGCTGTAATCATCAAGACAGTATGGTACTGGCACAAGAACAGACACTCAGATCAATGGAACAGAATAGAGAACCCAGAAATGGACCTACAAACGTATGGCCAACGAATCTTTGACAAAGCAGGAAAGAATATCCAATGGAATAAAGACAGTCTCTTCAGCAAGTGGTGTTGGGAAAACTGGACAGCGACATGCAGAAGGATGAACCTGGACCACTTGTTTTCCATGCATTTTTAATTTATTTCTTGATTTCTTCATTTACCCATTCATCATTTATTAGTATGTTATTTAACCTAAATGTGTTTGTAGTCTCTCCAGATTTTTTCCTGTAGTTGGTTTCTAGTTTCATAGTGTTGTGATCAGAAAAGACACATGGTATGACTTTGAACTTGCATTTGTTGAGGCTAGTTTTGTGGGCTACTGTGTGATCTATTCTAGAGAATGTTCCATGTGAACTTGAAAAGAATGTGTATTTTTCTGTTTTAGAATGAAATGTTCTGAATATATCTGTTAAATCCATCTGGTCCAGTTTGTAATTCAAAGATATTGCTCCTTATTTTCTGTTCAGGTTATCTGTCCATTGATGTAAATGTGCGTGTTAATTTCCCCTACTATTATTATATTATTATATATTATTTCCTTTAGTTTATTATTAATTGTTTATGTATTAACTTCTCCTATTTGGGGTGCATAGATATTTACAATTGTTACATCTTCTGGTTGGATCGTCTCCTTTAATATTACATAGTGCCCTTCTTGGTTTCTTGTTACAGACTTTGTTTTAAAGCCTATTTTGTGTGACATATGTTTGCTACTTTGGCTTTCCTTTGACATCCATTTGCATGATCAATGTTTCTCCATTTCCTAACTTTCTATCTGCGGGTGTCTTTAGGCCTAAAATGAATCTTTTGTAAGCAGAATATAGATGGGTCTTGTTTTCATGTTCACTCTATTATCCTATGTCTTTTGATTTTAGTATTTGGTTCATTTACACTGAAAGTAATTATTGATAAATATGCACTTATTGCCATGTTATTACTTATTTTGTGGTTGTTTTGTAGTTTTTCTCTTATCCTTTCTTCATTTTCTCTTTTATGGTTTGCTGTGTGTCTTTAGCATTATACTTGGATTTCCAACTATTTATTCTTTTTCCTATTATTGTTTTTTGATTTGCAGTTATCGTTCTGTTTATATCTAACATTTTCTGCATAGAGCAGCCTATATTAAACTCATGTCTGCTTAATTTTGTACTAATTTATTCCTCTCCATCCACATTTCAGATATTTGGCATCATATTTTATATCCTTTTATTTTGTGCTTGTATTGAGTGATTTTTATAAGTATACTTAATACTTTTTTTGCTTTTGTACTTTCTATTTTTCTTACTCTTACTTATGATTTTTGTTTCCCACTGAGAGGTTTTTAATCTTTTTTGTTGGGCTGGTTTAGTGGTCATGAATTCTTTTAACGTTTGTTTTCTAAGAAACTATTCAGCTTTCCTTATATTCTGAATGATAGCCCTGCTGGAAAAGTATTCTTGGCTATAGATTTTTCCCTTTCAACACTTTGAATGCATAATGCTATTTCCTTTGGGCCTGCAAAGTTTTTGTTGAAAAATGATCTGATATACTTATGGGGTTTCTTTTGTATGTAATTGTCTTCTTTTCTCTTACAACTTTTAATATTCTTTCAGAATCATTATATTTTGCCATTTTAATTACTATGTGTCTTGGTGTGGACCTCCTAGGGTTGAATTTGTTGGGGAACTTTATATGTGTTGAATCTGGATCTGTTCCCCTCCCCCGATTCAGGAAATTTTCAGCCATTATTTCTTCAAATATATTTTGTGCCCTCCTTTCTCTCTCTTCTCCTGGAGTCCCTATAATGTGAATTTTATTACACGTGATGAGGTCAATGAGTTCTTTAGGTCTATTCTCATTGTGCAGTATTTGTTTGTCTCTCACCTATTCATCTTGATTGCTTTCTACTATTCTCTCTTCCAGGTCACTGATACTGTCCTCTGCTTCCTGTAGCCTATTCTTTATTCATCTGTTGTATTTTTTTATTTCATTTATTGAGTTCTTTATCTCTGATGTTATTTTTATCTGTCAAATTCTCACTGATATCCTCCATCTTTTTCTGAAATCCAGTGGGTATCTTTAATGATTGTTACTTTAAATTATGTATCAGACATATTACTTATTTCTCCTTCACTTAGATCTCTTGCTGTGATTTTTCTCGTGTTCTTCCATTTGGCACATATTCCTCTCTCTCCTCATTTTGTCTACCTCTCTGTTTGTTTTTCTGTGTCAGGAAAGTCTGTTATGTCTTCTACTCTTGAAAGTAGTGACTTTGTGAAGAAAAGGTCATGTAGTGCTCTGCAGTGCAGTGTCTTCCGTTCACTAGAACCTGGCACTTTAGCTCAGGCTCCCATGTATGTTGCTTGCATCCTGATATCGTGTCTGAGTCACTTTTCCTTTCATTTCAGACATCTATACTGACTTCTTGCCTGTTGTGGGTTTTTCTTACTGTTTTTAACGTTAGTGAGAACCAGGGAGGCCAGCTGAGGTGGTGTCACACCAGAAGGGCTCAGGGGTGTGGTGTTAGTGTTAGAAAATTTTGCACTGAGTCTATAGTCCTTGAACAGATCCCCAGAAGCATGTTGGCTGCTTGGCCATGGCACAGAGAGTCAGTGACTAGGCAGGGTGTGTAGCCTTAATAAAATGCATGCTGAGCTAAAGGCTGAGGCAAATAGGCTTGGAGTGGATGAGTTCTTGGGAGAACTTGTGGGTGGGATGCACTGCTAGCAGATTATGTAACAATTGTCTGTGCAGTGCTATGTCCTGCAGGTGTCTCTATGTTTATGTTGGGGGGGGGGTGGGGGAGGAAAAGGCATCCACCAGCTCCTTTGTTTCTAGAGCAGTCCCCCAGCACATTCTGAAATCAATATAAACAGACCTCCCTCACTTTATGCAAGCTGTCACTTCTATGTTGTCTCCCTTTGAGTTATTGTCTTTTTAATAGATAGAGATAGATAGAGACCAAGCTATCAATGGCCTTACCAGTTTACCCAGTGCTGAGTTGGCTGACTTTTAAAGTTACAGGCTCAAAGTCCTATTGGCTATACAAACTCATGGAATTCAGCCCCTCTGGTTTTCAAATCCAGACATTATGGGGATTTGTTTTCCCCATGTGGGATCCCTGGTGCTTTTCCCTGTCTGCTATTGCGGCTCCCTCCTTTCTGTGGGCAACTCTTTTCTGCCCTTTCTACCCTTCTAACTTCTACCTTTTCTAACTTCTCTGATGTGCCTTTTTCCACACCTTTAGTTGTGGGGTTTGTTCTGCTAGTCTTTGGATAACTCTCTAGTTTATTTACTCAGATGTGAGTGATATCTAGTTGTAATCATGGAATGACGTGAGTTTAAGGTCTTCCTACTTTGCCATCTTCCCATGCCTCCTTCATAACTGAGTTACTTTCTTACAGGGTTGTTATTTATACTATATTAAGACAGTGAACATTTCAGCTTTAGTTTATTGAAGCTGACAGTATGGTAATTTCACAAGCTTCTTCATATCCACTTCTGTATGGTGGTGGTTTAGCTAGGGATATGGCAATGTTGACACACACACACACGCACACACACACAGACATTATAACAGAGTAAATAATGTTGCAAAAATTGATTTTCAAAATTTACCACTTAGGTTATTCAAGCAAGAATTAATCCACACCAAAACAACACTTTATATAAACTTGATTTCAGAAACTTTGTCTCTCTTCTCTATCCTAAGCAACATTTTCCCACATTAGAACAATAATATTACTACTAAGTTCTCATCTACTGATTTAATCTCTAGATATAACTTCATATTTTTACCTGATCTGCACTTACAGTTCCTTCTTTAATTTTTTGTCTCCGTTAATATTAAAACTAAAATTTTTCTATTTAGCGACATTATTTCTATTACACACACACACACACACACACACACACACACACACACATAGCTAAACTCTCTAGATAAAGGAGTCATATCAACACTTTCTCTATGTGTTTTTCCAATTTTCTCTTAAGTCATCTTAAGCCAAACCAACAGCATGATTACTAACACTTCAGTATCTATTCCATAATGCCAACTTTGTTATAATCTCTCAATGTGATTACAATTTTTTATAAATAAGACAGTAAGTAATGGGTTCACCACATACTTAGGCTGGCCTGGAGAAAAGACCTTGGATTCATTTTCACACAGTCTATTTAGAAAATACTGACAGAAAATAATTGTGAAATGTTATGTGCAAAGAGACTTTAACCTGCTAACCCTACTTGGAATGCATGACCTGTAGCCTCACTCCAGAGTTGAATAAGGCATGTTTGATATGTAAATCTGACTCAACATTACTCTATCTGTATATATACAAAGTGCACTGACAACTAGATATTTTTGTTTCTCCGTATCAGGTGTGCGCGCACACACACACACACACACACACACACACACCTAGGCTTCTACATGAATTAAGTCATAAAATATTTATAGGGTGGTTAGTGCAAAATAAAACTGTGCATGAGTAACAATTAGATCTCTCAATGATATGACATTAGTCCATTCTGCATATTACAGACTTCTATAAAGCTAAGTAAACATCATGCTAGATTAAAATTCTCTATATCCTGTGTGATTAATTTACCACCTAACTCAGGTACCATAACTATACCTTTATATTTATTTTCTTATTCTTTCACTCTCAATTATGAATTGCCAGCACTAAAGACAAACACATGAAAAGAAAAATCCATACAACAAACATAAATCTGCTCAAATTTATCTGGAAAGAAACAAATAGAATGCCAGAATCTTAAAAATTCCTACTATAATCAGGAAGCTACCCTGATTATTTTTTATGGGAACACTTTTTTATCAGTGACAATGACCATTGTCATTCTTGCATATATTATCAGAATGTAGCTTATTATAAATAAATATTTTATTAAAGCTGTAATTTATTCAATGGCTTTTTCAGAACATCTAAATCTTAGAATACTAATTTTGCTTTGCAATTAATAATATTTAAGTGATTAGTAATGAAAGTCTATCTTGGTATGACTGTCAGTGTAATGTTACAATTTACTGAAAATGTATGTGGCTTTTTATAAATATAATTTATTGTCAAATTGGCTTACATACAACACCCAGTGCTCATCCCAGCAAGAGTCCTCCTCAATGCCCATCACCCAATTTCCCTCTCCCCCACCCCTCCATCCACCTTTAGTTTGTTTTTTGTATTTAATAGTCTCTTGTGGTTTGCCTCCCACCCTCTCTGTTTAGAAGACCATGGGGGAAGCGAAGGGGAAAAATAGATGAAAATATATATGTTTAAAAGAGAACACTCAACCTATCCTGAAAACATCAATCTTTAGGTACCAAGTAACACATTTACAAATATTAGACGATATTCCTAAGAAATGTGTTAGCTAATATTTGGGTTAGTTTGATGAGATATTTCATTTTATTTTGTTTCATTTTATTTTCATTTTTAAATGAAGTTTAAAAAATTTAAAAATGTCATTTTTAAATGTTTATTCATTTTGAGAGAGAGAGAGAGCAGGGAAGGGGCAAGGAGAGAGAGAGAGAGAGGAAGAGAATACCAAGTATTTTCTGCACTGTTAGCACAGAGCCTGATGCAGGACTTGATCCCATAAACCGTGAGATAATGCTCTGAGCCAAAAATCAAGAGTTGGACGCTTAACCTACTGAGCCACCAGGTACCCCTGAGATATTTTAAACTTTCTATTAAAATATAATATATGTGTAGAAAAGTGCATATATGAAAATTGTACAGATAAAAATTTGCACCATCCAAACCAATTAATCAAGATAAAATTAGATAACATTTAATTAGATAAAATGTTCATCTAACTAGTAAGAATCTTGAGCAAATGATGCAGTCACAAAGAGAGCAAAATTATATAATCACATTTTTATAAACAAAAAAATAACAAAAAAATAAAAAAAGTGAAATACATTTTTAGAAGAATTGCATTTGGGGCTATGAGGCTGGATCTGGTCATAGGGAAGATTCTATCGCGTTATATTTTTCTTGTATGTCTGAGTTCTGTACTATTATAGCATACTAATATGGACAATTTACTGCATAGATATTATGCATCAATATGCTATTATACTGTTTGGATTGAGATAGTAGCACCAATTCCATGAACCTGTGAATCTACTAATGGTAACAAATAGACAAGTAGGGGCTTGCGAGAATACGCTTTTTAAATAAAAACATGTCCTATTGGTCCTGATATCTGTATGCCTGTTCAAAGGTTTGTTAATGATTGAGGTTCTAGAGTCATTTCAATACCTGGCAGAGATAATTCCCTCTTTGATCTATGACTGAGTCCTTTAGAATTACCTCCTATTGTTCTAGAGAATAAATATAAATAAAAAATCCATAATAAATTAATACAAAAATAAGTAGTACTTGATAGGAGTTGTGACAGAACTTCGTTAAGAAAAAATTGCCTATTCTTTTTTTTCAATATATGAAATTTATTGTCAAATTGGTTTCCATACAACACCCAGTGCTCATCCCAAAAGGTGCCCTCCTCAATACCCATCACGCACCCACCCCTCCCTCCCACCCCCCAAAAATTGCCTATTCTTAAAGCATTAACCACTAGGTCCCAAGTAACACAAAATCCTCAACAAGGCATGCCAGGAAATATAGAAACCATTTTTCTTAAGGATGCATATTTCAAGTTTTAGTAAGAAATCATAATGATATGATATTTCCATATCTTTCCATTTGATGCTTTTAACATCATATCTTTTTAAGTACAGAATAGTATTGCAAATTGAACCATTTTGTGTTTCAAAATAATTATTGAGAATTTTATCATATAAAAATTTTATGGTCTTAAAGAGATCTAACAAAATTTCACATACGGCTTCTCATGTTGTAAAACTGAGAAACAATTCAAGTCAATCCTCAAAAATTAAGGTAGAAGCAGAAATGTAATGCAGTGTGACCACAAAAGCTTTGTGAATCATGGAGTCTCTCTTCTGAAATTTCAATAATTAAACAAATACAGAAAATCTGATAATATTTGGATTTCACTATAACAATTTTTTTTATCTAATCTGAAACTGCCAAAAAAATTCTCTTAAATTCTACATGTTTCCATCAAAGCAGAAAATAATTACAATGAAAAAACAAATTATGACGATACAATAATGTAGATAACCCTGATAAGAGTCTCAATGAGGAAAATGACACATTATAAAAATATTCATAAATAAGCTTCTTAAAGATGAACACAGAGACCTCAGGACCTGGCACACAGAATATGACATATGAACTTCAAAGGATCTTTGTTGTTACTCACCTCTATTCCTTGAAGTGGAAAACCTGATTCCAATCCTATCTCAGCAAAACTTGACAGAAAGAAAAGCAAAAACAAGGTATCAAAAAATATTCAACAGCAAAATTAACAAAAAACTAAAATTGGTTCCATTGTCATTATTTAATGTAGGCATACATTTTTTCTTCTTTTAGTCCAAATGGGAATTTCAGTACCCACTACTATTGTTTCTCTCCTTATTAATTCATTCATTTTTATTCTCTTATTTTTTACTTAAGAACATATTTTCTATATACAAGTATCTCTCTACAACTGTGTGTTCAAAGTGAGAAAATGGAGCAAGTCTTGGATTACTGATCATATCTAAATGTGCATAGTGCCTTATAAAATAGGACACAAATGCTCTTTTCTTAGAAAAATATAAATCATGCTAACAGTGGTATTGTGTTGGCACTGAGAGGTCACCAAAGAGAGCCAGGCCTTGAAAGTCTTTTTTGTTCTAGTAAAGGGCAATTCATCTGGACCTCAGATTGACATCTGGAATCAATCCCTCAGGATCCTCAGACAATTGTGCTCATCATTGATCTAGGCAGGCACCCTCCCAACAAATAATCATTTCCATAACTAGGCTGATTTTGTGTAGGTTTGATTAAAGAACAGTAAATATGTAGTAGAAATTTTATTTAGTATCTTAATAATATGATTCATATATATACCATTAAAATGCTACCTTTGTTCTAATAAATTAGATAAGATATATTGGGAATATATAAAACCCTTTAATCAGCTAAAATTTTAAGGAGCAAATGAGGTACCAAAAATAATATGATTATAGTATAAATATAAGTAGAAGCATCTATATTATGAATATTTCAGATAAATATAAAAAATCAGTATTTAGCACAGTTGAATTTCACTACAAGATTATTTTTATTCAATACAAAATTGTGAAAAAAAGAAATATGGAAATGATTCCCCGAAGTTATTCAAGTTATTTTGAAAAGATATATTAAAAAGTGAAGAAACAATAATGAGGATTCCTTGATCCACATAGGTATATTCATTGGGAAAAATGTCTATCATTAAAATATTTTTCCTTGAACTTTTGAAAGAACTAACTCACAGATTTTGAAATACTGATATCACTGGTCAAAAACACATAAGAATTTCAAAAGTACCAGGATAGCAACTAACCTTTCTTTCTTGAAAGTAACTTGTTCACTTGAAAAAAAAATAGTAACCTGTTCTAGCTTTTGACCTGAAAAACATTACCAAAAAAGAAAAGATGAGACAATGCATTAAATTAATTAAAAATAAGACATAACATTTGTTCTGTTTTAATCATACAGACACCCCTTGCCAGAAACATCATAGTTGCTTGGTCCTTTGTTACTTTGTCATATCATTTATTCACTTATTTCCTTCCAGAGTTATTTACTTTCCAAATGGCCAATAATTCTCTTCAATGAGCTATTCAAATATGTACACAGCAGTTTCTCTAAAATGGGAAATTCTAAAGCTGTATTCCACCCAATAAAGACTAAAAATACATTGTGATGTTAAAAATTCCCTGTGATGTGGAAAACTAAAAGCACATAGTAGGAGTATTATGAGATTATTTAGGAGTATTATGAGAGGGTATTATAAGGGGTATTCTGAAGATTATTGATGACCTCATCAATTGAACAATACTAAAAGTGTTACTTGTCTTATTAGAAGACCACTCAGCTGGACCTCAGCAACCCCAAGTACTTATGCTTATTAATGATCCAGACAGGACAAGTACCAACCAACAAAATTTCCTCACACCACATTAATGTTTTTAACAAGTTAACACTTGCATTTGCCTTACAGTGAAAAACAGCACAGGTAGACATTTAACTTGACTTTAGTATATCTGGTTTTAATGGCAATTCCAGAAGCTTCCCAGAATCCTTCTCTTTAGAGTGATACATAAAGTGATATTGCAGTGGGTGAGTTTTCAATTCTGATATATTTATTCAATAAGATAGAACCAGAATCAAAAGTTATCTATGAAGTTGGATTATATCACTTAAAATATTATTAAGTTATGTTAAGACCTGAAAACAGTATACAATGTGATACTACTTTCATTTGATAGGTCTGTAGTCCCTGGCCTACAGAGAGAAGATACATGTTCATATTGAAAGCATAGTATCATTGTCCCCACACCATTCTGTTTTATTTCACTAGGAGCAACTTTATTTCAGTACACAACACACACAAGCCAAATGTATTCCATGACTTGCCCTCATTAATCTGGAAGTGCTTCCAAACATATGGATTTTTAAACACAAAATCCAGTTCTCCTTACTAATGTACAATATACATTTCCTTTCAGAAGTCACAGAAAACATCCTACAAGAAGGATATTTTTGTCATTCTCCTGATATTGCTGATTTTCCAACATCTGAATTAGGTTTAATGCACTATTATTTGCAAAAGCATCAAATATTAATAGCAAATAACTGAAAATAAGAAATAGATATAATAAATATATCTGATTAACACATGTACGATATATATTTTTACATTTTTAGTTGTTTAACATACAGTACGATAGTGGTTTCAGGAATAGAATTCAATGATTCATAACTTACATTCAACACCCAGTGCTCATCACAACATGTGCCTTCCTCAGTATCCACTACCCATCTAGCCCATCACCCACCCACTTCCCTCCATCAACCCTCAGTTTGTTCTCTATCATTAGTCTTCTGTGGTTTGTTTCCTTCTCTGCCCTTCCCATATTTCTCATGGATTCATCTATTTCATTTCTTAACTTCCACATATGAGTGAAATCATACGGTATTTATCTTCCACTGACTGACTTATGCTCAGCATAATACATTCTAGCTCAATCCACATCACTGCAAAAGGCAAGATTACATTCTTTTTGATGGCTTAGTAATATTCCACTGTATGCGAAATTATTAATTCCACTGTTATTAATATTGGGCTGCATGTACCCCTTTGAATCTATAATTTGTATCCTTTCAGTGAATATCTAATAGTGCAATTGCTGGATTGTACAGCTCTATTTTTAGTTTTTTGAGGAACCTCCATACTATTCTCTAGAATAGCTACACCAGTTTGCATTCCCACCACAGTGCAAGAAGGTTGTGCTTTCTCCATATCTTCACCAACACCTGTTGTTTCTTGTGTTGTTAATTTTAGCCATTCTTACGTGTAAGGTGCTATCTCATTGTGGTTTTGATTTGTATTTCCCTGATGACGAGTGATGTTGAGCATCTTTTCATGTGTCTGTTGGCCATCTGGATGTCTTCTTTGGAAAAGTATCTATTCATGTCTTCTACTCAATTCTTAACTGGGTTACTTGTTTTTTGGTTGTTGAATTTGATATAGATTTTTGATACTAACCCTTAACCAGTTTTGTCATTTGTGAATATTTTCTCTCATTGGGTAGACTGCCTTTTAATTTGTTGATTGTTTCTTTCACTGTGCAGAGGCTTTTTATCTTCATGATGTTTCATGATTGCCTTTGTTTCCCTTTCCCATAGCGACGACATGTCTAGTAAGAGGTTGCTGCAGCCAAGGTCAAAAGGTTTCTGCCTATGTTCTCTTCTGGGATTTTTATGGTTTTCTGTCTCACATTTAGTCCTCTCATCCATTTGGAATTTATTTTTTGTATGGTGAAAGAAAGTGGTCCAGTTTCATTCTTCTGCATGTCGCCATCCAGTTTTCCCAGCACCATTTGTTGAAGAGACTATTCTTTCCATATGATATTCTTTCCTGTGATAATATTAGTTGATCATATACTTGTGGGTCCATTTATCAGTTTTTTATTCTGTTGCATTGAACTATGTGTCTATTTTTGTGCCAATAATATACTGTCTAGATGACTACAGCTTTGTAGTACAGATTGAAAACTGGAATCGTGATGCCTCCAGTTTCATTTTTATTTTTCAGGATTGCTTTTGCTATTGAGGGTCTTTTGTGGTTCCATACAAACTTTAGGACTGTTTTTTTCTATCTCTGCCAAAAATACCAGTGGTGTCTTTATTGGAATTGAATTAAATGTATACCGTGCTTTGAGTAGTATAGACATTTTAAAAATGTTTGTTTGTCTAATCCATAAGCATGGAATGCTTTTCCATTTCTTTGTGTCATCTTCAATTTCTTTTGTAAGTGTTCATTTGTTTTCAGAGTACAGGTCTTTTACCTCTTTAGTTAAGTTTATTCCTAGGTATATTAGTGTTCTTGGTGTGATTGTAAATGGGATCGATTCCTTGTTTTCTTTTTCTGCTGCTTCATTATTGGTGTATAGAAATTCAACAGATTTCTGTACATTGATTTTAATTTTTTTAATGTTTATTTTTTTTGAGAGAGAGAGTGAGTGGGGGAGGGGCAGAGAGAGAGAGAGAGAGAAGGAGACACAGAATCTGAAGCAGGCATCAGGCTCTGAGCTGTCAGCACAGAGCCTGATGCGGGGCTCGAACTCACAAGCTGTGAGGTCATGATCTGAGCAGAAGTCAGATGCTCAACTGACTGAGCCACCCCGGCGCCCCTGTACATTGATTTTATATCCTGTGACTTTGCTGAATTCATGTATTATTTCTACCCATTTTTTAGTGGGATCTTTCAGGTTTTCTACATAGTTTATCATATCGCCTGCAAATAGTGAAAGTTTGACTTTTTCTTGCTGATTTGGATGTTTTTTATTTCTTCTTGTCTGATTGCTGAGGCTAAGACTTCCAGGACTATGTTAAATACTAATGGTAAGACGTGGGAAATAGGTTCAAGAATTCCTTACACTTACATAAATGGCTTAAAAAGGCTTAGGGTGAAAAGCTGCCACAGGGCAAAAGCGCCCAAGTTTTGTCATTAAATAGAGCAAGGCATAGAGCAGAAAGTGCGGCAGGGTGAAAGCACCCAAGGTTAGATAGCAAAATGAGTAACTTGCTATACTTAAAGCTGCATGCTCCATCAATTTTAAAATTTAAAGAAAACAGCTAATTAGTTGTATCACCTACAGGAAACTACTTTCCATCTGGCACCAGTGTAGTATTATGCTATGATCACAACTTCAAAGGCCACTTGCCCCTCAGACCCTTTGCTTCTTATACACACGAGTTAATGACTACTACCTGATTGTTTTCTTCTGCACATTCACCATGTATGTAAGATCTTGAAAGCTCAGTAAATATGGGGATGAAATCCCTGTCTGGGGCTCTTGTCTCCTCCCAGACATTAGACTCTCTCATTTTTATTTCTGCATTTTCTCTCTTGTCAGATAAGAAAGAACTTAGGATTCCTGATCTGTGACAGTAAGAGTGGGCATCCTCGTCTTGTTTCTGACCATAGGAGAAAGACTCTTTTTTCCCCCATTGAGGATCATGTTAGCAATGGGTCTTTCATAGATGGCTTTTATGATGTTGGGATATGTTACATCTATCCTTATTTTGTGGAGGGTTTTTATCAAGAATGGATGCTGTATTTTGTCAAATGCTTTTTCTTCATTTGTTGACAGGATCAAATACTTGTTATCTCTTCTTTTATTAATGTGATGTATCACATGGACAGATTTGTGAATATTGAACCTGTCATGCAGCCCAGGAATAAATACCACTTGATAATGGTGAATAATATTTTTAATGTACTGTTGAATTACATTTGCTAGTATCTTCTTGAGAATTTTTGCATCCAGGGTCATCAGGGATATTGGCCTGTAAGTCTCATATTTAGTGGGGTCTTTGGTTTTGGAATCAAGGTAATATGGCTTCATAGAATGAGTTTGGAGGTTTTCTATTTCCATTTTTTGGAACGGTTTGAGAAGAATAGGTATTAACTGTTTTTTAAATGTCTAGTATAATTCCCTTGAGAATCCATCTGCCCCAGGATGCATGGTTGTTGGGAAATTTTTTATTATTGATTCAATTTCTTTGCAGGTTATGAGTCTGTTCAAATTTTCTATTTCTTCCTGTTTCAGTTTTTGTAGTTTGTGAGTTTCTTTTTTTTAATATGAAATTTATTATGAAATTGATTTCCATACAACACCCAGTGCTCATCCCAACAGGTGCCCTCCTCAATACCCATCACCCACCCTCCCTTCCCACCCCCCATCATCTCTCAGTTCGTTCTCAGTTTTTAGGAGTCTCTTATGTTTTGGCTCCCTCCATCTCTAACCATTTTTTTTCCTTCCCCTCCCCAATGGTCTTCTGTTAAGTTTCTCAGGATCTACATAGGACTGAAAACATATGGGGTCTGTAATTCTCTGTATGACTTATTTCACTTAGCATAACACTCTCCAGTTCCATCCATGTTGCTACAAAAGGCCATATTTCATTCTTTCTCATTGCCACGTAGTATTCCATTGTGTATATAAACCACAATTTCTTTATCCATTCGTCAGTTGATGGACATTTAGGCTCTTTCCATAATTTGGCTATTGTTGAGAGTTTTGCTATAAACATTGGGGTACAAGTGCCCCTATGCATCAGTACTCCTGTAACCCTTGGGTAAATTCCTAGCAGTGCTATTGCTGGGTCATAGGGTAGGTCTCTTTTTAATTTTTTGAGGAACCTCCACACTGTTTTCCAGAGTGGCTGCACCAGTTGCATTCCCACCAACAGTGCAAGAGGGTTCCCATTTCTCCACATCCTCTCCAGCATCTATAGTCTCCTGTTTTGTTCATTTTAGCTACTCTGGCATGAGGTGATGATATCTGAGTGTGGTTTTGATTTGTATTTCCCTGATGAGGAACGACGTTGAGCATCTTTGCATGTGCCTGTTGGCCATCTGGATGTCTTCTTTAGAGAAGTGTCTATTCATGTTTTCTGCCCATTTCTTCATGGGATTATTTGTTTTTCAAGTGTGGACTTTGGTGAGCTCTTTATAGATTTTGGATACTAGCCCTTTGTCAGATTTGCAAATATCTTTTCCCATTCCGTTGGTTGCCTTTTAGTTTTGTTGATTGTTTCCTTTGCAGTGCAGAAGCTTTTTATCTTCATAAAGTCCCAATAGTTCATTTTTGCTTTTAATTACCTTGCCTTTAGGGATGTTTCAAGTAAGAAATTGCTGTGGCTGAGGTCAGAGAGATTTTCCCTGCTTTCTCCTCTACGGTTTTGATGGTTTCCTGTCTCACATTCAGGTCCTTTATCCATTTTGAGTTTATTTTTGTGAATGGTGTGAGAAAGTGGTCTAGTTTCAACCTTCTGCACGTTGCTGTCCAGTTCTCCCAGCACCATTTGTTAAAGAGACTGTCTTTTTTCCATTGGATACTCTTTCCTGCTTTGTCAAAGATGAGTTTGCCATACTTTTGTGGGTCTAGTCCTGGGGTTTCTATTCTATTCCATTGGTCTATGTGTCTGTTTTTGTGCCAATACCATGCTGTCTTGATGATTACAGCTTTGTAGTAGAGGCTAAAGTCTGGGATTGTGATGCCTCCCGCTTTGGTATTCTTTTTCAAAATTACTTTGGCTATTCAGGGCCTTTTGTGGTTCCATACAAATTTTAGGATTGCTTGTTCTAGCTTCAAGAAGAATACTGGTGCAATTTTGATTGGGATTGCATTGAATGTGTAAATAGCTTTGGGTAGTATTGACATTTTAACAATATTTATTCTTCCAATCCATGAGCATGGAATGTTTTCCATTTCTTTTTATCTTCTTCAATTTGCTTCATAAGCTTTCTATAGTTTTCAGCATACAGATCTTGTACATGTTTGGTTACGTTTATTGCTAGGTATTTTATGCTTCTTGGTGCAATTGTGAATGGGATCAGTTTCTTTATTTGTCTTTCTGTTGCTTCGTTATTAGTATATAAGAATGCAACTGATTTCTGTACATTGATTTTGTATCCTGTGACTTTGCTGAATTCATGTATCAGTGAATGAAGACTTTTGGTGGAGTCTGTTGGGTTTTCCATGTATAATATCATGTCATCTGCAAAAAGTGAAAGCTTGACTTCATCTTTGCCAATTTTGATGCCTTTGATTTCCTTTTGTTGTCTGATTGCTGATGCTAGAATTTCCAACACTGTGTTAAACAACAGCGGTGAGAGTGGACACCCCTGTCATGTTCCTGATCTCAGAGAGAAAGCTCTCAGTTTTTCCCCATTGAGGATGATATTAGCTGTGGGCTTTTCAAAAATGGCTTTTATGATGTTTAAGTATGTTCCTTCTATCCTGACTTTCTCGAGGGTTTTTATCAAGAAAGGATGCTGAATTTTGTCAAATGTTTTTTTCTGCATCGATTGACAGGATTATATGGTTCTTTTCTTTTCTTGTATTAATGTGATGTATCACATTGATTGATTTGCGAATGTTGAACCAGGCCTGCAGCCCAGGAATGAATCCTACTTGATCATGGTGAATAATTCTTTTATATGCTGTTGAATTCGATTTGCTAGTATCGTATTGAGAATTTTTGCATCCATATTCATCAGGGATATTGGCCTGTAGTTCTCTTTTTTTACTGAGTCTCTGTCTGGTGTAGGAATCAAAGTAATGCTGGCTTCATAGAATGATTCAGGACGTTTTCCTTCCCTTTCTATTTATTGGAACAGCTTGAGAAGGATAGGTATTATCTCTGCTTTAAATTTCTGGTAGAATTCCCCAGGGAAGCTATCTGGTCCTGAACTCTTATTTGTTGGGAGATTTTTGATAACTGATTCAATTTTTTTGCTGGTTATGGGTCTGTTCAAGCTTTCTATTTCTTCCTGTTTGAGTTTTGGAAGTGTGTGGGTGTTTATGTAGTTTGTGAGTTTCTAGTAACTTCTCCATTTCCTCCAGATTTCTCAGTTTGTTGGCATATAATTTTTCATCATATATTCTTATAATTGCATTTCTGTGGTGTTGTTTGTGATCTGTCCTCTTTCATCCATGATTTTTGGATCCTTTCTCTTTTATTTTTGATAAGTCTGGCTAGGGGGTTATCAATTTTGTTAATTCTTTCAAAGAACCAGTTCTTAGTTTTGTTAATCTTTTCTACTGGGTTTTCTGCTTCTATATCAGTTATTTCTACTTGAATATTTATTATTTCGCTTCTTCTGCTGGCTTTAGGCTTTATTTGCTCTTCCTTTTCTAGATACTGTAGATGTAAGGTTAGGTTGTGTGTTTGGGACCTTTCTTTCCTCTTGAGGTAGGCCTGAATTGCAATATACTTCCCTCTTAGGAATGCCTTTGCTTCATCCCAAAGGTTTTGGACTGCCGTCTTTTCATATATATATATCATATATATATATATATGATATATATAATATATATATTTATATAATATATATTTATATTATATATATATTTCATATATATATATATATGATATATATATATATAATCTTCTTCAGTCCTGTTACTTTCAGACTGATTATTGAAAGATATGAATTTAGTGCCATTGTGTTACATGTACGGTTGGCATTTCTAGTGATATCTCTGTTCCTTTCTAGTCTTTGTTGATTTTAGACTTTTTTTCTTCCACTCAAAGAGTTCTCCTTAAAATTTCTTGTTACAGATGGTGTAGTGGTCACAAACCACTTTAAGTTTTGTTTGTATGGGAAACTATATCTCCTATTTTGAATGACAGCCTTTCTAGATAGAGTATTCTTGCTTGTGTAACTTTCCCATTCAGCACATTTATTATATCCTGACTCATGGTCTTCCAAGTTTCTGTGGACTGATCTGCTATGAATTTGATGTATCTTACCTTGTAGGTTAAGGACTCTTTTCCCTTGCTGCTTTCAAGGTCCTTTCCTTATTTGTGTATTTTGTGAATTTGACTATGATATATGTTGGCAATGGCCATCTTTTGTTGAATTTAATGTGGATTCTCTGTTTCTTGCATTTTGATGTTGTGTCCTTCCCACAGATTAAGGAAGTTTTCAGCTACAATTTGCTCACTTAAACCTTCTGCCCCTTTTTTTCTGTCTTCAACTTCTGGGATCCCTATAATATGAATGTTATTACTTTGTAATAGATCACTGATTTCCCTAAGTATGCCCTCATGATCTCTGATGTTTGTTTCCTTCCTGTTTTCAGCTTCATTATTTTCCGTAATTTTATCTTCTGTACCACTAATTTGCTCCTCTCCCTTATCCAGTCTCATTTTTTACAGCCTTCATTTAGGTTTTCATCTCAGTTATAACATTTTTAATTTTGGTCTGACTAGATTTTATTTCTGTTATCTCTGCAGAAAGGGATTCTCTGGTGTCTTCTATGCTTTTTTCAAGCCAGCTAATATCCTTATAATCATTATTTTATTTCATTTTATTATTATTATTTTAATCCTTATTTATTTTTACGAGAGAGAGAGAGTGCAAGTGGGGAGCAAAAGAGAGAGAAAGAAACACAGGATATGGAGCAGGCTACAGGCTCTGAGCTGTTAGCACAGAGCCCAATATGGGGTTTGAACCCATGATCGGCAAGTTCATGACCTGAGCCGAAGTCAGACACTTAACTGGCTGAGCCACCTTGGTGCCCCAATATAGTTATTATTTTAAATTCTAGTTCAGACATCTTATATCTGCATTGACTAAATCCCTGGCCATCATATATTCCTGTTCTTTCTTTGGAGGTGAATCCTTCCATCTTGTCAATTTGGAGGAAGAAAATAAATAATAATAATAGAATGAAATAAAAAATGTTTAAATCGAATAAAGTAAGATAGATCTTAGGTGTGTTTTGGTCTGCTTGTTAAGAGACACTTAATAGAAAAAAAAAGAGAAAAGAGGAAGAGAGAAAAATTAAAAATTAAAAAAATTAAAAAATAAAAAAATAAATAAAGTAAAATTTGCTCTTTTCTGTATCCAAGAAACAAAAGAAAAATAAACAACAAGAAAAAATTGAAATAGAAGCAACAATAAAATGAACACATGAACAACAACAAAAAAACTGAAATGAAGCTAGATCCAGTTTCCCCTAGAGCTGAAACTTTGCAGCAGTCTATGTTTAGTAGAAGTTCATGGAAGGGATTTGTGCTGGTCTTTTGGGTGAGGGGTCTGCTACTCTGATTCTAGTGGAGATGTGCCTGGAGGGCAAAGGCAGGCAGGGTTTAGTGTAATGACTCATTCTCCACTTGGTGGCGCTGGTTAGCTCCCTAAGGTCAATCAGCGTTGGTGGACTACTGGTGAAAATGGACTCTAGTCTCCAGAGTGGAAAGTTTGCACGTTGACAGTCACCCCTCCTGGGTCTCTCACTTCCATCAGCTCCCCACCTACCTCCTGTGTCTGAGCTGTCTGCCTACAAGGTGGTGCCTCTATCCAGAGTTTTATCTTAGGTGCAGCTGTGTTTCAAAGCTCCATGCTTCATACTACTCCCCCCCATGGTTCGGACCAGCAGTGATCTTCTGGGGAAGGGTCTCACCATGCTGTGGCCAGGGCTGGCTTGTCCTAAGAAAGTCACACAACTGTGTAGTGGCAGTGGCTCAGAGTTTATGGTAAATTGCAACACACAACCACCACCAGGGTTTGATGACTTCAGCTGGCATCTTTGTTTCTATAAATGTGAAGGTCGTGCTTGATGAGGACATTTGGGTCTTTTTCTTACAGAGAGGTCATATCACCTCTACCAGATTCACTCCAATCAGGGGAACCACTTCTCCCCATGTGACCAGGGGTTATTCAGACCATGCTGTCTGCTTCAGGGGTCCTCCCTGATTCCTCACCAGAGCACTACCAGGAGCTGACCTCTGAAACTTCAGTATCTGCTTTGCTATTTATAAAGACCTGGTGGTATTGAAACCTTTTCCTTTTTCCCCCTTCAATTTTTTGGGGGAACATTTTTCTTGTGCAGTCCCCTGTGTGTGTTTTCTCTCTTACTGCTTTCAGGGGGAATGCATTCATGCACAAATATGATGTGCTGTTCTCCCTCCCCCTCTGTCTTTCTTCTCTCCACGAAAATGACTCTTTTCCCTCTGTGCCACCACAGCTCTTCTCTCCTCCAATTCACCTCTCTGCACCATATACCTGCTGTGTTCCCTCCCACAAATTTTGCATATTGCTCTGTTAATCTTCAGATCAATTCCCAAGGTATTCAAAATGGTTTGATGTTGATCTAGTTTTGTTCAACAGATGAGAAAATCCCAGGGTTTCTTTACTATTCCACCATCTTAACTCCTCATCCAGGAACTTCTTAAGTTTTGCCACTTTTAAGACTTTTCTTGATCACTATAATTTGCAAATTTAATTTTAATATTTCTTAAGGTTGGCATGCTTTTGTTGATTTTAATAAGAGTTCTCTGAGCCTCGTGGATTTGGATTTTCTTTTGTTCCTCAGATTAGGAACGTTTCCAGCTATTATTTTCTCAAATAAATTTCATGCTCTCTTTATCTTTCTTTTTCTTCTGAGACTCCTATAACACAAATGTTTTTGTGTTTGATGGAGTCACTGAGTTGACTAAGTTTACTCTTGTGTTCCATAATCATTCTTTCTCTCTTTTTTTTTTTTCAGCTTTATTATTTTTCATTATATTGTCTTCTTTATCACTTATCCATTCCTCTGCTTCTTCCATCCTTGTGGTCATTATATTTAGTCAGTTTTGAATGTCAGTTATCACATTTTTCATTTTTGGTTTTTAATTCTTTATATCTGTAGTAAGGGTCTCCCTGATGTCTCATATGCTTTTCTCAAGACCAGTGAGTATCCCCATGGTTGTTGCTTTAAATTCACCATCAGACATATTTCTTATATCTGTTTTGATTACATCTCTGGCTGTCACCTTCTCTTGTTTTATCTTATGGGATGAATTCCTCTGTCTTGGCATTTTGCCTAAGTCTCTGTCTTCTTCTCTGTGTTAAGAAATCCTATTAAGTCCTGCTCATTAATGTAATGGCTTTATGAATAAGAGGTCACATACTGTCCAGGGCCTGGCACTTCAAGGAGAGTCTCTGATGTGTGCTGTATGCACTCTGCTGCTGTCATTTGACTTCTCTATCCTTCAGACCAGTCAGCTGCAGAGGCTCTCCTTGGCTGGAGTGGGCACTGTTTGGACCATGAACAGAGTGTGGTGAGTTTTCCCCAGGTGTGCTCTGTTTTGCATGTTAAATAAGACCTGATGCTACCTCCACTAGAACAGAACACACAGAACTCTCTAGTCAGTAAATGTAATGTGGACAGAGGTTTATGCTGGTCTTCTGAATAAGAGACCCACCATGCTGGGACTGAGGCAAATTTTACCTATAAGTGCAGTACTGGCATACCACATGGGTGGGTGACCTGGTGTAAGCAGGTTAGGCAGTTAGTGTTGGTGCCGTGTTATTTACAGAAGGTGGTACTATGTTTATGCTAAGGGGCAAGGAAGGGAAATGGCACCAGCCAGCTCCCATGTACCTGGAAAAGGGTCTCAATTCTTGCAGTTCTCAGGGAGGCATTCTAAGAAGAGTAAATAATCTCCAACCTGTGTGTATCAGGTATTTTTTCAGTCACTGTTTTCATGTTATCTGACTGTGGGTTGTTTGTCTGCCTTCTCTCCAGAAGCAGCACAGTGCTCTCCATATTCAATCTCAGCCATGCCTGCTGACTTTTAAAACTCCAGGATTTAGACACAAGGTGTGGGCAGGGACCTGTGATGGTCTTCTGGGGAAGGGAATCACTGCACTGAAACAGGAAATATTACCAAGAAGTATAGTCTCATAAGGGCACAGGGGTGTAGGACTTGGAGTAAGCACACTAGGCAGCCAATGTTGGAGCCAAGCTGCCCTTGGCAGGTAGCTCTGCACTTACGCCTAAGGGTGGGAAACAAAAATGTGTCCCCTGGATCCTTTGTCCCTGGAGAGCCCTCTCTATAAACCTTGCCTCTCATGGCATGCTCCAAGAAAGCAAATAATCTTATTGTGTGCCCCAGGAGATCCTGAGATCCTGATGAATACCCTGGGATTATTTGAAAGCCTTCTGTCTAGAAATAGGGCAGAGTCACAGCGCAAGCTTGCAAAGGTTAAAACTCCAGTCTTCAAGCCCCACTTGTTACAAAATCAGCTGCTCTCGTTTTCTCAACCAATGGCTTCAGTGATGTGTTTGTATATGTGTTCCCATATGTGCACCATTCTCTCTTGAATTTCTCCATAACCAGGGCTCCTTCCCCTTGACAGCAATTGTCAATGTTTTTCCATCAATGACGACTCCATATATTCTACCTTTCTCAAACTGGCTTCTTCACAACCTCTAGTGTGGAGATAAATCTGAAAGATTTACTCTGAAAGTTTTACTCTGAAAGATTTTTTTGGGTAAATAGAATTATTTGATATATCTAAAAGTGTTTCAAATGAAGAAAAGCATTGTGTGCTCCCAAAACACAGCATCTGTGTTCCAGAGGAAACGATAAGCACTCCTAAAGAACTACACTTATGTTTTCAGAATGTTGTCTAAAATCATCCAAGTAAGAAGTCCCACACTCGAACCATGCTTCCACATTCTCCTTTAAACAATGTCATTAAAGCTGCCCTAAAGCTAGCTTCCTCATCCACCCCAGTTTAGAGATATCCAAGTAAAAACCACAAAAATAAGCCAAATTGAAGACCCAAGCACCTAGCATACCTCCAAATACTGCAGTGGTTTGAGCCTCCAGTTGGGCATTCTCTCACACCAGTAAAACTGTTCCATGGACCAGCGAGGAAGAGGCCATCCATTGTCATTTACATACTTTCCAGATGCCAAGAAGATCTGTTGCTTTACTGACAGCCAATTGCACAGGGCTGATGTTCACAGAAAGGACGGACCTCTGTGGCCATAGCAGGCCCCAGTTCAACACACAGGCCAGCATTGCCATGAGACAGGCCTCAAAATCCACACCATGTCCTCTAGGGCCTCCACTACAAGCAGTGGCATCTTTCACCTGGCATGGTGGGGGAAATGGTGAAACCCTGGCCAAGATGACGTCCCACTGAAAGACACAAGGACACCAAGGAGCTAAACAACAGATTTGCATGAGGCGTCAGGAGGGGAATTTGGGAAGGAAACAAAAAGCCCAAGGACAAGAGCCTTCCAGGGCACGTGGAGACCCACAAACAGAGGAGAGACACATGTGGAACCATTGAGGTTTTATTAAATTCAAGCCCAAGGGCCGAAACCAGATGGCTAAATAGGTCCCCAGGACTCCACCCCACAATGGTCCCCTCCATTGGTCCTCAGCATAATCCTATTGAGCAAGATTTTTATGTCATCATCTCTCTTTGAGACCATATGAGTTCTCATCATTGACCTAACCAAGGCAGTCCCCACGCACCTGTGCTTCCCAACCCCATGCACAACATGCTTACCAAAGAGGGTGTCTTGAATGCGAGATGGCTGGGGTGGCACCTTAGTGTAGGCATATTCCAGAAGCTGGGCCAATTGATTATGTGGGCCAGGTGGGATCTTCATTTGGGCAGGGGATCTGTGGACAGAGTGTAACACAGATGTGACAATGGCCTTCCCCATTGCTCCTGACCTTCTGGGCAATGAACATGAGCCCTGAAGTTGTAGCACCATGACTCCACCTATGACATAAGCAAGACTTGAGGGATGGCAGGAAGGCTCCAAAGCAGCATGCAAGGTCCTCAGTGCATATGTGTCCACCTGACACAAAGAAAACCTAGGCCCCCACAGGGAGATGAGAATGGGAAAAGAGCCACCAAGAGGCAGGCCTGCAACACAGGTCACCAAGTGAGTGAGACAACACTTGGAGAGAATGTGGCAGGCAGAATCATGGACCATCGCTGGTAGGGCCCTGCCCTTGGCTTCAGGAAGAGTGGGCAGAGATGGAAGCCAGGGATGGGCCCAGGACTGTTGAAGACATGGGTGTCCAAGCTCATTGATCAGTGGAAACGAACACCTCCTTGGCAGAAAGTGTATATGGAGACCTGAGGAGCTACACAACGGCCACCTGGCAGGTAAATCCCTGCTCTGAATGCAGCTGCTCAGAGACCTACGGAAAGATTCCTGGGGTGCTCATGGGACTGGTGTGCATCCCACCAGCATCCACATCCATTCCCAGAGAATGCTGCTATGAGTCCTCTGTAGGGACACCTCGTCCCTTCCTATTTTTGCACATTGGGCTAGAAAAGGGAGAGTCCAGCACAGTTATAAAACCATGTCAACATCATTGGTAACAGAAAAACAAGCACGCCCTGGGTTGAAGCACCATCCCAAGGGGCGATGGCAGGCAAGCCCATTCCAGGTATGGGAAGATGCCTGGACCCATAAGGCAATGCATCCAACATAAGAGGGCTGATTGGGAAGACCTGGGAGCCAAGAGGGAATACCTACATTCGGTGTCCCTGAGAGCAGCAAGCACTCTTCAGGGAAGGTCTCCCCACTATCCCAGAGTGCTCTAAAGCCATCCGGCTGAAAGTCCTGTTCCTGCCACCCTCCCCCTGTGCCCATTCTAGAAAATGTGGGCGGGAGCCCTTTCCTTCAGGAGTTTGCCATAGGCTCCAAAGCCCACGGCAGGACCTCGCGTCCCTCCCAAAACCTTAGCAATTCTGACATCAAGATGAAAAACATGCTAAACCAGTGAAGGGAGACCATAGGCCCTTGAGAAACAGGAGCTTTCCAGGGAACTTGGAATCATTGCAGGAGACACAGATTACATATGGTGTCAGGAAAGCACATGGCACAGGCGTGATATTCAGGGACATGCCAGGCCTCTGTGTCAATGATGGGGCCCAGGTACCACACACTGGCTGGTGTTGCCCTGAGGCAAGCCTCCCCATCAGGGAATTGCCACATCCCTTGGGAATTCCATGTACTCATACTGTAATCCACACACTTCACATGATGGGGGCAATGGCAAGACCCTGGCCACAAAGAAATCATCCCACTGAAAGACACAAGGACACCTAGGGAGCTTATCCAAGGATCCAAGTGAGGCATTCCGAGACACAATATGGATGGGCACACAAAGCCCCAGAGTGGGAGCCGGTCTTAGTCACATGAAGGCCCATAGACCAGCGAGAGCCACACTGAGGAGCCTCAAGGGATCAGTCGTCTGGAGCCTCATGTGACAGCACTTTTCCAGGGCCACAGGGGTGGGATCCTGAGGCAGAATCCTCAGGATGGTGGCCTCCAGTGAGCTTCAGCATAATCCCATTGTGCATGATATTTAGGTCATCATCTCTCTTCGAGACCATATGAGTTCTCATCATTGACAAAACCAAGGCAGTCCCCTCCCACCTGCGTCCTTCTCCTGCCAGCTCAACATGCATACCAGAGATGGTTTCAAAGATCAGGGTGACTAGTTGGGCATATGGCTTAGGGCCTATTCCCCAAGCTGGGTCAAATTAGCCCTCCATGTGCCCAGCGGGATCTTGGTCTGGGCAAGGGCTCTGTGCAGAGAGAGGCAGCTCAACCATGAGAATGACATTCCCAATGGACTTCACCTTGTGGACATGGGCACAAGCCCCGAATGCATGAGGACATGACACCATAAATTACACCAGCAAAAATCCAGCGATGGCAGGAAGGAAGGCTCCAGTGTGGCACTAAGGACCTCAGCCTGTGTGGTTCCACTGGACACCAGGGAAGGCAGGGCCCCCACAGGGAGCTGAGCATGGAAGCTGCACTGGAAGTCAGCAGGCCAGCTACACGGGTCCACCCACCGTGTGATTGGGACACCCCTCGGTGAGCCAGTGGCATGTAGATTCCCGGGCCATGTCTGACAGGGCCTGGCCCTGGGCTTTGCCCGAAATGGGCAGGCATGGCGGCCTAGAACGGGCCATGGATGCTGCACCCAGAGGATGCACACAAAGATTCCTGGGGTTATCAGGGCCCTGGCGTACCTCCCACCAGTGTCCACCTCCATCCCAAAACATCACTGCTTCATGTCTTCCATGGGACAACTCGTTCCTTCCGATCTATGCACTTAGGATTAGTGCAGGGAGAGGGGTTAGCATGATTCCCAAGTGACTTAAACCTCATTGGGAAGAGCATGCACAAGACAAGAATGTCAGCGTGCCCTGCCTCAGGGCACCACTGAATGGCAATTGTCAGGCAAAGCTCCATCCAGTTGAGGAAGACCCAGGAGCCCCATAAGGACGTGTGTCCACCAGGAATGGGCCCATAATGAAGATCTGGGAGCCAGGAGTCCCACGTTGCCAAATGGGGTCCCAGCCAAGCTCCCAGCAGTCCTCAGGGACCGTCACTACCCGCTATGCCAAAGCTGTCCAGGATCCAGCCATGTAGCTCCTGGCCCGGCTTCTTCCTCCAATGCCCATTTTGGGAAATTTGGGTGGGACCTCTTTCCTGTGGGAGGTCACGGGGGGCCCCAATGCCCACTACAGCACCTTGCGTGCCTCCAAGGGCCTCGGCGATTCTGCTATCAACCTGAGCTCCCTCCCACACTGCAGAAAGTGGACCATGGGCAGACAAGAAAGAGGATCCCTCTGGGGCCGTGGAAACACTTGCAGGAGTCACAGAAGACTTATTATTTCCCAACAGCCCACTGCACAGGGCAGACTTTCAGGGCATGCCAGCCCTCTGAGGGGATGATGGGGCCCCAGTCCCACAGTCCGGCTTGCATTGCCCTGAGGCCAGCCTCCTCATAGGGCCCATGTGCCCTGGGGCCCCTGTCTGCTTGCATAGGCATCCACTGACCTCACATGGTGGGGTCAATGGGGAGACCCTGATCACAAAGATGATGTCCCACTGAAATACACAAGGACACTCAGGGAGCTTAGCCAGGCCTCTGAGTGTGGGCTCCTGGGATGCACTAAGGATGGCCACACAAAGTGCAAGAGTGGGAGCAGTTTTAGGCACGTGGAGGCTGATAGACCAGTGAGAGCCACACTGGGAAGCCACAAGGGATCACAAGCCTCGAGCCCCAGGTGCCAGCACTATGCCAGGGCCACAAGGGTCCACAGGTCCCACCTCAGGACGTTGCTCTCCATTTGGCCTCAGCGTAATCCTATTTAGCATAATTTTTAGGTCATCATCTCTCTTTGAGTCCATATGAGTTCTCATCATTGACCCAACCCAAGCAGTCCCCACATACCTGTGCCTTTGCCCCGCAGGCTTAACATGCTTACCAGAGATATTGGGTGAAGTGCAGGATGGCCATTTAGACTCCTAGCTTGGGGCCTATTTCTGAAGTGGGGCCAAACTGTACACTATGCAACAGGTGGGATCTCAGTCTGGGCATGGCCTCTGTGCAGAGAGAGGCAGCTCAGGCATGACAACACTCTTCCTCATCGGACCTCACCTTGTGGCCATGGGACTGAGCCCTGAATGTGTGGGGCCATTCCTGCATTCAGGATGCCAGCAAAAATCCAGGGATGGCTGAAAGGATGTGTCCAGACCGGTGCCAGGTACAATGTACACCAGGGAAAGCAGGGCCCTATAAGGAGCTGAGCATAGAGGCTGCAACAGCAGGCAGCAGGCCAACCATACAGGTCACCCCACCGTGTGATTGGCACACCACTTGTTGATCTGGTGGCATGCAGAATCCCAGCCATGGCTGGTAAGGCATGGCCTTGGGCTTTGCCAGGAATGGGCAGGCATAGTGGCCTGGAACAGGACATGGATGCTGCACTGGTGGACCTCTGCAAAGATTCCTGGGGTGCTCAGGGGCTAGGCATGCATCCCACCAGCATCCACATCCATCCCCAAACAGCGCTGTCCCATGTCTCCCATGGGGACAACTCATCCCTTTCTGTCTTTGTGCTTAGGCTTAGCACAGGAGGGTGCACAAGACAAGAACCCTGTCCTGTCCTGGGACACCGGCCAAAAGGCCATTGGCAGGCAAATTCCCAATCAGTCTGGGGAACACTACATGGCCCCATGAGGCCATGTGTCCACTAAGAGTGGGCCCATCAAGAAGACTTGTGAGTCAGCAGCCAAGCAGGACACTAGGAGTCACAGCCAAGCTGCGGGCATGCCTCAGGGACCATCTATCTGCTATTACAAAGCAGTCTAGTATCCAGCTAAGTAGTCCCGGGTCTGCCCTCTTCCTCCAATGCCCATTGTGGGAAATTTGAATGGAAACTCTAACCTGCGGGAGGTTGAGGGGGGTTCCAATGCTGAACACAGCACCACGCCTCCTTCAAGGGCCTCAGTGTTTCTGAAAACGCCCTGAGTGCCCTCCCACACTGGAGAATTCAACCCATGAGCCAGCAAGAAAGAGGATCCCACTGGGCACCATAGAATCACTTGTAGAGCACAGGTGACCTATCCTTTCCTGACAGCCCACTGCATAGAGCAGACGATCAGGGACACACCAGCTTTTTGGGGCGATGACAGAGCCCCAGTCCACAGATGGCTGGCGTTGCCCTGTGGCCAGGCTCCCCAATTGGCCCAAGTGCACTTGCCCTCTCGCTACTCACACAGGCATCCACTCTTCTCCCATGGTTGGGGCAATGGTGAGACGCTGGCCACATGACAACGTCCCACTGAAAGGCCCTAAGACACTGAGGGAACTTAGTTGGGCTTCCAGGGAGGTGTCCCAGGATGCACTAGAAATGAGCACACAAGCACCATGGTGGGAGGCTGACTGGGCAAGTAGACGCCCATAGATCAGGGAGAGCTGCCCTGGGGAGCCTCGAGGGATCTGTTGCCTCCAGCCCCAAGTTCCAGGGCTTCGACAGGGCCACAGGGGTCGCCAGAATACTGCCTCAGGTCGGTGCACTACATTGGACCTCAGCATAATCCTACTGAACGTAATTCTTAGATCATCATCTCTCTTTGAGACCATATGAGTTCTAATCATTGGCCCAACCAAGGCAGTTCCCACATGACTCTGTCTTCACTCCTTCAAATCCACATGCTTACCAGAGAGGGTTTGTGAAGTGTGGATTGGTCATTTGGACCCCTAGTTCCAGGCCTATTCCAGATGCTGGAAAAACTTCCCTCCATGTGCCAGGTGGGATTTCAGTCCGGGCACAGGATCTGTGCAGAGAGTGGCAGCTCAAGAATGACAACCCCCTTCCCCATCAGACCTCACCTTGTGGCAATCAGACAAGCTCAGAATCCGTGGGGCTGGGACTGCATCCATGACACCAGACAAAACCATGGAATGGTGGTAGGGAAGGGTGCAGAGTGGGGCCAAGGCCCTCAGCCTCTGTGGTTCCACTGGACACCAGGGAAATCAGGGCCACACAGGAGTCTGAGCATAGAGTCTGCAAAATCAGGCACAAGGCCAGCCACACAGGTCTACTCCTAAGCATGATTGGGACACCACTTGGTGGGCTGTTGGCAGGCATAATACCGGGCATTGGATTGCAGAGACTGGCCATGGGCTTTGCCAGAAATGGGCAGGCATAGTGTCCTGGAAAGGGCCATGGCCACTACCCCAGGGACCCAAGAAATAGATTCCTTGGGTGCTCAGGGGCCTAGCGTGCATTCCACAACCCTCCACCACCTTCCCCAAACAGCGCTGCTCCATGTATCCCATCGGGACACCTAATCTCTTCTGGTATTTGAGCTTAGGGTTAGTGCAGAGAAAGGGGCTACCACGGTTCCCAAGCAATGTCAACATAATTGGGAATTAAATGCACAAGACAACAACCTGACATTGACATGTCTCGAGGCACCCATTGAAGTGCGGCTGTCATGCAAAGCCCCAACAGAGTGGGGGAAGTCCTAAGGGCCTCACAAGGATAGAAATTCAGAAGATGGGGCCAAGGTGAAGACCCTGGGGCCAAGAGCCCCATGCCACTCGGGGACCGGACCAAGCTGCAGGCATTTTTCTAATACCATCCACCCGTTATGCCAAAGCTGTCTAGTGTCCAGCCAAGTAGCCCCAGCCAGGGCCCCTTCCTCCAACGCCCACTGCATGATATTTGGGCAGACTGCTTCAATGCAGGAGATCACATTGGCCATCAGCAATGAACACCACAGCACCTCGCAGTGCCTTCTAACGCCTCAGTGATTCTGCCATCCACCAGAGTGCCATCCCACACTGGAAAACATGGCCCATAGGCCGTCAAGTAAGAAGATCCTGCAGGGGACGTGGCATCCCTTGCAGGTGTCACAGGTGACCTGTTTTTTCCAGACAGCCTACTGCACAGGGCAGACATTCAGGGACACACTCTCTGGGACGATGACGGAAGCCCCAGCCCCACAAGATGGCTGGCATTGCCCTGAGGGCAGCCTCGTGAATTGGCAAAAGGGCACTGGGTCTCTGGGTACTCACACAGGCATCCACTCTCCTCCCATGGTGGGCTCAATGGCGAGACCCTAATCACCAAGATGACTTCCCACTGAAAGACACCAGGACACCGAAGGGGCTTAGTTGGGTTCCCAGGGATGAGTCCCGGGAAGCACTAATAATGGGCACACAACGCCCCAGGGTGGGAGCACGTCTTAGTAATGCGGAGGCCCAGACTGGGGAGAGCCCCACTGGGGAGCCTCGAGGAATCAGTCACCTCAAGCCCCAGGCTCCAGTGCTACGCCAGGGCCACAGGGGTCTCCAGGATCCCGCCTAAGTGGGGTGCCCTCCAGCGGGCCTCAGCATAATCCTATTGAGCATAATTGTTAGGTCATCATCTGTCTTTGAGACCATATGAGTTCTCATCATTGACCCAACCAAGGCAGTCCCCACCTGCCTCTGACTTTTACCCACCAGCTCAACATGCTTACTAGAGAGGGTTTGTGATGCACTGGGTGGACATGAGGGCCCTGGCTCGAGGCCTGCTCCCGAAGATGGGCCAAACTCCCCTCGTGTGCCAGGTGAGAGCTCAGTCAGGGTGCAGGATCTGCGCAGAGAGGCAGCTCAGCAATGATGAACGCCTTCCCCATCAGACCTCACCTTGTGGCAGAGGGAGGGATCTCTGAATGCACAGGACTGGGACTGCATTCATCACACCAGGAAAATTCCTGGCCTGGTGGGAAGGAAGGCGGCAGTGTGTCCCAAGGTCCTCAGCCTCTGTGGCTCCGCTGGACACATGGGAATTCAGGGCCCCACAGTGGACTGAGCATGGAGGCTGCAAAAGCAGGCACCAGGCCCCATGCACAGGTCCTCCTGCAATGTGAATGGGACACACCTTGGCGGGCCGGTGACAGGCAGAATCCCGGGCCTTGGCCCAAAGGGACCGGCTCTGCATTTTGACAGGAAGGGGTGGGCATGGGGTCATGCAAGGGCCCACGAACACTACCACGTGGATGCAATGCCAAGATCCCTTGGAAGATCAAGGCCCTGACAGGCATCCCACTAGCATCCACCACCATTTCTAAGCAGCGCTGCTCCATGGATCCCTTGGGGACACCTCATACCTTACAATCTTTGAGATTACGATGAGGGAAGGGTGAGGGGCCAGGACAGTTCCCCAGTGACATCAAACTCCCTGGGACTTGGGACACAAGTCAAGAACCCCAGTGTGACCTGGCTCGTAGCACTGACATAAAGGGCCCATTGTCAGGCAAAGCCCCATCCAGTTAGAGGATGACCCATGGGCCCCATAAGAACATGCAACCACCAGACAGTGCCAATGGTGAAGAACCTGGAGGCAGGAGCCTGCATGCCACTCGGGGTCTGGACCATGCTGCCAACATTTTTCAGATACCATCTACCCATTATGCCAAAGCTGTCTAGTGTCCAGCAAGGTAGCCCCAGGCCAGGCCCCTTCCTCCAAAGACTATTGCTTTGAAGGTCTCAGAAATCTGGGCTCACTGCATCTACACAGGAGGTCACATTGGCCATCTGCAATGCCCACCACAGCACGTCGCGTGCGTACTAAGGCATCAGTGATTCTGACATCAATTGGAGCGCCCTCCCGCACTGGGAAACATGGCCCATGGGCCGTCAAGTAAGAGGATCCCGCAAGGAACTGTGGCCTCCCTTGCAGGTGTTGTGGGTGACCTGTTTTTTGCAGACAGCCTAATGCACAGGTCAGACATTCAGGGACACGCCAGCCCTCTGGGGCAATGATGAAGTCCTGGTCCCACAAGATGGCTGGCGTTGCCCTGAGGCTCCCTCGCAAATTGTCCAAAGGGCACTGGGTCTCTGGGTACTCACACAGACATCCACTCTCCTCCCATTGTGAGCTCAATGGTGAGACCCTGGTCACCAAGGCGACGTCCCACTGAAAGACACCAGGGCACCAAGGGAGCTTAGTTTGCTTTCCACGGATGCGTCCCGGGAAGTAGTAGTGATGGGCAAAACGCCCCAGGGCAGGAGCACATTTTAGGCATGTGGAGGCCCAGAGACAGGGGAAAGCCCCACTGGGAGCCTCAAGGGATCTGTCCCCTCGAGCCCCAGGGGCCAGTGTTACACCAGGGTCTCAGGGGTCAACAGGATCCCGCCTCAGTGTGGTGCCCTCCACTGGGCCTCAGCATAATCCTATTGAGCATAAGTATTAGGTCATCAACTATCTTCGAGACCATATGAGTCCTCATCATTGCCCCAACCAAGGCAGTCCCTACCAGCCTCTGCCTTCTACCCACCAGCTCAACATGCTTACCAGAGAGGGTTTGTGATATGCAGGGTGGCCATAGGGGCACTTGGCTTGGGGCCTGTTTCCGAAGATTGGCCACACTCCCCTCCATGCACCAGGTGAGATCTCGGTCGTGGGGTGGGATCTGCACAGAGAAAGGCAGCTCAGCAATGACAAGCGCCTTCCTATCACACCTCTTTTGTGGCAACGAGAGGGATCCTAGAATGCCCAGGATTGGGACGGCATTCATGATGCCAGCAAAAATCCTGGCCTGGCAGGAAGGAAGGTTATAGCATGTCCCCAAGGCTGTCAGCCTCTGTGGTTCCACGGGACACCGGGAATTCAGGGCCTCACAGGAGTCTGAGCATGGAGATTGCAACACCAGGCAACAGGTCCCATGCACAGGTCCTCCCACAAAGTGGGAAACAGCTTGGTGGGCTGGTATCAGGAACAATCCCGGGCCTTGGCTGGCAGGACTGGCCCTGCGTTTTGCCAGCAATGGGCAGGCATGGGGCCCAGAAGGGCCAACGAATGCTACCACGCAGATGCAACGCCAAGATCCCTTGGGGGATCCGGGCCCTGAAGGGCCTCCCACCAGCATCAAACAACGTCACCAACCATTGCTGCTCCAAGGCTCCTGTGGGGACACCTCATCCCTTCCCGCCTTTGAGATTATAGTGAGGGAAAGGTGAGGGGCCAGCACGCTTCCCCAGTGACTTCAAACTCACTGGTACTTGGGGTCACAAGTTAAGAACCCCAGCATGCCCTTGCTCATGGCACCAACCAAAGGACCACTGTCAGGCAATTCCCATCCAGCTACAGGACGACTGATGAGCCCCATATGGACACGTGATCACCGGGGGGGTCAATGGTGAAGAACCCGGTGCCAGGAGCGCACATGCCACTCGGGTTCCAGGCCATGATGCACACATTTTTCAGATACCATCTACCCGTTATGCCAAAGCAGTCTAGTGTCCAGCCTGATAGCCCCAGGCCTGGCCCCTTCCTCCAAAGCCCATTGTGTGAAATTTGGGTGCACCACTTCCATGCAGGAGGTTGCTTTGGCAGACTGCAATGCCCACGGCAGAACCACGCGTGCCTACTAAGATATCAGTGATTCTGACATCAACTGGAGCACCCTGGAAAATGAGGCCCATGGGCCTTCAAGTAAGAGGATCCCACAGGGACCATGGCATCATTTGCAGGTATCGCAGGTGGCCTGTTTTCTCCAGACAGCTTAGTGCACAGGGCAGAAATTCAGGGACACGCCAACCCTCTGGGGCAAGGACAAAGCCCCAGTCCCACAAGTTGGCTGGTATAGCCCTCAGGGTGGCCTTGCCAATCGGCCCAAGGGCACTGGGTCTCCAGGTACTCACACAGGCATCCACTCTAATCCCATGGTGGCTTAATGGCGAGACCCTGCTCACCAAGACGACGTTCCACTGAAAGACACCAGGACACCGAGGGAGCTTAGTTGGGTTCCCAGGGATGAGTCCCGGGAAGCACTGGTAATTGGCACACAATGCCCCAGGATGGTAGCACGTCTTAGGCGTATGGGAAGCCCAGAGACCAGGGAAAGCCCCACTGGGGAGCCTCGAGGGATCGGTAGCCTCAAGCCCCAACTGCCAGTGCTACGTCATGGCCACAGGGGTCCCCAGGATCCCGCCTAAGTGGGGTACCCTCCAGTGGGCCTTAGTGTAATCCTATTGAGCATAATTTTTAGGTCATTATCTGTCTTCGAGGCCATATAAGTTCTCATCATTGACCCAACCAAGGCAGTCCCCAAATGCCTCTGCCTTCTAACCACAGCTCATCATGCTTACTAGAGAGGGTTTGTGATGGGCAGGGTGGCCATGAGGGCCCATGGCTTGGGGCCATTTCCAAAAGACAGGTAAAACTTCCCTCCATGCACCAGGTGGGATCTCAGTCAGGGCGCAGGATCTGTGTAGAGAAGCAGCTCAGCAATGACAAATGCCTTCCCCATCAGACCTCACCTTGAGGCAATGGGAGGGATCTCAGAATGCACAGGGCTGGGACTGCATTCATGATGCAATCGTGCAATCCTGGCTTGGCAGGAAAGAAGGCTGCAGCATGTCCACCAGGCCTTAGGCCTCTGTGGCTCCACTGGAAATAAGGGAATTCAAGCCCCACAGGAATCTGAGCATGGAGGCTGCCACAGCAGGCACCAAGCCACAATCACAGGTCTTCCCGCAGCATGATTGGGACAGACATTTGCGGGTCGGTAGCAGGCAGAATCCCGGGCCTTGGCTGGCAGGGACCGGCCCTGCATTTTTCCAGGAATGGGCAGACATGGGGCCCCGGAAGATCCCACAAACGCTACCACACAGACGCAACACCAAGACCCCTTGGGGGAACAGGGCCCTGACAGGCATCCCACCAGCATCCAACACTGTCTCCATCAGTGCTGCTGCATGGCTCCCATGGGGACATCTCATCCCTTCATGTCTTTGAGATTATGGTGAAGGAAAGGTGAGGGGCCAGCATGGTTCCCCAGCGTCTTCAAACTCACTTGGACGTGGGGTCACAAGCGAAAAACTGCAGTGTGCCCTGGCTTGTAGCACCGACCAAAGGGCCATAGTCAGACAAAACACCATCGATCTGTGGGACGACCCACAGAACCCATAAGGACACACGACCACCAGAGGGTGCCAATGGTAAAGAACCCGGGGGCAGGAGCCCGCATACCACTCGGGGTCTTGACCATGCTGAGAGCATCTTTCAGATTCCGTCTACCCGTTATGCCAAAGCTGTCTAGTGCCACTCAGGTAACCCCGGGTTCAGCTCCTGCCTCTAAAGCCCATTGCATGAAATTTTGGCACACCGCTTCCACGCAGGAGGTCACAGTGGCTGTCTGCAATGCCCACTGCAGCACGTCGCATGCCTACTAAGGTATCAGTGATTCTGACATCAACCGGAGCACCCTCCCACACTGGGAAACATGGCCCATGGTCCGTCAAGTAAGAGGGTCCCACGGGGAACCATGACATCCCTTACAGGTGTCGCGGGTGATATATTTTTCCAGACAGCCTAGTGCACAGTGGAGACGTTCAGGGACACGCCAGCCCTCTGGTGCCAGGAGGAAGCCCCAGTCCCACAAGATGGCTGGCTTTTCCCTGAGTGTTCCCTCGCCAATCGGCCCAAGGGCACTGGATCCTGGGTACTCACACAGGCACCCATTCTCCTCCCACAGTGGGTTCCATGGCGAGACCCTGGTCACCAAGACGACATCCCACTGAAAGAAACCAGGACACCGAAGGAGTTTACTTGTTTTCCCAGGGATGAGTCTCGGGAAGCACTAGTAATGGGCACACAATGCCCCAGGGTGGGAGCACATCTTAGGCGCTCGGAGGCCCAGACCAGGGAGAGCACCACTGGGGAACCTCGAGGGATCAGTCACCACGACCCCCAGGATCCAGAGCTATGCTAGGGTCACAGGGGTCCCCAGGATCCTGCCTCAGTGCGGTGCCCTCCACTGGGACTCAGCGTAATCCTAATGAGCATAATTTTTAGGTCATCATCTGTCTTCGAGACCATGTGAGTTCTCATCATTGACCCAACCAAGGTAATCCCCTCCCACCTCTGCCTTCTACCCTCTAGCTCAACATGCTTACCGGAGAGGTTTTGTGATGTGCAGGGTGGACTTGGGGGCCCCTGGCTTGAGGTTTGTTCCCAATGATGGGCCAAACTCCCCTCCTTGCGCCAGGTGGGATCTCGGTCGGGGCACAGGATCTGCGAGGAGAGAGGCAGCTCAGCAATGACAAACACCTTCCCCATGAGACCTCACCTTGTGGCAATGGGAGGGATCTCAGAATGCGTGGGGCTGGGACTGCATTCATGACACAATCCTGCAATCCTGGCCTGGAGGGAAGGAAGGCTGCAGAGTGTCCACAAGGCCCTCAGCCTCTGTGGCTCAACTAGAAACAAGGGAATTCAGGGCCCCAGAGGAGTCTGAGCATGGAAGCTGCAACAGCAGTCACCAGGCCACACTCACATGTCCTCCTGCAGCGTGATTGGGACAGACCTTGGTGGGTCGGTGGCAGGCAGAATCCCGGATTTTGGCTGGCATGAACCGGCCCTGCATTTTGCCAGGATGGGCAGGCATGGAGACACGGAAGGAACAATGAACCCTATCACACAGACGCAACACCAAGATCCCTTGGGAGAACAGGGCCCTGACGGGCATCCCACCAACATCCAACATTGTCTCCATCAGCGCTGCTCCATGGCTCCTGTGGGGACACCTCATCCCTTCCCATCTTTGAAATTACGTTGAGGGAAGGGTGAGGCGCCAGCATGGTTCCCCAGCACCTTCAAAATCACTGGGTCTCCGGGTCACATCAAGAACCCTACCATGCCCTGCCTTGTGGCACTGACCAAAGGGCCATTGTCAGACAAAACCCCATTCAGCGGTGGGGCGGCCCCTAGGGCCCATAAGGACACACGACCACCAGATGGTGTCAATGGTGAAGAACCCGGGGACAGGAGCCCGCATGCTACTCGGGGTCTTGACCATGCTAAGAACATCTTTCAGATACCGTCTACCTGTTATGCCAAAGCTGTCTACTGTCCTTCCAGGTAATCCCGGGCCCAGCCCTTGCCTCCAAAGCCCATTTCGTGAAATTTGGGTTCACCGCTTTCAAGCAGGTGGTCACATTGGTCGCCTGCAATGCCCACCGCAGCACGTTGTGTGCCTACTAATGCATCAGTGATTCTGACATCAACTGGAGTGCCCTCCCACACTGGGAAACGTGTCCCATGGTCCGTCAAGTAAGAGGATCCCGTGGGGGACCGTGGCCTCCCTCACCAGTGTCGTGGGTGACCTGTTTTTTCACACAGCCAAGTACACAGGTCAGACTTTCAGGGACACACCAGCCCTCTGGGGTGAGGACAAAGACCCAGTCCCACAAGATGAGTGGTGTTGCCCTGAAGGCTGCCTCACCTATCGGCCAAAGGTCACTGGGTGTCCGGGTTCTCACACAGGCATTCGCTCAGGTCCCATGGTGGGCTCAATAGAAAGACCACGGTCACCCAGATGACGTCCACTAAAAGACACCAGGACACCAAGGGAGCTTAGGTTGAGTTCTCAGGGATGAGTCCCAGGAAGTACTAGTAATGGGCACACAGCACCCCAGTGTGGGAGCATGACTTTCACGCATGGAGGCCTAGATACTGGGGAGAACCCACAAGGGAGCCTCAAGGGATCAGTCGCCTCGAGCCCCAGGTGCCATTTCTCCACAAGTGCCACAGGGGTCCCCAGGATCCTGCCTCAGTGCCGTGCCTTCCACTGGGCCTCAGTGTAATCCTATTGAGCATAATTTTTAGGTCATCTGCCTTCGAGACCATATGAGTTCTCATCATTGACCCAACCAAGGCATTCCCCACCCACCTCTGCCTTCTACCTGCCAGCTCAACATGCTTATCAGAGAGGGTGTGTGATGTGCAGGGAGGCCATGGGGGCCCTGGCTCTGGGCCTGTTCCAAAGATGGGCCAAATTCCCCTCTGTGTGCCAGGTGGGATCTCCGTCGGGGTGCGTGATCTGCGCAGAGTGAGGCAGGTAAGCAATGACAAACGCCTTCCCCATCAGACTTCACCTTTTGCCATGGAAGGGACCTCAGAATGCATGGGTCTGGGACTGCATTCATGACATAATCCTGCAATCCTGGCCTGGCAAGAAGGTAGGCTGCAGCATATCCACAAGGCCCTCAGCCTCTGTGGCTCCACTGGAAACAAGGGAATTCAAGCCCCACAGGAGTCTGAGCATGGAGGCTGCCACAGCAGGCACTAGGCCACATGCACAGGTCCTCCCACAGTGTGATTGGGACAGACCTTGGCGGGTTGGTGGCAGGCAGAATCCCCGGACTGGGCTGGCAGGAACCAGCCTTGCGTTTTGCCAGGAATGGGTTGTCATGGGTCCACAGAAGGGCCCATGAACGCTACCACGCAGACACAATGCCAACATCCCTTGGGGGATCAGAGCCCTGATGTGCATCCCACCTGCATCCAACACTGTCTCCATCAACGCTGTTCCATGGCTCCCATGGGGACACCTCATCCCTTCCCGTCTTTGAGTTTATGGTGAGGGAATGGTGAGGGGCCAGCACGGTTTTCAGGCGCCTTCAAACTCACTGGGACTCAGGGTCACAGGTAGAGAACCCCAGCGTGCCCTGGCCTGAGGCACCAACCAAAGGACCATTGTCAGAGAAGGCCCCATACAGCTGCGGGATGACCCCTGGGGCCCATAAGGACACACGACCACCAGACGGTGCCAATGGTGAAGAACCAAGAGGCAGGAACCCACATGCCACTCGTGGTTGGGCCACGCTCCCATCATTTTTCAGATAGCATCTACCCGTTATTCCAGGGGGTATATCCATTCAGGTTTATCACCATACCTGGCCCCCGCCTCCAAAACCCATTTTGTGAAATTTGGTTGCACTGTTTCCACGCAGGAGGTCACATTGAGGGTGTGCAATTCCCACCACAGCATCTTGTGTGCCTAGTAAGGCATCAGTGATTCTGACAAAAACTGGAGTGCCCTCCAGACTGGGAAATGGGGCCATGGGCCGTCAACTAGAGGATCCCGTGGGGGACGGGGGCATCCCTTGCAGGTGTCGTGGGTGACGTGTTGTTTCCAGACAACCTAAGGCACAGGGCAGACGATCAGTGACACGTCAGCCTTCTGGGGTGAGGACGAAGCCCCAGTCCCGCAAGATTTCTGGTGTTGCCCTGAGTGCTGCCTCACCAATTGGACCAAGGACACTGGGTCTCCGGGTACTCACACAGGCATCCACTCTCCTCCCATGGTGGCCTCAATGGCGAGACCCTGGTCACTAAGACGACTTCCCACTGAAAGACACCAGGACACCGAGGGAGCTTAGTTGGGTTCCCAGGGATGAGTCCTGGGAAGCACTAATAATAGGCACACAACACCCCAGGGCGGGAGCACATCTTAGTAATGTGGAGGCCCAGACCAGGGAGAGCCCCACTGGGGAGCCTCAAGGGATCGGCGACTCGAGCTCCAGGTGCCAGTGCTATTCCGGGGCCACAGGAGTTCCCAGGATCCCGCCTCAGTGCGGTGACCTCCACTGGGCCTCAGCATAGTCCTATTGAGCATAATTTTTAGGTCATCATCTGTCTTCGAGACCATATGAGTTCTCATCATTGACCCAACCAAGGAAGTCCCCACCCGCCTCTGCCTTCTACCCTCTAGCTCAACATGCTCACCAAGGATGTTTTATGATGTGCTGCATGGCCATGGGGGCCCCTAGCTTGAGGCATGTTCCTGAAGATGGGCCAAACTCCCCTCCGTGCTCCAGGTGGGATCTCAGTGGGTGCATGGGATCTGCGAGGAGAGAGGCAGCTCAGCAATGACAAATGCCTTCCCCATCAGACCTCACCTTGTGGCAGTGGCAGGGATCTCAGAATGCACAGCGCTGGGAGTGCATTCATGATGCAATCCTGCAATCCTGGCCTGACAGGAAGGAAGACTGCAGCGTGTCCACAAGTCCCTCAGCCTCTGTGGTTCCACTGGAAACAAGGGAATTCAAGCCTCACAGGAATCTGAGCATGGAGGCTGCCACAGCAGGCACCAGGCCATATGCACAGGTCCTCCCACATCCTTATTGTGACAGACGTTGGCGGGGCAGTAGCAGGCAGAATCCTGGACATTGACTTGCAGGGACTGGCCCTGTGTTTTGCCAGGAAAGGGTGGGCAGGGTCCTCGGATGGACCCATGAATGCTACCATGCAGATACAATGCCAAATTCCCTTGGGGGAACAGGGCCCTGACAGGCATCCCACCAGCATCCAACACTGTCTCCACCAGTGCTGCTCCATGGCTCCAGTGAGGACACCTCATCCCTTCCCATCTTTGAGAATACGATGAGGGAAGGGTGAGGGGCCAGCACGGTTCCCCAGTGCCTTCAAACTCACTCAGATGTGGGGTCACAAGTGAAGAACCGCAGTATTCCCTGGCTCGTGGCACCGACCAAAGGGCCATAGCCAGACAAAACCCCATTGATCTGCAGGACGACCCACGGGCCCCATAAGGACACACGACCATCAGATGGAGCCAACGGTGAAGAAACCGGGGGCAGGAGCCCGCATGTCCCTCAGGGTCTGGACCATGCTGCAAGCATCTTTCAGATACCATCTACCCCTTATGCCACAGCTGTCTATTGTCCACTCAGGTAACCCAGGATCTGGTCCTTGCCTCTAAAGCCCATTGCATGAAATTTCACCACTTACATGCAGGAGGTCACATTGGCTGTCTGCAATGCCCACAGCAGCACTTCGCTTGCCTAGTAAGGCATCAGTGTGGGCAGCACGTTGCGTGCCTAGTAAGGCATCAGTGATTCTGACATCTACCAGAGCGCCCTCTCACACTGGGAAACGTGGTCCATGGTCCGTCAAATAAGAGGATCCCATGGGGGACCATGGCATCCCTTACTGGTGTCGCAGATGACCTATTTTTTCCAGACAGCCTAGTGTACAGAGGAGACGTTCAGGGACACAACAGCCCTCTGGTGTGAGGACGAAGCCCCAGTCCTGCAGGATCGCTGGGGTTGCCCTGAGGGCACTCTCACCAATCGGCCCAATGGCTCTGGATATTTGGGTACTCACACAGGCATCCATTCTCCTCCCATGGTGGGCTCAATGCGAGACCCTGATCACCAAGACGATGTCCCACTGAAAGACACCAGGACACTGAAGGAACTTAGTTGTTTTCCCAGGGATGAATCCCGGGAAGCACTAGTAATGGGCACACAACACCCCAGGACGGGAGCACATCTTAGGCGCTTACAGGCCCAGACTGGGGAGAGCCCCACTGGGGAGCCTCAAGGGATCAGTCACCTCGAGCCCCAGGATCCAGCGTTACACCAGGGCTGCAGGCGTCCCCAGGATCCCGCCTCTGTGCGGTGCCCTCCACTGGGCCTCAGTGTAATCCTATTGAGCATAATTTTTAGGTCATCAGCTGTCTTAGAGACCATATGAGTTCTCATCATTGACCCAACCAAGGCAGTCCCCACCCGCCTCTGCCTTCTACGCACCAGCTCAACATGCTTACCAGAGAAGTTTTGTTATGGGCAGAGTAGCCATGGGGGTCCCTGGGTCGTGGCCTGTTCCTAAAGATGGGCCAAACTCCCCACCGTGCTCCAGGTGGGATCTCAGTCACAGCGCGGGATCTGCACAGAGAGAGGCAAGTCAGCAATGACAAAACGCCTTCCCATCAGACCTCACCTTGTGGCAATGGGATAGATCTCAGAATGCATGGTGCTGGGAGTGCATTCACTATGCAATCCTGCAATCCTGGCCTGGTCGGAAGGAAGGCTGCAGCGTTTCCACAAGACCCTCAGCTTCTGTGGCTCCAGTGGAAACAAGGGAATTCAAGCCCCACAGGAATCTGTGTATGGAGGCTGTCACAGCAGGCACCAGGCCACAAGCACAGGTCCTCCCAAATCCTTATTGCAACAGACATTGGCAGGGCAGTAGCAGGCAGAATCCCGGGCATTGGCTGGCAGGGACTAGCCCTGTGTTTTGTCAGGAATGGGCGGGCAGGGGCTCCGGATGAGCCCGCGAATGCTACCATGCAGACGCAACACAAGATCCCTTGGGGGAACAGGGCCCCGAAAGTCATCCCACCAGCATCCAACACTGTCTTCATCAGCAGTGCTCAATGGCTCCCATGGGGACACCTCATCCTTTCCTGTATTTGAGATTACGGTGAGGAAAGGGTGAGGAACCAGAATGGTTCCCCAGTGCCTTCAAACTCACTGGGACTCGGGGTCACAAGTCAAGAACCCAAGCATGCCCTGGCTCATGGCACCGACCAAGGGCCATTGTCAGACAAAACCCCATCCAGTTGCGGGATGACCCACGGGCCCCATAAGGACATGCAACCACCAGACAGTGCCAATGGTGAAGAACCTGAGGCAGGAGCCCGCATGCCACTCCGGGTCAGGGTCACACTACCAGCATCTTTCAGATACTTTCTACCCATTAAGCCAAAGCTGTCTAGTGTTCATCCAGGTAATTCCTGGTCTGGCCCCTACCTCCAAAGCCCATTGCATGAAATTTGTGTACACTGCTTCCATGCAGGAAGTCACATTGGCCAACTACAATGCCCACCACAACACGTCACTTGCCTACTAATGCATCAGTGATTCTGACATCAACTGGAGCACCCTCCCACACTGGGAAACGTGGCCTATGGCCATCAAATAAGAGGGTCTCACGTGGGATCATTCCATCCCTTGCAGGTGTCACAGGTGACCTGTTTTTTCCAGACAGCCTAGTGCACACGGGAGTTGTTCAGGGACATGCCAGCCCTCTGGGGTGAGGACGAAGCCCCTGTCCCACAAGATGGCTGGCGTTGCTCTGAGGGCTCCCTTGCCAATTGACCCAAGGGCACTGGATCTCCTGGTACTCACACAGGTGTCCACTATCGTCCAATGGTGGGCTCAAGTGGGATCCTGGTTACCATGGCAACGTCCCCCTGAAAGACACCAGGACACCTAGGGAGCTTAGCTGGGTTCCCAGGGATGAGTCCCAGGAAGCATTAGTAATGGGCACACAATGCCCAAGGGTGGGAGCATGTCTTTGGCGTGTGGGGGCCCAGACCTGGGAAAGCCCCACTGGGGAAACTACAGGGATCAGTCGCCTCGAGCCCAGGTGCCAGTGCTACGCCAGGGCCACAGGAGTCCCCAGGATCCCGCCTCAGTGCTGTGCCCTCCACTGGGCCTCAGCATAAACCTATTGAGCATAATTTTTAGGTCATCATCTGTCTTCGAGACCATATGAGGTCTCATCATTGATCCATCCAAGGCAGTCCCCTCCTGCCTCTGCCTTCTACCCTCCAGCTCAACATGCTTACCAGAGAGGTTTTGTGATATGCGGCATGGCCATGGGGGCCACTGGCATGAGGCTTGTTCCTGAAGATGGGCCAAACTCCCCTCCGTGACACAGGTGGGTTCTTGGTCAGAGCACGGGATCTGCACAGAGAGAGGCAGCTCAGCAATGACAAAACGCCTTCCCCATCAGACTTCACCTTGTGACAATGGGAGGGATCTCAGAATGAGCGGGGCTGGGACTGCATCATGACGTAATCCCGCAATCCTGGCCTGTGGGAAGGGAGGCTACAGCGTGTCCACATGGCCCTCAGCCTCTGTGGCTCCACTGGAAACAAGGGAATTCAAGCCCAACAGGTCTCTGAGCGTGGAGGCTGCCACAGCAGGCACTAGGACACAAGCACAGGTCTTCCTGCAGCATGACTGGGACAGACCTTAGGGGGTTGGTGGCAGGCAGAATCCCGGGCATTGGTTGGCAGGGACAGGTCCTGCGTTTTGCCAGGTTGGCAGGAACAGGTCTGCAATGGGCAGACATTGGGCCCTGGAAGGTCCCACGAACGATACCACACAGATGCAATGCCAAGATCCCTTGGGGGATGAGGGCCCTGATGGCATCCCACCAGCATCCAACACTGTCTCCATCAGCACTGCTCCATGACTCCCATGAGGACACCTCATCCCTTCCCGTCTATGAGATTTCCATGAGGGAGGGGTGAGGGGCCAGGATGCTTCCCCAGTGCCTTCAAACTCACTCAGACACGGGGTCACAAGTGAAGAACCAAAGCATGCCCTGGCACATGGCACTGACCAAACGACCATAGTCAGACAAAACCCCATCGATCTGTGGACGACCCACCGGCCCCATAAGGACACATGACCACCAGACAGTGCCATTGGTGAAGAACCCGGAGGCAGGAGCCCAGATGCTACTCGGGGTCTGGACCACGCTGAGAGCATCTTTCAGATACCATCTACCCGTTATGCCAAAGTTGTCTAGTGTCCACTCAGGTTACCCCGGGACTGGCCCCTGCCTCTAAAGCCCATTGCGTGAAATTTCGGCGCACCACTTCCATGCAGGAGGTCACATTGGCCATCTGCAATGCCCACCGCAGCATGTTGTGTGCCTAATAAGGCATCAGTGATTCTGACATCAACCGGAGCGCCCTCCCATAATGGAAATGTGGCCCATGATCCATCAAGTAAGAGGATCCCATGGGGGACCATGGCATCCCTTACAGGTGTCGCGGGTGATCTATTTTTGCAGACAGCCTAGTGCACAGGGGAGACGTTCAGGGACACACCAGCCCTCTGGTGTGAGGACGAAGCCCCAGTCCCACAAGATGGCTGGCGTTGCCCTGAGGGCACTCTCGCCAATCGGCCCAAGGGCACTGGATCTTTGGATACTCACACAGGCATCCATTCTCCTCCCATGGTGGGCTCAATGGTGAGACCCTGGTCATCAAGACAACTTCCCACTGAAAGACACCAGGACACTGAAGGAGCTTAGTTGTTTTCCCAGGGATGAATCCCAGGAAGCACTAGTAATGGGCACACAATGGCCCAGGGTGGGAGCACATCTTAGGCGCTCGGAGGCCCAGACCAGGGAAAGCCCCAATAGGGAGCTTCGAGGGATCAGTTGCCTCGAACACCAGGATCCAGCTCTATTCTAGGGCCACAGAGGTCCTCAGGATCCCGCCTCTGTGCGGTGCCCTCCACTGGGCCTCAGTGTAATCCTATTGAGCATAATTTTTAGGTCATCATCTGTCTTTGAGACCATATGAGTTCTCATCATTGACCCAACCAAGGCAGTCCCCACCCGCCTCTGCCTTCTACCCTCCAGCTCAACATGCTTACCAATGAGGGTTTGTTATGCACAGGGTGGCCATGGGGGCCCCTGGCTCAGGGCCTGCTCCCAAAGATGGGCCAAATTCCCATCCATGCTCCAGGTGGGATCTTGGTCGCGGCATGGGATTTGCACAGAGAGAGGCAGCTCAGCAGTGACAAAACACCTTCCCATCAGATGTCACCTTGTGGCAATGGGAGGGATCTCAGAATTCACAGGGCTGGGACTGAATTCATGACACAATCCTGCAATCCTGGCCTGGTTGGAAGGAAGACTGCAGCTGGTCCACAAGGCCCTCAGCCTCTGTGGCTCCACTGGAAACAAGGGAACTCAAGCCTCCCAGGAATGCTCAGGCATGGAGGCTGCCACAGCAGGACCAGGCCACATGCCCAGGTCTTCCTGCAGTGTTATTGGGACAGACATTTGCGGGTCAGTGGCAGGCAGAATCCTGGGCCTTGGCTGGCAGGGACTGGCCCTGCGTTTTGGCAGGAATGGGCAGGCATAGGGCCCCAGAAGGGCCCATGAACGCTACCACGCAGATGCAATGCCAAGATCCCTTGGGGGAACAGGGCCCTGACGGGCATCCCACCAGTATCCAACACTGTCTCCATCAGCACAGCACCATGGTTCTGGTGAGGACACCTAATCCCTTACCATCTTTGAGATTACAGTGAGGGAATGGTGAGGGGCCAGCAAGGTTCCCCAGTGCCTTCAAACTCACTAGGTCTCAGGGTTACAAGTCAAGAACCCAGGACTGCCCTGGCTCGTGGCACCAACCAAAGGGCCATTGTCAGACAAGACCCCATACAGCTGTGGGACCACCCTGGGGGCCCATAAGGACACGCAAGAACCAGACGGTGCCAATGGTGAAAAACCCGGCGGCAGGAGCCTGTTTACAACTCGGGGTCTGGGCCACGTTGCCAGCATTTTTTGGATACCATCTACCCGTTATGCCAAAGCTGTCCAGTCTCCATCCAGGTAACCCCTGCCAGGCCCCTGCCTCCAAATCCCATTTGTTAAATTTGGGAGCACCTCTTCCATGCAGGTGGTCACACTGTTCGTCTGCAATGCCCACCGCAACATGTTGTGTGCCTACTAAGGCATCAGTGATTCTGACATCAACTGGAGTGCCCTCCTACACTGGGAAACGTGTCCCATGGTCTGTCAAGTAAGAGGATCCCGTGGGGGACCATGGCATCCCTTACAAGTGTCACGGGTGACCTGTTTTTTCCAGACAGCCAAGTGTACAGGTCAGACTTTCAGGGACACACCAGCCCTCTGGGGCGAGGACGAAGCCCCAGTCCCACAAGGTGGCTGGAGTTTCCCTGAGGGCTGCCTCGCCTGTAGGCCAAAGGTCAGCGGGTCTCTGGGGTCTGACACAGGCATCCACTCTCCTCCCTTGGTCAGCTCAATAGCAAGACCACGATCACCAAGACGACATCCCACTGAAAGACACCAGGACACCAAGGGAGTTTAGTTAGGTTCCCAGGGATGAGTCCTGGGAAGTACTAGTAATGGGCACGCAGCTCCCCAGGGTGGGAGCACTTCTTATGCGTGCAGAGGCCCAGAAACCGGGGAGAGCCCCACTGGGGAGGCTTGAGGGATCTGTCGCCTCGAGCCCCAGGTGCCAGTGCTCTGCAAGGCCCAAGGGGGTCCCCAGGATCCCGCCTCAGTGCCATGCCTTCCACTTGTCCTCAGCATAATCCTATTGAGCATAATTTTTAGGTCATCATCTGTCTTTGAAACCATATGAGTTCTCATCATTGACCCAACCAAGGCAGTCCCCACCCGCCTCTGCCTTCTACATGCCAGCTCAACATGCTTACCAGAGAAGTTTTTTGATGTGTGGCATGGCCATGGGGGCTCCTGGCTTGAGGCTTGTTCCCAACGATGGGCCAAATGTCCCTCCATGCGCCAGGTGGGATCTCAGTGGGGCCACGGTATCTGCGTGGAGAGAGGCAGCTCAGCAATGACAAAACTCCTTCCCCTTCTGACCTCACCTTGTGGCAATGGGAGGGATCTCAGAATCCGTGGGGCTGGGAGTGCATTCATGACACAATCCTGCATTCCTGGCCTGGTGGGAAGGAAGGCAGCAGCATATCCACAAGGCCCTTAGCCTCTGAGGCTCCAGTGGAAACAAGGAAATTCAAGCACCATAGGCATATGAGCATGGAGGCTGCCACAGCAGGCACCAGGCCACACGCACATGTCTTCCTGCAGGATGATTGGGACAGAACTTGGCAGGTTGGTGGCAGGCAGAATCCAGGCCTTGGGTGGCAGGGACCAGCCCTGAGTTTTGCCAGGAATGGGCATGCATGGGGCCCCAGAAGGGCCCACAAACGCTACCATGCAGATTCAATAGCAAGATCCCTTGGGGGAACAAGGCCCTTACGGGTATCCCACCAGCATCGAACACTCTCCATCACCACTGCACCATGGTTCCAGTGGGGACACCTCATCCCTTCCCGTCTTTGAGATTATGGTGAGGGAATGGTGAGGGGCAAGCACAGTTCCCCAGGGCCTTCAAATTCACTGGGTCCGGGTGTCACAAGTCAAGAACCCCGTGTGCCCTGGCTTGGGGCACCGTTCAAAGGGCCATTGTCACACAAAGCCCCATACAGCTGCAGGACGACCCCTGGGGCCCATGACACGTGACTACCAGGCAGTGACAATGGTGAAGAACCCGGACGCAGGAGCCCACATGCCACTCAGAGTCGGGACCACCCTGCCAGCATTTTTCAGATACCGTCTACCCGTTATGCCAAAGCTGTCTAGTGTCCATCCAGGTAACCCCGGGTCCGGTCCCTGTCTCCAAAGGCCATTGTGTGAGAGTTGGGTGCATCGCTTTCAGGCAGGAGATCACATTGGCCGTCTTCAATGCCCACCGCAGCACGTCGCGTGCCTACTAGGGCATCAGTGATTCTGACATCAACCGGAGTTCCCACCCACACTCGGAAAGGGGCCCATGGGCAGTCAAGTATGAGGATCTCGCGGGGGTTCATGGCATCTCTTGCAGGTGTCGCAGGTGACCTTTTTTTCCAGATACCCTAGTGCACAGGGGAGATGTTCAAGGACATGCCTGTCCTCTGGGGTGAGGAGGAAGCCCCAGTCCCACAAGATGGCTGGCGTTGTCCTGAGGGCTCCTTTGACAATCTGCCCAAGGACACTATATCTCCGGGTACTCACACAGGCATCCACTCTCCTACCACGGTGGACCCAATGGCGAGACCCTGGTCACCAAGACGACATCCCACTGAAAGACACTGGGACACCAAGGGAGCTTAGTTTGGTTCCCAGGGATGAGTCCTGGGAAGCACTAGTAATGGGCACACAACGCCCCAGGGCGGGAGCACGTCTTAGGCACAAGGAGGCCCAGAGACTGGGAAGAGTCCCAACGGGGAGCCTCGAGGGATCAGTGGTCTCGAGCCCCAGGTGTCAGTGTTACGCCAGGGCCACAGGGGTCCCTAGGATCCCGCCTCTGTTCGGCGTCCCCCACTGGGCCTCAGTGTAATCCTATTGAGCATAATTTTTAGGTCATCATCTGTCTTCGAGACCATATGAGTTCTCATCATTGACCCAACCAAGGCAGTCCCCACACGCCTCTGTGTTCTACCTGCCCGCTCAACATGCTTACCAGAGAGGGGTTGTGATGCACAGGGTGGCCTTGAGGGCCCATGGCTTGGGGCCTGTTCCCGAAGATGGGCCAAACTCCCCTCCGTGTGCCAGGTGGGATCTCCGTCGGGGTACATGATCTGCACAGAGTGAGGCAGGTAAGCAATGACAAACGCCTTCCCCATCAGACCTCACCTGTGGCAGTGGGAGGGATCTCAGAATGCGTGGGGCTGGGACTGCATTCATGACACAATCCTGCAATCCTGGCCTGGTGGGAAGGAAGGCTGCAGCATGTCCACAAGACTCTCTGCCTCTGTGGCTCCACTGGAAACAAGGAAATTCAAGACCCACTGGCGTCTGAGCATGGAGGTTGCCACATCATGCACCAGGCCACATGCACAGGTCTTCCCGCAGCATGATTGGGACAGACCTTGGCAGGTCAGTAGCAGGCAGAATCCTGGGCCTTGGCTGGCAGGGAGGTGGCCCTGCATTTTTCCAGGAATGGGCAGGCATGGGGCCCCAGAGGGGCCCAGGAATGCTACCATGCAGACACAATGCCAAGATCCCTTGGGGGAACATGGCCCTGACGGGCACCCAACCATCATCCAACAATGTCTCCATCACCGCTGCTCCATGGCTCCTGTGAGGATACCTCATCCCTTCCCGTGTTTGAGATTATGGTGAAGGAAGGGTGAGAGGCCAGCATGGTTCCCCAGTGCCCTCAAACACACTGAGACTCAGGGTCACAAGTCAAGAACCCCAGCATGCCCAGCCTCATGGCACCGACTAAAGGGCCATTGTCAGACAAAGCCCCATAGAGCTGCGGGACGACTCGGGCCCATAAGGACATGCAACCACCAGAAGGTGCCAATGGTGAAGAACACGGAGGCAGGAGCCCGCATGCCACTCGGGGTCTGGGCCACGCTACCTGAATTTTTCGGGCATCGTCTACCCGTTATGCCAAAGCTGTCTAGTGTCCATCCAGGTAACTCCGGGCCCAGCCCCTGCCTCCAAAGCCCATTGCATGAAATTTGGACGCCCCACTTCCAAGCAGGAGGTCACATTGGCTGTCTGCAATGCCCACGGCAGCACATTGCTTGCCTACTAAGGCATCAGTCATTCTTACATCAACTGGAATGCCCTCCTACACTGGGAAACATGGCCCATGGGCCGACAAGTAAGAGGATACTGCGGGTGACCGTGGCATCCCTTGCAGGTGTTGCGGGTGACCTGTTTTTTTGCAGACACCCCAGTGCACAATGGAGATGTTCAGGGATACTCCAGCCCTCTGGGGTGACGATGAAACCCCAGTCCCACAAGATGGCTGGCATTTCCCTGTGGGCTTCCTCACCAATTGGCCCAAGGGTACTGGATCTTTGGGTACTCATAGACATCTACTCTCCTCCCATGGTGGGCTCAATGGCATGACGCTGGTCACCAAGACGACATCCCACTGAAAGACACCAGGACACCAAGGGAGCTGAGTTGGGTTCCCAGGGATGAGTCCCGGGAAGCACTACTAATGGGCACAAATGCCCCAGGGTGGGAGCACATCTTAGGTGCATGGAGACCTAGAGACCGGGGAGAGCCCCACTGGGGACCCTCAAGGGATTGGTCGCATTGAGCCCCAGATGCCAGCACTACGCCAAGGCCACAGGGGTCACCAGGATCCCGGCTCAGTGTGGTGCCCTCCACTGGGCCTCAGTGTAATCCTATTGAGCATAATTTTTAGGTCATCATCTGTCTTCAAGACCATATGAGTTCTCATCATTGACCCAACCAAGGCAGTCCCCACATGCCTCTGTGTTCTACCTGCCCGCTCAACATGCTTACCAGAGAGGGATTGTGATGTGCAGGGTGGCCATTAGGGCCCCTGGCTTGGGGCCAATTCCCGAAGATAGGCCAAACTCCCCTCCGTGCGCCAGGTGGGATATTGAACGGGGCGCGGGATCTGCACAGAGAGAGGCAGCTCAGCAATGACAAACACCTTTCCCATCAGACCTCACCTTGTGGCAATGGGAAGGATCTCAGAATGCGCGGGGCTGGAACTGCATTCATGATGCAATCCTGCAATCCTGGCCTGGCAGGAAGGAAGGCTGCAGTGTGTCCACAAGGCCCTTAGCTTCTGTGGCTCCACAGGAAACAAGGAAATTCAAGCCCCACAGGCGTCTTGGCATGGAGGCTGCCACAGCAGGCACCAGGCCACATGCACAGGTCCTCCCACAGCATGATTTGGACAGATCTTGGTGGGTCAGTGGCAGGCAGAATCCCGGCCTTGGCTGGCAGGGACCGGCCCTGAATTTTGCCAGGAATAGGTGGGCATGGGGCCCCGGAAGGGCCCACGAGTGCTACCACACAGATGTAACACCAAGATCCCTTGTGGGATCAGGGCCCTGACATGCATCCCACCAGGATCCAACACTGTCTCCATAGCACTGCTCCATGGCTCCCGTGGGGACACCTCATCCCTTCCTGTCTTTGAGAGTATGGTGAGAGAAGGGTGAGGGTCTAGCATGGTTCCCCAACACCTTCAAACTCACTGAGACTCGGGGTCACAAGTCAAGAACCACATTGTGCCCTGGCTTGTGTACCTGCCAAAGGGCCTTTGTCAGACAAAACCCCATCAAGCTGTGGGAAGACCCAAGGGTCCCATAAGGACATGTGACCACCAGACGGTGCCAATTGTGAAGAACCTGGGGACAGGAGCCCGCATGCCTTCAGAGTCTGGGCCACCCTGCCAACATTTTTCAGGTACCATCTACCTGCCATGCCAAAGCTGTCTAGTGTCCATCCAGGTAACCCCGGGCCAGGCCACTGTCTCCAAAGGACATTGCGTGAAATTTGGGCACACCGCTTCCACACAGGTGGTCACCTTGGCCGTCTGCAATGCCCACTGCAGCATGTCACGTGCCTACTAAGGCATCAGTGATTCTGACATCAACCGGAGTGCCCTCCCAAACTGGGAAACGTGGCCCATGGGCTGACAAGGAAGAGGATCTCGCGGGGGATTGTGGCATCCCTTGCAGGTGTTGCGGGTGACCTGTGTTTTTCAGACAGCCTAGTGCACAGGAGAGACCTTCACGGATACAGCAGCCCTCTGGGGCGAAGACGAAGCCTAAGTCCAAAAGATGGCTGGTGTTGTCCTGAGGGTTCCCTCACCAATAGGCCCAAGGGCCCTAATCTCTGGGTACTCACAGGCATCCATTCTCCTCCCATGGTGGGCTCAATGGCGAGACCCTGGTCACCAAGACAACGTCCCACTGAAAGACACCAGGACACCAAGGGAGCTTAGTTGGGTTCCCAGGAATGAGTCCCGGGAAGCCCTAGTAATAGGCGCACAACGCCCCAGGGCGGGAGCACATCTTAGGCACACAGAGGCACAGAGGCCAAGGAGAATCTCACTGGGGAATCTCGAGAGATCAGTGGCCTCGATCCCCAGGTGCCAGCGCTATGCCAGGTCACAGGGGTCACCAGGATCCCGCCTCAGTGAGGTGCCCTTCACTGGGCCTCAGCGTAATCTTATTGAGCATAATTTTTAGGTCTTCATCTGTCTTCGGGATCATATGAGTTCTCATCATTGACCCAACCAAGGCAGTCCCCACCCGCCTCTGCCTTCTACCCTCTAGCTCAACATCCTTACCAGAGGGGTGTTGTGATGTGTGGCATGGCCATGAGGGCCCCTGGCTTGGGGTTGATCCCAAAGATGGGCCAAACTCCCCTCCGTGTGCCAGGTGGGATCTCAGTGGGGGCGTGGGATCTTTGCAGAGAGAGGCAGCTGAGGAATGACAAAATGCCTTCCCCATCAGACCTCACCTTGTGGCAATGGAAGGGATCTCAGAATGCACAAGGCTGGGACTGCATTCATGATGCCAGAAAAATCCTGGCCTGGCGGGAAGGAAGTCTGCACTGCTTCCACAGGCCCTCAGCCTCTGTGGCTCTGCTGGAAACAAGGGAATTCAAGCCCCACAGGTCTCTGAGCATGGAGGCTGCCACAGCAGGCACCAGGCCACATGTACAGGTCTTCCTGCAGCGTGATATGACAGACCTTGGTGGGTCATTGGCAGACAAAATCCCAGGCCTTGGCTAGCAGGGATACTGCGTTTTTCCAGGAATGGGCAGACCTTGGTGGGTCATTGGCAGACAAAATCCCAGGCCTTGGCTAGCAGGTACTGCGTTTTTCCAGGAATGGGCAGGTTGGGGCCACGTAAGGGCCCATGAACGCTACCATGCAGATGCAAGGCCCAGATCCCTTAGGGGAACAGGGCCCTGATGGGCATCCCACCAGCATCCAGCAGTGTCTCCATCAGCGCTGCTCCATGGCTCCCATGGGGACACCTCATCCCTTCCTGTCTTTGACATTATGGTGAGGGAAGGGTGAGGGGCAAGCACGGTTCCCCAGTGCCTTCAAACTCACTGGGACTCGGGGTCACAAGTCAAGAACCCCAGCGTGTCCAGCCTCATGACACCGACCAAAGGGCAATTGTCAGACAAAGCCCCATACAGCTGCAGGACGACCCCTGGGGCCCATAGGACATGCGACCACCAAATGGGGCTAACAGTGAAGAACCCAGAGGCAGAAGCCTGCATGCCTCTCGGGGTCTGGGCCATGCTACCAGTATTTTTCATGTACCGTCTACCCGTTATGCCAAAGCTGTCAAATGTCCATCCAGGTAACCCCGGGCACAGCCCCTGCCTCCGAAGCACATTGCGTGAAATTTGGGCTCACTGCTTCCATGCAGGTGATCACATTGGCCATCTGCAATGCCCACCGCAGCATGTTGCTTGCCTACTAAGGCATCAGTGATTCTGACATCAACCGGAGTGCCCTCCCACACTGCAAAATGTGGCCCATGGGCCGTCAAGTAAGAAGATCCCTTGGGGGACCGTGTCATTCCTTGCAGGTGTCACGGGTGTCCTGTTTTTCCAGACAGCCTAGTGCACAGGTCAGACGTTCAGGGACATGCCAGCTCTCCGGGACGAGGTTGAAGTCCCAGTCCTAGAACATGCCTCGCCAATCGCCCAAGGGCATTTGGTCTCGGGTATCACAGGCATCCATTCTCCTCCCATGGTGGGCTCAATGGCGAGATACTGGTCACTAATGCGATGTCCCACTGAATGACACCAGGACACTGGCATCTTAGTTGGGTTCCCAGAAATAAGTCCCGGGAAGCACTAGTAATGGGCACAAAACGCCCTAGGGCAGGAGCACGTCTTAGGCGCGTAGAGCCCCAGAGACCAGGGAGAGCCCCACTGGAGAGCCTTGAGGGATCGGTGGCCTTGAGCCCCAGGAGCCAGCGCTTTGCCAGAGCCACAGCAGTCCCCAGCATCCCGCCTCAGTGTGGTGCCCTCCACTGGGCCTCAGCATAATCTTATTGAGCATAATTTTTAGGTCATCATCTGTCTTCGCGACCAGATGAGTTCTCATCATTGACCCAATCAAGGCAGTCCCCACCCACCTTTGTCTTCTACCCGCCAGCTCAATATGCTTACCAGAGAGCATTTGTGATGTGTAGGGTGGCCATGGGGGTGCCCCTTGGTTCAGGGCAACTTCCCGAGTATGGGCCAAACTCCCCTCCGTGCACCAGGTGGGATCTTGGTCGGGGCTTGGGATCTGCGCAGAGAGAGGCAGCTCAGCAGTGACCAACACCTTCCCCATCAGACCTCACTTTGTGGCAATGGGAGGGATCTCAGAATCCGTGGGGCTGGGAGTGCATTCATGATGCAATCCTGCAATCCTGGCCTGGCAGGAAGGAAGGCTGCAGTGTGTCCACAAGGTTCTCAGCCTCTGTGGCTCCACAGAAAACAAGGGAATTCAAGATTCACAGAAGTCTGAGCATGGAGGCTGCCACAGCAGGCACCAGGCCATATGCACAGGTCTTCCTGCAGTGTGATTGGGACAGACCTTGGAGGGTCTGTGGCAGGCACAATCCCGGGATTTTGCTGGCAGGGACCTGCCCTGTGTTTTGCCAGGAATGGGCAGGCATAGGCCCCAGAAGGGCCCACGAATGCTACCACGCAGACGCAATGCCAAGATCCCTTGGGGGAACAGGGCCCTGATGGGCATCCCACCAGCATCTAACACTGTCTCCATCACCACTGCTCCATGTCTCCTGTGGGGGCACCTCATCCCTACTCGTCTTTGAGATTATGGTGAGGGAAGGGTGAGGAGCCAGCACAGTTCCCTAGTGCCTTCACACTCACTGGGACTCGGGGTCACAAGTCAAGAAGCACAGCGTGTCCTGGCATGTGGCACCAACCAAAGGGCCAATGTCAGACAAAACCCCATCGAGCTGCGGAATGACCCATGGGCCCCATAAAGACACGTGACCACCAGATGGTGCCAATTGTGAAGAAACCGGGGGCAGGAGCCGGCATGCCACTTGGGGTCTGGGCCATGCTGCCAGGTTTTTTCAGATACCATCTACCCATTATACCAAAGCTGTCTAGTGTCCATTTTGGTAACCCCAGGTCTGGTCCCTGCCTCCAAAGCCCATTGCGTGAAATTTAGGTGCACCGCTTCCAGGCAGGAGGTCACATTGGCCGTCAGCAATGCCCACCACAGCACGTCGCGTGCCTGCTAAAGCATCAGTGATTGTGACATCAACCAGAGTTGATGGGAAACGTGGCCCATGGTCCTTCAAGTAATAGGATCTCCCGGGGTTCGTGGCATCCCTTGCAGGTTTCGAGGGTGTCCTGTGTTTTCCAGACAGCCTAGTGCAGAGGGGAGATGTTCAGGGACACACCAACCCTCTGGGGAGAGGACAAAGCCCCTGTCCCACAAGATGGTGACCCTGGTCACCAAGACGACATTCCACTGAAAGACATCAGGACACCGAGGGAGCTTAGTTGGGTTCCCAGGGATGAATCCTGGGAAGCACTAGTAATGGGCACACAACACTCCTGGGCAGGAGCACATCCTACGTGTGCAGAGTCTCAGAGACTGGGGAGAGCCCACTGGGGAGCCTCGAGTGATCGGTCGCCTCGAGTCCCAGGTACCAGCACTACGTGAGAGCCACAGGGGTCCACAGGATTCTGCCTCAGTGAGGTGCCCTCCAATGGGCCTCAGGTAATCCTATTGAGCATAATCATTAGGTCATCATCTGTCTTCCAGACCATATGAGTTCTCATCATTGACCCAACAGAAGCAGTCCCCTCCCACCGCTGCCTTCTACCCGTGAGCTCAACATGCTTACCAGAGAGTGTTTGTGATGTTCTGGGTGGCCATTAGGGCCCCTGGCTCGGGGCCTGTTCCTGAAGATAGGCCAAACTCCCCTCAGTGTGCCAGGTGGGATCTCAGTTGGGGCCCGGGATGTGCACAGAGAGAGGCAGCTCAGCAATGACAAACACCTTCCCCATCAGACCTCCCTGTGGCAATGGGAGGGATCTCAGAATGGGCAGGGCTGGGACTGCATTCATGACTCAAACCTGCAATCCTGGTCTGGCGAGAAGGAAGGCTGCAGCATGTCCACAAGGCCTTCAATATCTGTGGCTCCACTGGAAACAAGGGAATTCAAGCCCCACAGGCATCTGAAAATGGAGGCTGCCACAGAAGGCACCAGGCCACACGCACAGGTCTTCCCACAGCGTGATTGGGACAGACCCTTGGTGGGTCGGTTGCAGGCAGAAACCCGGGACTTGGCTGGCAGGGCCTGACCATGTGTTCCCCATGAATGTGTGGGCATGGGGCCCCAGAAGGGCCCATGAATGCTACCACACAGACGCAATACCAAGATCCCTTTGGGGAACAGGGCCCTGACGGGCAGCCCACCAGCATCCAACACTGTCTCCATCACCACTGCTCCATGGCTCCTGTGGGGATACCTCATCCCTTCCCATCTTTGAGAGCATGGCGTGGGTAGGGTGAGGGGCCTGCACGGTTCTCCAGTGCCTTCAAACTCAGTAGGACTCGGGGTCAGAAGTCAAGAACCACAGAGTGCCTTTGATTGTGGCATCACCCAAAGGGCCATTGTCAGACAAAACCCCATCTAGCTATGGGACCACCCACGGCCCCCATATGGACATGCCACCACCAGAGGGTGTCAATGGTGAAGAACCTGGGTGCAGGAGCCTGCATGCCACTTGGGTCTGGGCCACGCTGCCAGCATTTTTCAGATACTGTCTAGCCGTTATGCCAAAGCTGTCTAGTGTCCATCCAGGTATCCCTGAGTCCGGCCCCTGCCTCAAAGCCCATTGTGTGAAATTTGGGCACACCACTTCCACGCAGGAGGTCACATTGGCCATCTGCAATGCCCACTCTATCAGGTCAAGTGTCTACTAAGGCATCAGTGATTCTGACATCAACTGGAGTGCTCTCCCACACTGGGAAAAGTTTCCCATGGGCCATCAAGTAAGGGATCCTGCGGAGGACTGTGGCATCCCTTACATGTGTTGTGGGTGACCTGTTTTTTCCAGACAGCCAAGTTCACAGGTCAGACATTCAGGGACATGCCAGCCCTCTGGGGCAAGGATGAAGCCCCAGTCCCAGAAGATGGCTGGCATTGCACTGAGGGCTCCCTTGTCAATCGGCTCAAGGGCACTGGATCTCCAGGTACTCACACAGGCATCCACTCTCCTCCCATGGTGGTCTCAGTGGCAAGACCCTGGTCACCAAGACGATGTCCCACTGAAAGACACCAGGACACCGAGGGAGCTTAGTTGGGTTCCAGGGATGAGTCCCAGGAAGCACTAGTAATGAGCACACAACGCCCCAGGGCAGGAGCAGGTCTTAGGTGCTGAGGCCCAGAGACTGGGGGGAGCCCCACTGGGGAGCCTCGAGGGATCGGTGGCCTCGAGCCCCAGTTGCCAGAGCTTCGCCAGGACCACAGGGGTTCCCAGGATCCCACCTCAGCTTGGTGCCCTCCACTGGGTCTTAGGTAATCCTATTGAGCATACTTTTTAGGTCATCATCTGTCTTCGAGACCATATGAGTTCTCATCATTGACCCAAACAAGGCAGTCCCCTCTCTCCTATGCCTTCTACCTGCCAACTCAACATGCTTACCAGAGAGGGTTTGTGATGCGCAGGGTGTCCATGATGGCCCCTGGCTCAGGGTGTGTTCCTGAAGATGGGCCAAACTCTCCTCCACGCGACAGGTGGGATCTCGGTCGGGGTGTGGGATCTGTGCAGAGAGAGGCAGCTCAGCAATGACAAATGCCTTCCCCATCAGACCTCACCTTGTGGCAATGGGAGGGATCTCAGAATCCGCGGGGCTGGGAGTGCATTCATGATGCAATCCTGCAATCCTGGCCTGGTGGGAAGGAAGGCTGAAGCATGTCCACAAGGCTCTCAGGCTCTGTGGCACCACTGGAAACAAGGGAATTCAAGCCCCACAGGAGTCTGAGCATGGAGACTGGCACATTAGGCACAAGGCCACATGCACAGGTCTTCCCGCAGCATAATTGGGACAGACCTTGGCAGGTCAGTAGCAGGCAGAATCCTCGGCCTTGGCTGGCAGGGACCGGCCCTGAATTTTGCCAGGAATGGGTGGGCATGGGGCCCTGGAATGTCCCACGAACCGCACCACGCAGACGCAATGCCAAGATCCCTTGGGGGAACAGGGCCCTGATGGGCATCCCATCAGCATCCAACACTTTCTCCATCAGCACTGCTCCATGGCTCCCGTGGGGACACCTCATCCCTTCCCATCTTTGAGATTACGGTGAGGGAAGGGTGATGGCCCAACACAGTTCCCCAGTGCCTTCAAACTCAGTAGGACTCGGGGTCACAAGTCAAGAACCACAGCATGCATTGGCTCGTTGCACCGATCAAAGGGCCATAGTCAGACAAAACTCCATCGAGCTGCAGGACCACCCACAGGCTCCATAAGGACAGGCGAACACCTGAGGGTGCCAATCATGAAGAACCCAGGGGCAGGAGCCTGTATGCCACTTGGGTCTGGGCCACGCTGCCAGCATTTTTCAAATATCATCTACCCGTTATGTCAAAGCTGTCTATTGTCCATCCGTGCAACCCTGAGTCCGGTCCTTGCTTCCAAATCCCATTGTGTGAAATTTGGGCACACTGCATCCAGGCAGGAGGTCACATTGACCGTCTGCAATGCCCACTGCAGCACGTCGCGTGCCTACTTAGGCATCAGTGATTCTGATATCAACCAGAGCACCCTCCCACACTGGGAAACGTGGCCCATGGGCCATCAAGTAATAGGATCTCGGGGGGGATCGTGGCATCCCTTGCAGGTGTTGCGAGTGATCTGTTTTTTCCAGACACCCTAGTGCACAGGGGAGACTTTCAGAGACATGCCAGCCCTCCAGGTGAGGACGAAGCCCCAGTCCCAGAAGATGGCTGGTGTTGCCCTGAGGGCTCCCTTGCCAATTGGCCCAAGGTCACTGGATCTCCGGGTACTCACACAGGCATCCACTCTCCTCCCATGGTGGGCTCAATGGCGAGACCCTGGTCACCAAGACGATGTCCCACTGAAAGACACCAGGACACTGAGGGAGCTTAGTTTGGTTCCCAGGAATGAGTCCCGGGAAGCCCTAGTAATGGGCACACAACCCCCCAGGACAGTAGCACGTCTTAGGCGTGTGGAGGCCCAGAGACCAGGGAGAACCCCACTGGGGAGCCTCGAGGGATTGGTCGCCTCTAGCCCAGGTGCCAGCGCTACGCCATGGCCACAGGGGTCTCCAGGATCCCGCCTCAGTTCGGTGCCCTCCAGTGGGCCTCAGCATAATCATGTTGAGCATAATTTTTAGGTCATCATCTGTCTTTGAGACCATATGAGTTCTCATCATTGACCCAAGCAAGGCAGTCCCCACCTGCCTCTGCCTTCTACCCGCCAGGTCAATCTGCTTAACAGAGAGGGTTTGTGATGCACAGGGTGGCCATGGAAGCCCCTGGCTCCGGGGCTATTCCCGAAGATGGGCCAAACTCCCCTCCATGTACCAGGTGGGATCTCGGTTGGGGCGCAAGATCTGCGCAGAGAGAGGCAGCTCAGGATTGACACACACCCTCCCCATCAGACCTCATCTCGTGGCAATGGGAGGGATCTCAGAATGTGGGGGGCTGGGACTGCATTCATGATGGAATCCTGCAATGCTGGCCTGGCAGGAAGGAAGGCTGCAGTGTGTCCACTAGGTCTCACCCTCTGTGGCTCCACTGGAAACAAGGGAATTTCAGCCCCAAATGATTCTGAGCATGGAGGCTCCCCCAGCAGGCACCAGGCCTGCACACCAGGCCTACACAGGCACCAGGACATACACAGGTCCTCTTGCAGTGTGATTGGGACATACCTTAACTGGTCGGTGGCAGGCACCATCCCAGGCCTTGGCTGGCAGGGACTGGCCCTGCGTTTTGCCATGAATGTGTGGGCATGGGGTCCAGGAAGGGCCCACGAATGCTACCATGCACATGCAACACCAGGACCCCTTGGGGCATCAGGGCGCTGATGGGCATCCCTCCATCGCCCAACACTGTCTCCATCAGCACTGCTCCATGGCTGCTGTGGCAACCCCTCATCACTTCCCGTCTTTGAAATTATGGTGAGGGAAGGGTGAGGGTCCAGCACGGTTCCCCAGCCCCTTCTAAGTCACTGGGACTTGGGATCACAAGTGAAGAACACCAACTTGCCTGGCTCGTGGCACTGACCAAAGGGCTATTGTCAGGAAAAGCCCCATCCAGCTGCGGGACAACCCGCGGGCCCCATAATGTCTCGTGACCACCAGACGGTGCCAATGGTGAATAATCCAGAGGTAGGAGCCCACATGCCACTCGAGGTCTGGGCCACACTGCCAGAATTTTTCAGACACTGTCTCCCCGTTATGCCAAAGCTGTCTTGTGTCCAGCCAGGGAGCTCCGGGCCTGGCTGCTTCCTCCATAGCCAATTGAGTGAAATTTGGTCGCACCACTTCCACATAGGAAGTCACAGTGGCCGTCTGCAATGCCCAGCTCAGCACCTCGCATGCCTACTAAGGCATCAGTGATTCTGACATCAACCAGTCTGCCCTCCCACACTGGGAAAACAGGCCCATGGGCCATCAATCAAGAGGATCCTGTGGGGGACCATGGCTTCCCTTGCTGGTGTCGCGGGTGACCTGTATTTTCCAGTCTGCTGCAAAAGGCAGACGTTCAGGGAGATTGCCCTCTGGGGCAATGACGAATCCCCAGTCCCACAAGATGGCTGGTGTTGCCCTGAGGGCATCCTCGCCAATAGGTCCAAGGGCACTGGGTCTCCAGGTACTCACACAGGCATCCACTCTCCTCCCATGGTGGGCTCAATGGCAAGTCCCTGGTCACCAAGACGACGTCCCACTGAACGACATCCAAAACCTAAGGATCTTAGTTGGGTTCCCAGGGATGAATTCCGGGAAGCACTAGTAATGGACACACAATGTCCCAGGGCAGGAGCATGTCTTCGGTGCACGGAGGGTCAGAGACTGGGGAGAGCGCCACTGGGGAGACTTGAGGGATTGGTCGAGTTGAGCCCCATGTGCCAGCGGTACGCCAAGGCCACAGGGGTCCCCAGGATCGCGCCTCAGTGAGGTGGCCTCCATTGGGCCACAGCATAATCCTATTGAGCATAATTTTTAGGTCATCATCTGTCTTTGAGACCATATGAGTTCTCATCATTGACTCAACCAAGGCAGTCCCCTACCGCCTCTGCCTTCTACCCATCAGCTCAACATGCTTACCAGGGAGGGTTTGTGATTCACAGTGTGGCCTGAGGGCTTCTGGCTCAGGGTATGTTCCAGAAGATGGGCCAAACTCCCCTTCTGGTGCCAGGTGGGATCTTGGTTGGGGCGGGGGATTTGCACAGAAACAAGCAGTTCAGCAATGACACATGCCTTCCCCATCAGACCTCACCTGTGGCAATGGGAGGGATCTCAGAATGGGTGGGGCTGAGACTGCATTCATGACATAATCCTGCAATCCTGGCCTGGCAGGAAGGAAGACAGCAGCATGTCCACAAGGCTCTTAGCCTCTGTGGATCCATTGGAAACAAGGGAATTCGGGCCCAACAGGAATATGAGCATGGAGGCCTCCACAGCAGGCACCAGGCCACATGTACAGGTCCTCCCGCAGTGTGATTGGGACAGACCTTGGTGGGTCAGTGGCAGACAGCATCCCAGTCATTGACTGGCAGGGAACGGCCCTGTGTTTTGCCAGGAATGGGTGGGCATGGGGCGCTGGAAGGTCACACGAACTCTACCACGCAGACGGAATGCCAAGATCTCTTTGGGGATCAGACCCTGATGGACATCCCAGCAGTATCCAACTCCGTCTCCATCAGCGCTGCTCCATGGCTCCCATGGGGACACCTCATCCTTTCCTGTCATTGAGATTACGGTGAGGGAAGGGTGAGGGGCCAGCACGGTTCTTCAGTGCCTTCAAACTCACTGGGACTCGGGGTCACAATCAAGAACCACAGCATGCTCTGACTGGTGGCACCGACCAAAGGGCCATTGTCAGGCAAAGCCCCATCCAGCTGCGGGACGACCCCTGAGGCCCATAAGGACACGAGACCACCAGACCATGCCAATGGTAAAGAACCCAGGGGCAGGAGACTGGATGGCACTCAGGTCTGGGCCACACTGCCAGCATTTTTCAGATACCACCAACCCGTTATGCCAAAGCTGTCTAGTGCCCTTCCAGGTAACCCTGGGTCCAGCCCTTGCCTCCAAAGCCCATTGCATGAAATTTGGACACACTGCTTCCATGCAGGCGGTCACATTGGCCATCTGCAATGCCCACCACAGCACATCGCATGCCTACTAAGGCGTCAGTGATTCTGACATCATCCAGAGTGCCCTCCCACACTGGGAAATGTGGCCCATGTGCCGTCAAGTAAGAGGATCATGCAGAGGACCGTGGCATCTCTTGCAGGTGTCGTGGTTGACCTTTTTTTTCCAGAGAGCTTAGTGTACAGTGCACACGTTCAGGGACACACCAGCCCTCTGGGTCGAGGACGAAGCCCCAGTACCACAAGATGGCTGGTGTTGACCTAAGTGCAGCCTCGCCAATCGGCCCAAGGGCACTGGGTCTCTGGGTTCTCACAAGCATCCGCTCTCCTCCCATGTTGGGCTGAATGGGGAGACCCTGGTCACCAAGACGACATCCCACTGAAAGACACCAGGACACCGAGGGAGCTTAGTTGGGTTCCTAGGGATGAGTCCCAGGAAGCACTAGTAATGGGCACACAACGCCCCAGGGTGGGAGCACGTGTTAGGCGCACGGAGGCCCAGAGACACGGGAGAGCCCCACTGGGGAGCCTCGAGGGATGGGTTGCTATGTGCCCCAGGTGCCAGTGCTATGTCAGGGCCACAAGCATCCCCAGGATGCCGCCTCAGTGCAGTGCCCTCCACTGGGACTCAGGGTAATCTTGTTGAGCATAATTTTTAGGTCATCATCTGTCTTTGAGACTAAATAAGTTCTCATCATTGACCCAACCAAGGCAGTCTCCACCCGTCTCTGCCTTCTATTCACAAGCTCAACATTCTTACCAGAGAGGGTTTGTGATGTGCAGGGTGGCCATGATGGTCCCTGGCTCGGGGCCTGTTCCTGATGCTGAGCCAAACTCCCCTCGGTGCGCCAGGTGCAATCTGGGTCGGGGCGCTGATCTGCACAGAAAGAGGTAGCTCAGCAATGACAAACCTCTTCCCCATCCGACCTCATCTTGTGGCATTAGGTGGGATCTCAGAATGCGTGGAACTGGGACTGCATTCATGATGCCAGCAAAAATCCTGGCCTAGCAGGAAGGAAGGCTGCAGCATGTCCACAAGTCCCTCAACCTCTGTGGCTCAACTGGAAACAAGGGAATTCGGGCCCCACAGGAATCTGAGCATGGAGGCTGCTACAGCAGGCATCAGGCCACACACACAGGCCCTCCTGCAGTGGGATTGGGACAGACCTTGGCTGGTCGGTTGCAGGCAGAATCCCGAGCCTTGGCTGGCAGGGACCGGTCCTGCATTTTGCCAGGAATGGGCAGGCATGGGGTGCCAGAAGGGCCCAAGGATGCTACCACGCAGAAAGAATCCCTTGGGGGATCAGGACCCTGATGGGTATCCCACCAGCATCCAAAGCTGTCTGCATCAGCGCTGCTCCATGGCTCCCGGGGGGGACACCTCAACCCTTCCTGTCTTTGAGATTATGGTGAGGGAAGGGTGAGGGGCCAGCATGGTTCCCCATCGACTTCAAAGTCACTGGGAGTCGGGGTCACAAATCAAGTAACAAAACGTGCCCTGGCTAGTGGCATGAACCAAAGGGCCATTATCAGGCAAAGCCCCATTCAGCTGCGGAACGACCCACAGACCCCATAAGGAAACGCAACCGCCAGACGGTGCCAATGTTGAAGATCCTGGAGGCAGGAGCCTGCATGCCACTCGGGGTCTGGGACCCTTAGCCAGCATTTTTCAGATACAATCTACCCGTTATGCCAATGCTGTTTAGTGTCCAGGCAGGTAGCCCCAGACCCATCCCCTTCCTCCAAAGCCCATTGCGTGAAATTTGGGTGTACCGCTTCTATGCAGGAGGTCACATTGGCCATCTGCAATGCCCACCGCAACACCTCGCATTCCTACTAATGCATTAGTGATTCTGACATCAACCAGAGCACCCTCCCACACTGGGAAACATGGTCCATGGTCCCTCAAGAAGAGGATCCCGCTGGGGAACATGGCATCCCTTTCAGGTGTCTGGGTGACTAGTTTTTTCTAGGCAGCCTACTGCACAGGGCAGACTTTCAGGGACGTCAGCCCTCTGGGCCAGTGATGTAGCCCAGGTCCCACAACATGGGTGGTGTTGCCCAAGGTCACTGGGTCTCCGGGTACTCACACAGGCATCCACTCTCCTCCCATGGTGAGCTCAATGGCGAGTCCATGATCACCAAGACAATGTCCCACTGAAAGTCACCTGGAAAAAGGAGGGAGCTTAGTTGGGTTCCCAGAGATGAGTCCCGGGAAGCACTAGTAATGGGCACACAATGCCCCAGGGTGGGAGCACGTCTTAGGCGCGTGGAGGCCCAGTGACCCAGGAGAGCCCCACGGGGAGCCTCAAGATATTGGTGGCCTCAAGCCCCAGGTGCCATCGCTATGCCAGGGCCACAGGGTCCCAGGATCCCACCTCAGTGCAGTGCCCTCCACTGGGCCTTAGCGTAATCCTATTGAGCATAATTTTTAGGTCATCATTTGTCTTCGGGACCATATGAGTTCTCGTCATTGACCCAACCAAGGTAGTCCCCTCCCGCCTCTGCCTTCTACCTGCAGCTCAACATGCTTACTAGAGAGGGTCTGTGATGCACAGGGTGGCCATGAGGACCCCTGGCTCAGGGTCTGTTCCCAAAGGTGGGCCCAAATCCCCTCCGTGCGCCATGTGGGTTCTTGGTTGGGCTGCGGGATCTGCGCAGAGAGAGGCAAGTCAGCAATGACAACCGCCTTCCCCATCAGACCTCACTTTGTGGCAATGGGAGGGATATCAGAATGGGCGGGGCTGGGTCTGCATTCATGATGCCAGAAAAATCCTGGTCTGTCGTGAAGGAAGGCTGCAGTGTGTCCATAAAGCTTTCAGCCTCTGTGGCTCCACTGGAAACAAGGGAATTCAGGGCCCAACAGGAATCTGAGCATGGAGGCCTCCACAGCAGGCACCAGGCCACTGGCACAGGTCCTCCCATAGTGTGATTGGGATAGACCTTGGTGGTTCTTTGGTAGGCAGAATCCCGGGTCTTGGGTGGCAGGGACTGGCCCTGCGTTTTGCCAGGAATGGGCGGGCATGAGGCGCCGGAAGGTCCCACGAGCGCTACCATGCAAATGCAATGACAAGATCCCTTGGGGGATCAGGGCCTTGTCCAGCATCCCACTAGCATCCAAGACCATCTCCATCAGCGCTGGTCCATGGCTCCTGTGGGGACATCTCATCCCTTCCTGTCTTTGAGATTATGGTGAGGTAAGGGTGAGGGGCCAGCACGGTTCCCCAGCGACTACAAAGTCACTGGCACACGGGGTCACAAGTCAAGAACCCCAGCATGCCCTGGCTCGTGGCACCAACCAAAGGGCCATTGTCAGGCAAAACCCCATCCAGCTGTGGGATGATTCATGGGCCCCATAAGGACACGTGACCACCAGATGGTGCCAATGTTGAACAATCTGGAGGCAGAAGCCTGCATGCTACTTGGTGTCTGGGCCATGCTGCCAACATTTTTCATATACCGTCTAACCTTTATGCCAAAACTGTCTAGTGTCCAGCCAGGTAGCCCTGGACCCGGCCCCTTCCTCCAAAGCCCGTAATGTGAAATTTGGGTGCATCACTTACCCGCAGGTTGTCACATTGGCCGTATGCATTGCCCACCACATCACCTCGCATGCCTACTAAGGCATTAGTGATTCTGACATCAACCAGAGCACCACCCACACTGGGAAATGTGGCCCATGGGCTGTCAAGTAAGAGTATCCCATGGGGGACCATGGCATCCCTTGCAGGTGTCGCTGGTGACCTGTGTTTTCCAGACAGCCCACAGCACAGGGCAGACTTTCAGGGACACGCCAGCCCTCTGGGGCGAGGACAAAGCCCCAGTCCCACAAGATGGCTGGAGTTGCCCTGAGGGCAGCTTCGCCAATCCGCCAAAGGGCACTGGGTCTCCGGGTACTCACACAGGCATCCACTTTCCTCCCACGGTGGGCTCAATGGTGAGACCCTGGTCACGAAGACCACGTCCCACTGAAAGACACCAGGACACCGAGGGATCTTAGTAGGGTTCCCAGGGATGAGTACTGGGAAGCACTAGTAATGGGCACACAATGCCCCAGGGCAGGAGCACGTCTTAGGTGTGCCGAGTTTCAGAGTCCTGGGTGTGCAGCACTGAGGAATCTTGAGGGATCAGTCACCTCAAGCCCCAGGTGCCAGTGCTACGCCAGGGCCACAGGGTTCCCCAGGATCCCACCTCAGTGCAGTGCCCTCCATTGGGCCTTAGCTTAATCCTATTGAGCATAATTTGTAGGTCATCATCTGTCTTCGAGACCTTATGAGTTCTCATCATTGACCCAAACAAGGCAGTCCCCACCCGCCTCTGCTTTCTACCCACCAGCTCAACATGCTTACCAGAAATGGATTGTGATGTCCTTGGTGGCCATGAGAGCCCCTGGCTCAGGGTCTGTTCCAGATGATTGGCCAAATTCCCCTCCATGCACCAGGTGGGATCGGTCAGGGTGTGGGATCTGTGCAGAGAGAGGCAGGTCAGCAATGACAAACGCCTTCCCCCTCAGACCTCACCTGTGGCAATGGGAGGGATCTCAGAATGTGTGGGGCTGGAATTGCATTCATGACACAATTCTGCAATCCTGGCCTGGCAGGAAAGAAGGCTGCAGCGTGTCCACAAGGCCCTCAGACCCTGTGGCTCCACTGGAAAAAAGGGAATTCAGAACCCCACAGGAATCTGAGCATGGAGGCTGCTACAGCAGGCACAGGTCCTCCTGCAACGTGGTTGGGACAGACCTTGGCGAGTAGGTGGCAGGCAGAAACCTGGGCCTTCCTTTCATGGAGTGGCCCTGAGTTTTGCCAGGAATGGGCGGGCATGGGGCCCCAGAAGGGCCCACGAATGCTACCATGCAAACGCAGTGCCAACATCCCTTGGGGCATCAGGGCCTGATGGGCATCCTAGTAGCGTCCAACACTGTCTCCATCAGCGCTGCTCCATGACTTCTGTGTGGAAACCCCATCCCTTCCTGTCTTTGAGATTACAGTGAGGGAAGGGTGAGGGGCCAGAACATTTCCCCAGTGACTTCAACCTCACTGGGACTTGGGGGCACCAGTCCAGATATCCAGCCTGCCCTGACTTGTGGTACCAACCCAAGGGCCATTGTCAGGCAAAGCCCCATCCAGCTGCGAGATGACCCATGGGCCCCTTAAGGACACACAACCATTGGACTGGGCCAATGGTGAAGAACCTGGAGCCAGAAGCCTACGTGACACTCCGGGTCCGGGCAAGCTGTCAGCATTTTCCAGATACATTCTACCCCTTATTCCAAAAGTTCTAGTGTCCAGCCATGAAGCCCTGGGCCCCGCCCCTTCCTCCAATGCCCATTGTGAGGAAAATCGGTGGAATCCCTCCCCGCAGTTGGTTGCCTTGGCTGTCTGCAATGCCCACCACAGCAACTCTGGCGCCTCCCAGGGTGACAGTGATTCTGACATTAACCTGAGAGCCATTCCACACTGGAAAACATAGCCTATGGTCTGTCAATTAAGAGGATCCCACGGGGGACTGTGGCATCCCTTTCAGGTGTTGCAGGTGACCAGTTTTTTCCAGACAGCCTACTGTCCAGGGTAGAGTTTCAAGGACACGCCACCTCTCTGGGGCGATGTTAGAGCCCCAGTCCCACAAGATGGCTCGCCTTGCCCTGAGGTCAGCTTCACCAAATGCCCATGTGCACTGGGTCTCCGGGTACTCACACAGGCATCCACTCTCCTCCCATGGTGGGGTCAATGGTGAGAAAGTGGTCACAAAGCGACGTCCCACTGACAGACACAAGGACGCTGAGGGAGCTTAGTTGGGTTCCCAGGGATGAGTCGAGAAGCACTAGTGATGGACACACAACACCCCAGGGCCAGAACAGGTCTTAGGCATGTGGAAGTCCATAGACCAAGGAGAACCCCCTCGGTAACCTGGAGGGATTTGTCACCTCGAGCCCCTGGGTCCAGTGGTAATCCAGGGCCACAGGATTCTCCAGGATCGTACCTCAGTGCAATGGCCTCCATTGGGCTTCTGCAGAATCCTATTGAGCATAATTTTTAAGTCATCATCTCTGTTCGTGACCATATGAATTCTCATTATTGACCCAACTAAGGCAGTCCCTACATGCCTCTGTCTTCAGCCCTCTGTCTCAACATGGTTAACACAGATTGTTTGTGAAGCACAGGTTGGAAATTTTTCTTCTGGCTTGGGACCTATTCCTGAAGCTGTGCCAATCTACCCTCCCTGAACCAGGTGGGTTCTATGTCCTGTCACGGGCTCTGTGCAGAAAGATGCAATTCAGCCATGAGAACGCACTTCCCCATCGTACTTCACCTTTTGCCATTAGGAGAGAGCTCAGAATGGGTGGTGGTGGACTGCATTCATGACACCAGCAAAAATCCTGGGATGGCAGGAAGGAAGTCTCCAGCATGGCGCCAAGTCCCTCAGCCTCAGTCCAGTGGCTCCACTGGACACCAGGGAAATCAGAGCCCCACAGGAAACTGATCACGGAGGCTGCAGCATCAGGCACATGGACAGCCACACATGACCCCTCACAGTGCAATTGGGATACCCCTTTGTGGGCCTGGGGCATGCAGAATCCTGGGACATCACTGGCGGGGCCAGCCTTGGGCTTTGCCACGGATGGGTGGGCATGGTGTCCCGGAACAGGTCACAGATGCTGCCTGTGGGACCCAACACAAAAATTCCTTGGGTGTCCTGGGGCGTGGCATGCATCCCGCCAGTGTCCATCACCATCCCCAACCAGCGCTCCTCCATGTCTCCCATTTGGACACCTCATCCCTTCCTGTCTTTGCACTTAAGGTTATTTCTAGGAGAGGGGCTACCATGGTTCCCCAGCGACTTCAACCTCATTGGGAATTGGGCCACAAGTCAAGAACCCCAGCATGCCCTGGCTCATGGCACCAACCAAAAGGCTATCATCAGGCCAAGCGCCATCCAGTTTGGGGAATTCCCACAGGCCCCATAAGGACATGAATCCATAAGTCATGGCCAATGGTGAAGATCTAGGACTCAGGAGCCCAAATGCCACCCGAGGTCCAGTCCATGTTTCCAGCAATTTTTGGACACCATCTACGCACTATGCCAAAGCTATCTAGTGTCCAGCCAGGTAGCCCCAGTCCCAGCATCTTCCTCCATCGCCCATTGTGTGAAATTTTGGTGGGAACTTTTCCCCGTAGGAGGTCATGGGTGGGGGGCTCCAATGCCCAGTGCCGCACCTCGCATTCCTCCAAGGGCCTCAGTGATTCTGACATCAACCTGACAGCCTTCCTACAGTGGAGAACACGGCTTACAGGCTGGCAGGAAAGAGGATCCCTTGGAGGACCACGCAATCCCTTGCCTCAGTGTATGAGCACAGGGATGCACTCACCTCTTCTTATTGGTGCTGCCTCGAGACCCAGTCACGATGATGTTCCACTGAAAGACACATGGACATCAAGGGAGCTAATCCAAGGCTGCAAATGAGATGTATCCAGAGTAACTAGTTACGAGCACACAAATCACCATTGCACGAGCCCAATTTGGTCACATTCAAGCCCCCAAGCCTGGGGAGAGCCACACTGGGGGCCTTGAGGGATTGGTCACCTCAATCCTAATTTGCCTGCAATTTCCAAGTGCCCCATGGTCTCCTGGATCCCACCCCATGATTGTCTCTTCGATTGGGTCTCAGTGTAATCTGATTGAGCATGATTTTTATGTCATCATCTCTGTTCAAGACCATATGAGTTCTCATCATTTACCCAACCAAGGCAGTCCCCACGAGCCTCTGTCTTCTTTCCGCCAGCTCAACTTACAAGAGATCGTTTATGAAGCACAGGTTGGCCATTTGGGCACCTGGCTCAGGGCCTATTCCCATATTGGGCCAATTTCCCACCATATGCCAGGTGGAATCTTTGGGCATGGGGTCTGTATAGAGAAAGGTAGGGAAGCTATGACAATACCCTTCCCCTTTGGCCCTGACCTGGTGGGCCATGTGCATGATACTCGAATTCATGGGGACTGACTCACGATTCCAGCAAGGATTGAGGGGTGGCGGGAGTGCTGCAGCTTGGCACCCAAAGCCCTCAGCCTGTATGTGTATATGCTATCTTGGGAAAACTGGCCCCAACATGTGTCTGAGCATTGCACATGCACCACTAGGCAGCATTCTTGCTACACATTCTCTCCAAATGAATGGGTCAGTTTTTTTCGACCATGTTGCATGCAGCATCATAAGCAATGGCTGGTAGGCTTGGCCTTTGGTTTTTGAGGAATGGGTGGGCTTGGCATCCTGGGATTGCCCAGGTCTGTATAAGACATGGTAATCAAAGCCCATTGAACCATGGAATATAATTCCTCCTCAGCAAGAATTTTAGTGGACCTCTGGGGAGCTGACCAACAGTTACCTGGCAGGCAAAACTCCTCCCCAGATGCTTCCATATGGAGACCCACAGAAAATACCTGGCATGTTCAATGGCCTGGTGTGCACTCCATCAACATCACCATCTCCTAACAAGGATATATAGATGTCCTCTGCAGTGTCCACTCATTTCTTCCTGACCATCAGTCCAGTGGGGCCTTATGGAGAGATGCTTCCTGGTTTCCAAAGATGTGAACTTTATTGGCAAGAGTGTGTATGGAAGAGGAGCTCTGATCTTCTTTGGGCAAGGCACCATCTAAATTGTCTATTTCATGAAAAGGCCAAGGAGTTATGGTTCAGCATACAAAGCCCCACATCATGAGCATGTCTGGACATTTGCTTGCTTAAGGACATTGAAGAGCCAAACCCAGGAGTCAAATGATCAGTCACCTCAAGTCATAAATCCATCACTCTCCATTGGCCACATGAATCCCCTGGATCCTGCCACAGGATTTTCCATTCCATTTGGCCTCAGCATAATCTTATTTAGGATGACTTTTTTGTTATAATGTCTTTTCTAGGCATTATGAGTTCTCATAATTGACACAACTGAGGCAGTCACCACTTGTCTGGGTCCTCCATTCTGAACATGTTTACAAGAGATAGTTTCTGGAGGGTGGGATGTGTGGCATGTCTTGAGTTTGGGATTATTCTTGAAGCTGGAACAAGCTCATATATATTTTGCTGTGACATCTTCATATAGGTATGTGGTTTGTGTTCAAAAGGTACTTCAGCTTTTAAAACACCTTATGCATTCCTTCTGCCCTTCTGGCCCACATCTGCTAGTTCCAGTTGCAGAATGCTATGTCTCAACACATGAATCCATTATGCAATGATTGAAGACAGGAAGTATCCAGCACAGTGCAGAAGGATATCTACTCATATAGCTGAACCCACAGCAATGAAATTCTGAGTTTTCACACAGGGGGGTGAGCATCATTTATGTACAACTGAGGAGCAGTCCCAGCACACTGCTTTCCTGAATGTGGCATGCAAATTTGAGGGCCATGGTATGTAGAGCACAGCATTCATTATTGCTAGGAATGAGCTCTATGTTGAAGCCTGGCCTGGGCACAGGGCTTCTGGGGACACAGGGAGCCAGGATATAAAGCACCATGAAATGCTTTCTTAGGAATTCATGTACATGGAGTTCTGAAAAGCTGCCCACTGTTCTCCATTCAAGCAAAGTGTTGCCCTAGACCCTGCCTGACAGTTGTCTTTCTGAGGTATAGAGTGCCCTGCTGTGCATCCTATCACAATCCACATCTTCAAAGAGCAATGCCTATATGTCCCTGCTGAGACCAACTTCTCTCTTCATGATTTGGTGATGAATGTGATTCAGGGAGAGATGCTAGTATGGTTTGTAATCACACCCTTCCTCTTTGGTGGAAGGGTGCATATAGAAAGGGATCTCATGGGGGAGTCATGACCATCCTATTCAAAATTCTCAACCTCACTTGCAGTAACATACATGCTAGAGTGGTTTTGCTCTTCCCAGGGTCCTGGCCACCCACATAGATGGCATCTGCAGGAACTGCTCCACATCAATTGGTAAGAGACCAGTGGACCCATTATGCCTAGAAGCCACCACCAGTGAGCAGATGGGGAACACCACACAGGACCTAGTCTATACAGCTATGTCTCTAGACCTGGGGAAGAATTAAGCACTTCTCAGGTGCCATCTTTCTGCTATTAGAATTCTGTCTAATGTCCGGCTAAGAAGACCCCCTCCCCACCAGTTATATTCCTGCACCACTCTCTCTGGATGCCCTGGGCTGGTCCCTTGCCCTGCTGGATGCTGCATGAGGCTTCAATGCCCACCTAGTACTTAGTGTCCCTGAAGTGCATTAGCAATATTGGCCTCACGCTGAGTACAAACTGATACAAATTAATGTGGCCTGTGTTCCAATGGAGGAGAATTGTCCTCCCTGGACATTAAGATCCCTTTCAGGTGCAATGATAATTTTTCACTTTCTTGACCTCCTACTGTGTAGGGCTGATGGTCACAAAGAATGTGATGGCTATGAATGTCTCCATCCCGACTAAAAGTCAAGCATTGCCCTGAAGAGAGACTCCCCATTCACCCTATGTCCTCTGCAGCCTCTGTCTCTGGTCAGATGCATTCACTCACCTCACATGGTGGAGTCAATGATGAGATCCTGGTCATGAAATCCCACTGAAAGACACAAGAAGACCAATGGTGTTAAGGAATAGCTCCAAATGAGGTGTCTTGGGAGGAACTATGTGTTTGCATACAAAGCCTACAGCATGAGCATATCTTGGGAATGTGGAATCCCACTGACAGTGGATGGACACAGGGGGATACCTCTGGGGACTGGTAATCTCAAGCCTCAAATTCTATCACTCTCTGAGTGCTACATGGCATCCTGGGATTCTTACCCATGATTGTGCTCTCTACTGAGCCTCAGTGTGATTTTATTGCATATAAGTTTTAGGTCATCTGTCTTAAAGACAATATAAGTTCTTATCATCGACCTGACCAAGGCACTCCCCACATGTCCATGTGCTCCCACCTGAACATGCTTACCAGAGATGGTTTCTGGAAAGCAGGAAACCCGGGTGCCACATGAGTTTGTGCCTATTCCTGGAGCCAAGCTGACATATGTGCATGTGGGGGCGGGGAGTCTTCATCTGAGGATGTGTTCTGTGTAGAGAGAAGTAGAACAGTTGTCAAAGCCACCTTCCCATATGTGCCATTTTTGTTTTATATTTCTTACACTTTCATTAATTACATAATAAATGAATGTATTTAGACTAAATCAATAAATTCATGTATAATTATAATGCTTTAGCAAATCCATATGTACCTTCATTCATAAATAAATGTTAAATATGAAAATAGTCTTCATTTATATATATAGATTTACACTCATTCAAAGGCCCAGACTTTGAATTCTTTATTTGTAAACTCTCTATGTTTTTCATAATTTTACTTTTATGGCTCATTAATTTTTCTTGCTTATATTTGATTTTCTTGGAGCAGTAATTTAATATTGTTCAGGAACACTCTTGAAATGATAATATTAATTGATATGGAATTGGTTTTCTGGAAAACCTACATCTGAAGTCTTTAAAACATACTTGCTCCCTATCATCTAGGGAGATCCCTGCACTAGAACTTCCAGTCCATGTTTCAAAAGCCATGTATGTTTTGTTTATATTGTCTTCCATATCCTGCTAACACTGTTTAAAGTGTGATGCTTACACTTCATAATCCAGGTGTACGGTTCCAGTTATTTCATAAAAGAAACATGATCTCATGAAGGAGTTGATTTAATGATTCTGAAGAATTTTCTAATTTATATCTATGAAAGTATTTTTGACAGAGTTTTTGTATTCTTGATTGTCCATTCTTTAAGACATAACTTTTCCCCAAATAAATTCTTCAAATGGTATGAAAACTAGTGCCCTCTTGGGTGAAACTTAGCTGGTCAGAGTTCTCATCATGAACAGCTAGCAATACCAATAACCCACAATTTGTTTATTGTCATTGGAAGTTTTATCAATCTTTGGAGTCACAAGTTAGCTATCTGAATCCTCTTCAGTGTCCTGCAACTAAGATCCATGGGTGTGGTAAAGTTTTGCATCTTACTCTCTGAACACCATGGTTGGAACCTTTTCTAGGGGAAGTGTTCTGAGATTCAAATGCATACTCCAACTGTTATCATCTTTGAAGTGTATTTGAGATATTTTCTTCAACCTGAACACCTACTTACTTGTGCCATGTTTCCCAGTGGCCATGAAAGAATGATATCCTCCACTGCCACGTTACCTATTTGTTTGAAAATGACAAAGTTATGCTTTCTAGAGATTCTATCCTGTAGGGTTTCACTCAGGAAGAAAATCAACTCTCTACTATTTAGTTTTCCAAAATGAGTCAAACATTTATTGCCTTTAGGTGAGCCTCTCCTTTTGTCCATGTCCTTTGTGGCTTGTATCTATCATCAAAGGCATCATCTCACCTCATATCATTAAGCTAACTATTGACAAAACGTTCACCTGAAGACGCAAGGAGGGAAAAAGCTATAGAATTATTCCAAATAAAGGCTCCTTTGTATCATGGATCGTGGATCATGAAACAAAGCCTAAAATATGAGCAAGTGTGAGGTACATGGAATCTTATAGACATTGTACACCACAAGGGATTTCCTTGAGGGGATTGTTATCTTAAGTCTGAAATTCCATGATTCACCTAGTATTAATGGATAAAATAATGAATGAATCAATACAAAATAAAGTTGTTAATTAATTAATTAATTAATTTATAAGAAATACATTTAAATTTAGCTTATGAAAATGCTAAGCACCATTGATTCAACATCGAAGAGAAGTCCTTGTAAATAAGTTTCTAGATTGGAAAAGAGTTCAGGACGTGTCTGGTAAAATCAAGTTTATGGCTCTTTTTTTGTCTAGACAGCAGTACTCGTATGTGGATAATTGGGCGTGACTATTGGCCATGAACACCCATAAAATGACCCTGTAAAATCATGTAGAATTAGTTTTATTGAGACAAATAGCCAGAGGCTTGAAAATGTCCTCAATACCCATCACTGAGACAAACCCTTGCATAAGGCTTTTTAGGGCATGATCTGAATGACATTCTTTTTGTTCAGACTCCTCTTTCATGTTGTTATCAAGATCTTCCAATCAGTAATGCAAAAGGTTTTCTTTGTAATATATATCTTTATTTCTTTTCTTTGAACAAAGCTTCAAAGATCTCAATATCATATATATATATATATGATAAATTTTTCTTCCTAATTTTTTTAAATCTTTTTCCTTTATGGTGCCAGCTTCTAAAGGATTTGTGTCTTGAGAAGAATGTCAAATGTGAAGCTTATGTTTCATTTGGCAAAATCAAACAGATTAAAGGGCCAATTAGGAAAAACTGTCATCACCAATAACCCACAATTCCTCAGGGGTCACGATGTAGTTATCTGAATACTTAACAGTTTTTTTTTTAGCCAATACCAATTGGCAGATTAATTCTTGCATTTCACTCTTTGGATGTCATGGCCATGATCCTACCTTTTAGGACTTTCTTTTGAGTATGCAGTGAAGATCCCAGAAGTTATTATCTCTTCAGTGTATCAATGTATTACGGTTAGTTTTCAATCTGTGCACAGACAGATGGTAATGTTTCTGTGGTGGAGGGGTAGTGGAGGAAATATTTCATCCATTTGGAATCTTATCCATTTTAGGTATAACTAAAAGGTTTGCAGGGGTACTATTCCAATGGGCTGATTTCCAGGCATAAATCAACCCTCTACAGTATTTACATTTTTGAAAAGAGTCACTTATTTATCTCCTTAAGTCAGGCTTTTTGTATCATCCAATTTTCTGTGTCACCTATATCTATGACCAAACATATTCAATCACTTCAGATTTTAATGAAACAGCACAGTTCTTTCCAAAATTTCTAACTGAATAACACAATGATAAAAATATAACTAAGGGATGCTATGAAGAATAGCTTTTTGTGATGAAATATAGTTCACTTAATATAGCTTAAACTTGAGGATGTGTTGTTGACATGAAACCTATATAAGAGATTCCCTGAAGGGACTGGTTGCCTGAAGAACAAAATCGCATTACTCTACAAGGGAAATATGGAACTTCAACGTTTTGCTTTGGCATTATTGACTACATTGGGCTTCATTGTAATTTTATTGAGCATGATTTTTAGGTCATAATTTCTCTTCAAGACAATATGAATTCTCAACTTTGATCTAGCTATGGCATTACCTACCCATGTATATGCTTTGACCTGTATATGTTTATCAGATATAGATTTTGTAATTTGTGATGCCAAAATAGATATGACTTTTGTCATATACCATCATGGACACCTGACTCACATAGCTTTATTCTGTGGCAGCAAACAGTGCTCTTTTTCAAAGTCATTATCTGTGTAGTTAGTTGTAAGATAGATTGCAAAACATATTGTTACATCTGTCCTGGGCTTGTGATTTATCCATGCTCTATGTTAAGGAAGTCTTATGACCATATCTGCAAAAATGACGTCTTAAAGATTTCATGCATCTTTCATTTACCAAGCATAAAAAAGACAATATATACAGGTTTCTTAATTTGGGATAAACTTTCATGTGGTGGTTGTGAACATGGGAGATATCCATTGGCCAATAATATTCTATCCAGTCAAGAGTTCATGTCAGAGTATTTGCCATGGTTCATTGCATATAAATTCACATAAAATCATACTCTTTCAGCCACATGAAAACCTAATAAGAGGTCAGGATGATTGAAATTGTGACCATTTTATGAATTCTTTGGAACTATATAAGTTTTCAGATCATGACCAATAAGCCATTGTATTATGTTGTGAGTTCTCTTAAATGTCACAATTTTGACAAAAGCAGAACAAGGAAAATACAATAATTAGTGTACATATGTTTACTTGTATATTTAGACCAAAGAAAATTGCAAAATGGAGTGAGAACCAGAGCACAAAAAAGTCTCATATCTTTTCAATAAATTTTCAGTAAAAAAGTAGTTTTCTTCCTGAGAGTGCTTCAAGTAAGATAGTCACTAAATTGAGAATAATAATTCATAATGCTGGTTTTGTGACACTAGCCAATTCAGAGTGTGAATTAGAACTTCGAGCATCATTTGTTGCATATCCTTATTGTATGTAATAATGGAATCATATCAGGATCTGGAATTCTTATATGTGTTTCTTCATGAATACACACAATTTTAAGTTTCAAATTTTAGGCCTATAACCAGTAGAACTACTTAATAGTAGTTTAGATATAGAAAAATTTTCAATGACTCCAAAGTAACCCAAAGCAGTTAAAATCCCATAAAATTACAGAGATTGATTTTATCTTGTATGTAGAATGAGAATATTAAACATTGTACTGAGAACCAGTGGATCTATTTTTTTCTCAATTTCAATATAAATTTCAAGTTCAAACAAAAGATTTTGTAATAAAATCACATTGCATTTATCAGTCACTTATTCAGAAAAATCCATATCTCTATCCAAGTTACCCAATGTGTAAACTTGTATGCCCTAGAAGAGCATCTTCTCCAGTCAATTGCTTTTTGGCATATATCTGTGACCAAAGAAAACCAGAAATATACTATCAATGCAGTGTTTCAACCCTTGGTAAGATGTCTTACTCAAAGACACATTAGGAGAAAAACAGGGAAGGACTGAATCTTGAATGTTCCCAGCTCTTAAGAATTATAAATCCCTGAAACAAAGTTTATAGAAGGAACATTTATTTTTCACTTTTGAGCGCATAGACAGGATTGGGTAACATGAGTTTCTTTCAAGAATTCCTTGTCTCAAGCCCCAAATAAAATGCCTAGAGAAAAGTAATGAGTTCCAACATGTTCTGACAATCCTACCCCAGAATTTCACCTTCACCTATGATGAGTTTGTCTTTATAATAATCCTCTTGATCATGACTTTCAGTCATCATGACTCTTGAAGACAATAAGGTCTCACTTTTGACCCTAGCTATGACATTCCAAATGCATACATACACTCATACATGAAGATGTTTACCAGACAATTGTGGTACTGATTCAGACAGGAGTTTTGATATATTCAGTGCTAGGCACCTGACTTATATTAATTCCCCCAAGTTTAAGGCCAAACTGTGCTCTTTCTCTGCAATGATGATTTTAGGTGTACAGGAACAGGACAGGTATCAACACATAAACCTAAGTCTCTCTTGGAGTATGGTTCTTGAAAGCTTTTCCTTAATGATACAATTTGGTCAGTACTCAAAATAATGGCCTATTACAGAGGTTGTAGACTACTGATCACCTTACACATGAATTACACAATACAGGTTTCTTTGGAAAGCCACTCAGATAGTGTCAGAAAAACACAGCATTCCACTTATCATTACATATATATACATATATATGTAATTTAATATATATACATATATAAATTCAAAGGATGTTATAACAGTATCATTTGGCATGGTCCATTGCACATGAACTCTTCTAAAATGACACACTTGAAGCCACATGAAACAGTATTTACAAAAAAGTATTAGGTCACTGGGAATAGTACTCATTTCCAAGAAGTTTCCATAATTCATAGCATACAACTTACTATACTGAAAATATGACATTAACATAATATTTAAGAGCTGAAATTCATCTATGTTTCTCATTAGTAGAATCAATTTTAGGTTTAATACAAATAGAAAATTACTTAATTTCACATCGTTATCATTGTTGACAGGATCCTTTATTAAAAGTTCGTCAGTGACTTTAAAACAGCATGCCACTATTAGAATATCATTTAAGCTTAAAAATATATTGCTTTAGTCACATAGACACCCAGATAAGTATCAAATATAGATCCGGATACCAATGAGTCAAAATTTTCTTCACTATTAATCACATCAAATTCAGGTAATAAGTAAAAACTTTGTCATAGGATCACATTAAGTAGACCAGTAATTCAACAAGAACACCCCAATATCCAGATTGACTAATGAATAAACCCTGCTTGAGGATGAATCTTTACTAGTCCAGTGACTTATGTGGAATTAATCTGTCACCAAAGTATACCATTCACCTCTTATAATACAAAGATCTAACTCTTAGAAGTATGTCTTGCTGTAAGACACCAAAAAAGCCAAGCATGGAACCCAAATGTGTGAAACTATTAGGAATTATATTTATATATATTTATATAATATTTATATAAATATATATTTATATATTTAGTTTTTTGATGTTTATTTTTTAGAGAGAGACAGACAGACAGAATATGAGTGGGGGAGGGACAGAAAGAGAGGGAGACACACAATCTGAAGTAGGCTGCAGGCTCTGAGCTGTCAGCACAGAGCCTGATGTGAGGCTTGAATACATGGACTGGGAGATCATGACCTGAGCTGAAGTCGGAAGCTTAACAGACTCAGCCACCAAGGCATCTCTGGAATTATTGGTAATTTAAATAAATCATTACCCACTTATAAGCACGTAGACTGTTTCAGCCAAATAAGTTGATTTCAATGTTTCATTGCTTCATTTGAAGTTTAGGCACCCATCTAGTATATCAGATTCACATACATATAGAAAAAATTTATGTTTCTTTGTAAAATTAATTTTATTAGTTTGGTTTTCAGGAGTTTCCATCTTTAGTCGCCAAATTTCACCTTTTTCTATAATATGATTACTCTTTTTACAACACTATTTATCAATCCAGAGGTACTGTCATGCCAAACATCTGGTTTTCCTAAGTAGGTGAAATCTTGTAGTTCAGTACTATTAAGTATATACTGTAGTTATTGAATAACTAGTTGTTCAGTTATACAAGTGAAGGCTTATGAAAATTCCTTAGCTATTTTTTTGAAGCAGGATTTCATTTCTGGATGGCCAGTTCCAAATTCTTTCCCAACTCCATTCTCCATTTTCTCTATTGCTGTATTCTGCATTAGGTTTTTATTTCATCTTGTTTGCATCTTAATTACATGTTTCTGCAATTGTCCCAAAGCACTAAATATGTTCTTCAGCATTTCATCATTTCTATACAAATAAGGTTTGCAATTTGGTCAATTTTATATTTACTTATAAATATAGTATTTAATAAATCTTTTTTAGTTTCATAATGGCACCATTTTAATCTTCACATAAGAACTTTTTATAATGGTAAAACCTAAGGCATAGAAATAGAATTGAATTAATCCACATTTTCACTAGTAATATTTGAAGGTATTCATTTAATAATCATATAAATTTTTTAATGTGTATTTATTTGAGACAGAGAGAGAGAGAGAGATCACGAGTGGGGAAGGGGCAGAGAAAGAGGGAGACACAGAATCTGAAACAGGCTCCAGGTCTGAGCTGTCAGCACAGAGCCTGACACAGGGCTGGAACTCACAAACTGAGATCATGACCTGAGCCAACGCTCAACCAACTGAACCACCCAGGTGCTCCATAATTTAATAATCATATAAATCTAAAGTATGGAAACTGGGGATTGCTAAGTCCTAAATGCTGTAGGTTCATTTTTATGTAATGATATATTTGGGGACTTCCGAAGTAACTAACTCTTAATATTTGGGTAGGAATGTTTCTTCCTCATTTGCACCTCTATTTCAGTATGGTTAAATGGGCCCCCTATGGCTATATAAGACAGAAAGAAGTTGGATTTTGTGTCATTGCTCAGGAATTGTCAGTTTGAATATAATTGTATTAAACTTGATTATGTAAATTCTTTCCCATCAGTATATTCAATAACATTGAAGATTATTTTTTAAGATTGCTTTTTTTGGTAATATTGATCACTTTATGACACTTGAAATTTTCTGTTTATTCTAAATTTAAATGATAAAATTCGTGGATCTGATGTACTATGACAAAAATAGAGGATTCTTGAAGTGCTCAACCCATATTCGAGACAACTGATAATTAATTTAAAATTCCTTGAAGTTAAGCGACACAATTTCAAAACTAAAAGGTGAATACTCTAAGTTTCATGCACAAGTAATATTAACTAGAATAAATATCAAAATTATAATGGTCAAGATAATATAAGAAGACATTAACAAAGCCACTTATCTATCTTGTCTATTAAAGATTTCTCTTCAGCTTTCATGTTATTGTAAGTAACTAAAGAATTTATCCTTAAAGTTCTTGATCTCAGAAAGCTGAGATTTCTGTTCAGCTTTCAGGTTATTATAAGTAACTATCTAAATAATTTATCCTTAAAATGTCTGAATTATCCTTAATAATTAAAACTTGCTCAATCGTAGGTGTTGGTCTCATATGTGAAGCATGCATTCACTTGGGTTCTTCTTTACCTTGATGGTAGTATGTTATCAACATCACCTGGTAGGATTCTGTCTAGTGTGATGATCACCAGTCTGTCATTGTTACACTTTAATGCAGACCAAGCCTCCTGTTCCATAATGATAATACACTTCCTCAGGGGGATATTTTTCAGCACCTGGTCACATAATGGCATAATTAGCCCAGGGAAACCCACAAACTCTTTATTATATCTGATTATGACTATTTTTTCATTGTACCAGATAAAGGGTTAGGCTTAAACCCTAAATTTATAAGTTTTCCAAATTCAAAGAAAGAAGTACATACTTACAACAGAGTTAATATTTTTAATAAAATCAGTGGAATTTGGGTCATTGTGAGTCAGCGGCTTGATTTAATTTAGTCAAATACTTTCTTATGGAATGGTTTATTCATTCCACTTGCCTATCAGATTATACACGACTAACATGTACCAAATTTTGAGTCCTTATAAGATATTACAGAGCTTGTGAATTACCACAGATACAAAATGACTTCCTTTATTAAATTATACATGTTTAGGAATTCCAAAAGTTGAGATGGTATAATTTAGTCAAGCACTGTTCACAATGTAAGCATCAGCTTTAGCTTACAGACATATGTGTGGTCATACAGACATCATATACAACTTTACTAAAAATATGTAAAACCTTATAAAGTTTGAATCTAAATAAAGTCCAATTGCCATCATATCTCAGGTAACATTGACCTTAGACTTATCTTATATGTTTCTTATAAAGATTTTTTTCCTGACAAACAGCACATATTTGTGTAATTTCCTAAATTATTTAATCCTATACAAATGTTACACAATTCCCAAATTTTCCTCATATTCCTTCTGTATGAATGAGTTTGCTGCTTGTTTGAAAAAGCCACCCACATATATGATTGAGGTAAAAGAAAAGTCCTATAATATAATTCACATTTTCCTATGGTATTCTTCGTAGCTCCTCTTGATATCTAATTTTCTAATTCTTAAAGAGGTAAATATTTCTAAAGTCATGGTTAGAAGTTCATGGATATGAGTAATGGACATTTCACTTTATCAGTCCAAAACTTAGTAACTCTTTTCACAGCTTGGTCTAAAAATTCCCTTTTAAAAAATATTTTATCTTGTCTTTGAGTATAATTTTATAATAAATAATATAAATCTTTTAGAGAAATTTCCATGATTCTTGTTAATCAGCATGTCATATTTTAGTTGTTATCAGTGTTCAAAAGCCTCTATTCTTTCAAAGTTGGATGGTTGCATAACCGATCACAAACACAAATTTGTTATCAGTATACATATTTAAGACTTAAGGCTAATGTGGAGTGACATCAGCAAGATGACAGAAAAGGAGGTCTCTGGCCCTAATTCCCTCACAGGAAAATCAATTTAGCAAATATACAAACAAAAATGCCTTTCTGAGAATCACAGGCCTCACAGGTAATGTTTTAGAAGACCTGGGGAGTACAAAAATTGATTAAAAAAATTAAAAAGGGTCAGAGTAAAGGTTTCATTTTATTCTTGTCATCTTCCCCCACGCTGGCACAGTACCAGATCTTCCTCAGGAACTATCTTCTTGGCCCATGATTTCTCCACTGGGGGAAAGTGGAGAATACATCCAACTTCTCCAGTGTTTTGGGATACTGAGATGTCCACTTCTCTCTTGTCTTACATGGAATAGGAGGAATTAGAATTGGCAGACCACATGGGGACTGTTAGAAACAGGGAAAAGGGACAGGGGTCCACAGGGAAATGGGTTCATGAGTGATGCAAATCTTAGCAGAAGGCCTGTGCTCCCACTAGCAGTTTGGAAAATCGGATATCTTGCCAGTAACATTGCCAAACAAGGAATGCCTCCAACCAGCCCTACCCAACCAGGGAGTCCAACCTGCATCCCAGCTATAGAGCCCAACCAGATCCTCTGCCTACCTGGAGAGGTAAGCTAGCAGCCCAACCAGCAGTAATGCCTATGCAGGAAACCCCAGTGAAACTTAGAGCCCAACCAGTAGTCCTGTCAAATTGCAGAGCCCATCGAGGGGACCCAACTAATGAAGAAGTTCAGCCAGATCACCATCTTAATGAACAGTCCATTCAATGTCCCTACCTGAAGACAAAGTCCATCCAAGGACACCTGCAATTTCAGGGCACAGCTAATGTTCCCACTGAAACTAACAGCACTGGTAGCTTTCCCTGCTGGTCCATGTATGCTAAGAGCTGGTCTACCCAGAATCTTAGGCTGGACTTATTGGTAAAGGACTTTTCATTCTTAAGCCAAGCTGTAAATACTATAAGATGTGACTACTTTCTCAAGTGTGCAGATACCAATACAAGGATACAAGGACTAGAGGAGATTAGGGAAATATAACACTATCAAGGGAAACCAATAAAGCTACAATAACCATTTTTAAATAAACAAATCTACAAACAGCTTGATAAAGAACACAAAAAACTTGTCTAAAAGAAGCTCAGGGAACTAGAAAAGAACATACATAGACAGCTGAATGAAATCAGGAGAATGATACATGAACCAAAAAAATTTAACCAAAAAAATGAAAACCATAAAAAATCAAACAGAAATCTTAGAAATAAATAATACAATAACACAGTAAAAATTTTTAATAGACAACTTCAACAGCATGTTCAACCTAACAGAAGAAAGAATTAATGAACTTGAAGACTAGTCACTTGAGATTACCCAATCAGAGGGACAAAAATATAAAAGAATTAAAGTGGGTAAATAAAGCCTACAGAAGTATGGAATTCTATGAAGTAACACAATATTTACATTATGGGAGTACCAGAAGAAGAGAGACAAAAAGGGGCAGAAATTCTATTTAAAGAAATATTGGCTGAAAATTCCCAAATTTGGGAAGGGAAATGAAATTAATGGGGGTGCCTGTGTGGCTCGGTCAGGTAAGTGTCCGACTTTAACTCAGGTCATGATCTCACCATTCGTGAGTTTGAGCCCCATATCAAAATCTGTGCTAACAACTTGGAGCCTGGAGGCTGCTTTGGATTCTGTGTCTCCCTCTCTCTGTCTCCCCTCCTCTCAAAAATAAATAAACATTAAAAAAGAAATTAATGAAGCCCAAAAGTCACCAAACAGATTTGACCAAATAGGCATATACTAGAACACATCATAATTAAATTGCCAAGTTCAAAAACAGAGTTTCAAAAGCAGCAATATGTAAGTAACCTAGCATATACAAGGGAACTCCCATAAGACTATAAGTAGTTTCTCAGTAGAAACCAAGCATGCCAGGAGATAAAGGGATGGTGTATTTAAAAGACTAAAAGAAAAAAATTGCTAACCAAGAATATTAATCCTGGAAAAAATTTTTAAATTTTTAATATTTTAAATTTGTTTACATTTTAACATGTATCATTTGCAAGATTTATTTAAAAAGAATAAACTTTTTTTCCCTTTTTCATTTGGGTATAGTTGGCACACAGTTAGTTTCAGGTATACAACAGAATGCTACCACATCTCTATATATTATGCTATTCTTACCATAAGTGTAGCTACAATTTGTCTTCATACAACAGTATTATAATTTAATGGACTATATTCCTCTTGCTCTACTTTTATTCCCATGGCTTATTTACTTCCTAACTGGTAGCCTGTATCTCCTATAAAACATTGTTTTTAATAAAGAAGAGATACTTTCCCAATTAAACAAAACAATGAGGGAATTTGTCACCACTTCAAGTGGTGGATTCAACTTAATCTTCAAGTTAAAAACTGAACACTCAACAGAAACAAAAAAGCATATGAAAATACAAGTCTCACTAGTGAAGGTAAGTATATAGACAAATAGAATATTATAATACTGTACAATGGCACATATATTACTTTAACCCTAGTAATAAAAGTGTAGATATTTAGTGTACAATTGAGGTTGTTATCAGATTAAATCAGACCATTATAACTATAAGTAGTTTAATGTGAATCCCATGGTGACCACAAAAACTGAAGAGTAAATAAACCATATATCAACAAAAAATCATCAAACCACAAAGAAAGGTAGCAAGAACAAAAGAACTACAAATAAAACAGAATAATTAACAAAATGGCAATATTAATTGCTTACCTGTCAATAATTACCTTCAATGTGAATTAATTAAACTAATGAGTTAAAAGACATAGAGTGAAAAACTCCTGGGAAGATGTCAGAATAGGAGGTCCCTGAGCCCATCACATCCCACATTTTCAACTAGATATCATCCACATCCAAGTCAACAAACCAGAGAGCAATCTGAGGGCTGGAAGAACAAACTTCACAACTAAATATAGACAGGAAACTAAAGCTTAAAATTTAGGAAGATCAGAAAGGTAGAGGGAGGCTGACCACAGGAAAGAGGGAGCTGTGCACGTTGAGGGGGAAGAGAAATGGGCCTTTGCACCAGGCAGTTCACACAGGGAAGACAAATTCTCATAATGCTTTGCTTTAAAAACCAGAGCATTTTATAAATTCCATGAGTTCATAAAACCAGTGATACTTGGAGCCTAGAGCCTTAAAAGTTTGCTGACTCAGCACTGGGTGAACAGGGAGGGTGAGTTATAGCTGGGTCACTGCCTTTAATGAGACAGCAGCCTGCATGGAGAGGCAACCAAAAAATGGCAGTTTGCACAATGCTGAGGAAAAACAGAAGACAGATCTATTCATACAGATTTTGGAGCATGTTGAAGAACTTTTATGAAAACAAAGGAGTTGGCGGATGCCATTTTCCTCCCTTTCCCGCAACATAAACACAGAGCCACCTGCCAGAGGCAGGGATACACAGACATTTGCTGCCTGATTCAGTGGCAGTGCACCATTTCCCTGAGTTCTCCTGAGGACAAGGCCACTCCAAGCCGGCTGTTCTTACTGTGAAAATGTTTGTAAAAGCCATGTATGCACTCTGTTCAGCCACACAGCTGCCACACTTGCTACACACATACACCAGGCTGCACCAAGACATGGGCCCCAGCAGCCATCATGTGTTGTGCCCAGCCACCAGCTGCACAGCTGCCACTGCATGTGGCACCTGGCCACCTCACTGAGACCAGCCATTGCTTCATGCCCAGCTGTGAACCCTGGAAGCCGTGGAGATCCCAAAGCAATTGTAGGGATCTGGCATAGGATTAGTGGCCCACAACATCAACAAATTTTGCTAATACCACCAAGTCACTCCCAAGTTCCCCAGTGGGCACACCCCCTCAGACCTGGCCTGATTGGGTCCTACTAACACCACAGAGAGAAATCACAGCTTAAAATAGGAGGAGAGGAAGTGCAGATGACTACACTCACTGAAAGTAAAAGTGACCCAGACACAACAGCAGGATGTAAGCAACACACGTAGGTAACCTCCTGAAGTGCCAACATGTGATGAGGAGGAGACATTGTAGTGCATGGCACCCCAAGACCTCTTCTTCATAAAGTCACTATTTTCAAAAGCAAAAGACATAGCTGACTTTCTTAACACACAGAAACAGACACAGAGAGGAAGACAAAATGAGGAGATAGAAATTTTTTTTACAAATGAAAGAACAGAACAAGGCCACAGCCAGAGATCTGGGTAAAACAGATATAAGTAACATTCCTGATAGAGAATTTAAAGTAATTATAACAAAGTACTCACTGGACTTGAGGAAGGAGTAGAATGCATCAGTGAGGACCCTAACACAGATAAGGAATAACATAGCAGAGATAAAAGGTTAAGTAAATAAAATGAGAAACACACTTGATTAAATGGATAGCAAGATGGAAGAAGCAGAGGATAAGAAAGTAATGGAAAGTAACCAAGCTGAACAAAAGAGAGAAAAAAAATAGTTGCACAAAACGATAATAGATTCAGGGAACTCAGTGACTCCATCAAATGTAATAACATTCGTATTGTATGAATTCCAGAGGAAAAATAGAGAGAAAAAGGAGCAGAAAATTTATTTGAAGAACTAATAGCAGAAAACTTTTTGAATATAGTGAAGGAAACAGATATCCAGATCCAGGAGATACAGAGGACTTCCATCAAAATCAACCAAAGCAGACCCACACCAAGACATATTGTAATGTTTAATTTTGCGAGTTTATCGCAGAATATAGTGATAAAGAAAAAAACCTCAAAAGCAACAAGATTAAATATGTCATTAACTTACAAGGGGGAACTTATAAGACTAGCAGGATATTTTCATCAGAAAATTTTCAAGCAAGAAGGAAATAACATGATGTATTTAAATGGGAAAAAGCTGCATCCAGGAATACATTATCCAGCAACGCTGTCATTCAGAATAGAAGGAGAGATAAAGAGTTTCTTAAACAAAAGCTAAAGTAGTTTGTGAGCACTAAACCAGCCTGCAAGAAATACTAAAGGTGACTCTTGGAATGGAAAGGAGAGAACAAAAGTGACAGTGTGAAGGTAGGAAACAAAACCAGTGAAAATGAATATTTCTGTTAAAAATAGGTTAAGGAACTAAAAAAAAGATATAAAATATAATAACATATACCTAAAATGTGGGGAGTAGAGGTGAAAAGAATGAGTTCAAACTTAAATGACAATCAACTTAATATAGACTTCTACATGCACATTATATACAAACCTAATGGTAACCATATATTAAAACCACTTATAAACATGCAAAGAGTAAAGAGAAAAAATCAAAATATATCACTAAAGAAAATCAGGAAAACATGAAAGACAGAAAACAATAAAGGATATAAGAGAAAATCTTCAGAAACAATCATGAAACAAATATTAAAATGGCAATAAATATATATCTATCAATAATTAGTTTGAATGTAAGTAGGCTAAATGTTCCAATCAAAAGACATAGGGTGACTGTGGCACCTGGGTGGCTCAGTCAGGTAAGTGTCTTACTCTTGGTGTTAGCTCAAGTCATGATCTCATGGTTTGTGATTTCAAGCCCTGCATTGGGCTTTGGGCTGACAGTGCAGAGCCTGCTTTGGATTTTCTCCCTTCTATTTCTCTCTGTTCCTCCCCTGCTCTCTCTCTCAAAATAAACTTAAAAAAGAAACATAGAATGACAGAATAGATTTAAAAAACACCCATCTATAAGTTGCCTACAAGAGACTCATTTGAGACCCAAAGACACTTGAAAATTGAAAGTGAGGGAATGGAGAAACATCTAGCATGCAAATATTTGTCAAAAGAAAGCTGGAGTTGCAGTACTTATTTTAGACAAAATAAACTTTAAAACTTTTATATAATAGGAGACAAAGAAGGACATTAAATAATAACAAAGAAGACAATCCAACAAGAAGATATAATAATTGTAAATATTTATATACCCAACCTAGAACACCCAAATATATAAAGCAGTTAATAACAAACATGAAGGAACTAATTGCTAACAATACAATAATAGTTGGGGACTTTAAATCCCCACTTATATCAATGGGTAGATCATCTAAACAGAAAATAAATAAGGAAACAACTTTGAGTGGCACACTGGAAGAGATAGATTTAACAGATATATTCAGAACATTTCATCCTAAAACAGCAGAATAGATCTTTTCAATTGCACATGCAAAATTCTAAAGAATAGATCACATATTAGCCAACAATACCAGCCTCAAAATCTCGAGACAATCAGAGTCAAACCATGCATCTTTTTTTCTGACTATAATGATATGAAGAAAAAATCTTGAAGGACCACAAATACATGGAGGTTAAGTGACATGCTACTAAATAATGAATGATTTTTAACCAGGAAATAAAAAAAACTAAAAAGTGCATGAAAGCAGGCGTGCCAGGGTGGCTCAGTTGCTTAAGCGTCCAACTTCAGCTCAGGTCATGATCTCACGATTTGTGAGTTTGGGCTCCGCATCAGACTCTGTGTGGACAGCTCAGAGCCTGGAGCCTGCTTCAGATTCTGTGTTTCCTTCTCTCTCTAACCCTCCCCCACTTTCGCTCTATCTCTCTATCAAAACTAAATAGTAAAAATTAAAACAATTTTTAAAAAGTACATGGAAACAAATTAAAGTGGAAACACAATGGTCCAAAACCTCTGGGAGGCACAAAAGCAGTTCCAAGAGAGAAGTTTATAGCACTACAGGTCTACCTCCAGAAGCAAGAAAAATCTCAAATAAACAACCTAATCTTTCACCTAAAGGACTAGAAAAAGAACAATAAACAAGGCCCAAAGCCAGAAGAATATAGGAAATAATAAAGATTAGAGGAGAAGTAAATGATATAGAAACAAACAAACAAACAAACAAAAAAAGATAGAATAAATCAAGGGAACCAGGATGTGGTTCTTTGAAAAAATTTCTAACATTGATAAACTCCTAGGCGGACTTATCAAAAAGAAAAAAGAAAAAAACCCAAATAAATAAATTCATAAATATTAGAGTAGAAATAACCAACAGCACATAAATACAAACAATTATAAGAGAATATTTTGAAAAACGATAACTTGGAAGAACAACTTGGAAGAAATGCATAAGTACCTAGAAACATGTACACTACCAAAACTGAAAAAGGAAGAAATAGAAAAATTGAGCAGACTGATAACCAGCTGTTTCTTGGTTTTCCTCTCTCTTTTTTTCATTTATGATCCTTTATCATCATTTGTTTTGTATCTTAAATTCCACATATGAGTGAAATCATATGGTATTTGTCATTGTCTGACTGATTTATTTCACTTAGTATAATACACTTTAGCTTGGAATTTAAGAAAGAAAGCAAACAAGAAAAGGGAGTTTATACATACACACACACACACACACACTATATATATATATATATATATGGTACACATCATATATATATATATATATAGTATGTGTAGTGTAGTATATGTATATAATATAGTATATGTATATATATATATAGTGTATGTGTATATATATATATATACATAGTATATGTAGTATTGTATAGTATATATATATATAATACCACTTCTTTATCTTCTTTATTAATTCATCAGTCAATGGACGTTTGGGCTATTTCCATAATTTGGTGATTGTAGATTGTAGATAATGCTGTGATTGTAGATAATGATGCATCAAGGTACATGTATTCTTTGAATTAGTATTTTTGTATTCTTTGGGTAAGTGCCTAATACCGCAATTGATGGATAATAGGGTAGTTCTATTTTTAACTTCTTGAGGAACCTCCATACTGCTTTCCACATTGGCTGCACCATTTTACATTCCCAACAACAGTGTAAGGGAGTTCCCCTTTCTCTACATCCTCAACACTTGTTGTTTCTTATGTTGTTAATTTTAGCCATTCTAACTAGTGTTAAGTGATACCTCCTTATGGCTGCAATTTGTATTTTCCTGATAGTGAGTGATCATAAGCATCTTTTCATGTGTTTGTTGACCATCTGTATGTTTGGAAAAATATCTGTTCATGTCTTTTGCCCATTTTAAACTGGATTGTTTGTTTTTTGGATGTTGAATTTTATAAGTTCTTTATAGATTTGGATACTAACCCTTTATAGGATATGTCATTTGCAAATATTTGCAAATATCCCCTTCGGAAGGTTCTCTATTAGTTCTGTTGATTGTTTCCTTCGCTATGCAGAAGAATTTTATTCTGATGTAGTCCCAATAGTTGTGTTTTTTTGTTTTGTTTTGTTTTGCTTTGTTTTTTTTTGTTTTTGTTTTTGTTTTTGTTTTTTTTTTTGCTTTTGTGTTCCTTGCCTTAGGAGACATATCTAGAAAGAAGTTACTATGTCCTCTGTCGAAGATATTATTGCCTGTGTTCTTCTCTAGGATTTTAATGGTTTCCTGTATCACATTTAGTTCTTTAATCCATTTTTATTTGTTTTTGTGTATGGTGTAAGAAAATGGTCCAGATTCATTCTTTTGCATGCTTCTACCCACTTTTCCCAACACAACTTGTTGAAAAGACAGTATATTTATTGGATATTATTTCCCGCTTTGTCAAAGATTAATTGACCATATCATATAGATACCAAATTCAGTAAAGTTGCAGGATAAAAAATCAGTGTACAGAAATCTGTTGTATTTCTGTATACCAATGATGGGGCAACATAAAGGGAAATCAAGGAATCAATCCCATTTACAATTGCATCAGAAATCATAAGATACCTAGGAATAAACCTTACCAAAGAGATAAAAGATCCATAATTCTGAAAACTATAAAACACAGATTAAAGAAATTGAGGATGACACAAAGAAATGGAGAAACCTTCCATGATCATTAGTTGGATTAACAAATATTGTTAAAATGTCTATATTTACCCAAAGCAATTTACACATTTAATGCAATTCTTATCAAAATACCAAGAACATTTTTCACAGAACTAGAACAAAGAATAGTAAAATTGGTATGGAACTACAAAGGATCCCAAATAACCAAAGCAATTTTGAAAAAGAAAATCAAAACTGGAGACATCACAATTCCAGATTTCACATTATATTGTAAAGCTACTGTGGTCAAAACAGTATGATAGTACCACAAAAATAGACACATAGATCAATAGAACAGAATAGAAAATCCAGAAATAAACCCACAATATATGGTCCATTAATCTTTGACAATGCAGGAAAGAATATCCAATGGATAAAATAACAGCTTCTTCAACCAATAATGTTGGGAAAACTGGACAGTGACATGCAGAAGAATGAATCTGGACCACTTTCTTACACCATACACATAAAATAAATTCAAAATGGATTAAAGACCTAAATGTGAAACCATAAATGTCCTAGAAGATAACACGGGCGGTAACCTCTTTGACAGAAGCCATATCAAGTTCTTTCTAAATATGCCTCCTGAAGTAAGGGAAACAAAAGCAAAAATAAATTATTGGGACCACATCAAAACAAAAAGCTTCTGCACAATGAAGGAAATATCAACAAAACTAAGAGGGAACCGATGGACCGAGAGAAGGTCTATCAAATGGTCCACCAAATGATATATCTAATAAATGGTTACTTTATAAAATATATAAAGAACTTATTAAACTCAATACCTAAAAACCAAATAATCCAATTAAAAATGGGAAGACGATATGAAAATTCATTTCTCCAAAAAAGACATAAAGATGGTCAATTGACACATGAAGATATGCTAATGACCACTTATCATTAGGGAAATGCAAATCACAACTACAATGAGATATCACACACCAGTCAGAATGGCTAAAATCAATACCACAATACCACAATAATCACCTTGCCAATACCACCTTGCCACAGGTGTTGGCAAGGATGTGGAGAAAAAGAAACACTCGTACTGTTGATAGGAATGTAAACAGGTGCATCCACTGCAGAAAACAATATGGAAGCTCCTCAAAAAGTTAAAAATAAAATTCCTTCTGGTCCAGGAATTGCACTACTGTATATTTTCACAAAGAACACAAAAAGGCTAATTCAAAGGGATACACGCACACTTCTGTTTATAGCCACATTATTTATAATAGCTAAGATATGGATAGTCCAAGTGCTCATCTATTGATGAATGGATAAAGAAGATGTGGTATATCTATATATCTATATCTATATCATCTATATCTATATCCATATCCATATCCATATCTATATATCTATATACCTTTATCTATATCATCTATATCTATATCTATCTATATCTTTACCTATCTATATATTAGTCATAAAAATGAAATCTTGCTATTTGCAATAACATGGATGGAACTAGAGAGTATGTTAAAAGATAAGTTGGTCAGAAATATGAGTCCTATATGATTTCACTCATACATGGAATTTAAAAAACAAAACAAACAAACAAAGGGAAAATATGAGAAAGACAGGTTAAGAAAAAAAAAAAAAAAACAACTCTTAATTATAGAGAACAGACTGATGATTACCAGAGGAGAGGTGTGTTTGGGGATGGGTTAAATAAGTGATGGGGATTAAGGAAGACACTTGTTACGAGCACAGGATGATGTATGAAAGGGTTGAATTAGTATATTGTACAACTGAAACTAATATAAATTTGTGTGTTAACTAAATGGAATTAAAATCAAAACCTCATAAAAAGGAATAGACTACCTGAATGAATAAAATAACAAGACCCAAACAGATGTTGTCCACAAGAGATTCACCTTAGATTTAATAATATACATAAGATGAAAGTGAAGAAATGATAAAAGATATTTTATGGAAATGATAACCAAAGAGAATAGGAATGGCTATATTTATATCAGACAAGATGGACTTTTAGACAACAAGAAAAAAAGTGTAATAAGAGATAAATAAAAAAATAAATAAATAAATGCAAGCAAGCCAGCAAGCCATGGCATAATTTGTGTCAAAGACTTAGAATAGTGCCTAACACATTATTTGTACTTATAAAGTTTAGCTATTCTTCTATTTGTTCTTGTTATACCATTTTCTGTTCAGATAAACCAGCATTTCCTAATTGCTGGTCCATGAACTCAAAGAGGCCACAAAAACTTACCACTAAATGGATTTAATTGTTAAGATACTAACTCACATTACACTTAATCAATAAGGTAAATTATATGTTAAGCCAACGTGTTGGGTGCAATTTGTCTTATAAAATAAATAAAGGCAAAATGATTATTCAAAAAAAAAGGACCAATGAAAAGGAGCAATTCAACAAAAGATATAATAATCATAAATATATATGTGTACAACATCAAAACACCTAGATAAAGTAAACTTTGATAGAACTAAAAGGTGCAATATATAATTCAATAATAGTAGTCAACTTTAATAATCAACTTTCAATAAGGGATAGAAAATCGAGACAGAAAATCAGTAAGAAAACATAAGATTTAGTACCAGATGGGTTAACAAATATATACAGGACATTCTATCCAACAAATTCAGAATACACATTCTTTTCAAGCACACATGGAAAATCTTAAAGTGCATCATATGTTAGGCCACAAAGCACATTTTAACAAATTTGAGATTACTAAGATTATCATGCGTCTTTTTCAACTACAGTGGTATGAAACAAGAAATCAATAATAGGAGGATTGTTAGAAAACTCCAAAATATGTGGAAATTAGAACACATTCTTGAACAACCAATGGGGCAACAAAGAAGTTAAAAGAAATATATATATATATATATATATATATATATAACCTGTATATATATAACCTATATATATATATAACCTGTATATATATAACCTATATATATATAACGTATATATATAACCTATATATATATAACATATATATATAACCTATGTGTATATATATAACATATATATATAATCTATGTGTGTATATATAACATATATATATAACCTTAAGACAAATGAAAATAGAAACACAACATACTAAATCTTGAGATGCAGCAAAAGCAGTTCTAAGAAAGAAGTTTATAGCAATAATTGCTTACTTTAAGAAAAAAAGAAAGAATGAGAAAAAGAACTAATCTCAAGTTAGTTAAAGGGAGTAATTATAAAGCTGAGAGCCAAAAATACATGAAATAGAGACTAGAAAAAAAATAGAAAGCAATTTTTAAAAATAAGAGTTGTTTTTGGAGAATATAAACACACTGGCAGACCTTTAGCTAGATTAACTAAGAAAAAGGGAAAACTTTTAAACAAAAAAATTATAAATTAAAAAATGAGACATTACAACTGACACCAAATACAAGAAATTCAGAGACTGCACAAAAATAAACTAGACGCCTAGAAAATATGGATTGATTTTTTTTTAATTTTTTTTTCCAACGTTTATTTATTTTTGGGACAGAGAGAGACAGAGCATGAATGGGGGAGGGGCAGAGAGAGAGGGAGACACAGAATCAGAAACAGGCTCCAGGCTCTGAGCCATCAGCCCAGAGCCCGAGGCGGGGCTCGAACTCACGGACCGCGAGATCGTGACCTGGCTGAAGTCGGACGCTCAACCGACTGCGCCACCCAGGCGCCCCGGATTGATGTTTATAAACATACAACCCATTAAGAATTAATCATGAAAAAATAGAAAATCTGTACAGATCAATAGTAAATAAGGAGATTGAAATGATAATCTCAAACCCTCTCAGAAAGAACAGCCCAAGGAAAAATGACAGTATTGGTCACTGTAGCAACATTAAAAAAAGAATAAATGTCATTTTTCTTAAACTCTCCTAACAATTTAAGAGGAAGGAAGACTCCCAAACTTATTTTATGAAGCAGGCATCACCCTGATATCAAAGCCAGACAAAGATATTAAAAAAATAAAAAATACTATATCTGATGAACACAGATGCAAATATCCTCAACAAAGTACCAGTAAATTAAATTTAATATCACATTAAATGTATCATACACTATGACCAAACTGACTTTATCTCTGGGATGGACAACTTTTTTTGATTTATGCAAATCAATTAATGTGATACATCATATTAAGGGAATCAAAAATTTAAAAATATATATTTGACTATTTTAGATGCAGATAAGGCATTTGAAAGTATTAAACACCCTTTCATAACAAACACACTCAACACATTCTGTCTAAAAGGAAAGTATCTCAACATTATTAAGGTCAGATATGACAAACTCACAGTTAACATCATACTCAAAGACGGAAAGTTGGAAACTTTTCCTCTCACATCAGGAGCTAGACAAGGATGACAATTCCACTTCTATTCAACATACTCCTGGATTTCTAGACAGAGCAATTAGCCAAGAGAAGAAAAAGCACAATCAAATTACAAAGGAGGGAGTAATATTGACTCTGTTTGCAGATGACATGATCCATACATAGAAGTCTCTAAGGACTCCACCATAATACTGTTAGAACTAATAAGAGAATTCAGTAAAGTTGAAGGATACAAAATCAACATATAAAAATAGTTTTTTCTATGCAATGAACTCTCAATAAGAAAACAATCTTCTTTACCACAGCACCAAAAATAATAAAATAATTAGAGATAAACCTAAACAAAAAGAGTAAAAGTTATGTATACTAAAAATATAAAATATTGATTAAATAAATTGAAGAACAATATTAAATGAAAACATATTTTGTGAACATGTTATTTTATGTTCATGGATTAGAAGAATAAATATTGCTAAAATTTCCTGATGATCCAAGGAAATATACAAATTGAATATAATTTATGACAAAATTCCAACTACATTTTTCACATAAACAATTCTAAAGTTATAAAGAACAGAAAATTTCCTCAGAAAGTTGAGGAAATCTTGAGGAAAAAAAAAACAAAACTAAAGGCACCATACTTCCTGACCTCAAACTGCATCACAAACTATAGTAAGCAAAACAATAAACTATTGGCTTAAAAGCAGACACATAAACCAATGGGACAGAATAGAGTGCCCAGAAATAAATCCACATACATAGATACAACTAATGTGCCCTTCAACAAGAGCACCATGAATACAAAATAGGGCAAATATATTCTCTTCAATAAATGATACTGAAGAAAGTAGTTACCTATATAAAAAGGAATAAAATGGGACCCATTTCTTATAAGATACACATAATCAATTCTAAATACACTAAAGACTTAAATGTAAGACCAGAAAATGTAGAACTTCTGGAAAACCACAGGGGGGAAAACTCCTTGACATTGGACTGGGAAGGAATTTTCTTTTTCTTTGATATGACATGAAAAGCACAGGTAACAAAACCCAAAATGAACAATTGGGACTACATAAAATCAAAAGCTTCTGCAGAGCAAAGGAATTAATCAATAAATTAAAAATGAAAATATCTTTGCAAGCTATATATCTGATAAGGGGATAATATCTAAAATATATTATTAATAAAAAACTCCTTCAATTCAATATCAATAAATAGATGATAGAGATAAAAGATAGAAGATAGATAGATGATAGGTAGATAGATAGATAGCTAATACATAGATAGATGATTGATGATAGATAAATGATCAATTTTTAAAATTTTTAATTTATTTTTGAGACAGAGAGAGACAGAACATGAGCAGGGTAGGGGCAGGGAGAGAGGGAGACACAGAATCCAAAGCAGCCTCCAGGCTCAGAGCTGTCAGCACAGATCCTGATGCGGTGCTCAAACTCACGGACTGTGAGATCATGACCTGAGCTAAGTCGGTGCTTAACCGACTGAGTCACCAGGCACCCTGATAGATGATAAATAGATAGATAGATAGATGACAGAAATAACCAGAATATATATTTCCCCCAAAGAAAACCTACAAATGAGTAACAGGTACATGAAAAGATGTTCAACATCACTAATCAGAGAAATGCAAATCAAAACCATATTGTGGTATCATCTCACATGCATTAGAATGGCTGTGGTCAGAAACACAAATTACAAAACATGTTGGCAAGGATATGGACAAAAGGGGACACTGGTACTTGTTTTTTGGAGTGTAAATTTTTACAGCCATTATGGATAACGGCGCAAGGATTCCTCAATATATATTCTCAATTTTATTCCCTCTCTACATATAGATAGATAAATTGATGATAGATTAGACAGATATAGAGATAGATAGATATAGAGATAGATAGATAGATAGTAGATAGTAGATAGATATAGATGATATAGCTATAGATATGGAATAAAATGGGACCCATGTCTTACAACATATACATAATCAATTCTAAATATATTAAAGACTTAAAAGTAAGAACAGAAAATTTAAAACTTCTGGAAAAACACAGAAGGGAAAAGCAGCTCCTTGACATTGGACTAGTTAGGAAATTTTCTTTTGATATGACGTGAAAAGCACAGGTAACAAAAGAACAGATATATATATTTGCTATGTATATATATTTGCTATATATATATTTGCTATATATATATATATATATATATATCCCATAGGTAACAAAAACAAATATACGCATATGTATATATGATATATATATCATATGACATATACATATACATATACATATATACATATGTATATGTGTATATATATATATATATATATATATATATATATATGTCATATGATCCAGCAAACCCACTTCTGGGTGTATATTTAAATCAGAATATCAAAGAGATCTCTGTGCTACCATTTAAATTGCAGAATTAATCACACTAGCCAAGACATAAAAACAACCCAAATATCCATCAATATATCAAAGGATGAAAAATATACATACAATGGAATATTATTTAACCTTAAAAAAGTAATACTATCATTTGTGACAAAATGTATAAACCTAGAAGTAATTACGCTAATTCTTCACAGAACTAGAACAAACAATCCTAAAATTTGTATGGAACCAGAAAAGATGCTGAATACCCAAAGCAATCTTGAAAAAGAAAACCAGGGCATCAAATCCTGGACTTCAAGCTCTATTACAAAGCTGTAATCAGCAAGACAGTACGGTACTGGCACAAAAACAGACACTCAGATGAATGGAACAGAATAGAGAACCCAGAAATGGGCCCACAAATGTACGGCCAACTAATCTTTGACACAGCAGGAAAGAATATACAATAGAATAAAGACAGTCTATTCAGCAAGTGGTGCTGGGGAACTGGACAGCAACATGCAGAAAAATGAACCTGGACCACTTTCTTACATCATACACAAAAATAAACTCAAAATTGATGAAAGACCTAAATGTAAGACAGAAAGCCATCAAAATCCTCGAGGAGAAAGCAGGCTAAACCTCTTGGACCTCGGCCACAGCAACTTCTTACTCAACACGTCTCCAGAGGCAAAGGAAACAGAAGCAAAAATGAACTATTGAGACATCAAAATAGAAAGCTTCTGCACAGCGAAGGAAACAATCAGCAAAACTAAAAGGCAACCAACAGAATGGGAGAAAATATTTGCAAACTACATATCAGATATAAAGGGTTAGTATCCAAAATCTATAAAGAACTTATCAAACTCAACACCCAAAAAACAAATAATCCAGTGAAGAAACAGGCAAAAGACATGAATAGACACTTCTCCAAGAAGACTTCCAGGTGTCCAACAGACACATGAAAAAATGCTCAACATCACTCGTCATCTGGGAAATACAAATCAAAACCATAATGAGACATCACCTCACACCTGTCAGAATGGCTAACATTAACAACTCAGGCAACAACAGATGTTGGCAAGGATGCAGAGAGAGAGAGAGGATCTCTTTTTCACTGCTGGTGGGAATGCAAACTGGTGCAGCCACTCTGGAAAACAGTGCAGAAATTCCTCAAAAAATTAAGAATAGAACTACCCTACGACGCAGCAATTGCACTACTAGGTATTTATCCAAGAGATACAGGTATGCTGTTTTGAAGGGGCACATGCACCCCAATGTTTATAGCAACACTATCAACAATAGCCAAAGTATGGAAAAAGCCCAAATGTCCGTCAAAGGGTGAATGGATAAAGAATATGTAGTATATATATACAATGGAGTATTACTCAGCAATCAAAAATAATGAAATCTTGCCATTTGCAACTACGTGGATGAAACTAGAGGGTGTTATGTTAAGTGAAATTAGTCAGTCAGAGAAAAAGACAAATATCATAGACTCCACTCCTATGAGGACTTTAAGATATAAAAACAGATGAACTTAAGGGAAGGGAAGCAAAAATAATATAAAAACAGGGAGGGGGAAAAAACAGAAAAGATTCTTAAATTTGGAGAACAGAGAGTTACTGGAGGAGTTATGGGAGGGGGGATGGGCTAAATGAAGAAGGGGCATTAAGGAATCTACTCCTGAAATCATTTTGTACTATATGCTAATTAACTTGGATTTAAATTAAAAAAAATAAATTAAATAAAAATTCCAAAAAAAAAAAAAAAAGAATTTTAAGGAGGGGAAAAAAAAGAAGACATTATGCTAAGTGAAATAAGTCAGTCACAAACCCCCCAAATTCTACGTGATTCCTCTGATATGTGGCGTATAAAATAGTCAAGGGTATAAAAGTATACAATAGAATGATAATTTCCAGGGACTTAGGAGAGAGAGTTTGTTTTTGCATAGGCATGCCTCAGAAATATTGTGGATTTGGTTCCAGTATGCTGCAATAAAGCTAATATTGCAATAAAGTGAGTAAAATATTTGTTTTTCATTTTCCAGTGCATATAGATATATTTATACCACACTGTCATCTATTCAGTGTGCAATAGTATTTTGTCTAAAAAATATACACACCTTAATCCAAAAATACTTTATTGCTCAAAAATGTTACCATAATCTGAGTTTTCAGTCACAATCCCTGATCACAGATCACCATAACAAATATAATAATGAAAAAGTTTGAAACATTGAGGGAATTATCAAAATACGACAGAATAACACAAAGTGAGTAATTAATGTTGAAAAATGGCACTTATAGGTTTGCTTGATGTAAGGTTGCCACAAACCTTCAATTTATATTAAATGCCATATTTGCAAAGCAGAAAAAAGCAAAGCACAATAAAACAAGGTATTCTGAATGCCAATTATACTTCGATAAAATTGGAAAACTGTTTTAGAAGACTGATATCTAATGTAACAACTTGTATAACAGCTACACACTTGAATGACTGTTTTTGGGAAAACAAAAGCCTCTAAAATTTCATGAGGGTTGACTATTGCATAAGATGCTTTTATATTCCTTTGTTTGTCTCTAACACAGGACATATCAATGAACAATATTAAATCAGCATTGGTATTAAGAATATTAGGTAACTCATATCAGGGTTCAGTATCTACCTCAATAACTATGAGACAGTCATATTCAACCTATGTTATCAGGACCTTGAAATATAGTAGAAGGGTTTAAAGGTTACACTTGCACAGAATAACATTAGGATTAGACAATAATATTTGTTCATAGTTAGGCAGCACACTGAGAGATGAATGAATCTTAAGAACTTGTAAAATAATAACATGATGATATGTTAGTGAGTTAAGTGTCCCAAGGTCAAAGCCCATGCTTTTTCAATCAGGAGAGCGATGCTACTATGCATTAATAACACCCTTGCTTTCCCAGAGGAACAAAATCTAATAACACAGAGCAGTAAGCAACATGCTTATATCCAGGCACTAATTCTTTGAATAAGCACACTGTTAGAATCACCCTTAATCTCATGACAGAAAATGTAGGTTTTGTCAAAGTTAAAAACTAGTATCATTGAGGAAACAACAACTATTTTAAGACTTTGAAAGGGTTCTTCGACTTATGTTGACTACAGTTTGATACTTCATATAACATCTCAGGAAAGAAAGCCTTTTCTTAACAGGCAAGATCCACAACTAACACTCAAAATTGGTGGAGATTTGTTTTGTGTGTGCATATGTGGTACATTCTTTCATTTGTATATTAGGCTGAGTTCAGGATGCAACTCTCTTCCATTTGTTGGCCAATAATACATATCTCAAATATTTGACTTCAGTTTGATAATATTGAAACTTATCCAAGAAGATTTTTGTCCTGGGAGACTAAGAAATTTGGTAAAGCTAAAGTATCCTTTTTACTAGCATGTAAGATATTAACAGCTAACAATAAATCGACTGGTATTGGATTAGTATAGGAACTTAAGGTGGAAAAATTCTTTAAGCTTTCTTATAAATGCAAGGAGAATAAATCTTGAATCCTGAGGAATCAATTGCCATAAAAATCAAAAGCCTCCATGGGTTAACTTAAGTAGGAACCTTGACTCCTCAGGTAAAGGTTTAAATACAAAACTAAACACGTCTAATAGAGAAAAAAAATATTTAGCTGACTCAGCCACAGTGGGTAAGAGAGTGGCAAAGTTGGGTACCATAGTTGTGACTTCTTCTTTATCATGCACAATCTATAAACAAATTGACCTTCCTTGACAATTTTTTCTCCTTTCTGACAGGTAATATGGACAAATACAAGGTACATGTCCTTTTTAACTTATACCCTGTTTATATAGCTTTCTAATTACTTTTATATACAGTTAAGCTAAAAATAAGGAACATGTTCTATATGTGGCCATGTTTTTTCTTCATTGTAACTGATAACAATGGAATCAATCCCTTTTATTAAACTGCTATAATTTGTTCTTAGAACCCATAAAGATAGATCTATTTCCTATAATATGGGTGTAATTTTTCAGCATTAGGTGAGACTGCCACTTTCCTATGTCCTTTTGTTTCAGAAAGCACATATTTACCAAACTATATGGCTTACATCTTAGGTTCTCCAGAAACACTGCATCCATTTTATAGAATATCATAGCCTGTGGTTTACAGAACTGGACAGCAGGTCCCTTACTAACAGATTATGAAGCACATTGGCAGACAAGGCATATTCTTCTAGAGGAGGACCTATTTGCATGGAAACTTCAGAAGAGAAAGAACATGTAGATGATTGTCTAAAATCACCCAGACCTTGGATGTTTTGCTGGGTTATGTAAAACAAGATAAGTCAATAGAAATTGCATATTCATGACTCCAGTACACACACACACACACACACACACACACACACACGCAGGAAAAAATTAAGTTGGAGAAAATAAACACATAAATTTCTCTCATTCCCAGTTCTGAGTTTCCCTCACTTTTGCCCATTTCCCTCATTTTGCCCATTAGTTTGCACCATTTGCCAAGTATTTCTTATTTCCTGGGGGTGGGGAAGATCATGTTGAGGAGGTGGTAATGATTTAATTAGATAGTGTCACTTGCATCTTCCTCAGTCTTTTTCAGCATTCCTTTTTACAACTTCTTGACTTTCCAATAGTGACTAATTGGCTTTACATTATAGTGTGATTTGTTATTTGTCGGTGGCCCCAAATAAGGGGACTTGTGAATTATTGTAAATTATTCATAATATTTTTTGTAAATACTTATAAGTGGGAAGATAAAACTACAGTTTTAAGTTTCTTTGTATCTTATATTTCTGTATATTTTCTCAGAACTGGGCTACTGCCATCAATATCTGAGAAACTATCTGTCCTTGCCATTAATTTACTTTTTCTTCCACTTTTGTTGAATTCCTGAAAACAAAAGTGCCTTAAAAATGGAGAGGCTCAATAAGACTCTTAAAAACTGAGAACAAACTGAGGGTTGATGGGGGGTGGGAGGAAGGGGAGGGTGGATGATGAGTATTGAGGAGGGCACCTTTTGGGATGAGCACTGGGTGTTGTATGGAAACCAATTTGACAATAAATTTCATATATTGAAAAAAAAAGATAAGGTATAGGGATCTAAAACACAGCAGAGTGGGGAGAGAGGGGAAGATGGCGGCTTAGGAGGACGCTGGGCTCACCGCGCGTCCTGCTGATCACTTAGATTCCACCTACACCTGCCTAATAACCCAGAAAACCGCCAGAGGATTAGCAGAACGGAGTCGCCGGAGCCAAGCGCAGATGAGAGGCCCACGGAAGAGGGTAGGAAGGGCGGCAAGGCTGTGCGCGCTCCACGGACTGGCGGGAGGGAGCCAGGGCGGAGGGGCTGCTCGCCGGCCAAGCAGAGCCCCCAAGTCTGGTGGGCAAAAGCGGAGGGGCCTGACGGACTGTGTTCCGACAGCAAGCGCTACTCAGCATCTGGGAGGTCATAAGTTAACAGCTCTGCTCAGAAAGCAGGAAGGCTGCAGGACAAAGGGAGGGAGAGCTGCTGAGCCCCTGGACGACAGAGCTCAGTTTGGTGGGGAACAGAGGCGCTCGCCAGCGCCATCTCCCCCGCCCATCCCCCAGCCAAAATCCCAAAGAGAACCAGTTTCTGCCAGGGAACTTCCTCGCTCCGCGCAAACACCCAACTCTGTGCTTCTGCGGAGGAGCCAAACCTCCGGCAGCGGATCTGACTCCCTCCCGCTGCCACAGGGCCCCTCCCAAAGTGGATCACCTAAGGAGAAGCGAGCTAAGCCTGCCCCTCCTGCCCCTGTGCACCTTGCCTACCCACCCCAGCTAATACGCCAGATCCCCAGCATCACAAGCCTGGCAGTGTGCAAGTAGCCCAGACGGGCCACGCCACCCCACAGTGAATCCCGCCCCTAGGAGAGGGGAAGAGAAGGCACACACCAGTCTGACTGTGGCCCCAGGGGTGGGCTGGGGGCAGACATCAGGTCAGACTGTGGCCCCGCCCACCAACTCCAGTTATACACCACAGCACAGGGGAAGTGCCCTGCAGGTCCTCACCACGCCAGGGACTATCCAAAATGACCAAGCGGAAGAATTCCCCTCAGAAGAATCTCCAGGAAATAACAACAGCCAATGAGCTGATCAAAAAGGATTTAAATAATATAACAGAAAGTGAATTTAGAATCATAGTCATAAAATTAATCACTGGGCTTGAAAACAGTATAGAGGACAGCAGAGAATCTCTTGCTACAGAGATCAAGGGACTAAGGAACAGTCACGAGGAGCTGAAAAATGCTTTAAATGAAATGCAAAACAAAATGGAAACCACCACGGCTCGGATTGAAGAGGCAGAGGAGAGAATAGGTGAACTAGAAGATAAAGTTATGGAAAAAGAGGAAGCTGAGAAAAAGAGAGATAAAAAAATCCAGGAGTATGAGGGGAAAATTAGAGAAGTAAGTGATACGCTAAAAAGAAATAATATACGCATAATTGGTATCCCAGAGGAGGAAGAGAGAGGGAAAGGTGCTGAAGGGGTACTTGAAGAAATAATAGCTGAGAACTTCCCTGAACTGGGGAAGGAAAAAGGCATTGAAATCCAAGAGGCGCAGAGAACTCCCTTCAGACGTAACTTGAATTGATCTTCTGCATGACATATCATAGTGAAACTGGCAAAATACAAGGATAAAGAGAAAATTCTGAAAGCAGCAAGGGGTAAACGTGCCCTCACATATAAAGGGAGACCTATAAGACTCGTGACTGATCTCTCTTTTGAAACTTGGCAGGCCAGAAAGAATTGGCACGAGATTTTCAGTGTGCTAGACAGAAAAAATATACAGCCGAGAATCCTTTATCCAGCAAGTCTGTCATTTAGAAAAGAAGGAGAGATAAAGGTCTTCCCAAACAAACAAAAACTGAAGGAATTTGTCACCACTAAACCAGCCCTACAAGAGATCCTAAGGGGGACCCTGTGAGACAAAGTACCAGAGACAACACTACAAGCATAAAACATACAGACATCACAATGACTCGAAACCCGTATCTTTCTATAATAACACTGAATGTAAATGGACTAAATGCGCCAACCAAAAGACATAGGGTATCAGAATGGATAAAAAAACAAGACCCATCTATTTGCTGTCTACAAGAGACTCATTTTAGACCTGAGGACACCTTTAGATTGAGAGTGAGGGGATGGAGAACTATTTATCATGCTACTGGAAGCCAAAAGAAAGCTGGAGTAGCCATACTTATATCAGACAAACTAGACTTTAAATTAAAGGCTGTAACAAGAGATGAAGAAGGACATTATATAATAGTTACAGGGTCTATCCATCAGGAAGAGCTAACAATTATAAATGTCTATGCGCCGAATACCGGAGCCCCCAAATATATAAAACAACTACTCATAAACATAAGCAACCTTATTGATAAGAATGTGGTAATTGCAGGGGACTTTAACACCCCACTTACAGAAATGGATAGATCATCTAGACACACGGTCAGTAAAGAAACAAGGGCCCTGAATGAGACATTGGATCAGATGGACTTGACAGATATATTTAGAACTCTGCATCCCAAAGCAACAGAATATACTTTCTTCTCGAGTGCACACGGAACATTCTCCAAGATAGATCATATACTGGGTCACAAAACAGCCCTTCATAAGTTTACCAGAATTGAAATTATACCATGCATACTTTCAGACCACAATGCTATGAAGCTTGAAATCCACCACAGAAAAAAGTCTGGAAAACCTCCAAAAGCATGGAGGTTAAAGAACACCCTACTAACGAATGAGTGGGTCAACCAGACAATTAGAGAAGAAATTAAAAAATATATGGAAACAAACGAAAATGAAAATACAACAATCCAAACGCTTTGGGACGCAGCGAAGGCAGTCCTGAGAGGAAAATACATTGCAATCCAGGCCTATCTCAAGAAACAAGAAAAATCCCAAATACAAAATCTAATAGCACACCTAAAGGAAATAGAAGCAGAACAGCAAAGACACCCCAAACCCAGCAGAAGAAGAGAAATATTAAAGATCAGAGCAGAAATAAACAATATAGAGTCTAAAAAAACTGTAGAGCAGATCAACGAAACCAAGAGTTGGTTTTTTGAAAAAATAAACAAAATTGACAAACCTCTAGCCAGGCTTCTCAAAAAGAAAAGGGAGATGACCCAAATAGATAAAATCATGAATGAAAATGGAATGATTACAACCAATCCCTCAGAGATACAAACAATTATCAGGGAATACTATGAAAAATTATATGCCAACAAATTGGACAACCTGGAAGAAATGGACAAATTCCTGAACACCCACACTCTTCCAAAACTCAATCAGGAGGAAATAGAAAGCTTGAACAGACCCATAACCAGCGAAGAAATTGAATCGGTTATCAAAAATCTCCCAACAAATAAGAGTCCAGGACCAGATGGCTTCCCAGGGGAGTTCTACCAGATGTTGAAAGCAGAGATAATACCTATCCTTCTCAAGCTATTCCAAGAAATAGAAAGGGAAGGAAAACTTCCAGACTCATTCTATGAAGCCAGTATTACTTTGATCCCTAAACCAGACAGAGACCCAGTAAAAAAAGAGAACTACCGGCCAATATCCCTGATGAATATGGATGCAAAAATTCTCAATAAGATACTAGCAAATCGAATTCAACGGCATATAAAAAGAATTATTCACCATGATCAAGTGGGATTCATTCCTGGGATGCAGGGCTGGTTCAACATTCGCAAATCAATCAACGTGATACATCACATTAACAAAAAAAAAGAGAAGAACCATATGATCCTGTCAATCGATGCAGAAAAGGCCTTCGACAAAATCCAGCACCCTTTCTTAATAAAAACCCTTGAGAAAGTCGGGATAGAAGGAACATACTTAAAGATCATAAAAGCCATTTATGAAAAGCGCACAGCTAACATCATCCTCAACGGGGAAAAACTGAGAGCTTTTTCCCTGAGATCAGGAACACGACAGGGATGCCCACTCTCACCGCTGTTGTTTAATATAGTGCTGGAAGTTCTAGCATCAGCAATCAGACAACAAAAGGAAATCAAAGGCATCAAAATTGGCAAAGATGAAGTCAAGCTTTCGCTTTTTGCAGATGACATGATATTATACATGGAAAATCCGATAGACTCCACCAAAAGTCTGCTAGAATTGATACATGAATTCAGCAAAGTTGCAGGATACAAAATCAATGTACAGAAATCAGTTGCATTCTTATACACTAACAATGAAGCAACAGAAAGACAAAGAAAGAAACTGATCCCATTCACAATTGCACCAAGAAGCATAAAATACCTAGGAATAAATCTAACCAAAGATGTAAAGGATCTGTATGCTGAAAACTATAGAAAGCTTATGAAGGTAATTGAAGAAGATTTAAAGAAATGGAAAGACATTCCCTGCTCATGGATTCGAAAAATAAATATAGTCAAAATGTCAATACTACCCAAAGCTATCTACACATTCAATGCAATCCCAATCAAAATTGCACCTGCATTCTTCTCGAAACTAGAACAAGCAATCCTAAAATTCATATGGAACCACAAAAGGCCCCGAATAGCCAAAGGAATTTTGAAGAAGAAGACCAAAGCAGGAGGCATCACAATCCCAGACTTTAGCCTCTACTACAAAGCTGTCATCATCAAGACAGCATGGTATTGGCACAAAAACAGACACATAGACCCATGGAATAGAATAGAAACCCCAGAACTAGACCCACAAACGTATGGCCAACTCATCTTTGACAAAGCAGGAAAGAACATCCAATGGAAAAAAGACAGCCTCTTTAACAAATGGTTCTGGGAGAACTGGACAGCAACATGCAGAAGGTTGAAACTAGACCACTTTCTCACACCATTCACAAAAATAAACTCAAAATGGGTAAAGGACCTGAATGTGAGACAGGAAACCATCAAAACCTTAGAGGAGAAAGCAGGAAAAGACCTCTCTGACCTCAGCCGTAGCAATCTCTTACTCGACACATCCCCAAAGGCAAGGGAATTAAAAGCAAAAGTGAATTGCTGGGACCTTATGAAGATAAAAAGCTTCTGCACAGCAAAGGAAACAACCAACAAAACTAAAAGGCAACCAACGGAATGGGAAAAGATATTTGCAAATGACATATCGGACAAAGGGCTAGTATCCAAAATCTATAAAGAGCCACCAAACTCCACACCCAAAAAACAAATAACCCAGTGAAGAAATGGGCAGAAAACATGAATAGACACTTCTCTAAAGAAGACATCCGGATGGCCAACAGGCACATGAAAAGATGTTCAGCGTCGCTCCTTATCAGGGAAATACAAATCAAAACCACACTCAGGTATCACCTCACGCCAGTCAGAGTGGCCAAAATGAACAAATCAGGAGACTCTAGATGCTGGAGAGGATGTGGAGAAACGGGAACCCTCTTGCACTGTTGGTGGGAATGCAAATTGGTGCAGCCGCTCTGGAAAGCAGTGTGGAGGTTCCTCAGAAAATTAAAAATAGATCTACCCTATGACCCAGCAATAGCACTGCTAGGAATTTATCCAAGGGATACAGGAGTACTGATGCATAGGGGCACTTGTACCCCAATGTTCATAGCAGCACTCTCAACAATAGCCAAATTATGGAAGAGCCTAAATGTCCATCAATTGATGAATGGATAAAGAAATTGTGGTTTATATACACAATGGAATACTATGTGGCAATGAGAAAAAATGAAATATGGCCTTTTGTAGCAACGTGGATGGAACTGGAGAGTGTGATGCTAAGTGAAATAAGCCATACAGAGAAAGACAGATACCATATGGTTTCACTCTTATGTGGATCCTGAGAAACTTGGCAGGAACCCATGGGGGAGGGGGAGGAAAAAAGAAAAAAAAAAAAAAGAGGTTAGAGTGGGAGAGAGCCAAAGCATGGGAGACTGTTAAAAACTGAGGGCAGGCTGAGGGTTGATGGGGGGTGGGAGGGAGGAGAGGGTGGGTGATGGGTATTGAGGAGGGCACCTTTTGGGATGAGCACTGGGTGTTGTATGGAAACCAATTTGACAATAAATTTCATATAATAATAAAAAAAATAAAAAAAAAATAAAACACAGCAGAGTGATGATAATCATACTGTGTTTATTACATACTTAAAAGTTGCTAAGAGAATAGATCTTAAATGTTCTCACCGCAAAAGAGAGATGGTAATTATGTCACATAATTGATGCAGGCTAATTATGTTACATAATTTAGCTAAGGCTAAAGTGGTAATCATTTTGCAACATATAAGTGTATCAAATCAATACTTAAACTTACACAATGTTACGTGTTAACTATATCTCAATAAAGGTGGGGAAAATAGAAAAAAAATGGAGAGGCTCAGTAGTGTATTCTGATTTTCACATGGATTTTATCTTTAAATTTAGGAAATGCTTAAATAAAAGTGTGAAAAACAATGGAGGACTCACTCAGCTTCTGAGTGCAGTATTTACCTTCTCCAAGTTCACCTTCTGTAGAAATATTTCAAGGACTCTTGCCATCAGTCCCTCATGTTGGGTTTCCAAGATACAAAAAATAACCTGGGTTGTTTCAGGAAGAGTAGATTTGGATTTGTGAGGATTTGTTGCTTACTGATGTGGGGGTTACCATTTTGCCTCCATTCTGCCTTTTCAATTAGTCAACCAAAGGCAACAATTGATGTAGAATCCAGTGTGCATCCCAATGTATAAAGCTTTAGAATGAAAACAGCAGAGCACTTCAGGAAAGTTTTCTGGATATCTCCAAAATACTTGAATTTTTAGGATAGTTCATCTTAGTTGGGGAAAAGGACATATGGACTCTTATGTTCCATTCTTTCAGCAGTCTTGGATACATTCTAAAAAAAATTTGAGTCGCTGGATTTACAAAAGAATAGGGCTGTTATACTGTATATCAAAATGAAAAATAAGTTGGTTTCCATGGCACTGTAGTTTCAGTTCCAATTTTGCCATTTATTAGCATAACTGTTTTTATTCCATTTTTTTCAGTTTACTAGGGAAAACAGTCAAACTTGATGTTTTAATTCTGACAGTGTCTTATCCAAATTTTCAATGACTATTTGTTTTTTTCTTAATTATATCTGCTTTCATAGCTATGTTTTCTTAGCCTAAGACACTACTACATCCCCCCTTAAGAATGGCACCTATGCTGGGTGTCACCTAATTTTTTATGTTGTCAAGTTTCCTTCTGACCCAAGTCATAGTATTTCCATTATAGACCTATTTGATCCTGAAAATTCTCACTAGGGTTGGAATTCTTTTTTTTTTTTTTAATTTTTAACGTTTATTCATTTTTTGAGGGACAGAGAGGGAGTGGGGAAGGGGAAGAGAGTGGGAGACATAGATTCTGAAGGAGGCTCCAGGCTCTGAACTGACAGCATAGAGCCCAATGTGGGGTTCAAACCCACGGATCGTGAGATCATGACCTGAGTCAAAGTCGAATGCTTAACCGACTGAGCCACCCAGGCACCCCAGAATTCTTTTTTTATTCCAAAATTTCTTTACTCTTTTTTTTTCTTTGAAGAAAGAAAGAAAGCTTTGATTTTATTGTCAGTTATTTAGTGATTCATCACTGAAATATAACTCCCAGTGTTTTTCCCAACAAGTGCCCTCCTTAATGTCCATCACCCATTTAGCCCATCCCCCCCAAAATGCTCCAGCATCCCTCAGTTTTTTTCTCTGCATTTAACAGTCTCTTATGGTTTCCCTCCCTCTCTTATTTTTGCTTCCTTTCCCCTATATTAATCTGTTTTGCTTCTTAAATTCTACATGTGACTGAAATCAGATATTTCTTTCTCTGACTTATTTCACTTAGCATAATACACTCTAGTTCTATCCACGTTGTTGCAAATGCCAAGATTTCATTTTTTTTGATCACCAAGTAATATTCCATTGTGTATATGTATCATATCTTTTTTATCCATTAGTCAGCCAATGGACATTTGGGTTCTTTCTATAATTTGGCTATTGTTGACAGTGCTGCTATAAACATCAGGGTGCATGTGCCCCTTTGAATCAGCACTTTTGTATCCTTGGATAAATACCTGGTAGTGCAATTGCTGGATCATAGGGTAGTTCTATTTTTAATTTTTTGAGGAACCTCACTAGTGTTTTCCAGAGTGGTTGCACCAGTTTTCATTCCCACCAGCAGTGTTGGCATTCTTAAGCCCTTGTGACAAAGTAGATTAGAGTTTGGGAAGATTCAGTAAAGTTAGTCTGGATAGTTTTCATGTATCCCTAGTATAGAATGTCAGAAAGTACTCTTCTTCAGTAGTCTTTATTTAAGAGGACAGGAGTAGGAGAGAAGTCAAAGTTGAAGACTGTATTTCTTGGGCACTATTGCTAAATAGTAAAGAGTATACCAAGAATATCCTAATTTTATTGTTTGTTACATCCACGGGCAAACAAATATAGGGCTGTCAATTCTTTGGCTATAATTGTCAAGAGACTTAAATATTCATAACCCCAAAATGATCCATAAAAATAGAAAAATTGAAGTAATGTAAAAGGGATGATTTGTCTACTTGAGCATTCAGACCCTAGCAAATATTGCAACATAGAAATGCCAATGAATCATAAAAGTGTCTTAATTTTCAGTTAAAGCAAGCTCGGATGAAAAGTAAAATTCTTCTGTTGAAAGTCCCGTCATATACATGACCCAGGGTGAAAAGGACACCATAATAATATTCATGTTGTTTGAAAAAATAAACCTAAATGCCTTAGAAGCAAGTCTTTACTAGTTTAAAAATCAATTTAGAATTTTTCAGTTACCAAACGTAGCCCTAATTCATGTAATGGTGTACATCATTCCAGTCAAATTACCGGAATATACAATATAAAAAAGAAGTGAAGTATAATTTCCAAAAATTATGAGAATGATGCACCAAAATCCAGTTAATATAAAAGTATTTCTCACTTGGAAGGAGACAGGAAGAGATGGGTGGAACAAGTTCCTCACAGGGGATTTATTATAAAAATCCCTTTATTAGAATTTTTACTCTAATAAAGCTAAGAGCCCCCTCCTCCACTTCACATTCTGGGATTATCATTTCTGCTGAGCGCCAATGTAATCCTAGTGAGCATGATTTTTTAGTTATCAAGACATCAAGACATCATCATTCATTCACAGCATAGTATGTCCTACACCTATAAGTTCTTTGTCCTGAAAACTCTTATTAGATAAGGCATCATTAATCTCTGTTCCCAAGTGGATAGGATATATGAGAAATTCAGTGCAAGGCAACTGTGTATTTAATGGTGCCTCAGGGGAAGCAGGCTAAATGGTTCTTTTCTCTATTTGTATTTGTCCACAAGGACAGTGTTGGAACAGGAGTCAAAGTCATGTCTGCATTGTTCAAGTGTTACTCTGTGATTTCTACATAAGGAGTATTTGTTGTCCTTAGTAAAAAAAAAAAAGCCACATTCCTTTTAATATAGAGCAGAGTTTCACTAAACAGTCAAGTCAAAGCAAATAAAGTACCTTGGTCTCAAAACCTTCCAGGAGCATTTATATAGAAACAGTATCTTACTATTAACTAGCTCTTTGCTGTATCTTCCAGGAAGCCAGACCAGAAAAAACTGGCATCTCTCACAGCATATTTTTTCCTCCTAAGGTAAACCTAATGATTTCATGTGATAATAAGAAGCTAGATATCAGGTATCAGCATTCTTATAATTTTATTCTATCTCATGTATCACGGGCAAAGCATATACCTAAATCTCAAACTTCTGGCTGCAATTTCCAAGGTCCTTCAATTGTGATTTGTTCATTTATGATCCACAAATTTCACAGCACCTTAGAGAACTCAAAATAATCTAACAGAAAAAAAAATCTATGTATAAATTTAGATACAACCCAATAATGTATCATAGAAATAATATCAATGAATTATAAGATTTTTCAACAACAATCAAAGCAAAGCTTCAGGTATTAACTTCTCATGAGGATATCATCTATGTGATTCACTCATGGAGAAAAATTAGCCATAATAAAACCTATGTTTCCTTAAAGAATTAACCTAAACATCATAGAGACTACTCTTAGTCTGTAAGTATATTTGTAATTATGTCTCTCTGTAATATTTAAAGGAATTCAGATTAATTTTTATGTTTGGTAATTATCATTTTACCCATTTTTCATATCTGTTGATACTGCAGTTTTTGTTTTCAACTCAACTCTGTAAACCATGTATAATTTATCCCTGTGCTAAAAAAAGATTTTAGCTTAGCTCTTTGGCTTTTTATTCCACACAGATTAAGTATTTATTATACATTCCTCTGCAGCCCAGAATTTGTAAAACAGCATTGTTCTTATTGGTTTAACTTCAACAAATGTGTTCATCATGTAAGTGATATTTCTATTTTCTCCAGAACTTCCCTTCATGGGTGAAACATATCATTTAATTTTCCCAGGATAAGAAAAAGTACTGAAGACAGCTCCCCTGTAGATGCTCTTCCCCATCTGCTATGTCACTCTCCCCATTTGTATTTCCCTTGTCTGGCTTGAAAATGAGACTATTTTTTTTTCATATTGATGTCTAATGTGCATAGAACCAACTATTGAACACACCATTCTTTACTTGCAACAGTAGCGCTTTATTATAAGTAAAGTAATCGTATATCCATTGATCTGATTATAGAGTATTTTTCCCCCACTGGACGAGTTTTCTATCTTTTGTCAGTAAACAATCTTAACTGCCATAATCTTATAAAAACCTTTAAAATTTTGTCATTTAATTCATGAAATTTTGTTTATTTTCATCAAGATGACTTTGGGATTTTTGGATCTTTGCATTCTATATAATTCTTGAAATTACATTGACAATTTCCAAAAAAACTTAACAGGATTTGGATTTGGATTTGGATTTGGAATGGTATTACATTGTATCTTTAAAGTTAAAATGAATTTGGGGAGGGAACTAATATCTATATGTAACTGAACCTGCCAATTTAAATATGTTATATCCCTTCATTTGTAAGATATTACTTACTTTCTTTCAGAGATGTTCTGTAATATTATATGTAGGTCTTTTCCTATGCAACTGATGTTTCTGATATTTCTGAAAGTGTTATATTTGTAAATCTTCATTTTTTAATTGGTTGTTATTTCACGTAGAAGTGCATATCATTGTAGTTATTTGCTTATTAATAAAATTTGCTAAACTAAGTCCTAAATTTAATTTTTCATGTTCATATTATTTTAGTAGATGATAGATTAGATAGATGTTAGATAGATTGATAGATTATACACACACACTATTTTATTGTCTATAAATAAAGAAATTTATACCTTTCCATTTCTAATCCTTATACATTGTTTATTCCTTTTCCATAACTTATTACATTAGGACATCCAGTATAGTGTTGAATGGAAATGGTGACAGAAAATTATTTATTCCCAATCTCAGAGGAAAAGCTGTCAATGTCTTCATTATCAATGATTTTGCAATTTACTTCCTTTGTAAATTATTTTATCTCATTAAATAATTTTGTTCAATTACTAGTTCCCGTGAGATTTGTGAGGAATAGCTTTTGTACTTTATAAAATAATTTTTTCTTTATTTTTGAGATGATCATATGTTCTCCCTCTTTTGTGTTCTATGATGAATTACATTGAATGGCTTTTAATGATTTTTTTAAATAAACTCATTTTAAAATAGTTTTAGATTTATAAATTAAGGTTGTGAAGATAGTATAAACAGTTCCAAAATATACCATACCTTATTTCATCTAGTATTAACATCTTATATTCGTATGGTATATTTGTCCTACAACTAATCGATATTGACACATTATTATTAACTAAAGTATATATTTTATTCATATTTATATTGTTTTTAGCTAATGTCCTACTGCTGTTTCAAGATCCTATACAAGGTGTCACACTACATTTAGTTTTAATGTCTACTTAGGATCCTCTTGACTGTAACATTTTTTTTCAGACTTTCCTTTTTTTTCTTAATTTTTATTTCTTTGTTTATTTTTTTTAAGTAGTCTCCATGCCCAACACAGGGCTTGAACTCATGACCTGGAGATCAAGAGTCACATGCTCTACCGACCAGCCAGCCAGGCACCACAGATTTTACTTGTTTTGATGATCTTCACACTTCTTAGAATTGATCAAGTTTTCTGTAGAGTGTCTCTCAAATGGGCTTTGTTTAATTATTGTCTCATGATTAATACTGGGGTGTGGGTTTTGCGGAGAAAGATCATGAAGGTAAAGTACCATTTTCATCATATCATATCATATCATATCATATCATATCATATCATATCAAGGGCACATATTATCAAAATGATTTATCACTATTTATTTTAGTCTTTATTACCTGGCTGAAGTAGTGTTTGTCAGGTTTCTCCACTGTGAAGTTACTTTTTCTTCCACCTGCAATTTTCATATTGTATTCTTTGGAAGGAAATCACTATGCAAGCCCACATTTGAGGAGTGAAGACAATGATTATTTTTAATTCTTCTGCACAAGCAAATTGTCTATTCTCCCCAATTTATTTCTTCATTTTTAATATTAGTATCAATTCACAAATATCTATTATTTACTTTGGGTAAAGTAAAATAAATAATAAATAAAGTAAAATAAATGCCATTTATTTTGTTCAAATTGTTCTAGCTTTCTTTGACAATAAGAAGCCCTTTTGGTTGCTTCCTGTGTCACTCAGACATGTGCGTGTGTGTGTGTGTGTGTGTGTGTGTGTGTGTGTTTAGCACTTCTTTACTTTCTGGCACTGTAAGTTGTTCTAGGTCATCTTTTATATTTCTTGTCCATTCATAGAATCAGCCATTTATTTTTAAGAATCCCTGGTTTGTTTTACGGGAGATTGGTATTAGAAACCAAGATCTGTGTTTTTGATGTGCCTTTTATTACTGAATTGCCATTTCTTTCTCAACTAACAGAGAAAGGAAATATGTATATGTACGATAACTGCGTATATAAATATTTATATGGGTAGTCATATACACACACAAATATGAGTTATTCTGAGTTAAACATGACTTATACTGATGTTTCTACCTCAAATCCATTATCACATGAATTATTCTAAGCTCTCCTTGCTTATCTGTAACCTTCTACCCCAGTGAGAAAAGACACCATCTGCCAACCATTTACTTAATTGTTCACTTCCAGTGTGTGTATACAATGCTTTCAAAGTTGTTAACCTAAACAACCATGAGAAACAACTTTATCAAATACAGTGTTAATGTAAAGTGAGAGACAACTTTAACACAGTACTATGTACAGTCACTTTGCCTTTAGTCTTAGATTCCATTGAGTCCCCTAGTTACTTAAATCAGCACCTTTTCCTTCCAAACCCATCAAGCGAGGTTGTTTTATACATTGATAATGCAGTAGGTTACCTTTTTTTTTTTACATTCTGTATTTATCTTAGGATCCCCTAACCACTTTCTAATTTGCATATATTAAAGTTCACTGTTAGTGCTGTAAACTTCTATGGGTTTTGACAAATGCATAGGGATACACACACACACACACACACACACACACACACACACACATATATGCCACTACACCATACAGAATAGATTCACTGCTTCCTATCTATTCAGGTTTTAACCTCCCACTGCCAACCATGTATATGATTACCATAACTTTAGTTTTGCTTTTTTTGGAATGTTATATAAATAAGAGCACACTATGTATCCTTTTCCAAATGGCTTCTTTACCTAGAAAAATGCATTTAAGATTCATCTGTGTCTTTTTTGTAGATGTTGATATTCCACAGTGTTTTTTTTTATCCATTCACCTATGAAGTATCTCTTAGTTACTTCTAGTTTTGGGCAATTACAAATAAAGCTTTTCTAAATATGCATGTGGCAGTTTTTGTGTGAATATGTTTTCAACTCATTTGGGTAAATACCTAGGAGCACAGTGGCTTGTTGTTTGGTCAAACATTTGGCATTCTAAGAACTTCCACACTGTCTTCCAATGTGGGTGTCCCATTTTTTATTCTCATAATGAATGAATGATTGTTTCTGTTGCTTGCATCTTCACCAATGATTTACACCGTCAGTTGTGTGGATTTTAGCCATTTTTTTTTTCAGGTGTGTAATGTGTTTTTTTGTTGTTGTTTAATTGGCATCTCCCTAATGATAGATAATGTAGAGCACTTTTCCATATTGTTACCTCCCATCTGTATATTTCTGTGGTGAGGTGTTTATTTATATCTTTTGTCCATTTTAAAATAAATTGTTTATTTTCTTATTGCTGAGTTGTAAGAGTTATTTATATATTTGGATGAAAGATCTTTATCAGATATGTGTTTTGAAAACATTTTGTCACAAATCTGTGTCCTGTCCTTTCATTAACAATGTATTTTGCCAAAGCAGAGATTTTAATTTTAATACATCCAACTTCTTTTTTATCCATCCTTTGTTCTTTTGGTGTCATAGCTAAAAACTCATCACAAAGCCCAAGTTTACATAGATTTTTCTCATTTTTTTTCCTAGAGGTTTTATAGTTTTGGATTTACATTTATTTCTACGGCTTATTTTGAGTTAACTTTTGTGAAACATTTAAGGTCTGTGTCTAGGTCCCCTTTTTACAGATAGATATCCCCTTGTTCTAGCATCATTTATTAAAAGACTATTCTTTATTCATGGAATTAGTTTTGTTCTCCTGCCAAAGATCAGCTAGCTATATTTGTGTGTATCTATTTCTGGGGTTTCTGTTCTGTACTATTAATTGATGTGTTTATTCATTTCTCAATACCATGTTGTCTTGATTATTGTAGATTTATAGTAAAAGTCTTGAAATAAGGCAGTATGAATCCTACAAATTTGTTCTTTATATTGTGTTCGTTAACCGTTGGAACCCTCAGATTCCTTGGAATTTCCTGTACAATCATGTTATCATTAAATACAGTTTTCTTTATCACATTTTAAATCTGTATGTCTCTTCACCCCTTTTCCTGTCTTATTGCACCAGATAAGACTTCCAGTATGATGTGGGATAGGAGTGTTGCAAAAGGATATCCTTGCCTTTTCCCTGAAATTAGCATAAAGTCTCTCACTGGTAGATCTCATGGTAGTTATAGAGTGTTTAGATTTCCTTTATCAAATTTAGAAAGTTTTCTTGTATTATTAGTTTTCTTAAGGTTTTATTATGAATGAGTGTTGGATTTTATCAAATGTTTTTACAATATCTACTTAAATAATCATATGATTTTTCTTTGATAGACTTTTGATGTGATGGATTACATTGATTGACTTTTGAATGTTAGAAAAGCCTTGCATACTTGCAAGAAATTCCACTTGGTTGTATAATTTTTTTCCCTATACATAGTTGGGTTTGATTTGCTAATATTTTGTTGGTGATTGTTACATAAATACTCATGACAGATATTGGTCTATAGGTTTCCTTTCTTGTAATGTCTTTATCTGATTATGGAATTAGGGTAATAATTGTTTCATTTGATGAGTTAGCAAGTGTTCCTTCTCTTTAAATATTTTGGAAGTAATGGTGGAGAATTGGTATTATTTCTTCTTTTAATGTTTTGTAAATTTCACCAGGAAAAGTATCTGGGCTTGATGCATTCCTTTTGGAAGTTTATTACGTGTTAATTCAATTTCTTTAATTCATTTAGGGCTATTCAAGATATGCATTTTGCCTTGTGTGAGTTTTGGTAGTTTTTGTCTTTCAAGAAATTGGTCTATTTTATCTAATTTTTCCAATTTGTGGGGCATAGGGTTGTTCCTAGCATTTTGTAATTATCTTTTTAATATCCATGGAATCAGAACTGATAATTCTTATTTCTGATATTGGTTATTTGTGTTCTTGTTCTCTCTCTCTCAGTCTCTCTCTCTGTCTCCTTATTTCTTCTCCCTTTGCTTAGTTTGGTTAGGTATTTAGCAATATTATTGATCTTTTAAAAGAACTAGCTCTTCTCTTAAAAATGGAGAACAAACAGAGGGTTACTGGAGGGGTTGTGGGAGGGGGTATGGGCTAAATGGATAAGGGGCATTAAGGAATCTACTCCTGAAATCATTGTTGCACTATATGTTAACTAGGATGTAAATTTAAAAAAGAAAATAAATAAAAATAAATAAAGAAAAGAACTAGCTCTTGTTTTTATTCATTTTCTCTATTGTTTTCCTGTTCTTAATTTGACCTATATTTTAATTTTTATTATTTATTTTCATCTATTTGTTTTAGGCTTAAAGTGTTATTTCCTTATTTGTAAGGTAGAAAATTAGATTATGGATTTTAGATTTTTCTACTTTTCTAATGCATTAATTTAATGTTGTTTTTTTCCCAAATGCATTGCTGTAGATACATCCTACAAACCATGATAAGTGGTATTTTCATTTGGATTTAGTTCAAAATACTTTAAAAAATTTTTTCTAATGGCTTTTCCTCTGATATACCTGTTGCATAGGAAGTGTACTGTTTAATTCAAATATGTAGGAATTTTCCAGCTATACATTTCTTTATTGATTTTTAATTTTAATCCATTATTGCCAAAGAACTTACTTTGTATTTTTAATATTTTAAATTTGTTAAAGTCTGTTTTATTGCATATAGCATGATATCTTTTGGTGAATGCTTTATATGAGCTTTAGAAGAATGTGTATTCTCATTGATAGATGGAGTAATCTGTCAGTTGACAAATAATTGATAGTGATATTTATATCGCCTATATCCCAAATGCTTTTTTTGCCTATTTAATCAATTATTGCCAGGCAGATGTTGAAGTCTCCAAATTTAATAATGAATTGCCTGCTTTTCCTTTTAGTTCTTTCAATTTTTACCTCATGTATCTTGACATGATGTTTTGAGGCATACACTTTTATGATTGCTATGTCTTCTTTAATGATTGGTCTTTTATCATTATGTAATGCCATCCTTCATGCCTGATCATCTTCCTTGTTCTGAGGTTTTCTTTGTCTGAAATCAATATAGTTTCTCAAGTTAGCTTTTGATCAGTGTTATCATGGTATATCTTTCTGAATCCCTTTACATTCATCCTATCTAAATTTTTAATTTTAAAGTAGGTTTCTTGTTGAATGGGTATTGAATTTCTATATTGTACATCTGAAACTAATATTACAGTGTATGTTATTTAACTGGAATTTAAATAAAAACTAAACCTGTTGGGATGAGCACTGGGTGTGGTATGGAAACCAATTTGACAGTAAATTTCATATTAAAAAAAAGAAAATAAAGCAAGAAACAATCTTCAAAAAAACAAATAAAAACTAAAACCAAGGTAATAACCTTATCTCAAAGGAAAAAAAAATAGGTTTCCTGTAAGCAACAGTTAGTTGAGTCTTGTTTTTCTTAATCCATTCTGACAATCTTTGTCTTTATTTTTAAATTATATATATATATATATATATATATATACACATACACGCACACACATATATGTATATATGTGTGTGTGTATATATATGTATATATATATATACACATATATATGTATATATATATGTATATATAATATATATATATAATATATATATAATATATATTTGAGAGAGAGAGAGCATGCAAGCAGGGGAAAGGGGCACACAGAGAGAGAGAGAGAGAGAATCTTAAGTAGTGTGGGTCCACACCCAACATGGAGCCCAACATGTGGCTCAACTCCATGACTGTGGGATCATGACCTGAGCCAAAATCAAGTCAGACACTCAACCAACTGAACCACTTAGGCACCCTATCTGCCTTTTAATTCAAGATATTCATAGTGATACTTTGACTTCTTCTTTGCCAATTTGGATGCCTTTTATTTCTTTTTGTTGTCTGATTGCTGAGATTAAGACTTCCAGTACTATATTAATGAGTAATGATGTGAGTGGACATCCCTGTTTAGTTCTTGATCATAGGGGAAAGGCTCTCAGTCTTTCCCCATTGAAAATAATATTAGCCATGAGTCTTTAGTATATGGCCTTTATGATGTTGAGGTATGTTCCATCTATCTCTACTGTGTTGAGGGTTTTTATCAAGAATTGGATGCTGTGTTTTTTCAAATTCTTTTTCTGCATCTATTGAGAGTAACATTGTTATCTTTTTTTTTTAGTAATGTGGTGTATCAAGTTGATTGATTTGTGAATATTTTTAAATATTTATTTATTTTTGAGAGAGAGAGAGATGGAAAGGGAAAACACTAGTGGGGGAGCATCAGAGAGGGGGACAGAGGATCTAAAGCAGGCTTTGCACTGACAGCAAAGCGCCCAAAGCAGGGCTTGAACTCATGAACTGTAGAATCATGACTTAAGCCAAAGTCAGACACTTAACTGACTGAGCCACCCAGATGCCCCAGTTTGTGAATATTGAACCAACCCAGGAGTAAACCCTGTTCTAAAATAATTATTGTTATAGTTGGATTAATATTTTCTATGTTTACAACTTTTTTAGTCATTTATTTTTTTTACTGCCTTCTCTGCTTTTAGTTGATCCTTTTATAAGGTTATATTTTATCTTCTCTCTTAGCATATCAATTATTTTTTTTCTTTTTGATTTTTTCCACTGGTGTTCCTAGAATTCACAATGTACATTTTCAACTAATCCAAACTCACTTTCAAATTACACCATACCACTTAATATGAAGTGTAGGTGCCTTATATCAGATGATTCTCAACTTATCCATCTCATCTCTTATGATATTGCTGTAATTTACTTTATTATCCATATGGCATAATCACCCAATATATTAATATTATTACCTTGGAAACATTTACTTATTTAAGAATGATGAAATAATAATATCATTTTATCTCCTTTATTCCTTCTCTGATGGTCTTTTCTTTATGAAGACTCACATTTCTAACCTGTAGAATTTTTATTTTGCCTGAAGAACTTATTTTTATTTAATTTCTTGTAGGGCAGGTCTGTTGGCAAGAATTCCCTCATTTTTGGCATATCTGAGAGTATTTATTTCTCCTTTACTTTTGAAAGATAATTTCACTAATAAAGAGTTCTAGAGAGATTATTTTTCCTGCAACACTTCAAACATTTCACTTCTCTTCTTACTTTCACGATTTCTGATGGGAAGTCCACTATAATTTACAGTAACTCTGTACAGATAAGCATTGTGGATTTTTCCTAGCTCTATTCATGATTTTCCTTTGACTTTGTGTTCCTACAGTTGAATATTATATTCCCAGGTTTTATTGTTGTTGTTGTTTTCATTTTTTCTCTTCTTTTTATTTTATGAGCTCCCTGCATCTGTAGTCTGAATGATCTAATGGTCATTCATTTTGGAACACCCTTAACCATTATTAATTCAAAAAATCTTTCTGCTCTGTACTTTCTCATCTCATTCTAGCATTCTAGTTATGTCTGTTACACTTTTGTTCAACAGCTCTTGGATGTTATGATCTGGCTTTCCATTATTTTCTTCTCTTTGCATTTCATTTTGTTAAATTTCTATTAATTATTATTCAAGCCCACTGATTTTTTCTTCTACAGTGTTGAGTCTAGTGATGGGTCTGTTAAAGCATTCTTTATTTAGGTTACAGTGGTTTTGAATTTTTTTATTCGTTAATTTATTTTTGAGAGGCACAGAGAGACAGCATGAGCTGGGGAGGGCCAGAGAGAGAGGGAGACACAGAATCAGAAGCAGACTCCAGGCTCCAGTCTCTGAGCTGACTCAAACTCATGAACAGCAAGATCATGACCTAAGCCGAAGTTGGGCACTTAACCAACTGAGCCACTCCTAGATTACAGTTATTTTGATCTCAAGTATTTACTTTTGGTTCTTATAGTTTTCATCTCTCTGCTTACATAACTTATCTGTTCTTCTATTTTGTCTTCTTTTTCCGTAAGAGCCCTTAACATATTAATCATAGTTATTTTAGGTTCCCTATTTGATAAATCCAACATATGTGCCCTGAATCTGGTTCCACTAATTGCTTTGTCTCTGCAGACTGTTTTCTCCCCTCATCACATGGAATGAGTTGTATTTTTGTTGTTGTTGCTTCTTGTTTTTGAGTTGTATCTGGTATCAGGGATTGAGATAAATAGCCCTTTAGTGTGATATTTATTGTAATCTGACTAGGAGTTTTTCTGTTTAATGATTGCTGTTGGTAGAGGTATCAATAATGTCAAATTCCTTTAGTGTGTTCTTTCTCTCTCTCTCTCTTTCACTCTGGGCTCCTCTGCTTTTTCTGAGAGAGTTATTTTTCAGTTTTTTTCAACTGTAATCCACTGTTATTATGCTGAAAACTGTGGGATGGTAAACTGTGGGGGAATTTAGTAATCCAAAACTTTTTGAATAAGTCTGTTTTTGTGCACCTGTGTGTTTTGGTTGTGGCCTTCATGAGTATTTCTTCAGTATCATATCTGTTTTTCTTCTTGTCTTCTGTTTTCCCTGACTCTAGTGTTCCCCATCCATTTCCTCAAAGCACTAACCTCTGTTGACTTGTGTATTTGTGTGTGTATGCATTTTCTGATTGGTAAGATAGGATGGCTAGAATAAGATGGAGTGAGAGGAATACCCTTCCCTCAACTGTGATAAGAGTTTTCCCAAGTCTTTCTCCTGGATATTAGACTTTTGTTGTGGAAAATTCTCTGGGTATATGTCACAATAATTACTCTTCTCTTCATCCCAGAGTCATTAAGGGGTCTTTATCAAATCTTTACCATTGTAAATTTGTGGGGTTCTTGTAGGTGAAGTCCCCAGAAGTGTGGAAATTTTCAAAAGTCTTTCCTTTTAATTCTAGTCCACACTCAGTCGACCTACTTATCTAAATTGCCATTTACGTTTTCTTATCAATTTATGGCTTCCATTTTGACAAAGAATATCTCACCTATATCTTAGTGGGTGACTGTATCTCCAAATTTTGGGGTGTTGGTTTTCCCTGCAGCCTCAGATCTCTGATGGATCCAAGGGAAGTATTGGTTTTTCAGTTTGTTCACCTTTAATTGGTTGCAAGGACAGAACGGGTGGCTTACAGCTCTTCACATGTTAGAGTTGAAACCAGAAGTCTTGAATAATTTTTTTAACATTAAGGAAATATTTCATTACTTAAGTAAACCCAAAATGGCTCTGATGCATTTAAAAATATTTTATTTAATTAATGTGTAATATTATTGCATTTAAGATGTTTGCTTCTGTATTCATAGTAGCCATATTCTATAAATTTAATTTTAACAGTGTCATTTTCTGGTTTGGTTACTAGAATTAAGCTAGTCTGAGAAAAAGATAGTTAATATAGTTTTTCTTGGGGAGCCTGAGTGGCTCAGTCGGTTGAGCATCAGACTTTGGCTCAGGTCATGATCTCACAGTTCATGAGTTCCAGCTCCACCTCAGGCTCTGGGTTGACAGTTCAAAGCCTAGAGCCTGCTTCGAATTCTGTGTCTTCCTCTCGCTTTTCCCCTCCCCTGCTGGCTCTCTCTCTCTCTTTCTCCCCCTCAAAAATAAATAAAAATATTTTTAAAAAGTAAAAAATATAATATAGTTTTTCTTAAATACTTATAAAAATTCCCTAGAGTATTTAGTCTGGAATATTCTTGTTTGGAAAGATGTCTTTGTCTTTAACAGATATAAAATAATCTATATTTTCCATTTTTTAAAGTTTTTATTTAAATTCTGGTTGGTTAACATATAATATTAGGTTCAGGTGTATAATTTAAAGACTCAACACTTACATACAACACCTGGTGCTCATCACAACAAATGCACTCCTTAATAACCATCACCTATTTAATCCACCCCACACCCACCTCCTCTCTGTTAATCATCAAATGGTTCTCTTCCATTTCATTTTGTGATTTTTTCACTAGTTGTATTTTAATTCCTCCCACTTTATTAATGATTTTTAAATAATTGGGAAAAATTCCTCTTCAAATTTTCTTTGTGTTTTAAAAATTTTAAGTTAGGAGATTTTCCAATAATCTACAAAGACAAATAGATCATTGAGATGACTATGAACATTGTTCTGTGTTTTTTACATTTTACCAGGTTTTGATAGTGAGATGAAAATGCTACCCTTTACTAAATGACATTATACATACGTACAAAATTATCAGCAAATTCTGCTATCACCCGAAAAACAGGATTTCCCAGTACTCAGGAAGCTACTAAAAAGGTCAAAACTTGTTTTAGAAAAATCCCACCGCAATCAGCAAATACTACTTTAACTGACCTACTATATAATTGTTTCAATGATCTCCATTTGCCTTTGATGAAATAAAACCAATCCAATCAGCTCCATCCTTATTGTACCTAACCAAAATACTGCTTATTATAAATTTAACCTAAATTCCACACTTTCTCAGGATTCTATATAATATTGCTTCTTTCTTCAAGAAGCAAGAAGTTGAAATTTTTCTTGCAGTTTCTCCCTTACCTGATCAATAAATGGAACTAATTTAGCTCCTGATTTTCAAAGTTGAGTTAATTTTTATTTCTTTTGCAGAGTCAGGAAATTGGGATTCATGCAGGAAAAGTAACAGTCCAAAATCTGTATTCTCAGCATGCTTACACTCTAGTACAAGTAACCAATAAGTTAAAAATATTAAATATACTTTATACTAGATGATTAGTGTCCAAAGTCATGGAAAGACATATAAATAAACTTAGGAAATAAATAGAGGATTTAATATGCAAATAAAAACTAGAATGAAAATTTGTGACATTATCAGATCTCCTACACCTCACTAAACATATTGAAAGAGTTTTATAACACAAACAAAATCAGAGATGAAACTACACCCTCCCATTCCAGACAGTTGTAAACACTAAGTACACTGGAAAAATAATTTGTCCTGCATTAGTTGAAAATCTAAAAGAAAAAAATGAAATAGAAAATCTAGGTGCTTAAATCAAGAACTTAATTATCCATTTTATTTTAAAAGTCAAAAGAAACTTTATTATTAAAGTCAAAAGAAAACTTTCTTTAAATATTAGAGAATAAATTTACAATTTTTCCAGTTGATATGGGTGCCACAATGTTAATTTTAAAAACCCATTATTACTCTTCTTCCTCAGAAATTACAAATAATTTAGGTGGTAGATTTATCCAATAATCCTCAGCTGTTCCCCATGTCCCAGACTATCAGAAATTACCCTCAGATTTTAAATTGAATTATTTTATTATACTGTAATACCATAACTACTTACTTGATAGGTAGGTGCTTACTGTGAAAATGGAATTGCAAATTAAACACTCTGGATGGTATAGGCTTCAAGACTTTGAAGATTCCCTTCTTCATAAAAAGTCCATAGATAATTGGCAATTGATTTACTACTACTTTTGTATCTAAATCAATCCCAAAATTACGATCTCCAGGAACTGGGGTGCCTGGGTGGCTCAGTCAGCTGAGCATACGACTTCGGCTCAGGTCATGATCTCACAGTTCATGAGTTCCAGCCCCGCATCAGACTCTCTGCCTTCAGCGCAGAGCCTACTTCAGTTCCTGTCTCCTTCTCTCTCTGCCCCTTCCCCAGCTCGTGCTTTCTGTCTGTCTCAAAAGTAAATAAAAATATCAAAATAATAAAAAAATAGGGCGCCTGGGTGGCTCAGTCGGTTAAGCGGCCGACTTCGGCTCAGGTCATGATCTTGCGGTCCGTGAGTTCGAGCCCCGCATCGGGCTCTGTGCTGACCGCTCAGAGCCTGGAGCCTGTTTCAGATTCTGTGTCTCCCTCTCTCTGACCCTCCCCCATTCATGCTTTGTCTCTCTCTGTCTCAAAAATAAATAAAACGTTAAAAAATTTAAAAAAAAATAAAGAAAGAAAGAAAGAAGAAAGAAAGAAAAAAGAAGATCTCAAGGAAATACTCAATATTTTTGTGCACAAAAATTTCTAATAATATAAGTAGGGTTATCTGGAATAAACACAGTAAGGTTTAGATTTATCTATATAAACTGCTACCCAAACTTGCAAAACATCATCTATAACCTGGAACTAAAAGGGACTAAAAACAAAAGCCAAAAACTTGTACCAGTTCTTATAATACTTTTACTCTCCAATTTCAAAAACCCATTAAGTGGATACATTGTTCCAGACCTCATAGCAATGTGCAAAAATAGTCATTTCTTGTTTCCCTACATCACACCAAAATACCATTTTATTTTCAGTGACTCCTTGAGGCTGTACATGCTATAGTGGTAGATTTGTGTTCTACCTTTTTTGTTAGTTTCCCTTTGGATCAAAATAGTCTATACTTTTTGTAAATCCAGGAAAATCAACAGTATATTTGTACTCAAAGGAAAATCTTCCCAGATGGCAGAAGTCATTGTACTCAACAAATCTGGTCAGAGATAAGAATGTGATTATACACAATGATGTTAAGTATACTTTGACTGTAGTCCATGGTTTTGGAATGCTTTGTAAATAAACACTGTTTTTCTCTCAGGAGAAGATTCAATGAAGAATAGTCAGCAAATCTACAATAGCCAAATTATGGAAAGATCCCAAATGTCTATCAACTGATGAATGGATAAAATTAATGGTATACATACACACACACACACACACACACACACACACACAATGGAATACTACTCAGCGATAAAAAAAAATGAAATCTTGACATTGGCAGCAATGTGAATGGAACTAAAGTGTATTATACAAAGTAAAATAATTCAGAAAGAGAAAGTCAAATATCATGATTTCACTCATATATAATTTAAAAAACACAACAGATGAACATAGGGGAAACGAAGGAAAAATAAAAACAGGGAGGGAGGGAAACCATAATAGACTCTTGAGAACAAATTAGGAGTTGCTAGAGGGGAGCTGAGTGAGGAGATGGGCTAAATGGGTGATGGGAATTAATGAAGGCACTTGTTGGGATGATCACTGGGTGTTTATGTAAGTGATGAATCACTGGGTTCTACTCCTGAAACCAATACTACACTGTATGTTAACTAACTTTAATTTAAATAAATAAATTTTAAAAAAGAATGGTCAGCAAAATAACCTTTTAATCCTCTGAAAGTTTCTGAAGAATTGGCTATAATAAAAAGGAAAAATTCATAAAAAGGGATACCATGAAAGCTAAAAAAAAATGCCCCACCAGGTACTAAGACCCATTCTTCATTATTAAATATTTTGAGAGGCTCAAACGGGTTATTATAGAATACCATACATTGGTTCAAGTGTCAGTAAAGAGTTACCAGAGGTAAATTACATGAGAATAACTTCTGATGCTCTCAGGATGGGCGCTTAGTAGTGCCAGAGGACCTCAAACGGAAAATTGCAAAAATTTAATATAAACTTATTCCCCATAGCAAGGACAAGTTGGCTATTGTGCTCGGTCAACATTGGTGGATAAAATGTACTAAAATTACTAAAAGTGTGTGTGGTGTATGTCTCATGTGTCATTATTTATAAAACTGTAGAGGTGAGACATGGGCAAGAGCTAAATACTCCGGGTTCTTTGAACACTTCCAGATTTCATAAATACCTTCTGCAATGCATTTTGATTATATGTTGTAATTGTCTGATTCTTTGGGGGGGGGTGGATTAAAACCTTGTTGGAGACTTCTAGATTTGCTAGTAGCAATATATTACATTGGATTTTGTGTTCCCCAAATATCCCTATAATAGTGGGCACAAGCACAACCATTTTACTGAGACTATTACTAGAGAGTTCTGTACAGTTCTGCCAGTCATATAGTAACCTTATTGTCCATACCACTCAAATCTTCATGAAAGGTAGAATAAACAGAAGTCTTAAGCTCATATTCACAAAATTCTCAGAGACTCTCAAACTCCCATTGTCTAAGATTTGCTTAAATGGCAATAAATGTAACTTCTGGACTTCATTGAAGTTTTCCTTTTGAGTTAACAAGACAACCTATGAGTCTAGGAATACTACCTCTGCTTCTAGACTCTGCACTATTCTAAGTAATCTTGGCCATATATCGCAGGCAACTTAGTGAACCATCCAGTTGTAATTATAAAACTTTCTACAAATTTGTAAACGAGTAATGTGGACAAAGCTCTTGGTGTTATGACAACTTTATTAGAATCCTCAGAGACCAGCTTACTAAAGTATCTGTTTTGACTCAGTGGCAATAGCCAGAGTAACTAAAATAGTGAAAACTGCTGGCTTGATTTTAGATTAGGACCTCCTATAAAACCATGAGGTACAAATAGCCCTTCCTCAATATTCTCCTAAACAATGATTAAATTTTAAAGATCTGGTTTAAAACTTAGGAGAAAAAGCCTTCAAACTCCGAAAGGACCAATTAGGCATGGTTAAAACTAGTTCAGAAGTAAAATTTCATCAGGCTGTTACTTAGATCAATGTCTCTCATTCAAAGAGGGATACACCATCTTAAATCATTGCTGGAGGCTTCAAGCTGAGAAATCTTAGGAAGTAGATGGTCTTTGGAGGAAAATGACTTTTACCTAAGACCTTGAAATTGAGTAGATGATTGTATGAAATGTAGACAGTTTCCACTCAAGACCCACAGAACAGTATTATAAATTGACATGTTTTAATCTGCATTCTTTCATTCTTTTCTTATTTATTTTCAGGTTACACTTAACTATGTTACTTATAAAACATTTGTTATTTATACTTTTTTATTTTGCATTTTAGTTACTTTTTAGTATAAGTCTAATGATTTATGATTTATGGATGAAGTGGTTAATGCATGCAATAAATTGTTGGGTTTGTACACATTTTCCTTTGTGAGACACCTAATTTCTCTTTTTTCCCAATTCCTGAAAATAAATCAGTAACTGAGACTTAACAAATATATGGCAAGGCAAACACATCAATATGATAGACAGAAATTTAAAAATGCCTATCCTATACCTGGAAAATAAGTTTCTTGTGTCTACCTAAAAGTACTGGATGATCTCTGGTGGAAGTCAGTTTTTGTAACTAAACTTTCACAGAACTAGAACTTGCATGAGAACTTGAGAGCAGATAGTATTTGTATGGAGGTATCTAAATTTCTCAGATCTTATAAGATCCACTGCAATTTCTTTTGTTTTAGATCTACAAATGGTATTGATAAGATAAAATTTATTGTCTGGCACTAAACTTTTCTTGACAAATAATACTGAAACATTACAGCATTACAATCCATAGAAATATTTTGGTTTTAAACAGATCATTGGGTAACTCTGAAAGACTTATACTGGATTAGTGAAACAAAAGTCTTCTGGGCTATGTCCTCTACTCTAGCATATGTGCTGCTTAAGTGAGCACATGTGTCCTGTACTCTGCACTGGAGCTTGTTACCTTGGTAAATTAAAGTCTGCCTTCAGGGGTGCTTGGGTGGCTCCGTTGGTTAAATGTCTGACACTGGATTTTGACTTAGGTCATGATTTCACAGTTGTGATTTCAACTCCTGCATTAGGCTCTGCGCTGACAGCAAGGAGCCTGCCTGGGATTCTCTCTCTCTCTCTGCCTTTCTCCCACGTGCCTTCTCTTTCCCTCTCCTTTTCTATAAATAAATAAATAAATAAATAAATAAAAAGTTTTTAAAAAGTCTGCCTTCATTATAGTCTCTGACATCACCAAAGTTCTATTTTGGACAATTAATTTCTCTTTTAAGGAGAAGAGAGCCTTATATAACGTAATTCTAGAGAAGGAAAAATTAGTCCTTAATGTGAGATCTGAAGACATACCATTCAAGGGGAATTCTGTATTTTTTTCTTTTCTCTTCAAGCCCCTCCATCCCTGCACCCCAAATGAAAGACCCACCTTCAGTGAAACTTCAAAATGTGCATTCTTTTTTGATATACTGTTGGGACTCTGCCAAGGTGGACTTTCTCTTGCTATCAAAAGACAGCATTGTACTTTTGATGATATTTTTCAGGAGCCAGCATTTGAAATACATAACATAAATAATTATTTTTAAATGTATGTTTCCACAAAGAGTCACAAGTAATATTTATTGAACACATAATGTACCAGATACTGTTCTAAAATAAATCTTTCACCAACAAACCTCATTTAATTTTGGTAATTGTTAACAAATCTCACCTCTCACCACAGAGACAACAAGGAAGAGATGGTAAATGGGACTTTGAATCTAGACAATGCATTCTAGTATCCATTTCCTTAAAAGTATGCATTTGCATCTATTAATACATTTTATTTTCATGATTACAGAGAGTCTTACCCTTTTGCCCATGCTTTTTTCTCCACTGCCTAAAAAAATTTCTGTCTCATACTACAGTAACCACAAATACTTTAGGGTGAATAGATTTAAAACATATTCCACGTTGGTACACTTAGTGATATCTGAGAACAGAGATTTGAATCCAGTAGACAAAATTAGACTAATACGTATGCTACTTAGTAATTATCTTGTGTTTCTTATATTTGTAATGAAGGAAACATTTAGGTTCATGCTAAAGGTTATATGGCAGAATTACACAAATCAGCAACCACAAGTACTAGAATAGACTTGCTACCATAAAGTGTGTCGTTGATGATGATGATGATGATGATGATATTATTCTTATATCACTTTCACCCCAGTTCTTTTCTTTCCTGTATGATTTGTTAAGTGGTATATTCCCTAACTTTCTTCAGCTTGTTCCTGGTTATTTAGTAACATAAAAAAATCTGTATTATGGTTTTAGTTTTGTTTCTTTTTTTTTAATGTTGAAAGTTGTTCTCTGAGTTTCTGGAGCTTATAAATAAACACTAAGTGTTTAATACATCTTACCCAGAAGTAGAAATTAAAAGGGAAAAGGAAAAGTAGGTAGAGTTTATGAGGAATAAAATCATATTATTATTCTAATGGGAATTCTTCTCAAATGTTGGAGGTAAGCTTATCTGCCACTAGGTCAAACTACGTTCCAGATCAAATTTTTGACCTCTAAATATTGGAGTTTTTCTTTAATTAGATGAATTTAAGCCCTGGGTGTGTGTGTATGTGTGTGTGTGTGTGTGTGTGTGTGTGTGTAGATAGATAGATGATAGTAGATGATAGATAGATGCATATTAGAAAGATGACAGATGGGGATAAAGTATGTGGCTGGGACAGGACCTCAACAAATGGTAATAATAGGATAGTTAGTATTATCACATTTACCTCTGCATCTATTTGCTTATTCAATATAGAATATAAATCAAACAATAATCAAATTAATAATAATTAAACAATAGCAAAAATAAAATAATTGCGTCAGTTTAAGCACACATAGTATTATGTTTTCAACTTTCTTCCCTTATAATTGGTTAAAAAAAGATCCATTTTTGGCTTAAAAATTAAGTCTCATCATGATTTTAGCTATGGTCTCTCTCCTGATACAACTCTTTCTTTCATAAAGATAATAACTATGAGAAACTTCAGGCAGAAGGTAGGCAAAAAATTATTTTGCCCATTTATTCAATCATTTATATATTTTTGGTGATTAATTGAACAAACATTGCTGTAGCATCTCTTCTATGTCTGGTATTGTACCAGACACAGGAAGAATACAACTCTTTCTCTGGCTGCTTCCATGGAGTTTAGAATAGTGTTGATAGCCAATATGAAGCTGTTGATGCCATTTTACTCTATATATCACTTGCATCTCTGATACTCACTCCAGGTAAGTTTTTTTATTCTATCTTTTGAACTCACACTTTTATGCATACTCACTAAAACACTAAAGAATGGAATATATATATATATATAGCAATTGCACATTTATGAATTTCTATACAGCTTTTTATTTGTTTGTATGTATAATATATATATTACTGAATATATATTATATTATAAATAATTATGTATATATAATTATGTGTATGCAATTGCCCATTCCTTCAATTATTCAATAATAAATCATCCAAAGTACTAAAGTTGCATTTATTAAGAACATATCATGATCACAAAATGTGGGAAGCACTTAGAATGAAAAAAAGACTATAAAGGAAGCTTATAGATTACCTAAGATGATAAAAATGTTGACAGTAATTTAAATAAAAAAATGACAACTGGGTGAAATTACAAACAGCTCTAAAAATAATGATTTGAATTTTTGCTGAAGTTTTATTTAGAGGATATATTTCTAATTTTTTAAAAAAGTTTTATTTGCTTATTTTGAGAGAGGGAGCATAAGCAAGGGAGTGGCAGAGACAGAGGGAGAGAGAGAATCCCAAGCAGGATCCATAATGTCAGCCGGAAGCCCAACATAGGGCTCAAACTCATGAAACACGAGACTGTGACCTGAGCTGAAATTAAGAGCCACTTAACCAACTGAGTCACCCAGGTTCCCAAATATTTTTTTTAATTTATATCTTTAATTTCGTTAATAATGAATGTAATTTTTCTCCAAACCAGAGTAGAGGAAGGTTGGTCCTTCCCAGAAGAGTGTGGAACATGGTGAAGTGAGTTTCCCATGGTCTCACAACAGATATTGATGTCTTTTACATAATTTTCAGGAAAGGAACCAGAGACAAAAAATACTCAGCAATACCACTTTTAATTGTATAAATAAAACATTCAATTTATGCCATTTCCCATGTGGCCAACCCAGGACACAAGTAACTCCTTCAAGTTGAAACTTGATAATATTGCATTTATATGCCTGCCACTAAAATTTTAAAACCTATACTCTAACTACAATTAGAGAAATGGATGAGGCCCCAATATTTTTCTTTAATTGGTACTGTTTTCATTTATATGTATGAAACCCTTCCATTTGTAGTACAGGCTAATAGAATAGCCTATTTATTTTTAAAAATTTTTTAAATATTTATTTCTCTTCGAGAGAGAAAGACAGAACGTAAGTGGGGGAGGGGTAGAAAGAGAGAGGGAGACACAGAATCTGAAACAGGCTCCAGGCTCTGAGCTGTCAGCACAGAGCCTGACGTGGGGCTCAAACCCAGGAATGGAAAGATCATGACCTAGGCTGAAGTCGAATGCCCAACCGACTGAGCCACCCAAGCACCCCACTAATAACCTATTTCTATATCAGATATGTGGTTTCCTTCTCAAATTCTTTCATTTTAAGTGTTAGAATATGAAATGGTAATTTAATTTTACACACACGATTCTACAACTGCCTGAAAAGTATCACTGAAGTGGAAAATGGGGAGATATCAGGGCTCACATAATTAAATGCAAAATAATCAAAGGACAGAATAATAATTTATGTGTCTCATACACATTATTTTCTTCACTCCTCTCATTCAATTGAGGAAGTTCTACCATATTCTAATATCCTATGTCTAACTGAATAGCCTTTCCAGTGGAAAACTGGTAATTATTTTGAAATAATGCCAAGCAGTGCATTAATATAGCTTTTTGGATATTCATGGATTGGGGCCTTAGAGTCTTTATCAAAATATATAATGTTATTAAGGGTATGTTCACTATTCATGAGGGTGCTGACATGAATAAATAAGTGTCATTCCAAGTTGCTTTTCTAAATTCAGACAATAGCATACAAATTTCTGGAGAAGCCTTTTCTTTCTACAAAATGTAAGAAGCCTGAGAACCAAATGGTCATGGAGATAGAAAACTTTCAATAGACATATTCTCCCCCAAAAGTGAGATTAGAAATATTTATCAATATCTCCCTATACATGATCCTTTCTTTAATGGAAGGTATACATCACTAGCCCTTAAAACAGTCCACTTAGTAGGTTATTGCCCCAGAAATAAAGTGATGTTTAAATACTATCCTTTAGGGGCGCCTGGGTGGCGCAGTCGGTTGAGCGTCCGACTTCAGCCAGGTTACGATCTCGCAGTCTGGGAGTTCGAGCCCCGCGTCAGGCTCTGGGCTGATGGCTCAGAGCCTGGAGCCTGTTTCTGATTCTGTGTCTCCCTCTCTCTCTGCCCCTCCCCCGTTCATGCTCTGTCTCTCTCTGTCCCAAAAATAAATAAACGTTGAAAAAAAAATTTAAATAAATAAATACTATCCTTTATTACCCATTTCTACACCCTGAGTCCAAGGCAGAAAGAACCACTTTCTCTCTAAAGATGGAGTCATAATTTAAGCACCATCATTGGTAGTGGTGCCTAATGATGTTTCCTATCCCAAGGTGTTTCCTCAAACCACCCATTAGCCTGGAGCTGTAAGGGAATTGTATATACAAATTAGAAACCTAAAGCCTAACCACAAAAGAATATCAATTCCTTGATTCATTGATAAAATGAATTTCTAAGTCATTATAGTACACAAAGAAGGAACTCTCTACCACTGTCACTATACATCTTCTAAGCCCACTAGAAAACTAAGTTCTTCCCCCAAGGCAAAACAGGGACATCTAGATTAATTGACCAATTAATTCATTTCAGTTGAAATTCATTGCTGTTGTCTATCAGGTGGTATGTGGATTTGTTTGATCATGTAAGCTGGTAGTAATTATTAATGTAATGTATATGGTCACAAAGACTTGTATTGAGCACTTGGCACACTAATGGTTGGTGGTGGCACTTATACACTATAGTTGCCCTATCATGTTTACAACTCACTTCCTTTCCTTTTCTGTTAGGGAACATTCTTTTCCAGACTATGAAATAGTGCTAGAGAGCTGATAATCATGGGGTGCCATACCTGTACTGGGGTTATGACCAAACTATGCAGAGTCAGTAAATATCTTTCTGAATCAATCTAGGTCCATTCCTCCATTCTTGGACTTCTATATAGTCAAGGGAAGAGAAAAGTTCACATTTTACTATGCTTACAAAGAAGATAACTAAACCTAGAGCTTCAAATTGCTTTTCCAATAAGATAATTAAAAAAAATACTGTAGGATTAAGCAAAGCCAAGAAACATAGAACTAAGAAATGGAAAGAAAGCACTAAGCCAGATTATTCTTTAGATCAAACTCCTGTATTCCTCTGAGACTGAAGATAGACTCAGTATGGTTAGAAAAACTTATGAACTCCCTTGTCCTTCTTTAAGATATTGGATTGTATATCTTTCATTAATAACTGAGAGATATGAATGATAAAACAATTATGAGAAAAAGCAAGTGGCAATAATATTAAAGCTTAAGAATGATGTTATTTCCAGAGTTCTCCTTGAACAATTTTTCCTTAGAACATCATACTGGTAATAGAGAGAGAGAGAGAAAGAGATAAAATAGTGATATGAAGGTGGTACCATAGAGCAAGAGGATCAAATTCTCTTTGATATGTAATTAATTGCTGATCATATGGCATCTAGTGCTGCGAAACAGAATCAGATGAAATAATTTTAATAATTTAACTTTGTGTAATTTAATGTAGTTGTACAAATAACTGAATAAACTTGTACAAATATAATATGTGACCATGGGATTAAACTTTCTGTTTACGCCAACAAAGAGAAACTAGAGTGTGGACAGCATCAAGGTATAATGATTAGGTCAATAGTTCTTCAGTTAAGATATATATAGATAAAAATATTGCCTCAACCAGTTACTATAATAACTATCATTATTGCTGCCATCCCCAGCATCTGTTCGCAGCAGCATTATGTCCCAAACTTTCTAAGCTGCTTTATTTACATAAAGTAATTTACTATTTAAAAGAGCAAATGGTGGTATGAGTGTCCTCATTATTTAGCCATATATAAAAACATGTATATGGTATCAAATGTATAGTATTATAATATATATCTTCTGGGATAATTACATACACCAATATTCAATTATAAATAGTGATAATGTCGATATCTTGGTTTAGTTTTTTAGTTATTTTTACTTATTCAACTTCTGCCTAGTTATGAGTCACAAAAGATAATTATGTTTTTAAAATTATATTTAATGTCCTTTGTTCTCTAGCACTTGAAATGTACAAATGTACTCAAAACTTTCTGTAGCATCCTCATGCAAATATTTAATTTAGAAACATCTTTGTGCATTCACTTTTTTTTAAATGAAATTTATTGTCAAATTGGTTTCCATACAACACCCAGTGCTCATCCCAACAGGTGTTCTCCTCAATCCCCATCACCCACTTTTAAAATGCAAGTTTTATAAACATTTAAAAGCACAGAATCTACCAGTTTTAAGTGTGCCACAAAAACATTTATCATACTCATTATTACATAAATAAGGAATTTGTAGACATGTGCTATTTCCTTCTTTCAAACAAGGAAGCCTCTATGAAGTTGATCAACTAAAAAATTTGTACAGTGAAGGAAACAATGAACAAACTAAAATGTAGCCTATGCAATGGGAGAAAATATTCGCAAATGGCATACCTGATAAAGGGTTAGTATTCAAAATCTATAAAGAACTTATCAAACTCAACACCTCAAAACCAAACAACCCAGTTAAGAAACAGACTGAAGACATGAATAGACATTTTCCATAGAAGCCATCCAGATGGCTAACAGAGACATAAAAAGATGCTCAACGTCACTCATCATCAGGAAAACACAAATAAAAACCACAATGAGATACGACCTCACACGATTCAGAATGACTAAAATTAACAACACAGGAAAAAAAAACTGGTGTTGGAGAGGATAGAGAGAAAGAGGAGTCCTATTGCCCTGTTGGTGGGAAGCAAACAAGTGCAGTTACTCTGAAAAACAGCATGGAGTTTCCTCAAAAAAAACCCTAAAACTAGAACTACCCTATGATCCAGAAATTGCACAGTTAGGTATTTACCCCAAAGATACAAAAATACAGAGTCAAAGGGATACATGAACCACAATGTTTAAAGCAGACTTATCAATGATAGCCAAACTATAGAGAGAGCCCAAATATCCATGGACTGATGAATGGATAAAGAGGTTGTATATATATACAATGGAATATTAACCCTCACAAAGAATGAAACCTTGCCATTTGCAATGATGTGGATGGAGGTAGAATGTATAATGCTAAGCAAAATAAGTCAACTAGAGAAAGACAAATACAATATGACTTCACTCGTATATGGAATTTAAGAAACAAAACAGATGAATATATGTGAAAGGGGGACATAAAAGAGAATAGAGGGAAACAAATCACATGTGATGATTAACAATAGAGAACAAACTGAATGTTGATGGAAGGTTGTGGGTGGGGAATGGGTTAGGTGGTGATGGTTATTAAGGAGGGCATTTGTTGTGATGAGCACTGGGTATTGTATATAAGTGATGAGTCACTGAATTCTACATATGAAACCAATATTGCACTGTATTTTAAGTAAATGAAATTTAAATTAAAAATAAAATAATAAAAAAGGAGCAAACAAACATTGTTTCACCATATAATTTAAAGGCATGTAAGCAGCCTAATCAAAACACACAAGCAACATATTTTCTTTTTTTTTTTCAACGTTTATTCATTTCTGAGAGAGAGAGACAGAACGTGAGCAAGGGAGGAGCAGGGAGAGAGGTTAGACACAGAATCTGAAGCAGACTCTAGGCTCTGAGCTATCAGCACAAAGACCAATGTGGGGCCTAAGCCCACAAACCCTGAGATCATGACCTGATCTGAAGTCGGATGCTTAACTGACTGAGCCACCCAGGTGCCCCAAGGAACCTATTTTTTAAATGAATAGAATGGAGGAAACATAAGTTATATAAAAATAATCAAAGTGAAATGAAATATCACAAACCACTTAAAAATAATTATAAAATGGCAAATGCAAATAAAAATAATATCCCCTATTACATAAGAATAATAAGTTATTTAAAAATCATATTAAATAAAAAAACACAAAAAATGTTTTATTAAAAAAAGACAAGTCTGAGACTAACAGGATATTTATTTTTTTTTTTCCAACGTTTATTTATTTTTGGGACAGAGAGAGAGAGACAGAGCATGAACAGGGGAGGGGCAGAGAGAGAGGGAGACACAGAATCGGAAACAGGCTCCAGGCTCTGAGCCATCAGCCCAGAGCCCGACGCGGGGCTCAAACTCACGGACCGCGAGATCGTGACCTGGCTGAAGTTGGATGCTTAACCGACTGCGCCACCCAGGCGCCCCGACTAACAGGATATTTAAACAGAAAAATAAGGTACTCTTGATAAAAGGTATAATCAAGAGTTGCCATCTTGTGTCCCTGTAGGTGTGCACCTAATCTCAGCTAGTCTGCCGGAGACACACTGAGCATCAATCCTAGCCCCTTCCTCAGTTCCATTTCCACTCCAAGATGAAAGAAACTATCATGAACCAGGAGAAACTCCCCAAACTGCAAGCACAAGTGTGCATTGGTGGGAAGGGAACTGCTCCCCCAAAGAAGGTGGTTTGTAGAACAGCTACAGCAGATGATAAAAAACTGCAGTTCTTCTTACCTTTGTTAAGGTAAGTCATTATGTTCACAACCTAAGGATCCACTTTAACAACCCTAAAGTTCAGGCATTCCTGACAGCAAACACTTTCACCAATACATGCCATGCTGAGACAAAGCAGCTGACAGAAAAACTATTCAGTATCTTAAGCCAACTTGATGCACACATTCTGTCTAGTTTAAGAAGACTGGATGAAACTCTACTCAAAAAAAATCCATGGATGGAAAAGCAACACTTGCTGCCAGAAAGGATGTTGATGATGAAGTTCTAGATCTTGTGGAGAATTTAGATAAACCTTCTAAGAATGAAACAAACTGAATTAAGTCACCTTCTGAAGAAGATAAAAATTGAAGAAGTTACTGGGAGCTGCTATTTTATATTATGATTGATTTTTAAATTTTTATTAATGAATCTGATAAAATCTAGATCTTGAATATTTTTAAGCCCCCACCCCTTGAACACTGCAGCTCGTGGCAGTTTTTGCTTATACACATTTCATTCTTCGTAGGTACTTAAGCTGAAGAAGCCTAGAAATAAAGCTTGAATCAAGGTTAATAAAGTTCTTTGCCTAGCATATAGTTTTATTTTTTAAAATTTCATTGACACTGATTTGTGCAGAGATTGCAAAGTTGTTTATAGAAAGCTAATCACAGCATGCAATATGTCTAGTAGACTTCGGTGACATTTGATTAAAGATTTTATAACTTATTTTTAAGTTTATTTATTTGAGAGAGACAGAGAGAGTGCAAGCAGGGGATGGACACAGAGAGAAGGAGAATCCCAAACAAGTTATTCACTGTCAGCACAGAACATGCTGTGGGATTCCCTCCCATGGACCATGAGTTCATGACCTGAGCTGAAACCGAGTCAGTCACTTAACTGACTGAGTCATCCAGGTGCACCTAATTAAAGATTTTGAATGGCAGTATAATGTAACAAAGGTGGTATAAAATTCTCATATTTTAAAACTTCCCTCCAGAAGTCCGCAGGCTACTGTGGTTTATCTAATGAGTATAATTATAAAACGAGGATGGACAAAAAGGTATAATACACACACACACACACACACATACACACACAAAATTACTGACCCCATTAAAGATAAATATTACACCATCAAATTTTATAGAGCAAAAAATCCATGGGATTTAAGTAAAACAACAGAGAAAATTTAAAACACTACTCAGTTTTTGACCAATCAAGGAAATTACAAACAAGAGTATAGTTAAAGTAATTATCACTATAGTTTGCTTTAGGGCCACCATGTTGCTATTTGTTTTCTATAGATCCTTGTATATTTTGTTCCTCCCTTTATTATTTTCTGATTTAGTTTTGGTTAATAAATTATTTTTATCCTTATATTTTAATCCTGCTATTGGCTTTTTAGCTATAGTTCTGTACAATTTTTTGTATTTGTTTATGGGTATAGTATGCATATTCAGGTTATCAGGGTCCGCATAGAGTTTATGTAGTACAGCTTTATGTAAAATATGAGAAACATGCATTACTATAGTTACATCATCCTTGCTCTATCTTATGTACTATTGTGATGCAGATTGTATTTATATATGTTACAACACCCACAAGCCATTATCATAATCTTAGGTTTTAATGATAATAATAACATAGTTTTCAAATATTGAAAGAAAAGATAAAAACATGTATTTTATTAACCAACATATATCTTAAATTATTTTTCTCCTTCTTTTTCCCTTTTCCCAAGATTCCAATGACATTTATGTCAATAGAAAAATATCTAAGATGGCTCAGATGTGGTATTAACAGATAAGGACTTTAAACAACTCATTAAAATGTATTTAAATATTTGAAGGAAAAGATTCTCATAATGGATTAATATATAGGAATATAAGTAGAGAAACGGAAATTACAAAAATGAACAAAATTAATATTCTAGAACTAAAAAAGAAAAATACAGAAATAAAATATTTAAAGCAAAATTGGAAAATGGATAATAAATAGACTTTTATTTCTAGTGAAGCAGAGAATAGTGAACCAGAGGCCAGATCAATAGAAATAACTGAGTTGGAAATTTCAAAAAAATATTTAAAAAAATGAACACAACATCACTAATGTGTGCAAAAATAAAGTAGTATTCTAACATAGACATAGTTGTAGTCCACAATGAGAAGAGGGCCTGGTAAGGGGGAAAAATACTGGAAAAAACAATGGCTGAACGTATCTCAAATTTCAAGAGGAACATCAGTCTACAATCAAAAAGTTTGGCGAACACCAAACAAGATAAATACAAAGAAAACCACACTTAAATACAAAGATAAAGAAAAACCTTAAACAGATACACAGGAACACAGATACAATAAATAAACATAAATAATGATTCAAGGATGAATGAATTCTCAAAACATCGGAGGCCAGAAAGCAATAAAATGCCATGCTTAAGGTGCTAAAAGAATAAAAAAAATGTCCAACTATAATTGTATACTCAATGAAAATGATATTAAAATATTTTTCAAACAAATGGAAGGTGAGAAAATTTGTTGTTAATACACTACCACTGCAAAAATACTAAAAGAAGTTCTTCAGGCTGAAGAAAAAGAGCAGAAGATGGAAACAGAAAAAAAAGAAAAAGTAGAAATGACAATCATATAAGTAATTACAAATATATTCTCAATTTACTTAAAATACTGATTGCAGAAAGGAAAATTTTAATATATAGATTTGATAGCATATGTAGACATAAAATATGATGAGAACAAAGGACAAAGGAGTACTAAGTATAACTACTTTGCTGAAAGTTTTTTACACTTTAAATTATACACTTTAAATATTATACAATATTAACTCTAAGACTAACATAAGTTTAGCCACATATTATAATCCATATGGGAACCCCTAAACAAAAATACATAAAAGTAGAGCTAAAATATAAGAGTACCATGTCATCTATGAAGAGTGAAAGTTTGACTTATTTACCAATTTGTATGCCTTCTATTTCTTTTTGTTGTCTGATTGCTGAGTCTAGGACTTCCAGTAATATATTGAACAACAGTGGTGAGAGTGGACTTCTCTGTTATGTTCCTGCCCTGCTAGAACTAATATATGAATTCAGCAAGTTCACAGGATATAAAATCAATGTACAGAAATTGGTTACATTTCTATACACCAATAATGAAGTGGCAGTAAGAGAAATCAAGGAATCAATCCCATTTACAATAGAACTAAAAGCATAAGATACCTGGGAATAAACCTAACCAAGGAGGTAAAATATCTGTATGCTGAAAACTATAGAGAGTTTATGAAAGAAATTGAAGAAGACACAAAGAAATGGAAAAGCATTCCATGCTCATGGACTGGAAGAATAAACATTGTTAAAATGTCTATACTACCCAAAGCAATCTATACATTCAATGCAATCCTATCAAAATAATTCCAGCATTATTCACAGCTAGAACAAACAATACTAAAATTTGTATGGAAACACAAAATACCCTGAATTGTCAAAGCAATATTGAAAAAGAAAAACAAAACTGAAGGCATCCCGATTCCAGATTTCAAGTTGTATTACAAAGCTTTAATCATCAAGATAGTATGGTACTGGCACAAAAACAGACACATAGATCAATGGAACAGAATAGAAAACCCAGAAATGGACCCACAACTGTACAACCAACTAATCTTTGACAAAGCAGGAAAGAATATCTAATGGAAAAAAGTATCTTCAGCAAATGGTGCTGAGAAAAGTGGACAATGACTTGCAGAAGAATAAAAGTGGATGGCTTTCATACACCATACACAAAAATATATTCACAATGGATGAAAGACCTCAGTGTGAGAAAGGAGACTATCAAAATCCTAGAGAAGAAAATAGTCAGCAACCTCCTTGACCTCAGCTGTAGCAACTTCTTACCTGACATGTCTCCAGAGGTAATGGAACCAACAGCAAAAATCAAATATGAGACTTCATAAAGATAAAAGCTTCTGCACAACAAAGGAAACAATCAACAAAACTAAAAGCCAATCGATGGAATAGGAGAAGATATTTGCAAATGACCTATCAGATAAAGTGTTAGTATCCAAAATCTACAAAGACTTTACCAAACTCAACATGCAAAATTCCTCCAAATAATCCAGTGAAGAAATGGGCAGAAGACAAGAATAGACACTTTTCCAAAGAAGACACCCAGATAGCTAACAGACACGTGAAAAGATGCTCAACATCTTTCATCATCAGAGAAATACAAATCAAAACCACAATGAGGTACAATCTCATACCTGTCAGAATGTCAGAATGTCTAAAATTAACAACTCAGGAAACAACAGATGATGGCAAGGAGTTGGAGAAAGGGGAAACTTTTGCACTGTTGGTGGGAATGCAAACTGGTGAAGCCACTCTGGAAAACAGTATGAAAGTGCCTCAAAACATTAAAAATAGAACTAGCCTATGATCCAGCTATTGCACTACCAGGTATTTATCCGAAGTATACAAAAGTGCTGATTTGAAGGGGCACATGCACCCCAATGTGTATAGCATCACTATCAACAACAACCAAAGTATGGAAAGAGCCCAAATGTCCATCAACTGATGAATGGAGATATATATGTATATACGTATATATACATACACACACACACACACACACACACATATATATATATATATATATATATATATATATATAATGGAATATTACTTGGCTATCAAAAAGAATGAAATCATTCCATTTGCAACAATGTGGATGGAACTAGAGAGTATTATGCTATGCAAATTAAGGCAGTCAGAGAAAGTCAAATATCATATGACTTCACTCACATGTAATGAATGTAAGAAACACAACAGGTGAGCATAGGGGAAGGGAAGGGAGAGGGAGACAAACCATAAGAGACTCTTAAATACAGAGAACAAACTGAAGGTTGCCAGAGAGGAGGTGGGTGGGATGATGGGCTAAATAAATGATGGGCATTAAGGAGGGCATGACATTGGGTGTCATATGTAAGTGATGAATCACTGGGTTCTACTCCTGAAACCAGTACTACATTGTATGTTAACTAACTTGAATTCAAATAAATAAATTTTAAAAAGAGAGAAGTAACAGGTAAATAGAGATGTTGATATAGAATACTAATATACATTCAATTAGTTCAATAATTTTGTAATTATTTAATTATTTGCAAAAAGAAGGAAGCAAAGCAGGGAGAAAGGTGTAAACTAAAAGGGACAAATAGGGGAGAAAAGTAGGTAAATAATAGGCATAAATCCAAATATATCAACAGGTATATTTAATGTAAATAGACCAAAAGATTTCAAAAGATTTAAAAGGCATTGATGGTTAATTAAACTAGATAAAAATTAAGACCCAGCCATATGCACTCTACAACAGTTACACTATAAATATAAAGACACAGATTAAAATAAAAAAGGTGGAAAGACATATCAGACAAGTGATAATCATAGGAAAGTTGGTATTACTATTCTAAGACAAAGCAAACTTCAAGACAATGAATATATCTAAAATAAAGGGAAACATAATAACAGGAAAAAATACATTAAGAAGTCATGATAGTCATAAAAGTGTAATAAATAAAACGTCTTCAGATACATAAGAAGCTAATGAGACTTCTTAGTATAAAACGTCCCCTGTGCAAGGGAATTAGAACAAAAATAAACTATTGGGACTTCATCAAAATAAAAAGTGTCTGCACAGCAAAGGAAAAAATTCAACAAAACTAAAAGGCAACCTATGGAATGGGAGAAGATATTTACAAATGACATATCAGACAAAGGGTTAGCATCCAAAATATATAAAGAATGTATCAAACTCAATACCACAAAAATTAATAATCTGATTAAAAATTAACAGAAGAGATAGACATTTTTTCAATGTCTAGGAAAATAAAAATCAAAATTACAATGAAAAATCACCTCACATCTGTCAGAATGGCTAAAATTAACAACACAAGAAACAACAGGTTTTGGAAAGGATGTGGAGAAAGGGGAACACCCACACTTTTGGTGAGAATACAACCTGGTAGAGCCACTGTACCCACTGTAGAAAAAAGCATGGAGATTCCTTGAACTACCTTACGACCCAGCATTGCACTACTAGGTATTTACCCAAAGGATACAAAAACACAGATTCAACAGGACACTCTGATGTTTATAGCAGCATTATCAGCAATAACCAAACTATGGAAAGAACCCAAATGTCCATCAATGGATGAATGGGTAAAGATGTATTGTGTGTGTGTGTGTGTGTGTGTGTGTGATGGAATATTACTCAGCCATCAGAAGTAATAAAATCTTGCCATTTGCAATAACATTGATGGAGCTAAAGTATATTATACTAAGTGAAATAAGTCAGAGAAAGACAAACACCATATCATTTCACTCATATGTGGAATATAACAAACAAAACAGATGAATATAGGGAGAGGGGGAGGAGAAAGAGGGAGGCAAATAATAAGACTGTTAACTATAGAGAACAAACTTAGGGCTGATGAAGGGATGTGGGAGGGAGATGGGCTAAATGGTTGATGGGTAATAAGGAGGGCAGTTATGATGAGCACTGGGTGTTACATGTAAGTGATGAATCACTAAAATCTACTCTTGAAACCTATACTACACAATATGTTAACTAACTAGAATTTAAATACAAACTTGAAAATAAATGAATAAATATAAACAAACGTGGAAGAAAAAAATACATTAGGGGGTTAAGAAGGTGGAGGAGTAGGGAGACCCTAAGAATGTCTCATCCCTTGAACACAGCTAAATAGTTATCAAATCATTCTGAACACTTAATAAATCAATCAGATGTCTAAATGAACAAAAACTTTGAGACTACGTATAGGAAAGAGACCACCATTTGGAAGGTAGAAAGTGTAGAGAGTTTACAAGGGAATATATTGCTCTGGGTGCAGCTACCGGGAGGGAGACTGCTTACAGAGGCAAAGTAGTAAAAGCATCTGAGTACTTCTACTTTCTTCTGCATTTCTCTATTAGTGGGAAGTGCCAGGCGTAAGTGTTCAAGTGGTAAAGAGGTGTAGAATACCAGGAGTGACAGCATGGTCTGAGAATCCCTTGAGTCACAAGAAAGATGGGATATGCCAACATGCTGTGCTGTTTCCAGGGATAAGAGAGGGGACTCATTCTGGCTGACAGCAGTAAGCAAGTGTGTCGGCCTTCTTCTTTGTTTTGACATAAACTCTGAACAGCCACACAGGCCCACCACTGTTTTCACTTGGTCAGGCAAAAGTATGGCAAGACTCTTCCCAAGAGGAACAGTGTGGGTCTACACTGTGGGAATCCCTAAAATTTGGAGTTTTGAAACTCAGACATGCTCCTGAGATTAAAAAAAAAAAGCTTGGACACAGGAAAGGTGAATGTGGGGTTCTGATGAAAACTGGGAACACAAGAGGGGTAATTAATTGCTCTTCTGTGAGGACTTCCTGACTGTGGATGGTGCTAACTTCCAGCTCCAGAGATATAGAGCAGGGCACAGCCAAAGTCATTCTGCCCTTCAGAACTGAAAGCATTCAGGGAGCAAAATGGCACCACCTAGTGTAGGCAAGAGCCACTTAAGCCAAGCCCTGCCCCACCTGCACCCAGGAGGCACATTTCCACTGATACAAGACAGCCTGAAAATCAGCGTCCCACACAAATACATCCCTCCTGCAGAAGAGCAGCAGAAATAATTTGCATTCACCAAGTCTACTGATAATAGACTTCAGCTTTAGGGGAAATAGGATCTAACTTCTGTTTTACTTTTATTCTTTATTTTTTTTTTTTACTATTAGTTTTTCAATTATTTTCTTAGTTTTTTTATATTCCTTTTTTTAAATTTCTACTATTATTATTTTTATTTTATTCATTATTTTATTAATTGTACTTATATTTTATTATTTATTATTGTTAATATTGCTTGTGTTTATTATTTCATTAATATTGTTTTAATTTTAATTTAATTTAATTTAATTTAACTTTATTTTATTTATTTTTGGATCTAGAATCTTTTAACAAGCAGACCAAAACACACCAAATATGTAGTTTTGCTTCGTTTTGTTTGTTTCTTTGCTTTTTGTTTGTTTCGTTTTCCTTTTCTTTCTTTGCTCTTTTCTTTTCCCGAAAAAATGATCAGATGGAAAAACTCATTCCAAAAGAAAGAACAGACAGAAGAACTCATGGCCAGGGATCTAATGAACCCAAATATAAATAAGATTTCTGAACTAGAATTTAAAAGCACAATTATAAGAATACTAGCTGGGGTTGAAAAAAAGCATAGAAGACACCAGAGAATCTCTTCGTACAGAGATTAAGAACTAAGATCTAGTCAGGTTGAAATTAAAAATGCTATAAATGAGATGCAATCTCAAATGGATGCCATAACAGCAAGGATGGATGAAGTAGAGCAGCAAATCAGTGATATAGAAAATAAACTTATGGAAAATAATGAAGCTGAAAAGGGAAACAAAGGCACAAAGGTCACAGTACAAGGTCTAGAGAACTCAGTAACTTATTAAAGAATAACATTTGTATCATAGGAGTCTCAGAAGATAAAGAGAGAGAAAACGTGGCAGAAGGTTTATGTGAGCAAAGTAGAGCTAAAAAATTTCCCTAATCTTGGGAAGCACACAGATAATAAAATCGAAGAAGCACAGAGACCTCCCATTAAATTCAACAGCAGCTGACCATCACCAAGGCATATATCATGGTCAAATTTACAAAATACACAGACAAGGAAAGAATTGTGAATGCAACAAGGGGAAAAAAGTCTTTAACCTCCAACGGAAGACAGGTCAGCTTTGCAGCAGATCTGTCCACAGAAACTTGGCAGGCCAGAAGGGAGTCACAGCATATATTCAACGTTCTGAATGGGAAATATACAGCTAAGAATTCTTTATCCAGCAAGGCTATAATTTAGAATAAATGGAGCGGTAAAGCGTTTCCACTAAACTAGCTTTGCAAGAAATTTTAAGGGGAACTCCTTGAGTGAAGAAAAAAATAAAACAAACAAACAAAAAATACCAAAAGCAAGAAAGACAAGACCAGAAAATATTAACATTACCAGAAACACCAACTCTACAGGCAAGACAATGGCACTAAATTTATATATTTCAATATTTGCTCTGAATATAAATGGACTAAACGCTCCTATCAAAACACATAGGGTTTCTAAACTGATAAAAAAGCAAGATACATCTATATGTGGCCTACAAGAGACTCATTTTTGACCTCAGGGACCTGCAGATTGAAAAGTGGGGAGATGAGCAAACATATATCACACTAATGGATGTCAAAAGAAAGCTGTAGTAACCATACTTACATCAGACAAAGTAGACTTTAAAACAAAGATTGTAACAAGAGGTGAACAAGGGCATTATATCATAATTAAGGGGTCAATATCTAACAATTGTAAATACTTATGCCCCCAATTGGAAAAGCCAAATGTATAAATAAATTTAAAAAATAACATGAAGAAATTCATTGATAACAACACAACAATAGTAGGTGATTTTAACACCCCACTTACAGCAAGGGCAGATCATCTAAACAGAAAATAAACAAGGAAAGAATCTCTTTGAATGAAACACTGGATCAGAATAATTTAAGACATACATTCAGAGCATTTCATCCTAAAGCAGCAGATTACACATTCTTCTCAAGTACACATGGAATATTCTCCAGAAGAGATCCCATACTGGGTCACAAATCAGCCCTCAACAGGTACAAAATGATCAAGATCATACCATGCATATTTTCAGGTCACAACATTATGAAACTTGAAATAAACCACAAGAAAAAAAATTTGGAAAGCCCTAAAATACATGGAGATTAAAGAACATCCTACAAAAATGAATGGGTTAACCAGGAAATGAAAGAAATTGAAAACTCATGGAAGCAAATGAAAATAAAAACACAAAAATCCAAACACTTGGGGATGTAGCAAAGGCAGTTTTAAGAGGAAAGTATATTGAAATACAGGCCTATCTCAAGAAGTAACAAAGTTCCCAAATACACAACCTAACCTTATACCTAAATGAGGTAGAAAATGCCAGCAAATAAAACCTAAAACCAGCAGAAGAAGGGAAATAATAAAATTAGAGCAGAAATAAATGATATATAAACAAAAAATTACAGTAGAAAGTAAGAGCTTGTTCTTTAAAAGAATAAACAAAATCTATAAACTTCTAGTCAAAAAGAAAAGAGAAAGGACCCAAAAAAGAAAATAGAAAGGACCAAAATAGATATAATCATGAATGAAAAAGGAAAGATCACAACCAACACCACAGAAATACAAACAATAATAAGAGAATACTATAAAAAATTATATGCCAACAAACTGTGTATCTGGATGAAATGGACAAATTCCTAGAAACTCACAAATGACCAAAACTGAAACAGGAAGAAATAGACAATTTGAACAGAAATTCAAAATTCTAGAGAGGAAAATAGGCAGCAATCTCTTTGACCTTGCTCATAGCAATGTCTTACTATTCTTGTCTTCAGAGCCAAGGGAAACAAAAGCAAATATGAACTATTGGGACTTCAAAATAAAAAGCTTCTGCACAGCAAAGGAAACAATCAACAAAACCAAAAGGCACCCTACAGAATGGAAGAAGATATTTGCAATATATCTGATAAAGGGTTAGTATCCAAAATCTATAGAGCTTATTGGGACACCTGGGTGGCTCAGTCTTTTGCATCCAACTTCAAGTCAGGTCATGATCTCGCAGTTTGTGATTTTGAGCCCCACTTCAGGTTCTGTGTTGACAGCTCAGATCCTGGACCCTGCTTCAGATTTTGCACCTCCCTCTCTCTCTGCCCTTCCCTTGCTTTCTCTCTCTCTCTCTCAAAAATAAACATTATAACTTTTTAAAAAAGAGCTTATCAAACTCAACAACCAAAAAAACCAAAATAATCCAGTTAGGAAATGGTCAGAAGACATGAATAGACATCTTTCCATAGAAGCCATCCATATGACTAACAGACCCATGAAAATAGACTCAACATCACTCATCATCAAGGAAATACAAATCAAAACCACAATGAGAAATCACCTCATACCTGTCAGTATAGCTAAAATTAACAACACAGAAACAATGGGTGCTGTCAAGAATTAAGAGAAAGGGGAACCATCTTGCACTTTTGGTGGAAAGCAAACAGTTGCAGCCACTCTGGAGATTATTATGAAGTTTCCTCAAAAAACTAATATAGAACTACCCTATGACCCAGCAACTGCACAATTAGATATTTACCCAAAGGATGCAAAAATACAGATTTGAAGGTGTACATACACCACAATGTTTATAGACGAATTATCAACAATAACCTAACTACAGAGAGAGCTCAAATGTCCATCGACTGATAATGGATAAGGAGGATGTGGTATATATATCAATGGAATATTACTCAACCATCAAAAAGAATGAAATATTGCCATTTGCTATGACATGGATGAAGCTGGACTATATTATGTTAAGTGAAGTAAGTCAATCAGAGGAAGAAAAATACCATATGATTTCACTCATCTGAGGAATTTAAGAAACAAAACAGATGAACATATGGGAAGGAGGGAATAAAAGAGAAGAAAGGTAAACAAACCACAAGTGATGATTAAAGATAGACAAAAAACTGAGGGTTGATGGAGGGATGTGGGTGGGAGATGGGTTATATGGGTGATGGGTATTGAGGATGGTGCTTGTTATGATGAGCACCGGGTTTTGTATGTAAGTGATGAATCACTGAATTCTATTTCTGAAACCAATATTGTACTGTATATTAACTAACCAAAATATAAATAAAAAGTAAAATTTGGAAAAATAAACAGAAATTTTACCAAGAAGATTTATAACTGGCAGCTAACCTCATGAAAAATTGTTTATCTTTTTAAATGACCAAGTTGAAAATTGAAGGCACAATAAGATACCACCTCACACCCACTGAAATAGGTAAAACTTAAAAGAATAAGAATATTTAACTTTAATAGTGATGGATATTAGCTGAAAATATCACAGACTGTCTGAAAGTCTAAAATACTTCCAAATATTTAATATACATTTTGGCAGTTCCTTATGAAGTTAAACAAAATCTATCCTATAATCAATCACATTCCATTTTTAGGCAATTATGGAAGAGATCTGCTAATATATTCAAAGTAGCTAAAAACCGAAAAAAAACCCCACAAATGACCATCAACAGGAGAATGGGTATGCCCATTCAATGAATGTTTTTATGCAATTAGAAAGAAAAATTTAAAAATATGAAGAATTTGAAAAAATATGAAAAATTTGAAATATGCCCATTCAATGGAATGTTTTTATGCAATTAGAAAGAAAAATTTAAAAATATGCAAAATTTTATGCAATTAGAAAGAAAAATTTAAAAATATGAAGAATTTGAAAAAAATATGAAAAATTTGAAATATGCCCATTCAATGGAATGTTTTTATGCAATTAGAAAGAAAAATTTAAAAATCTACTGATACTGGGAATAACATGGATGAATTCCAATATAAATATGATGAGTGGATGGAGCTAGACACATACTGTGTGTTTCCATTTATATTAATCTCAAGAACAGATAAAACTAATGTATAACACTAAAAATCAAAACATTGTTTCCTATGAGAATTAAATGTGGCTAGAAGGAGGCAATAGGGAGGTTCTCAAGTAATAAAAATATTCTACCTCCTGAATAAGGTACTAATTACATGGGCATATAATTAACATGAAGACACTTTGGCAAACTATTGATAATGGTGGAACCTGGGCTCCTGGTGCAAGTTTATCATTCTTTTCTCCTTATACTCTGCATGTTTCCCTGTGTTCACAGTGAGTAGTTTTATAAAATTCACAATAGAACATATCTTCATTACAAAAGAAAACAAGTGAATAAGTGGATTATACATGTTTAAGAATTTATTTAGAAAACGCAAAGAACTACAGAAAAATATATAAATAAATTAAAACAGTTAAAAAAACACACTGATAAGTTGTACCAACAAGCTGATCGGGGGAGAAGAAAAGGATCAACTAATGATGCTAAAAATCCACGAGTCAGACTTACTTCATTTAAAAAAAAGGCACAGCAAAACAAACAAAAACTGGAATGAAAATGGGTATCAGTTGAAATGAGAAATTAAGAGAGTGATGAAAGAACCCTTTGTATAACTTCACGTTACTTTGTTGGAAAATCTGCTTGGATTGTGATGTTCTAGGATAAACCAAGTTAAATATAAGATGCAAGACATAAAACAAGCAGTCACTACAGAAAAAAGTGAGAAAATTTTATAGATAGCCTCAGTTCTACTTCAAACCACCAGAAGAAAGGACAGTTCAGATTATTTAATTGATGTTCACTTAGCCATTCATATTAATGCTAAAGGTTTTCAACCCATTCTATAGCACAGAATATCCTCAAAATTAATTTAACACAACCAGAAAATCTGATATAAAACCATGACAAAAATAGGACAGAAAATTATGGATCAACTTCATTTAATAGTATACTTGCAAAAAGTCCAAATCAAATTAAGATATTCATAATTTAGTAGTAAATTTAGATCAAAACATTTTTTACCAAAACATTTTTACCAAATTATTAATTCAATGAATAAAATAAAGTTTCAATAATATAATTATTTCACAATAATAAAAGTTTAATTGAAGAATAATACAATTTTTTTAGGAAAAAACATTTATTACATTACCACCTGGTTTTGATGAAATTTCTTAAAAATATAAAAGGTGGGAAACTTACCTAATATGATACACAAAAATATCTCAAACTTAAAATTCAAATATTGCATTAATGATTGAGACCACCTAAATAAAAATAACTTACCTATTAAGTTTAGGACCTGATACCACCCCTAGCAGAGTCCTATACACAAGATAGAACTACAAACCAATAAATACATTGACAGTTTTCCCATCTAAGCTATAGCTCTTCTATTATTGAAAATATCTTACTCATGTAGGCAAACAGCTTATTTATCGACAAAAACTTTGATTATCTACACTCCCATCAAGGACCTCATGTTACTCTTTTACCAATCTTAAACTATTGTATGCCAAATTTTGTCCATTCTTAACCATTTCCATTTTTTGAAAAACCCACCTCAAACCACATCAACCCAGACCCCAAAGCCTACTTTTGAAACACTACTAAATGTTGTCAAAGTGGTGTTTTCCCTTGCTGCAGTAAGTTTACTTAGTCACTCAGCTTTTCGTGATCATCGTTCTTTCTTGGAGTCTTTTTGGTTAATAGACCAGCAACAATATACTGGTCAAACCCAAGGTTTGATTAAATCAAGGGTGGGTAAAAGTTCCACATTTGTTTAAGTGCTCTGAAAGTACCAGTCAGTGAACATTATCAACATAATTAAATCAAGATCACTTGGAAGGAGAGAATCAAAATGATCAGTATTTGCAAATGATTTGGTATGTACTTTGACAAAATCTGAAAAGTCATGAGAAGAGTAAGGTGACCACCTTCCCCCCCAAAACAAAATTTTCAGATTTAGAAAAAATATCAAGTAAGAAAATAAACTGAAAAAAAAATCACAAATTGAAAATGTTAACAGTAATTAAAATTGCTGAATAAAAAGAAAGACATACCTTGTCCTTGGATAGGAAGACTTATATTACTAAAAACCAATTCCGCCTAAATTAATTTACTTAAGTTGATGAAATTGCAGTCTAAACTGTAATTTCTTCCAACGAGAAGACACGTGAGACAGGAGGCAGAAGAAGAGACACACATATCCACAGAAAAAAAATGGTGCCAGTCACAGATGAAATACAGCATATGTGCAAGATGGCATTACAGATAAATGGGCAATTATTGGCAAATAATCGCAAGTAATGGCAAATAACTTGGCAACTTTAAGATTTCAAATCAAAAAAATTTCTCATGATTTAAGAATTTGAATAAAAGAAACACAAAAGAATAAGAAGTTAACATAGGTGAACGGTTTTATGAAATCAGTATAAATATTTTTTCCAAAATGACATGAAACTCAGAAGCCATAAAAGCAAACATGGTTATACTTGGACATATAACAATCATACACATTCTTACAACAAAAATGAAGTATAAAAGTGCATAAAAATAGCTATAATGCTTCACAATCCAAAGCTTATTCTCCCAGTAATAAATGAGCTCTTCAAAACCAGAAATCTAAACCCCCACCCCCAAAATTGGACATAAAGAGGAAATTAAAGAATACAGATGGCTAATAAACATGAAAAAATGATCAAACTCAAAAACAAAAGAAATACAGTTTAAGACAATAGTTTGGGCTATCACATTGGAAAAAATTTAAATATTTATAAAATCCATTATCTGTGAAGTTGTGGGGAAAGCTGGCAATCTCATTCATTGCCATTTGAGGATAAAGTTGTCACCACATTTTAAGGAAATCTTGTAATAATTTGAAATGTGCATATCCTTAATCCCAGTATTTGAACTGCTAAGTAATTTATTATGATATAATAGACAAGTGCAGAATTATTGATAGGGAGTTTCATTGCACAGAAATTTGGTGCTAACATAAATATCTATGAATGAGAAATGCTTATAACATTTAATTATAGTTCACCTACAAAACAGTCGTGCAGTCATTCAACAAATGACACAGATGTGTATTACTGAAATAGAAAAGGGTATTAAAACTGTTAAATGAAAGACAATTTGCAGAAGAATGTGTACAATATGGCCGTACTTCCAGAACCCCTCAAAATAGTTTGTGTGTGTCTGTGTGACTGTATGTGTGCATCTATCCACTTAAAGAATGCACACAACTCCCTTAATAGAAGAAAACTTTGGGGGGGGGTAGAATTGGGAGGGAGGAGGGAACTTAATTTATATATTAGATATTTAGATACACTTTGAAGTTTTGAAAAAAAATTGTGTAGTTTCTTTTCAATATATCCAATATTTAAATTTTACCATATGGCAAATGGAAATTATAAATGTATATTTATGGGAGCACTGAGCAATTCCATCATTTTGAGATTCTTGTGCAATAATATTTCCTCTACTGAGGCTCCTGGGATTGAGTCAAGTGGCAGCAAGGGAAACAGTCACCATGCCCAAATTAAAGTCTCATCGATGATATCCCAACATGAGCATTTCTCAGTTAAGCATTTCTTATCTGCAGGAGGTGTCCACTGCAACACAGGAAAGAGACGAGTCTCCAAGCATAAAGAAGACTGTATCATTGTTTTGGTGAAGCTTGTAGTAGAAGTAATGGCACCCTCAGTAATAAATCCACCTCACATTTGTGGTCATCACCTGCAAGGATACAGGAGGGAAAATTGGCAAAGCTGTGGTACTTTTCTAAGGAGCTTATTGGGGGCTATGAAATTCTTATATACTCTACCTGTACATATTCTAGAATGAATCTACCCAGGGGACACACAGAAAGCCACATTTTCAGCTGCTGAGTCCACATTGACCGGACAAATTACTTTAAATCTTCCTAAATCAAACATCAGTGCTACTTTTTCTTCCTTGCTGGGCTAAAAAGTGATAGGCACCTCCAACTATCTCAGATTTTTACCTCTTTCCCTCTGTATTGGCTTCTTAAAGTTCTAGGTCACTCGTTCATTTGACCAATTATTTCAGAAGAAAATAGTTGTCTTCCCTCCAGTCTAATGGTTTTTGAGAACCACTGAATCTCATGAAACTGACTCTGTTAACACATTGGATCCAGCCAATTAGGAGCTTAGTTTATTGGATAAGAAAAGTTAAGAAAATCTTTCTTATTAACCATAACTATACTAACTGAAATGTATATAAGAAAAGCTGTATCTCTTAACTCACTATGCATTCTGGCCCTTGAAGTCAACTAGAATATAACCAGAAGTCATTAATCTTCAGAAAATTAACATCTAATTTTCTGTCCAGACATGGTTGCTCCTAGAAAGCAAGGAATATTCTGAAAAAAATCTTACCTTCAGAAGGTAGCATTTGGACAACAGCCCCTTTGTCTGAAGAGTCTTGTTTCAAGGATTTACTGGTATCATTCACTTCAAATGAATTCCCAAGAAGTGATCTTCTGAGGGGAAAAAATGAAAAAATTACACTTCCAATGAAAAAGGTAATTCAGCTGGAGGCTGGGAAGTTATTCTTTGGTACTCTTTACTGATTTTATTTGGAAGCTGCTTCTTAACTCTCACACAACTCAGAAACTATAGCTAGCTGCACCATAGCTCTATACATTTCAGTATAAGCATATTATATCAGAGACCTTATCTCTTGTGCATTTCCAAAATTGACTGGATTGCCTGAATCCCACTGAACATTATGTCTCTTTTCCCCCCATCATTTATTATTTTCTGCTTATTTGGCCAGGCTACTTACAAAATCACTCAGTATAATCTATTTATGTATCTATTCTCAGTGAAAGTTTATTAAGAACATATTCCATGCCTGGAAATCTATAATTACTTGTACCACAAAAGTAAACTAAAAATGTCAGGCCATAAGAAATTAAAAGCCCATTTGATGAATCAAGCACAGAAATAAAGACCTGAGAAGTAACTTAGTAAATGGTCTCATAGAGGTAGATACAGTTTTAGGACTGTTGAGGGTTTAGAGTTGTTGAGAAAGTCCTCCATTTAGGGATACCTGTTATTACCCACAGCTATAACTCCTAGTTACTGTAATGCCCACTATTAACTGGATATTAGATGGGCTTTTAATAATATTTAGCTACAACCAAATGTTATCAAGCTTAAGAAGAGGGAGATCTATCAGATCCTATCCATCTTGGGTTTTTTTCCAGTAAACATGATATTCCCTGATAAAACAGTCATACCTGCAAGGGTGTCCAAAAGACCACAGGTAGGAATGGAGAATCACTGACTTAAAATTAAGTTGTTATCTTACTCTCTGGAGATAGAATTCAAGAAAGGCAAAGGCATAGACAATTTCTCTTCCCTTTTAGGCCCCATCATTACCTGGCAGGGGGAAACAAGAGGAAAAATAACATTTTAAGACAAAATATGCATACATAGTATAAATTTTAAATATATGTACATATAAACTATATATATTTTTAAATATTACACAAACACATGTACATGTCATCTAATTTAACAATAAAACATGCACAAATTGTGGGTATAGTGCTATACAGACTGGAAAGAGTGGATATTGCTAAGTTCTTGTGTGTCACATGCACAACCTTCAAACATGCATTGCTCTCCCTTCCACCTGACATTGAATAGACCCAAACAATGGGTGGCTAGTAATTATTTTATCAAGGTAAAATATTCTTTTTCTATTAAGGCTAAATGTTATCAAACATTTATATATATATATATACACACACACACACACACACACACACACACACACATATATATATGTATATATGTGTGTGTGTGTGTATATATATACGTATATATGTATGTATGTATATATATATACGTATATATATACATACATATATATGTATGTGTATATATATATATATCTCAATAAAAACATGGTTTTTCTATTACCATCTCATGAAGTCCAAGAGAAGCTCCCACAGTTCCATTGGCAAAAGAAAATTGTTTCTAGCTTATCAATTTTCACAAGACCATCTTTAAAAGAAAATATGCATGTCAATAACATCTAAATATTTGGAAGGATTGGATTAAACCAAATATCTCTTTTATAATAACAGTCTAATATTTACTCCAAAGCAATAATCTCGTGAAAGGATACATTCCTGTGCAAGAATCATAAATGTTCTAACCACTCTTCATCTAAAAGAATTCATAAATACAATATTTTTATCTATGATTGTGAAGAAAGCTCATACTGTAAATCATCAGTTTTATTTATTTATTTATTTATTTATTTTTTCAACGTTTATTTATTTTTGGGACAGAGAGAGACAGAGCATGAACAGGGGAGGGGCAGACGGAGAGGGAGACACAAAATCGGAAACAGGCTCCAGGCTCCAGGCTCCAGGCTCCAGGCTCCAGGCTCCAGGCTCCAGGCTCCGAGCCATCAGCCCAGAGCCTGACGCGGGGCTCGAACTCACGGACCGCGAGATCGTGACCTGGCTGAAGTCGGACGCTTAACCGACTGCGCCACCCAGGCGCCCCAAGTTTTAAACAACTTCAATAAAACAATAAAGTATAGGTGTTATAAAATGAAGAGTACACTTCATTAATATATTCAGGGTATCCTCAAAAATGCACAGAACAATGGCTTACATTTGATTTTCTGATCTCAAATTTGCTGATTACTCAGTAAAAAATAAAGAATTGTGTGTATCCTAAAGCAATGTCCTAACAATGTCTTTCTGAAGTCATCTGCAGAACACCATATCTCAACTTTAATCAAATGTATTTAGGTTTCTTTTTCATCATGTCAACCATTAAAATATCTTTAAATACTAGCTTTATGTAAAGGTATAAAATTTTTAAATTTACATTAAAGAAAAAAGTAGGCAAAAAACATAATTGTTAAAACATGCTTTTGTCTTCAGAATATAAACATGCTGATGTAATATCGTCTTATTTCATTTCGTTTCCTGACAAGTTTAGAAACATTTATCATAATGTAGCAGCTTATATTTCTATTTTCAAACACATTTTCCCCAAAATAATCTTACCTAAATTTTCAATTACAGATATTTTAAAGATGCTATTTTTATAAGATCTACATATTTCATCATACATTGGCATACATGTTAGTAGCTCTAGATAATTTGTTTCCAATAGAACTTTGGCTCCTGCTGAACTAAGGTTTATAAATCCCGGGGCCAGAGTAATAGTATATCACTGTGCATACATAATTCTCTCGTCTAAGAGTAAATTTGGTCCCGAAAATTGCTGTTGGAAAATGCATGAATATGGACGTTAGAGTTTTCTTAAAGTCCTAATGGAAGACAAGTAGACTTTCCCTTCAAAGGAACCATAGAGACACAGTTCTTCAAAAAGTATTAATATCTAAGTACTTCAAAAAGTATTAATATCTAATGATAGGATAATGTATCATGGAAGAGAAAGATATTAGGTGAATCTAAATGGGAAAAGAAACACAATCTTCTAAAATTACTGTCTCTGCAAAGCCTGTTACTACTGAGGAAATCTTGGCAAAGTATAGCAACTGCTCTGGCTTCTATTACACTTGATTCTTACACAGTTAGATGACAGAAATATATTAATTTCTTTAGACTTGTATGACAGTGTGTCTCAACCTTTTTTTATTATCACGTGATTGGATATCCTTTTTAGACATTTTCCCCTAGTTTTCAATCCTCCCCCCCACCAATTTTAATACCACAAGTATTCTGTATATCTGCTTAAGTGTGTATGTGCATGGTGACTGTTTGGAGGGCCATAAACCACTATAATATTTAAGATTTCTTTTGCTCCCAAGAATTACTTTTCACCTCAGAAGTATGACATCAACTATGTTGAGAATCATGGGGTATAGTAATTTGAGAAAAATAACTAAACAGGTAGGAAGCATATAGAGTCTTCCAGCTTATCATGAAATGTATTTGGGGTAGTTTCCCATTCTCTTCTAATGCTCGTACTCAACAGGACACACTACTGAGGGCTCAGGGATGTTCTCTCAGTCACATATCTCACTTTGGTCCAATATAATCTTTATGCCCGAAAAAGGAACTGTGCCTTTATGCTTTGGGCTAAGCACATAAATGTCAAAAATTCTAGAATACACAGGAATGAAAATCATGGAGGACTCACCATATTATTAATGTATACATGTGATGTGATTACAAAAGTTCTCATAAAATAGATTAAATTATTGGCTAGTTAAATATTGGCTAAAAACATAGATAAATATGAATGAGTGATATTATATTGTCAAGGGAACTTCTGGAAGATTTGCAGAGATAACCATTGTTGAGATGGAAATCTAAGTATCAGTGTTTAGTTCCTGAGTCTTAAGTGCAACTAAAACCTTGGATTCCTCCATATCCATCTCCCTTCAAGAAAACACGAGACAAATAACATTTCTAATGGAGTCCACAGTCAGTAGTGATGGCCCTCTTTCATTCTTAACTAGTTATTTATGTCTTCTCACTTTGTTTCGTGTTCAGTCTAACTAAAGGCTTGTCAGTTTCATTAATCTTTGCAGAAATCCAGCTTTTGGTCTCATGGGTTTTCTTCCTAGTAATTCTGGGTTTTGTTTTTATTTCATTGATTTTTGCTCAAATATTTATTATTTACTTCCTTTCACTTGATTTTCTAGTTTAGTCTTTTTCTTATTTTTTAAAGCGGAAGTTTAGGTTATTTATTTGATGTATTTATATTTACTCTTTTCTGATAGTCATTTAAAACTATAAATTTTCTAGGGCACCTGGGTGGCTCATTTGGTTAAGCCACCAACTTCATTTTGGCTCAGGTCATGATCTCACGTTTTGTGAATTTGAGCCCTGAATCAGTCTCTGCACCAGGCTCTGCACTGATGGCACAAAGCTTGCTTCAGATTATCTTTCTCTTCCTCTCTCTTCCCCTCACTTGCTCGTGCTGTCTCTCTCAAAATAAATAAACTTAAAACAATTTTTTAATGTTTATTTTTGACAGAGAGAGAGGCACAGAGTGTGAGCAGGGGAGGGTTATTTTTGACAGAGAGACAGGGAGACACATAATCCAAAACAGGCTCCAGGCTCTGAGATGTCAGCACAGAGCCCAACGTGGGGCTCGAACTCATGAACCATGAGATCATGACCTGAGCCAAAGTCCGAAACCCAACTGACTGAGCCACCCAGGCACCCCTTAAAAATTTTTTTAAAACTATAATTTTCTTCTAAGCATCTCTTTTTATGTATCCCATTCAATTCTAAATGTTTTCTAGTTTTTTTTCATGATTTTATCTTTGACCAATTGGTTCTTTGAAGTATGTTAATTTTCAAATATTTGGTGATTTCCCAGATTTATTTGTTTTGATTTCTAACTTAATTCCCCTATGGCTATAGACCATACTTTACATGATTTTAATATTTTTAAATTCATTGAGTCTAGTTGTATGATGTAGCATATGGTCTATGCTGGAGAATACTCCAGATGTTTTTGAAAATAGTTTGTTTTCTGCTGTTGCTGAGTGTGTGTGTGTGTGTGTGTGTGTGTATCAGATCAAATTTATTGGTAAGATTGCTCAAGTATGCTATAACCACACTGATTCTCTAATTGGTCTGTCAATTATTAAGAAGAAGGTACTAAAGTGTCCAGTTATTATTACTGAACTATCTACTTATCCCTTCAACCATGTCTGTTTTTCCTTTGTTATTTGAGGCACTGTGGTTAACTGATTATGTTTTATATCTATCTATCTATCTATCTATCTATCATCTACCAATCTATCATCTATCTATCTGATTAATTAAACCATCTATCACTATATAATATTCTTTTTCATTTCTAATAATAGTTTACATTAATGTCTGTTTTCTCTGATGTCAGAATAGCCATTCCAGTTCCTTTTTGGGTATTCCTTGCGTAATACAGCTTTATCCATCATTTTAGTTTCAAACTGTTTTTGTATTTCATTCTAAATTGTATCTTTCATAAATAATATATAGCTATTTAATTTTTGATGGAATCTTTCAGTTTCTGTCTTTTAAATTTAATATAATAGTCATAGGGTGGGATTTATGTTTGCCATTTTTCTTTTTTTGATGTCTTACATCTTTTTGGTTTCTATGTTCATTCTTAGATGCTTTCTTTTGTTTTAAGTATTACACTGTTTAAATTCTTTGTACTTCTTTTAATATTTTTGAGTTATTATTGAAGACTCATCCTACTCTTTATAAAGTATATTTTAAATTATCATAATTTCAGGTTAACACTAACTTCGTTATATAGCATTTATATGTCTTGAACTCAGTTTCAGAAAAGTGCTTCTGTCACTCATGTTTTCCATATATTCCAACAGATAAATTATTGATGCTATCGTTTATCCAGGCATGTTTATAACCATGACTATGAGCATGAAATAGGTGACAGAAACTAAACACTAAGGATTCTGACATCACTGGACACTGTGATCATGTTTTGAAGTCAGAGAGACCAGCAAACACAATCAATAACTGGCTAGCATAGACAGAATCTCACTGTCATTTGGATCATTATAGTTCCTTAAAAGAATATCAGTATTCATGGGACAAAATGCATACCTACTGCTTAATTTTCATATATTTGTTATCACATAACATAGAAAAGAAAGGCAAAAATCCATAATCTCTTTTAATTTTGACCATCTAACAGCCCTCAAGGAATCAATAATCACTGAGAAAATTATGCAGCTCAGACAAATGTGTAAATGGCTCATGTGTAGGCACAACCATTTCTCAAATTTTCAGAACTACCATGAGAGTGCATCATTGCATTTCTTCTCAGATAAGAGAGCTGGTAAAAGTGACAAAATCAACTGTTCTTTGGTGAGATGTCAAGAATTCCATGAAATTACTATCTTAACCTCCAACCTACAAATCACAAGGACAATCAGAGGAGCTGAAAAAGAAAAACTTTTATATTCAGTGTTTATTGATAAGAGGTTATAAGTAATTATATACATTCATTGACCATGACAAGAAAAAAGTATACTTGTTCCATGGAATAGAATAGTATACAAAGTTATTTGTTCTAAGACCTAGTCAAAGTTTCTCCAAAGAATTCTAAGCATCATTCGTCAAAACTAGGATCTCCCTTTAAACAGAAATGAACAGACCAAAGTAATATGAATATTAACGATTAAAATTCTAAGAACTTGAAATGCAATAATTTCACCATTAAAAATATTTAATGCAGGGGCACCTGGGTGGCTCAGTTGGTTAAGCATCCAACTTCAGCTCAGGTCATAATCTCATGGTTCATGAGTTTAAGCCCCGTGTCAGGCTCTATGCTAACAGCTAGGAGCCTGGATCCTGCTTCAGATTCTGTGTCTCCCTCTCTTTCTGCCCCATTCCCTGCTTCCACTCTGTCTTTCTTTTTCAAAATATAAGTAAACATTAAAAAATTTTAAAAATATTTAATGCAGTATGTACTTGACTCCATCACTCAAATGTCTAGAAAAATTCTCTTTGGGTGACAAGAAATCAAACACTATGAATTCTTGTGACTGGATTAACAAGCAAATTAAGATACTCTCTGAGAAATTCTCATACATAGAAACCACTGTTCAGCTTCCATTATGTTTCCTTTATCTAAAAAAATAATTGGTAACTAATGACTTAATATCTTTTGAATTGACTATCTAATTTACCTCAATGGACTATGCCTTACAAGATTGCAGCATATAAGGAAATCAGGTGAATGGCTTAAGGGTAGACAAAAACATAACTCATTGGTCTCAGTACTCATGTGCTGGTCCCCCAGTGTCTGATTATCATGAGTCTATGGTTGCTGCCAGCCAAGCATTCACAGAGTACCGTGTCATTCCTAAATTAGATATTTATAGATCTCCGTACAACTCAATCAGCTTAGGTTTCAAATACCACAGACCTGGCTTGTACTACTACCTGACAAATATATGTATTTGCCTTACAGGATCCTTCAGCAGACTTCAACTCACAGAAGTGATTTTGTCACTCATTTTGTTCAGATTCCACATTTATAAAAGGGACGTTGATCCTAAGATATGTGGTAGACACTGAGTACTCTAGATTCCGTCTCCCTGGGACACACCTATACCATTTAATCATGGAGACTGGTCATCACAGTCAATGACTCAATTTCACAACTGATGAGTACAATCAGAGTTTTACTGTCATATGAATGTTAGAATGTCCTAAGAGGAATGACAGTATTTTCAGGACAAAATACTAATGTTAGAATTCCTGTTGGAATTCTTTCAAGAAAAGGGAATAAACTCATATGAGACCCAGATAGTGTTCTTGTCAACCTGTGGAAACAGAGTAAAAATATGGAAAGATGTGTATACACATCCTTTTGTCAAACATTCGTAACACAGAAAGGATTATAATACACCTTCATATCAAAAGAACTCATGTTACTTAACTAGGATGTTTCTGTTGTTATTCAAAAAGAGAAGTCATAAAAATCTTGGAAATAAAAGAGACAAAATATTGGACGGCTCACTGATAATTAAGAAGTCACATTGGATTAACAGCTACTTCACAAAACCAATTATCTACTTAATTACAGATAAGTATTTTACTTAAAAAGCCATAAAAGTACATTTATTTAAAATTGATTATAACCCTTGGAGTGCATTGGTTTGTTCCATTCCAGAGAAAAGGAACAGATAAAAATGACAAAATCAGCACTTCTTTGCTACAATGATGAGTATTCTATGACATTCATAAAATTATTCCATTCTACAAAAGCACAAAGGAAATTTAAAAAGTTGTGAAATAACCTTCCCAGATGAATGGTTACTGATAAGAGGTAGTTAAGGAATTAACCATATATTCCCTTGACTACATAACTAGAAAAATGCTTTTCCTCAGAAAAGGTGGTAGAGAAAGTCAAATTTCTAATACATCAGTCTCAAGGTATTAGATCCAGAGCACCCCCAGCATTACTCACTACGATTATAACTTATCTTTATGCATATAAACCTATTGATGGAATATAAACATTAGCCAATTATATCAACATAAAACTTCAATAATTAGAAATTTAATAATTTCATGTTAAAATGTTTAATGAAATACCTAGTTTAATCCATCATGAAATATCTAGAAAATTTCTTCCTGAGTGACAAGAAAAAGAAAAAAAAGTTCTAATCCCTGCAACTGGGCTAGCAGGCAAATTAAAACATATAAGATCATCCAATAAATATAATCTATTCTTCGATTTTCCCATAATTATTCTATTTAAGAGATAAATGACTAGCAAAAATGAATAATTTCTAATTGACTATCTAATAAGACCTAAACATGTTGATACTCACAAATGACTATGACTAAAGAAATGGTGTAAATAGCTCATGTGTAGGCACAACTATTTCTCACAGTGTTCACTACTCATGTGCTGGTTCTCCACAGTCTGTTTACTGTGGGCTTATGAGGGCTACCAGTCAAGCACTCAGAGTTGCCATGTCATTCCATAATAGTTATTTATTGCCTCTGTACAATTCATTTCCACTAGCATTCATCAGCATGCTAATTTTCCAATGCTATTGTCTTTTTTATTTGGTACTATGTCCTGACCAAATTGAATTCTCTTACACATTTTTTTCTTTTTTTTTTTTTTTTTTTTTTTTTTTTTTGTCTAGCATTATGGTCCCTGTGCTGGATCTCAGCTCACAGAAGTGATTTTGTCATTCATTTTCTTCTGATGTCAACAAGACCCATTTTTGAAGTCATCACTGATCCAAGCACATTTGCAAAAGGGATTTTGATCCTGATATAAAAAGGCAGACATTAAGAAATTAGGATTGTCTCACTAGGACACACTGAATCATACTATTCAATTATGGAGACTAGCCACTACTGTCAAGGACCCAGCCTCATGACTAACTAACTTAGCCAAATTCTTATCATTAGAGTGTTATAATTCACTGAGAGGAATGCCAGTATCTTTGGGGAAAAATGCTTACCAGCAAGAAAATTCCCACTGACGCTTGAGGATGGGAGGCAGAATTTTTCCTAACACTTTCTTTCATTTCATGTCTCAAGGGGAAGAAATAAAAGATTTTATATGAAACTGAGTTCTTAGTCCATGTTGATCTGCTAGCATAGAATAAAATTAGGGAAAAATGAGAAGCATACATATCCATCTGTATCATGTACAACACAAGAGGTTTACTATACATAAGTATATATAATACTATCTTTCAAGTAAGATCTTCTGATATTATTTAATAGAAGAAGCATACAAATTCTGGGGGTAGGGGGAAGTACACAGAATCCTCAGATGACCAAGGTTATAAAGGCCTTACATTGTTTGTATTAACAGATTCTCAAAATCATTTGTAATTTTGTTTTTTAAAGATAAATCATAGAATGTAAATAATAATAAATAATAAATTTTATTAAACATGCAATGTTACCTCTGGAGTGCACTGTTCTGATTATTCCCATAAAAGTGAGCTGGTAACAAGTAACAAAATCAGTAGCTCATTGGAGCAGTAATAGGAATTCCATCCAATTCCACTATCACCTCTAAACCTATAAAAAATATACAGGGAAATTAGAAACTTTGACAAACAAAACCACCATAATTGGAAATTTACTAATAACAAATTATAAAAAAATAAACTATAGTCACGTGACTATCTATGTAACAACAAAATTTATGCTCAGTACTTGAAACAGGGAAGCATTGAAGGTCATAAGACCTTGGTCTCAAAGTTTCCCCAAATGGCCTCCATCAGCATCAGGCATTAAAACTAGGATGTCCCCCCATCTTGCACTGTTGGTAGGAATGCAAACCGGTGCAGCCACTCTGGAAAACAGTGTAGAGGTTCCTCAAAAAATTAAAAATAGACCTACCCTATGACCCAGCAATAGCACTGCTAGGAATTTACCCAAGGGATACAGGAGTACTGATGCATAGGGGCACTTGTACCCCAATGTTTATAGCAGCACTCTCAACAATAGCCAAATTGTGGAAAGAGCCTAAATGTCCATCAACTGATGAATGGATAAAGAAATTGTGGTTTATATACAGAATGGAGTACTACATGGCAATGAGAAAGAATGAAATATGGCCCTTTGTAGCAACGTGGATGGAACTGGAGAGTGTGATGCTAAGTGAAATAAGCCATACAGAGAAAGACAGATACCATATGTTTTCACTTTTATGTGGATCCTGAGAAACTTAACAGAAACCCATGGGGGAGGGGAAGAAAAAAAAAAAAGAAAAAAAAGAGGTTAGAGTGGGAGAGAGAGCCAAAGCATAAGAGACTCTTAAAAACTGAGAACTGGGGCACCTGGGTGGCTCAGTTGGTTAAGCGTCCGACTTCGGCTCAGGTCACGATCTCACGGTCCGTGAGTTCAAGCCCCCCGTTGGGCTCTGGGATGATGGCTCAGAGCCTGGAGCCTGCTTCCGATTCTGTGTCTCCCTCTCTCTCTGCCCCTCCCCCGTTCATGCTCTGTCTCTCTCTGTCTCAAAAATAAATAAACGTTAAAAAAAAACAACAACTGAGAACTGAGGGTTGATGGGGGGGTGGGAGGGAGGGTAGTGTAGGTGATGGGTATTGAAGAGGGTATCTTTTGGGATGAGCACAGGGTGTTGCATGTATAATAATAAAAAAAGAGACCAAAAAAACCAAAAAAACCCAAAAATAAATAAATAATAAAACTGGATGTTCCCTTCAATGTTAACTATGAAGCTTACTAACAAAATATGAATATTAGGCAGTAAAATCTACCTAAAACACCAAGAATTAAAAATGTAATCATTTTATAATTAAAAATGTTTAGTGCAGCATCTACTTAAGTCCACAGCCCAAATGTCTATTAGGGTGACAGAGGGAAAATGTGTTGCAATTCTTGTGATTTCATCAGCAAGGAGATTAAAACATGCTTTAAGAAGTTTTGACAAATATAAACTACTCTTCAATTTACACATTTCTTTTACTTAAAACATAAATCAGTAAACACTCATATCCTTTACGTTAATTACCTAGTTGATCTCAATCAACTTCTCCTCACTCTGAAGATTTTGGCATGTAAGAAAAATGTTTGAATGGCTCAAGGGTAGGCATAACCACTGGTCTCTCTCCTCACATTCTGGTTCTCCAGGGTCTGGTTATTATGAATATATGGATGCTGCCAGCCAGGCACTCAAAGAGTTGTCATGTTATTCCTAAATCAGAAATTGATAGATCTCTGTATAGTTCATTATCCTTAATGTATGCAATCAGGATAGAATTCAATTACTATAGGCCTATTAGTAACATCAGCTGACCAAACTGAACCCCTTCCACATTTTTGCCTAGTATGGTGTCTTGTGATGGACTTCAGTTCACAGAAGTGACTTTCTCACTCATTTTGTTCAGATTCCAATGAGAATCATTGTTCCAGGCACACTTAAAAAAAATCTTGATCCTGACATATATGACAGACATTGAGTACCCCAGATTATTTCACCCTGAGACACAATAAACCATAGTATTTAATCATGGAGACCAGTCATCACAGTTAATGATCTGGCTTCATGGCTGACAAGCACAGGCAGAGTCATAATGTAATAGGAGTGCTACAGTGTATTGAGAGAAGTGTCAATATCTTCAGGACAAAATGCTTACTGGTGGTACAATTCCTACTGGTTCTTGAGGATGAGATGGTAGAATTATTCCCAATACTTTGTTCCTTGTCACATCTCAAGAGGAAGGAGATACTTTTTATTCATATGAAACCAAGGTTTTGTTTCACATTAACCTGTGGAAATAGAGTAAAAATATGGAAATATTAGAAGTATACATGTCCATTTGTCAACCGTGGAAAAGACTGGATGGTTCATCATGTACCTGCACGTAAAATATACTAATTGATTACTCTACTAGGATTTTTCTGATATTATTAGAAATGAGACAGAAGCCTCAGATGACTCAGCAAGTTATTAAACTTCACATTTGTTGGATTCATAGAGTTTTTGCAAAACCAATTACATTATTTATTAGTTAAAAAGTGTTATTAAAGGAGTGCACTTGCTGCAATGAGCACAGGGTGTTGTGTAGAAGTGTTGAATCACTATATTGTACACCTGAAACTAATATTACACCATATGTTAGCTAACCTAGATTTAAATCAAAAGTTAAAAATAAAAATGATTCATGAAAAATAAATTTATTAAAAATTGCAATGTTAACCCTGGAAATCAGTGTTCTGAACATTTCCAGAAGAGGAAATTTGTACAAGTAACAACATCAGCAATTCAAATGGTGTAGCAGGAACAATTTCAAGCAATTCCAATGTAATTTCCAACCTATTATGCTTGGAGTAAATTATGGAAGTTGAAAATAAAAACTTCCTAATTGAAAGTTTACTATTAACAGGTTACAAGGAATTAACCATAGATATGCACGTGACAACCTACATGACAAGAAAATTATAGTCACTCCTGAAGCAGAAGTCATCTTTTATTTAGAAGATACTGAGGTCAATGTTTCACCAATTATTTCCCTTAGGATCATTCATTATAACTATAATCCATCTTTATTTTTTAAATTTAAATTCAGGTTAGTTAACATATAATGTAGTATTGGTTTCAGGAGTAGAATTCAGTGATTCATCACTTGCATATAACACCCAGTGCTTATCGCAAGTGCCTTTCTTAATGCTCATCATCCATTTAGCCCATTCCACCACCCAACCCCCTCCAGCAACTCTACGTTTGTTCTCTGTATTCAAGGGTTTCTTATGGTTTGTCTCCTTCTCTGTTTTTACCTTATTTTTTCTTCTTTTCCCCATGTTCATCTGTTGTGTTTCTTAATTTCCACATATGAGTGAAATCATATATTTACCTCTGACTTATTTCACTTAGCATAATACACTCTAGTTCCATCCATGATGTTTCATATGGCAAGATTTCATTCTTTTTGATCACTGAGAAATATTCCATTACACACACACACACACACACACACACACACACACACACCTTTATATGTTCATAAGTCTATGGATATTTGAGCTCTTTCCATAATTCGGCTATTGTGGACAGAGTTGCTATAAATATTGGGGTGTATGGGCCCCTTCAAATCAGCATTTTTGTATCCTTGGCATAAATATGTGGTAGTGCAATTGCTAGTTTGTAGGGTAGTTCTATTTTTTGAATGTTTTAAAATTTATTTTGAGAGGGGGGAGGAGCAGAGAGAGAGGGAAAGAGAGAATTCCAAGCAGGCTCCATGTTGTCTGTATAGATCCTGATACAGGGCTTGATATTATGAACTGTGGGATGATGACCTGAGCCGAAACCAAGAGTCCTGAGCCACCCAGGTTCTCTGGGGTAGTTCTATTTTTAATTTTAATTTTAATTTTTTAATTTTTTTTTCAACGTTTATTTATTTTTGGGACAGAGAGAGACAGAGCATGAACGGGGGAGGGGCAGAGAGAAAGGGAGACACAGAATCGGAAACAGGCTCCAGGCTCTGAGCCATCAGCCCAGAGCCCGATGCGGGGCTCGAACTCACGGACCGCGAGATCGTGACCTGGCTGAAGTCGGATGCTTAACCGACTGCACCACCCAGGCGCCCCTCTATTTTTAATTTTTAAGAGAACCTCCATACTATTTTCCAGAGTGGCTGAGCCAGTTTGCATTCTCACCAACAGTGCAAAAGTTTTCCCTTTTCTCTGACTCCTCGCTATCATCTGCTATTTCCTAAGTTTGTTTTAGCCATTCTGACAGGTGTGAGGTGCTATCTCATTTTGGTTTTGATTTGTATTTCCTTGATTGATGAGTGATGTTGAGCACCTTTCCACGTGTCTGTTAGCCATCTGGATGTCTTCTTTGGATAAGTGTCTATTCATGTCTTCTGCCCATTTCTTCACTGGATTATTTGGGGGTTTGGAGGCTGATGAGTGTGATAAGCTCTTTACAGATTTTGGATACTAACCATTTATCTGATAGGTCATTTGCAAATATCTTCTCCAATTCCATCACTTGGCTTTTAGTTTTGTTGACTGCTTTGTAGTGCAGAAGCTTTTATCTTTATGAGGTCCCATTGTTGATTTTTGGTTTTGTTTTCCTTGCCTCTGAAGATATGGCTAGTAAGATGTTGCTGTGGCTGAGGTCAAAGAGGTTTCTGCCATTTTTCTCCTCTAGGATTTTGATGGTTTCCTATCTTACATTTAGGTCTTTCATCCATTTTGAGCTTATTTTTGTGTATGTGTAAGAAAGTGGTCCAGTTTCTTCTGCATGTATCTGCCCAGTTTTCCCAGCACCATTTGTTGAAGAGACTTTTTTCCACTGGATATTCTTTCCTGCTTTGTTGAAGTTGGCCATACATTTGTGAGTCCATTTGTAGGTTCTCTATTCTGTTCCTTTGGTATATGTCTGTTTTTGTTCCAGTACCACACTGTCCTGATGATTACAGCTTATGGTTTGCCTCCATATTGTGATGCCTCCAGCTTTGGTTTTCTTTTTCAACATTACTTTGGCTCTTTGGGGTCCTTTCTGGTTCCATACAAATTTTAGAATTGTTTGTTCCAGCTGTGAAGAATGCTGATGTTATTTTAACAGGGATTGCATTAAATGTGTAGATTGCTTTGGGTAGTATAGATATTTTAACAATATTTGTTCTTCCCATTCCTGAGCAAAGAATGTGTTTCCATTTCTTTGTGTCTTCTTCAATCCTTTCATAAGCTTTCTACAGTTTTCAGCATATATATCCTTTACCTCTTTGTTTGGTTTATTCCTAGATATTTTATGGCTTTTGGTGCAATTGTAAATGGGATCAATTCCTTGATTGCTCTTTATGTGGCTTCATTATTGGTGTGTAGAAATGCAGTGGATTTCTGTATATGTATTTATATCCTGTGACTTCATTGAATTTGTGTATCAGTTCTAGCAGTTTTTTGGAGTCTTTTGGGTCTTCCACATAGAATGTCATGTCAACTACGAAGAGTGAAAGTTTGACTTCTTCTTTGCCAATTTGGAAGCCTTTTATTTCTTTTTGTTGTCTGATTGATGAGACTAGGACTTCCAGTACTATCATGAACCACAGTGGTGAGAGTGGACATCCCTATTCTGTTCTTGACCTTAGGGGAAAAGCTCTCAGTTTTTTCCCTTTGAGGATGATATTAGCTGTGGATCTATAATCCACATTTAAATACATATAAAATTGGCTGGGGAAATATTAGCAAATGAAATCTACCTTGAATACCAAGAACTGGAAATTAATTATTTCACGATTTTAAAATGTTTTATGTAGCATCTATCTGAATGCTTTACTCTAATGTCTAGAAAATTGCCTCCTGGCTGATAGCAAAAAACAACTATTCCACTTCCTGTGACTGCAACATCAATCAAATTAAAACACTCTAAAACATTCACAGGAATAAAACCAACTTCAAAATTACCAATTGTTTATTTTATTTAAGAGATAAATGCCAAATAAGAGTCATAAGTTCTTCAAATAAGCTATCAAATTGACATCAATAGACTGCTTCTTATTAAGCATATTGTAGCATCTAAGTAAATAGCATGAATGTCCTACATAGGCACAACCATTTTCCACTCAGATAATTACTCATGTGCTTGTTTTACATGGTCTGTTTAGTATGAGTATATGGATGCTACCTGTGAAACAAATAGAATTTTATCATTTTACCCAACAATTAGATATTTATAGACAACTATAATTAACTGCAATTAACTTTGCTTAATATGTAGTCAGGTTAGCTTTCAAGTACCCTGTTGGTACTACTACCTGACCAACTGAATTCTTTACACAGTTTTAGCCTTGCATGGTCCCTATTCTGGAGCTCAGCTCATAGAAGTGACTTGTTATTCATTTTCTTCAGATTTATATAAGATCCACTTTTTTTTGAAGTCTTTATTGATATGGGCATATTTATAAAATAGATCTTTAGAATGGATATGTGACAGACACTCAAGAACTCAGGATTCTATCACCCTGAGAAATGCTTACCCAGCCCCATGGCTGACCAGAGTAGCCAGTATTACTGGAGTGTTACTGAAGTATTATGATTCCCTAAGAGAAATGTCAGCACTTTCAGGACAAAATGATTACTGATGTTAGAATTCCCACTGGCCCTTGAGGACGGGAGGCATAATTATTCCCAACAGTTTCTCTCATGTCATACATCAAGGAGAAGTATTAAACTCATATATATGAAACCTAGTTTTTGGCCCACACCTACCTTTGGTTAAAAAGTATAAATGTGGAAAGATGAATGGCATATATGACCATTTGTCAAAGTTGCATTAGGCAGGGGTACTCACTATGTACCTTTCTGTAAAAATACACTAATTTATTATTACTATAGGATATTTCTGGTTATTCAAAATAGAAGAAAAATCTGAAAAATAAAGGAGACTGAAACTTCACATATTCCCACAATTATTAATGCTAATAATAGTTTGTATTAACCAACTATACACTAATTGAATTAAATTTGGATTACTTAAAAAAAATAATAAGACAACAAAGATACATAAATTTGCTACAAGTTTGGTGTTAAAATTAGGAGTATATTGTTTTTTCCCTTCCCAGATAAGGGATCACTTCAAAATCAGCACTTCATTGGTGCAGTGATGAGATTCCATGGAATTCTGATACTACACTCTATCTACAAAGTATATAGGAAGTTAGAGAAGTTGCAAAACAAAATTTTCCTAATGGAATATTTAGTTATAAAAAACTATAAGAATTCTTCATGGATATTCATTGGGCCATCTGATGACAATTGTTATGCTCACAATTTTGATCTCAACAGTACAGAAATAATTTTTTCTAAGATATTTGCCTAAAAATTTCCCCAGTAAATTCACTGAGAAATGATTTATTATAACTATTGTGTTTCTCTACACACATTAGAAACCCATTTATGATAAATGAAAGAGGCTAATGTAATTCATGTAAGCATACAAGAATTTAAAATATAACTGTCTCACATATAAAAATGTTTAATCTACCATGTAGTTGAAGCCATCACTCAAAAGTATATGAAATTTCTTGCTTAGATCATAGAAAAAACAAAGAAAACAATATGTAATCAACTGTTCCAATCCTAATAGGTGGGTTGACAAGGAAATTAAAATATACTGTGAGGATTCAACATAGAGTGCCTACTCTTGAAACACACATTGTTTTACTTAATAGAAAATGATAAGTAAAATTTCATAATATCTTTGGATTTTGACAATCTAAGCTCACTAAAGACACCCATCATCACTCAGAAGTTTCCAGCAGCTCAAACATGTGAATAACTCAAGTGTAGTCACAAACATTTCTCATGGGACTCATTATTTATGTGGTGGTTCCCCAGGGTCTACTTATGACACATGTGTAAACACTGGCAGTCAAGTACACAAAGAGTAGTTATATCATCCCACAGTTGGTTATATACATCTTTTTACAACTCATTTCCTCTAGAATATGCCAGCATGTTTGTTTTACAATACCATAGCATTTTTTAAAATAACATTTGCTGACCAAACTGAATTCCTTTACACATTTTTACTCAGCATTATTCATGGACTAGACCTCAGCTCATAAAATTAATTTTTTCAACGTTTATTTATTTTTGGGACAGAGAGAGACAGAGCATGAATGGGGGAGGGGCAGAGAGAGAGGGAGACACAGAATTGGAAACAGGCTCCAGGCTCTGAGCCATCAGCCCAGAGCCCGATGTGGGGCTCGAACTCACGGACTGCGAGATCGTGACCTGGCTGAAGTCGGACGCTTAACTGACTGCGCCACCCAGGCGCCCCAAAATTAATTTTTGTTACTCACTTTGTTCATATTCCAACAAAATCCATTTGTGGAGTCATCATTTATCCAGGCACACTTATAAAAGGTACCATTATAATGAGATACATGGCATACACTAAGAATTCAGGATTCTGTTATACTAAGAGACATTGATCAACACTAAATTAATCATGGAGGCCAGAATCACTGGTGACCACATTTCTGAGTAGAATAACCAGAGGCTGATTGTCACTGAAGTGTTACAATACCCTGAGAGGTATTCCAGTATCTTCAGGACAAAATGCTTACCAATGTGAGAATTCCCACTGGCCCTTGAGGATGTTTTGGCCTAACTATGCCTGAAGTGCTTCTTCATGTCATATTTTATATGAAACCCATCTCTGTCCACCTTGAACTATATAGTAATAAAGTGTATATATATACATATATACGCATATATATATGTATATATATGAGAATAATGACTATTTTTCAACGAAGCAAAAGATGGTAAGATTCACTGTTTACCTAAATTTAAATTTAACTTTATTAATTAACTTGCTTGGATAGTTTTAAATACTATATTAAGAAGAAAAGAGAAAAAAAATTCTGGAAATAAAAAAAGACAGCATGAATGGCTCACCAGATTATTAATGCTTCACAGTATAAATAGAATGAGAACATAAAATAAACATATACCAATAAAAGATTAAAACAAGGATTTAGTTGTCTAACAAGTATTTAAAATTAGTGATGATAAACATGTTCATATTATAACTAAAAAATATGTGGAACAAAATAAAATTAAGCCAATGTCACATAAGTAATAAGAATCTTAAAAAAGAGAGAGAGAAACTTTATAAATGAAAATGATATAAAAATCTCATAGGATAGTCTCATTATTAGTCTTGACATAAGAGGAATATATTAAGTGAACTTAGTATGAATCAATAGATTTTATTCAATCTTGAAAAAAAAAGAAAATAATCTAAAAACACTTGGGGTACCTGGGTGGTTCAGTTGGTTAAGTATCCGACTTCGGCTCAGGTCATGATCTCACAGTTTGTGGGTTCAAGCCCCATGTCAGGCTGTGTCCTGTCAGCTCAGAGCCTGGAGCCTGCTTCATATTCTGTGTCTCCCTCTCTCTCTCTGCCTGTCACCCACTCATTCTCTCTCTCATTCTCTCTCTCTCTCTCTGTTTCTCTCTGTCTCAAAAGTAAATAAACGTTTTAAAAAATTTTTTTTAAAACTTATAAAATCACAGTGCAGAAGATGGTGGTGTAGTAGGGGGACCCAAATCTAGTCTCATCACTTGAACAGAGCTAGATCAACATCAAATCATATTGGACACCTAAAAAATTGATTTGAGGATTAAGAGAACATTCTGCACAATTTTAGGGAGACAATGTGGCAGGTGTATGGTGCAGAGAAGGGAATTGGGGAAGAGAAAAAGTGTGGTGCTGTAGAAGGGTAGGAGCCATTTTTGCAGAGAGGAGAAGGAAACAGAGTGAGAGAGAGCAATGCATTGAGTTTTCACAAGAAAAGCACTCCCTCAAAACCATTGATGGGGGAATAGTGAAAAACTGACTATTACAAGCTTTTATAAACAGTGGAACTCAATTTCTGAGTTCTTCAAAGTCTGCACCATTTGCTGGAGTGTATCCAGGCTGGTTGTGGTTTTCCTGGGGAGAAAAAAGGGGATGCCCAGGAGTGGATATCAGACAGTGTGGTGTGGGGATCCCTTTGGTTGAACTGGGGGAGAAACTTACCCTTCTTGGAGAGCATTTGAAAGAGGGTATAATGCCTCTCCAAGGACAAAAGACTTGGCTGGTGCCTTTAAGTGACCATTCAACCACAGGGTACACAGGTGTGTGCAGAGGGCAGATAAAGTGGCTGCAGCTTTTTACTGTGTTTCACCATAAGCTCCAGGTACCTGTGTGGCCATGCAACGGATTTTCTGAGACAGAACAGTGCCAAGCACAGTGCTGTAGGGATCTCCTCTGGAGGGTAGAGTGGGTCCATGTCTTTCTGGGTCCCATGCCTTGCTGGGTCCCAGATTGGGGTGTTGAACCCTACCACTGCAAGCAAGGAGGATATCTGCAGAGGACTGACCAGTCGGGAAGAGCAGCTAAAACACATCAGCAGAGCCCACACAGCATGCACCATAAACACTTCCTGAACTGACAGGCACTGGACAGTGTATAAGCCATTTTTAATATAGCAGTGCTCTCAGGTGCAGGAAACATAACAAGCATTAAAAACATGCAGACACAGAAATTTATAAAAAAATGACAAGACAGAGAAATTCTCCCCCAAAAGAAAGGTCAAGAAAAAAACATCCAGGGACTTGCTCAAAACAGATGTAAGTGATAAATCTGAATAATAATTTATTTATTTTATTTATTAAACAATTAATGTTTATTTTTGAGAGAGAAAGAGAAAGACAGAGTGTGAGTGTGAGAGGGACAGAGAGAGGAAGACATAGAATTCAAAGCAGGCCCAGGCTCTGAGCTGTCAGCATAGAGCCTGACATGGGGCTTGAACCCATGAGCCACAAGATCATGACATGAGCTGAAGTTGGACACTTAACCGACTGAGCCACCAAGGTGCCCCAAATCTGAACAATAATTTAGAACAACAGTCATAAGACTGCTAGCTTGGCTTGAAAAAAACATAGAGGGCACCAGAGAGTCACTTGTTACAGATATCAAAGACCTAACAACTAGTCAGGAAGAAATAAAAATTGCTAAAACTGAGATGCAAAACAAACTGAATAAAGCGACGATGAGGATTGAAGAAGCAAAAGACAGAATAGGTGATATGGAAGATACAATTATGGAAAATAATGAAGCGGAAAAAAGAGGGAATGGAAATTATTAGGTCACAAGGGGAGAATTAGAGAATTAGGTGATTCCATGAAATGAAATGATATCCATATCATAGGAGTCCCACAAGAAGAAGAGTGGGAAAAAGGGGCAGAAGTTTTATTTGAACAAATTATTGCTGAGAAGTTCCCTAATCTGAGGAAAGATACAGGCATTCAAGTCCAAGAGTCACAGAGAATTCCCATCAAAATTAACAGAAACAGGTCAACACTATGATATATCATAGAGAAACTTGCAAAATACAAAGATAAAGAGAATTCTGAAAGCAGCTAGGGACAAAAAGTTCCTTAATCTATAAAGGTAAATACCTAAGGTTACCAGCAGACCTATCTACTGAAACTTCGCAGGTCAGAAGGGAGTGGCAGGAATATTCAATGTACTGAATAGAAAAATTATGCAGCCAAGTATTTTTTACCTAGCAAGGCTGTCATTCAGAATAGGAGCGGTAAAGACTTTCCCAGACAAATGAAAACTAAAGGAATTTGTGATCACTGAAGCAGCCCTGCAAGAAATTTTAAGGAAGATTCTCAGTGGAGAAAAAAAAAAAGACAAAGGCAGCAGAGACAATAAAGAACAAGAGAAAAGCACCAGAAACACCAACTTTATGGGCAACACAATGGCACCAGCTTCATCCTTCAATAACCATTCTGAATGTAGATGGACTAAATGCTCTAGTCAAAAGACATAAAGTTTCAGAATGGATAAAAAACCAAGGTCCATCTATATTGTACCTGAAAGAGACTCATTTTAGACCTGAAGACATCTGCAGATTGAAAGTAAGGGGATGGAGAACCATCTATCATACTAATGGATGTCAAAAGAAATCATAGTAGCCATACTTATATCAGACAAACTAGACTTTAAAACAAAGACTGTAAAAAAGACAGTCTCTTTAACAAATGGTGCTGGGAGAACTGGACAGCAACATGCAGGAGGTTGAAACTAGACCACTTTCTCATACCATTCACAAAAATAAACTCAAAATGGATAAAGGACCTGAATGTGAGACAGGAAACCATCCAAACCCTAGAGGAGAAAGCAGGAAAAGACCTCTCTGACCTCAGCCGTAGCAATCTCTTACTTGACACATCCCCAAAGGCAAGGGAATTAAAAGCAAAAATGAATTACTGGGACCTTATGAAGATAAAAAGCTTCTGCACAGCAAAGGAAACAACCAACAAAACTAAAAGGCAACCAACGGAATGGGAAAAGATACTTGCAAATGACATATCGGACAAAGGGCTAGTATCCAAAATCTTTAAAGAGCTCACCAAACTCCACACCTGAAAAACAAATAACCCAGTGAAGAAATGGGCAGAAAACATGAATAGACATTTCTCTAAAGAAGACATCCGGATGGCCAACAGGCACATGAAAAGATGTTCAACGTCGCTCCTCATCAGGGAAATACAAATCAAAACCACACTCAGATACCACCTCACGCCAGTCAGAGTGGCCAAAATGAACAAATCAGGAGACTATAGATGCTGGAGAGGATGTGGAGAAACGGGAACCCTCTTGCACTGTTGGTGGGAATGCAAATTGGTGCAGCCGCTCTGGAAAGCAGTGTGGAGGTTCCTCAGAAAATTAAAAATAGACCTACCCTATGACCCAGCAATAGCACTGCTAGGAATTTATCCAAGGGATACAGGAGTACTGATGCATAGGGGCACTTGTACCCCAATGTTTATAGCAGCACTCTCAACAATAGGCAAATTATGGAAAGAGCCTAAATGTCCATCAACTGATGAATGGATAAAGAAATTGTGGTTTATATACACAATGTAATACTACTTGGCAATGAGAAAGAATGAAATATGGCCTTTTGTAGCAACGTGGATGGAACTGGAGAGTGTGATGCTAAGTGAAATAAGCCATACAGAGAAAGACAGATACCATATGGTTTCACTTTTATGTGGATCCTGAGAAACTTAACAGAAACCCATGGGGGAGGGGAAGGAAAAAAAAAAAGAGGTTAGAGTGGGAAAGAGCCAAAGCATAAGAGACTGTTAAAAACTGAGAACAAACTGAGGGTTGATGGGAGGGTGGGAGGGAGGGGAGGGTGGGTGATGGGTATTGAGGAGGGCACCTTTTGGGATGAGCACTGGGTGTTGTATGGAAACCAATTTGACAATAAATTCCATATATTGAAAAAAATAAAATAAAAAAAAATAAAACAAAGACTGTAACAAGAGATGAACAAGGGCATTATACCATAATTAAGGGGTCTATCCATCAATATCTCACAGTTGTAAATATTTATGCCCCAACTTGAAATACCCAGATATATAAATTGATTAATAATAAACATAAAAAACCCATTTATAATAATAATACCATAATAGTACAATACATTAATATCTCACTTATAGCAATGAACAGATCATCTAAGTAGAAAATAAAGAAGGAAACAATGGCTTTGAATGACATACTGGACAATATGGTCTTAACAGATACATTCAGAAATTTCATCCTAAAGCAGAATACACATTCTTCTTTTTTTAAAAAAAAATTAACGTTTATTTATTATTGAGAGACAGAGAGACAGAGCATGAGTATGGGAGGGGCAGAGAGAGGGGAAAACACAGAAACTGAAGCAGGCTCTAGGTTCTGACCTGTCAGAACAGAGCCTGATACAGGGATTGAATTCACAAACTGTGAGACCATGACCTGAGCCAAAGTCAGATACCCAACTGACTGAGCCACCCAGGCATCCCTTGAATACATATTCTTCTGGAGTACACATGGAACATTCTCAAGAATAGATCACATACTGGGTCACAAATCAGCTCTCAACAGGTACGAAAAGATCAAGATCACATCATACATATTTTCAGATCACAACAGTATGAAAGTTGAAATCATTCACATGAAAAAATTTGGTAAGCCCTCAAATATATGGAGGTTAAAGAGCATCATACTAAAAATGAATGGGTTAACTAGGAAATTAAAGAATAAATTAAAAAATACATGGAAAGCAAATGAAAATGAAAACACGACAGTCCAAACCCTTTGTGATGTATCAAAGTCAGTCTTAAGAAGAAAGTACATTGCAATCAGGCCTATCTCAAGAAGCAAGAAAGATCCCAAATATACAACTTAACATTATGCCTAAAACATTATGCCTAAAACATTATGTGAGGAAAGGAGCAGCAAATAAAGTCCAAAGCCAGCAGAAGGAAATAATAAAGATTAGATCAGAAATAAATGATACAGAAAGAAAAAACAGTAGAATCGATCAATGAAAGTAAAAGCTGGTTTTTTGAAAGAATAAAATTTATAAGCCCTTAGCCAGAATTATCATAAAGAAAACAGAGAGGACCCAAATAGATAAAATCACGAAGGAAAGAGAGATCACAACCAACACACAGAAATACAGTTATAAGAGAATACCATGAAAAAATTATATGCCAGTCAACTGGACAATCTGGAAGAAAGGGAAAAATTCCTAGACACTCACACACTACCAAAACTCGAACAGGAAGAAATATATAATTTGAACAGTCCCATAACCAGCAAATAAATGGAATCAGTTATCAAAAATCTCCCAACAAACAGAAGTCCAGGGCCAGATGGCTTCCCAGAGGAATTCTACCAACCATTTAAAGAAGAGTTAATATGTACTCTTCTCAAACTGTTCCAAAAAAAAAATGGGGGGGAAAGCTTCCAAACTCATTCTATTAAGTCGACATTAACTCGATTCCAAAACCAGAAAGCGACTCCACATAAAAGGAGAATTATGGGCTAATATCCCTGATGAACATGGATACAAAAATTCTCAACAAGATACTAGCAAAAAAAAATTCAACAGTACATTAAAAGAATTATTCACCATGATCAAGTGGAATTATTCACCATGATCAAATAGGATTAGGTCTCTCATGCCCCTATTCCATGAGCCATTCTCATGGCAATGGTTTCCCTGCTTTCCATGAGGTGGTGCCCACTGCCTTCCAGCAGAAAATCCCTTCCCTTAGGGAAGTGGATTGGGATGGCTACACAAACGAAACCCAACTCTCCCCAAAACACCTTCAGCCCCACACCAATGGGAGGCAGGTGGTAGGGAGGGAAAGGACATTTGTTCACAGAATCAACCTGCCTGTTGGATCACAGCCAGGCACCATGAAAGCAACCACCTGCTGGTGTCATCTACACCCACAATGAAACAATTCACACCCCAAGATAATAAGCATCCTGCGTGATCGTCATTGAACCTACATCAGGGATCCTTATCTATTATGGGCCTCCCATCAGGGAAAATCTGGGACAGTAGAAGAATCACCCACCCATCCTTCCCTGAGGAGCCATACAGAAACCTTCCTGAGAAGTGTCTAGCCATATCCATCTCTGCCTCAGACTGATAACATCACCCCTGGCCATAGCCTCATGATGTCACTCCCATGTCCCTGTAACCATGATCATGGCCACCTCCTATAGGACCCTCTCTCCCAAAAGGTTCAGTCAGCTTAGTTGGTGTCAACCTCCCAAGACCCAAAGCTCCCTGAGTCTGCCCAACTGACACAAGAAGCTACCTGTCCTAATCTCAGGGAGAAGCTGTGAAGGGGGAATTGTCTGGGATTGGCCTCATACCCTTCTCTTATCTATATAAACCTTCCGAGCCCTTAAAAGGACAAGGAAATAAAGCGGTGGGGATAGGCCCTCAATGGCTTAAAGGCAGCCCAAAAGCGGGCTAGTGGGTAAGCTGAACTGTCATATGTACTCTCACCAGCTCCTCTAAGGGGTGCCAAATGTGTGCACTCTGATGGCCCTGGTTCCCCCAGATAATCCCTTACAGATGGGAGCAGGGTCTCGCCCTGCCAGTGAGCCTTTCCTGCCTAAAGGGGGCCACTTGCATACATTATACACACTCGCAGCTGCCACCAAAGCTAATGAACGGCATGTGTCCCTCCTGTGTGTTCACTGTCAGACTCACTTGCTAGACATCAGTTTCAATGAGGGTGATGGTAAGGATTCCTCACTTATTTCGTTCAAATGTCCAAAGAATGCATATCATCATCAATCCAAGCACATTTAAGGGCATTGAACATTTAACATTGCTGGACTCCACCCAAGGACAGCTGAGGAGTTCAAACATGTTGGCCCTTGGGGGAACCCCAGGGCCAAGCCCCCGGGGAACAAGAGGAGTCAGGCCTAGGAATGGGTAGGCAGCTTGGTGTGCCCTGGAAAGAAAACCAGTAGGATTTGGCAGAGAAGCACTGCTTAACACCACGATGACTGTGCCCACATGACCACACAAAACATGCCGTGTGCCTACTGGGGAGTCATGGCTGGCTGGCATCACATTTTACACAGTATAGGCCTAGCTGACTATCCCTGATATCTGCATCCTGCTTATTCCACCTGGGAAGTGATAAGAAGAGACAACACAAGCTTCAGAAAGTCACACAGGTCCATAGGCATCCAGGGGAGTGACACCCACTGGGACCACTCTCTCTATCTCTCCCTATGATTCGTGGGCTCCTTCCATGCATGTGGGGCATGTGTCCAAACATGGATGTATCCAGGCATGGGTTTGGGCTGATGCACCAATCCCGGGCAAAAGTGCTGTGCATAGAATCTATTCCTATCCTCACACACCACATATCGGCTCCCGAACCCAATACCCAAGGCCCAATGTGGACCATGTCTACCTTGTCCTCCCATGGGATGTTCCCCAGACCAGAGCCCCTCTACCCAAAAGCAACTCCCCTCCAAGGAAGTACCTAGCAACTTGCATAACCAAACAGGAAACATTTAAATAGCTTCGGGACATAAAACCAGTCAGCTCTTTCCCCCAATCTGAAATTTCTCATGCCACCATTTTAAGAGCCTTTCTCATGGCACTGAACTCCCTAATTTCCACTTCCCCACTGCCTTCCAGTGGAAAATCCCTACTTTAAGGGAACTGGACAGGGACTGGCAACACAAACTAAACAATTGTCTCATCAAAACACTTTCAAGGGATTCCAGGAAGATGGCGGCGTAGGAGGACGCTGGGCTCACCGCGCGTCCTGCTGATCAATTAGATTCCACCTACACCTGCCTAAATAACCCAGAAAACCGCCAGAGGATTAGCAGAACGGAGTCGCCGGAGCCAAGCGCAGACGAGAGGCCCACGGAAGAGGGTAGGAAGGGCGGCGAGGCGGTGCACGCTCCACGGACTGGCGGGAGGGAGCCGGGGCGGAGGGGCGGCTCGCCGGCCAAGCAGAGCCCCGGAGTCGGGCTTGCAAAAGCGGAGGGGCCTGACGGACTGTGTTCCAACAGCAAGCGCGACTTAGCGTCTGGGAGGTCATAAGTTAACAGCTCTGCTAGAAAAGCGGGAAGGCTGGAGGACAAAGGGAGGGAGAGCTGCTGAGCCCCCGGACGACAGAGCTCAGTTTGGTGGGGAACAAAGGCGCTCGCCAGCGCCATCTCCCCCGCCAATCCCCCAGCCAAAATCCCAAAGAGAACCAGTTCCTGCCAGGGAACTTCCTCGCTCCGCGCAAACACCCAACTCTGTGCTTCTGCGGAGCCAAACCTCCGGCAGCGGATCTGACTCCCTCCCGCTGCCACAGGGCCCCTCCTGAAGTGGATCACCTAAGGAGAAGCGACCTAAGCCTGCCCCTCCTGCCCCTGTGCACCTTGCCTACCCACCCCAGCTAATACGCCAGATCCCCAGCATCACAAGCCTGGCAGTGTGCAAGTAGCCCAAACGGGCCACGCCACCCCACAGTGAATCCCGCCCCTAGGAGAGGGGAAGAGAAGGCACACACCAGTCGGACTGTGGCCCCAGCGGTGGGCCGGGGGCAGACATCAGGTCGGAGTGCGGCCCCGCCCACCAACTCCAGTTATACACCACAGCACAGGGGAAGTGCCCTGCAGGTCCTCACCACGCCAGGGACTATCCAAAATGACCAAGCGGAAGAATTCCCCTCAGAAGAATCTCCAGGAAATAACAACAGCTAATGAGCTGATCAAAAAGGATTTAAATAATATAACAGAAAGTGAATTTAGAATAATAGTCATAAAATTAATCGCCGGGCTTGAAAACAGTATACAGGACAGCAGAGAATCCCTTGCTACAGAGATCAAGGGACTAAGGAACAGTCATGAGGAGCTGAAAAACGCTTTAAATGAAATGCAAAACAAAATGGAGACCACCACAGCTCGGATTGAAGAGGCAGAGGAGAGAATAGGTGAACTAGAAGATAAAGTTATGGAAAAAGAGGAAGCTGAGAGAAAGAGAGATAAAAAAATCCAGGAGTATGAGGGGAAAATTAGAGAACTAAGTGATACACTAAAAAGAAATAATATACGCATAATTGGTATCCCAGAGGAGGAAGAGAGAGGGAAAGGTGCTGAAGGGGTACTTGAAGAAATAATAGCTGAGAACTTCCCTGAACTGGGGAAGGAAAAAGCCATTGAAATCCAAGAGGCACAGAGAACTCCCTTCAGACGGAACCTGAATCGATCTTCTGCACGACATATCATAGTGAAACTGGCAAAATACAAGGATAAAGAGAAAATTCTGAAAGCAGCAAGGGGTAAACGTGCCCTCACATATAAAGGGAGACCTATAAGACTCGTGACTGATCTCTCTTTTGAAACTTGGCAGGCCAGAAAGAATTGGCACGAGATTTTCAGTGTGCTAGACAGAAAAAATATGCAGCCGAGAATCCTTTATCCAGCAAGTCTGTCATTTAGAATAGAAGGAGAGATAAAGGTCTTCCCAAACAAACAAAAACTGAAGGAATTTGTCACCACTAAACCAGCCCTACAAGAGATCCTAAGGGGGACCCTGTGAGACAAAATACCAGAGACATCACTACAAGCATAAAACATACAGACATCACAATGACTCTAAACCCGTATCTTTCTATAATAACACTGAATGTAAATGGATTAAATGCGCCAACCAAAAGACATAGGGTATCAGAATGGATAAAAAAACAAGACCCATCTATTTGCTGTCTACAAGAGACTCATTTTAGACCTGAGGACACCTTTAGATTGAGAGTAAGGGGATGGAGAACTATTTATCATGCTACTGGAAGCCAAAAGAAAGCTGGAGTAGCCATACTTATATCAGACAAACTAGACTTTAAATTAAAGGCTGTAACAAGAGATGAAGAAGGACATTATATAATAGTTACAGGGTCTATCCATCAGGAAGAGCTAACAATTATAAATGTCTATGCGCCGAATATGGGAGCCCCCAAATATATAAAACAACTACTCATAAACATAAGCAACCTTATTGATAAGAATGTGGTAATTGCAGGGGACTTTAACACCCCACTTACAGAAATGGATAGATCATCTAGACACACGGTCAGTAAAGAAACAAGGGCCCTGAATGAGACATTGGATCAGATGGACTTGACAGATATATTTAGAACTCTGCATCCCAAAGCAACAGAATATACTTTCTTCTCGAGTGCACACGGAACATTCTCCAAGATAGATCATATACTGGGTCACAAAACAGCCCTCCATAAGTTTACCAGAATTGAAATTATACCATGCATACTTTCAGACCACAATGCTATGAAGCTTGAAATCAACCACAGAAAAAAGTCTGGAAAACCTCCAAAAGCATGGAGGTTAAAGAGCACCCTACTAACGAATGAGTGGGTCAACCAGGCAATTAGAGAAGAAATAAAAAAATATATGGAAACAAACGAAAATGAAAATACAACAATCCAAACGCTTTGGGACGCAGCGAAGGCAGTCCTGAGAGGAAAATACATTGCAATCCAGGCCTATCTCAAGAAACAAGAAAAATCCCAAATACAAAATCTAACAGCACACCTAAAGGAAATGGAAGCAGAACAGCAAAGGCAGCCTAAACCCAGCAGAAGAAGAGAAATAATAAAGATCAGAGCAGAAATAAACAATATAGAGTCTAAAAAAACTGTAGAGCAGATCAACGAAACCAAGAGTTGGTTTTTTGAAAAAATAAACAAAATTGACAAACCTCTAGCCAGGCTTCTCAAAAAGAAAAGGGAGATGACCCAAATAGATAAAATCATGAATGAAAATGGAATTATTACAACCAATCCCTCAGAGATACAAACAATTATCAGGGAATACTATGAAAAATTATATGCCAACAAATTGGACAACCTGGAAGAAATGGACAAATTCCTGAACACCCACACTCTTCCAAAACTCAACCAGGAGGAAATAGAAAGCTTGAACAGACCCATAACCAGCGAAGAAATTGAATCGGTTATCAAAAATCTCCCAACAAATAAGAGTCCAGGACCAGATGGCTTCCCAGGGGAGTTCTACCAGACGTTTAAAGCAGAGATAATACCTATCCTTCTCAAGCTATTCCAAGAAATAGAAAGGGAAGGAAAACTTCCAGACTCATTCTATGAAGCCAGTATTACTTTGATTCCTAAACCAGATAGAGACCCAGTAAAAAAAGAGAACTACCGGCCAATATCCCTGATGAATACGGATGCAAAAATTCTCAATAAGATACTAGCAAATCGAATTCAACGGCATATAAAAAGAATTATTCACCATGATCAAGTGGGATTCATTCCTGGGATGCAGGGCTGGTTCAACATTCGCAAATCAATCAACGTGATACATCACATTAACAAAAAAAAAGAGAAGAACCATATGATCCTGTCAATCGATGCAGAAAAGGCCTTTGACAAAATCCAGCACCCTTTCTTAATAAAAACCCTTGAGAAAGTCGGGATAGAAGGAACATACTTAAAGATCATAAAAGCCATTTATGAAAAGCCCACAGCTAACATCATCCTCAACGGGGAAAAACTGAGAGCTTTTTCCCTGAGATCAGGAACACGACAGGGATGCCCACTCTCACCGCTGTTGTTTAACATAGTGCTGGAAGTTCTAGCATCAGCAATCAGACAACAAAAGGAAATCAAAGGCATCAAAATTGGCAAAGATGAAGTCAAGCTTTCGCTCTTTGCAGATGACATGATATTATACATGGAAAATCCGATAGACTCCACCAAAAGTCTGCTAGAATTGATACATGAATTCAGCAAAGTTGCAGGATACAAAATCAATGTACAGAAATCAGTTGCATTCTTATACACTAACAATGAAGCAACAGAAAGACAAATAAAGAAACTGATCCCATTCACAATTGCACCAAGAAGCATAAAATACCTAGGAATAAATCTAACCAAAGATGTAAAGGATCTGTATGCTGAAAACTATAGAAAGCTTACGAAGGAAATTGAAGAAGATTTAAAGAAATGGAAAGACATTCCCTGCTCATGGATTGGAAAAATAAATATTGTCAAAATGTCAATACTACCCAAAGCTATCTACACATTCAATGCAATCCCAATCAAAATTGCACCAGCATTCTTCTCGAAACTAGAACAAGCAATCCTAAAATTCATATGGAACCACAAAAGGCCCCGAATAGCCAAAGGAATTTTGAAGAAGAAGACCAAAGCAGGAGGCATCACAATCCCAGACTTTAGCCTCTACTACAAAGCTGTCATCATCAAGACAGCATGGTATTGGCACAAAAACAGACACATAGACCAATGGAATAGAATAGAAACCCCAGAACTAGACCCACAAACGTATGGTCAACTCATCTTTGACAAAGCAGGAAAGAACATCCAATGGAAAAAAGACAGCCTCTTTAACAAATGGTGCTGGGAGAACTGGACAGCAACATGCAGAAGGTTGAAACTAGACCACTTTCTCACACCATTCACAAAAATAAACTCAAAATGGATAAAAGACCTGAATGTGAGACAGGAAACCATCAAAACCTTAGAGGAGAAAGCAGGAAAAGACCTCTCTGACCTCAGCCGTAGCAATCTCTTACTTGACACATCCCCAAAGGCAAGGGAATTAAAAGCAAAAGTGAATTACTGGGACCTTATGAAGATAAAAAGCTTCTGCACAGCAAAGGAAACAACCAACAAAACTAAAAGGCAACCAACGGAATGGGAAAAGATATTTGCAAATGACATATCGGACAAAGGGCTAGTATCCAGAATCTATAAAGAGCTCACCAAACTCCACACCCGAAAAACAAATAACCCAGTGAAGAAATGGGCAGAAAACATGAATAGACACTTTTCTAAAGAAGACATCCGGATGGCCAACAGGCACATGAAAAGATGTTCAGCGTCGCTCCTTATCAGGGAAATACAAATCAAAACCACACTCAGGTATCACCTCACGCCAGTCAGAGTGGCCAAAATGAACAAATCAGGAGACTATAGATGCTGGCGAGGATGTGGAGAAACGGGAACCCTCTTGCACTGTTGGTGGGAATGCAAATTGGTGCAGCCGCTCTGGAAAACAGTGTGGAGGTTCCTCAGAAAATTAAAAATAGACCTACCTTATGACCCAGCAATAGCACTGCTGGGAATTTATCCAAGGGATACAGGAGTACTGATGCATAGGGGCACTTGTACCCCAATGTTCATAGCAGCACTCTCAACAATAGCCAAATTATGGAAAGAGCCTAAATGTCCATCAACTGATGAATGGATAAAGAAATTGTGGTTTATATACACAATGGAATACTATGTGGCAATGAGAAAAAATGAAATATGGCCTTTTGTAGCAACGTGGATGGAACTGGAGAGTGTGATGCTAAGTGAAATAAGCCATACAGAGAAAGACAGATACCATATGGTTTCACTCTTATGTGGACCCTGAGAAACGTAACAGGAACCCGTGGGGGAGGGGGAGGAAAAAAGGAAAAAAAAAAAAAAGAGGTTAGAGTGGGAGAGAGCCAAAGCATAAGAGACTGTTAAAAACTGAGAACAAACTGAGGGTTGATGGGGGGTGGGAGGGAGGAGAGGGTGGGTGATGGGTATTGAGGAGGGCACCTTTTGGGATGAGCACTGGGTGTTTTATGGAAACCAATTTGGACAATAAATTTCATATATTATAAAAAATAAAAAAAATAAAAAATAAAAAAAAAAAAAAAAAAAAAAAAAAAAAACACTTTCAAGTCCATGTCAATGGTAGGCATGTGGGGGGAGAGGGGAAGAGTGGAGGAAAAGACATATGTCCATAGAATCAACACACTACTCAAACCACAACTGGGAACCATGAAGATGATCACGTCCTGGTGCGTATACCCACTGTGAAACACTGTACACCCCAAGATAACAGGCAGCCTGCATTATTTTCACTGAACACACACTAGAGATCCATGTCTATTACAGGCATCCAGCCATGGAATGCCTGGGACAGAGGCAATTCACACAACATTCCTAATAGAGGAGCAATATAGGTATATCTTACCCAGATGTGTCTAGCAGTCTCCATATATGCCAAAGTCTAATTGAATCACCACCAACAATAGCCCTGTAATATAAATCCCATATCCCTGTAACCATCAAGATGGCTAACTCCTTCAGGAACCTCTTTCAGAAAATGTGCAGGCTTCCAAAATACTCTCTGTGAGAAAAACAAAACAAAACAAAACACTACACTTGCCTAACCAAAAGCCAGGGTAAAACTCGACTGAACCCAGGGCTCATTCCACACAGGGAACTGACATGGCCATAGGAAGCAGGTTTGGGAGCCCCAACCTGGAAGGAAACATGCAAAACCTTAGCTTCTTGGTCCACAGGAGGCTGCTCATGCCTACACCACAGGTCCCGCTAGCACTCTCCTCAAAATTGACTCCTACATTGGGGGCAGGATCCTTCAGCTAAGACAGCCACCAACACTTTGGCCTTTGCAGGGATCCAGCCTGTGGCATGTGATGTGGGCTCTGTCCTGCCAATAAGTAACATCAGCATGGCCCACATAGAGCTCAAGGGCTGCAGCCCCACAGGCGAGGCACAATGATAGGAGAACACATCTCCTTCACAAGGAAATGCGGACCTTCTCCAAGTTCCTGGTACAGCTGGGGCACTGAACCTCTCAGGAGATCACTCAGGTGCCCGTCCTGCTGGTAGGCTCCCAGGAGAGATGTCTCCACCCCACCCAACAAGATGTGACACACCTGTGTCTGAGTCCAATGGACTGTCCCAGAGTAACACTTGCACCTCGCCAGATCCCTGCGTGAGGAGAAAAGATCTCCAAAGTAAAGTTTGACTGAGACACCTGGAGCAAAACCAGCCAGATATACGTTTTCAGCTAGCCCCAGTTTCAGGCATGAAGAACACCACCACTGACCACCATTCCATGGGAACACAGATGCCAGGAGCACACACAAGTCAGGGACCTCTGCTCCATACATATGCAACCAGAAGACCTGAGAATGCACCTGAGAAGGGTGGAGAAATCACATTCACGTGTGAGAAACATACCCAGGTGCTCAGCTTGCCACACCGGGAAGAACGAATTTGTCACTACACCTTGCGTCTGCCTGTCCTGTCCCTCTGTCCCTTTGGGCTGCCTTCAGATGGGCAAGATGCCACGTATACAGGGCACTATGTGAGCAGGTGCATGTGCCTGTCTGTGAGTTTGGGTGTGTGTGTGTTTGTGTGTGTGAGTATACGGGTTGTGTCTGAGTCTGTTCAGTGGTGTGGTTGAGAGAGGGTGTTTTGCTCATCTAGGGAGGTCTCCATGCATGCAAGAGCTTACTCGGTGTGCAAATCCATAACTTGATGTCCTGCCACAAAACAGCACAAGACATGTTTCCTTGTAAGTCAGAGTTCACCTTTGATCTCTAGGGATCGCTGAAACTGGCCAGTGATTCCCTGTCTTAAAGCACTGTTGCCAAGCATAGCGCACCAGTATCTACACCCCTCCTCTCCTGCCGCTAGTAACCATGACAACGTGGACTGTGGAGGCCAGCAAGCCATCACACTGGAAGCACACTTGAATGAACCTCAGCAGTCAGTGGAAAACCGAAACATCCCAAAGTAAGGCTGGCAAACCTCCAGTGCGGGCAACTAGGCAGAAGCCTAGGCATAGCCATGTGAGTCGGCCAAAGGATTATAGGCCAGGTGCCCATACTTATCCATTTTGACAAAACACCCTCTGCAGCAACGAAGCACATGCCTTCCCCACCAAATGTCAGTATACAACCCCAATGAAACCAGGGTGCAATCCCAGCCAGAGAACCGGCATGGCTAAGGCCAGTGGACTTCAGGGCCTAGAGCTGTGAAGAAATGAGCAATCTATTGGTTGCCTGGTCCACAGCAGCCTGATCAAGCCTACATGGATAGTCTCTTCAGCACTTCCAAAAAACAGACCCACACATTCGGGGCACAATTCTTCAGTGAGGAAAACCACCAATGCATTGGTCTTTGAAAGGACCCAGGCTATGGCATAAGACGTGCGCCCTCTGCCTACGACCAGGAACAGTGGAATGGCCCTCACAAAGCTCAAGTGCTGCAGCCCCGCAGGTGAGAGGTACACTGCACTTGTTGGAAGATAACATGTCTTCTTCACAGGAGGGGGGACCTCTCTGAAGATTCCCATTCATCAGGGGCATTGCGCCTAGCATCACAGAACATAAGCCCCCAGTGTGCTGGTAGGTTCCGGCAGAAAAGTGCCCACTCCACCTAAAAGTATGGGAGACACCTGTGCCCAAGTTCAACAGAAACTCCCAGAGTAACACTGTCACGTCAGCAGCATTATAACAAAGGAGACATTGTCACAAAGCAGGACTGACCAGAGATAGGTCTTCATCCAATGCCACACTTACACTCATGACGAACACCACCAATGAACGCAGATCTTTAGGGCACAAAGGGAAAGGAGAGCACACAGCAGAAGGACTACAGTACAAAAATCATGCACACTGAAGCTGGGACATTGAGCCACAGTTTGCCATCCAAATCAAAAGCCAGATATCAATCAGGAAACCAGGAAGGAACTGGGAACAAAATGTGACACTAGGGAAGAGAAAGCAGATAGAATGACCAAGAATGTGGGACCCTGCTTTCCCTACCATTAGTATCCGGGCAAAGGGCAGAACAAAGACATAACGGGAATCAGAGGCATTAAGAAGTGTAGTAATAGACACATTGTGGAGAAAATTGAAAGAGATTCCCAAGAAGTTACCAACAACAAGAGGGTCGAAAGACATGTCCAACAACCGAGACGTGAGCTGCTCCACATACGACAGGGAGAGAAAGGACTCGTCCAGGGATGGCCGCTGGTTCAGACTGGGGTTGACAGGCAACCCACGGCCTGCGAGGCTTGCCACGCTCGGCCCCTCAACACACACCGCCGCGCGCTAAGGCCCGCACAGCCGTCCGGGCCCTCGCAGGCCCCAGCCCTCGACTCCCAAGGGCCGGTGCCACAAGACACGCCGTTGAAGCCCTAGGCCTTGGGGGACCAGCTGCCCCACTCGACCCCAGTCGCCAGCCACCGCCCGCAGGCCCTGCCAGCCAGGTCCCTGCCCGCGGCTCCCAGGGCCCGTGCCACAGACACGCCTTTGAAGTCCTAGGCCTTGGGCACCAGCTGCCCCACTCGACCTCAGATGCCGCTCATTGCCCTCAGGCCCTGCGAGCCGTGGGAAGCCTGCTAAGGCGGGGAAACGGCTCCCTGACCCGGAGACACCCCGCGAGCCTCTCCCAGGCGCAGGCCGTGGGTGCTGGTGCTTGAAGCAGTGTGGCCAATGGGAAGCCTGCTGTCCCTGACGCTTACCTTCCCTGGGGCGGACAACGTGCTGGACCTCAGTTTCGATGAGAACGACGGGAGGGAGTTCTCACTCATTTTGTTCAGCTTTTCCAAGGAATGCTGTTGAGGGAGTCATCATCGATCCGAGCACATTCAGGGCCGCCTGGCCGGCTGACCCAGGCGGGCCGGGTGGCTCAGCGGGGCAAGCCGAGGGACTCAGGGTCCTCCCGGTGCCCGGGCCGTGCAGAGCCACGCCACTGAGCCAGAGGAACGGACAGGCCCCTCTGGCAGCAAAGCCCCACACGCCCAGCGGGCCACCTGCACTAGCGGCCTCTCGGGCAGCCCCGGGAAAGCCTAAAGCCAAGGGGCACTAGCGGACACCCAGGGAAGGCTTACCGTCCGGACGCTCCCGTCAGCAAGGTGCCCGTTCCGGGCCACACTTCTTCCGGCCGTACCGCAAACCACAGGCACTCGGGGGCCAGGGAGGCCTTCTTCTCTCGGCCGACCGCGAGCCTGGCGTGGCCACTGCACCTGAGAAAGGGGGAGCAATCGCCCGCGGGCGTGACCAAGCTACCCAGGGGCTCCGCTCGCCACGCCGGGCAGAACGAATCCGTGACTACGCCTTGCGTCTGTCTGCCTGTCCTGTCCCTCGGCCCCTTGGGGCCGCCTGCGGACGGGCAACAAGCCACGGGCGCAGGGCACTGTGGGAGCAGGAGCGCGTGCCTCTTCGTGCGCACGGAGGGTCGTGTGTGCTGGGAGGCTGGGCTAGGGGGTGTAGGGGGCTGCTGAGCCGGGCGGCCTGGGTGGTCCCTGCAAGGGCAAGGGCACGCGTGCCTGGTGCGCAGGTCCTGGCCCCGGCGTCGCGCCAAGCGACGGCACAGGCCCGGTGGCCTTGCACCCCACGGAGCCGCGCTGGACGCCTCTGGGCCACTGACGTTGGCCAGGCTTTCCCGCTCCCAAACCCTCTCTGGCCACGCGGTGCCCACCGACCTCCACACGCATCCGTTCCCGCCGCTGCCCACCCGTTCCACGTGCACCCTGGAAGCCAGCGCTGGATGTTCCGGAACCTCAGGGGTCCCAGGAAAACCCAAAAACTGCCCACAGGGAGTCTGGCCGCCCTGGCCCGCAGGCTACGGGGCAGAGGACGAGGCAGAGCCCTCCCAGGCGGCCACGGGACAAACGGTGCCCCCACCTCTCCACTCTGCCAGAAGGGCCGGGGCGGCTAGGCTGCACGGGCCCGGCCCCCAACTAACGCCGGCGCCAAGGCCCCGGCCCGCGAGGGAACGAGCATTCCCTGGGCTGCCCGCTCCGTGGGAGTGTGTTCCCACCTGCATGGAAATCCCCTCCCGCGAACTCTGCCAAACGGACCCCGCCGCCGACGGCCGGAAGCTGCAGGGAGGGCAGCCGCAGACGGGCTTTGACCTCTGCAAGGTTGCGGCCCGCGGCAGGCGACGCACGTGGCCCCCGCCCACGGCCCAGGAACGCCAGCGTGGCCCTCACAGGGGACGCAAGGGCTGCAGCCCCACAGGCCAGGGCCACAGCGAGAGGAGATCACGTCGCCCTCGCAAGGGGAGACGGACCTCTGCCAAGCGGCCCGCGGGGCCGAGGCACCGCGCCTGGCCTCAGGGCTGGCAGACCCGCACCTGCCTGCCAGGCCACCGCAGAGGAATCTGCGGCCCACCCGAGAGGACGGGAGACACACTGTGCCCGACTCCAAGGGACAGTCCCTCCCGGGGTGTCACTTTCGCCTCACCAGCTCCGTGCCCGAGGAGACGATGCCTCCGTGGCAGGCCCTGCCCGGGGCGGGGGGTAGCTTCTTTGGCCGGGGCCCTGTGGAAAGCCCCTGTTGAAAGGCCACCACCCCTGGGCGCCCTTCCTCCGGAGACCAGAGGCCAGGAGGGCCCTGAGGAGGGGGACCGCCGTGCCACACCGGTGCACCCTGAAGCCGGCCCTGGGAGCCCCTAGCTTTGCCATCGACGGGAGGAGGCCGCAGGCCTCCGCGTAACCCACGACTGACGTGGGAACGCAACAAGACACCAGGGCTGAGCAGGCCCGGGCACTCCCCCAGGGCGCGGTCCCCTCCGGACCGTGCCATTGCCGTTCTGGCCTTCGGCCGGCACGGCATGCCGACTTCACCCTGGGCCCGAAGCGCCGGCGCCACTCGCCGCCTTGTGTGGCCGCCGGGCAGGGCCGATGTTTCCAACCTGGCCGGTGCCGCAGCCCGGCCTCTTGCCCTGGCCCAGAAGCCCGAGCCAGGGGCCGCTCCACGTAAGTCAGGGAGAGAAAGGGCTCGTCCAGGGATGGCCGCCGCCTCGGGCTGGCTGGGGCTCCCGCGCCCCCCCACGGCCTGCCAGGCTTGCCACGCTCGGCCCCTCAACACACACCGCCGCGCGCTAAAGCCCGCACAGCCGTCCGGGCCCTCGCAGGCCCCAGCCCTCGACTCCCAAGGGCCGGTGCCACAAGACACGCCGTTGAAGCCCTAGGCCTTGGGGGACCAGCTGCCCCACTCGACCCCAGTCGCCAGCCACCGCCCGCAGGCCCTGCCAGCCAGGTCCCTGCCCGCGGCTCCCAGGGCCCGTGCCACAGACACGCCTTTGAAGTCCTAGGCCTTGGGCACCAGCTGCCCCACTCGACCTCAGATGCCGCTCATTGCCCTCAGGCCCTGCGAGCCGTGGGAAGCCTGCTAAGGCGGGGAAACGGCTCCCTGACCCGGAGACACCCCGCGAGCCTCTCCCAGGCGCAGGCCGTGGGTGCTGGTGCTTGAAGCAGTGTGGCCAATGGGAAGCCTGCTGTCCCTGACGCTTACCTTCCCTGGGGCGGACAACGTGCTGGACCTCAGTTTCGATGAGAACGACGGGAGGGAGTTCTCACTCATTTTGTTCAGCTTTTCCAAGGAATGCTGTTGAGGGAGTCATCATCGATCCGAGCACATTCAGGGCCGCCTGGCCGGCTGACCCAGGCGGGCCGGGTGGCTCAGCGGGGCAAGCCGAGGGACTCAGGGTCCTCCCGGTGCCCGGGCCGTGCAGAGCCACGCCACTGAGCCAGAGGAACGGACAGGCCCCTCTGGCAGCAAAGCCCCACACGCCCAGCGGGCCACCTGCACTAGCGGCCTCTCGGGCAGCCCCGGGAAAGCCTAAAGCCAAGGGGCACTAGCGGACACCCAGGGAAGGCTTACCGTCCGGACGCTCCCGTCAGCAAGGTGCCCGTTCCGGGCCACACTTCTTCCGGCCGTACCGCAAACCACAGGCACTCGGGGGCCAGGGAGGCCTTCTTCTCTCGGCCGACCGCGAGCCTGGCGTGGCCACTGCACCTGAGAAAGGGGGAGCAATCGCCCGCGGGCGTGACCAAGCTACCCAGGGGCTCCGCTCGCCACGCCGGGCAGAACGAATCCGTGACTACGCCTTGCGTCTGTCTGCCTGTCCTGTCCCTCGGCCCCTTGGGGCCGCCTGCGGACGGGCAACAAGCCACGGGCGCAGGGCACTGTGGGAGCAGGAGCGCGTGCCTCTTCGTGCGCACGGAGGGTCGTGTGTGCTGGGAGGCTGGGCTAGGGGGTGTAGGGGGCTGCTGAGCCGGGCGGCCTGGGTGGTCCCTGCAAGGGCAAGGGCACGCGTGCCTGGTGCGCAGGTCCTGGCCCCGGCGTCGCGCCAAGCGACGGCACAGGCCCGGTGGCCTTGCACCCCACGGAGCCGCGCTGGACGCCTCTGGGCCACTGACGTTGGCCAGGCTTTCCCGCTCCCAAACCCTCTCTGGCCACGCGGTGCCCACCGACCTCCACACGCATCCGTTCCCGCCGCTGCCCACCCGTTCCACGTGCACCCTGGAAGCCAGCGCTGGATGTTCCGGAACCTCAGGGGTCCCAGGAAAACCCAAAAACTGCCCACAGGGAGTCTGGCCGCCCTGGCCCGCAGGCTACGGGGCAGAGGACGAGGCAGAGCCCTCCCAGGCGGCCACGGGACAAACGGTGCCCCCACCTCTCCACTCTGCCAGAAGGGCCGGGGCGGCTAGGCTGCACGGGCCCGGCCCCCAACTAACGCCGGCGCCAAGGCCCCGGCCCGCGAGGGAACGAGCATTCCCTGGGCTGCCCGCTCCGTGGGAGTGTGTTCCCACCTGCATGGAAATCCCCTCCCGCGAACTCTGCCAAACGGACCCCGCCGCCGACGGCCGGAAGCTGCAGGGAGGGCAGCCGCAGACGGGCTTTGACCTCTGCAAGGTTGCGGCCCGCGGCAGGCGACGCACGTGGCCCCCGCCCACGGCCCAGGAACGCCAGCGTGGCCCTCACAGGGGACGCAAGGGCTGCAGCCCCACAGGCCAGGGCCACAGCGAGAGGAGATCACGTCGCCCTCGCAAGGGGAGACGGACCTCTGCCAAGCGGCCCGCGGGGCCGAGGCACCGCGCCTGGCCTCAGGGCTGGCAGACCCGCACCTGCCTGCCAGGCCACCGCAGAGGAATCTGCGGCCCACCCGAGAGGATGGGAGACACACTGTGCCCGACTCCAAGGGACAGTCCCTCCCGGGGTGTCACTTTCGCCTCACCAGCTCCGTGCCCGAGGAGACGATGCCTCCGTGGCAGGCCCTGCCCGGGGCGGGGGGTAGCTTCTTTGGCCGGGGCCCTGTGGAAAGCCCCTGTTGAAAGGCCACCACCCCTGGGCGCCCTTCCTCCGGAGACCAGAGGCCAGGAGGGCCCTGAGGAGGGGGACCGCCGTGCCACACCGGTGCACCCTGAAGCCGGCCCTGGGAGCCCCTAGCTTTGCCATCGACGGGAGGAGGCCGCAGGCCTCCGCGTAACCCACGACTGACGTGGGAACGCAACGAGACACCAGGGCTGAGCAGGCCCGGGCACTCCCCCAGGGCGCGGTCCCCTCCGGACCGTGCCATTGCCGTTCTGGCCTTCGGCCGGCACGGCATGCCGACTTCACCCTGGGCCCGAAGCGCCGGCGCCACTCGCCGCCTTGTGTGGCCGCCGGGCAGGGCCGATGTTTCCAACCTGGCCGGTGCCGCAGCCCGGCCTCTTGCCCTGGCCCAGAAGCCCGAGCCAGGGGCCGCTCCACGTAAGTCAGGGAGAGAAAGGGCTCGTCCAGGGATGGCCGCCGCCTCGGGCTGGCTGGGGCTCCCGCGCCCCCCACGGCCTGCCAGGCTTGCCACGCTCGGCCCCTCAACACACACCGCCGCGCGCTAAAGCCCGCACAGCCGTCCGGGCCCTCGCAGGCCCCAGCCCTCGACTCCCAAGGGCCGGTGCCACAAGACACGCCGTTGAAGCCCTAGGCCTTGGGGGACCAGCTGCCCCACTCGACCCCAGTCGCCAGCCACCGCCCGCAGGCCCTGCCAGCCAGGTCCCTGCCCGCGGCTCCCAGGGCCCGTGCCACAGACACGCCTTTGAAGTCCTAGGCCTTGGGCACCAGCTGCCCCACTCGACCTCAGATGCCGCTCATTGCCCTCAGGCCCTGCGAGCCGTGGGAAGCCTGCTAAGGCGGGGAAACGGCTCCCTGACCCGGAGACACCCCGCGAGCCTCTCCCAGGCGCAGGCCGTGGGTGCTGGTGCTTGAAGCAGTGTGGCCAATGGGAAGCCTGCTGTCCCTGACGCTTACCTTCCCTGGGGCGGACAACGTGCTGGACCTCAGTTTCGATGAGAACGACGGGAGGGAGTTCTCACTCATTTTGTTCAGCTTTTCCAAGGAATGCTGTTGAGGGAGTCATCATCGATCCGAGCACATTCAGGGCCGCCTGGCCGGCTGACCCAGGCGGGCCGGGTGGCTCAGCGGGGCAAGCCGAGGGACTCAGGGTCCTCCCGGTGCCCGGGCCGTGCAGAGCCACGCCACTGAGCCAGAGGAACGGACAGGCCCCTCTGGCAGCAAAGCCCCACACGCCCAGCGGGCCACCTGCACTAGCGGCCTCTCGGGCAGCCCCGGGAAAGCCTAAAGCCAAGGGGCACTAGCGGACACCCAGGGAAGGCTTACCGTCCGGACGCTCCCGTCAGCAAGGTGCCCGTTCCGGGCCACACTTCTTCCGGCCGTACCGCAAACCACAGGCACTCGGGGGCCAGGGAGGCCTTCTTCTCTCGGCCGACCGCGAGCCTGGCGTGGCCACTGCACCTGAGAAAGGGGGAGCAATCGCCCGCGGGCGTGACCAAGCTACCCAGGGGCTCCGCTCGCCACGCCGGGCAGAACGAATCCGTGACTACGCCTTGCGTCTGTCTGCCTGTCCTGTCCCTCGGCCCCTTGGGGCCGCCTGCGGACGGGCAACAAGCCACGGGCGCAGGGCACTGTGGGAGCAGGAGCGCGTGCCTCTTCGTGCGCACGGAGGGTCGTGTGTGCTGGGAGGCTGGGCTAGGGGGTGTAGGGGGCTGCTGAGCCGGGCGGCCTGGGTGGTCCCTGCAAGGGCAAGGGCACGCGTGCCTGGTGCGCAGGTCCTGGCCCCGGCGTCGCGCCAAGCGACGGCACAGGCCCGGTGGCCTTGCACCCCACGGAGCCGCGCTGGACGCCTCTGGGCCACTGACGTTGGCCAGGCTTTCCCGCTCCCAAACCCTCTCTGGCCACGCGGTGCCCACCGACCTCCACACGCATCCGTTCCCGCCGCTGCCCACCCGTTCCACGTGCACCCTGGAAGCCAGCGCTGGATGTTCCGGAACCTCAGGGGTCCCAGGAAAACCCAAAAACTGCCCACAGGGAGTCTGGCCGCCCTGGCCCGCAGGCTACGGGGCAGAGGACGAGGCAGAGCCCTCCCAGGCGGCCACGGGACAAACGGTGCCCCCACCTCTCCACTCTGCCAGAAGGGCCGGGGCGGCTAGGCTGCACGGGCCCGGCCCCCAACTAACGCCGGCGCCAAGGCCCCGGCCCGCGAGGGAACGAGCATTCCCTGGGCTGCCCGCTCCGTGGGAGTGTGTTCCCACCTGCATGGAAATCCCCTCCCGCGAACTCTGCCAAACGGACCCCGCCGCCGACGGCCGGAAGCTGCAGGGAGGGCAGCCGCAGACGGGCTTTGACCTCTGCAAGGTTGCGGCCCGCGGCAGGCGACGCACGTGGCCCCCGCCCACGGCCCAGGAACGCCAGCGTGGCCCTCACAGGGGACGCAAGGGCTGCAGCCCCACAGGCCAGGGCCACAGCGAGAGGAGATCACGTCGCCCTCGCAAGGGGAGACGGACCTCTGCCAAGCGGCCCGCGGGGCCGAGGCACCGCGCCTGGCCTCAGGGCTGGCAGACCCGCACCTGCCTGCCAGGCCACCGCAGAGGAATCTGCGGCCCACCCGAGAGGACGGGAGACACACTGTGCCCGACTCCAAGGGACAGTCCCTCCCGGGGTGTCACTTTCGCCTCACCAGCTCCGTGCCCGAGGAGACGATGCCTCCGTGGCAGGCCCTGCCCGGGGCGGGGGGTAGCTTCTTTGGCCGGGGCCCTGTGGAAAGCCCCTGTTGAAAGGCCACCACCCCTGGGCGCCCTTCCTCCGGAGACCAGAGGCCAGGAGGGCCCTGAGGAGGGGGACCGCCGTGCCACACCGGTGCACCCTGAAGCCGGCCCTGGGAGCCCCTAGCTTTGCCATCGACGGGAGGAGGCCGCAGGCCTCCGCGTAACCCACGACTGACGTGGGAACGCAACGAGACACCAGGGCTGAGCAGGCCCGGGCACTCCCCCAGGGCGCGGTCCCCTCCGGACCGTGCCATTGCCGTTCTGGCCTTCGGCCGGCACGGCATGCCGACTTCACCCTGGGCCCGAAGCGCCGGCGCCACTCGCCGCCTTGTGTGGCCGCCGGGCAGGGCCGATGTTTCCAACCTGGCCGGTGCCGCAGCCCGGCCTCTTGCCCTGGCCCAGAAGCCCGAGCCAGGGGCCGCTCCACGTAAGTCAGGGAGAGAAAGGGCTCGTCCAGGGATGGCCGCCGCCTCGGGCTGGCTGGGGCTCCCGCGCCCCCCACGGCCTGCCAGGCTTGCCACGCTCGGCCCCTCAACACACACCGCCGCGCGCTAAAGCCCGCACAGCCGTCCGGGCCCTCGCAGGCCCCAGCCCTCGACTCCCAAGGGCCGGTGCCACAAGACACGCCGTTGAAGCCCTAGGCCTTGGGGGACCAGCTGCCCCACTCGACCCCAGTCGCCAGCCACCGCCCGCAGGCCCTGCCAGCCAGGTCCCTGCCCGCGGCTCCCAGGGCCCGTGCCACAGACACGCCTTTGAAGTCCTAGGCCTTGGGCACCAGCTGCCCCACTCGACCTCAGATGCCGCTCATTGCCCTCAGGCCCTGCGAGCCGTGGGAAGCCTGCTAAGGCGGGGAAACGGCTCCCTGACCCGGAGACACCCCGCGAGCCTCTCCCAGGCGCAGGCCGTGGGTGCTGGTGCTTGAAGCAGTGTGGCCAATGGGAAGCCTGCTGTCCCTGACGCTTACCTTCCCTGGGGCGGACAACGTGCTGGACCTCAGTTTCGATGAGAACGACGGGAGGGAGTTCTCACTCATTTTGTTCAGCTTTTCCAAGGAATGCTGTTGAGGGAGTCATCATCGATCCGAGCACATTCAGGGCCGCCTGGCCGGCTGACCCAGGCGGGCCGGGTGGCTCAGCGGGGCAAGCCGAGGGACTCAGGGTCCTCCCGGTGCCCGGGCCGTGCAGAGCCACGCCACTGAGCCAGAGGAACGGACAGGCCCCTCTGGCAGCAAAGCCCCACACGCCCAGCGGGCCACCTGCACTAGCGGCCTCTCGGGCAGCCCCGGGAAAGCCTAAAGCCAAGGGGCACTAGCGGACACCCAGGGAAGGCTTACCGTCCGGACGCTCCCGTCAGCAAGGTGCCCGTTCCGGGCCACACTTCTTCCGGCCGTACCGCAAACCACAGGCACTCGGGGGCCAGGGAGGCCTTCTTCTCTCGGCCGACCGCGAGCCTGGCGTGGCCACTGCACCTGAGAAAGGGGGAGCAATCGCCCGCGGGCGTGACCAAGCTACCCAGGGGCTCCGCTCGCCACGCTGGGCAGAACGAATCCGTGACTACGCCTTGCGTCTGTCTGCCTGTCCTGTCCCTCGGCCCCTTGGGGCCGCCTGCGGACGGGCAACAAGCCACGGGCGCAGGGCACTGTGGGAGCAGGAGCGCGTGCCTCTTCGTGCGCACGGAGGGTCGTGTGTGCTGGGAGGCTGGGCTAGGGGGTGTAGGGGGCTGCTGAGCCGGGCGGCCTGGGTGGTCCCTGCAAGGGCAAGGGCACGCGTGCCTGGTGCGCAGGTCCTGGCCCCGGCGTCGCGCCAAGCGACGGCACAGGCCCGGTGGCCTTGCACCCCACGGAGCCGCGCTGGACGCCTCTGGGCCACTGACGTTGGCCAGGCTTTCCCGCTCCCAAACCCTCTCTGGCCACGCGGTGCCCACCGACCTCCACACGCATCCGTTCCCGCCGCTGCCCACCCGTTCCACGTGCACCCTGGAAGCCAGCGCTGGATGTTCCGGAACCTCAGGGGTCCCAGGAAAACCCAAAAACTGCCCACAGGGAGTCTGGCCGCCCTGGCCCGCAGGCTACGGGGCAGAGGACGAGGCAGAGCCCTCCCAGGCGGCCACGGGACAAACGGTGCCCCCACCTCTCCACTCTGCCAGAAGGGCCGGGGCGGCTAGGCTGCACGGGCCCGGCCCCCAACTAACGCCGGCGCCAAGGCCCCGGCCCGCGAGGGAACGAGCATTCCCTGGGCTGCCCGCTCCGTGGGAGTGTGTTCCCACCTGCATGGAAATCCCCTCCCGCGAACTCTGCCAAACGGACCCCGCCGCCGACGGCCGGAAGCTGCAGGGAGGGCAGCCGCAGACGGGCTTTGACCTCTGCAAGGTTGCGGCCCGCGGCAGGCGACGCACGTGGCCCCCGCCCACGGCCCAGGAACGCCAGCGTGGCCCTCACAGGGGACGCAAGGGCTGCAGCCCCACAGGCCAGGGCCACAGCGAGAGGAGATCACGTCGCCCTCGCAAGGGGAGACGGACCTCTGCCAAGCGGCCCGCGGGGCCGAGGCACCGCGCCTGGCCTCAGGGCTGGCAGACCCGCACCTGCCTGCCAGGCCACCGCAGAGGAATCTGCGGCCCACCCGAGAGGACGGGAGACACACTGTGCCCGACTCCAAGGGACAGTCCCTCCCGGGGTGTCACTTTCGCCTCACCAGCTCCGTGCCCGAGGAGACGATGCCTCCGTGGCAGGCCCTGCCCGGGGCGGGGGGTAGCTTCTTTGGCCGGGGCCCTGTGGAAAGCCCCTGTTGAAAGGCCACCACCCCTGGGCGCCCTTCCTCCGGAGACCAGAGGCCAGGAGGGCCCTGAGGAGGGGGACCGCCGTGCCACACCGGTGCACCCTGAAGCCGGCCCTGGGAGCCCCTAGCTTTGCCATCGACGGGAGGAGGCCGCAGGCCTCCGCGTAACCCACGACTGACGTGGGAACGCAACGAGACACCAGGGCTGAGCAGGCCCGGGCACTCCCCCAGGGCGCGGTCCCCTCCGGACCGTGCCATTGCCGTTCTGGCCTTCGGCCGGCACGGCATGCCGACTTCACCCTGGGCCCGAAGCGCCGGCGCCACTCGCCGCCTTGTGTGGCCGCCGGGCAGGGCCGATGTTTCCAACCTGGCCGGTGCCGCAGCCCGGCCTCTTGCCCTGGCCCAGAAGCCCGAGCCAGGGGCCGCTCCACGTAAGTCAGGGAGAGAAAGGGCTCGTCCAGGGATGGCCGCCGCCTCGGGCTGGCTGGGGCTCCCGCGCCCCCCACGGCCTGCCAGGCTTGCCACGCTCGGCCCCTCAACACACACCGCCGCGCGCTAAAGCCCGCACAGCCGTCCGGGCCCTCGCAGGCCCCAGCCCTCGACTCCCAAGGGCCGGTGCCACAAGACACGCCGTTGAAGCCCTAGGCCTTGGGGGACCAGCTGCCCCACTCGACCCCAGTCGCCAGCCACCGCCCGCAGGCCCTGCCAGCCAGGTCCCTGCCCGCGGCTCCCAGGGCCCGTGCCACAGACACGCCTTTGAAGTCCTAGGCCTTGGGCACCAGCTGCCCCACTCGACCTCAGATGCCGCTCATTGCCCTCAGGCCCTGCGAGCCGTGGGAAGCCTGCTAAGGCGGGGAAACGGCTCCCTGACCCGGAGACACCCCGCGAGCCTCTCCCAGGCGCAGGCCGTGGGTGCTGGTGCTTGAAGCAGTGTGGCCAATGGGAAGCCTGCTGTCCCTGACGCTTACCTTCCCTGGGGCGGACAACGTGCTGGACCTCAGTTTCGATGAGAACGACGGGAGGGAGTTCTCACTCATTTTGTTCAGCTTTTCCAAGGAATGCTGTTGAGGGAGTCATCATCGATCCGAGCACATTCAGGGCCGCCTGGCCGGCTGACCCAGGCGGGCCGGGTGGCTCAGCGGGGCAAGCCGAGGGACTCAGGGTCCTCCCGGTGCCCGGGCCGTGCAGAGCCACGCCACTGAGCCAGAGGAACGGACAGGCCCCTCTGGCAGCAAAGCCCCACACGCCCAGCGGGCCACCTGCACTAGCGGCCTCTCGGGCAGCCCCGGGAAAGCCTAAAGCCAAGGGGCACTAGCGGACACCCAGGGAAGGCTTACCGTCCGGACGCTCCCGTCAGCAAGGTGCCCGTTCCGGGCCACACTTCTTCCGGCCGTACCGCAAACCACAGGCACTCGGGGGCCAGGGAGGCCTTCTTCTCTCGGCCGACCGCGAGCCTGGCGTGGCCACTGCACCTGAGAAAGGGGGAGCAATCGCCCGCGGGCGTGACCAAGCTACCCAGGGGCTCCGCTCGCCACGCCGGGCAGAACGAATCCGTGACTACGCCTTGCGTCTGTCTGCCTGTCCTGTCCCTCGGCCCCTTGGGGCCGCCTGCGGACGGGCAACAAGCCACGGGCGCAGGGCACTGTGGGAGCAGGAGCGCGTGCCTCTTCGTGCGCACGGAGGGTCGTGTGTGCTGGGAGGCTGGGCTAGGGGGTGTAGGGGGCTGCTGAGCCGGGCGGCCTGGGTGGTCCCTGCAAGGGCAAGGGCACGCGTGCCTGGTGCGCAGGTCCTGGCCCCGGCGTCGCGCCAAGCGACGGCACAGGCCCGGTGGCCTTGCACCCCACGGAGCCGCGCTGGACGCCTCTGGGCCACTGACGTTGGCCAGGCTTTCCCGCTCCCAAACCCTCTCTGGCCACGCGGTGCCCACCGACCTCCACACGCATCCGTTCCCGCCGCTGCCCACCCGTTCCACGTGCACCCTGGAAGCCAGCGCTGGATGTTCCGGAACCTCAGGGGTCCCAGGAAAACCCAAAAACTGCCCACAGGGAGTCTGGCCGCCCTGGCCCGCAGGCTACGGGGCAGAGGACGAGGCAGAGCCCTCCCAGGCGGCCACGGGACAAACGGTGCCCCCACCTCTCCACTCTGCCAGAAGGGCCGGGGCGGCTAGGCTGCACGGGCCCGGCCCCCAACTAACGCCGGCGCCAAGGCCCCGGCCCGCGAGGGAACGAGCATTCCCTGGGCTGCCCGCTCCGTGGGAGTGTGTTCCCACCTGCATGGAAATCCCCTCCCGCGAACTCTGCCAAACGGACCCCGCCGCCGACGGCCGGAAGCTGCAGGGAGGGCAGCCGCAGACGGGCTTTGACCTCTGCAAGGTTGCGGCCCGCGGCAGGCGACGCACGTGGCCCCCGCCCACGGCCCAGGAACGCCAGCGTGGCCCTCACAGGGGACGCAAGGGCTGCAGCCCCACAGGCCAGGGCCACAGCGAGAGGAGATCACGTCGCCCTCGCAAGGGGAGACGGACCTCTGCCAAGCGGCCCGCGGGGCCGAGGCACCGCGCCTGGCCTCAGGGCTGGCAGACCCGCACCTGCCTGCCAGGCCACCGCAGAGGAATCTGCGGCCCACCCGAGAGGACGGGAGACACACTGTGCCCGACTCCAAGGGACAGTCCCTCCCGGGGTGTCACTTTCGCCTCACCAGCTCCGTGCCCGAGGAGACGATGCCTCCGTGGCAGGCCCTGCCCGGGGCGGGGGGTAGCTTCTTTGGCCGGGGCCCTGTGGAAAGCCCCTGTTGAAAGGCCACCACCCCTGGGCGCCCTTCCTCCGGAGACCAGAGGCCAGGAGGGCCCTGAGGAGGGGGACCGCCGTGCCACACCGGTGCACCCTGAAGCCGGCCCTGGGAGCCCCTAGCTTTGCCATCGACGGGAGGAGGCCGCAGGCCTCCGCGTAACCCACGACTGACGTGGGAACGCAACGAGACACCAGGGCTGAGCAGGCCCGGGCACTCCCCCAGGGCGCGGTCCCCTCCGGACCGTGCCATTGCCGTTCTGGCCTTCGGCCGGCACGGCATGCCGACTTCACCCTGGGCCCGAAGCGCCGGCGCCACTCGCCGCCTTGTGTGGCCGCCGGGCAGGGCCGATGTTTCCAACCTGGCCGGTGCCGCAGCCCGGCCTCTTGCCCTGGCCCAGAAGCCCGAGCCAGGGGCCGCTCCACGTAAGTCAGGGAGAGAAAGGGCTCGTCCAGGGATGGCCGCCGCCTCGGGCTGGCTGGGGCTCCCGCGCCCCCCACGGCCTGCCAGGCTTGCCACGCTCGGCCCCTCAACACACACCGCCGCGCGCTAAAGCCCGCACAGCCGTCCGGGCCCTCGCAGGCCCCAGCCCTCGACTCCCAAGGGCCGGTGCCACAAGACACGCCGTTGAAGCCCTAGGCCTTGGGGGACCAGCTGCCCCACTCGACCCCAGTCGCCAGCCACCGCCCGCAGGCCCTGCCAGCCAGGTCCCTGCCCGCGGCTCCCAGGGCCCGTGCCACAGACACGCCTTTGAAGTCCTAGGCCTTGGGCACCAGCTGCCCCACTCGACCTCAGATGCCGCTCATTGCCCTCAGGCCCTGCGAGCCGTGGGAAGCCTGCTAAGGCGGGGAAACGGCTCCCTGACCCGGAGACACCCCGCGAGCCTCTCCCAGGCGCAGGCCGTGGGTGCTGGTGCTTGAAGCAGTGTGGCCAATGGGAAGCCTGCTGTCCCTGACGCTTACCTTCCCTGGGGCGGACAACGTGCTGGACCTCAGTTTCGATGAGAACGACGGGAGGGAGTTCTCACTCATTTTGTTCAGCTTTTCCAAGGAATGCTGTTGAGGGAGTCATCATCGATCCGAGCACATTCAGGGCCGCCTGGCCGGCTGACCCAGGCGGGCCGGGTGGCTCAGCGGGGCAAGCCGAGGGACTCAGGGTCCTCCCGGTGCCCGGGCCGTGCAGAGCCACGCCACTGAGCCAGAGGAACGGACAGGCCCCTCTGGCAGCAAAGCCCCACACGCCCAGCGGGCCACCTGCACTAGCGGCCTCTCGGGCAGCCCCGGGAAAGCCTAAAGCCAAGGGGCACTAGCGGACACCCAGGGAAGGCTTACCGTCCGGACGCTCCCGTCAGCAAGGTGCCCGTTCCGGGCCACACTTCTTCCGGCCGTACCGCAAACCACAGGCACTCGGGGGCCAGGGAGGCCTTCTTCTCTCGGCCGACCGCGAGCCTGGCGTGGCCACTGCACCTGAGAAAGGGGGAGCAATCGCCCGCGGGCGTGACCAAGCTACCCAGGGGCTCCGCTCGCCACGCCGGGCAGAACGAATCCGTGACTACGCCTTGCGTCTGTCTGCCTGTCCTGTCCCTCGGCCCCTTGGGGCCGCCTGCGGACGGGCAACAAGCCACGGGCGCAGGGCACTGTGGGAGCAGGAGCGCGTGCCTCTTCGTGCGCACGGAGGGTCGTGTGTGCTGGGAGGCTGGGCTAGGGGGTGTAGGGGGCTGCTGAGCCGGGCGGCCTGGGTGGTCCCTGCAAGGGCAAGGGCACGCGTGCCTGGTGCGCAGGTCCTGGCCCCGGCGTCGCGCCAAGCGACGGCACAGGCCCGGTGGCCTTGCACCCCACGGAGCCGCGCTGGACGCCTCTGGGCCACTGACGTTGGCCAGGCTTTCCCGCTCCCAAACCCTCTCTGGCCACGCGGTGCCCACCGACCTCCACACGCATCCGTTCCCGCCGCTGCCCACCCGTTCCACGTGCACCCTGGAAGCCAGCGCTGGATGTTCCGGAACCTCAGGGGTCCCAGGAAAACCCAAAAACTGCCCACAGGGAGTCTGGCCGCCCTGGCCCGCAGGCTACGGGGCAGAGGACGAGGCAGAGCCCTCCCAGGCGGCCACGGGACAAACGGTGCCCCCACCTCTCCACTCTGCCAGAAGGGCCGGGGCGGCTAGGCTGCACGGGCCCGGCCCCCAACTAACGCCGGCGCCAAGGCCCCGGCCCGCGAGGGAACGAGCATTCCCTGGGCTGCCCGCTCCGTGGGAGTGTGTTCCCACCTGCATGGAAATCCCCTCCCGCGAACTCTGCCAAACGGACCCCGCCGCCGACGGCCGGAAGCTGCAGGGAGGGCAGCCGCAGACGGGCTTTGACCTCTGCAAGGTTGCGGCCCGCGGCAGGCGACGCACGTGGCCCCCGCCCACGGCCCAGGAACGCCAGCGTGGCCCTCACAGGGGACGCAAGGGCTGCAGCCCCACAGGCCAGGGCCACAGCGAGAGGAGATCACGTCGCCCTCGCAAGGGGAGACGGACCTCTGCCAAGCGGCCCGCGGGGCCGAGGCACCGCGCCTGGCCTCAGGGCTGGCAGACCCGCACCTGCCTGCCAGGCCACCGCAGAGGAATCTGCGGCCCACCCGAGAGGACGGGAGACACACTGTGCCCGACTCCAAGGGACAGTCCCTCCCGGGGTGTCACTTTCGCCTCACCAGCTCCGTGCCCGAGGAGACGATGCCTCCGTGGCAGGCCCTGCCCGGGGCGGGGGGTAGCTTCTTTGGCCGGGGCCCTGTGGAAAGCCCCTGTTGAAAGGCCACCACCCCTGGGCGCCCTTCCTCCGGAGACCAGAGGCCAGGAGGGCCCTGAGGAGGGGGACCGCCGTGCCACACCGGTGCACCCTGAAGCCGGCCCTGGGAGCCCCTAGCTTTGCCATCGACGGGAGGAGGCCGCAGGCCTCCGCGTAACCCACGACTGACGTGGGAACGCAACGAGACACCAGGGCTGAGCAGGCCCGGGCACTCCCCCAGGGCGCGGTCCCCTCCGGACCGTGCCATTGCCGTTCTGGCCTTCGGCCGGCACGGCATGCCGACTTCACCCTGGGCCCGAAGCGCCGGCGCCACTCGCCGCCTTGTGTGGCCGCCGGGCAGGGCCGATGTTTCCAACCTGGCCGGTGCCGCAGCCCGGCCTCTTGCCCTGGCCCAGAAGCCCGAGCCAGGGGCCGCTCCACGTAAGTCAGGGAGAGAAAGGGCTCGTCCAGGGATGGCCGCCGCCTCGGGCTGGCTGGGGCTCCCGCGCCCCCCACGGCCTGCCAGGCTTGCCACGCTCGGCCCCTCAACACACACCGCCGCGCGCTAAGGCCCGCACAGCCGTCCGGGCCCTCGCAGGCCCCAGCCCTCGACTCCCAAGGGCCGGTGCCACAAGACACGCCGTTGAAGCCCTAGGCCTTGGGGGACCAGCTGCCCCACTCGACCCCAGTCGCCAGCCACCGCCCGCAGGCCCTGCCAGCCAGGTCCCTGCCCGCGGCTCCCAGGGCCCGTGCCACAGACACGCCTTTGAAGTCCTAGGCCTTGGGCACCAGCTGCCCCACTCGACCTCAGATGCCGCTCATTGCCCTCAGGCCCTGCGAGCCGTGGGAAGCCTGCTAAGGCGGGGAAACGGCTCCCTGACCCGGAGACACCCCGCGAGCCTCTCCCAGGCGCAGGCCGTGGGTGCTGGTGCTTGAAGCAGTGTGGCCAATGGGAAGCCTGCTGTCCCTGACGCTTACCTTCCCTGGGGCGGACAACGTGCTGGACCTCAGTTTCGATGAGAACGACGGGAGGGAGTTCTCACTCATTTTGTTCAGCTTTTCCAAGGAATGCTGTTGAGGGAGTCATCATCGATCTGAGCACATTCAGGGCCGCCTGGCCGGCTGACCCAGGCGGGCCGGGTGGCTCAGAGGGGCAAGCCGAGGGACTCAGGGTCCTCCCGGTGCCCGGGCCATGCAGAGCCACGCCACTGGGCCGGAGGATCGGACAGGCGCCTCCGAGTTGCAAATCCTACTTGCCCTTCCGATCACGTTCATTAGCTGCCTCTCAGGCGTTTTTTGGAAAGCCTAAAGCCAGCATCACAATTGACACTATAGTAGCCTTACCGTCTCAGTGCTCCTTTCGTGAAGTTGTACATAGTGGACCACACTTCTTCCGGGAGATACGCTAGCCACGGGCAGTCAGGTGCCAGAGATGCATCTTCTCTCAGTCGATGGCGAGCTTGGCATGTCGACTGCACCTGAGAAAAGTGGAGCAATCCCCCAGGGCATGGGCAATTTACCCAGGGGTTCCAGTCTCCACACAGGGCAGAAGGAATCCATTAGCATGACTTGCACCTCTCTGCCTGTTCTTTCCCTCAGTCCCTTGGGGGCAGCCTGTAGATAGGCAAGAAGCTGTGGGTTCAGGGGACTGTAGGAGCATGAGCATGTATCTCTTCATGTGCATGGAGGGTCTGAGTGCACTGGGAGATTGGTTTAGGAGGCATGTGTTGACGCCCCGCCGTTTGAGCCTGTGGCCCCCCAAGAGCAGGCCTGGTGCACAGATCCTGGCCCTGGCGTCCCACCACACAACAGCACAGGACTGGTGGCCTTGCACACCAGGGAGCCATGTTGGATGCCTCTGGGCCACTAATGTTGGTTAGTGTTTCCCTCTCCCAAAGCCACTCTGGCCAAGCAGTGCCCTTGGCCCGGACATGCATCCTCTTCCTCCACTGGCCACCCTGTCAACGTGGACTGTGGACCCCAGCACAGGATGGAAACTCAAGGGTCCAAGGAAAACCTAACAACCACCCACAGTTAGGCCGGCCACCCTGGCTTGCAGCTACGGGGCTGAAGCCAAAGCTGAGCCCTCCGAGGCACCCACACAACAACAGGTGCATTTCTTCTCCACTCTGCCAGAATGCCCTGAATGGCTAGGCTACATGGTCCTAGCCTCCACCGAATATGGTGCCAAACGCGACCGAACCATGGGTGCTTTCTTGCCCATGGTGTCAGTAAGTCCAGGGCCAGTGCGCACCAGGGCCCTAGGCTGCAATGGAACGAGCATCCCCTGGGCTGCCCGTCCTCAGGAGTGTGTTCCTGTTTTCACAGAAAGTCCCTTCATTGCCCTTATCCCAACGGATGCTCCCATCAGTGTCAGGATGCTCCAGGGACGGCAGCTGCCCCCAGGCTTTGGCCTTTGCAAGGATGTGGCCCTCTGTAGGCGACGTGGCCCATTCCGACAGGCCAGGAACACCAGCGTGGCCGTCACAGAGAGCGCTAGGCTGTAGCCCCACAGGACAGGGTCACAATGAGAGGAGAATACATCTCCTTCCCACGGGGAGGCAGATGTCTTCCAAATAGCCCATGGGGCCGAGGTACTGGGCTTGCCCTCAGACCTCGCAGGCCCGTGCCTGACCGCAAGGCCATCGCAGAGTAGTCTGCAGCCCACCAGAGAGGACATGAGACACACTGTGCCCAAGTCCAAGTGAGACTGAGAATATCCCTTTCACCTCACCAGTACCGTGCCAAAGAGACAAGGTCTCTGGCCAGGGTAGCTTCTTTGACCAGAGCCCTGCTGAAAGCCCCGAGGAACACAACCACTGGGTATCCTTCCTCAGGAGTCAAGAAGCCAGGAGGGCCCTCAAGAGGGGGACTGCCGTGCCACACCCGTGCACCCTGAAGCCAGCCATGGGAGCCACACTTTGCCATCGTCAAGAGGAGGCCTGAGGCCTCTGCAGAACCCATGAAAGACCTTGGAACGCTATGACACACTTGAGCTGAGCAGGCTCATGCGGTCTCCCAGGGCACAGCCCTCTCTGGACTGTGCCATTACTATCCAGGCAAATGGCCAGCACAGAAACTTGTATTCTGCCCTGGGCATGAAGTGCTGGCACTGTTTGCCACCTTGTTTGTCGCCTGGTAGGGCTGAGGATGCCACACTGGCAGGTACTGCAGCCTGGCTTCCTGCTTTAGCCCACCAGCCAGAGTAGGTGCCTGCTCCACATACGTCAGGCAAAGAAAGGGCTCGTCCGGGGATCGCTGCTGCCTCGGGTTGGGCCTCTGCACCCCCACCCACAGGCCAGGCAAGCTTGCCATGCTTGGCCTCTCAACACACAGTGCCACGAGCTTATGCCTGTGGGGCCATCCTGGCCTACACAGGTCCCAGCCCTCGACACCCCAGGCTGGTGCCACAGACACGCCTTTCAAGTCCAAGGCCTTGGGGACCAGCTGCTCCAGTGACCCCAGTCACCGGCCATTCCCCTCAGGACCTGCATGCCTTGGAAACCCTGCTCAGGTGGTAAATGCCTCCCTGACCATGAGTCCCCTGTGAGGCTCTCCTAGGCAGAGGCTGTGGGTGCTGGTGCTTGAAGGAGTGTGACCAAGGGGAAGCCTGCTGTCCCTGACGCTTACCTTCCCTGGGGTAGACAACATGCTGGACCTCAGTTTCGATGAGAAAGACGGTAGGGAGTTCTCACTCATTTTGTTCAGCTTTCCAAGGAATGCTGTTGAGGGAGTCATCATCGATCCGAGCACATTCGGGGCCACCTGCACAGCCGACCCTGGTGGGCCAGATGGCTCAGCGGGACAAGCTGAAGGACTCAGGGTCTTCCCGTGGCCCAGGACGTGCAGAGCCATTAAAGGACAGGGCCCTCTGGGTTCAAAACCCCACATGTCCTGCCAGCAACTTTCCTTAGTGGCCTTCTGGACAGGCTTGCGAAAGCCTAAAGCCAGCGGCACAACTGATACGGAGATGGCTTACCATCTTCTCGCTCCAGTCAGCAAGGTGCCCGTCGCGGGCAACACCTCTTCCGGCAGTCCTGCCAACCACAGGCACTCGGAGACCAGGGAGGCCTTCTTCTCTCGGCCGATGGCGAGCCTGGTGTGTCCACTGCACCTGAGAAAGGGGGAGCAATCGCCCGCAGGCGTGACCAAGCTACCCAGGGGCTCCGCTCGCCACACAGGTCAGAAGGAATCTGTGACTATGCCTTGTGTCTGTCTGCCTGTCCTGTCCCTCGGCCCCTTGGGGCTGCCTGCAGATGGGCAACAAGCCACGGGCACAGGGCACTGTGGGAGCAGGAGCATGTGCCTCTTCGTGTACATGGAGGGTCATGTGTGCTGGGAGGCTGGGCTAGGGGGTGTATGGGGCTGCTGAGCTGGGAGGCCTGAGTCCCTGCAAGGGCATGCATGCCTGGTGTGCAGATCCTGGCCCCGGTGTCCTGCCAAACAATGGCACACACTCAGTGGCCTTGCACACCAGGGAGCCATGTTGGATGCCTCTGGGCCACTAACGTTGGGCAGGTTTTCCCTCTCCCAAAGACACTCTGGCCAAGCAGAGCCCTCTGGCCCAGACACGCATCCTCTCCCACCACTAGCCACCCTGTCAACGTGGACCGTGGACGCCAGGACGGGATGGAAACTCAGGAGTCAAGGGAAAACCCAACAACCACCCGCAGGGAGTCTGGCCGCCCTGGTCCTCAGGCTACGGGGCAGAAGCCAATGCAGAGCCCTCCAAGACAGCCACACAACAACAGCTGCCCACTTCTCTTCACTCTGCCAGTATGCCCTGAGTGGCTAGGCTACACCGGTCTTGTCCCCACTGAATCCAGTGCCAATCCTGACCAAACCACAGGCGCTTTCTCACCCAGGGTGTGGGCGAGGCCAGGTCCAGTGTGTGCCAGGGTCCCAGGCACAAGGGAAATAGCATCCCATGGGCTGCCCGGTCCAGGGGAGTGTTTCCTGATTGCACAGAAAGTCCCTCTGGTGCCCTCCGCCCAACACAGGCCCCTGTCAGTGGCAGGATGCTCTAGGGAGGGCAGCTGCCCACAGGCTTTGGCCTTTGCAAGGATGTGGCCCTCTGCAGGTGACGTGGCACCTTCCCACGGCCCAGGAACACCATCATGGCCCTCACAGAGAGCGCTAGGCTACAGCCCCACAGCCCAGGGGCACACTGAGAGGAGAGCACATCTTGTTCCCAAGGGGAGGCTGACCTTTTCCAAGCGGCCCATGGGGCCAAGGTACTACACCTGGCCTCAGGACTCTCATGCCCACCTGGCTGCCAGGCCACCACAGAGGAATCTGTGGCCCACCCAAGAGGACGTGAAACACACTGTGCCCGACTCCAAGGGAGAGACCATCAAAGAGTATCACTTTTGCCTTACCAGCAAGGTGCCAAGGAGACAAGGTCTCTGTGGCAGGCCCAGCCAGAGTAGCTTCTTTGGCCAGGGCCCCGCTGAAATCCCTGAGGAACACCACCACTGGGCACCCTTCCTCTGGAGCCCAGCAGCCAGGAGGGCCCTCAGGACGGAGACCGCCATGCCACACCAGTGCACCCCTGAAGCTGGCCCTGGGAGCTACACTTTGCCATCCAAAGCTACACTTTGCCAACCCACAACTGACCTGGGAACGCAACAAGACAGCAGGGCTGAGCAGGACCAGGCACTCCTCCAGGGCGTGGTCCCCTTTGGACCGTGCCATTACCTTCCAGGCCTTTGGCCGGCACGGTAGCCTGACTTCCACCCTGGGCCCGAAGCACTGGCACTGTTTGCTGCCTTGTGTGGCACCTGGCAGGGCCGATGTTCCCAACGTGGTAGGTGCCACAGCCTGGCCTCTTGCCTTGGCCCAGAAGCCCAAGCCAGGGGCCGCTTCACATACGTCAGTGAGAGAAGGACTCGTCCAGGGATTGCTGCTGCCTCGGGCTGGGGCTCCCGCACCCCCCATGGCCTGCCAAACTTGCCATGTTTGGCCTCTCAACACACCCTGCCATGAGCTTATGCCATGGGGCCATCCTGGCCCACACAGGACCCAGCCCTCAACACCCTGGGCCGGTGCCACAGACATGCCTTTCAAGTCCAACGCCTTGGGGACCAGCTGTTCCAGTGACCCCAGTCGCCAGCCATTGCCCTCAGGACCTGCATGCCTTGGAAACCCTGCTCAGGTGGTAAATGCCTCCCTGACCATGAGCCACCAGCGAGGCTCTCCCAGGCGGAGGCCATGGGTGCTGGTGCTTGAAGGAGTGTGACCAAGGGGAAGCTGTCCCTGATGCTTACCTTCCCTGGGGTAGACAACGTGCTGGACCTCAGTTTTGATGAGAAAGACGGTAGGGAGTTCTCACTCATTTTGTTCAGCTTTCCAAGGAATGCTGTTGAGGGAGTCATCATCGATCCAAGCACATTCGGGGCCACCTGCACAGCCGACCCTGGTGGGCCGGATGGCTCAGTGGGACAAGCCGAAGAACTCAGGGTCTGCCCACCGCCCGGGTCATGCAGAGCCTTGACACTGAGCCAGAGGAATAGTCAGGCCCCTCTGGGATCAAAACCCCACACGCTCTGGGGGCAACCTTCATTAGCGGTCTCTTCGACAAGTTCCCGAAGTCTAAAGCCAGCAGCACAGCTGACGCTGGAGATGGCTTACCGTCTGGGTGCTCCTGTCGGTAAGATTCCCATAGCAGGGCACACCTTTTCCAGCGGTCCCGCCAATCACAGGCACTTGGGGGCCAGGGAGGCCTTCTCTCAACCGACGGCAAGCGTGGCCTGTCCAATGCACCTGAGAATAGAGGAACAATCGCCCGTGGGAGTGAGCAAAGTACCCAGGGGCTCCCCTCACCACACAGGATGGAATGAATCCATGACCAAGCCTTGTGCCTCTCTGCCTGTCCTGTCCTTCAGTCTTTTGGGGCTGCCCGCGGATGGGCAAGAAGCCACAGGCGCAGGGGACTGTGAGAGCAGGAGCGTGTGCCTGTTCCTGTGCATGGAGTGTGTGTGCTGGGAGTTTCGGCTAGGGGGCATGTGTGGCCGCTCTACCGTGAGGGCCTGGGGCCTTGCAAGAGCACCCGTGGTGCACAGATCTTAGTCCCAGTGTCCCGCCAGGCAACGGCACAGGACCAGTGGCCTTGCACTCCAGGGAGCCATGTTGGACGCCTCTGGGCCACTAACATTGGGCAGGGTTTCCCTCTCCCAAAGCCACTCTGGCCAAGCAGCACCCGCCAGTCCAGACACGCATCCTCTTCCGCCACTAGCCACCCTGTCAATGTGGACCATGGACACCAGCACGGGATGGAAAAACCACCCACAGGGAAGCTGGCTGCCCTGGCCCACAGGCTACAGGGCCGAAGCCAACAGAGCCCTCTGAAGTCGCCACACGACAAGAGCTGCCCGCTCCTCTCCACTCTGCCAGAATGCCCTCAGCGTCTAGGCTACACGGGCCTAGCCCCCACCGAATCAGGTGCCAAACCCAACTGAACCACAGGCACTTTCTTGCCCGAGGTATTGGTGAGGCCAGGGCCAGTGGGCACCCAGGCCCTGGCCCACAAGGGAGTGAGCATTCCCTGGGCTGCCTGGTCCATGGGAGTGTGTCCCCACCTGCATGGAAAGTCCCTCCAGCGCCCTCCATCCAATGGACGCCCCCATCAGCAGAAGGATACTCCAGGAAGGGCAGCCTCCCATGGACTTTGGCCTTTGCAAGGATGTGGCCCTCTGCAGGCGATGTGGCCCCTTCCCACAGCCCAGAAACACCAGCGTGGCCCTCACAGAGAGCCCTAGGCTGCAGCTCTGCAGGCCAGGGACACACTGAGAGGAGAACACATCTCCTTCCCAAAGGGAGGCAGACGACTGCCAAGCAGCCCATGGGGCCGAGGCAAAGCGCCTGGCTTCAGAGCTAGCAGGCCAGTGCCTGGCTGCCAGGCCACCACAGAGGGGTCTGTGGCCCACCCGAGAGGATGTAAGACACACTGTGCCAAATAAGGGACAGAATATCCCAGAGTATCACTTTCACCTCACCAGCTCTGTGCCGAGCAGACAAGGTCTCCGTGGCACACCCAGCCAGGGTAGCTTCTTTGGCCAGGACCCCACTGAAGGGCCCAAGGAACACCACAAATGGGTGCCCTTCCTTGGGAACCCAGGGGCCAGGATTGCCCGCAGGAAGGGGAACGCCATGCCTCACCTGTGCACTTTGAATCTGGCCCTGGGAGCCACGTGTTGCCCTCTGCAATAGGAGGACTGATGCCTCTGTGGAAACCATGAATGACCTGGGAACTCAACAAGACACCTGAGCTGAGCAGGCCCGTGCGGTCTCCCAGGGCGCAGCCCTCTCTGGACTGTGCCATTACCATCCAGGCAAATGGCCAGCACAGCAACTTGTATTCCGCCCTGGGCATGGAGTGCTGGCACTGCTTGCTGCCTTGTTTATTGCCGGGTAGGGCCAAGGATGCCAAGCTGGCAGGTGCCACAGCCTGGCTTCCTGCCTTAGCCCACCAGCCCAAGCCAGGAGCCCACTCCATGTATGTCAGTGAGAGAAAGGACTCATCCAGGGATCGCCATTGCCTCAGGCTGGGGCTCCACGCCCCCACCCTTGGACCAGGTAAGCTTGACATGCTTGGCCTCTCAACCCACACCTCCACAAGCTTATGCCCCAGGGTCTGTTCTGGCCTAGTCTCCAGCCCTTGACTCCCCGTTCTGGTGCCACAGACATGCCTTTGAGTCCGAGGCCTTGGGGTCCAGCAGCCCCACTGACCCCAGACACCAGTCATTGCCCTCAGGACCTCTGTGCCTTGGAAACCCTGCTCAGGTGGTAAATGCCTCCCTGACCATGAGTCCCCTGTGAGGCTCACCTAGGCAGAGGCCATGGGTGCTGGTGCTTGAAGGAGTGTGACCAAGGGGAAGCCTGCTATTCCTGACGCTTACCTTCCCTGGGACAGACAACGTGCTGGACCTCAGTTTCGATGAGAAAGACGGTAGGGAGTTCTCACTCATTTTGTTCAGCTTTCCAAGGAATGCTGTTGAGGGAGTCATCATCGATCCGAGCACATTCGGGGCCACCTGCACAGCCGACCCATGTGGGCCGGGTAGCTCAGCGGGACAAGCCGAGGGACTCAGGGTCCACCCGCAGCCCGGGTCATGCAGAGCCACGCCACTGAGCCAGAGGAACGGGCAGGCCCCTCTGGCATCAAAACCCCACACGCCCTGCTGGCAACCTTCACTGGTGGCCTCTCGGGCAGGCCCGCGAAAGCCACGGTACAAGCTTAAACTGGGGAAGGCTTACCGTCTGGTCACTCCCATCGGCAAGGTGCCCATAGTGGGGCACACTTCTTCTGGTGGTCCCGCCAACCACAGGCACTCAGGGGCCAGGAAGGCCTTCTTCTCTTGGCCGATGGCAAGCCTGACATGTCCACTGCACCTGAGAAAAGGGGAACAGTCACCCGTGGGAGTGAGCAAGGTACCCAGGGCCTCCACTCGCCACACAGTGCAGAAGGAATCCATGACCAAGCCTTGCGCCTCTCTGCCTGTCCTGTCCCACGGCCCCTTGGGGCTGCGTGCGAATAGGCAAGAAGCTGTGGGCACAGGGGACTGTAGGAGCAGGAATGTGTGCCTCTTCTTGTGTGTGGAGGGTCAGTGTGCGCTGGGAGGTTGGGCCAGGGGTGTGTGTGGCTGCTCCGCCGTGCAGGCCTGGGGCCCTCCTCGGACACACCTGGTGCGCAGATCCTGGCCCCGGAGTCCTGCCACGCAACAGCACAGGACCGGTGGCCTTGCACACCACGGAGCCTCCTTGGACAATTCTGGGCCACTAACGTTGGGCAGGGTTTCCCTCTCCCAAAGCCACTCTGGCCAAGAAGTGCCCACCGGCCCAGACATCCATCCACTCCCACAGCTGGCCACCCTGGCAACTTGGACGCCAGCACGGGATGGAAACTCAGGGGTCAAAGGAAAACCCAAAAACTGCCTGCAGGGAGGCTGGCCATCCTGGCCTCCAGGCTATGGGGCAGAGGCCAACGCAGAGCCCTCTGAGGTGGCCACATGACAACAGGTGCCCACTCTTGTCCACTCTGCCAGAATGACCTGAGCAGCATGGGCCTTGCCCCCACCAAACACCAGTGAAAATCCCGACGGAACCACAGCCGCATTCTAGCCCAGCGTGTCAGCAAGGCTAGGGCCAATGGGTGCCAGGGCCCTGGCCTCCAAGGGAATGAGCATCCCCTGGGCTGCCCGGTCCATGGGAGCATGTTCCTGCCCGCATGGAATTACTCTCTGGCACCCTCTGCCCAACGGACTCCCCTGTTGGCCACAGGATGCTGCAGCATGGGCATCCGCAGACAGGCTTTGGCCTTTGCAAGGATGCGGCCCGCTGCAGGCAACATGTCCCCTTCCCATGGTCCAGGAACACCAGTGTGGTCCTCACAGTGAGCACAAGGGCTGCAGCCCCACAGGCCAAGGGCACAGTGAGAGAAGACATCTCTGTCACAAAGGGAGGCCAACCCCTTCCCAATTCCATGTGCTGCCATGGCACTGTGCCTGGCCTTGTAGCTCTCAGGCCCCCGCCCGGCTGCGAGGCCACCACAGAGGAGTCTCCAACCCACCAGAACAGACATGGAACAATTGTGTCAAGTCCAACAGACAGAACCTCGTAGAGTAACTCTTTCACCTCCCCAGCTCTGTGACCGCAGAGACAAGGTCTCCATGGCAGGACTGGCTGGCAATAAGTTCTTCATGCAGGGCCCATTGAAAGGCATGATGAACACCGCTGCTGGGTGCCCTTCCTTGGGAGCCCCAGGGCCAGGAGTGCACACAGGAGTGGGACCGCAGTGGCTAATCTGTGCACCCTGAGGCCAGCCCTGGTAGACATGTTTCACCCCCTGAGAGGAGGCCTGAGCCTTCCCAGGAGCCCACAACTGACCTGGGAACACCATGAGACACTAGATCTGAGCAGGCCTCTGGAATCACCCAGGGTGCAGTCCTTTGCAGACCGTGCCTTTACCGTCCAGTCCAACGGTCAGCACAGCATCTTGACTTCCACCCTGGGCCCAAAACACAGCCATTGCTTGCCGATTTGTGTGTGGACCGGGATTTATTCCCAAGGTGGCACGTGTTGCAAACCAGACTTATGCCTTGGCCCACCACCCCAAGCCATGGGCCACTCCACATACGCCAGCGAGGGAAGGCGCTCATCCAGGAATCCCATCTGGCTCGAGCTGGGGTTCCCCGCAAGGCTAGGCAAGCTGCCACACTTGGCAACTCAACACTCTCGGCCATGAGCTATGCCCGAGGTGCCATCCTGGCCCACACAGGTCCCTGCCCTCGGCTTCCAGGGCTGGCATCAAAGTCATGCCATTGAAATCCTAGTAGGCCTTGGGGACCAGTTGCCCCACACGACCCCAGACACTGGCCATCCCCCTCAGGACCTGCGAGCCCTGGATGTCCCAGTAAGCTGGGGAAACAGTTCCTGGACCGTGAGGCCTCAGGAAACCTCTCCCATGTTGAGGTCCTCGGTGATGGTAGTTGAAGGAGTGTGACCCAGGGGAAGCTGCTGTCCCTCACGCTTATGTTCCCTGGGGCAGATAACGTGCTGGACCTCAATTTCGATGAGAATGACTATAGTGAGTTCTCACTCTTTTTGTTCAGCTTTCCACGGAATGGTGTTGATGGAGGCATCATCAATCTGAGCACATTTGGGGCTGCCTGGCTAGCTGAACCAGGCAGGCTGGGAAGCTCAGAGAGATAAGACTATGGCCTCAGAGTCTTCCAGAGACATGAGCCAGGCAGAGCCACACCACTGAGCCAGTAGGACTATCAAGCCCCTCTAGGAGCCAACTCTACACACGTGGAGAAAAATCCTTCAGATTCTCTCTCTCCCTTTCCTCTTTCCCTTCTCATGTGCATTCTCTGTTACTTTCACAAAATAAATAAATCAAGTTTAAAAAAATGAAAGACGCCCTAAATAAATGTAAAAGAGATATCATATTTATAGACTGGCAGATTCAACATAGGAAAATTGTTCATTATACCCACAGTTTTCTAAAGATCTTAAGCAATAGCTATTAAGATTAGAGCAGAATTTTTTGTAGATATAGGCTGATTTAAAAAAAAATATATATATATGCAAAAGTATAACCAAAGCAGTTTTTGATAAGGAAGAATTATGTTAGAGAAATCAAACTATAGTTAAAAAAAATATTATAAATATACATTAATCAAGGAGTAGGCACAGAGATGTATAGGACAGATTTCAGAAACGGATCCATATAAAATGTCCATTTGTTTTTTCACAAAGATATAAGAAGAACTCAATTTGCTTATCAGCAAATGGTATTAGAATAATTATCATACAACACCAAGGACAAAACAAAAACAAAAAATCAAAACAAAGCCTCAAACTAATCCTCACACCATATACAAAAATTAACTCAAGATAGGCATGCCTGAGTAGCTTGGTAAGCTAAGCATCCAACTTTGGTTCAAATCATGATTTCAAGGTTCATGGGATCAAGCACCACATCAGGGTCTATACTGACAGCTCAGAACCTAGAGCCTGATTCAGATTCTGTGTCTCCCTCTCTCTCTGTCCCTTCTCCACTTGTACTCTGTCTCTCTCTCACACACACAAATAAATAAACACTGAAAAATCAATTCAAAATGAATATAGGTCTAAATTATACATCTTTATGAAACACTAAACTATAGGAGATATCCTAAGAGAAAATCCTTATGACCTGGAGTTAGCTATTAAACATGCAACCAAAAATATAAACCTTTCCTGTGAGAAATACACTGTTAGAGGATGAAAACAATAAGCCGCAGACTATGAAAAAATACTTAGAAATCACGTATCTAACACAAACAACTTTCATGGTATATGGCGAACTCTCTAATTTCAACATAAGAAAATAACAATCCTGTTAGAAAAAGAGCAAAAATATAAACTGAAACTTAAAGAAGATACATGGGTGAGAAGCACAAAATCAATGTCCAATATCATTATTCATTAGAATGGTGCAGTTTTTATTTTATTCTCAAATTATTATCTAAATTCTAGTTAACATGCACTGAAGTACTGGTTTCAGGAGATTTCAGTAATTCCTCACTTACATACAACAGCATAATAAGTGCCCTCCTTAATACCCATCACCCATCTGGCCCATCCTCCTCAACTTCTCTCCATTAACACTCAGTTTGCTCTCTAAGAGTCTCTTGCAGTTTCTTTACCTCTCTCTTTTTTCTTCACCTCACCTCCCAAATGTTTATCTGCTTTGTTTCTTAAATATCACATGAGTGAAATCCTGTGATACCCGTCTTTCTCTGACTTATTTCACTTGCATAATACACTAGTTCCATCCACATTTTTGCAAATGGCAAGATTTCTTTCTTTTTGATGGCAGAGTAATATTCCATTTTACACACGCACGCGCGCGCACACACACACACACACACACACTCATTCATCTTTGGGCTCTTTCCATAGTTTGACTATTGTTGAAAATGCTGCTATAAACATCAGAGTGTATGTACATTTTTAAATCTGTATTTTTGTATACTTTGGGTAAATAGTAATGCAATTGCTATGTTGTAGGGTGGTTCTATTTTTTTTGAGGAACCTCCCTGTTTGAAAGTGGCTGCACCAGTTGGCATTACCACCAACAGTGTGATAGGGTTCCCCTTTCTCCTCATCCTCGCCAACATCTGTGGTTTCTTGTGTGGTTAATTGTGGCCGTTCTGACATGTGTGAGGTGGTATTGCATTATGGTTTTGATTTGTATTTCCCTGATGAGCATCTTTTCATTTGTCTGTTAGTCATCTGGATGTCTTCTTTGGAAAAATGTCTATTCATGTCTTCTGCCCATTTCTTAACTGGATTGTTTTTTAGGCTCTGAGTTTGATAAGCACATTATAGATTTTGCATACTAGCCTTTATAAGATAGGTCATTTACAAATGTCTTGTCCCATTCTGTAGGCTGCCTTTTATTTTTGTTGATTTTTTTCCTTCACTGTGTAGAAGCTTTTAATCTTGATGAAGTCCCAACAGTTTATTTCTCCTTTTGTCTCCATTGCATCTAGTGATGTGTCTAGGAAGAAGTTGCTATGGCTGAGGTCAAAGACGTTGGTGTCTATGTTCTCCTCTTGATTTTCATGCTTTACGGTCTCACATTTAGCTTTCACCCATCTCGAATTTATTTTTGTGTACGGTATAAGAAAACAGTCCAGTTTCATTCTTCTGCTTGTTGCTGTCCAGTTTTCCCAAAACCATTTGTTGAAGAGACTGTCTTTTTTTTCCATTGGATATTCTTTCCTGCTTTGTCGAAGATTACTTGAAAATATAGCTGTGGGTCCATTTCTGGGTTTTCTATTCTGTTCCATTGATGTATATGTGCCTATTTTTGTGCTAGTACCATACTGTCTTGATGACTACAGCTTTGTAATATAGCTTGAAGTCCAGAATCATGATGCCTCCAGCTTTTCTTTACCTTTTCAGGATTGCTTTGGAAATTTGTGCTGTGTGTGTGTGTGTGTGTGTGTGTGTGTGATTCCACACAAATTTTAGGATTATCTGTTCTAGATCTGTGAAAAAATGTTGGTGGTATTTTAATAGGGATTGCATTAAACGTGTAGATTGCTTTTGGTAGTATAGATATTTTAACAATGATTGTTCTTCCAACCCATGAACACAGAATGTTTTCCATTTCTTGATCTTCAGAGAGTGTGGGTAGCTCAGTCAGTAGAGCATCCAACTCTTGACTTTGGCTCTGGTCATCATCTCAGTTCATGAGTTCAGGCCCTACATCAGACTCTGCACTGATAGTGTGGAGTCTGCTTGGGATTCTTTCCCACACCAGCCCCCACTCTCTGCCTCTTCCTTTCTTTCTCTATTAATTAATTAAAAAAATACAAAGTACAGATCTTCTACCTATTTGGTTAGGTTTATTCTTAAGTACCTTATGGGTTTTGATGTCATTGTAACTGGGATTGATTCTTTTATTTCTTTTTCTGCTGCTTCATTATTTGTGTATAAAATTCAACATATTTTTTTCTTTCTTTAACATTTATTCATTTTTGAAAGGCAGAAGAGAGACAGAGCGTGAATGGGGAAGGGGCAGGGAGAGAGGGAGACACAGAAACAGAAGCAGGTTCCAGGCTCCGAGCTATCAGCACAGAGCCCAACGCGGGGCTCGAACTCACAGACCACAAGATCATGACCTGAGCCGAAGTCAGCCACTTAACCGACTGACCCACCCAGGCGCCCCTAAAATTCAACATATTTCTGTATGTTGATTCTATATCCTGTGACTTTGCTGAATTCAAGTGTTAGTTCTATCAATTTTTTTGATGGAGCCTTTTGGGTTTGAGCATCACATCATCTGCAAATAGTGAAAGTTTGACTTCCTCCTTGCCAATGTGCATCTCTTTTATTTCTTTTTGTTTGAGTACTGAGGCTAAAACTTCCAGGACTATGTTAAATAGTACTGGTGAGACTGGACATCCCTGCCTTTTTCCTGACCATAGGGATCTTATCCTTTATTTTATCAATGTGGTGTATTACACTGATTGATTTGTGAATATTGAACCAGCCCTGAAAGCCCAGGAATAAACCCCACTTGACTGTGATGAATAATTCCTCTAATGTACTGTTGTATTTGATTTTATAGTATCTTGTTGAGAATTTTTGCATCCATGTTCATCAGGGATATTGGCCTGTAATTCTCCTTTTTAGTGGGGTCTTTGGTTTTGGGATCAAGGTAATGCTAACTTCATAGAAGACTTTTGGATGTTTTTCTTCCATTTATATTTTTTGGAACAATATGAGAAGAAAGGTATTACCTATTCATTACTTTTTATTAATTTATTTTTTTATATTTACATCCAAGTCAATTAGCATATAGTGCAACAATGATTTGAGGAGTAGATTCCTTAATGCCCCTTACCCATTTAGTCTATCCCCCTTCCCACAACCCCTCCAATGACCCTCAGTTTGTTCTCCACATTTCAGAGTCTCTTATGTTTTGTCCCAGGTATTACATCTTCTTTAAATGTCTGGTAAAACTGCCTTGGGAAGTCATTGGGCCCTGGCCTTTTGTTTATGAGGAGATTTTTTTTTTTAACATTTTATTTATTTTTGAGAGAGAAGAATACAAACAGGGGAGGGGCCGAGAGACAGGGAGACAGAAGATCTGAAGCAGGCTCTGCACTGACAGCAGCAAGCCTGATGTGGGGCTCAAACTCACAAACTGTGAGATCATGACTTGAGCCGAAGTCGATACTCAACCAACTGAGCCACCCAAGGGCCCCTATTGGGGGATTTTTTTATTACTGATTCAATTTATTTGCTGTTTATGGGTCTGTTACAATTTTCTATTTCTCCTATTTCAATTTTGGTAGTTTGTATTTTTTATAGAAATTTTCCTATTTCTTCCAAATTGCCCTTCCAAAGTTTATTTGTATATAATTTTTTATAATATTCCCTTATGATCATTTGTATTTCTGTGGTATTTGTTGTAATATCTCCCCTTTCATTTGTGATTTTATGTATTCGGGTCCTTTCTCTTTCCTTTTTGAAAATTCTGGCAAGGGGTTTATCAATTTTATTAATTCTTCATAGAACCAGCTCTTAGTTTCATTGATCTGTTCTGTTTTTTGTTTGTTTCTATATCTTTTATTTCTGCTCTAATCTTTATTATTTCACTTCTTTGGCTGCCTTTAAGCTTTATTTGCTGTTCCTTTTCTAGCTCTTTTAGGTATAAAGTTAGATTGTATATTTGATACTTTTCTTCCTTATTGAGGCAGGCCTGTATTGCAATATACTTTCCTTTTAGGACTGCCTTTACTGCATTCCAAAGATTCTGGACTGCCATGTTTTCATTTTTATTTGCTTCCATGTACTTTAATTGCTTCTTTAATTTCCTGATTGGCCCATTCATTCTTTAGTAGGATGCTATTTTTTATGTTATTTATTTATTTATTTTGAGAGGTGGGGGGGGGGTTGCATAGGGAAGAGACAGATAATCCCAAGCAGTCTCCACACTGTCGGCACAGAGCCCAACATAGGGCTTGGTCCCAAAAATCACTAGTTCATGACCGGAGCCAAAATCAAGAGTTAGGCACTTAACTGACTAAGCCATTTTAGCCCCTAGCTTCCATGTATTTGTGGTCTTTCCAATTTTTTTCCTTGTGGTTGACTTCCAGTTTCATAGTGTTGTGGTCTGAAAATATGCAGAGAATGATCTTGATCTCTTTGTACTGGTTGAGGGCTGATTTGTGACCCATTGTGTGATCTATTGTGGAGAATGTTCCATGTGCACTGGAAAAGAATGTGTAAGAATCTGTTTCTTAGGATAAATTGACTGTAGGGGAAAAGCTCTTATTTTTTCCCCACTGAGGATGATATTACCTGTGGGTCTCTCATATATGGCCTTTATGATGTTGAGGTACCTTCCCTCTATCCCTACTTTGTTGAGGGTGATTATCAAGAATGGATGCTGTATGTTGTCAAATGCTTTTCTTGAATTTTCTTGTATCTGTTAAGTACATCTGGTCCAGTGTGTCATTCAAAGTCACTGGTTTCTTGTTAATTTTCTGGTTAGATTATGCACACACATTTTAAAATGGCTAAAGTAAGGGGTGCCTGGGTGGTTCAGTCAGGTAAGCATTTGACTTCCACTCAGGTCATGATCTCACAGTTCATGGGTTTGGGCCCCACATCAGGCTCTGAGCCATCAGCACAGCCTGCTTCAGATTCTGTCTCTCCCTCTCTCTCTGCCCCTCCCCTCACTTGCACTCTGTCTCTCTTTCAAAAATAAATAAATATTAAAAAATTTTTAAATGGCTAAAGTAAAACATATTGACTATACCAAGTGCTCATAAAGATGCAGAGCAACAGGATGTCCTATGCATTTCTGTCAGGAATATAAAATGATCCCTAAACTTAGGAAAATATTTAGGCAGTTTCTATTAAATTAAACATACTCACCACACAATATAGCAAAACTCAATAATGAATAATGAATAATGAATATTTACTGTATAGAAAGTGTTGGCAAAATATGTCCCAATGGCCAACTGCCACTTTTGTAAGTAAAGTTTCATGGGAACACAGCCACACTCATTAATTTAAGCTGCAGTAACTGATATGTGTACTCTGTGACAGGGACTTCACAGAAGTCTGACACTTCAAGAAAAAGTTTGCTGATCCCTGCTATTGAAAACAACTTAGGTTTGCAGAGAAACCTATAGATGAATTTTCATAGCAGTTTTACTCATAATAGACCCAAACTGGAAACAACGCGAATGCCATTCAATGGATGAATGGATAAATAAATGATGTACATCCACATAATGGAATATTATTCTACAATAAAAAAGAGACTATTGATTCAAACTATAGCTTCAATGTATCTCAGGGGAATGATGCTTAGTGAAATATCCTAAAAGTTACATTAGGTATGATTTCATTTATCTAACATTCCCAAAAGACAAAACCATAGGAATAGAGAAAATTAGTGTATACCAGGAGTAGGATATAACTGTAAAGGGATAAGGAAATTTGGGGAGTTAAAGGACAAAATACACAACAGTTCTGTCTACTGATTTTGGTCATCAATACAAAAATCCACACATGTTAAAACTCAAAGAAATATACACCAAAATAAAAAAAACCAGAAGTTATAACAACTTAAAAAAGATTTTGATGTCAAAAGTAACAAGAATAAAATACCTTCAATATTAAGACTTCTGAATACCTAAGCACATTATCATAAGAGAAAAATGGATATGTAAATAAACACATGAAAAAATACTCAATTATATAAAAAATGTGAATAAATAAATACTACCTGATATTATTTGCTGAAATGCCTGTGTTAAAGAGATAACACTCTTTTTGTAAAAGCTAGCTCTATGCCCAATGTGGGGCTTGAACTCACAACCCCAAAAATCAAGAGTAGTAAACTCTAGTGACTGAGCCAGCCAGGTGCCCCAAAGAGAGACTCTTGACACACCCTAAGAAAATCAATCATCAGACCCCAGGTAACACACAATCTATAGGACAATATTCCTAGAAGTGTATTAACCAATATTTAGACTAGTTTTATTTGATATTTCAAACTTTCAATTGAAGTATAATATACATACAGCAAAGTGCATGCATTAAACTATAGAAATCAATAAATTTGCATCTTCCAAAAACAGCAGGTAATCAATAAACATATCCAGAAACAAACACTACCAGCATTTCAGAAACCACCCAGGTATCTTTCTCCATGACTATCTTTAACAGATATTATCTTCTTTGACCTATGTGTTAATTTTTACTATAGTTTTTTAGTAAGCCTTAAAATAACATAGTGTAAAGTCTCTGACTTTATAAGTTTTTCAGAATATCTTTTGCTATTATAGTTGTTTTACTTTTGACATTAATTTTAGAATGACCTTGTTGATATCTACAAAGAAACTGCAATATTTTTTATTTGGATTATATTGAATCTACAAATGAAATTGGGGTAACTGACAGTTCCACTATTTTGAAACTTCTGAACCATAAACAGAATATATCTCTATTTTTATTTAGGTCTTCTTTGATAACTTGATCAGTGTTTTGCAAAGATACTGTACATATTTTATTGCATTACAGAAGTCCCTCATTTTTTGTGCTATTATAAATGGGATTTATCTCAAAGTCCAATTGTTTGTTGCTATTATATAGTAATATAATTGACTTTTGTATATTGGCCTTGTATCTTGCAAACTTGCTAAACTAAGTTTTCATTTCTGGGAGTGTTATTGTAGGCTCTTTGGGATTTTCTAACATAAGTAATTGAGTTTTCGGCAAAGAAATCTTTGTTTCTTACTTTGTGATCTTTATGTCTTTATTTACATTTCTTGCCCTGTTGCATGGTCATTACTGTACAGAACAATATAAATAGAAGTGATGGGAGAGGACATTGTTGTCTTGTTCCCAGTCTTGGAAGAAAGTACTTAGAAAAAAACACATTGGGTAGCACACTTTTAATACCCACCCTTAACAGCATAAATATTATATGTTGATATACTTCGGTACCTGGAGATAGCAGCTATGCACTGCAAACATACATTAATGTAAGTATTATATAAATATACAGATAGTAAAATATAAAAGTGGGTATTTGTAGGATCATATTTATTAGACCAAATTATGTGCTAGTATTCCTTTCATTTACATTCATTCTCAATTTTTTTCTAAAAAAAAATTTTTTTTTTAATAATGGAAGTTTTAGAGTCCATTTCAGTATCTGGTAGGGCTTTTTTATTTTCTGATTTTACAATTATTAGTGTTCATGGCTATTTTATTCATTATTATTGAGTTCATTTGAATTGTCTTGCTAGATTCTGCAGAAATAAATACACACATTAAAATACAAACATACATAAACACATATATAAGCATAAGAGAACACAAAAACAATTTCTCATTGAAACAATGTATGACAAGAACTTTATCAAGAAAAAAACCATTTACCTATTCCCAAAGTATGAACACCAAGCTCAAGGTAACATAAAACCTTCTATGTAATCATGCCAAGGAAGATACAGACTATTTCCCTTATTGATGTATGTTTCAAATTTAACAGAAAATAATGATTAATAATTTAATATATGAAATTTCATTATCTATCCACCTGATTAATTCAACCTAATATCTTTTATGAGACAAATATTATATGGAAAATTGAACTGTTTTGTGTTTTAGAAAAACTTTATTGTGTTCGGGTATTTATCATTTAAATGAAGGCCTTAGAAAGAGCTCATAAAATTTAGCATATAATTGTCCACATCAAAAATATCTAATTAATGTAAAATCTCAATGATGAAAAAAGTAGCAATAATGATCCATAATGATCTTATAAATCTGACCAAAATGATCTGACTATGATAATCTTAATCATGGGGTCAACATTACAAAACCATTGTAATTTTTAAGGGAACTTCCAAGCATACCTTAATTCATAAAATAGTATTTCACTGCAATACAAAACAAAACAAATAAACAATTTTCCAAAGTTCTTCACTTGTTAATCCACACAAAACTCTGATAAAGTAAAATTTACAATTTGGAAATGAGGGTGGATACACTCACCAAATAAAAGGACACATAATGAAGATATTCTCCAGAAAGTCATTGAAAAGATGAACACAGAGACCTTAGGGTATGGCACAGATCACATGACATATGAATTTAAAGAAAGCTGGTATAGTTACTCACTGCTCTTCTTAGAAGTGGAGGACTTCATTCCACCCCGTCTAACTCAGAAAAACATGACAGAAAGAAAAGCAAAGACACAGTCTCTGAAAAATTTCTACAGTGAAAAATAACAAACACTAATATTGATTCTATTGTCAATATTTAATATAGGTATGCAGTGTTCCCTTCTTTCAGCCAACACGAGTGAAACTTTCAGTACTCATCACAGTTGCTTGACCTCTTAATTCAACCTTTCTTTTGTTTCCTCATTTATTACTTAAGAACATATTTCCTATATATTAATACCTACGTACAACTCTCCATTCAAAGTGAACAAAATGAAGCAAGTTTTGGGTCATACAGTATATCTAAAGTTTCATACTGCTTTGTGAGATAGAAGGCTAATGCCTTGCACCAAAAGAAATAAAAGGCATGCTCACAGTGGTATTGTGTTGTCACTTAGGATCATCAAATACAGCCAGGCTCTGAGAGTCTTATTTGTCCTATTAGAGGGCCACTCATCTGGACCTCAGATTGACATCTGGAATGAGTCCCTCAGCATCCTCAGACAATTGTGCTCATCATTGATCCAGACAAACATCCTCCCAAACAAATAAGCATTTCCATAGCCAGGCTTATTTTCTTCAGTCTTATCTACTGAATTATAAAGTAAATGTGTAATGGATAGTTTATTTAGTATCTAAATAATGGAACCCTAATGTACATAGGGCAAAAAAAGCATATGATTTTTCTAATAAAATTACATAAAATCTATTGGGAAAATAAAAAAAAATTGTCAACTGAAATTTCAAGGAGTAATGGGGAAGTATTTACAAATGTGGTAGCAAAAAAGGTGTGATTATAGTAGAATATGAGTAGAAACATTTGGAAAATACTCTTGATTTTCCAGTAATAAAAAGATAAATAAATATTTGGCACATTTAATTATCTCTACAAGATAATTTGCGTATATATCAATGATTCCCTGAGATTATTCAGGTTACTTCAAAGAGATTTTTTTACTAAATGAAGGAAATTAATAATAATGAATATTTAAGAAACTAGGCACTTGTGGGGGAGAAACCTATTATAAAAATATTCTACCTTGGGCCTCTGAAATAATTTGCCTAGAATCCCGAATTTCTGACATCACTGGCCACAAATCCTGTGTGATTTCAAAAGCATCAGAATAGCTCTTCATCTCTTCCCCGAAGTATGGTAAGTTGTTCCAGTCTTTGACCTGTAGCAAAACACCACAAATAATATAAATAAGATCATAAAATACATGAAATTCATTGATTCTGTAGTGATCACCATACATGCATCCCCACACTTCTAACACTTGCCACATAAATCACAGCTGCTTGGTCCTTTGCCATCTTTGCCATCTCATTTCTTCATTTATTTCCTCTTTGAATTATTCACTCTGTAAATAGTCAACAATCCTCTCTACTATGGAAATTAGTGCCACGGCAATTTTCTCTTTGAGAAATTCTAAAATTATATTCTACCAAATAAAGACCTGATGAAAATGCTCTTTGGTGGGTAAAATGAAGAGCACATGACAAGGGTGTTGTCAGCCTTATATTTGGGAAGTAATAGATAAGAACTTTGAAAATCTATTACAAACAACATAAAACTGATGAAACAATGGTAAGAATAAAAATAACAGATGGAAAATTTCATAAGATAATGGAAATTATAAAAAACAAATGGAAAAGAACATTATAAAGGCAAGACATAAGAGGACTAATATGGAATAAGCACGGCTGATCCTTATTTAACAGAGAATGCAATCCTGGGAATTCGTGGATAGGCTAGCAGAGGTCTTTGAAGGATAAATTCAAGTGAACTGGGGAACTCGAAATGTTAGGAACAGGAGCTGGACTTCAGAGGCTATACAACGTTTCATTCCATTTAATTAAAAACATTTTTTTTCAACGTTTATTTATTTTTGGGACAGAGAGAGACAGAGCATGAACGGGGGAGGGGCAGAGAGAGAGGGAGACACAGAATCGGAAACAGGCTCCAGGCTCTGAGCCATCAGCCCAGAGCCCGACACGGGGCTCGAACTCACAGACCGCGAGATCGTGACCTGGCTGAAGTCGGACGCTTAACCGACTGCGCCACCCAGGCGCCCCTAAAAACATTTTTTTAATGTTTATTTACTTTTGAGGGAAAGACAGAGAGAGACAGAGGCAAGAGCAGGGGAGGGTCAGAGAGAGGGATACATAGAATCCGAAGCAGGCTCCAGGCTCTGAGCTGTTAGCACAGAGCCTGATGCAGGGCTTGAACTCACAGACCCCAAGATCATGACCTGAACTGAAGTCAGATGCTTACCTGACTAGGCCACCGAGGTGTCCCTGTTTCATTCTACTTGAGTGACATTTTGTTAAAGGCAAAACTATAAAAACAGTGTTGTAAGAGATTATGGAGTCGAATGAGGGTTGACTACAGAGTGTCCACAAAGAGGATTTTAGGGGCAATGGAACCCCTCCATATCAAAATTATGGTGTTTTATATACTATTCATTTGTCACAACCCATATAACTGCACATGACAAAAAATGAAATTTAATGTAGGTAAAATAAAAATAAATTATATAACAAGTAGAAACATAAACTTGAAAACAGTCTGGGACAGAACACTGGGACTAGTGTTCATAATACCCACTGCACACTCCTGTGTGTTAAACCTGTATATTTATTAGCAGGCACATATGCACAGGAACACCATTTAAACAACGAACAAGATATTCGTAGGTTAAATGTTTAATACATACAAGAGTGGTATAATTCAAACACATCGAATTGCAGGCTAGCTCTAAAATAATAAGTAAAAGACCACCCTCATTTGTTTAGAAAAGAAACAGTGTACTCTTCACCAACAGTGACTTTGTTTTTCATTTTCTTCAGATTTTTCACAATGTATGAATGTACAATCCAAGCATTATCATTCAAAAGGACACTTTTCACTTGCTGCTTGTGAGAAGGGATAGACCCTGAAGTCATTCATGAAATCACACTAAAAAACATACATAATGTAACATAAAATAACCCTAAAACATACTGAACCACTTGGTTGATGTACCACATTAACCATGAAGCCCACAAGAGGAAGTTTTTCATTGCAGATCTACATGAATATTATGAAGAAAACCAGTATAATTTCTGTGGCAAAATTCTACTCTTCTGAACAATCCCTACTATCCTTGAGTATTATTTAATTCATTTTTTCTAGATACCTGTTCTATATATTAATGTTATAAGGCAAGGAAATGCTTTTTATTCAAACCTACATTGATTCCATAACATTTAAACCTGAGAATACAAAAGCAAAAATGTGCAACGATGAAAAACATATACACCCATTGAATCAACAAGGTGTGAGGAAATAGACTTCAACTGTGTATATCACACTTATTCAATTTAATTAATGATGTCTACAATAAGAATTTCCACCAATATTCAACAGAATATTAACTGTGCACAGATGCAACAAATATGATACTAAAAGTCCTGGTCAGGCAATTCCTCAAAATAGTAACATAGATTTACCATATTCTCACCCCTAAAAAATAATTTTAAAAAATACATATATACAAAAGCCTCTATACAAATGTTCATAGCAAAGTTGTTCATAATAAACAAAAAGTGGAAACGCAAATATCCACTAAATGATAAATAGATAAGCAAAATCTGATATATCCATACAATGGGATATTGCTCATCCATAAAAAAGGAATGGGGATCTGATACCTGATCAACATGGCTGAACTATGCTAAGTAATACCTGTATGCACCTGCATTTGAACCAAATACATTGCAAGCTATGATTCTCTTTTATCCCCTAAATCATTTTAATTTCTTCAAAACAAGGATTTTCTACTACATAGCTTCAGTATTGTTACCAAAGTTGGTAATTAATATCTGCCTTATATAATACTATAATTTATTTATGAACTTTTTTAGAATTTTTCCAGTTTTCCCTTTTAAATTTTTTTTTTTTTTTTTTTTTTTTTTTTTTTTTTTTTTTTTTTTTTTCAACGTTTATTTATTTTTGGGACAGAGAGAGACAGAGCATGAACGGGGGAGGGGCAGAGAGAGAGGGAGACACAGAATCGGAAACAGGCTCCAGGTTCTGAGCCATCAGCCCAGAGCCCGACGCGGGGCTCGAACTCACGGACCGCGAGATCGTGACCTGGCTGAAGTCGGACGCTTAACCGACTGCGCCACCCAGGCGCCCCTCCAGTTTTCCCTTTAATGTCTTTTATAGAAATCCTGAATCAATATTGTATTCGGTTTTCATATCTATTTAGTCTAACTTAATCTAGAATACTTCCTCAGTGATATTATGTTTAAAGACTAAATCCCAGTGTTTTTGTGGAGGGGTTTTTTGTTTTGTATAATGTCATGCCAGCTGAATCTAATATTTTTTCCAGAGTTGATTCACATTTATTCACTTTTGTCTGAGATACTACAGAAATAAGGCTAGGTTCTTCTAGGTGCTTCCTATAGTGATGCCAGATGATTCCATCACTGATGGTATTATCTTTTATCTCTTACTTAATTCAGGTAGTGTCTACCAGGTTCTCCACCACTAAGTTATCTTTTCTTTGTAAATAATAAGTATATCATGGAGGAGATAATAACAATCTATAAAAGTATCTTGTTTCTCCTCAAACTTTCTCCAAGAAGTTTTAGCATCCTTTGATGTTTCCTGGTTGAAACAATTATTATGATCATTCCCAAATATCTTATATCATTTCTACCACATTTATTACAACTTTATGTCTAATGGGACTTCAGTTTCTACACTACTTATCCATTCATTCACTCGTTCATTCACAGATTAATGTTATAAACATCATTATTATTAACCAGTTCTTTTCATTCTTAAAGAGATTTTACATGTTCACACATCTCTGAATTTTATCAGTCAAAACCAGAGATGGCTCACTGCTCAGTGTCCAGCAGTCCTCTCCAACAGACGCAGCCTTACCCATCTATGAAAGCTTTCTCCTTCTGTACTTCTACTCCTCCTTCGGTTTCCACGATGTTCCAGAGCCCCAACTGGGAGTATCTTAAGTAGTCCATTTCCCCTTAAAATACCAGAAGATAAAAAGGCAAAGTTAGAAACTATAAACCAATTTTTCTAAACATAATCTAGCCACTGTTGTGGCATAGTCAGGCAGAATTTGTCACAATTCTCTTTATTATTTTGGCCAACATTTTAGCTATTAGCTATGAGTTGATAATTATTTATACTTGCAAAACACGAAGTGTGCACTTTAGAAAAGGGTTAGAATGAATGGAGATAACTGGGGGAAAGTGAACTGATTATGAAACATATAGTCAAAGGAGATAGTTTAGAATCCAGACTATATGGTCATAAATTACACACACAAAATATTCCAATATGAGATTATAACATTTAAGTTTCTATCAGTTGGGGATTGTTTCTTCACTCTGAGATCCTCACTGGCTTTCCCCCTACTATCTGCAGTATTTATGTTTGGATATTGCCTATCATTATATCTCTTCCAAAGGTGGTTTCTTCCATTTAGTGACACTCTTCCTGTTGGTACTTTGAACTGTGCTCCCATGGGATCCCAGAGCTCTATGAAGTGGTTTCTGCTGAGGAAGACAGTATCCCATCTCCTAAGCACTGCCTCCCCATATTTCCAGAAATCATGGTCTGTAGCTTTACACCATGGAATTTTCCACAAACCAATATCTTGGCATAATTTTCTCCTATTCTTACAATATCTCAATACTTATACTTTTTAGCATGAGGAATTGCACTGGAAAATTCTTATGGCTCTGACCTTAAAAACACAGGGAAAATGAATATAACCTCAGAAATATGCATTCTTCCCCAAAACATTGTTTTACTCAATGGATTAGGCAAAATACAAGCATTTTTAATTATCTTCCAATGGCTGTTATACCATAGGGTTGTGGGTTTTTTTTTTTTAAGTTGAAAGTAATAGTATGAATCACATAATCAAACACAGCCTATTTACACAATCAGCCTCAGTTTCTAGCACAGACTGTTTCTATTTTATTTTTTAAAAAGTAATAAATATCTGTACAATTACTATTAGCATTGAGATAGTTCATGAAAGCATTTATCTTGGCATTTGGTACCTACACTAACAACTCAATAAATGCTATTTGTAATTGTAATACATGTATTTGAAACCACACACACGCACACACACAAACACAAAAATGAAATAGCAAAATAATGACCAGAACTCATTATCAACATTTTAAAATATTCTTCCTATAAAATTGGTTTATTGACCATATCTGCACAATCACATTTGTATATCATTTTACAAGAATGAAATACAATGTTATTGCCTCAAACATACTTGGTACTCAATAATGGGTATATAAAGCCTGGGTTTTCAAACCAATTAATTTAAACATACATTGCCAGATAGAATAGAATATAAACAAGTTGAATAAATGTATCAAGATTAATTTACTTAAAATCATGACTTTAGATAAACAGGTTACTAACAATTTTACAAGTACAACTAAGGCTGTAATGATTATCCTTGAGTTTACATACATCTTTGAACACTTACGTAAATTTTAAAAATAAAATTGTTAGTCAAAATGTGCTAATTTCCATCTATTTTCCACTGTCTTCTGGAAAGATTATAAAACACCAGGACTGCCAAATTTTCCATGGTTGGTTAACAGATATAACTTTTAATCTGATAGGTGAAAAAAGACAATTGTTGATTTATTGCATTATGGGTGTGTGTGTGTGTATGTGCAAAAATACATTTAATTTTATTATATATTTATAATACTGTATAATTACTTCATATATATTTGTTATAAAGATTGGTATGGTTGAGCATATTATATGCTCTTGGCCATTCACAATGCTTATGTTTTCTGAATTATTCCTATCTATATCCCAATTATGTACTGGGATGCTTATCTGAGTGAGGCTTTCATAGAATATTAACACAAAATTGGTCATATAAATTTTAAGTAAATATATATTTTATTTGACTTCAAAAACAGAAATAGCCCAACTGTAATTTTGAGTTACCAGATTTTAGAGATTTTTTCTCGTCCAACCCCTCCATGCAATTAACATGAGAAAACAAGAGTAAACTTGGAAAACGTGTACTGTTGACTATTTCAAGTTTTTATAAACTAGGTTAAATAACAGATTTAGAATATATGAATCCTGTTCTGGGATGCTGAAACAATTACAACTGCTCAGATGAAATCAGAATAGACTAAAGTCATTGCATAAGGAGGCTGGATACAATGAAGGAAGCTCAGAGATACTATTTTGATTCAAACTATGCTGAAGGAGAAAAGAAATCAGGCAAGATTTTGGTCACAAATTCCTTGGCAACCTTACAGATGGAATATGAGAGAAATACATTCAATTTTGAAATATAATTTATTGGTTATAACAGGAAAGGAGTTCATGTCACTCTAATTCTTTATACAGTGCTGGTTTTACATTGTTTAGATTATGGTGGAATGTAGCACTCATAGGACTCTCTTGTGAAGAAAATATGGCAAAGGAGGGAAAATAATTTTAATGAAAATAAAATGGAGAAGTAATTCTTAGATATTTTTACTATGTGTCTGAGTTAATCTGATCATAGTTCAGGTTCTTGTTTAACCAATGCTATAGTTCAGGAATTGGTAATTCAAGCCCATAGGCTGCTGTTGTAAACAGTTTTACTGGAATACGGCAACACTTATTCAATTACACACTGTGTTTATCTGCTTTCATACTACAACAGCAGGATGGATTAATTGCAACAGAGATTATACAGCCTGAAAAAATAAAACTGTCATTTGCTCCTTTACAAAAAAGATTTGCCAATTCATGGTCTAGTATAATACAGACTGAGGCATTAATTCCAAGTAATTAAAACTTGATTATTAAAATATGGAAGGCTGGAAAAGCAGAGTCATTATATTTAGTTTAAATTTTCCCATTTCCAGCTTATAGGATGAGGAAGCTTTGTTCTGATTTTCTGAAATCAAGTATAGTAATAAGGCCAGAATTCTTTCTGGGTAGGTCTCTGACTTAATGGCCCTCAGTAATCATGCTCTCTTTTTGCTTTCTCTTTCTATACATCATCACCAAAGAGACCACTGTTACCACTGTCCACACACATGCAAAGTAACTCCCTTGGTCCTCCATTTCTATGTTCTTCTGCCTCTTATAACTATATATCCATCCTGCCATTAGATACATAGACAGGCAGGGGTGCCCAGGTGGCTCAGTGGGTTGAGTGTCTGACTTCAGCTCAGGTTAGCATCTCACAGTTCATGAGTTAGATCCCTGGATCAGGCTCTGTGCTGACAACTTAGAGCCTAGATTCTGTGTCTCCCTCTCTCCCTGCCCCTCCACCACTCACACTATCTCTCTGTCTCTCTCTCAAAATAAATAAACATTTAAAAAAAGATATATAGACAGGCAGATACATAGATAGATGATAGGTAAACAAGTAAGATGGAGTAAGATGGATGATAGATTATTGATAGGTCGAGATATACTACAGACAGATTATGGAAAATAAATCGATAGGTAGATAGATGGATGAGAGATAAAAGTAGAATTGGACAGAATTTAAGTATCATTAACATAAGACATAACAACATCATAGTGTTTCTCAAGCCTGAGCATTTGTTTCCACAAAAACATGGAATATTTATCTTACATGTCCACTGGAATTTTATTTCTAAATTTCTCATAACATCATAGAATAATCATATGTTTTGATGGTATGCATGGCAAAAACTGCAACAGCTTTACTTTCTTGAATGATTGACATGGGGTTGACATGTTGGAGTCATGCCAAAGTGACAAAAAAATGCCATTCAAATAAAATTTTATATTTCCCAAATTCACAAGTTGTAACATGCCTATGTCCCACTTATCTTCAATAAAAAGATGGTATTTCAAGAGTAGATTAATTCTACAGTAAGAGAAGTCACATAAAATGTTAATAATAGTGTACACTACACAATATATTCCATATTTCTACTCTCTGACCATAATGGTAGGGTTACCAATTAATTAAATGAAATATTTCTATCATCAATTCACCCTAATTATTTTCTCTTGGTTTTTCTCCTTAACATAATCATCCACACACTCTTACTTTTTCACTGTAAATATGAAAGCTAAACCAGTCATTTAAAAACATGGTATGATTATATTATATAAAACGTTGTGTATAAGAATATATATATATATATATATATATATATATATATATATTCCCTGCCAAAGGAGCTCAATTTATCAAAACTGTGAAAGAGAAACAGAGAGGAAGACAAATAAAACTGTTAAGAGCTCTTCAGAAATAACCTTTGTTAAAGTATCAAATCCTGCTTTGTTAGCCAAAGTTTTGTTTCTGCAATCCAAAGAAAGTGGTTATATTCAATGAAAAAATTATGCAACGGGCACCTAGGTGGCTCATTGGTTAAGCATCTGACTTCAGCTCAGGTCATGATCTCACAGTTTGTGAGTTTGAGCCCATCGGCTGGCTCCACACTGAAAGCTCAGAGCCTGGACCCCGCTTCATATTCTGTCTTCCTCTGTCTGCCCCTCCCCCACCTATGCTCACTCTCTTTCTCTCTCTCAAAAATACACAAACATTAAAAAAAAACAGGGGTGCCTGCGTGGCTCAGTTGGTTAAGGGTCTGACTTTGGATCAGGTCATGACCTCACAGTTCATGGGTTTGAGCCCCATGTTGGGCTCTGTGCTGACAGCTCAGAGCCTGGAGCCTGCTTTCAATTCTGCAACTGGACTCTCTCTCTGCCCCTCCCCCACACATGCTCTGTCTCTCTCTCAAAAGTGAATGTTAAAAAACAAATAAGGGGCGCCTGGGTGGCGCAGTCGGTTAAGCGTACGACTTCAGCCAGGTCACGATCTCGCGGTCCGTGAGTTCGAGCCCCGCGTCAGGCTCTGGGCTGATGGCTCAGAGCCTGGAGACTGTTTCCGATTCTGTGTCTCCCTCTCTCTCTGCCCCTCCTCCGTTCATGCTCTGTCTCTCTCTGTCCCAAAAATGAATAAACGTTGAAAAAAAAAATTAAAAAAAAAACAAATAAATAAAAAATTTAAAAAATATGCAATATTGTCTTTAATATTACCTTTAAAATTCTAGGGATAAAAATGTCAAACCATAATTCTATATTCAGTAACAATATACCTCACTAAAGAATGCTTTAAAAATGCTAAATAAAGGGGCACCTGGGTGGTTCAGTCAATTGAGCATCCGACTTTGGTTCAGGTTATGATCTTCCAGTTCTTGAGTTCAAGCCCTGCATTGGGCTCTGTGCTGAGAGCACAGAGCCTGGAGCCTGCTTCAGATTCTGTGTTTCCCCCTCTCTCTGCCCCTCCCGGCTCACTGTCTCTCAAAACTAAACAAACTTAAAAAAATTTTTTTAATGCTAAATAAAGACATTCTCAGATAGAAGAAACCTATGAGATAGAAGAAAACAGAGAAAAATTATCACCAGTAGTGCTAGTGCTAAAGAAAGTTCATTGGGAAGGCAGATAATAATAACAGCAGGCAACATGGATCTTCAGGATAGAAGACCACTGGAACTGGTTAATAAACAAATAGAATTTTTGTTTTGAAAATGTTTTGAATTTTGTTTGAAAATGATGTTTTCAAAAATATACCTACTTAGAACAATTTTACCATCGGCTGTAGGATTAATGGCGCATGTGATATCTGACAACTAGCATAAAAAGGGTCAGAGACTAGGAAAATGGACATATATGGTTGCAAGATTCTTGTGTTTTGTAAAGTGATATAAGATTTAGTCTCAAAATATTGCAAACAATTAAATATCTATATCTTAATCATTAGAATACTCCCTAAAATAATATATAAAGAGGTAGAGCTAAAAAGGTAAAAGAAGATGGAATTCTGAAAAAGAAATTCAAACGACCAAATAACATAGCAAAGAGGAAACAAAAGAACAACAACAACAACAACAACAAAAACAAACAGGAGAGAGACAATGCAGGAGAGTTCAGACTTAAAAATAAATGATAAAAATGGTAGATATTAATCTATTGTTTCAAAAATTAAATGTAAATTTAATAACTAATCCAACTGCTAAAGCTTAAAACATATACCAACTATATGCCATCTAAAATGACAAAGCTTTACATATAAACATAGAGGCTAAAAAAAAAAAAGATAAGATTTCCATACAAACAGGAAGCATAAGAAGGCTAGAGAGGCTGTATTGATTTCAGAAGACTATGTTACCAGAGATAGAGACATTTTATAATATAAGAGGGTCAAATTATAAGGAATACATTAATAATCATGAATGTTTGTGACTAATAAAAGTTTCAAATTATGTGAAATGAAACCAAAAGAAATGAAGTAGAACACAAATTCACAATCATAACTGATGAATTTAACTTCAACTCTTTCAGTAATTTATAGTACAAGATAAAATATCAGTCATGGAAGATGTGAACACGACCAACCCTCTCCTAATGGACATTTATAAAACACTATAGCCAAGGATTTTAGAACAACTGTGATTCGTTCAAATTTTCTATGGTATATTTACCAAGATCAACCACATATTAGGCCAAAAACCAAGTCTCAAAAATCATTCAACTAATAGATAATATGTTTAATAACCATAATAAAAATTGGAAATCAATAAAGTAAAATATATTTAAAGAAAAAAAACAGTGAAGGACATATGAATTTGTGTAGCTAATGAAATTTTCTCTGATATTCCACTATTGTATGTTCTTAATTTAGTTCTGTTTTAAAGTTAAGCAATCCTTATATGAAAGACTAAGTCCACAAAGAACTAAAATACAACTCCTGAATAATGATTTCACACCTGAGGAAAAGATCTGGCAGAAGTAAATATTTTTACTGTCATTAAAGTAAGGCATTTTACCAAGGTCAAATAAACTTGCATTATTAAAAATACTATTGAAGAAAATACTTTGAATTTGGAAAAAAATAATGTTAGAGCAAAGGCAAAAATGTTGATTGAGAACCACAATTCAAACTATTGAGAACCAGTCAAGATTGTGACTCAGGAGACTCCTGAGCTTATCTCCTTTCTCAGACAGACTGAATGTATAGCTATATATTGGGCAATTTCCTCTGAAAGAGATCTAGAAACTAGCTAGCTACTCCTACACGTTGGACAAATGAGAAACTCGCCACACGGAAACAGGTAGTACAGGCAGAGACACACTGTCACCATAAACAAACCCCAAGGATAACACTACACAATCAATCATTAAGCAACCCCCAACTTCTAGCTTCTTCCTGAATAGCAAAGGGCTTGAACCTTATATCTAGCACCCCAACTTTGAAGACTCCCACCAGAGAGAGGGTTGGGTTTACAAAACCCCTAGCTCTAAAAGCCAAGGAAGCTTGCATCCAAAAACCTCACAAGAGTATAGCAAACAAAGAAGTAATTCTTACCAGGCATGCAAGCATTCATCAGGGCTATCAATCCAGGAATCAGCCCAGGAGAGAAAAGGCTAAATTGCCCATCTCACAGTTTTTCTCTGAAAAAAGACTTCCCTGCATTATTTGAAAGCTGCTGCCTAAAGGCCAGTCATCTAATTTAGTATGCTCTAGGGGTTGGCCATCAACTTTCCCACAGACTGGGAAGTAGACACCACTGCCTCCTCTCACTAGTCTAGTGAGCTTTCATAGCTGTGAACTAAGGAAGGGTCAGTCTGACTCCATAGCTAAAAGGGCTTCCATTCACAAGTCCCACAGGCCTGTAGCAAACAAATAAGCAATTTCTAAGAGGCTATCCCATCAGAGATCAGTTCATAAGGAGAAAATAAAATTGCCCATTTCCCTAGCTTTCCCATAAGAGGTTTATCTGAATACTATAAAAGTTGCTGCCTGAGGGCCAGGCTTCTAATCTGGCAAATATCTAGGATCTGGCTGAAATCTTCCACAGAGGACAAGGAAGTGGGTGGACATGTCTCACACCTTCTCCCTTTATCCCACTCCAATAATAAAACCAAATTACCATTATATCCCTGGAAGAACTTTCTACAGATATCTGGTGTCCCAGTTTTTGTAGCAGTCACCTGAGGGACAGGCCGCAAGATCACCTGGCTCTAACAGCCAAGAGGGCTTGCATTCACAAGTTCCACAGGACTTTAGCAAAGTAGTTTTTAATGGTTTAGGAGCACACTCCAATGGCCATATATCCAGGCCCACATCCAAGGGAACAGACAAAAAAGTCCATATCACAGGTTAACCTCTGGAAGTTGTTTAACTATATAGTTTCCCACCTGCTGCCTAAGATGCAAGGTTCTAATCAGCCTGTAATTAGGTGCTGATTGTGATCCTCCCCTTTGGTACAGACACTGATGAGTCTTGCTACATCCACGACTAATGAGAGCCACAAAGAAGGCTTGGACATCACAAAGCTTTGAAAGATAACTAGGAACTTAGGCTGAATTGATCAATGAGGTTCATCTAGAAGAGACTATTCTGTCTAATAAATCTAATTAATGTTAACAAATCTAATTAAAAGGTAAGTTATTTATCTGATAAGAGAGTTCAAAATAATGATCACAGACATATTCACCAAGGTCAGGAGAGCAATGCATAAACAAAGTGAAAATTTTAACAGAGATAGTAAAAGTTTTTAAAAGATTTTATTCTTAAGTAATCTCTACACCTAATGTGTGGTTTGTACCTACAACCTGAGATCGGTAGTCTCACTCTCTACTGACTGAGCCAGCCAGAGGCCCCTAATTTTTTTTTTCTTTAATGTATCAAGCAGATTAATGGATAACGATGATGTGTCATGCATATACAATAGAATGTTACTCAGTTGTAAAAAAGAATGAAATCTAGCCATTCACAACAACACAGATGTACCTAGAGGGTATTATAAGTGAAATAAATCAAAGGAAGAAAAATACCATATGATTTCACTTATATGTGTGATCCAAAAAGCAAAAGAAATGAACACACATACACACACACCCCACACACATAGACAGAAATAGTCTCATAAATACAGAGAACTGATGATTGCCAGAGGAGAGGGTTGGGGGATGAGCTAAACAGGTCAGAGATTAAAAGGTACAAATATTCAGTTATAAAATAAGTCACTCACTAGTAAAAGTACAGCATAGGAAATATATAGTCAATAATCTTGCAATAATTTTGTATGGTGATAGATGGTTAACTACACTTCCTGTAGTGGGCACTACATAATGTACAGCATTGTCAAATCACTCTGTTGTACATCTAAAACTAATGTAACATTGTATGTAGGTATACCTCAAAAACTGTAAACAAAAAAGTAGCAAACTAAATTCACAAAGCTAAAGAATACAACAACTAAACTAAAAAACTACATATAGAAGGGTCTAAAAGTAGACTAAACAAGTGAAAGAAAAATTAGCAAAATTGAGGAAACGGTAATTTATCCAGTCAGAGTAGAAAATTATTGAAAAAGTGAAGATAGCTTAACGGACGTAGGAAACACCAGCAATGTGACCAATAATACACATTATAGATGTCTCAGAAAAAGAAGAGATAGAAACAAGGATCAGAAGGTTTTTTTCAAAGAAATAATGCTTGAAAACTTCCCTAAAATGGGGAAAGAAACAGATATCCAGATCCACAAATTCCAGAAAATACTACATAAGAGAAACCCAAAAAGATTCATAAAAAACACATTCTAATTACATTTTCAAAGACTAGGAATAAAATCTTAAAAGCAGCAAGAGAAAGGAACTTGTTACATACAAGGCAACCTCCATAAGACTATCAATAAATCTTTCAACAGAAACCTTACTGACAAGAGAGAGTATAAGGATATATTCAAACTGCTTAAAAAAAAAAAAAAAAAAAAAAGCAAGAATACTCTGCCCAGCAAAGTAGTTCCTCAGACCTCAGAATTAAAAGAGATTAAGAACTTTCCAGGAAAACAAAAGATCAAAGAGTTTATCACCACCAGAACAGCCCTATAATAAAAGTTCAAGGGTGTTCTTCAGGCTGAAACCAAAAGGATATTAATTCATCATAAGAAACCATATTAAAGTATAAAAATTACTAGTAAACATGAAAATATAAATTGAGAATAGTCTAAGGTTGTAATAGTAATGAGTAAATCACTTATAACTACAATAAAGATTAAAAGAAACAATTAAACAACTATAATAACAATAATTTGTTGATGGATAGACAATGTAAAAAAGATGCCAACTGTGACATCAAAAACGTAATATGTTGTGTTAGGGGCACATTGGTATACATTTAAAGTTATTAGCTTAAAATAGACTGCTGTACATAAAGACATTTTATGTAATCCTCATGGTAACCACAAAGGACAAGTCTATACTAGATACACATAAGATAAAAATAAAGGTGTCAAAGCATGCTGCTATAAAAAATTATCACATTACAAAATAATAGATTAAGAGAGGAGAAATGAAACAAAGGCATTACAAAACAACAATTTAGAAAACAATTAAATTGGCACCATTAAGTCCAAACCTATCAATAAGTACATTAACCTTTTGTGTTTTTTTTTTATAATTTTAATTTATTTTTGAGAGAGAGAGACAGAGCACGAGTTGGGGAGGGACAGAGAGAGAGGGAGACACAAAATCTGAAGCAGTCTCTAGGCTCTGAGCTGTCAGCACAGAGCCCAGTGCAATGCTCACACTCACCCCTCAATAAGTACATTAAATGCAAATGGATTAATATGTCAAATCAAAAGACAAAGTGGCTTAACTGATATTTTAATTAAAAATAAAATTAAATAAACAAACGAGACCCAACTATATATTGCCTAGAAGAGATTCAAGTAAGCTTTAAAGGCACACACAGAATGAAAATGAATGAATGGAAAGAGATATTCCCTGCAAATAAAAACCAAAATAATGAAGGGGTAGCTATACTTATATTAGAAAAAAATATACTTCAAGCCAAAGTTTGTAAGAAGAGACATAGAAAGTCATTATATAAGGATAAAGGGATCAACTCATTAAGAGGATATGACAATTGTCAATACTTATACACCCAACATTAACACCTAAATATATAAATATTTACAGATCCAAAAGGAAAAATACACAATACAATAAATAGCAGGGAACTTCAATAACACACTTTCAACAATGATGAGATCACTCAGATGGAAAATCAATAAGGAAACACTGAACTTCAACTATGTATTAGACAAGATATACTTAACAGATATACACAGAAAATTCTATTCAAAAACAGCAGAATACAAATTGTTGTTCTATGAGACAGATACTAGACTGCAAAACAATTCTTAATAATTAAGAAGATTGAACTCCTATTAAACAGCTTTTCTTAGCACAATGGTATTAAACTAGAAATCAATTACAAGCAAACTGTAAAATTTACAAATATATCCAAAAAAACAAAAGAAAAAAATCAAAAGAGAAATAAAGAAATATCCTGAGACAAACTAAAATGGAAATACAACATAAAAAAACTTAAGTATGCAGCAAAAGCAGTGTTAAGAGGGCAATTTATTGTGGTAAACACCTACAATCAGAAAAAAAAATGATTTCAAATAAACAAACTTTACACTTCAAGGAACAAGGAAAAGAACAAACTAGGCCAAAAGTTAGTAAAAGGAAAGAAATAAAAAATATCAGAGCAGAAATTCATAGAGACTAAAGACAATAGAAAATGCCAGTGAAACTTAGAGCAAGTTTTTGTGAAAGATAATCAAAACAGAAAAAACCTTCCACTAGACTTACCAAGAAAAAGGCAGACTCAAATAAATAAAATTATAAAAGAAGAGACATAATAGCTGAGACACAGAAATACAAAGAATCATAAGAGTATTATAAACAATGTATGCCAACAAACTGGATAATCTAGAAGAAATAGACAAAGTTCTAAAAAACATAAAACTTCAAGACTGAATCATGGAAAAAGAAAACATCTGAACAGATTAATTACTCATAAGGAGTCTCAATCAGTAGTCAAAAACATCCCAACAAAGAAAAGTCCAGGACCAGATGGCTTCACTAGTAAATTCTACCAAACATTTGAGTAAGAACTAATATCAACCCTTCTTAAAATCTTCCAAAACCTAGAGAAGGGAACACTCCCAAACTCATTTTATGAGGCCAGCATTACCCTTATACCAAAACTACACAAGGACATGCAAGAAAATTACAGGCTGATATCCCTGATGGATACAGATGTAAAACTTTTCAACAAAGTATCAGCAAACCAAATTCAACAAAACATTACAAAGATCACAGACCATGATCAAATGAGATTTATTCCAGGGATGCAAGTATGGTTCAGCATCTGCAAATCAATAAATATACCATAAAAACAAAATGAAAGTAAGAAGTCATAGAATCAGCTCAGATGCAGAAAAGCATTTGAAAAAAAAATCATCATCTCTTCATGATAAAAACTCTCATAAAAGTGGGTTTACAGGAAATATACTGCAATATTTAAAAAAAGCCATGTATGGCACACCCACAGCTAACATAATACTCAATAGTAAAAAGCAGAAAGCTTTTCCTCTAAGAAACAAGACAAAAATGCCACTCTTGCCACTTTTATTCAGCACAGTACTAGAAATCCCAGACAATGCAATTAGGTAAGAAAAATAAATAAAAGGAATACAGATCAGAAAGAAAAAGGAAAACTGTCACTATTTGCAGATGACATGATATTATATATAAAAAATTGCAAAGAATCCAACAAAAAACCTTTAAAACTAGTAAACAATTTCAGTAAAATTGCAGGATACAAAAATCAATATACAGGAATCAGTCCTGTTTCTATATACTGACAATAAACTATCAAAAGGAGAAATTAGATACCTGGGAGGTTCAGACAGTTAAGTGTCCAACTCTTGGTTTCTGCTCAGGTTGTGATCTTGTGGTTTGAGTTCAATCCCCACATCAGGCTCTGTGCTGGCAGTGCAGAGCCCGCTTGGGATCCTCGCTCTCCCTCTCTCTCTCTCTCTCTCTCTCTGCCTCTCTCCTGCTCACACTCTCTCTCTCTCAAAATAAATAAACTTTAAAAAAGTTAAAAAGGAGAAATTAATCATCTAATTTACAATAGCATCAAAAATAATAAAATACTTGGAAATAAATTGAAACAAGGTGAAAATCTGCTCACTGAAAACTGCACAACATTAATGAAAGAAAATGAAAATGAAACAAATAAATGAGAAGATACTGTTTTCATCGATTGGAAGAATAGTTAAAATGTCCATACACTCAAATCAATCCACAGATTAAATGCAATCTCTATAATAACACCAATTGAATGTTTCACAAAAGTAGGGAAATTATTAAATTTTTATGAAACCAGAAAAGACTCTGGATAGCCAAAGGCATCTTGATAAACAACAAAGCCAGAAGTATCACACTTCCTAATTTTAAACTATATTGCAAAGCTATAATAATCAAAACAGGACAGTATTGACATAAAAACAGACACACAGATCAAGAGAACAATATACAGGGTTGCCTGGGTAGCTCAGTCAGTAAAGCATCCCACTCTTGGTTTTGGTTCAGGTCATGATCTCACAGTTTGTGAGTTTGAGCTCCACATCAGTCCCTGCGCTGACAGAATGGAGCCTTCTTGGGATTCTCTCTTTCTTATCTCTCTGCCCCTATCTCACTTGTGCTCTCTCTCATAACAAATAAATAAACATAAAAAAATAGAACAATATACAGAGACCAGACACAAAACCATGCATCTTTGGTCAATTAATTTTCAACAAAGAAGCCAAGAATACACAACAGGGAAAAGATAGTCTATTCAATAAATGGTGTTGGAAACCATGGACAGCCACATGTAAAAAATAATAAAATGAAATAAAATTAAATCCCTATCTTACACCATACACAAAAAAGCAATTCAAAATGTACTAAAGACTTGAATGTAAGACCTGAAATCATAAAACTCCATAGGAATAAACTCTGACACTGATCGTGGCAATAACTTTTTGGATGAGACACCAAAAGCAAAAATAAATAAGTGAGGATACATCACACTAAACAGCTTCTGCTCAACAAAGGAGGCCATCAGAAAAATGAAAAGACAACCTATATAATGGGAGAAAAATATTTGAAAACCACGTATCTGATAAGAGGTTAATAGCCAAAATATAAAAGGAACTCCTGTAACTAAATAACAAAACAAACAAAAAAGATAACCCAATTTAAAAATGGGCAAGGACCTGTATTCCAAAGAGATACAAATGTCTAACAGGTACATAAGAAAGTGTTTAACATCACAAATCATGAGGGAAGTGCAAATCAAAACCACAGTGTGATATTACCTCACAATTGTTAGGATGTCTATTATAAACAAGACATGAGATAAATGCTGTTGACAATGTAGAGAAAGGGAAATCCTGTACACTATTAATACAAATGTAAATTAATATACCCACTATGGAAAACAGTATGTAGGTTTCTCAAGAGACTAAAATGGAAATACCAGATCAACCAGCAATCCCACTTCTAAGTATATATCCAAAGGAAATAAAATTACCTTGACAAGGCAGCTGTACACAAATGTTCACAGCAGCATTACACATAATAGCCAATGTATGGAAAGAATCCACATGTCCATTAACAAAGGACTCAAAAACAAAAAACCCCAAATGACTCAATAAGGAAAAATGAGGTGTGTGTATACATAAGATGGATATAGAAAAAATATTATATAATTTAAAACATGTAATTGTAATTATTATTTCAATTATAAAACTATGTGTGTATATACACATATACATTTGTGTATATAATATATATATATTAAATTATCTTTAAATATCACTTTACAGATATACTTTAAAGATCTTATAACTATGTATGTCAGTTATATCTCAATTAAAAAAATTTTAGGAATAAAGTAGTTTTTAAGCAGTATCAAACAAAAGTCACAGCAAATGACACAATTGAGCCCTTATATTTCCACAGGGAGCAGAGAGCATTTCCCTTGCATCACAATAAACCTGAAGATAGGCCCAAAGTGGTTATCAGTGGTGGTCCTCTCCCTTCCCTGAAAAAATTAAAGAGTTAGCCAAGTGCCATGGCTAAATGAGAATTATAAAACATTCACAAGGAACATATACTTAGAAGGGAGTCTGCAAGAACAATCCTATTTGAATTTCCCAAATTCAGACATTTTAATGGGTTTTACCCATTATTTGAAAATACAGACAGTCCCTATCTTATAATGGTTCAACTTATGATTTTTTTAAATTTTATGTTGGTCTAAAAAAGTACATATGCAGTAGAACTGAAGCTCAAATTTTGAATTTTGGCCTTTTCCCAGGCTAGTGATATACAGCATGATACTCTCTTGTGATGCTAGGGAGAGACAGCAAGTAGCAGCTCCCAGGCAGCCAGACAGTAATTAGTGCAAACGGGTGATGAACTTATAACCACTCTATACCCATACAACCACTCCGCTTTTCACTTTCAGTAATCAATAAATTACATGAGATATTCAACATTTTATTATAAAATAAGCTTCATGTTAGATGATTTCTCCCAATTGTAGGCTAATGTAAATGTTCTGAACATATTTAAAATACGATAGACTAAGCTATAATGTTTGGTATGTTGGGTTTATTAAATGCATTTCCAACTCATGACATTTTTTTAAAACGTTTATTTATTTCTGAGAGAGACAGAGTGCGAGCAGGGTGGTGGTGCAGAGAGGGAGAGGGAGACAAAATCTGAAGCAGGCTCCAGGCTCTGAGCTGTCAAAACAGAGCCCTCCAATATGGGGGTTGAACCCACGGACCATGATATCATGACCAGAGTTGAAGTCAGATGCTCAACTGAGTGAGCCACCCAAGCACCCCTAAACTCATGACATTTTCAACTTACAATATGTTTATCAGGACATAACCCCAATGTAAGTTGAGGAAGATGTGCAAACCACTTTACTCTCAGAGTTAGTATCTACATGTCTACGTCTCAGGAAAAGAAAATCATCAAATTTTATGTTCTTCTCTTTCAACATTGTTAAACAGGAGAGATTCCCAAAATACTCAAATAACATCATTTGTCTATCTGAATCACACTATCACTCCATTATTGTTATATTCGTTCTCTCATCATTTATGACCTCATTTATGACTCATTCTTTTATACATGTTTATTTCACAAGTTTTAATGAAATTCTTACTTTCAGACATTGCAGCATAAGACAAGATAATAGAAAAAATCCCTGTCAAGTAGGAGCTCAATATATATATATATATATATATATATATATATATATATATATATATATAAAATTGATATAAATGTATATAATTGATATAAATATATATATATAATTGATATAAATATATATATATCTTATATTGAGTATTTTTTGTGGGGGCAAAAAGACACAACACAAGGCATAAAATGAATCAAAACTGGTATGTACATTGATAAGGATATAAACACATTTAAGAGTTTGAAGTAGGGAGCCAAAGCAAATAGGATTCAATGAATGCAGCTATTTACATTAAGGCGTACTGACCATCCTGAGACACTTCAGATCTGGGTGCCATTCAACAATGATCTTATCCCAAATTTACCATTTTATTAATAGATGCATTCAGATGCTCGTTCTCCCGTAACAGAAAGGAGGTATGAAGGTGTGGGGGTCCAGGTTGAGCCAAAGATTTCTAGACTTGGGGCACCTGGCTGAGTCAGTTGTTCAAGCCTATGACTCAGGATCATGATCTCACAGTCATGAGTTCTAGCCCCATGTTGACTGTAGAGATTACTTAAAAAAAAAAGTGATTTCTAAACCATTAGTTAGGGAATGACAATGTACATACAATATTATGAAGGAAATCATGATACAGTGACACAATTTAACAAGGAATTGGTTGGATCTACAACTACTCCAAATTGAAACTTTTCTAAAGTTATTGAAGGTATGAAGTCTAAGGGTAATGAGTCAGAAGATGTCTTAACCTTACTTGGAACAGCTGACTAAAAGCCAGAAGGAAAGCAAGGAGTACAGATCCTATTTGTTTCATTGTCTTTCTAGAAATCAACACACTATGACAACTTAGTCAACTCCTGTTGAAAGGGCAGTTTTCACCTTTTAATGGTCTCAACAAAGGAGAGTGTTCTTACTCTTCTAGACTTTCCAAACCTAAGAACAAGAAAAGCTCACATACAATTAGTTTCTTGTTTTCTTCACTGTTTCTCTCCTGGACTATCATTAGAAACAAATACATAACCTGATACATCACTAGTCAGTAAACTTTTCTCCAACACGCCTGAATCTCAATACTAAACAAGTGCACTGGGTCAAAGAGATGATTAAAACTATCATACTTTTGGGAAATAACCATATTTAGCATGGTAGAATGGCATATAGATACGCAAAAGAATAATTTTCAAAAGTTAAAATTCAAAAACAGCAATATTAATATAGTATTATAAGGACACTGAATTGTCTCACTGATGTCAGCCATATAAAGTGTACAATATTGTTCCTTTTAATAATTAAATGCCATTAGTAAGTGACTACATGCTACAATTTAATGTCTTATCATTGACCTGTCCACAACAGAGAAGTGTTGGGGCGCCTGGGTGGCTCAGTCAGTTGAGTGTCTGACTTCGGCTCAGGTCATGATCTCGTGGTCTGTGAGTTTGAGCCAGCTCAGAGCCTGGAGCCTGCTTCGGGTTCTGTATCTCCCTCTCTCTCTGCCCCTCCCCCGATCACATTCTGTCTCTCACTCTCTCTGTCAAAAATAAACATTAAAATTTTTTTAAAAAAGAGAAATACTAAAAAAATATATTCATTCTATCCGTAAAGCTTCCTATTTGGGTTATTTATTTTTTTGTATGAGGGAACACTGTAGAAAAAAAGGACACCAATGCTACATGCCTTATCAGCAGGAAAGAGAACAAGGTTCGCATTCTACTCCTTCACAATTATCAATGGGAATTTATAACTCAACCCATTTTTTTTATCATAAAAAATCTAATCCAGCAGATATTCAATTTCTCTATACTAAAATCTACACTTGCAAATTCCAACATAGCAGAGTCCGAAGAATCTATGATTTCCTCAGTCATGGACAAAACACCCCCAAAAAACATCATACAGGAGCTACCTTGTACTGGGTCTCTTAAATTTTACTTTCCTAGCCTTTTAAGTGATTGACTAATTCACCAAAAACTCACTCATCCACACACTAAACAAGAAGCTAGTCAACACAATTACAAAATAAAATTACGTATCTGCTATATACTAGGCTCTGTAATGGAAAGTCAAATATGAATAGGAAAATATCCCTGTCAAAAGGAGCTCATTATTTCTAGTCTATTAAGACGCAGAAATAAAACAAATTTTGTCAAGTGAAATGTTGGAGGAATAAAGCGTGTTATAAATTAAATGGTTCTAACTTAGACTGGTTAGACAAAAATTTCCAGACTCCTTTCTAAAACATTAGGGAATGACAATGCTTAATAAATTTCTGGAACTATCCCAGACTCCATTAAGAAAGATTACCCATGGGGCGCCTGGGTGGCTCAGTCCATTAAGTATCCAACCCTTGATTTCAGCTCAGGTTATGATTGCACAGTTCATGGGTTTGAGCCCCACATCAGGCTCTGCTCTGGCACTGTGGAGCCTGCTTTGGATTCTCTTTCTCCCTCTCTCTGCCCCTTCCCAGCTCATGCTCATGCTCTCACTTTCTCTCAATATAAACAAACTAAAAAAAAAAAAAAGATCACTGTCCAAATTCTTATCTTCTCCTTGACATTAGTGATATTATTTAGTATCCTATAGAACTAGTATCTAAAATGTACCTTCAGGACAGTTTGACCTTGTTCTAATAGCTCCATTCTTCAAAATTCTACCTTCTGTACATTCTGTCTTGCTTTACTCACTTGATTCCCAGCACCATCCTTTCCTCATGCTCCTTTCATCTGTCCACCATTAGGTTGTAAATTTTTCTTTCACTTGGCCCCTTACCTGTTCCTTTCTTCAACAGTCTGTTCAACACCTCACAAATGCCAAGATCTCTGGAACTAGTGAGGAATCTTGCCTTAATGAGATAGTCTACTGTGGCCAATGGATGTAGGAGAAGATCAACACAATGCAACTGGAAACTCAAAGGATAAAGTTGCACAAAGGTTATTACTGAAAAACTGAGGAGTTGTAATGAAGACAGCCATTCTATCCTGTATGCATAGAATATGGAATACTGAAGAGGATTTGAAACTATGCAATTGAGATGCATCTTTATTTTATTATGATTCATGCAAGCGACTCACAAGATATCAGCATGTGTATGTGTCAGGTTGACACTGGTAACAATATTACAAGGTGCTTTATGGACTTACAGTGCTCCTTTGATTAAAAGTACTACCTACCATCCCCCACCATATAGCGTTTTTATTTAAAATCAATGACATTCTCTTTATTTCCAAAATTAACTGTGCATTTCAATGTCATGTGAAAGCCAACTGCTACCCCATTATTTTTTGAAATGCATTCATTTCCCTTCAAGTACAACAAAATCCTTTAGTGTTTACTCAAAGACGCTAGCTACTCTTGACAATGTTGACAATGGATTCTCATTTACTCATATCTAAATTCTAAAGCATCCATGAGACAATCCTAAGGTGAATATATTCTTACTCCCAAATATATGCCATCTCTAGATCTCATGATCTCACATGTCCATAAGTAAGTCTTGTACTGATTCATCCAAAGTAATATCTAAATCCCCAATTTGGCTCCTGTGCCCAAGTCATATTTCTATACAAAAATATTAACCCTTAAGTTTAATATAAATATAAAACAGGCAAAACAGATCTCTTTCTTACGCATTTTGAGAAACTCAATTTTGCCCAACATAGTAAATGGTATCACCATTAGTCAATTGTTGAGGTCCTGATCATATATCCTATATGAATCTTCTTGTCTCCCCCAGTATCATTCAATACTTTATCAAATAGGACAATACTTTCAGAATACATCCTAAATCCCATTGCATCTCAATGATTCTATGCCATCAACCTAGTACACCTATCATATGACTATTAAATAACCATGTAACTTGCCTTCTTACTTCCTCTCTTGCTACCTTATTAATACTTTATCCAGTAACCCTTATCTTATCTAACTTGTTTGAATATACAAAAATATAGAAAATTTAATAATGGTAGAAGCCAAAAATTGAAATTAAAAAAAAAAGTAGTTGTCATGTTAGTAATGAATAAAATACAGTCATTGAACAGAGCAATAATTCTTGCCCCAAGCACTAAATTAAAACACTCTAACTTGGAAAATGTTGAATGAGAAATTGTGGGAGGAAAGACTTTTTAGGGTCTATAATTCTTGAATATGAAGGATATACCAATTTTTGAATTTATTTTGTGGTAAAATTAAAGATAATATAGTTGTTATATGATCTAATATGATTAACTATGTAGAACAACATAGTACAGAATTATCTGAAACTGTCAAACAAATACAAAGCTGGTATTTTAAATCAATTGCATAGTTTTGCCTCGGAACTAACCTAACGTGCTCGCCTATTAAACCAATTATCAGAATAGCTACAGGCCTGGATTTTTGTGCAAATTATTTACCAGAGTAGTAAAACTCTTAATATAGGAAGAGATAGGAGGCTATAATCTTCTCCTTAACTTTTTTCTTAGTCTACCTCACACTGCTCTCTCTGGGAGGAAGAAGCTTCACCTGATTACAGAGACTTCACTATAATTCCTGGGCCTTTTTTTTAAGGGGAAGTCAGTGTTTTGGGCTCAGCCATGTGTTTACTGTCATCTGCATTCTCACTTCAACTTCATGGACTGCTACACTTTGAAAATGCCTTTCTTCATGAAAAAGATACAGCTATGTTGTTCCTTTACATATTCTCCAGGATAAGGACATATGGATTCCATTTAGATTTGACATTTGAAAGGCTGAGTTCTCTTTTGGACTTCTCTACACTTCTTCCTGTATGAAAAAGGTTTTGGCAGCACAGTTTCTATCATAATCACAGAGAATAAATAGTAACAGGCTCTCCTGTTGTGATCTCCATTTATTTTTTAAAAACTCCCTTCACATCATGGAGATTATAAAATTTGAGGCTCAATTTTTGAACCTGGTAATAAAACTGTCTTAATAAAAATATAAAAACAACAATTTGATACATGTGGCCTCATAAAAAAGAGGAAAGTGTTTTAGCCAGGAAAATGCCAAGATACCCTTATTATGTTATGTATGAAAGAAACTATATTAATATAATAACAGACTTTCCCTGGTCCCTGGCTTCCTACTTATTTTTTTTTCTCCTTCACCTGGAAAGTTTCTTCACTGATTACTTTTTACCTATTTATTTGCACATTCATTTAATTAATATTCCATTTGAATACAATCAGTAATTTTGGCCTACTTCCATTTTCTCCATTATATACTTAATGATAATATTTGCTGAGCCTCTGCTAATGAACTTGTTATTAAAGACTAAATGCAAAGTTGGATACAGAGGCCATGAGTATTCAGATCACCATTTTGATCCAAAGCCTTAGATATAGCCCCTGTAAATACACTGCATTAGTTTATAATTTATAAATTTGTAGGACAGTTCTATTCGTATCAGATGGCCTGTACCTCTGACAATCATATTCAGATGACTAAGAACATTTCAGGCTGAGTGTTTATCTTTAGAAAGCACCTTAAATACAGTCATTTGCCATCAATCTCAGATCTCTAAAGGGTTATAGAAACAAAGCAATGACAAACAAAACAGGAACACTATTGATTTACCACCTAAATAGAGTATCAAGTGCATCTGAACCTGGACTCTACTGCTATGCCTCACAGTCAGTTCAAAAAAATTGTTGAACACCTTCCCAATAATAATAATGGCACTGTCACATTCTCTAGCTGGAACTCATGACTCAAAACATGCTTTTCTCCCTCTGCCATGTGAATGCATTGCATAAACCATGTATGAGAGAGTTCTATGTGCCATCCGCATTTTACTCCATAGTTTAGACGTAAACTTCATTAAACCCTTCAATTAACCCTTCCCCTACTTTTTTCTGTCCATCACCATCTCATTTTTTTTTTGCTAAGTATTTTCAGTAAATAGTTTAGTAAATATTTCTCACAAACCATGATACATAAATTCCTCCTAACTACCAACTAATATGCATAACCAAGAACAGAGATTTTGGAAAATCACCAGTGATACTGTTAAGAATCACCTGTAACTACTAAAATTACTAATGTAAAAGTTTGATGACAAATAGGAAATTTATACTCTCAAATGATCTTCCCACAGAAAAGCTATTAATTACAAAGGAATGTTAACTTTAAAATAGATACTGGACATCAACTAAACCAAGTAATCAAAATTAATGTCACCAATAATAGGATAAAGTGATATCATTTTCCAGTTGATAAGAGGTAGACACACATCAGTTATTCTTGTCAAAAATGCATAACCTAAACTTATTCAGGATGAAACAAAACAAATCAAAATTTTAGGGATATTTAAAAAACTATTATCCAATACTTTTTCAAAAATACAATCATCATTAAAGGACAAAAATTAATGAGAAACTGCTCCAGATTAAATAAGACTAGACAAACATGACGCTTGAACACAATACAAGATCTTTTTTTCCGAGGTCCTGAAGGATGAAAGAAATTGCCATAAAGAACAGTATTAGACTGGTGAACTTAATGATAGACTGTTATTAATGTAGTATGCTTATACTACTAACAAATTTCATGATTCAAAAAATTGCACCAAAATTAATATAAGAGGATTTGCAGGTTCTCAGAGAGTGAATGCTGAGGCATTTGGGTTAAAGAGACATTAATATCTCTACCTTACTCAAAAATATTTAATAAAGGAGTGCCTCGGTGGCTCAGTCGGTTGAGCATCCGACTTTGGCTCAGGTCATCATCTGGTGGTTCCTGAGTTCGAGTCCCACGTTGGGCTCTTTGCTGACAACTCAGAGCCTGGAGCCTGCTTCAGATTTGGTATTTTCCTCCCTCTCTGCCCCTTCACCACTCACACTCTCTCTCACTCTATCTCTCCCAAAAAAAAAATGAATAAAATAAAAACAATATGGGATTGTGGAGACAGAGAAAAGAGAATAAAGAGGGAAAAATAGACAAAGGAGGAGAGCAGTAAAGAAGAGAAAGAACAAACAATGTAGAAAAAGTTTCAGTAAGAGTACATGGGGGGCACCTCTGTAAGATTCTTACAATTCTAAATATAAAATTATTTCAAAAATAAAACGTAAAAAAAAACTGGAATAAGGTATTCATAAACTTCCAAGAAGCATTATACTTAGAAAAGATCATTGGTTTCTAACTAAAAAATAGGAGGACTCTTGTGATTGGAAGAAATGTGTACTACCATTGTTTTTTGTCTTAAATAAGTAATTCATCACTATTTGTCTTTTTTTAATCCATGGCCATTTACTGTTTAAATTAGGCTTACGTTAAAAATATGACTTTCACCTAATTAGATTGATTAAAAATTTAAAGAATTGATAATATCTATCCAGCGTAAGTTTTTCATGAAAATTATCACTGCCAATACACCACAGCTGTGTTCTGGCCTAGAAAACATTTCAAGGGCAATTTCATAATACCTACTGAAATCACAAGTATGCAGAACTGATGATCCAACAATGCCACAACTAGAAATCTATCTTACAGAATTAGGAGCCCAAGTGCATCAACTGCATAATATATATGCATAAAATGTTATGTATTAAAAAAAAAAAAAATATATATATATATATATATATATATAATTTAATCTGAATTTCCCAAGATGGAGAAATGGATAAACCCACATTAGGATATGTACTTTCCATCAAATGAAAAGTCTGTAGAGAAACTACATTTATTGGGTTAGAAATACATCCAGAGTATATTTAATAAAAAAATATAGCTGCAAAAACCATAATGTCTTATTTGTAAAATAAATTGTGCATAAACTGTATGAGCTTAGAAATATTAACTGTAGCATAACTGATTAATGCTTGTTACACCTAGGAAGTAGGAATGAAAGATGAAGGATGAATGACCAAATTTTGCTTTAAACTGTTTAATAATCCTATTATTGGCCCTATTTCAGTGTGCCATGTGTCAAACCTGTCTACTAAGACAAGTTGGGCAATGCAGATAGTAGTTCCCTGATTACAATACAGTTTATATTTTAGAAGTAGTCAATTAAAACTTCCAATAAACACAGCCATCTGTATTAAGCCTATTTAGATTAAACAGAAAACAAATAAAAGTCAGGATAATGCGAATAAAAGTGAAATATCTTGGTTGCCTTGAGTTCTTTACTCCAATTTCAAAATTCCAGTGATACCAATAAAATCATAGAACCATGTGTTCTACAGGATGGCATTGCCAAGGCTAAAAATGTCAGTTAAAGAGTCTGGTTCTACCTTAAACAACCAGAGTTGTGACAGCATCCAAGTCTTAAATTTGGGTACTAAGGAAGAGGTCAACTATGGTCAGGCTCTGATCGTGTTCTAGAGTGAGATCTACTAGGTTGAATAAAAACTAAAACTACAGAATATCTATTTGCATGTAACACAAATGTTTTAAGAGGCTATTGTTTTGGACCAACCACTCTAACAACTGAGGGTTCATGATTCAAATGACGTAACAACGCATTTTACAAATGGTATCCAAACTGGCACATAGGAGGTACTCAGTTTGTGAGATAGCCTGGTTATAATCTTTGGTATGACCAAGGTGTCCATGGGGTTGCATTAATTACATTTACCACATGCAAATCTCATTCCCACTTGTAAAGTAAAACATAGAGAAAAAAAAAAAATCAATGAAGTAAATAACAATAGAGAAAAGCTCAAGATATAGTCAGAGAACAAAGAAGTACTTAACATTCTTGACCATTACTTGCCAAAAAGCAGACCACTTCTATTCCTGGGGAGATTTATGTTTATATTTATATTTATATTTATATTTATATATTTATATTTATATTTATATCTATATATTTACATTTGTATCTATATTTATATTTATAACTTGTGCCCTTTGAGATACAATGATGCAATGAGCTTCAAAAATAGGGAAATAACAACATCAATTTGGCGATGCTGTGGATGGAACCACTGCAGGAAGGTATCTATGATCCTCTTGTATACTTGTTCACCACCTAGGATAGTACAGAGGGAGAGATTGCAAATGAAAATAAACAACAGGTTATCACAAAGCCATTCATCAGGACAAATGGATATCATCTTCTAGCATTTTAGTGATATTTCATGAAAAACAATTCCTATGATCCTAATGCTAAATATCTCCAAACTACAAAAACCAGGTATATTTACTGTAGGAAAATGATGAAACTATAATTTTACTTCTTCAATCATTCTACTAGATTTTTGAGTACCAATCTTATATTCCAAATTATTTTCATGTCATTTAACCTTATTTCATTCTTTGAACATTTCTCGTGTAACTACTTAGTGCTAATATATATTATCCATTCAGGGTTAAAAAATAAAAGATAAAGGTACAAAGAAATACTACAAATGTGCTCTGTAAATTTCATAGTGTTTCACAGAAACCTTTCCGAAAAACAAAACCCATTATCAGAGTACCCACATATACATTATCCCTGCTTTCCCGAAAGCTTATTGTGCAGTGTCTGATGATCCTAATGGAAGATGGCCCTAAGAGAAGAACACTTCTATTTCAGTTTCATTAAGTGTTGCTTACTAACAAGATATAACAACAAAACCCTAGGTTTAACTATTACATCAAAATAATCAGTTATGCCAACATAAAAAGTTTGATGAAAAAAAAAGGTACTGTCCAATAACTCAAATAAGAATGTATTCCATCAATACACCCAAAAAGATCAGTTAAAATCAGGGTATTGGTGTTAATGCTCTTACCTGTGGTCAAAGTCTCTTTGGTCCTTGCTTATGAAACATGCTTGTGAAAGAAAGAAAAAAATGCTTGAAAATATCTGAAAAAAAATCTTCATTCACTCATCAAATGAAAGGGTGTTAAGAAGGTACTTCTTTAGAGTAATAGTGGAATATTCCTCAACTCTTGTCTATCCGTCTTATCTGATATTAGGAATACCCTAAATCATGCATCTGGAAATAAAAGTCAGCTTCCTGCTATCATTAAGACCCATATTATTAGCAGCAAATTATACTTCCTAATATATTTTCTTTCTGATGCCCTTCTATCCTTTTACTTTTTACCCCTACCTGCCTGACTTCCTTGACTCCCTTTATCCATCCATTACTAATGTATTTATTTCAAAACATTTAATATTTAAATGAATTTAAAATTTACTGAGTATACTGACAGAGATTATAGTCCCTGGATAACATCACATTTTATGGCAAGAGTAGGTAAGAGTAGTAAGTAAAAATCTACATAATCTATATATCAACATTGCCTCAATATTTATTTAATAGCTTTTTAAAAATCTCTTATATTCCATCTAATTGGCAATCATTCCACAATTTGACAATCCTATGCTTTATCGAATTCATAAATGGTTTGGGATCTTAAAATATGAAAAACTGATTCCACATCAAACTGGTCAAATATAAACAAATAGTATACCAGTGTTACTGATTCTTACCAGCACTGTTGAAGAATGAAGTCCACAGAAATGATAAACAAGTATAAGAATTTGGATTGATATGGAAATGTCAGGTAGTGAAGCATCTAAAATATCTCACTTCTTAAGCTGGTAACACCTCAGTTAAAACTGTGGAAAATATGGGGAAATTGTCATATATACAATGACCACCATAAAATACATAAGGTAAAGCTGACTCTGATCAACCTCACAAAAGACCTCAAGTTATTAAATAATATACAAAAGTCGGTATAATAGAAACTACTCTCATAAACTCACTACAATTCTTTTTTCATTTCTTTTTGTTTTGCTCTTTTTAAAAATTTAGGGATACCTGTGAGGCTCAGTTGGTTAAGCCTCTGACTTCAGCTCAGGTCATGATCTCACAGTTCCTGAGTTTGAGCCCTGCGTCGGGCTTTGTGCTGACACTTCGAGCCTGGAACCTGCTTTGGATTCTGTGTCTCCCTCTCTCTCTGCCCCTCCCCTGCTTGTGCTCTCTCTCTCTCGAAAATAAATAAATATTAAAAAAATAAAAAATAAATAAAAATTTATTATTGCAACAGTATGAGAAAGCAACCACTAATTTTTTTCTTATTTTTAAATAATTAGCCTATTCCCTCAATAGTCCCTCCATTTTTTCCATTCAACTTTACACGGTGATTTTATTATATTGGTCTATTCTTCCAATGATAAAATTTCTGTACTACCGCTTCTTGAATCAAACCGTCTATCCATCAATGCATCTATCAAGTCACTCTGAAAACATCAACAATGCTAGCACACTCATGCAATCCATTTATCTGTGCATTGATTACTATATTGATCCATTACTCTAGTCATCCATGTCTATACCTATTAATCTAAACATATATCCGTACGTGACACATGCACCCAACATTCCAGTCTGAAATCCAAATTCTAACCTCTAAGTATCTAACTATCTACACCTTCACTGAATATCAAGTCCACCAATCCACATATATCTCCAGTATTTTTTTGAAAATTTTTTGAAAACATTAATTCTTGATTCTTGCATCTAGTCATCCACTTAATATTCTAGTTTCCATCCATTCTTTCAGTCACCCAATGTTGAACTAATTCATATATTGCTCTGCCCTCAATTACATAAAGAAATAGTTCCTTACACACACTTTTCCAGCCTTCTATTAAAATACCCTTCTTGGAGCACCTGCGTGGCTCAGTCTCTAGATTTTGGTTCAGGCCATGACTCCAGGGTGGTAGGATGGAGCTCTGCATTAAGGCTCAGTGCAGAGTGTGGAGCCTGCATAACATTCTCTCTCTCTCTCTGCCCTTCTCCCCTACACATGCTCTATTTCTAAAACAAACAAACAAAAATATGCCATCTTGCATCCACTAATTTTTAAATCTACCTAAGTGGACACTATGCAAAAATTTCATTCCTCATTCTCACATTCTTTATTCTATCTATCCACCCCTATAAACAAGTTTTAAACCGTCAATCCATCCCTCCATTCTATGTATTCATTCACCAATCCTTGAATTATTGCACGTAACTTATCCATTTATATTAGTCACTTTTGAGTTACAGCAATTTCAAAATCTTACTGGCTTAATAAAACAAACATTAACTTCTTACTCATGAAAAGACCTTTGTGGGTCTGATCCATAAAAGTAGCTTTCCCCCATATGACACCTCATTGTTACAGGTCATTCTCTTTTGTGGCATCTCTAATTCAAAACATTATTCTATGATCATCACAAGTAAGAGATTAAGGAGAATCTCATAAAAGCTACTCAAGTCTTCTCCCAAGACTTAATTTGACTGAGTTTTAGTACCTAAGGAACTAAAAAATCTGACTGTTTACAACTTAAAATGACCTTTAGGCCCCAACTCTCTCTGAATAGAAAAGCTCTGCACCTCCCTTAGAGAACATATCTCACACCACCTATCTTAAAAATAATTATGCAGGGAATAGGTATGGACAATATGTCAGAAGGCGGATACAGTGTCAGGAAGAACAAAGGACAAGTGAGCATCTTCCAAGTACTAATAAATGTTCTCCCTCCTCACAATATCATAATAGATAATATCTTCCAATGAATACGTATCTTGCATTCTATCCTTTATATTTTGCAGCTTTTATTATGGTTGCCTTATCCTTGCTCCATACTTGAACACTGGGAAGTTAGGTACAAATAACTTCTTTTTTTAAAGTTCCTATATCTCTGGACCAGGAATAGGCAAACTGACACACAGATCAGTGCAAATAACCTGATTCCAGTGCACAACGGAGAGATATTGGACTGTTAGCCAGGTGATTCCTTATTTTTGTTCCCACTGAGAAGGGTGTAAAATTTAATGTGTATGTAGAAAGTAAAACCAATATGTGAAGCCAGAGAGGTGTCATTTGGTAGATGTTACTATTGTTTAATATGTTCTTTCTACTCTCTTTGAAAACATGGAGGAAATACAGTTTGTAAACCTTCTAAGTTTACCTTCTAAAACGTGTATATGATTGATTTCTTTTATCTAAGAAAAAACTTGTAAAGAAATTATTTCATGAGTTACTTGCAATTTTCCATGTTATCTCTCAAAGTGACAAAAAAACAAAATTTTATGCTGTGATGGAAGCGACAGGAGATTATCACTGTTTGTGACATTTGGCCTACCAATAATTGCCATGAACCTATGACCCCTAAAAAATTCCTGTCACTGTGAGAAATTTATCTTTGTGATTTAAAGTAACTCAGATCTAGGAATTAACCTTCCCTGAATCCACCTACCTATATATTCTTTTAGGCCCATATCCATCAAATCATTCATTCTTGTGTCCATCTATTAATCAGTTCATTTTGCATTATCACTTTATATCCACAGTATCTTATCCACACTCCCTTCCACTCTTGCATTAACCTATATATACACGATAAAGAAGATATAATATATATACATATATATATATATATATATATATATATATATATATATAATTACTCAGCCATCAAAAAGAATTAAATCTTGCTATTTACAATGATATGGATGGAGCCAGAGTGTATATAAGTCAGAGAAAAATACCATATGATTTCACTCATGTGTAATTTAAGAAGCAAAACAGATTAACATATTGGAAGGGAAAAATAAAAGATAGGGACGCAAACCATAAGACTCTTAACTCATGAGAACAAACGGAGGGTTTATGGAGGGAGGTGGGCAGGGGATGGGCTAAATGGATGATAAACACTGGACGTTATATTTAAATATTTAAGTGATGAATCACTAAATTCTATTCCTGAGACCAATATTACCCTATATATTAATTAACTAGAATTTAAATAAAAACTTGAAAATCAAAAATAACCCTATATATACACTAACACATTTATACATGTATTCCATCCCTGAATATTATACATATCCTTGTTTCTTTTTAATTTTTTAAGCTTATTTACTTTGATGGGGGTGGGCAGAGGAAAGGGAGACAGATTGATGAGGGGCTCAAACTCATGCACCATGAGATCATGAGCTGAGCAGGAACCAAGAGTCGGTCGCTTAATTGACTGAGCCACACAGGTGCCCCTATATCCTTGTTTCTTATCCAGAAGGCATTTCTGAATTCATCCATCAATCCATGCATGAAGTTGTCCATTTAAATAGAGAGAGAGAGAGAGAGAGAGGGAGAGCGCAAGCACCAAGCAGGGGTGGAGCAGAGAGAGAAATGTAGTGAGAGAATCCCAAGCAACCTGTATGCTCAGAATGTAGCCTGACACAGGGATAGATCTCAGAGTTCATGAGATCAAGACCTGAGACAAAAATCAAGAGTCGGATGCTTAACCAACTGAGCCACCCAGCTGCCCCAGTATCATCTATTCTTTATTCCATCCATCTTCCTGACCTAATGACATCAGTATATCCTTCATGCATCTGTTACTTAACCAGTTCTCACATTTATGCAATCATCCCATGAAGGATTCTTAGTTTTGCCAATTCCACTCAGTGATCAACCAGCCAGGTAGGCATAACTCACTACAGTGGAGAGTACTAAATAGGCCCTCAAATATTTGATTAAATCAACTTATTTTTCACTAATGGACATCAAAATAGCCTCACCACAGGATTAACCTCAAATGACCTATTTTAAAGTCTTTGCATAGTTGTGATGAGCACCAGATGTTAAATGTGTCCAATCACTAACTTGTACAAATGAAACTAATACTGCATTGTATGTTAACTGGAATTTAAATTAAAAACTAAATCAATCAATTAATAAAATTTTCACATAGAATCTCAGGTATCTCTATTAGGACTTTGCAATATTGACCAAATCCTTTAAGAGCTACCTCAAATCATTCTGAAAGATAATGAAAGTAGAAAGCTCAGGATTTGGGAAATGTTCATTACACACATACACACACACACACACACACACACACACACACACACACAATACCACCCTTACCCTTATACGACTTTTAAAGGAATACCTATTCTTTTCTCAGGATACTGACAAAATCACCAAAACCTTGAATTCCTACCTAAATTGAAATTTAACCAATACTTTTATTTCTAACTCTATTCCATAAAACACCATTACATAACTAATTCTCACATCCAATGTCCTATTTATCAAAATTATGTTGAAAGCCCTGTACTGTTTTCAGATAGCACCTATGTACCAGAAACAAAGGCCATTAACAGTTGTGATAAAATCACCAGAAATACCATTTTGCTCTCATCACTTCCTGTAGCCCAATATTATTTTATACTTACATCCCCAAAATTATACAGTAACTTACATATATTCATCAATCCATTATAAGGTTGTATGTAACTATAAGATGACTAAATACTTAATTCCTATCCATAAAAGTTTTACATTTTATAATCCCAACATCATATGATTTTGCCAGATTCCCCTTCTTTCAGATTGCTGAAAGAGACTGCTGTCAAACGTCTTGACTTACTATAAATCTTACAGTTGAGAAGATCATGATATCCTGGTTGTATTTTCCACTGTAATTATAAGAATATCCAAGAGTACTTCTACATGATTAATAACAATTTACATTTCTTCTATAAACTATCTGTTAAAATAACTTACTTATATTTTATTGGTAGTTTTCTTCCCTCTATTAGAATATCTTATATTAATTAGGGATTTCAGCATTCTTATTAAATATATCTCTTTAATTATCAATTGGTATTTACTTTGCCCATTGCTATTTAACATCAAATTTATCACTTTCTTTCTGAACAATTCCAGAATTTGAATAATCTGAAATAAAATTTTCCTCCCTCCTAGGATAAACAGAAATTAAGTTTACCATGTTCTGTAATTCTGATATTTCTTTAGTTTTAATTAAAACCCCTGAATCACTTAAAGTTCCTCCTGTTCTATATCAGTAGAAATAGGTCACATTTTATGTTTCTGCATTTGGCTAACAATTTCCAATGATTTCAGGTAACCCCACTGCAATATCTTCTAATGCTACTGTCAACATCTGGATTTTCTATACTTTTGTATTACTGTGCATTCAAGTGCCTTCCAATAACAGTTTTCTAATTGCATTGCTAGCCATTTCATCTTTCATTTCTATTCTATATACAGTTTTCCTCATATTTATCCCTCAAATTTATAACCAAAATGTCTAATTCAAAAAATGAATTTTTAAAAAATCAAAATTGTATTTTAAATTCCCTCATAAGTTACTTCTTAATTTATGATATTAAAACTTAAGATAAACTCAATTATCATTGCCAATTTTAAAAATTCAACTCTGAAAAATATTAGGTACATCCTGCCTTTTGCAGTGATAGATATGAGGAACAGATGTATTGAGAACAAGATTCTTTCTTCTTTGACATATTTACTGCATATAAAAATATCTGAATCACCTTAGAGGAACCAGATAGCCTGTCTTTATACACATTCTCATAAATATAATGCCATTCTTAGTCTGGAAAAGAGCCTTTTATTTGAAGTACTGGACCATAGTGAATTTCATAAATAATACTTCTGGCTTGCAATCACCTTAGTATTAAAAAATATGCCTTTGATGTTTACAAAAAAAGTGATATAACTGGAGCAAGAAGGTGGATAAGAGAGAAGGAAACAATAAGCAAAGAAATGGTATTGGTACTTTAAAAAGCTAACCAAATGCCATATTATTTCATTCATATGTGTAATTTAAGAAACAAAACAAAGAAGAGACAAACGGGAAAACAAAATGGACCCTTAAATATAGAGAACAGATGGTTAACAGAGGGGAGGTGGGTAGGGGGATTGGTGAAATAAATGAAGGTGACTAAGAATACACTCAGTGTAATGAGCAGTAAGTAACGTATAGAATTCTGCAATCATTATATTTTACATCTTAATTAACATAACACTGTACGTTAACTAGAATAAAAAATCATATTTAAAAGGAAACAAATTGAGAGTATAAATATATCTCCAGATTCTTTTCTGTCCACTGTTCCTGTTTCTAACTTATCCACATTAGAAATAGTCATTTCTTCATGGAAAATGATAGAAAAACAAAGTGCTCCTGTACTTTCCCCTAATCAGAAATCTTTCCTCTATTTTCTACTCATGAAGGCAAAGAAGTGGGGTTGAACATGTAAGACAAAATGTAAATAGACTTAAAGATGGCAGGGGATAGCACTGAACATTCAATGTAGAATATTCTGTGACTTCTACTCTGAAACAAACATAAAAAAGTGCTATCATTGATAACTAAATGAAAGAAATTAAACACTCCCTTCTGGGTGTCTCTTGATAAAGCTTATTGTCTTCCCAACAGACCACAGAAAAATAGAAAATAACAAAATAAGATCTTCCATTGAGTGAAGACGGAAGACCACATGTGAGCATACAGAAAGCAGTAAAAATAATTATTTCTGTAAAAATTAGTCATGGGATTCATAAAACAAAAGGATGTAAAATAGGATATCAAATATATGAAACCTGGAGGGGAGAGGAGTAAATAATGAGTTTAACATTAAGCGACCATGAGGCTTAATGTAGACTGCTATAGGCAGAAGATGGCATATATAAACCAACGGTAACCACACATTTAAAACATAAAAGTAATAGATATGAAAAACATAAATGTAACAAACCCAGGAACATCTTAAAACCAAAAAACCAAAGAAAAAGATGAGAATAAACCTACAGCAACTATTAAAATCTTGAGAAAAAGCAGTAACCTCTTTGACATAAGTCTTAGTAACTTCTTATTAGATATGTCTCCTGAGGAAAAGGAAACAAATGCAAAAATAAATTGAGACTAAACCAAAACAAAAAGCTCTGCACAGTGAAGGAAACAGCAAAACTAAAAGGCATCCTACAGAATGGGAGAAGATATTTGCAAATAACATATCTGACAAAATGGTTAATATCCAAAATCTATACAGAACTCATGAAATTCAACACCCAAAAAGTGAAAAGTCCAATTAAAAAATGGACAGAAGATATGAATAGACATCCTCAAAAAATTAAAAATAGAACTTCGCTACAATTCAGCAATTACACTACTGGGTATTTTCCCAAGAATACAAAAATACAATTTAAGGGATACATATGCCACAATGTTTATAGCAGCATTATGAACAATAGCTAAACTATGGAAAAAGCCCAAGTGCCCATCAAATAATAAATGGATAAAAGACATGTGGTGTGTATACACAATGGAATATTAGCCATAAAAAAGAATGAAATCTTGCATTTGCAACCACATGGATAGGGCTAGAATGTATTATGCTAAGCAAAATAAAAGACAAATACTATATGATTTCACTCATGTGTGGAATATAAAAAATAAAACAAATAAGCATATGGAAAAAAGAGAGAGAGAGTCAAACAAACAGACTCTTAAGTATAGACAAAAACTGATGGTTATAAGAAGGGAGGTGAATGGAGGGTTGGGTTCAGTGGGTGATAGGAATTAAGGAGGGCACTTGTGATGAGCACCAGGTATTGCATGGAGATGCACAATCACTAAACTGCACACCTGAATCTCTTATTAGATTGTACATTAACTGGAATTTAAATAAAAACCTAAATAACACCCCACAAAACAAGTAATAAAATGACAAAGAAGTTAGTTCTATGTATCACTATTTACTTTAAACATAAATGGACTAAAAGCTCCAATCAAGAGACAAAGGGTATCAGAGTAGATGTAAAAACAAGACCCAGGGGCCTCTGGCTAAGTTGGCAGAGCTTGTGACTCTTGATAGTTGAGTTTTAGACCCATGGGCATAGAAATTACTTTAAAAAATAAAACATCAGCAATCCCTATCGAAATATGACCAGCATTCCTCACAGAGCTAGAACAAATAATCCTAAAATTTGTATGGAACCCGAAAAGACCCCAAATAGCCAAGGCAATTTTGAAAAAGAAAACCAAAGCTGGAGGCATCACAATCCCAGACTTCAAGTTGTATTCCAAAGCTCTTAGCATCAAGACAGTATGGTACTGGCATAAAAACAGACACTCAGATCAATGAAACAGAATAGAGAACCCAGAAATGGACCCACAAACGTATGGCCAACTAAACTTTGACAAAGCAGGTAAAAATATGCAGAAAATGTTTCTGGGAAAACTGGACAGCAACATGCAGAAAAATTAACCAGGACCACTCTCTTACACCTTACACAAAAATAAACTCAAAAAAATATGCAGAAAATGGTTCTGGGAAAACTGGACAGCAACATGCAGAAAAATGAACCTGGACCACTCTCTTACACCTCACACAAAAATAAACTCAAAATGGATGAAAGACCTAAACGTAAAACAGGAAGCCATCAAAGCCTCCTCCCCTAGAGGAGAAAGCAAGCAAAAACTTCTTCAACCTCGGTCACAGCAACTTCTTACTCAATACATCTACAGAGGCAAGGGAAACAAACAAAAAGGAACTATTGGAACCTCATCAAAATAAAAAGCTTCTGCACAGCGAAGGAAACAATCAGCAAAACTAAAAGGCAACTGACAGAATGGGAGAAGATATTTGCAAATGACCTATCAGATAAAGGGTTAGTATTCACACTGTATAAAGAACTTATCAAACTCCACACCCAAAAAACAAATAATCCAGTGAAGAAATGGGCAAAAGACAGGAATACACTTCTCCAAGGAAGACATCCAGATGGCCAACCGACACATGAAAAAATGCTCAACATCGCTCATCATCAAGGAAATACAAATCAAAACCACAGTGAGATACCACCTCACACCTGTCAGAATGGCTTACCATTAACAACAGATGTTGGCGAGGATGCGGATAAAGAGGATCTCTTTTGCATTGTTGGTGGCAATGCAAGCAGGTGCAGCCACTCTGGAAAACAGTATGGTGATTTCTCAAAAAACTAAAAACAGAGCTACCCTATGACCCAGTAATTGCACTGCTAGGTATTTATCCAAGGGATACAGGTATACTGTTTCAAAGGGGCACATTCACTCCAATGTTTATAGCAGCACTACCGACAATAGCAAAAGTATGGAAAGAGCCCAAATGTCCATCGATGGATGAACGGAAAAAGAAGATGTGGTGTGTGTGTGTGTGTGTGTGTGTGTGATGTGTGATGTGTATGTGTGTGTGTATATATGTTTTCCATACACACACACACACACACACACACACACACAAGTAAGTACTACTAGACAACCAAAATGAATGAAATCTTGCCATTTGCAACTATGTGGGTAGAACTGGAGGGTATTATGCTAAGCGGAATTAGAGAAAGACAAATATCATATGACTTCATATGATGAATTTAAGATATAAAACAGATAAACATAAGGGAAGGGAAGCAAAAATAATATAAAATCAGGGAAGAGGACAAAACATAAAAGGCTCTTAAATATAGAGAACAAACAGGGTTGTTGGAGGGATTGTGGGAGGGGAATAGGATAAATGGGTAAGGAGCATTAAGGAATCTACTCCTGAAATCATTGTTGCACTATACGCTAACTAACTTGGATACAAATTAAGTAATTAATTAAAAATAAAATGAAAATAAAAATTGTAAAAAAATAAAAAGTAAATAAAAATTAAAAATTAAAAAAATAAGACCCATCTATATGCCATTAAGTGACACATTTCAGAAAGTCACCCGCAAATTAAAGTGAGGGGATGGAGAAAACATATGTAAGTGGATATCAAAAGAAAGAGTAGCAGTACTTACTATAGTGGACAAAATGGACTTTAAACCAAAGTATTAACCTATTCTTCTCAGTGTATTCTAAAAAACAGAAAAGAAAGGAAAACTTCCAAATTCATTGTAAGAGGCCAGCATTACCCTGATACCAAAACCAAGACTCCACTAAAAAGGAGAACTATGGGCCAATATCCCTGATTAACATGGATGCAAAAATTCTCAGTAAAACACTAGCAAATGAGTCCGACAATACATGAAAAAAATCATTTCATCACAATCAAGTGAGAGTAATTTCTGGGTTGCAAGGTGGCTCGACATTCACAAATCAATCTACGTGATGCACCACATTAATAAAAGAAAGGATGAGAACCACATCATCATTTCAATAGATATAGAAAAATTATTTGACAAAGTTCAACATCCATTCATGTTAAAAAAATTAAAAAAACCTCAACAAAGTAGGCATGGAAGGAACATACCTCAACGTAATAAAGGCCATCTATGAAAACACCCATAGTTTACAGTAAGGCACAAGACAGGATGCTCACTCTCACCACTGTTACTTAACATAAGGGAGGTCCTATCCTCAACAATCAGACAACAAAAATAAAGGAACCCAAATTAGCAAGGAAGAAGTCAACCTTTCACTATTTGCAAACGACATGATACTCTATACAGAAGACCCAAAAGGCTCCACCAAAATACTGCTAGAACTGATAAATGAATTCAGTCAAGCTGCAGGATATGAAAGCTATGTATGGAAATCTGCTGTCTTTCTGTATGTCAATAATGAAACAACAAAGAGAAATTAAGGAATCAATCCCATTTACAATTTTACCAAAAACAATAAGATACCTAGGAATAAACTTAACCAAAGAGGTAAAACACCTATACTGTGAAAAGTGTAAAATGCTGATGGAAGAAACCAAAGATGACATAAAGAAATGGAAAAAACATTCCATGGTCATGGATTGGAAGAATGAATATTGATAAAATGTGTATACTACCCAAAGCAATATGCACATTTAATGCAATCCCTATCAAAATACCATTAACATTTTTCACCGAACTAGAACAAATAATACTAAAATTTTTATGAAAATAAAAGACCCAGAATAAACCAAAGCAATTCTGAAAAAGAAAAGCAAACCTGGAGTCATCACAATTCTGGCCTTCAAGGTGTATTAAAAATCTGTAGTAATCAAAACAGTATGCTACTAGCACAAAAATAGACACACAGAAAAGTAGAACAGAATAGAAAACAAACCCACAACTATATAGTCAGTTAATCAACAAAGCAGGAAAGAATATCCAATAGAAAAAGACAAGTTTCTCAATAAATGGTGTTGGACAGCAACATGCAAAACAATGAACCACCTTCTTATACTACACACACAAAAAATAAACTAAAAATGAATTAAATACCTACATGTGAAACCTCAAACCATAAAAATCCTAGAAGAGAACACAGGCAGTCACTTCTTGGGCACTGACCGAAACAACTTTTTTTTCTAGACAAGTCTCCTGAGGCAAGGGAAACAAAAGCAAAAATAAACTATTGGGATATATTTTAAACCTTCTGCATAGTGAAGGAAACCATCAATTGAACTAAAAGACAACTTACTGAATGGGAGAAGATATCTGCAAATGACACACCCGATAAAAGGTTAGTATCCAAAGTATAAAGAAGTTATACAACTTCACATACACACACACAAAAATAATCCAATTAAATAATTACAGAATTCATGAACATACATTTCCCCAAAAGAGACACACAGTGAGGCACCCAGGTACCTCAGTTGGTTAAGTGTCCAACTTCAGCTCTGGTCAAGATCCTACAGTTCTTGAGTTCAATCCCTGCATCAGGCTCTCTGCAGTCAGCAAAGAGCTTGCCTCAGATCCTCTGTCCTTCTCACCCTGTCCTTTTCCCCACTTGCTTCTGCTCTCTAAAATGAACATTAAAAAAAAAAAAGACACACAGATGGCCAACAGACACATGAAAAGATGTTCTTCACTCATCATCAGGAAAATGTAAATCAAAACTACAATGAGAAGGGCACCTGGGTGGCTCAGTTGGGTTAAGCATCTGGCTCTTGATTTCAGCTCCAGTCATGATCTCCCAGTTCATGGACTCTAGCCCACGGATTTGGGCTCGATGCTGTCAGAGAAATCTTCTTGGGATTCTCTTTCCCTCCTCCACTCACACATTCTCTCTCTCAAAAATAAACATTAAAAAAAAAACTACAGTGAAATATCAGCACACACCTGTCAGAATGACTAAAACGAACAACATAAGAAACAGCAAGTATTTGGAAGAATGTGGAGAAAAAGGGACTCTCTTGCACTGTTGGTTGGAATGCAAACCGGTATATCCAATGGAGGTTCATGAAAAAGTTAAAAATAATTACCCTACAATCTAAAAATCATATTACTGGTATTTAGCCAAAGAATACAAAAACAGTAAATCAAAGAGACACATGCGCCCCTATGTTTTTTTCACTATTATTTACAATGGGCAACATATGGAAGCAGGTCAGGTATCCATTTACTGATGAACGGATAAAGATGTGGTATGTATGCATATGTATGTATGTGTGTACATTTATGTATATATACATATGCATACACACATCTTTACATACATATTATATACATATATATAAAATGAATTACTCAGCCATCAAAAAGAATGAAATCTTGCCATCTGCAACAATGTGGTTGGAGCTATAGAGTATTATGGTAAGCAAAGGAAGTCAGAGAAAGACAAATACCATATTCTTTTCACTCATAAGTGGAATTTAAGAAACAAGCAAAGGGAAAAGGTGGGAGGGACAACCCAAGACTCTTAACTGTAGAGAACTGATGGTTATCATAAAGGAAATGGATGATGGGAATTGAGTGCACTTCTTGTGATAAACTCTGATGTTTGGAATTGCTGAATCCCAATACTGTCCACTTGAAACTAATATAACAATCTATGTTAACTATAATATAATTAAAATATTTAAAATTCATAGTGTTCTTATAATGAATTACTAAATACTGTATTACAATCAAAAAGATTCCTATAATAAGTGACTAAAGAATTAATAAAACCAAACTGATATGACATTTAAATCTAACAGGATTTGGGGGAAAATATTAAACCCTACCACAGGGATGCCATATACTACTTGTAGAATTAGACGTGTGATAATTTTAAAAGGCATATAATCTGATTTCTTCCAAACATAAATAGAAATTACGAAAGTTAAAAAAAAGAGAGACACAGAGATGAGGGGCACCTAGGTGGCTCAGTCAGTTATGTGTCTGGCTCTTGGTTTCAGGTCAGTTTATGATCTCACAGTTCATGAGTTCAAGCCCCACACTGGGCTCTGCACTGACTGTGTGGAGCCTGCTTGGGATTCTCACACTCTTGCCCCTTCTTCCCCTTTCCCACTCATGCAGGTAAATGCACATGTGCCCTTTCTCTCTCTGAAAATACATAAATAAACTTTAAAAAGAAAAAAAGAGCTGGGGCACCTGCATGGTTCAGTCAGTTAAGCGTCAGACTTCAGCTCAGGTCAAGATCTCATGATTCATGTGTTCGAACCCCACTTCGGGCTCAGAGCCTGGAGCTGCTTTGGATTCTGTGTCTGCCTCTCTCCCTATCCCTCTCCTGCTCCTGTGCATGTGCGTTCTCTCTCTCTCTCTCTCTCAAAAACAAACATCTAAAATAAAAAAAAAAGAGTCATTGCAAATTCAAAGAGAACTACAGATTAACAAACCAAGTGGAATGGAATGCATAACTATTCAAGTGCTGATTTGAACATAACTATTTTCAAAACCTGTTTGAATGATTTTTAATCTATAAATAATTCAGAGTACTTTAGGTATCCAGCTGTAATACACCATAAAGGATTTGCTACATTTCATATATTTAAAAAAAAATTAATGTTTATTTATTTTTGGAAGAGACAGTGTGAGCAGAGGAAGTGCAGAGAGAGAGAAATAGACAAAGGATCCAAAATAGGCTCCAGGCTAACAGCAGAGAGCCTGATGTGGGATTCGAACTCACGAACCAAGATATCATGACCTGAGCTGAAGTCAGATGCTCAACAGACTGAGCCACTCAGGCGCCCCTCCATTTTACATTTTTTAGCAGGTAGCATGATGATTATCTTTTAAAAGTATTGGGATCCACAAATCTTGAGATTCAACAAAATACATGAGAATAAATTATAAAAGAAAACTAGGCCTTAGTTATTTTTTTCTAGGATGGGACATGGTAAGTACATATTCATATTCTATTTGGGACACAGTGTATGAAATACTCTTGCAAAATTGATAGAATGGTCAAATATTCAATATGTAATGAAACAAAAAAAGAAAACAGATCAAGACATCAACAGCAAGTCATTTAGTGGTTCCTAAAAGAGACAAAAATACAGATCTGTAACAATAGTGAACCTTTCACAATCACTTATATAGTGCTCTGTACATTGGAGACAATGCCTCTTTCCAAGCACCTCTAATACATTTATAAATATGAGCTATATTTTTGTTATGGTCTACATAAATATACAAGTATTTATGCATAATTTATAAAGGTATTTATACATTCTATAAATGTTTCTAGATAGTTATAGATAGGTAGGTATGTGACAGAGAATGTATGAAAGAGACAGACACAAAGAAAACCTCAAAGCAGAAATAACCTGGACCACATTAGCTCATCAAAATACATGTAATACACTAGAAATAGTAGGTAAAATCACTATGAATGTAACAGAAAAATATAAAGTTCTTCCAAAATGAAATGAATTGCAAAAGATTAAATATTTTTAAAAAATATTTAACACATATGAAACAAAAAAGCATGGGAAAATGTTCTATATTAAGGGATTAAAAGATTTAGTATTAAGAATAAATTAATACTAATAACCAAAAATAAGATAAAAATGGCCTAGATAAAAATGCATGGTGCCTGCTTGGATCCAGACTTGTTCTAATTATTAGATTTTTGGACAATATGACAAGTTTACATGAAGATTTATTTTAAAAGGCAATAAGGGATTCTACTTAATAGATATGATATTGTGGTTATTTAAAATTATGATGTATATGCATACAAAAAATTCAAGATTGAAATATCATATGATTTGCAGTTTTAAATATATGGCAAAATATTTTTAATTATTCTAGTTGCTCAGCATGTGAAAACTCATTATGATTTCATTATGAATATGAAACTTTTCATAATAAAAACAGACCATACCTAAAAGAGTTAAACATAAAAATACCATATGATTCCTAGCTATTTCACTCCAAGATATATACCCAAAGAAAATGAAAACAGGGACTCAAGACATTTTCATGTCAATATTCATAGGAGTATTATTGACAATGTGGAAGTCACAAACCTTATTATTCAAAGTCAAAAAGCAGAAACATCCAAGTGTTCAACAACAAATGTTACATATACACACTTTGGAATATTACTGAACCATAAAAATAAATGAAGTTCTGATACATAGCTTACTTCCTAAGTACCATTCCCTATAAGGAACCAAGTATCCTTAGAGAAACTGATGGTTCCACAAGATAAGAACAAAATAAACCCAGGTACTATTAGGCGGTCAGAAAGTAAGTAAGTACTCAGGAAAGGAAATATGGACATGTTAAAAAGACACAGAAACCACCTTAAAAGAGACCTGAATGGCCAAATGATGGACAACAAGATTAAAGAAAAGTAATGAATTTAATCCATGGAATAAACAAAATACCACGAGTCCACACTGAAATGAATAATTAAATATTAAATGGGGAAGGAATAACTCTTATAGTACAAAATTCCAATTAATAAAATGTAGTACTGAGAAAATTTTTAAGAATCAATTTGACAAACGCCATAGTGTATTAATTTTTGCAGGCAACAAACATCAATAAATTCTAAAATTAGCAGACAAGAGTGTTACAATATTTGCAGAACCTTTTCCTACTAATACTAATTATGTAACAGTATGTCATAAAAGTAATAGCAGTAGTCACAAGATGTATCAATAGTACGTGATCCCTAGTGATGTACTGAGAAGGGAGTACCACTTCTATAGCAATCTCATCAAACATGCATAACCACCAGTCCAATGATGAAAATCACACAAGCCCATACTGATTGACATTAATAGTTGGATATTTTGTCAACTCTTCAAAAGGATCAAAATTATGAAAACCGAAGAAAACTGGGCAACTGTCCCAAGCAGAAGGACATTAAAGAGACTTTAACAACTACATGCAATGTAGGATTCTATTTTCAATCATGGATTATAAAAGGATCACTTAACAGCAGTGCAGCAATTTCCTTTTGTAGATAACTATATCATGTAAATGAAATATATTAATGTAAGAGGAGGATAGAGAGCATTTTTGCAAGCCAAAAGTTATTTCAAAATGAAACCTAAATAATTAATGCTAATACTTCTTGTTTTCAGCCTATACAAGTAATACTCCAAACATTTTGGTAGAGCAGATAAACCAAATACAGAACCCTGACGAAAACAGAACAAAATAAGCTGTTTATTTAGGATTATATTTTCAGAAACTGCAAATAAAATTTTAATTATAATAGGAAAATATATATGAAATATACACACACACATACATGCACATACATAACATAAAATGTAGTTCATTGAGAGCAGATGCAAGAATGTTTAATTTTTAGCCTAATCAAGAATTATGATTGCAAGCATGATCACCTATAACACACAACAAAACATTTTATTAAACTGGTCAACAAATTTTGTGAAAAATGCTCAAAAAAAGAAAGGAAGTTTCCTAAAATGACCCCTAAGTGAACAAACCTTAAACTAATAGGATTAATATTCATGATCAAATAACCAAGGGCCCTTTTCTGCTTCCATATATTCTATTAAGAACAACGAACTCTCCCTCTCTCTCTGTCCCTCCCTCATTCATGCTCTCTCTGTCCCAAAAATAAATAAACGTTGAAAAACAAAAATTTAAAAAAAAAAAAAAAAAGGGGAGGCGCCTGGGTGGCGCAGTCGGTTAAGCGTCCGACTTCAGCCAGGTCACGATCTCGCGGTCCGTGAGTTCGAGCCCCGCGTCAGGCTCTGGGCTGCTGGCTCAGAGCCTGGAGCCTGTTTCCAATTCTGTGTCTCCCTCTCTCTCTGCCCCTCCCTCGTTCATGCTCTGTCTCTCTCTGTCCCAAAAATAAATAAACGTTGAAAAAAAAAAAAGAACCACGAACTAAGAAAGAAAACCAGAATTATGGTATTTCAATTAAATACCATTAGAAAAGTAAATAAAAAAAGGCTTTTATATTAATAAGAAAATAAAGTAGGTTCACAATCCCCATCACATTAACAAAACTATGAAACAACTGGGAATTAATGAAAAAATATAATCTAGCATTTTCCCCAACATAACAAGTTGATTAAAAATAGAAAGACATACCTTGCAGTTGGAGAGGAAGACTCAATTTTAAAGAGATCTATTCTCTCCTAATTAATCTATTAAATTTGGTGCAAATGAAATTAAAACTGCATTTTTTTCCAACTTGCAAAATAATTTTAAGCATCAATTGAGAGAAAAAAATGCGACTATAGACAGGGAATATTCTGAAAAAAAGAAGAGAAATGACATGGAACTCAATGGAATAGACTAAAAATCATCAGTAATTTTAAAGTATCAATAGAAGGTAAGGCAAGCAAATAGAAATGCAGCTGATAATATTTGGGAATTTCTAAATTACTATGGTAGAAATTAAAATAATTGGTAATTGCTTAAGTTAATTATTTGAGTAAGTAATGCTTTAAACCCACAGTAATGATTGATGGGGAAAAATTACAAAATAATTAACAACAAAAGAAAATACAAAAAATGATAGTAATGCATTCATGTTTTAAATAAAAACACAAAACTCAAAAGGCATGAAACACAATATTGTTATATTTCAATATACAACTTCTGTACACCAAAAAGTAAAATATCACAGTAAAATGGTGAAAAAACATGGTATTTCATTTGCAAAGCATGGTAAATGGTTAAAATCGTTAGTCATAAAAGATCTTTTAAAAGCCAGTAACAAAGACACTAGTATTCCAAGGGAAATGAAAAAAAAAAAACAAAAAACAAAAAACAAAATAACACAAAACACAAAATAACAAATGACTAGTACAGTTTAAGGACATATGAAGATGACTGAAGTGAACAATAACTGAAGAAAAATACTTTCTTTGTAGTATCACACTATCAAAGATTAAAACATTGACATCCAATGTTTGTATGGTTTTAGAAAAAAGAAGTCTCATAAACAAACACTGGGAGACAATATTGATGAGGATAATTTACACAATTCTGGGGAAATCTCTACTTTTAACTCAAAACATAAATTTTGGATATACTTAATTCCAATGAAGTGGAAGTAGTAGGACTATTTCAACAACTTAGCTGGAGAAGTTAAAAAATAGATTACATATAAGCATGTTCACTGAAGAGAAAATTTGTAGCTAATGTATGGGCCCAAATGACTACTGGCATTATCAATTTGTTTATCGATACACCCCAAAAGGATATGCACAAAACTCCTTAACAGCAGATAATATTGGGGAGTAGAATTAGGAGGGAGCAAAAAGCATTTAAAAAGTAAAAATACTACCCTTTACAACTTTCTGTGTCCTTTCAAATCTGGAAAAAAGATTATTTTTCTGCATCAGTTTTAAATTTACCCTGTTAAAAGTGAAAATTATAAATATGTGCACTTAATACTTATGGGAACATTGAAATGAAGCCTTGCAATCATATCATCCTGAGCTTCTCTGTGTAATAGCATCTCCATCATTCAAGCTCCCGACATTTAGTCCAATGTCAATAATGAAAACAGTCAACATGCCTGGTTACAATTCCCTCCAATGATAATCTTTAGGTAACTTTCAAACAAGGGCTTTCTCAGTCCAGTTTTTCTGGAGGAGTGTCTACTCCAACACATGAAAGGAGGAGTCTCCATACGTTATAAAGACCGTTTTTGGATTTGAAGATGGTGTCAGAAGCAGTAACATCAGTTTCCTATTTGGTCATCACCTGAGAGGACACATTAGGAAATGCGTAAAGTTAGGAAGCATATTTTATGCAATTATCAGTAATATCTAATAAAATTATATACAATGAAATGCAACAGCCATTTTATTATGAAGAAATAACAGATGCATCAGAATAACTTTTGAAATTTTCTAGTAAGAAGGCTAGAGATGACAACCACATTTATTGTGGTGAGCACTGCTTAATGCATAGAATTATCAAGTCACTATCACTATTCACTATTTATAGACCTGAAGCTAATGAGGTCAACTATACCTCAGTTTTTAAAAAGCCAGATGTTGGTATCTTGGTATTCCTTCTTCTTACACCTTCGTAAATGGACTGATCCCAACATTCTCATGCTGTCTGTGTCTCTTTTATGTATTTGGATGCCTATATCTCTAGATTGCTCATTCATACACAAACTATTTAATCTATATGTTTTTCTCTACAATAAACATGACAAGAGTGCAAAAAAAAAAAAATCCAATGAAAATAACAAAAGGACCTTAGTCCCTTTGGTAAGAAAAAAAAAAAGGTAATTGTATAAAAGACAGAGGCTACAATGGAATTTAAGATTTAGATCTTAACCCATTATTCCAGCTGGTTATCAAAATTCTTAAGTAGGTACTTCACCCAAGTTGAAGTTGTCTATTTAGTTTAGTTGTCTATTTAGCAATGTTTTATCCTAAGGAAAAAAAACACATTTTATCATAAAAGCCTTTATCTTTTAAGGTTATTCTGGGATTAACAGAATAGGTCATTCTGAGGATTATTGCAGGTAGGCAATAAGGCTCTCTGAAAAAGAATGTTTAAAGAATTTGTCAGCATTTACTCTTGGCCGTGTATCACATGAATTAACTTTCTAGTGGGAAATAAAGGAAATAAGAGAATCACACAACTCCTGGTCCATCAGGAGATGGGATTCACTATTTGCTATAATATTAATGGTTTCATTAACAACTGCTCCCTCTCACTCTTTTTATAGTTCATTACTTTAGTACTTCTAAGGTTATACATCTCAACGTCAGCTTAGTGTACCTGGGCTCTTCTCTCTTTTGCCCTCCTCAAACTCACTTAATGCTCAAAATCATGTACTTTGTTTTCTTTCTCGAACTTCTTGTCTTTTGCCTAATTTATTACCAAAGTTACAATTCAATAAAATTTAATTCTATGCCAGGCAATGAGTAAGATATTTGTTGAAACATATCTGCAAGAAATCCAGAGTACATGAAAAGTGACATTCTGAAAATCAATTTATTAAGATCATAAAGACAGATATATGATTTGAGAGAACTGTTGTTAATGAATCCCAAAATTATTTTAAAAAATCAACTACTAAAATTATACAGCTATAGTTCTCAATTACAATATCTTCTTTCATCTGGTCCTACACGTAACTCTAGGTGACCAGTAACCTTGGCACACGCCCATCATGAGACGGAATATCTACTAGAATTTGGGCTGGTCATATAAAAATGTTAGTCAACAAAATGTGGCAGAAGTGATACTACATGACTTCTGAAGTTGGATCATAAAGACCACATGCCACTTTCACAAGGTTCTCTCCGAACATTCATTTTGATGATGCTTCCTCTGTTAAACTGATTGTGTGAAGGTGCTCTAATTTAGCTAAGCCCAGCCTTCCAAGTCTTCCCAAAACAAGTGCCAGACATATGTGTGAAGAAGTGTCCAGATGACTCCAGCCTCTAAGCGTTTGAATCAATATTAAACACCGTATCTTCCCAGCTGATCCCATATTCTGGCATTGTCAGAAATCTTCACCCGCAGAATCCATGAAATGGCACAATAGATGTTTTATGCCACTGTGTGTCAGGATTCTTTATTACTCAGCAATATGTTCCCCAAACGGATCTCATTACCCACTAGCTGCCACCAAAAATTAATCGTAAAGCAGAATATTAACTCCTGCCTAATCAAGTGCCCCTCCCTGAATAAAATAAACACTTATCTGTCCTTACAATCATTTTGCCAAGCAGTATTCCCGAAACCAGAGATGGGAGGTGACGAATACTCAAATGAGTAATATTGCCAACAGAGGTCTTATGGTACTGATTCTTGCAATTACAAACAAAGATGGCAAAAGTGTGTTTTCTTAGAATTATCGTCTCCTGACAGGAAAAAAAGAAGAAACATTGGAAGATAAGACACACATACTTCTTATAAAATAGAAAAAGCAGCAAATAAGTGGAGGCTAATTTTGAACTTTGTTACAAATTTCTTTTAATGCTGAGAAAGAATTCCTCATTAATGAATCCCCTATAGCTGATTCAACATTCCAACATCAGCTATTACTTTACCAAATACTTTTAAGTTTTTATTAAAATTCCAGTTAGTGAAATATTAGTTTCAGGTGTGCAATTTAGTGATGCAACACTTACATACATCACCTGTTTCTCATTACATGTGTACTCGTTAATCCCCATCACCTATTTCACCCATCTCCCTCAACCACCTGGCCTCTGGTAATCATAAATTTGTTCTCTATAGCTAAGGGTCTATTTCTTGCTTTGCCTCTATTTTGTTTTGTTTCTTAAATCCCACATATGAATGAAATCATATATCATTTGTTTTTCTCTGACTTATTTTGCTTAGCATTATACTCTCTAGCTCCATCGGCCTTGTTCGCTGCAAGTGGGAAGATCTCATTTTTTATGGCGGAATTCCTTATCCGTTCATCAGTGAATGGATACTTGGGGTGTTTCCATAATTTGGCTATTTGTAGATAATGCTGCAATAAAGGATGGGGTGCACATATCCCTCTGATTTAATATTTTTGTATTCTTTGGGTAAATACCTCATGATTACAATTGCTAAATCATGTTTTTAACTTTTTGAGGAACTTTCATACTGTTTTCCACAGTGGCTGCACCAGTTTGTAATCCCACCAACAGTGCAAGAGGGTTCTCCCCTTGTTTGTTTGTTTTTTACCAGTTTCCATGCACTTCTGCCTTTATCAGACTATAAAAATACTTGTAAAAATCCTTTATTTCAAAATTTCCAATTAATGAGTAATTTTCTTTATAACATTAATTAGATCATAATGTTTGGTTAGAAATAAAAGCAATTGAAAGAAGACACAAATAATCTCCTACATTCTACATATACTCCCCACCTTTACTTTGGCAAAGTTATCTTTTTTTATAGAATTAATTTACTCACTAATTCTCAGGCATGGCTGGATATTCCAAAGTCTGCACCAGTGATATTTTCCTGAGTCTAGCCAAAGCCTTGTTCTAAAACAGAACTTCTTGATCCAGAACCTTCTTACCTGTAGTTCCCAGTTAAGACTTATGAATTAAGAAAGACCATAGGAATGTCAGCTGTCCTCAGATTATCTGTAAATCTCTTCCTTTCATTGTGTTCATCTGAGAAGTAATTATACAATATAGCCAATTAGATACAAATAAGACACCAGGACACACAAATTAGGATGATTTTAGAATAATCAGGAACAGCGAATGGAGATAAACAGCTGATATTACTACACAGAAGTAACACAAACGTACTGAAATGTTTTTCATGCCAGTTCTGAATCATATAAGAAACCATAAAGACCTACGTGAAATTCTGACTCAACTACTGTAAAAACTAGGAAAAATCCATTCTCTAATTACTACCATTAATTAAGATTAATTTTCAACCTATTCCAATACTCTTCCTCAAACATGATCTAATCAGTAACCACAAATATGTAAATTTATGAAAATTTACCCTTTATAGAAAGTTTCAATGATTTATTTTAATCATTCATACGTTTGTAAACCCAAATATAATTGTTTAGCACCTACCTGAAATCCTATCTTCTCCCATGTTCATTTCTGGAGTCCCACAATGCTGTTTCAGTGTGTAAAACTCTCTGCTGCACTAGAGTCTCTAAACCACATGCTCTTCATGATCACTCACAAACAATTCATAATGGCCACTGGGAATACAAAATTGGATACAACAGCCCAATACTCGCCAGATATTGATAGGCAAGGATGAAAGGCAGGCATAAATTGGGTGTATCTTTAAAATCCCCTTTTTGCTGTTTAGATGTTCCTTTTGAAATACCTTTAAAATTCAAAATGCAGGAAGTAGAAGCAGTCCTCCATTCCCATCTCTCTATACAGTAATGTTAAAATTTTGCCATCCATTCTTCCAGACACCTTTCTAACAATTAGTATGTTCATTTCAGATTGTCAAGTAGCAATATACAAATAATAAGACAGTATTTTACTAATGTACACATGTACAAAATTTTTAAGAATGCTAAAATATTCATTGTAACACTGATCAGTCAGCATTACTTAACTGTATAATCATGTCAGAATAATTACATTCCTCAGGAACAGTAATGATTGACATTTCCAATTAGAAGGAGGCATATGGTCAAACCTCTGTAAACACACTATTAGTTGATGTTTGTTCAAAAACTGGCATAATTTTAAATATCCACACAAAACACCCTTATCAGACCACGTTCCAGTGTCTAAATTATATTCATATGATGAATAAGCTACAACCATTATGATCTTTTGTTGAGGTATATTTCAGATGCTCAACTATTATTTATACTCAATGTATAACATACTTCAGTGTAAATTTGAGATGTGGAATAAATTCCCAGCAGCAAGTAACACCATTTCAAATGTTTGAATTTCAATTATTATGGCCAAACTGCTGTTCAAAAAAATACTGATTTATACCTTAATTTATAGGTTAATTTTCTTCCAAAAAATGTTCATAATTTATTATTGGCTACTGAGTCGAACATTTTTGACTTTTGTTTCTGATTATCACATAACATACAAATATAAGCAAACACTGGAAATTTTTAAAAAGGTTTTAGAATAAAATAAATATTCATAAGCACAGAAGTTTTATTTTCATTCAGATGTCTATATATGGTAACAGATTAGAAAACAAACACATATGGAGTTAATCATTTTACATTAAAAATAACACACTTAGGGGCACCTGAGTGGCTCAGTCAGTTGAGCGTCTGACTTCGGCTCAGGTCATGATCTCACAGTTCATGGGTTCGAGCCCCGAGTTGGGCTCTGTGCTGATGACAGCTCAGAGCCTGGAGCCTGCTTCAGATCTGTGTGTCCCTCTCTCTCCGCCCCTCCCTCCCTCATGCTCTCTCTCTCAAAAATAAACATTAAAAAATATTTTTAAATACATACATTTAGATATAACATGAAGCAGGATTATGGAACTATTTAAGTTTAGATTTGAATATTTCCATAGTATTCCAAAAAAAAAAAATGCAAAGCAATAAGCTAATGAGAGAGTACTATCATATTTATACTCCTAAAACTAAATGTACATGTGCACATATGTATTAACATTTATAACATGTATGTTATATGCATGTATACACATATATATTTACAAAAAGTAGATTTATATAGCATAGCAAAGTAACAATTAACAATAAGAATATCTTCCACAAATATATCTGTGATTTAAAAAAGACAGTTTCCTTCTCATGTATTCTTTCCTCTTTCTAAAGGTAAAAATCATCCTGGGATATTTTGTTTAAGTATAAAATCTATTATTTTCTTATACATAAAAACCTAACAATCTGAAGAAAAGGAAGGCAATAGATCTATCCCTCTCCCCAAAAAACCCACTTAACACCAAAATGTTATATAACCCTAAGAGAACAACTGTTAATTACTTATTACACTGTCAACACTTACAAAAGACAACTTACGGTATTTTACAATAATGAAATATTTACAAATTTATACTTTGTGAAATACCATGCATCTGAAAACACTAGGTTTTTTTAAATGATGTATTTGTTATTTACAAAGTTGTCTTGAATATTTTCATCGTGTTCAGTTAAATACAAAACTGAAGAGCTCAAAGAGGGACAATTTATTTCTCATAAAACAGACTTGCTATGATTAAAATACATAATCAGCAATAAAACTATAAGTTTAATAGTTGTATAGCAATACAATATAAAATTAGGACTTAGGTTTTTTAATGTATAATAATACAAGGACTAAACAGTGATTAAAATGTAAAATTTTCTTTTAGAGAATGCAAGAGCAACAGTACACCTTTTTAGTAACTTTCTCCTTCCAATACCAAAATAGGCAATAGCTCAAGAAACTTGTTATCAAGAAAATTGTTATCAATTGCACTGCTATTAAAACACTTGATAACAATGAAACTATGAAAGTTTACAATGAATTATTTACAAAATTATACGTTGTGAGACTCTACACATCTAGAAAAGACTAGATGTTAAAAACTAAAAACTTGTATCTATTATTTACAGAGTTGTCTTGAATATTGTCATGCAACCAAAGGAACACATACAGAATTGTGTATAGTTCCAAGAGGTAGTATAAAATCTCTTTAACAAAGTCATTTATATCTCCAATGTTAACAATAAAAATAAATACGGGGAAGATATGAATAGGTGAAGCACAGAGGATTTTTAGGACAATGAAAACATTCTGCATAATACCATGATGGATACATGTCGTAATACATTTGTCCAAACCGACAAAATGTACAATACCAAGAGTTAACCATGAAAAACTATGGACTTTGGGTAATTATGAGGTATTGATGTAAATTCATCAGCAGGAACAAATGGTAAGTAACTCTGGTAAGGTATGATGATAATGGGACTGATTATGCATGTGCTGTGTGAATAATGATGGGGATTGCGCATGTGCTGGGGCAGGAGCTAGATGGCAAATCTCTGTACCTTCCCCTCAATTTTGCTATGAACCGATCTAGATCTGCTCTAAAAAATATCTTAACACAAGAATAATGTAAGGTACATATACTAGGGAAGCTCCAAATGAAATACATTACAATACACCTTGTAACATCAAATGAATTTACATGGTGTATGTTTTTTAATATACAGTTTATACTTATACAATGGCATACTATTCTACTATGAGAATGGGTTAAATGCATAATCTTTTCTATTTCTCTCAACAACAAAATGAGTGTATGATAAATATTGCATAGCTCCAAGACCCTATTTATCAGTGATCAATTTCCTTGCCACGACAACTTTAAAAGACAATAGTCCTAACACATTTACAATGAAAATGTTTACAAAATTATACTGTAACACTATGAATACATCTGGAAATATTAGATGCTTAAAACCAAATGTTTCACTTGCCTATTATTTCCAAAGTTGTCTTACTGCTGTGTAACAAATGAACACAGAACTGTGTAATTTAGATTCTGTAAAATTTTCTTTAGTAAAATGAATTTCATCAAGAACCTCAGTACATCTGAGAAAATAAGATATACCTCATGTCCCTTAATAAGTGGAAATATTTTTATATAAAATGGGCACAATTTAACTATTGAAGTCTAATTTTTCTTCTAAATGAAATATGTGAGGCAATGAACTTTTAACCACCCTCTTTCCTGACATGTGTGTGTACACACAAACATAACAAAAATAAGGCTCAGAAGCTTTTAACCCAATTTTCAAATAAATTGTCTTTAATAATCCCAGCATTCCATGGAATCCTACACAAAGGTGAACATCCTCAAAAGAAAATGGTTTCTACCTTCTATCATTTTGTTTACCAACATTTCTATATACTTCCTAAGTCAAATGCTATAATATAACTATTATAAATACCAGTGTTTAACAACAAACCACAAAGTACCATCCATAAGAAATTTTTAAAATAATTCGGAAATATGTCAAACTTAGAGTTTACCAACAGCATGACTGTAACATACATGATGTTCACTATCTCTATTAACCAAAAATAGATTCAAAGCCAAAGAATCTTACATTACTGATGAGAATGGAAAACATCCACCACCCCATCCATTCTCTTACAACAAACCACTGAACATGCAGAGAAACTAATTATATTGATTTTTATAAGTTTGATATTTAAACATGTTTATCAGCAATGTCTGTATATCTAGAAATAAGTATTTTATCAATAACTACATACACAGCAGTCTATAAATCATAACAGCAGAGACTTATTTTACTATTTCATGTCTACAAGCATAAAAAAAGTTTAGTATAAGAAATTACTCATTTCATATTTAAAATATGAATGGCAATAATTTCTGTACTTTAACAATGAATGTCTAACTAAAAAACCTCAAAGCCAGAGAGAGAGAGGCAAACCAAGAAACAGATTCCTAACAATATAGAACAAGCTGAGGGTTACCAGAGGGGAGGTGGGTGGGGGAGGAGTTAAATAGGTGATGGGAATTAAAGGAGTGCATGTGTGATGAGCACTGGGCGTTGTATGGAATAGCTGAATCCTAAATTGTGCACTTGAAACTAATATTACACTGTATGTTAACTGGAATTTAAATTAACTTAAATAAAGAACTGAAATAAAGAATACAGAAAGAAAAAACATCAAAATAAAACCTAATGCTTGAAGATGCTCTACTATATCTATAATCAATGGTTCCACCTTTAATATTTCAATAAAAATATATTTACAAAATTATTGACAGAAATTATATATCTAAAAATGATTTATAAAATGACACTTAGCTCCTATACGCAAAACAAAATAATATAATCCCTATCACCAAATACATCCCAAATAGACATGGTGTAGTAATTCAATTTGTCAAAGTGAAGTGTTTTTTCACATTGTCTGTCAAATTGATATCCAAAAAATATACACACCTATCAGCAAATCCTATGCAAATATTCTAGAACAAAAACTAACGTCAGTCTATAACTTAACTAGCCATTTAACAGTATCCTCCGGCAACTAAAGCTCATGAACAACACCCTGTATTATCCACCATCAAACAACACAAAGAACAGATTAAAGCCGAGTGATAATTATTTGGCCAAAAGGTGTTCCTATTGTATAATTTTTAATAAACAGTTGTCTTATATATACATATACAATACACCTGTGGGTATATATACATATGTATATGAATGCAACCCCTGTAAAATTAAGGATTAAAAGTTTAAAGTAAAAATTATTTTATCCTGCTTTACACACAGAACACTCTAACAAAATATCCTGAACTTCAGCTGCTCAATTATTTACTCAGACATAATTGACAGCTGTTATGCAAATTTTTCATTCTACATATTTACAAAACATGCTGATATAATTATTCCTCGGCTTTAAGAAAACATAATAACTGTGTCTAATTATACATATTATATAAAACTTTTCTTTGATCAGCCCATCCTTTTAAGAACATAGATTTGACAGACCATTACAAACATCTCTAATAAAAACTTGTAAATCACCTATACTATTTTATGTAGTATTTTAAAGCAAGAACAATTCAATTATTAAAAGTCAAATTACACTGGCAAACGAAAACTTTTCTAACCTATTATGTTTAACCACATGTAGAGATTTTTCTAGTAATTGTATTTCCTATTTGCATACAAACATATCTAAAAACCATAAACAAAGGCAGACCCACAGTTAAAATGACATTTCCACTATGATGAATCTTCTATAAAAAACAATGTGAGATATTATACTAGACACTGCACATTTATTCCACCCTACAATTTGAGCCTAATAATCCAATGAACACAGAGGCAAGATATAATATCATTTTTGTCAAACAAAAATGTCTATCCATATAAGTTGATATGTATTTACAGTGATGTCTATGTAGGTAAGAGAATTAGATGGTAAAGAACATTACATTGTATATAACACTTTAAAAAAAAGTATAATCTTACTGAAAAGGAATTAATGTTGAGGCAATTTAACAATTCTATTGGAAAAAAACAACAAACTACACCTATTTAACATCACAGGATTAATAAAATAGGTGTCAATTCCCAACTTCTGAGCATCGAGTAAAGCCTCTAGGCTGTTCAAGAACTGTTTCTGCACATATGCATATACGTATAGCCCTCCAAAATTCCCTATTCTCTACCTTCTAAATTCTGCTTTTATTTGCCTACTACAAATAAGGCAGTCTAAAAACTCCTCTCGACAACCAAAATTATATTCTAACATTTAAAATGCCCCAAATACCAGTCATCTCCATGATTAATAGGATGGTTTAACACAGTACTTTTTCCATTACATACATAGCAATAAAAAAGCCCATCAAATCCTGAACATGCATAGAAGCTGGACTCTTATGCAGTAATTCCATTATGGGAATTAAATCTCATACCACAGAAACATTAACATACCATAAAGATATTAACAAATATTTACAGAATAACATCTACAACCACACAGAACAGCCTTAGTAAAATTTCTTGTGTAACGGCTGCATACAGAACAATCCTTGCCCCACACCAAAAGCCACTCAAAAATCATTCAATCAAATGATTCTAAATGTGTATCATTCAAAGGTATTCTAACAGTTCTATTTTTATAATCATGTATTAAAAATATTTCTTCTAAATGTTAGCAAACTTAACAATCACAATACCTTAAAGTCACAATGCAATTATATTTAGTTATTTCATACAGTATATTCTCAAAATAAACATTAATAACTAGTGCCTTACTTTTTTCCTGATTAATATATTAAACATTCCTCATGTCCATTTCCTCTCCCCTTATCCATAAACATTCAAACAATGAATATAGCATTGTGTGTATCTTTACAAAATGGCCTCATTCCTTTCTAAAATCTTTTCCAGAAGGCAGTTTTACCAAACATGCTTTTAAAAACTCACCTAGGAAACCAGCTCTATTATCACAGCAACCATTTTTAAAAACAATAGATTTGTTTATAACTGTAGTCTCTGTGCTTGAGCATCAGAGTGCAAGAAAGATAAAGCAAAGAAAGAATAAAATACAATAAACTATTACATGTTGAATTTCATTCTTTTCACTAACATCCAATCAACAGTTCATACATATTCATCCTTCACTGAGTATTTTATATTGATTTCAATACCATTACCCAATCACAATTTTCTTAAGCTTTTATTCTTAAGCTCTATATGTCCACTAATTAGTTAATAAGTTTACATTCCTAAAATGGTGTGTGAGGTGAAAAAAAAAATATTTGTGTTTATCATGTATGTATTAAAGTCACATATACAAGGCTCTTACTATTAAATATTTTTATGGTAAATTGGTAATCCATAGAAAAAAATACTGAGATTTTTACCAAATCCAAAGATTGCCAATGAAATAAAATTTTTGAAAAGCAAGATGAATTTCAGGACAGTATATATCTCTATTTTCTCTGTGATTTTGTAGTTGGTGAAGCTTCTAGCTCAAGTTGGGATGTGTTGTCCTTCCCTTTCATTCCATATATTCCTAGAATGCTGTCTTATATTTACTTGAGATTGTCCATTCTAAACCAATACTACAAGTGCCATTCACTTGAAATTATTTCATTTCAGTAGATAACTTCATACATTTGCATTCTGGGGAGTAATTTGGAATTAGAGATGCTGTGCTAATCATGTTGGACCATGAAATAAATATAGAATACAAGATCTAGGGAGTGTCTCTACAAAAAGGTCCTGGTCAAAGACCCCTTGAATCAGCATGATGTTTAGGCTTCATAGCAGTCCATAAGTATAATTGCTCAGGATACTCCAGAAAAATTTGAAAACTACAATCTGATCAATGCAGAGGCTCTCAGGATATACTCTCCTGTTCATGTCAGTGGCAAAAACGTTTGCATAGTATCCTAAATCATCTTGGATTATAATCTCATTGTTTCTTGCTGCACAAATTTCGTAAGATTCATATCAGGGGAGTCTTAGGGCACAAAATTTAGGAATCCAAATGTTCAGTGACTAAAAGTGGCAAATTTCCAGTTTTGACAGTGGCAAAAAATCCTCTATTATCAGTTTATATAATCTTTGTCCTCTTCTCTGATTATTGCTTATTTCTAATACTCTTAAAAACATGCCAAATGCAGATTTTTGAAGAAATGTGACTTGGTTTGTCATATCTTTCCCAAATACTGCTCTGGCAGACAGATGAAACAGACAATCTGAAGCTAGAAGTAAGGGGATCAGTTAGAAGCTTTAATACAGTTAAAATACGACAATTACAACAACAAAAGTCATCTAGAAAGGTAGCTTCAGAACTGCTATCTAATGGAGCTTGAACAGTTGTCTATTGTCCAATAAATTTTCTAAGTTTCTGGATGAAATCCTTGTCCATGTTTCTTGGGTTCCATTTATGTCCACGAATAACACCCACTTTCTCACCTAGTTGGCATCACCTTTTTACATCTATGTAAAATTGATTCAAATGATCATACAATGATTTTTAAAGGGTGTTTATGAATGATTCAGAGACATTTCACATGCTTACTTGCCAGTATTTTCTTCTTTGAATTATCTGTACATGTTTTGTCATTTTGAATACAAGTGTTCCAAGTCTTTTCTTTTATGGGGTTGTAGAAGATGTTTGTGTACATTACTAAAACCAAGAGAATAGCCAATATATTTTGCCAACCAAAATAATGATACATTTTCACATTTTTATCTGGCCAAGTACTCTGATATATACTGACAAGTAAATGGTCATATACTCCTCAACAATGTTCTCTTGATTTCTAAGAAATTTGCACAAATGTAAGTTCAACTGAAAATGTTCTTTTTGAAAAATTTAAACATAGAAGATTTATCCTCCTGTGCGCTATACTGAAACAGGTGTAAGTACCCAATAAAAAAGTAGACAACCTTAAGGAATACATTTTTTCTTTCCTCCATGCCCCCCCAAAAAATTTGGCACTCTCTAATTAACAGAAAATCAAGTTGAGTTTAAGATAATTTTGTGGGGGCACCTGGGTGGCTCAGTCGGTTGAGTGCCCGACTTTGGCTCAGGTCATGATCTCACAGCTCATGAGTTCGAGTCCCCCCGTTGGGCTCTGTGCTGACAGCTCAGAGCCTGGAGCCTGCTTCAGATTCTGTGTCTCCCTCTCTCTCTGCCCCTAACCCACTCGCGTTCTGTCTCTGTCTCTCTCAAAAATAAATAAACATTAAAAAAATTAATAAAAAAATAAATAATTTTGTACCCTCAGCAAAGTAGTACAAAAAATGCCAGTGTTTTGTGGCTCAAACCGCTATAAAACATGAGAAATTTGAGCTTTAAACTGAAGCCACACTTTGCCTATACAATAAAAGGAAAATTTCGTGTCTTTTGTTCATTTATGCATTAATTCAACAAATAACTATGATAACAATATACCAATATAACAAAAATTACTAACTATCCAAACTTCTACCATATGCCAATTATTATGCCAGGTCTTGGGAGAAACAACAGTAAGGACACCAAGACTTTCTAGTGAAGCATTAATATGCTTTGCTCTCCCTATAAGGGAAGAATATGAGAAAATTAAGTCCACTATGCCTTCTTATAACCATGTTTATGAATCATGCTATATATAATCTTAGACAAAGAAAAATATTATTAGTTAAACCGGGGTTTTTATGCATTGTTTCTTCCCCATGACTTCAGCAATCTTTGAGGGATGAAATATTTCTATTACTTTGCCATCACATAGGGCCATCACTCAGTTGAAAAAAACACTCCATCTATTTCAAATACAAAACCATTGTCCAATCTCACTAGAGAAGGTTATACCTTATACAAGATGTAATTAAGAAAAACTCCCCAAATATTCTTATTCAAAAATAAGAAAACCAATTTCACTGCAATAACTTATTTTCAGAAATCATGTCACAATTTTAAAATATCTTATGTAATTTCTTCTTCACTCCAAGCCACAGGAAAAAAAGTCCTCTCGTTCCAATTCTCAGTTCTTTATTTGCTATATCATGGGGGAATGACTCTGATTTGACCTATAACTATATTCTTCAGCATTTTCAAGCTTGGAGAAATCCCTGGCTACTTTTCGATGTTTATAAGTAAACACAGACAGTCCATTATTAACACTATTCCCATAAATAAGCACCATTATAAAAAGCAGGTATCAATAACCAAATACAGCTGCCAAAGTATTCACAGATAAGCTATAATATATTTACTGAAATTTCCCCAGAAAACAGACTCAACCCCAAACTCAACAACCAGAAGTTCACGGGTAGTGGCAGTTTCTGGCCTACTTAAAATGATACAGAAGTGGATCCCTAAAATAAAACCAAACTAGGGCACCTAGCTGGCTCAGTTGGTAGAGTGTGCAACTCTTGATTTCAGGGTTGTAAGGTTGAGTTCTTTGCTGTGTAGAGATTACTTAAAAATAAAGTCTAAACACACAAACACAAGCATATGCCTATAATGCAAATAATTCAAGTTATGCAGTTCTGTGACCAACAGAACATAAACCAGATAAATCTTCCCACAAAAGTAAAAGTATTAGGCAGAAGTTATGAGGTCCAGAAAATCGACACACTATTCAGAGATCACATCTACTTTTAAAATGTTTTTTTCAACATTAATGGCTCTCTGTAAATTTTTGTTTATTGGTCATTTTTATCCAATGTGAACTTGGCGAATATTTTTATACTTGATTCATTATCAAAAAGAAATTTACTTCCTCAAATTAAGTACATAATTTAAATGTATACTGGCATTTTGTTGTCTGAATAAAACTCAGTTGTTTCTTATCAGCATATGTCAACTTCTCAGACCTTGACCTACGCTGAACCAGAAACTCTTACACAAACTGTACAGGCCCTCCAGGTGATTCTCATGTGTACTGAAGTTGGAGAAAGTCTGATTTAATCTAGACCGTCTAGAAATATACAACTCTACCTATTCCAACAACTGCATAATGACCATATTTGATCAGCACATCTTGCTAATCACAGTAATTTCAACATAAGACACAATACTGCCTATTCATCTCAAGAAAAGACACAGAGAATCTAACATGGCAAAGCTGGCTGAAACTCATACACTGCTGTTAATGACAAAGTAGCAGGTAAATGTTAGTAATTCTGATTCCTAACCAACCCCCACTGGTCCAATATTCAAAGAGGGCAGCTTTCCTCTTGCCAGCAACTGAAAGAATCCAAACACTGTTTTCAATTTACAGGTATCCTTCACACTTATACAACACTACAGACATGTTACAATCACTGAAACCATGTATTTTTCCTTCTTATCTTCCTTTCTTCCACCAATGCTCTCACCATCTATTGCTAATTCATTCCTTCTATTACTCTCACCAAAGTGCTCCAACCATACATAAATCAGCTAGACTTAACCTCAGAATCCCTTTGTAGGAATGAACACTATCATCAGATTCAAGAAACAAGGAGTCTGACCATAAAGCCAACTTACCCCCTCCAAAACAAAAATAAATCCTGATCATCTTCTAGGGATTCCAATTATAGGGGATTTTCTTTCAATCACCTATAAAGAAACAGCACCACGAAAATGGGACTATTTGGAAGGGCTGAGCCAGCAACTACCACTGCTTGCTTTCTCCCAGTAATAACTGACTACCATAGGTTGTACCAAACATCCAAAATCAAATGACCTTTAGTCAACACTACTCTTCAACAGACTCCAATGAGTATTCCCTTCCTTCCTCATTCAAATGTATGCTTTTAATCAAATTCAGTTACTAGAAAGGGTAACTCATTTCTCTCAATCCATCCAGCATATCCCTACTGGACAGGATCAGGGACATTAAGTCAAACAAGTATGAGGTTTATAAACATACTAAAATTTATGGCAGGGAAACAGGGACTTGATAAAGGAAAGACCTTAGAAAAGACTTGTTCACCATTCTTCTTAAAGAAAATTGTAATTTTTCTGAACCCCAACAGCTTTTCACTATAAACTATCACTTCTCACAGTATCAACACCCACATTATCTATACACACAGACCACACACACACACACACGCACATACATACACACACACACACACACACACACACCTTAACAAATTAAGTGACTAAGGATAATATCTTGATATATTCAACTATCAATGGTACATCTTTATAAAGGTTTTTCCTAAATTACCTGTTTAATTACTACTCGACTCCCTTATAATAACTACTATCAGCAAATCACAAGGACCTAATCATGGAATACCAATCACGATAACAATCACGGTAACAAAAAGTCCATTACTTATACAAGATAAATATTAAAGAAAAATGTAAGATTAAAGACCTGATTCAAAAATTCAGGTAAAAAAAAATGCATGGTACTTATTAGCATATCATCTCTAGGGCTCAGTATCAACAACTGCAAAATGTCAATTTCATCCCCTTAAATCACAAAAAGTCAAAACTTCTAAATCCCCATCTATGTCTTGCCAAGATACAGAAAGATCATTAATTTATTAAGACAACTAAAGTAATCCATCTGGAAACAATTAGCAAAACTGAAAGCAACCGATGGAATAGGAGAAGATATTTGCAAATGACATATTAGATAGAGGATTAGTATCCAAAATCTATAAAGAACTTATGAAACTCAACACCCAAAAAACAAATAATCCAGTGAAGAAATGGGCAAAAGACATGAATAGACACTTCTCCAAAGAAGACATCCAGATGGCCAACCGACACATGAAAAAATGCTCCACATCACTCATCATCAGGGAAATACAAATCAAAACCACGATGAGATACCACCTTACACCTGTCAAAATGGCTAACTTCAACAGCTCAGGCAACAACAGATGTTGGCGAGGATGGGGAAAAGGAGGATCTCTTTTGCACTGCTGGTGGGAATGCAAATTGGTGCAGCCACTCTGGAAAACAGTATGAAGGTGCCTCAAAAAATTAAAAATAGAACTACCCTACAACCCAGCAAATGCACTATAGATGTTTATCCAAGGGATACAGGTGTGCTGTTTCGAAGGGTCACATACACCCAATGTTTATAGCAGTGCTACTAACAACAGCCAAGTATGGAAAGAGCCCAAATGTCCATCAACAGATGAATGGATAAAGATGTGTGTGTGTGTGTGTGTGTGTGTGTGTGTGTGTGTGTGTACACACATATACACACAATAGAGTATTACTCGGCAATCAAAAAGAATGAAATCTTGCCATTTGCAACTACGTGGATGGAACTAGAGAGTATCACGCTAAGCAAAATTAGTCAGAGAAAGACAAATGTCACATGACTTCACTCATATGATGAATTTAAGACACAAAACAGATGGGAAGGGAAGCAAAAATTATATAAATACAGGGAAGGGGACAAAACATAAGAGACTCTTCAAGAACAAACAGAGGGTTGCTGGAGGGATTCTGAGAGGAGGGATAGGTTAACTGGGTAAGGGGCATTAAGTAATCTACTCCTGAAATCATTGTTGCACTATATGCTAACTTGGAAGTAAATTAAAAAATAAATTAAGAAAATAAAGTGTGCACACACACAAAAATAAAGTAATTCATCTCAATGTATCTTTAGCATTCTGCTGAAAACACAAGTCTTATTTTAGACCAAATCAGTATCTCAACAACAAACTAGCAATTTCTTATTCATGTTGTACTTGGAGCTGCCTCATAGCTTAGGGACATGCTCTCAGGAAACAGGTATGAGGTTGGAACTAAATGATTATAGTAGTATGTAATATAAAAAAAAAGCATAGTAGCTACCAAGTTTTTACTCTCTTAAATTCATCACTTGAAACTCATAATGAAAAAGACGAAGGTGAGATATACAAATGCTACAAACACAGAAGATAACTCTACAAAAGGAAACTGCAGTAGTGGAATTTAGAATCCACCTCTCTTTAGTTCACTGGAAAAACCTACAGTTCCATTCTCCCTAATATGCACAATATTGCTCAAAATATCTTGCAAAATTTACAGTGCAAGAACTTATTGTCAGAATATTTATGTCCTAAGTATTTGGGTTGACACTTAGGCTGGACTTCAGAGTACTCACACTGAGTTTCACTTCATCATACTCAGTAAACATAACTCATCATAAATCCAGTCAAGGTCTTTCCCAACAACTACTACAACTCTGTAAAAGGATTAATACCTTCACACAGTACATCTCTAATAATGCAATTATCTTTTAGCTTAGGAGAATGATGATCATCTTTATGTACCAAAGTTAAATAATAGCAATATAATTCAACTGACACAGAATTAAGGTGAAAATATGGGGAAAAACTAAAGACAATAGAACCCCAAGAATGTGCCAGAATTATATCAAGATCTTTGCTGTCTTAGAACTAAATAGCTTATGATCCACTTCTACAAGCATATCATCCAAACTGAAAAATGAAATATTCAAATATTTTAAGGACCTAGACCACATTGAGTCTCAAAATATTAACTCAAAATATTCGAGTCAAGTGAGAATCAATGTAAATGGTCAAATAAAATTAAGACAGATCAAACTGATGAAACACAGACTCCAGTAAAAAGTCTACACGGCACTGATGATTCTGAAGGAGCTCTAAGATCTTGGATACAACAAACCAAATTGGTATGGTAATATAATCAAAATTATATCATGGAAAGAATAGAGCAGACACTGCTTTTCCTGATATAGGTTTCCTAATAGACAATAAAATTACTAATATCAAGAACTGTACTTTTTAACTTTATTTCTGCTATCACAGCACAGGGGAGGCAGGTAGGAGTATAGGTTAAACAGGTGAGGAGAATTCAGGACTGCAATTGTGAGACCTTAGTGATGTATGGAAATGCTGTATCACAACATTGTATACCAAAATCTAATATTATCCTATATGTTAACTGGAATTAAATAAAAATTTTAAAAGGGGGAAAAATTCTGTAAATAGTACAAATAAATTTTATGTAACATGGGAACAGATAGGCCAATGAATTCAGATGTACAAATATCTAATCCCTCTAGCTCATTGTATTATCGTCACCAGATGTAAATCTACCAAAAATAATTAAAAATCAAACATCTGGTTGATCTAAGAGGCTTTTTCTTGAGTCTTGGCTGCCTCGTCTACTTTTTAAGATTAATCTTGCTCACTAAAGAAAATTAACCCAGTCAAGTCTTCTACTAACCACTTCTATTCCACATTAGAGCTTCCTAAATTATAGGCAAAAAGCAAACCATAAGAGACTCTTAAACACAGAGGACAAACTGAGGGTTGATGAGGATGGGGGCTTGGGAGGCTGGGGAAAATGGGTAATGGGCATTGAGGAGGGCACTTGTTAGAATGAGCACTGGGTGTTGTATGCAAGTGATGAATCACAAGAATCTACTCCTGAAGCCAAGACTACACTGTATACACTGTATGTTAGCTAACTTGACAATAAATTATAAACAACAACAACAACAACAACAAATACATGATGTTAGCAACATGGATTCCAGAGACAAACTGAGGTGAAATGAAATGCAGAACAAACTAGTGGAACTGTTTCTTTCAGTCTACATTCCTGTCACCAGAGGATACCAGGGCCAAAATGCCACATGCCTTTTAGTATAAGGAAAAAGTCCCTTGAGGTCTCTTCATCTATCATTTGAGAAGTTGAATGAAGTATACTGTAGCTGTCCTATACAGCCTATACAGCCTACTCACTTTTGGCGGAGATGGACTTGCTGCATTAACACCTGAAGCTGTAAATCAACATTCACATATAGAACAAACATATCCTTGGAAATGGATTTCAAATATTGCTCTCTTATTGGGCCTTCATCATCTCACTAAGAAAAAGATCTTCTTACCCCTGTAAAATCAAACAGAATTTTTTTAATTTCCTTTTTTTTTTTAACCAAAAATGACTGAAAGGTAAACTTTATGACAAGGTACCTAGCTTCACTAAAACAAGACCCAAGACACAGCAAATAGTTTTGACTGGCTCCTATTTAGGAAAAACTAACTACTTCACTGGTAAGATATGGAGATACATATTAGATAGGCATAGATTATAATCACAGACATTACACTATATGGAAGGAACTATAATGAATCTAAAAACTTGCATCCTAAAATTAAAAAAAATAGTAATTCTGACATTTCTTAAACATCTACTGTGTGATAGGCTCTATACCCATTGATCATTGCAGACAACTAAAGAAAAACTAAAAAATTGTCCTCAAACACCAATGGTGTCCATTTGAAGACACTTACCATACTCACTGTATTTCATAATATATTTTCCATAAATATTAGTTCCCCATTTTCCTGGACATCATCACTTAAACATCTCTGTCATCCACTGTGTGATACAAGAAGTAGTAGTCTCCCTTTTACATGTCCTTGCTTCCACTCAGCATATGCATGTACCTTCTGGGATCTAAGGATGAGCTTCCTTTTTTGCTTTCAACAGCATATATGTTTTAAAAAAAGGGAAAAAATAATGAGCTCAGAATATGTATAAACATTTAAAAAAAAAAAAGGATGTCTAAGGAACTGGCAAAGTATACTGCTACACCTGCCATTTCTAAGTATTCAAAGTTTGCAGAGTAAGCCAAAATTTTCTATTGAAAATAATGTTCTCTGTAAAGTCTACTGAGGCACATTGACTAGATTTCAGAGTGTCATTTAAGCTCAAATTTTAAAATCATTATGTTCAGACAAGGTCCTGTGTCATCATGAACCTAGCCAAGGCCTCTGTAATGCACTATTACTTTTCTTTAAAAGGTTAGTTTACCTGTAGTGGTTTACGTTTGTCCTAAATGCAGCTAATACAGTTTTAAGCCTCCTTGAGAAACTACTGGGTAGGATCCACAGTGACATGTCAGAAAATTGAGTGGTTAAATTCTCTCCTCCTTTCAGAGTCATCAACTATGTGGACAAAAGGGCACTTCATAAGACTGAAAAAACTGCAATACAAAAAACCCATGATAACATGACTTCCTTTACTTATTTAATATAATTCAAATATTGAGATTTATTAAATGAATAGCCAGTCCCAATGGGACTGAAATGCAAAGAGGAGTAACAATCTGGCAATGTGTTATCAACTGGGTAACATGTATTTTAAAACTTTATATGATCTAATAGATAAAATCATTAAGTTTTATTTGAAAAAAGAACAATAGTGTTTTTCCTAATCTTTGAAATCAGATTATGAAAATTCTACACAAGCATTACTGTTATCACATAATTCCATAAATTACTTATATTATTCTACTATAAGTTAAGACCTACAAAAAATAAAACAGGTTTACAAAAATTACAAGACTTCTGATATCATCTATATGTGAAACCTGAGAAAGTTAAACTCTTAGAAACAGAATATAATGGTGGTTGCCAGGGGCCTATGGGTATAGAGAATGGGAAGATATTGATCAAACGTATAGACTTTTAATTATAAGATGAGTAAATTCTAGGGATCTAATATACAACATGGGGACTATTGTTAACCATGTATTATAATATTTGAAATTTTCCAAGAGTAGATCTTAAATGATCTCACCACACAAACACAAAAAAGAAATGGTAGCTATGTAAAGTGATGGATGTATAACTTATCTTATTGTAGTAATCTTTTCACAATGTAAATGTACAGGAAACCATCATGTAGTATATCTTAAAATTACATGACATTCTTGATCAATTATATATTAATGAAGCTGACAAAAATGTACAGAACTTCTAAAATTTGACATGATTAAAGAGCAGTGAGTTTACAAAGGACGGAGGAAGCAACATTACTTTTTATACAGTTATACTAAGTCTAGTTTACCTATCATAGCATAAACACAGAATACTACAAATAACTTAAAAACAAAGATTTAAGAAAGCAGAATTATTAAATCCCAGAATTCTATTTGAAACTGTAATTTAAACCACAATGAAAACTTATATTGATATGCAATGCATACATATTTATGAAGTTACTGTTAATAAATGTGACCAGGAAATCAAGAAGTCACTGCCCAAATGTGTTTTAGATATAATGTACAACTAATTTGAAAGCACAATCTAAAAATCCTAAGGGACAAGTATTTACTGCCATGGAAGTTTGAAAACTTTTATGGTATTATGTGTTACATTGGAACTCTTGGTAGAAGCTTAGATCTAGCAATCCATAGCAAAAGATCCACATTTTACACTTAACGTGCAATTATATATCTATGCTAAGTATTTTTTCAATTTATGTTCCACGATCAAGGTTATCAAATAATTCAAGAAGTTCTAGGCAGAGTACATTATAACCAAATCAAAATATCCATTAGAAGAAAACATCTTGCAGAATCTAGAGTTCTTTTCACTCACCTCTAACTTGCAAAAGACGCCATCATCATTACTTAAGGAGATATTAGAGAACAGGTTTTCTTTGTATATGGTGCACAATCACTCATGTCAAAATCTAACAGCCATCCATGTCAGCAGATCTACCCAAATAGCAAAGTTTTCCTCCAAAACAGAGAAAGTACCACAAATTATTCAAAATTTGGTCCAGAGAGTCAACTGCAAAGAAAACAAGGCTCTTTGCATAGCCCCCACAAAACTTAGAACAAAAGTTATCTATCAACTATATCACAATAAATTTTATTGTAACAGAATGGCTTGCCTCCAGAGACCCAGATAAAGTACTTTGCCTGGGGTTCTGTAACCAAGATGTTTCTTTGTAACATTCACAATCTCTTAAGTATCACATCTGTATTGTACATCTCCTAAACCAAGGAAGACCTGGCTACTTTATGTTCCCTACCTGATAGTGTCCATTAATACTAAACACTACCCTGGGAGAGACAATATAAATTTGATGACATTAACTGCAGTAATTTTGAGGGTCCTTTTTCCTTGGGAGGCTACTGGTTTAAAGGCCATGATTTAAAAGATGGAAACAGGGGGGCACCTGGCTGGCTTACTAAGTAAAGCACAGATAGGACTGCTCTTGATCTCAGGGTCATGATCTGGAGCCCCGTATTGGGCACATACATTACATAAAAATAAAATCTTTAAAAAAATAAAAAAAAATCAAAGATGGAAATGGTGACATGCATACAACCTCTGTTGGTAAAATCAAATGAGAAGGCACAACCAATCTACCAGTCTTTTTTTTTTTTAATTTTTTTAATGTTTATTTATTTTTGAGAGACAGAGAGAGAGACAGAGCTCAAGAGGGGAAGGGCCAGAGAGAGAGGGAGACACAGAATTTGAAGCAGGCTCCAGGCTCTGAGCTGTCAGCACAGAGCCTGACGTGGGGCTTAAACTCAAGAACCGTGAGATCATGACCTAAGCCGAAGTCAAACGCTTAACTGACTGAGCCACCCAGGCACCCCCAATCTACCAGTCTTAAGTTATTAAGGAGTTAATATCAATCTTTAACTAGTATTTTATAAGCTAACTCCTACAATCAATAAGGACTGATTCATTTTCTAGTTGAAAAGTTAGCAGTAAAACTAAAAACCTCCTTCCTCTTCCTTTTAAAAGTTACTTCACTGTTGCATAACCAACTCAATCTTTATCTACATATGTGAGCATCCCTCAATTATCTAACTGGAAGAGACTGTCCACTCTTTTAAACACTTAACAGTATATCACTAAGTGATACAGTTGGATATAATCTGTGCTCAATAGTGTCAATGACATTTTAGGGTATAAGTCGCCTTTATTTTAAGTAACAACCTATCTCAAATATGAAATCTCCTCTAGTTTTAACAATGTGTAAGTAAATACTTACTGGTAGGTTGTGATGATTATTCCAGAATCACATCACCTACTCTGATCACGCAAAGCACAAAAACACTACAAAAGCTGATCAACTGAGGTAAACTTCCAAGAAAAGTAGTATCTCCAATCCAAATCCTTTGATTTAATGAACAAAGTCTGATATAGTACAAGTTTCCTTCCATAGGTGGCCTTACAAGGCCTTTCATTCCATCCCTTCTTCCCTTCAGGTATGTATGGCACATTAAAGTGGAGGAGGCCATGTGTAAGTCTTAGCCCAGTCACTTAAACCCTGGTCAAGAGTTTTCTTGTGTCAAGGTTACTGACAAGCTATCAGTCAATGCACAAAGTGAAAGCTGGGAAGCTTAATCAGGTATCACAACCATTTTATCTTAAGAATTAAAGAGAAAATTATTTAAATGCATTGCTTAACAGAATTCACCTCATCCATAATAACTTTAAGACCAGAAAAATCCCAGTCTTCATTCTGACCTCAACAAAGTCAACAGGCAAAAAAAAAAATGTACAACATACAGCAGTACCTTGCAGTTTAATTGCTCTGTGCATTTTATTAGCTAATATTAATGCAGCAAAGAGGGAACAAAAGCTCACAAACACTCTACACAGTTTCACAAGAGACATTGCAGGGAAAAAAGTGACTCAAGAAGGATCAATAGTATCCTAGGGTCTTGGTGGACGCATTCCGGGGGGAGGTGGACCTGGAAAAAGAAAAAGCAAAGTTCCATGGGACCATTAGAAAAACATCATATAAATATTCAAGGGCCCGGCTGGCACCACTGTGCAGAAGTATAACCACTCACCTCTAATTCCTGGTGGTGGGGGTCTCATTCCTGGAGGGGGCATGCCTATTGGCGTCCCTCGAGCAGGGGGAAGCCCAATTGGTGGGCCCATGGGTGGTCTCATACCAGGTGGAGGAGCCATAATGCCTAGAAAAGAAAAATGGCAGAAATAAAGTCCTCATAAATAAACTCAGCAAATAACACAGAATAAAACACAAAACAGTATTTAAAGAAATGGGCCTAAATATTAAGCAGAGAGTTGAAGAATTTCTCCTGGACCATTACCACATAAGCCATCCTCAACACAAGAGTCCACAGATTTTCATTAAAAAGTATTGTTTAAAAGTAGGAAATATACTCCAAGCAACTAGTGAGGTACTTAAAGGGCTGGTTCTTTGTTCAGTATCTTCTTATGGTATTTTTAGTTATCACTTCCTCAAGATGATACAATGTTTTCACAAAACACCTATATATATCTGAGAACCAAATTCTCTTACTTCCTTAGGATTCCTTACCTGGAGGTGGTGTTGCTCGGCCCACAGGAGTGGGTGGGGTCCCCCGTCCTGGTGGGTACTGAGTTGGGGCTCCAGCAATGCTGGCAGTAGCAGCAACTGCAGCAGCTGCTACAGTGCCTCTTCCCTGTGGAGTCATTACCTGAGGAGGCATGGTCAGATATAGTAAAAGTAAGGCGCATCCTCTCATTATTCACATACAAAATAAATGGTGAATACCACAGCTTATTAAATGTGAAATAATAGCATTTTTTTTACTTCTTCCATTATTTTCATTAAAAAAATCTTGGCACTAACACATCCTCCTTTAAACCTAACATGCCCTATTTTACTAGTAAGGCCTTTTACATTTTCTCAACTCTGGTTTACCCAGCCATATTTCTCTTTACTTACCAATACTGGTAAGTAACTCTTACCAAGGTGGCTTTCTTTAATCTTTTCCCCTCCTAATGTATATCTGTCTTTCATCACTCTCTATAGCGTATGCTGCTTACATAGTATAAGATGTGCACTCAGGCTTTTAAATCTACTCTGCCTCTGGGCACTTTCTCTCAATAATATAAAACCTCCTAGTTCCTCACCTGTTGGGATGGCCCCCCAACCCCTCGGACAGGGCCTGCTAATCCAGCAGGAGCCTGGGGAATTGGAACACCAGCTGGCACTCCTCTGCCAGCTGCCCTGCCAACCCCAGGACCCCCTGCAGCTCCAGCAAGAGGTACCCGAGCAATGCCAGTCTGAAACAAGAAAAATTAGTTTGAAATCAAATGATTTACCAAAGTTATCAATAATCTTATTCCTAAAAGATCACTGCTTTCCACCATTTTTCCTACCACCCAGCTTATATTAGTTCTATATTCACAGCAATAGACAAGTGTACCATGGAGGCATTCAGCAGATTAAATGTACATCTGTCAAACTGTGAATACAAATAAGACACTTCTAACCTTATCTAGGTAGTACCCAACCCACAGAATAACTCTTTAGAAAGTCCTTAATCTTGAAATACAGACAAGTAAGAACTCACATTAAGTGCTCGGCACATTTTATTTAACAAATGTATACTATTTATTGTGCCTCATTGTACCTTGATTTAGCATCATCTCAAATAACGTTATGTCCTTCCACACTAATGTTCTGTCCTGCCCTATGTACTCCTTACATCTTTCGGGGGTGGTCCTTCCACTGTCATAGAGACCAAGTTCTCCCCACGTAGCAACACCAGACCCAAAACCCGCTTCTCTTCACGTTCTGGCTGCTTCGCATTCTTTGGCCTATAGAGCAGAAACAAATTTTAGTAAGGTAAGTTAGGGATCACTCACTAAAATATTTACATTTCACCTTAATAACACATACACATGACAACAATTGATGGCAATATATTCATGCTATTACTAAGTTATGACAAAACAAAGGCAAAAACAAAACACTAGACTCACTTACATATAAGGGTAAATGTTAAAGCCCTTTTCCTATTAAAATTTTCCAGAATCTTCCCTCAATGTTATACTACAGCAAAACTAATTTCTTCTTCATGAAACTCAGATGAAAATGATATGGCTAAAACTTCCAAAAATGTGTTTTCATGTTAAAATGGGAAGTATGTTTTTAAATCATTTTCAACTAAGTAAATCTGGGTGACAGACAACTAAAATGGGAACAGGAACAATGAGGTCATACCAAATGATAAAGAAAAAACAGGCTTTGAATTAGAGACACTGTTGTATTCCTGGCCTTTATATCACTTATATAACCATGGGAAATCTTAAAAATTAAAAAAAAAACAAAAACTCTGTACAAAGTCACAATGGTCAGAAGCAAAAATCTACATACTTAAAAGCTACTGACACAATATCATTCAAAAACTGTGAGTACCATCACAGAGAAAAATGCACAATTTAAAGCATTATCCATGTGAAATTATCCCCATAACTTAGTTAAAGATGTTAAACAGAGAAATTAATATGGCTAAAGTTCTCATCAAATGCCTTCAGTATTTCTCAATGTCATAAGGGTTTATTTTATTTTCAGTAAAAAGTTAGATTATTTAAACAAACAAAAAAAAATAACACTGAAACATTCACCATCTTAGAATTTCTGATATAACCCTACTTGTTGCACAGCAAGGAGACTGAGAATACATGAAAAGGGAAAGATAAAGCATATGTTATGAATTCTATTCAAATTTGCCTGAGAGGAACAGACTACAGCAGGCAGGTGAAGGTGAGCATCACCTACCTTTTTCTTCATTTTTAATAAAACCTAAGTGAAGTGGGCAAATTAAAATTCTGAATAGTATATCATAGACTGTGGCAATAAATTAAATCGAGCCAAGAGTCAAGAGTGATACCTTGTAAGTCCTGCCCCATGATAAAAAACAAAGCCATCTTGAGTGTCCAGAGATATTACAAATACCAACTCAAATACTCTGAATGAAAAGTCAACTGAATGGAAGTAGGATGCCACTAAGATCCACCAATTCTTGTGATCTTATTGCAGAGGGTCAACAGTGTTCTGTGAAAGGAAGCTCCCTAGTCACAGGTACAAAGAGGGAAGCCTAATGTGGTAAGGTACAAGCACACAGGATATTCCTGAAGAAATTAAATGGGCAAATCAAAAATATAATAGAAGAGGTTAAGAACTGACACCAGGTCAACACTGAACATGACGATTTTGACAAAACAAGGTGCATGCAAAGAGGCTGGCTGAACAAATGTTAAATCTGGCCTAGAGTATTCTAATCATATCCTAATTCCTCAACCATGAAGAGTAAATTGTTATTCATAAGATCCCTTCAGTCCAAAGGAATGCTACAGAACTTAACCTATTAATAAGATTAACTTTTTAAATAAATATAACTTGATACTCTGCTCATACAGTACAGTTCTATTCCAAGTTCAGTTCATAACTGTGTTTGCAAACTTAAAACAGTAGTGTAAATACAATGACTTCAAGACTGGGAGACTGTAGGGGCACCTGGGTGCTCAGTCAGTTAAGCATCCAACTTTGGCTCACGTCATGATTTCGTGGTTCATGAGTTCAAGCCCTGCGTCGGGCTCTGTGTTGACAGCTCAGAGCCTAGACCCTGCTTCAGATTTTGTGTCTCTCTCTCTGCCCCTTCCCTGCTCATCCTCTGTCTCTCTTTCTCTCTCAAAAATAAACATTAAAAAAAAAAAGACTGGGAGACTCTGATCTTCTAGGCCAAGAGGTTAGAAAACAGACTAACCCGACCTCCTTCAGTTACCCTCTATAATCCCTTACTCCAATTATCCTCTCCCTCAATATCCCATTATCCAAACCCAAAGTGGTCTTACTTGATCTTTCTGAATTCATCACAATCACAGAGGATCAAGTTCATATGCTTGTCAAAAGCCTTAAAGGTGCCAATGAAGATCCGGCCATCTTGCAGGATACATCGCATTCTATAGTCAATGTGTTGCAGCATCTTGCTGCTCTTTCCCACAGTCTGAAATGAGTAAGAAAAGCTGTCTGCAATTACTTTATAACCCTCCCCACCATTTCTTCCCCACTCCTATATCAATCCAAACTTTGTTTCCTTAACACATCTTCCCTCCCATGTTGTCTCCAAAAATACCTTCACAGTCAAGATACTGGACCAAATTTAGACCCAGGTCAACTCTACTCTGTGGAACCCTCTACTTCTCAGAATGACTATGCAGTTTCCCATCATCCTATTTCTTCCCCATCAGATTCACAAATCTAGTTTCCTTTTAGTATTCTGATTCCTCTCCTTTCCCAATTCTAATCCCAAATTCCACCCTCCTTCAGAACACTTGACCCTGTAGACTATTTCTTTTCCCCTAGACATCTATCCATCTATCCAAACAGTGGGAAATTGCTACCTCCATCAAAAAAACTCTCCAACTCCCATCAACTCAATGCAAATACAAACCACTATTTAGATCCCCAAAGGCCTCTGTCCTAGTTATATCAAACCCTGTATCTCCTCCTACTCAGAACTTGGATCAATGTTTCTCAAACTTGTTTTGGTTTCATTTACCCTACTAAGGCACTTTTTAAAAATGTTATTTATCATGGGGCAGCTGGGTGACTCAGTCAGTTAAGTATCTGACTTCAGCTCGTGTCATGATCTCATGGTTTGTGAGTTCAAGCCTAGCATTGTCAGTGAGGAGCCTGCTTGGTATTCTCACCCTCTCCCTCTCTCTTCCCATCCCCCACTTGCTCTCACTCTCTCTCTCAAAATAAATAAAAACTTTAAAGAAAAAATTCTCTCTCTCTCTCTGAGCACCTGGGTGGCTCAGTTGGTTAAGTGTCCGACTCCAGATTTCCGGTCAGCTTATGATCTCACGGTATGTGAGTTCGACACCTAGACCCACATTGGGCTCTGCACTGATTAAGCAGAGCTTGCTTGGGATTTTCTCTTTCTCTCGCTCTGTCCCTTCCCCTCTTCTCTCAATAAATAAACAATAAATAAAAAATAGGCCACTAATTCTTACACCTTAAAAAAAAAAAAGATTCTCTCTGCCTCTCCCTCACTTGTGGGCACACATGCCCTCTTTCTCTCTCTGAAATTTTACAAATTTTATCCTAAATCACCCACTCCACTGAAATTTTAAAATGTTGATAATATTGTATCTGTATTTATATCCTGTGGTCCTTTGGAACACCACAAGCCATTGTAAAATCAAATATTCTTTCTACTTCTCAAAATCAACTCTTGCTGCCTTGGGATATCCTTCCTGTTGAGAATATATGTTCTCAACTATCTAAACTTTAACAGAATACATGCTCTCAATTATCTAAAGTTTAATAGAACCACAAACCTGATTAGGATGCTGTATCTCTTGACAGACTAATTGTGTGTGTATTTACCTAAGCCCAATGTCCTAAATCCCTCCATTTTCTTTTTTTTTTACTTAAAAAAAAAGTTTATTTATTATTGAGAGATGGAGAGACACAGAGCATGAGCAGGGGAGGGGTAGAGAGAGGGGAGACACAGAATCCAAAGCAGGCTCCAGGTTCTGAGCTGTCAGAACAAAGCCCGACACGGGGCTCGAACTCACAAACTGCGAGATCATGAACTGAGCCGCAGTCAGTCGCTTAATCAACTGAGCTACCCAGGTGCCCTCCTCCGTTTCATGTCTACTGTAACCTAAGTAAGGGTCCTCCATCTTCAGGATGGTCCGTTATTATTGTAAATCATGTAAATCATGACCAAAACTCTCTTCTGTATTTTCTCACATATAAGATCCCTCTTAAGATGTTTTCCAAACTAGGGTGCCTGGGTGGCTTAGGGCCAACTTCAGCTCAGGTGATGATCTCAGTTTGTGGGTTCAAGTCCTGTGTAGGGCTCTGCACTGACGGTACAGAGCCTGTTTGGGCTTCTCTCTCCCTCTCTGCATGGCCCTCTTGCTCTCTCTCTCTCACTCTCAAAACAAATATATAAACTAAAAAAAAAAAAAAGATATTTTCCAAATCATTTTATCACTAAAATAGGAAAAGGGATATAGCTCTTCTTCAGTTGATATTCCACACAATGAGATGCCATCTCTAAAGATTGATTTCTTGTTTCTAACATCAAGAACACAAAGACACCCCACACTCTGGTAAACTATTATGTTAGGCCCTTCCAGTAGCTTTTCACCCTTCTGCCTTAATATACATCTTACCATGGTTGCTGTTCCACCAAATCCAATGTCCGAAGAAAGGTTTCAGGATTCTTAATACCTAAGGGAAGGCTACAGATAAAGGTATGACGCAGGTTCTCCTACAAACAATGCAAGCTTGGGGCAGAAGCTTCAAACAGTAGATGGAGCCTGCAGAGGAAAGCATGATCTAGCTGCACTGCAATCTACCATGTTTAAAAACAGGCAGACAATTTTGCATGAAAATCACCATAACATACATATTTAAAAACACCTCCCATGTTCCATACCCACCACATGAACACCAAATTTCACTATTCCTTCACCTTAACTTCCACATTTTACACACTTAAAATTGACAGTGTTTATTAAATTTTTATATTATGCATACATTTTTAAATGTCTAAAAAATCACTTTCATTTTCCATTCCAAAAAATGTAGTGTTTTCTTTTTTCATCCTTACTTTAGGTGGTGCTTCATTCTCTGATCCTAAGTTAACCCATCATCTCAACTTCAACATTTTGATATATCCCTAAGCTTCACAGCCATCTGAATTATTCTCCTGAATTAGTTAAAATTTTGTTCTTAGCTAAGCCACCTAAAGGTTTTCAACCTCAAAATCCCCCTCCTTGACCCTGCCAAAACCTCTTCAAAGTAATTCTAAATAATTTTTTTACCAAGAACCAACTGCATTATCATGTACCTGCTTATGACGTCCTATGTTAAAGTGGAGCATAAAACAACTGATTACTTGCTTATACGGATATATAGGTAATTTTCTTAGCAATCAAAAGAACATGATTTATAACAGTGTTATCATTTTTCCCAACATACTATGGAAACTCCTCTTACTGAGTATGGCAACCAAATCAAAACTAGAAAAAAAATCTCAAACTACTGATTATACTTATTTAGAAAGCAAACACCCAAATTATATTACTCTTGAATGGGAATTTGGTTTTATGCAAAAAAGCAGCCTAGTATAAACAAAATCTGACATAATTTTATTTTTAATAATACAAACATTTTCAGTAAACTTGTCCTTTGTCTTCAATGGAGACATTTTGCAAACAGCTAAGTATACTGATTCAGTAAATTATGAATCCTGTATTTTAGGATGTGAAAATAAAATCATCAAAATAGTGGTTGTGAACCATAACATCAAAACAATAAGGTAAAAGAAATGTTTTGAAGACAGTTTTCCATGTGGAACTATATGACACTCGATCAAAAGAGAACAGAATGGTATGAAAGAAAGAGTTCAGTAAGAATAGGTAAGATGTAGAAAAGAGGTTTCCCTATATTTACAAAAATTTGATGGCAGTTAAGTATATTATGAGAATTTTGGATATCAGATTTTCTAAAAAATAAATTCCTGGTATTAGAATTATCTCCTAACCTTTGTTCTCCAAATGCAAACTATCATGCACTTTTTGTGCATTTTTTTCTTAAAGACTTTCTGCCTATACTGTCCTTAACACTGTCCATACTTCTCTAACATTTACCATAACTGACTATAATATCTATAAACTTGTCTCTTTTCCCCATCTACCCAATGTAGGTCTTCAAAGATACAATGACATCAAGGATACCCCCTTTTACAGCATCCAACATTGTATATGACTTAATGTTTTGCATAAAACTGACATGTAATGATCTCAAAAGATCTGTTCAAATCAGCAGACTGGCATGCCCTCCTCTCCCCAAATCAATGTAGTTTGTAACCCAAACTCACAGTAGTTTAAGGTCTATAATATAGATGTTCTGAATTCTGACAGGATTATCTATAAAGCAGTCTAAATTTAAGAATACTTACATATTTTTTACCTCTAGTCATTAGCTACTTTCATTTTTTATATCTACTAAGATTTAAAATCTTCAGCAATCCATAGTAACAGAAAATAAATCATCTACAGAAACAGAAAAAAAAAATAGAAACAAAAAAATTCACAGCAACAGAAAGTAAATAAGTGGTAACCTGAAGTTGGGGGTAGAAACAGGGAATGTATATAAATGAGCATAAGGGACCTTACTTTGAAAATGGAAAGTTCTCAGAGTTCCTGGCAATGGCTGAAGTCAGTAAATTTACAAAAATTTCGGTGATTTTTTATGGTATATACATTATACATTAGTAAAGCTGGTTAAAATGCAAAATGTCAGGATCTTTCAATAACGTGGAAAGTTTGTAACACTGCTTTTTAGATCACCGTTAGTGCAAAAAAACAAAACAATACAAACAAAAAAGCTAACCACTCAATAAGACACTATTACTGGAGCATACCCTTTTTACCATCAACAATGGAGATATGCTACCAAATACTTAGCCACAAGACAGTGATTATTAGAAAATTAAAAGATGGTAGGGCTAGATTTCAAGATTTCATTTAAGGGGAAAAAAATGTAATCACAGAAAGGTATCTTACAAGGATTAATGCAATGGAAACCAGCATCAAGTGTGCATTTAAGGTGACACCTCTCCAGTAAAAATTTCAAATTCAAAACAAAACTTTTTACCTTCAGATGCCAAAAAGATTTCAGAATACGGATTTTCCCATCAGTCTCAGTTTGAAATATTCTGTCCCACCTGACATTTCAGTGAACACACAACTATCAGACCTAATTCATAGTTTAGCTGTAAGAAACCAATAAATTTGAACAATTGTATAGCAGAAGAATAAAAAGGGAAAGCCAGTCAGTCCTGCTTCTGTCCTTCATCTACCCTGAGTTTCTAAACCCCTTCCACAACTACTAAACGTTGTTAACCAGTTATCAAGTATAAAAATGCACCTCGACATATGAGTTACAGACTAAGGAATTGGAGGGGTACATGGGTGGTCCACTCGGTCAGGCATCTTACTTTGGCTCAGGTCATGTCTTATAGTTTGTGAGTTTGAGCCCTGAATCGGGTTCTCTGCTGTCAGCACAGAGCCTGCTTTAGATCCTCTGTCTCCTCCTCTCTCTGCCCCATCCCAGCTCATCTGTACGTGCTCACTCTCAAAAATAAACACTAAAACAAAAAATAAATACTGATTTCCCAAAAAATCTTAAAAAAAAAAAAGAACTGGAGACCTAGAGAACTGGGGATATGGGACATGTAATATGATACAAAATATTTTGTATAAAATAAGGTATATACATACATATTACAACTCAGAAAAGGGGTTGACTAGAGTGGTTAAGAAAGACTTCCCCTAATGAATAGGACCTGAAATTAGAAAGTTATCTCTTATCCCTAAATTTAGTACACTATAATCATGAACCCTTGTAACAGGAAAATGATATATTACTTTGGAGATTGATCAAATATATCTTCACAACAAATGACAGCAAAATGCCTCATGAAAAGGAAAAGAGTAGCAAAATCATAATGCACTGATGAATTGGCAGTTATGATAAATCTCCTTACATCAAAAGGCACATAAGCAAATAAATGGCCCAAGTCCCTGACTCAAACATTGTAAGATTTTCCACAGAAGTTCTTAAACTTTTGGGAACTTTTCTAATGACAAAACTTAAAAAAAAAAAAAAAGTGAAAAGATAAGATGGTTGGGGCACCTGGGTGGCTCAGTCTGCTAAGTGTCAGACTTCAGCTCAGGTCATGATCTCACAGTTCGTGGGTTCGAGCCCCACATCGGGCTCTGTGCTGACAGCTCAGAGCATGGAGCCTGCTTTGGATTCTGTGTCTCCCTCTCTCTCTGTTCCTCCCCCACCTGTGCTCGGTCTCTCAAAAATAAATAAACATTAAAAAAGAAGGATGGTCAATCCTAGCCAAGTCACATAAAGCAAATCAGAAATCATATAATAATGGTAATGCATTAGTGCTCATTCAAATCTGGTAAAATAGCACACCCTTCACAGAAAAATATACAAAAAAGCTTAACAAGTAAAAGGAGGTTAACACAAACAAATGGACACTATTCATCCAGAAAGCAAGGCCAGTTTAAATCCCACACACACAACACACACACGCACACACACATGCACACACAATTTTCCTTTTTTGGAACTGTTTATTTATCAAAGAAAAAAAAGGCACCACAGATGGTACTGAGAAACTAGCACTAGTAGTAATTGTTCTAAATGGCAATCAACAATGCTTATGATGCTGTCAGCAATGGAACAAAACATTTAAGAGTCATACTAATATTTATACCCTGCAGTCCTTATCCTAGACTCTTATCCTAATAAATTTAACATACCAAATATATCTTTAAAATATAGAACTAATGTTTGTAACAGCATAGTAAAACTAGGAAAAAAAAACAAGTACAAGGGAAAAGTAAATAATGAACGAACTGTCATTTATTCATAACAAATCATAATTATGAGCAATAATAAAATGAGGAAACATTAATGATATACATTTAAGTGGAATAAATACAAAATAAGTTTGTTAAAAGCATGATTCCAACTAAAAAAAGAAAATGGGCAAAATGAAAGAAAATTCAACCTTATGGTAGGTTTAAAAATCTTTGGTTTACTTTCACATTTTTCTTGGCTATCACTTGGATGCTTTAGATTTTTATAGGAAAAAAGGAAGCATATCAATTGTTAAAATATCTTTAAAAACCTACCCATCTACATTTATTCCTTAGACTAATTGTTAGATTTCACCCTCATCCCAGAAATTCATCTGATTCTCTACCTTGTAATGTTTACTTCATTTATATACACTCTTTCCTATAACCCCTTTTTCTTTACAACATTCTATAGTATCACCACTCATCCATTGTCCCAACCTGGTATTTTCATCTTTGAATGTGGTTCTCTAAGATGCCAGTCAACTTTAAGGAAGAGGATTAATTTTAGGCTTTGCCTACCATTTAATCTGTTACAACTATTCTAGTCTGTTGCTGTAATTCCAAATACAGCCACCGATCATACATAAATACGATTACTCGGTTGTGTGCCAATAATTTTTTTTTTTATATAAAAACAGACAGTGAGTGGGTCAGATACTTTAACAATCCCTGCTGTAGAATAATCCTAGTAAATGAGTGCTGTTTAACTAGCATTTGGGACTAGAATAAAACATAACATCAGAAAATTGTACTCACAGATAGATTATAATATAGGATTTAAATAATAGGGGTACCTGGCTGGCTCAGTCAATAGAGCATGTGACTCTTGATCTTGAGGTAAGTTCAAGCCTCATGTAAGTAAGGTAGGTAAGTAAGTAAGTAAGTAAGTAAGTAAGTAAGTAAGTAAATAAATAAATAAATAAAATTATAGTTAGGAACTTACAAGAGTATATGAAATGCACTGAAAAGCCAAAACGTTCCTGGTTAAAAAAAAAATCAATTGTTCAGAGTCATTTAAAGATGGCCCTACTCTGAGAACAGCTGGGGACAATGATCAGATTCTACTGCCTGAATCAATTCCACTGCCTTACAATCAATTCCAGGTTATTATTACTGGAGAATGCTGAGTAAAGGATTCAGCAGAGGAGAATTTTTCTCAGAAAACTTATTTTTCTCTTTTGCTTTAAAAGTCAAAATAGTAGCTATAAACAAGTCTAATTAATTTGAGTTGTGGGGTAATACATAAAAATAGAAATAAAGAAAATCTAGAAGAAAATTCATCCAAAAGTTCCCTTTCTCTCCTAGTTTCTAAAAAGTGTATTAAACCCTTGGAGTCATTCAAATCTTAAAATTTTAAGGTCACATAATACATAGAAAGACAGACTGTAAATAAATCTACATCACAGTGAAAAAATCATGGATAATATTTTATTACATTGTCAGCTGAATCAAATACACTGATACATTATCAGCTGATTCAACTACACTGTTGAAAACAAAAGTGAAAAAAGAGAAAACAAAAAAAGGAATAGTTAGCAAATATGCATGGGAAATTATTTAGCTTATTTAAGAATGTGATGTATATTTATAATTCAGTAGGCACAAATGATATGTAGTTAAAACAACCAATGCAGGTTAAAGCGTAGCGTCATCAGGCACTCTATTATTTTCAGGGCAAAAGAGACTAATACTTTGTAATACAGTTTAGAAAAATGTACCCTAAGGTTATATTCCTGATTCAATTTATTTTCACATCTGCATATCTGAGGAAATAATTCCATCTGATAGGTTATGCTCAGCAGTCCACTGAAGCTTTATTGATACTACCAGGAAAAAAGATGAAGTTTCTCACAAAAGGTAATTACAAAACATTGATTCACAAGATATTTAGCAGCCATTTATAATGAAGTATGTTCATATAAGATTAATTTGAAAAATCAATAGAATTTAGATATGAGCAAAACTACTTAACAAGCATGTATAACTGGGAAAGTAAAATATCAAGGTAAGAATGTCAAGATCCTATTGCTTTTACATTTTTTAACTTTCTGCTTGTAATATGAAATTTTTAAGGAAAAAAATTTAATATATCCCAAATAACTAAAGTGACCTCCAAGCACATTATTTATTACTGACTATGACTGTATCAGCTCTAACCTGGTTTTTCACTTGGAAATCAGCTAACCTGGATGTTCCAATACTGCTTTAACCACCTCTTGGTGTCTCTGCTAAGAATGCCTGTCTCAATTCCGCCTGGAAATCCAACACAGGTACTTGCTGCTGCTGAGATCGCCTTGGGTAGAGCTGACACCTATGACAAGAGCACAATACACATAAATATAAAAGAGATTTGCCTTATATGGATAACAATACCAAAGAAAATGTGGCGACCTTACATTTAAAAAGATCCTCAATTAGGGTCAGAGCATGCCATTACCTTATGAAGAGACTATTAAGAAGAAACAGGAGTCTCTGTGTACACAGGAATGTGCAAGGAACAGGATACTTACCACTTTGGATAAGTAGGATACTACTGAAGGAATTAAAAAAAAAAAGTTCTTTTGGTTTAAAAAGCCCTGTATTTGAGTGCCTGAGTAGCTTAGTCAGTTGACCGTTATACTCTTGGCTCAGGTAATGAATGATAGCCTTGTTCAGGAGTTTGAGCCTTGCATCAGGCTCTGTGCTGACAGCACAGAACCTACTTGGGATTCTTTGTCTCCCTTTCTCTCTGCTCCTTCCCCACTCACTCTGTCTCTCAAAATTAAATAAATAAACAAACATTTTTTTAAAAAGGTGGAGACACCATCAGTACCATATCCATTACTCACTTTCCAATCCTATCTGGAAACAATCCTTTAACCCCTAGTAAGAGGAGTCAGGCATTTGCTAAGCCATTTTCAGGAGATGTTAAGACTGTCATCCATTCTCTTACTCCTGAGTAACCACCTGAAACAAGGAACTACCAGGGCCCAGGCTTTTTAGAGTCTCAAACTGTAAACTGACTACCTATTAGTCAGAAGGGAATTCCATAGAAAAGCCCTTAACTTATCCCTATGGATCAGTAATCAGGCTGTGAATCTGATTCTAAGAATGATGAAGAAATGTACAAAGTGTTACTGGCTAACAAAACAAGCATAAAAAGTAATGACCAGCAAGTCTTCCCTTGTTAAGTATGTGTGTGTGATGTGTGTGTATGTATATATATATACACACGTGTGTGTATATGTACGTATATATATATATAACTATTCCATAGCAGTTAGATTTGGAAACGGGTTTCACAAAAGGTATTCCACTATTTTCCATAGTTTTTAAATAACATTTAAAAAAATTTAATGTTTTCTATTTTTGAGACAGAGAGTGTGTGGGAGAGGGGCAGAGACAGAGGGAGACACAGAATCTGAAGCAGGTTCCAGGCTCTGAGCTGTCAGCAGAGAGCCTGATGCAGTGCTGGAACTCCTGAACTACAAGATCATGACCTAAGCCAACGTCGGACGCTTCAACTGACTGGACCACCCAGGTGCCCCAGTTTTTAAATAACAGTTTAAACATTCTGTTGTATAATAAAGAATTGTGTTAACCTTTGTCCATGGTTTCTGAGAAGTAACCTCTAAATACCTGAGTTTACCAAGTGATAGGAGTGTGTCTTCATTATTCGTGGTGGGCCCCTTGGATCACACCTGAATTAATGTTAACAAGATGATTCAGGATAAGGGCTGGCCAAGGCACAAAGACCAACCATGTGATTAGAGTGTGGGGCTTTTGAGCTTGATCTCCTGGGAAGGGATGGCATAGAGTGAGATGGACTTCAATCATAATGGCCAATTATTCAATCATTTCAAGTACTAGAACTCTAATAAAAACTATAGAAGGCACACAAAGTTCTGGTGAGCTTCCTGGTTGATGACCTATACACTGATGTGCTGAGTGTCTATTACATCCTAAGGACATGGACATTACAGATCTTGCCCTAGAAGTCTCTCCATTTGGCTTATCCTGATTTGTATCCCATATTGTAAACTTAATAGTAAGTATAGTGCTTTCTTGAGTTCTGTGAATCATTCTAACAAATTACAGAACCTGAGAAAATAATGGAAACTTTGAATTATATCTAGCTGTTGAAAAGTTCAGGTGGCCTAGAAACTTTGAGGCTTGCAGCTGGTATCTCAATTGAGGGTCATCTTATGGAGAACTGTACCCTTAATGTGTCAAGTCTACATTAACTCCAGAGAATCTGAATTACATTGCCCATGCTTTTATTTATTTTTTAATTTTTTTTTTTTCAACGTTTATTTATTTTTGGGACAGAGAGAGAGCATGAACGGGGGAGGGGCAGAGAGAGAGGGAGACACAGAACCGGAAACAGGCTCCAGGCTCTGAGCCATCGCCCAGAGCCCGACGCGGGGCTTGAACCCACGGACCGCGAGATCGTGACCTGGCTGAAGTCGGACGCTTAACCGACTGCGCCACCCAGGCGCCCCTGCCCATGCTTTTAAATTGTCCCATTCTAATCAATGAATAATTAAATCTTTATTTGGGTGTTCTCATTTCCAATCCTTTCATTACCAAATGGCAACTAAGCCCCTGACCTAACAAGGTTTTAAAACATGTTTCAACCAAAAAAAATGTTTTTTTTGATTCTTTAAACTCCTATTGGAGTGTCTCTTTTGGGTTTAACCTGAAACCCAACTGAAGATTAAAGTAAAACTGAGAAAATAAGATGCAGTACACATAACATTTACTTTGTGAAATGCAGAATGTAAATTTAGAAAAACATCTGAAGGGCGCCTGGGTGGCTCAGTCAGTTGAGCGTCCAACTTCGGCTCAGGTCATGATCTCATGGTTCATGAGTTCAAGCTCCACATCAGGCTCTGTGCTGACAGCTCAGAGCCTGGAGTCTGCTTCGGATTCTGTGTCTCCTTCTCACGCTGTGCCCCTCCCTCATTCATGCTCTGTCTCTCTTTCTCTCAAAAATAAATAAAACATTTAAAAAAATTAGAAAAACATCTGAAAGGGTACAGAAAATGGTCTCTCCAGAAGACTCTCCGGCCCCAATCTCCAAATTCTCTCAGATTTACAGTACATCAATAAACAGGAAAGACATTCACCAGCCCCCAAATCCAAAACTGATTACTTGATAGATCTATTAGAAGAAAGACTAACCATCAATTTCAGGAGTACAAATCACTTAGCTTCTATTAATAGTTATGGTTGGTCTGTGGGATGGATGTTCTGTCTGCAAAGTTTTAGTTTTTATTCAATTTCATTCGTATCTTGGATGCAACATGAATAGCAATCCTTCATTAGCCATTAGAACTGGTGTACACACAATTTCTCAGGAATACTGTCTTTTAGTTTGGCAAAAGGTGGGATATTTATGGATTATGATTAAAATAAACAGACTATAACTATCAAATATCCCAATCCTGAGAGAATCCTGAGCATATGTACCAGGGCTTAGAGAATATCCATACTGCTTACCCATCCCCATAATCACACACTCTCAAAACAGAGAGAGGTTACTGGGTAAATTACACTATTTCCCTAACTCAAAATTCCCCTCCTTCATTTTAGCACCCTCTAGTATTTATATATAATATATACAGAATAAGTCAGGAAATGAAGTTACTTCTTCTTTGAAAGTAACATGTTTCCAAAGATGCAGACAAGAAAATGACACCTAAGGAATGCTTAAAGAAGATGAGGAAGAGATTACCTGTTATGCTGGTGCACACTGTTCCTGTATAAGATAATGGCTCTAACAAAATATAACAAATATGATAGAACCATTAACACTAACAAAAGATCTCCCTCAAGAAACCCCCCCCCCAATACCTCCACCCCAATCTCTAAACAACCTCAAATACTTCTAGAGACTCTGGGGAAAATGTCACTTTTTGGGGTGTCTGGGTGGCTAAATTGGTTAAGCGTCCAACTCTTGGTTTCAGCTCAGGTCACGATGTCATGGTTTCGGGAGTTTGAGCCCCTCATTGGGCTCTGAACAGGCAGCATGGAGCCTGCTTGGGATTCTCTTTCTCTCTCTGCCCCTCCCCCACTTGCACTATCTCAATCTCTCTCAAATAAACTTTTAAAAGTTAAAAAAAAAGAAAATGTCACTTTTAAGAGTTTTGCAGTTACAAAAGACATTATAAGAGAAAATTAACATGGCAAAAAGTCTATTATAAAGGAAAAATTATATAAAATATTCATTTATAAAATACTTCTTTTCAAAGTAATTCCCCAAATAAAAATGTAATAAAAGAATGAGGTCAGGTAGAATAAATAAAATAGGGAAAATGAGGAAATCATTAGCCTCACCAGTAATTTAAAATGTACAAGTGAGCTCAGGTCACGATCTCATGGTTCGTGCGTTCAAGCCCCACATCAGGCTCTGTGCTGACAGCTCAGAGCCTGGAGCCTGTTTCAGATTCTGTGTCTCCCTCTCTCTCTGCCCCTCCCCCACTTGTGCTCTGTGTCTCCCTCTGTCTCAAAAATAAATAAAAATTAAAAAAAAATTTTTTTTAAATGTACAAGTGAAAATATATTGCAATATTCCTACAAGTAAAATGTGCAAATAACAAAAATAGGAGACAAAATGCTACTGCCATTTTCTAACAGCTTTAAAAAAAAAAAGCCTTATATTTGAGGGAGAAATAAAATGTAAATAATAATGAATATTAACTTTCAAATTGACTGTCCTTATCTTTGTTTATAATAGCTAAGAAATGCAAAACAGCCTAGGGGCGCCTGGGTGGTTCAGTCCTTGAGTGCCCAGGTCATGATTTCAAAGTCCATGGGTTGGAGCCCCACTTCAAGCTCTGGGTTGACAGCTCAGAGCCTGGAGCCTGCTTTGGATTCTGTCTCCCTCTCTCTCTGCCCCTCCCCCACGTGTGCTATGTCTCTCTCTCTCTCTCTCTCAAAAAATATAAAACATTAAAATTTTTTTAAAAGAAATGCAAACAGCCTAAATATCAGTAAGCTAATTATGAATGTAATTATGTTATCATACCACCCCTCCTCTAAAATTTGTACAATAAGGTTGATTTATATGCAGTGACATAAAGACCCCCCCAAGATATATGATTGCAGAACAATAATCTTACATATGTAGCCAAACAAATCACAAGTATGCCTTCCTCCTCTCCCTACCATGTGTGCATACACATGAATAAACAGAAAAAGATCTGAAAGTATAGACATCTACATACCTGTGGGTTATCTCCAGGGAGGGAATGGGAAACAACTGATGGTAAGTTGAAGTGAATACTTTTTACCTGAATGTTATGTGTTTTAAAGAGACTATACTCATGTATTTTTATTACTTGTAATTGTGGAAAATAACAAAATTAAACAGCTTTGGGAAAGGGCCAAAAATGCCACCCACTGATACTGTCAAGATTAGAAACAAAATACAAGTTCCAATAAATACTCAGTATGTATCAGATCATTAAAAATGTTGATATATTTTATATTAAAATCCCCCTTCTGGAAATCTAAATTTAAAAGTGTATCTACATGTAGATATCCTAACTAAGGAGAAGGAAAAAATGTGTACACTTCAAAAATGTTTAATTTTTTTTAATTGTTTATTTACTTTTGAGACAGAGACAGAGTGTGAGTGGTGTAAAGGCAGAAAGAGAGGGAGACAGAATCTGGAGCAGATTCCAGGCTCTGAACTGTCAGTGCAGAGCCCGATGTGAGGCTCAAACTCACAAACCATGGGATCATGACCTGGGTGGAAGTCAGACACTTAACAAACTTAGCCACCCAGGTGCCCCATGCATTTCAAATTTTTAATTGGATAAATGCACTAAGCAAAAATAAAAATCTGAATATTGCCAAGTATAAATATAAATTAGCATTCCATCAAATGCATAGAACATTTTGCAAACATAGAAAAAGTAGTTTAGTAACAACATAAATAAAACAGGCATAATTTAAATATCAAAGTTGAAAGATGTAGAATTTAATGAAGATATAATCCACATACACATATGGGATAAAAAGAAATGCACTTTACTAAATTTTTGAACAGAAATTAGTACCACATGTTTAAGAATAATTTAACCATTTTGCTATATTTTCTATATTACAGTCCTATGGTTCTTTCATTAATAAATTCACTTCAATACACCCTCATTGCATTATACTTTGTTCCGATTTGAAAAATAATTATGACCTAAACTGGTTCTCAACCCAGAATGTACTCACTCTTGGTTGCTCAGTGAGGCTGTCCTTCTACGTTTAACTTGTACTTCCACCTCTGGTACGTGCTGCTCCGTGGTCCGTCTCAGGTGTAAGCGGTCCCTGAAACAGAAAGCAGAATTTATTTGATAGACTTCAATAACTTTAAAATAACCACTTAGTTAAAGGCTTATTTAGAGCTGTATTTAATATGATGGAGATTTTAAAGTGCTTATAATCTAATTAAAACAAGGTACAGTAGTAGTGTGCCTGGGTGTCTCAGTTGGTTAACCATCTGACTTCCTCCCATGTCATGATCTCATGGTTCCTGAGTTTGAGACCTACATCAAGCTCTCTGCTGTCAGAGTAGAGTCCCAAGCACTTGGGATCCCGTCTGCTCCTCTTTCTGTCCCTTCCGCCATTCTCTGTCTCTCAAAAAAAAAAAAAAAAAGTACAGTAGTAATATACATCAACTGTGTCTCAATAAAAATGGGGGAAAATAAACAAGACAAAATTTTAATATTAGAATACCTTCCAACAGTCAGGATCTATCCTAAAGCCACTTTCCCCTTTAGAAGCCCTTTAATGTCAGAGAACAGCACGGTGTGGTGGGGTGAAGATGATATCAGTTAAGCAAAAATAAAGTATTTCCACTTATTTTTACATGTACAGATTAAAACTTTACATTCACTGAAATACGTTTATATACACTGACCTACTCACTACCCATACCTGCATACCCTGAGAAAACAGCAATGATGATTTCAAAACTAGTCTGAAAATATCTTTTTAGGATAGATCCTATAGAATAGAATAAAGCATAAAGCTGAAAATGTAGAATTTCTACTTAAGCAACTTCCTATGCAAATGCTGTTTTCCTAGGATTTGCACAATAAGAGATAAAAGGGATGCTTAAGCAAAAAAAAAGGAAAACCAATACCATAAGCTACCACCATCTTATGATTTGCAGAACAGCTCACAAAATGGCTGCTCAATGGATCTAAGCATGAAATCTTGCACCTGGTATTCCATGTTAGAAACTACAGGAACCACTCCTAAAACTGCAATTTAAAAATGTTAAATCAGAAATGATAGAAGGAAAAATATTTTATAAAAGTTACGCAACATATTTATTTGAAAGCCAGAATTCAAAGGAAATAGCCCCAAAGCTAATTCTCTGAACTGTTTTGCTATTTTAAAATTCATGTTAGAACCAAAGTAATCCAATCAAATAGCTTTCTAGTAAGCCCAAGGTGCTTTATTGCTTCAAAAACTTTAATGTTCTAACCAAGCAAGAGAAATCATTTACACATCACATCTGTACATCAAGAGTTTTAAATGATAAGAGTATATAATTTGATAACAAAACTCCACTTCAAAATGGGTGAAAGATTAGAACAGACGGCTTTCCAAAGACATACAAATTTACATTAGCATGAGAAAATATACTTAGTATCACTATAGTCATTAGGGAAATGCAAATCAAACTATAAACACACCACTTCACACCTCAGGAGTGAAGGAGGAGGTGGAGAAATTGCTAGTCGGACCATGAAATGGTGCAGCCTCTGGCACTTCCTAAAATTGTGAACAATATAGTTAACATTTGACACAGTAACTCCACTCCTAGAGGGAATGAAATAAAAAAACATTAACTTGAGTGTGATTGTTCCTAGCAGCATTAATCATAAGAACCAAAAAGTGGAAACAACCCAAAGCACAACCACCAAAAAATGGATAAACAAAATATGGTGTGGTATGGTATATTCAATACGATGGAATGTCATTCAGTCCCAAAAAGTAATTAAGTATTTACTGATGAAACATGGCTTCACAAATATACTTAATACAATATTATATTAAAATTATATAATAAAAATGTCTATGTTCATGGACAATTATGATTAACCTAATAGTATAATTAAGAATACATCATTACCAAAAAATCTTTAAAATGAAAATGTTCAGCTCCTTTACCCCTTCATACCAGTTGCTCAGTATGAAAGGATCTGAGTTCATTTAAGAACCAGCATACGAATTATTCAATTTTCTGAACCCATTTTTAAAGCTACATGTAAAATCATCTATGAGCAGATGTGTTTTGATAACATTAGAAGTTTGTTCTAAATATGCATACATGTGTTTGCATTTATAATCTTCCTACTGCATTTCCAACCTAGAAACCAGCTTTCAGAAAATAAGCATTTAAAGGAAAAAAGATGGGGTGCTTAGCTGGCTCAGTTGGTTGAGCATGCAGGTATGGGACTCTTGATTTTGGTGTTGTCAGTTCAAGTCCCACGTTAGGCATACAACTTACTTAAAAGTGATCAGATCACACAATGTTTTTCCCAGTAGCCTAAACATTGTCAAATATTTAATATGCCTTATATCCTACCAAAAAAAAGAAAAAAAAAACTTAATTGAAATTCAACTACTAAGATCTCAAGAATGAAAAATAAAAGAAAATATGAGGTCATCTCAGTCTACAGATCTCATAAACAAAGTCAGTTCGTCTCAAACAAAACCCATGGTATCATTAAAAAGTAAATTCTAAGCCATCAGCATTCAGGAACTAGGAGGCAAAAGAAATCACTTCCTTACCCAACATTTGTTAGTGAAGGAGACAACCTTAACCATCAACAACTCTTACTCAAGCTTCCTGGCTCTGGGCCACAAAAGAGGCGGGGATAAAGGGGACCCGCAATAAAATCCAAATGTAAACTGAAGATCAAAAACTTCATTGTCCCTGTCAGGTTGAGACAATACTCATGCCCTGATTACTTTAAGGATTCTTCCTAAATATATCTGAGCACAAGAGTGCAGTGTCAAAAAGTAAGAAACTCAAAACAGATTTAAGATCTAAATGTCAGACCTGAAACCATAAAATTCCTTAGAGAAAACATAAGCAGTAATTTCTTGGACACTGGCTTCAGCAACATTTTTCTACATGGGTCTCCTCTGGCAAGGGAAACAAAACCAAGATTAAACTATAGGGCTTGCACCCAAATAAAAAGCTTTTTCACAGCAAAGGACAACATCAACAAAACAAACAGACAACCTACTGATTGCATTCTTGGGGAGAATGTAAACTGGTGTAATCACAGTGGGCAACAGTATATAAGTTCATCATAAAATAAAAAATAGAAATAGCCTATGATTCAGTAATTCTACTTGTGAGTATTTACCCAAAGAAAACAAAAGCACTAATTCAAAAAGACACAGACACGGGTACCCCTGCGTTGCCTGCAGCACTATTTTTAATAGCCAAGATATGAAAGCAATCATATAAGTATCTGCCCATAGACGAATGGATAAAGATGCAACATATATATTCACATACAATATTACTCAGCCATAAAAAGTAAAAATTTCCCATTTTTGACAAGATGAATGGAACTAGAGGGTGTTAATGCTAAGTGAAACAAGTCAGAGAAAGTCAAATACCATATCAACAGCACTAATGGTGAAAGATGATAACTACATTTGTGAACATAGCACAACACATAGAGTTGTTGAACCACTATGTTGTACATCTGGAACTAATAGAGCATTCTGTGTCAACTAAACTCCAATTAAAAAAATTAAGAGATTAATTTTGAGGCCTTGACATCTTAAATGTGGAATTTTTCAAAAACAAATCTGAGCACATTTAGAGTAAAGGGGAGAAATAAAGATGTAGCATCACCACATATACAGAAAGTATTTCAGCAAAGAAGCACTGGACAGATGCAGTTGGCAAACCAAGTTAATACAAAATAATCTCTAAATAAACCCAAACCAGACAGTACTTTGCCCTAGATAGCAATACAACAATCCCTGGACTGCTTCCTCACTTTAAACCACAGAAAGGGTTCACACTGACTGATCATTTTCAAAATGATTTTCAAAAAGCCCACATACTAAGCCAAATATTCAACAGGCTCAGCAGAGACCTTGAAACCTCAGAGGTCTTTCCAAAGGGATCCGCCATATTGAGATCCTAAGCCTGAGTGAAAAACTACAAAATGGCTGACCAGTATAATACACACTCATTTTGCAAATAGCCAAAATGATCAGAAGTTAAATCAAAATATAGTTATTTGAGGCAGTACGTGTATACAAGTAGGAAAAATGAGCAACAAAATTCCAGACTTCTGCTATTTTTAAAACTACTCTGAAAGATTCCACAACAAGCTTTCCAAGGCTTCTGGGTTTACGTTTTCCTTAATTACATTCCAACTCAGCACAACCAGACATATTGTTTGCGATAGATGAGGGGAAAAAAAGAAAGAAAGGAAGAAAGGAAAAAAGAAAGAAAGAAAGAAAGAAAGAAAGAAAGAGAAAGAGAGAGGGAAAGAAAGAAAGAAAAAGAAAGAAAGAAAGAAAGAAAGAAAGAAAGAAAGAAAGAAAGAAAGAAAAGAAAAGAAAAGAAAAGAAAAGAAAAGAAAAGAAAAGAAAAGAAAAGAAAAGAAAAGAAAAGAAAAGAAAAGGCAAGCCCATCAAAATCCTGTGAAGGAAAACAATATCCTTGAAAATGCCTCCCACAAAAGGTGGAATACGGAATACTAGAATAGTTACTTTGTTAATTGTACTTTCTCACCAAGTTTTCACAGTAGCTCCAACTTCAAAACTGATCGATCAAAAGTATCACTTTAAAAATAAAACGGGGGCAACAAGTCCCTAATTCAATACTCACACCCCGGTAGCATTCTACTCTTCTGATGCTCTCCTCTGTTCTTGAGCACACGAAATTTACAATTCTCAGCTCCTAAGAACCCTGGAGAAGCCCTGATGCCCGGTTTAAGGAAATTGTCCATAAAAGCGACATCACGAAAGTAATATCCAAAGATTAAGAAATAAAACACATTCTTAAAGGTGATGCAGGTGTAGAGTGACCAAATCTGGAAAATGGAAATCAAATGTTATAGGAAGGAGAGTTGTTTAAGGGGTTACTGAATCCCCTCTGAATAGTAACAACAATTAGATTGTTCACAATACAACCTAGGGAATCTATGAAAATGAAAAGGTGGGCCTTTCTAAAAAGTCAGAACACAGATTTAAAATCTTCTGCACCCGTAGCACTGTGGATCATAGGATGGCTTTGCCTTTCTTGCCCTCCAGGCCCCCATCTCTCCTTTCTACAGCACCATAGAAAGGCAGGGGCACAGCTTGGCTGCCAGTCCACGCAGGCATAGAATATACAAATCCTTTGCCTCATTGTCCTCTCCCCTTGGAAGTGACCTTATGGGGAAAAGGTGGGGGGGGGGGTGTCTCAAGGTACAGGCTCAACAATTCTGTGTCCTCCTTCCCTCCACCCACTGCAGCACAACAGGGAAGGTGCAGCCATTACAGCGGACAGGTGAAGGGGGGTGGCAGCCATCCCCACCAGGCGGAGGCTGCGCAAACCCCCTCCTCTGGTGCCCGCCCCACTGCAGGGCAGAGACGCTGTTTTCTGTTGCGCCTGCGCATCCCAAATCCTGCACCCTTCCCTACTGCAGCACTTTGGAGGGGGTGGCTATCCACTGTTGCCCGCCTCCTCCCCTTAGCACCACGCTTTGAGGATGCCGCTGAAATTGCCGCGCGGCAGAGGCTACATAAACTACCCCTCCCCCCACTGCGGCACTGGGGAGGGGGTGGCTGCCCCCTACCCTGTCGCGCCTGCGCAGATTTGCACATCTGCAGCGGCAGCCATCTTTGGCGAGTCGCACAATGCTTGTGACGCGGCACTGGACCCCTAAGAGCCCCCAAGCGACTTTCGAAAACCTTACTCCGAATGCAGAAAATCAATGCAAACAAGAGACACCTCTGCAGTATTACAGCCCAGAACCTGCATGACTCTCACAAAATTCATAAAGCAAGCTCTGCACGCCATATCCCTAATCTTACACCAAAACCACAAAAACGAGGGACTATGACAGACAAACATTTCTTCAGCCATCCCTTCAGGTGAACGGTGGGCAGCAGCCAACACCTAAGACTGCCTCAGGTCAGAGAAAACTGAACGTTCTCCCTTTTCCTCAAACTGGGGGCTGTGGACCACTCACGACTGCATCAGGCCTTCACCAAATTCCCTGTCCGCTGCCTCCACCCCAATGCCCCCTCTTACCAAGCTCACTCTACCACAACCGTGGCGGCCACTCGGCCAAAGCTCCCATACACCACCATCACCACCCCCACTACCATCCAATCGCCCCCCTCCCTTCAACAATAGCATGGCTGCTCCGCCGCCCCCACACATAATAAACCCTGGTGGGTCACCCTTTTCAATGTGCCACCCTCTTTGTATCACCCTCATGGCAGCCACCCCCGCCGTCCCTCCCCACCACAGTCCCTCCCTACCACCACCATGACGGTCACTTGCTGCCCCCGCCCACCATGGCCACCAAAATCACCTTGCTGGTCACCCTGCCATCCCCTCCATTATCACTAAAAGAGTGGCCACCTCGCTCACCGCCAAACCAACAGCATGGCCACCATGGCGACCCCTTCGCTACCACCGACACCATGAACAGCCCACCTTAAGCTCCCTCCCACCACCACCATGGCGGCCACCATTACTAAAACCACCACTGTGGACACCTCACCCCAAATACCCCTCCTTACCACCGCCATTGTAGCTACCCTGGTACCCCGCCCCCCCATACCACTGTCACTTTTACCGTATGTCCTACCTTATCGTCCCCTCCTTGGTACTGTGGACTCCCCACTGATCCTATCCCATCATATCTTCCCCTGCCTTTCACACCACGGCCATCACAATGTACCCTCCCAAACCACAGTCATGGCCTCAGATCTCAAGGACAAAAGGCCACTCTAGAAAGGATCTGATGGGACACACTAGAGTGATATATACCAGCCAAGACACAACATGACATGGACAGAACACTTTCCGAGGAGGTACAACCAAGCCTCAAACCCTCAGTCAGTTCCCTAGAACAAAGAACTTTAGGACCCGGATTCCGAATATATACAACAATACTCCAAGTTCGGCAAACTTGGAACATTGAACAAACCAAAATGAGTATTTCCTAGGCTGTCTCTAAGGGAAGACATCCACACAGCTGACCTGGCCCGCTCCATCGCGCTGCTAGACGCTCCTCAGAACAGACCTTCAGGCATCTCCGGCGACCACTCCACTCTGTGTTCCAGTCACTGCGGCAGGGCTAATCACACCAGTTCCACCTGCGCATGCGCAGCTAGCCACCCCTCCGACTTTGGCTGCGCAACCGCAACTGTTTGCCGCAGTGCTGAGGTCCTGCCGCAGTGCAGGGGTGCCAGCGCCCCCGCCAAGTGGAATCATTGGGGCCTGATTTCTACTGCACTCCAAATAGCCAAGGCGCTAGCGCCTTTTGAGGAGAACTCCACCACCACCTTGAGTTTAATGGCAAGGTCTCTCTTTTTTAAAACATGTAAAATGTTGAGGAAATAATTCTCCGTTCCCCAACAAATCTTTGTAGGCACCATGGGCCAAACAATCCTGATTTACAATCACCTTCAAGTCTTCCAATAGGACATGTCAGAAATGCTAATTTGAAAAAGTTAAATCAATGCAAAACCACAGTCAATGCAAATACGCTAGATAATTCAATCTGTCTAAAAGAAAAGAAAAAGATATTACATTCATTATTCAAATTTGGTGGGGTTCCCCCCGTTTTTCTGCTTTCTACAATTATTTTTTCAAATTATGAAAATTATGTCAAAACAATCATAATGTAAGTAAACTCTCTAATAAAGAATGGATAGGTAATTAAATTGAAAAAGTTGGCTACTCATTTCTCATAAAACAAAAAATGAGCTTGGATCCCTGAATAAAACAAAGCCTTTACGTGGATACATTGAGATTTTTACCAATAATCAGTGATAACTGGAGTGGGGAAAATATCACTCTCATACAACACTAATGAACAAGTACATACAATGATTTTCTTTTTTCCTAGTAACGCTCTGTCTACAGATTTAAGGCACTCATTGGTAACTCCAAAATTGCTACATATGTATAACATGGAAAAGACAATGCTAAGATGAGAAAGCTAAGGAAAGAATCCTGAAGCTGTATTTGCATAGTATTTTACATAGCTTTTCTATTTTCTCAATTCTCCACATCAAAAAACTGAGGCTGAAGGTGGGCTAATAGCGTCTACATGGCTAAAATCCTCTCCCCATTCTCCTAAACTAGTGCTCTGTTCCCAATCATATACATACACTATACAAACAAGTGTGAAGATACATCTCAGTGGAGACATCTATCGTAATAAAATCTTGGAAACTATGTAATCTGCCTCATGAAAGACAGACTTAGTAAATTGTTATCTATTTATATAAAGAATAGACTGATATTATATATAAATATAATCTGGCTGATATAAAGAATGAAGTTTTGTGCTGCATCATGTGAAATTATCCATATAGGTTTGTAGGTTTTTGATCTACAAAATTGCACTAATGGTTCATTTTTACACATTCAAGTGAAGTAACATGTGAAGGAGTTCATAACATACTACCCCAAAAATATGGCATCTGGCATATTGGCTATTTTTAGTTACCCCCCTACACATAGAAAGTCAACTCTGATCATGGGAGCAAATAGCAAAATATTATGTAAAATTAATGCTAGGTGGATATTTTATGTAAATATATGTTTACATGCACACTGAAAAAAATATATGAAATAACACACATACCACTATAGTTAGTAATGGAAACCATGCCTTGGACTCAGACTCATTGGATTCAAATTCTAGTTTTGATGCTTGATAGCAATGTTACTTTAGGCAATTTATCTAACTTCCTGTGCCTTGTTTCTTTAGTCTGTAAAATATGGAGGAATTGTACTTATACAATGATTTGACAGCTAAGTGAGTTAATATACATCTTTAGAACAGGGTTTGATTCAGACCAAAAACTCTATAGAATTGCCCCAAATATTACAAAGTAACTTCCACTGGGGAATGAGAATTGGGTATATATGTGATTGTTGTTAATTAAAAATCCATACCTTATTCATATTTCCTCATATTTTTCCTAATGTCATTTTCTTGTTGTAAGATACCACATATATGTTCAGTAGTCATGTCCCCTTAGGCTTCTCTTGGCCATGACAATTTTTTTTGTTTTTACCATGCTTATACTTTTTATACTGATCATTAATTACTTTTATAATTAAAAACTAAATATTAAGATAAAATAAAATTATACTTAATTCTCAACTGTAATGTACTTGATTATCTAGTTTATTAATCCCCCCCTTCCAAACCCTTTCCAGCCTACTCTTTTTGACAACTCTAACTACCCTCCTCATAATTTTCTGGTTTCTATACTGCGTTAAGAAGCTGGCTTTAGATACTAGAAATGGTATGATGAACTCCCTGAGCCTTACACACAATCCAAACTTCCATATTGGATCAGTCATATACTTATAGAGTATAATTTATATCAGTTTACAACCCTGACTAAGCATACCCTGTAATTGGGAAGTGAATGTACAGAAAAGAAGACTTTACCAATAAGCTTTGCTATAAGGACTATGTTGCTAGACCCACATATGTCTTTAAACAATTCTATCTTTTCCAAAGTCTAGACCTATCTCCAAGTCATAAACCCAAGGTATGAGCTTAAGGGACATCAAATCTGGAATAAAACTAACAAAACAACTATTCTTTATAAAACGAAAGCTGAAGAATTCGCAAAACTGATCATAACTCCTATATCATATATAAAAATTAAATCAAAAGGGATTAAAGACATAAATGTAAGCGTTTAAAATATAAAACTTTTAGATGAAAACATAGGTGCAAATCTGTGTGACCTTAAGTAAACCATGTTTACTTAGATATGATGTACCTAATGTACAAGCAACCTAATAATAATAATAATAATAATAATATAATAAAGTGGACTTCATCACAATTACATAAAAGTTTTTGCTTCAAAGGACACTATAAAGGAAGTAAAAAGACAACAAGCAGAATGGTAGAAAATATTTGCAAATATCATATAAAGGAAGTCTTAAAACTCAACAATAAAAGGATAAAAATAATTAATGGGAAAAAGATTTGAATAAATAATTCACCAAAAAGTGATAAACAAATGGCCAATCAGCACATGAAAAGATATTCTACATTCTTAGTCAATAGGGAAATGCAAAAGAATAGCTCAATGAGGTGCCTTTTCACACTCACTAGGAGGGCTATAATCAAAAAGACAATAACAAGTGTTAAGGAGGATGTGGACAAATTGGAACCTTCATACTTTGCTGATAGAAATGTAAATTAGTGCAGCCACTTTAGAAAAAAGGTCAGGAGTACCTAAGAATTTAACCATAAAGCTATCCTATGATCCACAATTCTACTTTTAAGTGCATAACCCAAAATAAATGAAAACGCACATCTATGCAAAAATTTGTACATGAATTTTCATTGCAGCCTTGTTATATAATAGTTGGAGAGAGGAAATAACTCTTTATCAACTGATAAATGGATAAATAAAATATTATATGGTATGGCATATCTATACTACAATATCATTTAGTATAAAAAGGAATGAAGGGTTGATTCATGCTGTAAAATAGATGAACTCTGAAAAATGTTATGCTATATGGAAAAAAAATCCAAACACAAAAGGCCACATTTTGTATGAGTCCATTTATATGAAATGTACAAAATACCCAAATCCATAGAGACAGAAACCTGAGCAGTGATTGTCAGAGAATGGGGGGGAAGGATGAATAGGGAGTGACTGCTAATGGTTATTGGGTTTCATTATAGGATGATGAAATGTTCTGGAATTAAATAGTAGGGATGGTTGTAAAACATTGTGAATATCTAAAAATCACTGACTTGTGTGATTTAAGAAAGGTGGTTATAATGGTGTGGGCATTATATATTTTTTTAAATTCCAATTAAGGGAAATTTTACAAAATACCTGACTAGTAATCTGAAAACTGTCAAGGACATCAAAAACAAAGAAAGTCTGAGAAGCTTTCTGAGTCTTGCCACACCAAGAAGAGCCTTGAGACAGGAGTACTAAATGTAATATGTTGTCCTGGATGAGATATGGGAACAGAAAAAAGACATTATGTAGAAACTGAGGACATATGAATAAAGTCTGGACTTTGATATTGGTTCATTAATTATAACAAATGAACCATACTAATGCAAGATTTTGACAATAGAGGAATATATATGTGAGATGTTGAATAATTCTCTGGACTATCTTTGAAATAATTATGTAAATATAAAGCTGTTCTGAAATAAAAAAAGAGAAAAAAATTTGATCAGAAAATTATATGCAAAAAGGTCCTAACATGGTCACCTTCAAAGGAGAAGGTTGGTGGGCAAGGGTAAAAAGGAGACATACCACTAAAGAATCTCTACAATTCTATTTTTTAAATTGCCTTTCATTTGAATTTGTAAACTGTACCAAATAAAAGACAATCAAATGATACAGAAAACGTTGTTCAAGGACACTTGTCTGTCAAAAGAATATAATAATGTTAAAAGAGAAAGGAGAAGACATTTGCAATATACACCAAATATATACCCGCTATATCAAGAACTCACTGAAATTCTCTTTTCCTTATTGATTTCTAAGAAAAAAGTGCAAGAGTCTTTGGTCATTATGAAGTACTTGCTCTTTGTGATCTCTCTACTCTGCATCTGCTGAAGATCTCTCCACCTAGGTGGTCCTCCCACCTTCTGCTTTTGTCACACTCAAACCTACACAGCACACAGACTCCTACCACTATTCCTCTGGCAGGACAAAGAACACCAGGCTTCCTCCCTAGCAGTGGAACCCACATCACAGCCACTACAAAACCCAAACCCACCATCAGTAAGAATGGGGGCAATTAGGTAAATACTGGAAGAGATCAACAGGCAGCCAGTGAAAAGAAAATGGTTAGATTCTAACCATGAGGTCTTGATAATTTATACCCACACATTCTTGTCCTTGGATAATCTGATGCTTGGGCAACATCTACACAAATCCCAACAGCATTAGTCTGAATTGTTTGCTTTTTTAAATAATCCAAATAAACACTGATAACTTCAAATATACAGACTTGATGTTTTCTAAATAACTCAATCTTAGGGGAAAAGTCTGAGGAGAAGGAGGAACAGAGAAAAACATTTGTTTTGGGGGCACCTGTCTGGCTCAGTCAGCAAAGAATGCAACTCTTGACCTCAGGGTTGTGGGTTTGAGCCCCACGCTGGGTGTAGAGATTACTTAAAAAAAAAAATAAAAAAATAAATTAAAAAAAAATTGTTTTGGGGCGCCTGGGTGGCGCAGTCAGTTAAGCGTCCGACTTCAGCCAGGTCACGATCTCGCGGTCCGTGAGTTCGAGCCCCGCGTCGGGCTCTGGGCTGATGGCTCGGAGCCTGGAGCCTGTTTCCGATTCTGTGTCTCCCTCTCTCTCTGCCCCTCCCCCGTTCATGCTCTGTCTCTCTCTGTCCCCCCCAAAAAATAAATAAACATTGAAAAAAAAATAAAAAAAAAATTGTTTTAAGTTTGTTTTGAAAGCAGATTTCTATTTTGAGTTTGTTATGTTGCAAGATTATAGAAAAGTGAATGGTAGATTGTGATTGTTTTGACTAACATAAATTGTTTTGCATTTCCTGAATTTGAGGAAACTATAAAAATCCTACCCAGGCTTCAAAATAAGATGTGCTGCTACTTGGATAAAAGTCCCTTGTAGGGGGTAAAAAAACAAAACAAAACAAAACAAAACAAAAAAACAACTGTAAGATAAAACAAATATAATACAAATATAGTACAGAACAAGATATAAAATCAGGCCAATTTTTAAATATAAAACAAGATACTGTGAAGTTCCGTTTGTGTGACCACTCGACAATCTCCAGTCTATCTTTTGTGCCTTCAGGAGGACTTTTGTGGAAGAAGTCTTTAAAATATGACATTTGACTTAAATAAAAAGCATTTTTGCTAGTATTAAAAGTCATACCCACTAAAACGTTAGTGAAATTTTTATCCCAAAGCATCAGAACTAAAACAAATACAAAGGAAACATATAAAATAAGATGTAAACAATTAGGGGTGCCTGGGTGGCTCAGTGGATTAAGCATCCGACTTCAACTCAGGTCACAATCTCACAGTTAATGAGTTTAAGCCCTGAATGGGGCTCTCTGCTGACAGCTAGGAGCTCCAAGTCTGGAGCTGGTTTCAGATTCTGTCTCCCTTTCTCTCTGCCCCTCCCCCACTCTCTCTCTCTCTCTCTGTCTCTCTCAAAAATAAACATTAAAAAAAAAGATGTAAACAATTTGAGACAGAGGTAAAATGATTTAATACCTTAGACATTTGTGGAACGTGGACAATATTTGAAATGATATTGCAGAGAGACTAAAGTCCTTTTTATGATAAAATTTAAAATTCAGAAGCAGAAATTCAAGACAATAGAACATGAAGACTACATGGTTTGAAGTCTATATTCTATGTGAGCAGCTATTTTTTATTAATTAATTAATTAATTAATTTAATAAACACATATTCTGCTTCCTATGTATCAGGTAATTTTCCAGGTACTTTATCATTAACCCAAATAACAACCATATGAGTTGTTTCCTATTTCCATCCCTCTTACATTTTAGGAAACTGAGGCCCCGAGAGGTCTAGAACCACACCCAAAGTCACACAAGTGACTTTGTTCACTTGTGTTCAAAGTGTTTGAACCCAAAGTTCACAAGTGTTTGAACCCAGATTCAAGCCCAGCATTCTGGTCACCGTGCCTCTGCTCTTAAAAGTTTTTATAAATCTATATATGCAAACTTAAAGCCTGAGCAGAAAGCTGGGTGAAAAAACGAAACAGAACACATACTTGCTGCACAAAAACCCAAGACAGCCCCTATAGGCTCATTGCTCAAGGCACTGGGTGGCAGCCTTTCACTACAGGTACAATCTATTCACAGGAAAACTGACCAGGAGATATTTTTGCTGTGCTCCCTCCCCCAATCTGGGGAACAGCATTCTTGTAAAATCCCAAGATCAGCTTTAGAAGAGGCTGAGCAGGGGAGGGAAGTGCCTAACTCTCTTGAAAATACTCAAACAGGTCACAAGTAACAAAAAAGACATTCTTCCAACCATAGCTTTTGCACACATTCTCACTGTATCCAGGCTTTGGGTAAGAACACCCTAGATGGTCAGCAAATTACACCAAATCTCACCTACTGCCTGTACATTTTTTTACATGGTTGGGAGGGAATCAGAAAGGCAATTTTGTGACACGTGAAAATTATATAAAGTTCAAGTTTCATAAATAAAGTATATAAATAAAGTATAATTAGAACATAACTGAATAGAAAGACCCAATCTTTTCTTCCTGAATGGGAAAAAATCCAGTTTTCCACTCCTATGTGTTTCTCCTTTACTCTCACACTACCACTATGTTCACACAGAACACTTCTGATACTTCTGTAACCAAATTTGTGGGGTGTTTTCTCCACACCAAGTAATTCTCCATGACACCAGCTGGATGTTATATAATTTAACTCAATTCTGATACTATCCTACCTGGAGGTAGTGTCATATCCTATAGTTAAGGGCTCAGTCCCAGAAGACTGCTGTCACCTACTTCAGATACCGATTACAAGGAACAGGGACACAGGTTACCCACAACTTCTGTTTGGTATGGCTACAAATCAAAAGTTCCTGTGATCTTCTGTGCCTTTTGGTTTAATTAATGTGCTAGAGTAGAACTCAGGGAAATGTTTACAGTTGACCCTTGAACAACACAAATTTGAACTGTATTGGTCCACTTATATGTGCATTTTTTTAAATAAATATATTGGAAAAAATTCTGGTGATTTGTGACAATTCGAAAAACTTGAAGGTGAACCATGTAGATTAGAAATACTCAAAAAATTGAGAAAAAACTAAGTGTTAATATAAGAATATAGTATATAATACATGTAACATAAAAAATATGTGTGAATCAACTATTTTTATCTGTAAGGCTTCTGGTCAACAGTAGGCTATTAGCAGTTAAGTTTGCGGAGAATTAAAAGTTATACATAGGGGAATCTGGGTGGCTTAGTTGGTTGAGCATCCAACTTCTGCTCAAGTCATGATCTCACAGCTCATGGGTTCGAGCCCCTCACTGGTCTCTCTGCTGTCAGTGCAGAGCCGGCTTCAGATCCTCTGTTCCCCTCTTCCTGCCCCTCCCCAGCTTTCTCTCTCTCTCTCTCTCTTTCTCTCTCTCTCCCTCTCTCCTCTCTCTCAAAAATAAATGAACATTAAAAAATATTATACATAGATTTTCAACTGTGCAGGAGTCGGCACCCCTAGTCCCCATATTGTTCAGGATCAACTGTACTTACACTTACCAGTTTATTAAAGGATATGATAAAAGGAAACAGATGAACACCAGATGAGGAGATATATAGGCCAAAGTCTGAGAGGGTCCTAAGAGCAAGAGCATTTGCCCCATGGAGTTGGGATGTATTATTCTCTAAGTACATGGATGTGTTCACCAATGTGGAAGCTCTGTGAGTACCATACTTTGGGGATTTTTATGGAAACGTTGTTAGGGAGGCATAAGCAATTATTAATTCCATAATTAATTCCACCTCTTTAGAGAAGTGAAAAAATATGAAATTCTAATCATGGCTTCATCTTTCTGGTAGTCAGCTCTCATTCAGGAGACATCTAGGAACCCACTCAGAGTTGCCTCATTAGAACAAAAGATGCTCCTAAGGTTCTTATCGCTTAGGAATTTACAAGGGTTTTAAGAGCCCTTTTAAGAGTCAGGGATGGGGTCAAAGACCAACTATTAAAACAAGACTTGTTCCTAGTATTCTTATTAAAAAATAACAAGGGAACTCTGTGCCAGGAACTAGGAGTATATGTATTCCTTCACTGAAGTATATATATATATTTTTTTCTATCATATCATAACAGCCATGCTCATTTGTTTAGATATTTACCTTTGGCTACAACTTCACATTTGATATAGTTAAAATTGATGGGATTCAGGCCACAATACTTCAAAATATGTCATGTTGGCATATTGAATATTTAAACTGATGGAGTTTGAGAAAATAGAAGAAAAAAAATTACTTTGCTCTCCCTCCACCCCTCTTCTGAAATAGGACGTAAAATCCTCATGGGAGAGGTACCCTCCTTATACCTGGAGGGAAGGTGCATCCTTATTTTCAAAGACAAATGGATGCCAAGAATCTGAACAAACAGACCTTGCTAAATTTCTCCCGGTTTACTATACTAACCACATACTCTCTGACTTATCATATTCTTCCACAACTGCCCATCATTCATCAAATCTGGCAAAAAATAATCATCTTTGTTTTGTTCTTTAGGTCTTCATTTCTTTATTAAGGCTCCCATGTTGCATAAAATTTATATTAAATAACTTTATATGATTTTCTCTCGTTCATCTGCCTTTAGAATTTTAATTTTCAGGGGTGCCTGGGAGGCTCAGTCATTTAAGCATCCAACTTCTGCCCAGGTCATGATCTCATGGTTTCTGAGTTTGAACCCCACAATGGGTCGCTGTTGTCAGTGCAGAGCCAGCTTCTGATCCTCTGTCTCCCTCTCACACTTCCCCCACTCTCACTCTCTCTCTCGCTCTCAAAAATAAATAAAACATTTAAAAATAAAATAAAATAAGAAAAAAAATAATTTTAATTTTCAGATCCAGACAGAGACTCTAGGGGGTCAAGGAAAACTTTTTCCTTCCCAACAACAGAAAATGAAGTACAAAAATGGAGCCATTCCCATGGATTCCACCCATTTTACCATGCATCCCACCATCCTAAAGCTGCTGGCTTGATAGAATGGTAAAAATAGGCTCTGTAAGACTGAAAAACTCAGGTACAGTGCCAAGTAGTGGCAATATCTTAGAGGAATGGGGCTAGGTTTTCCAGGAGGATGTATATGCTCTGAATCAGCATTCAATATATGGTACAGTTTCTCTGATAGTCATAATTCATGGGCCCAGGAGTTAAAGGGTAGAAATGGGAGTGGCACCACTCATTATTAATCTTAGTGACTTACTAGCAAAGTTTTACTTCCTGTCTTTATGACCTATGATTTGTTGGCCTGAAGATTTTAGTTCCAAAGGGAAGGATATTTAAAAGGAAGACACAAGAGTGATTCTACTGAACTGGAAGACTGGCACCCAGCCAGTCTGGGCTTCTCATGTCTCCAAAACAAATATGGAAGCAACTGTGGGTAACTGACCCTAATTACCAATGGGCAATTGGACTACTAACCACAAGAGAGGTAAGGAAGAGCATTCTGGACTATACGATATCCCTTAGAACATCTCTTAGTATTACTATACCCTATAATGAAAGCAAATAAAAAACTACGACAACCAGTAAAGATTACTAATGGTCCAGACTCTTTAGAAATGAAGGTTTGGCCACCCCACAAGTTAAAGAACCAGAAGTGCTTGCTGAAGGCAAAGGGGATATAGAATGTCTAGTGGAAGAAAGTAGTTATAAATACCAGCTATAACCACGTGATAGTCACCATGTGATAGTTAGGAGGACTGTAATAGTAATAAGTATTTTCTCTTTGTGATATGTTTCTGTGGGTGTATGGGTATTTGTTTTATTTAGGTATCATTAACTTTTCACCACAGTACTTCAGTTGCATGAGATCAAGGAAAAAGTGAACATTTCCCAAAGTCTTTATATCCTTTCCTGGGGGAAGGCTTAAGGAGGTTTTTTTTTTTTGTTTTTTTGTGGGTTTTTTTTTTTGTATTTTTTTTAATGTTTATTCATTTTTGAGAGAGAGAGAGATAGCATGAGTGGGGGAGGGGCAGTGAGAGACAGACACAGAATTTGAAGCAGGGTCCAGGCTCTGAGCTGTCAGCAGAGCCTGAAGGTGTGGGGGCTCTAACTCAAACTGTGAGATCATGACCTGAGCCTAAGTCGGAAGCTTAACCACTGAGCCACCCAGGTGCCCTGATGAGATTTTACTTTTACCCAAAGTAGCTACATCATGTTACACACAAGTAGGACATTGTTAATATCTTTATTTGGAGATTAAGTGTGGCTTAAGGAAATTAAGTGTGGTTTAAGGAAACCTATGAGTGCCAAATTGACAAGGGGTGGACTTATGATGGTAATTTTATGTGTTAACTTGGCTGGGCCACAGTGCTCATACATTTGGTAAAACACCAGCCTGGATACAACTATGAAGGTGTTTTTTAGAGGAGGTCAACATCTAAATAGACCTTTGGTAAAGTGGATTAACCTCCTTAATGTGGGTGGGTCTCATCCGATCAGTTGAGGGTCTTGATAGAGAACAGACTCACGTCTCCTAAGGAATAGAGAATTCTGTCATCAGCCTGGTTTTGAACTAACGTACTTAACTCTTTTGTATCTCCAGTCTACCAGCCTAACCTGTAGACTTTGGACTTGCCAGCCCCATAATCACAAGTCAGTTTCTTAAAATAAATCTCTCTGTCCTTAATAAACTGGCCCTTTAGAGAAAAGGTTTACAGATCTGTATCCTAGTCACTTGGCCTATATCACAAAAGTTGTCAGGGATTCCCAGTCAGAATAGTGTGATTTAAAATCTTCCTCACTGTATTTATTCTTACAAGCTTTATTAGGAATGCTAATTTTGAAATGTAAACCCTAAAAAATATATTTTTTTAGAAAATGCAAAACCCATAGACTAATTGAATAGCAAACCTAGAAATAAACCTTTGCATGTAGGTCAAATGATTTTAACAAGAGTGCAAAAATCATTCAATGGGAGAGAGGACATTCTGTTCAATACACAGTGCTGGGAAAATTGAATATCCACAAGCTAACATTATAAATCTCATGGGTAAATGCTTCATGACATTAGCTTTGGCAATGATTCCTTTGATAGGACACCAAGAGCACAGAAATCAACAGAAAACTGGATTAAATGGGAATACACCAAAATTAAAACCTTTTGTGTATCAACAGTGTGAAAAAATCCACAGAATGGGATAAAACATTTGCAAATTATATACTGATATGGGGTTAATTTGCATAATATATAAGAATTCCTACAACCCAACAACAACAAAAATAACCTGATTGAGACATGGGTAAAGGACTGGAATAGACATATCTTCAAAGAAGATATACCAATCAGTAAAAACCAGTATAAAATGAGATACCACTTTACACCCATTAAAACGGCTATGATATTCAACAGCAACAACAGAAACAGAATGATAAGTATTGTTAAGGATACAGAGAAATTAGAACTCTTGTGCTTTGCTGTTAGAAATGTAAAATGGGTTTTTCGAGTGTGGGAGAGAAGATGGTGGGGTAGGAGGACACTGGGCTCACAGCATCCTGCTGATCACTTAGATTCTACCCACACCTGCCTAAATAACCCAGAAAAATGCTAGAAGACTAGCAGAATGGACTCTCCAGAGCCAAGTGTAGACAAAAGGCCCATGGAAGAGGGGTAGGAAGGGCAGAGAGGCGGTGCATGCTACATGGACTGGTGGGAGGGAGCCGGGGCAGTGGAGGGGCAGCCTGCCTGGCAAGGTGGATCCCCCGAGTCTGGCTTGCAAAAGCAGAGGGGCCGGACAGAGTGAGTTCTGACAGCCAGCAGGACTTAACATCTGGAATGTTATAAGTCAACAGCTCTGCTTGGAGAGCGGGAGGGCAAGAAGACACCAGGAGAGAGAGGTGTTAAGCCCTGGAAGACAGAGCTCAGCTTGGAGAGGATCAAAGGTGCTTGCCAGCGCCATCTCCCTCTCCCATCCCCCAGCCAAAACCCCAAAGGGAACCAGTTCACCAAACTTGCTTGCACCACACAAACACCTAACTCTGTGCTTCTGTGGATCCATCCCTCTTATGGGTCTGCTTGCCTCCCTCCTGGTGCCATCTGGGGACCCAGATGGCAAAGGGAGCTAAGCCTACACCTCCTGCCCCTGTGCACCTTGCTGATCCACCCCGGTTAATACGCCAGATCCCATCAAAGCAGCACCACAAGCCTGGCAGTGTGCAAGAAGCCCAGACAGGGGCCACACCACTCCACAGTGAGTCCTGCCCCTGGGAGAGAGGAAGATAAGGTACACACCAGTCTGACTGTGGCCCCACCAGTGGGCTGGGAGCAGACATTGGGTCTGCCTACAGCCCCGCCCACCAACACAAGTTACTCCAGACAGCACAAGAGAAGTGCCCTGCAGTTGGGAGCCACCCCAGGGACTACACAAAATGACGAAACGGAAGAAATCTCCTTAAAAGAAACTTCAGGAAGTAGCGACAGCTAATGAATTGATCAAAAACGACTTAAGCAATATAATGAAACATGAATTTAGAATAATAGTCGTAAAATTAATCACTGGGCTTGAAAAAAGTATAGAGGACAGCAGAGAATCTATTGCAACAGAGATCAAGGGACTAAAAAACAGTCATGAGGAGCTAAAAAATGCTATAAATGAAGTACAAAATAAAATGGAGGTGGCCACAGCTCGGAATGAAGAGGCAGAGGAGAGAATAGATGAATTAGAAGATAAAATCATGGAAAAGAGGAAGCTGAGAAAAAGAGAAAAATCCAGGAGTATGAGGGGAGAATTAGAAAACTAAGTGATGCATGGGGCGCCTGGGTGGCGCAGTCGGTTAAGCGTCCGACTTCAGCCAGGTCACGATCTCACCATCCGTGAGTTCGAGCCCCGTGTCGGGCTCTGGGCTGATGGCTCAGAGCCTGGAGCCTGTTTCCGATTCTGTGTCTCCCTCTCTCTCTGCCCCTCCCCCGTTCATGCTCTGTCTCTCTCTGTTCCAAAAATGAATAAACGTTGAAAAAAAAAAAATTAAAAAAAAAAAAAAGAAAACTAAGTGATGCAGTGAAACGCAATAATATCCATATAATAGGGAGTCCAGAGGGGGAAGAGAGAGAAAGGGGCTGAAGGTATACTTGAACAAATCATAGCTGAGAACTTCCCTGATCCGGGGAAGGAAAAAAAGCATTGAAATCCAAGAGGCACAAAGAACTCCCTTCAGACATAACTCGAATCAATCTTCTACATGACACATCATAGTGAAACTGGCAAAATACAGGGATAAAGAGAAAATTCTGAAAGCATCTAAGGATAAACATGCTCTAACATATGAAGGGAGACTGATAAGACTAGTGACATATCTATCTACTGAAACTTGGCAGGCCAGAAAGGAATGGCAGGAAATCTTCAATGTGATGAACAGAAAAAATATGCAGCCGAGAATCCTTTATACAGCAAGTCTGTCATTTAGAATAGAAGGGGCAATAAAGGTCTTCCCAAGCAAACAAAAACTGAAGGAATTCATCACCACTAAACCAGCCCTACAAGAGATCCTAAGGGGGATTCTGTGATTGAAATGTTGCAAGGAACACAAAGTACCAAAGACATTACTACAAGCAAGAAAACCTACAGACATCACAATGACTCTAAACCCATATCTTTCTATAATAACACTGAATGTAAAGGACTAAATGCTCCAACCAAAAGACATAGGGTATCAGAATGGAAAAAAAAGCAAACAAAACAAAACAAGACCCATCTATTTGCTGTCTAAAAGAGACTCATTTTAGACCTGAGGGCACCTTCAGATTGAAAGTGAGGGGATAGAGATCTATCATGCTAGTGGAACTCAAAAGAAAGCTGGAGTAGCCATTCTTATATCAGAGAAACTAGACTTTAAAGAGTGTAACAGGAGATGAAGAAGCGGATTGTATAATAATTACAGGGTCTATCCATCAGGAAGAACTAACAATTATAAATGTCTGTGCGCCGAATACCGGAGCCCCCAAATATATAAAACAATTAATCACAAACATAAGCAACCTTATTGATAAGAATGTGGTAATTGCAGGGGACTTTAGTACTCCACTTACAGTAATGGATAGATCATCTAGACACAGGATCAATAAAGAAACAAGGGTCCTGAATGATACATTGGATCAGATGGACTTGGCGGATATATTTAGAACTCTGTATCCCAAAGCAACAGAATATACTTTCTTCTCGAATGCACATGGAACATTCTCCAAGATAGATCACATACTGGGTCACAAAACAACCCTTCATAAGTATACAAGAATTGAGATCATACCATGCATACTTTCAGACCACAATGTAATGAAACTTGAAAGCAACCACAGGAAAAAGTCTGGAAAACCTCCAAAAGCATGGATGTTAGAGAGAACACCTTACTAAAGAATGAATGGGTCAACCAGGCAATTAGAGAAGAAATTAAAAAAAATACATGGAAACAAATGAAAATGAAAATACAACAATCCAAATGCTTTGGGATACAGTGAAGGGAGTCCTGAGAGGAAAATACATTGCAATCCAGGCCTATCACAAGAAACAAGAAAAATCCCAATAAATCTGACAGCACACTTAAAGGAAATAGAAGCAGAACCAAACCCAACAGAAGAGGAGAAATAATAAAGATCAGAGCAGAAATAAACAAATTAGAATGTAAAAAAAAAAACAAAACTGTAGAGCAGATCAATGAAACCAAGAGTTCATTTTTGAAAAAATAAACAAAGTTGATAAACCTCTATCAGGCTTCTCAAAAAGAAAAGTGAGATGACCCAAATAGATACAATCATGAATGAAAATGGAATTATTACAACCAATCCCTCAGAAATACAAGCAATTATCAGGGAATAATATGAAAACTTATATGCCAACAAACTGGACAGCCTAGAAGAAATGGACAAATTCTTAAGCACCCACACAATTCCAAAACTCAAACAGGAAGTAATAGAAAACTTGAACAGACCCATAACCAGTGAAGAAGTTGAATCAGTCATCAAAAATCTCCCAACAAATAACAGTCCAGGACCAGATGGCTTCCCAGGGGAGTTCTACCAGACGTTTAAAGCAGAGATAATACCTATCCTTCTCAAGCTGTTCCAAAAAATAGAAAGAGATGGAAAACTTCCAGACTCATTCTATGAAGCCAGCATACTTTGATTCCTAAACCAGACAGAGACCCAGCAAAAAAAAGAGAACTACAGGTCAATATCCCTGATGAATATGGATGCAAAAATTCTCAATAAGATACTAGCAAATCAAATTCAACAGCATATAAAAAGAATTATACACCATGATCAAGTGGGATTCATTCCTGGGCTGCAGGCCTGGTTCAACATTCGCAAATCAATCAACGTGATACATCACATTAATAAAAGAAAAGAACCATATGATCCTGTCAATTGATGCAGAAAAAGCATTTGACAAAATTCAGCATCTTTCTTAATAAAAACCCTCGAGAAAGTTGGGATAGAAGGAACATACATCAACATCATAAAAGCCATTTTTGAAAAGCCCACAGCTAATATCATCCTCAGTGGGGAAAAACTAAGAGCTTTCCCCTTGAGATCAGGGACACGACAGAGATGTCCACTGTCAGTGCTATTGTTTAACATAGCGTTGGAAGTGCTAGCATCAGCAATTAGACAACAAAAGGAAATCAAAGGCATCAAAATTGGCAAAGATGAAGTCAAGCTTTCACTTTTGCAGATGACATGATATTATACATGGAAAACCACATAGACTCCACCAAAAGTCTGCTACAACTGATGCATGAATTCAGCAAAGTCGCAGGATACAAAATTAATGTACAGAAATCGGTTGCACTCTTATACACTAATAATGAAGCAACAGAAAGACAAATAAACTGATCCCATTCACAGTTGCACCAAGAAGCATAAAATACCAAGGAATAAACCTAACCAAACTTGTAAGAGATCTGTATGCTGAAAACTATAGAAAGCTTATGAAGGAAATTGAAGAAAATATAAAGAAACGGATAAACATTCCGTGCTCATGGATTAAATAATAAATATTGTTAAAATGTCAATACTACCCAAAGCAATCTACACATTCAACGCAATACCAATCAAAATTGCACAAGCATTCTTCTTGAAGCTAGAACAAGCAATCGTAAAATTCATATGGAACCACAAATGGCCCTGAATAACCAAAGTAATATTGAAGGAGACCAAAGCGGGAGGCATCACAATCCCAGACTTTAGCTTCTACTACAAAGCTGTAATCATCAAGACCACATGGTAGTGGCCCAAAAACAGACACACAGACAAATGGAATAGAATAGAAATCCCAGAATTAGACCCACAAAAGTATGGCCAACTAATCTTTGACAAAGCAGGAAAGAATATCCAACGGAAAAAAAGACAGTCTCTTTAACAAATGGTCCTGGGAGAACTGGACAACAACATGCAGAAGGATGAAACTAAACCACTTTCTTATACCATTCACAAAAATAAACTCAAAATGGATAAAGGACCTGAATGTGAGACAGGAAACTATCAAAACCCTAGAGGAGAAAGCAGGAAAAAACCTCTGACTTCAGCCGCAGCAATTTCTTACTTGACACATCCCCAAAGGCAAGGGAATGAAAAGCAAAAATGAACTATTGGGACCTCCTGAAGATAAAAAGCTTCTGCACAGCAAAGGAAACCATGAACAAAACTAAGAGGCAACCAACGGAATGGGAAAAGATATTTGCAAATGACATTTTGGACAAAGGGCTAGTATCCAAAATCTATAAAGAGCTCACCAAACTGCACACCCGAAAAACAAATAATCCCGTGAAGAAATGGGCAGAAAACATGAACAGACACTTCTCTAAAGAAGACATCCAGATGGCCAACAGGCACATGAAAAGATGCTTAATGTCGCTCCTCACCAGGGAAATACAAATCAAAACCACACTCAGATACCACCTCACACCAGTCAGAGTGGCTAAAATGAGTAAATCAGGAGACTATAGATGCTGGTGAGAATGTGGAGAAATAGGAACCTCTTGCACTGTCAGTGTGAATGCAAACTGGTGCAGCCACTCTGGAAAACAGTGTGGAGGTTCCTCAAAAAATTAAAAATAGATCTACCCTGTGATCCAGCAATAGCACTGCTAGAAATTTACCCAAGGGATACATGAGTGCTGAGGCATAGGGGTACTTGTACCCCAATGTTTATAGCAACACTCTCAACAATAGCCAAATTATGGAAAGCGCCTAAATGTCCATCAATTGATGAATGGATAAAGAAATTGTGCTTTATATACATAATGGAATACTACGTGGCAATAAGAATGAAATATGGCCTTTTGTAGCAACATGGATGGAACTGGAGAGTGTTATGCTAAGTGAAATAAGTCATACAGAGAAAGACAGATACCATATGTTTTCACTCTTATGTGGATCCTGAGAAACTTAACAGAAAACCATGGGGGAGGGGAAGAAAAGAAAAAAAAAAAAGAGGTTAGAGAGGGAGGGAGCCAAAGCATAAGAGACTCTTAAAAACTGAGAACAGGGGCGCCTGGGTGGCGCAGTCGGTTAAGCGTCCGACTTCAGCCAGGTCACGATCTCGCGGTCCGTGAGTTCGAGCCCCGCGTCGGGCTCTGGGCTGATGGCTCAGAGCCTGGAGCCTGTTTCCGATTCTGTTCTCCCTCTCTCTCTGCCCCTCCCCGTTCATGCTCTGTCTCTCTCTGTCCCAAAAATAAATAAACGTTGAAAAAAAAAATTAAAAAAAAAACAAACCTGAGAACAAACTGAGTGAGGGTTGATGGGGGGTGGGAAGGAGGGTGGGTGATGGGTATTGAGAAGGGCACCTGTTGGGATGAGCACTGGGTGTTATATGGAAACCAATTTGACAATAAATTTCATATTTAAAAAAAAGAAACGTATAATGGTACATCTGCTATGGGTAATAGTGTTTCCCAATGTATATATATACACACACACACCCTAACCCTAGCTAAGGCTCTCTCCCCATGGGGACCCAATACCAAAGTCTGACAACACCACGTGCCTGGGGTCCAGAAGCGGTGCAGGATCACTCGGCATAGAACCTGGAACATCACCATGTTATTTTCAAGGCCCAGCTGTAGCTGCCAGAGAGGATTCCTGAGGCCTACCCGACCAGTGGCCCATACAGTTGTCTGGCCTTGGATCCCACATACTAATCCTGAACGGCACCCTCCCTTGTGCCTTCCACTCAGCCCTTCGGGGAGACAACTGTATATATATATATATATATATATATATATATATATATACACACACACATATATATACATACATACACACACACATATATACGCATTACATATATACACATTACATATATATACACATTACATACATATATATACATTACATATATATATTACATATATATGTATACATATATATATATTTTTTAGGAAACACTATTACCCATATGTAGCATATAAATGCAATGGAATATTAGTTTTAGTTAAAGGAAGAAAATTCTGTCATATGCTTCAATATGGGTGAACCGTGAAGACATTATGTCAGTGAAATATGCTAGATAGCAAAGGACAATGTTGTATGATTCCACTTATATGAAGTATCTAGAGTAGTCAAATTTATAGAGACAAAAAAATAAAATACTCATTTCCAGGGGCTCAGGATAGACAGGAAGGAGAATTATTGTTTAATGGGTACAGAGTTTTAGTTTTGCAAGATGAAGAGTTCTGGAGATGTATGGTTGATGATTGCAGAGCAATGTAACACATTTAATGCTACTGAGCTATATACTTAAAAGTGATTCAGATGGTAAATTTTATCTTATATGCATTTGACCACACACACACAGATAGTACAAAGCATTATTACAAATTAGAAAGTTAGGAGATTCATGAAAATCAAGTCCAGATGCAAATTTTAAAGTACTAAAAAATGTCACTCTGTTATACATTTCCAGGGACATTGTTTTGGATTTTACTTTATAAGTGACTGGTAAAACATTTATTTTTTCTATCAACAATTCTGAAAAAAAAAACAATTAATTCTATTGGTTATTAATACTAACTAAAGTTGTTTTGGTCCCTACTCCCCTGGCCTTAATCGTCACTAATCCATTGATCCAAATTTATGCTACACGCAAATCTGACTGTTTCCACTGAGATTCTGGTTTCCAACCCTCTCACCGTTTTTACCAGATATCAGGAATCTGGGCTCCCTGAAAGTTAATATGTCATCAAGCTTGGCCTTGATGACAAAGGGCTTGTTAAGCTATCCCTGATTCTTAGAGATAAGTTTTAAGCAAAAAATAACAGAATATATAAATAATTATATGTGTTAGGAGGATACTGACTCATTATTACACAATTCACAAGATAGTCACAGACATTTTCAGTCAGAAGAAGCAGGAAGGCTGCAAAATGGAGAAATAATATAACCAACACAAAGAATGAACATCTACAGTTCACTTTTCCTAAAAGCAGGAGGAACCTTCTCAGATTTGGGGGCAACTTTTCAGATTCCATTGGTCTGAAAGCTCTCCTGTTTGAAGTTTCCCTTGATTACATTTGCACTGAACAAGCCACATGTTCAAGTATGGGAGCAAAGCAACCTCCAATCCAAATAACTTGGTATAGGTCACTCTCCTTGAGATGTTTCATGACTTCTCTCTCTTCCCAATACTGTGCTCAAAACACTCCCTACTTCACATTCAAGACAAGAAACAGTCCCCATTCCTCCATGGTCCTGTCACATCTGAATCTCAGGTCAGACTCTTGCGTCTAGCCTAGGACTTTTCTCTCCCTCCTTATTTTAGTTTGGACAGCACAAACTTCAGGAGCCTTTCAGGAGGTTTTCAGAGGTAGAGACACCTTAACACAAAGCACATTCCATATGCTAGTACTTCTATCTGCATTTCAAATAAACACACCAATTAAACATTAATCTAATGTCCACCAGAATGTAACCTCTAAGATAAAAGGGGTCTTATGTTCCTAACTTGTGATCTCCCACAACATACACACAAGTAATTGAATGACTACACCTACATGGACATTCAACAATAGTTTAATTATATAAATCAGGGGTTAGCAACCTTCTTCTGTAAAGAGCCAGGTAGGAAATATTTTAGGCTTTAAGAGCCATAGGTCTCTGTTGCAACTACTTTGCTGCTACAGTGCAAAAGCTGCCAAAGACAATGCATAACCAAATGGACATAATTGCATTCCAATAAAATTCTACTTATGGACACTGAAATTTGAAGAAATAGTATCCTCTTGATTTTTCCCAGCTACTTGAAAACATAATCAATTTTAGCCCACACGCCACATACATACAGGTAGAAGTCTGGATTTGGCCACAGGTTGTACTTACTGACCGCTAGTATAAATGAATACAGTTTGAACCAGTTCCAAATGTGTCTTTATGATACAATTCTTTCTGTTTTTCCAGTTATCCTGTAGACTTCTCCATATCTTACCAGAAGACTAACCCAGTAACAATCCTTCAATGCATGCCATGTATCCTCCATTCCATGGGGCCTAATAACCCATCAAACCCCATACCTTGTCTCTCTCTTCTCACTCCCTATGTCTGTGAAACAGATATTTTCCCTTTTTGGAAGTATCTCCAAGCTTAGTCTCCTGGCCTGTGAACCTCCATAAAATCCACCCCCTTTCCATACCCTGGAGCCCTAACCCAATCATGTCTTCCCTAAGAATCCCTACCTGGGTGTCTTCTGCTAATGTCTCAAACAGTACATTCACAAACACACTTAGCTCATCATCCTTTCATAAACAGTAGATTGTCTGACTGCTTGCCTTCTCTCTTTTCCAAATCAGCTCCCCATAAGAGCCATAGATTTCTTACCAACAATTCCACAAATGAGCTGGCAAAAAGTGAATTTTCAATCATCATTTTAGAATCAATGACTCTCACTGCTGGGAAACACATTATACTCAAAAAAAAAAAAAAAACTGAAACAAACTTGAAATCATTTGGTATATGCAACGTCATTGCTAGTAAAGACAGGGATAAGTACAGTATAGTAAGCTTATGAGAGGATTGTCACCAGGCAAAACTAAAAAAAAAAAATAGAAGTAGCAGTGGCTCTGTGGTGGTAAGAGATAGTCTGGGGAGAGTACCACAATGGTTGAAACTTGCTACCAGGGCTGGCTCATGGCTCACAGAATATTGAGCTGCAACCCTAAAGGTGAGACCTTACCTCTGGGGAACTTGCTACCTTTGTACTGTGATTTATAATATATATCTTCACCCCCTTTCTGGCACAGAGCTCCTAAAATTCTTGGAATTTCCTGTGATGAGAGTGCTAAAATTACCTTTTGTTATGTTAATGAGGTAACATTAGAAGGTCTGGAAAGAAGGGGTCTGGTTTGGTTGCCAGAACCATGTGATTAGAGGGTTGGAATTTTCAGTCCTATGTCCCTGATATTGTGGGAGGGGGAGATGGGCTGACGATTAAATTATTAGCCATTGTAAACTGATCCAATCAACCATTCGTATGTAATAAAACCTCCATAAAACCCCACAAAGTTAGGGTTAGGAGAGCTTCCAGGTTGCTGAAACAATGGTTCCATGTGCAACGTTCTGGACCCAAACTCCATGGAGAAACAAGTTCGTTTGTTTGGGACTTTGCCATGTGTGTCTTTCCATCTAGCTATCCATTATATCTTTTGTAATAAACTTGTAATCTGTGAATAAACTGGTTACTTGAGTCTTAGGAGTCAATCTAGCAAATTAATCCCACCTAAGGAGGAGGCCATATGAATCTGAATTACAGCCAGTTGGTAAGAAGCACAGGTAACAACCTGAATTTGGAAATTGGCATATGAATGAAGGGGTAGTTTTGTGGGTCTGAATCCTTAACCTGTGGAATCTGATTTTATCTGTGGATAGATGGTGTCAGAATGGAGTTCAATTATAGGTCACCCAGATGGTCTCCAAGAATTGCTTGATGGTATGGGTAAAAACTCCACACACACTGGAATCGTGTTCAGAAAACTTAATACTCAATATTCAGCTAGCCTTGAGTACCACTCTTCTCTAGCTCCCACACCAATGCCAGTTCCAGAACCCCACTGATTAGGAGAGAAAGACAAAAGAACTTGTTAACTTGTGGGCTTCCCTTCAAGTACTCAAAACTTTTTTTTTTTAAATATATGAACTTCTTTATTTTCTATAACATTCTCTGAAAAGAGTAAGAAAACTGATGCACAGATAATTTGACTGAAGTTCCCACACCTTTTTTTTTTATTATCATTATTATTTTCATCATAAGGCTAAGAAGATCACAAGCATATGCCAGTGAATTGGCAAGATCTAGATCCAGATAGTATAACAGATGTGGAAGATGTTAAGATGCTTAAGAAGAATATGGGGCACCTGGGTGGTTTAGTCAGTTGAGTATCCGACTCTTGATCTTTGCTCAGGTCATGATCTCATCGTTCATGAAATCAAGCCCCATGTTGGGCTCAGTGCTGACAATGTGGAGTCTGCTTGAGATTCTCTCTCTCCCTCTCTCTGCCTCTCCCCAATTTGTGCTTTCTCTCCCTCTCTCTCAAAATAAATAAACTTTTTTTTTAAAGATGGGTAGGTAGAGCTTATTAAAGAATGTGAAGAGAGGCACCTAGCTGGCTTGGTTGGTAGAACATCATGCCACTCTTGATCTCAGGGTTGTGAGTTTGAGTCCCACATTGGGTATAGAGATTACTTAAAAAAAGAATATGAAGGAACATGTAATGATATGACAGAATGTTAGAATACATTATCACTTGTTGGAATGGAGACAGTCACCAATTCAAATGCTCAATAAACATTAATTATTCAGATGAAATGTTTGGCCACTGAACTCAGTTAATGGCAGAAACTCCTGAAATAATTTCACTGAATGAAGATGATCTGGTAACATAAGGAAGTGTTCCAAAAATTGATACCTGATCTTGAAATGATACTCTACCATTTAGTCAAAGAACGAAAGGTTAAAGGGAGACTTGGAAAGAGAATAAAGGGTTGGATAAACAACAACAGATACTGAATCTCTTCATGTAATACACAATGAATTTAAGCATCACATAGTGACATTTTCTGAATTGAGAGTTTGATAAGCTGAAAACAAAAATGGTTAAAAGAGGGTGCCCTGCTGTCTCAGTTAGTGGAGCATGTGACTCTTAACCTCAGGGTGATGAGTTCAAGCCTCAGGTTGGGCATAGAGCCTACTTAAAAAAATGCCTCAAAAAAAAAAAAAGTATATGAGAGTATCTCATGAGTATCTATGAGACCATTTCCCTCTACCTGATAGATATAGCAAAAAGAAAAAAAATTCAAGAATCAACTGCATAGGGGCAACTGGTTGGCTCACTCGGAAGACCTTGTGACTCTTGATCTTGGTGTCATACAAGCCTCACGTTGGGTGTAGAGATTACTAAAAAATAAACAAACAAACAAAAGAATCAACTGGGGGCGCCTGGGTGGCTCAGTTGTTCAGGCATCTGACTTTTGATTTTGACTCAGGTCATTGAAAGGGCGGGCCTACGCCCGCCGACTCCATCTTGTTCTGTGTCCTTCACCTTGACCACACCTCCTGCCCTTGAGTAACCCCCCCCTCACCTGCCTAACAGGACTCGGACCCTTCCCCAGCCAATCGGCTGAGGCCATAGCCATTACCTCACCAACTGCCCCTAGGCCCCAATAAAACCTTTGTCCTTTTGAAAGTCGCTCTCTTTCCCTGGTATCTCACCGCTGCGTCGGTGCAGGTAGGGGATTGAGTTCGAGCTAGCTCGAATAAAGGATCTTTTGCTTTTACATTGGACTCGGCTTCCTGGCGGTATTTGGGGATCACAAATTCTGGGCATAACATTTGGGGACTTGGCCCGGGATCCCCAAGACCCCCGAGGGACCCCCGACCCGGAGAGCCTGACTGGCCACGGTTAGTGTCTGTTTGTTCTGTCTTTTCTGTGTGAGCTCATTTCTGGAATTCTGGTAGTGCCCGACACAGTCTAAGTGGATGCACTGGAGGACCACGGGCTGGGAGTTTTGGAAGACGTTCCGATCCTCCCTTTTGGAGGGACGTGGAATCCCCTCATCGGTTTTGGAGGGACGTGGAATCCCCTCAAATGTCTAAGCTAGCTCTCAGTTTTGCTTCCATGGAGTTGGAAGACTTTCTAGGGGCCCTCTGTTTATCTGTTTTTGTGTTTCTCTGTTTTGTTCTGTGGACTTACTGGACGGACATTATGGGACAGACTCAGACTACTCCTCTAAATATTATGATTGATCACTTTAAGGATGTGAGGGGAAGAGCTAACAACCTCAGTGTGGAAGTCCAAAAGGGTCGGTTGCAGTTTTTTTGTTCTAGCAAGTGGCCAACTTTCAATGTCGGATGGCCACCAGAGGGGACCTTCGACCTCCCTACCATCCACCGAGTCAGGAGTATCATCTCTCGGCCTAAGACGGGCCATCTTGATCAGCTCCCTTACATTATCACTTGGCAGGACCTTGTAGAAGACCCACCCTCTTGGCTTAAGCCCTTCCTAGCCCCACTCCCTCCGAAGCTAAAACCCATTCTTGCTTTGCAGGGGACAAAGAAGAAGAAAAGTCTTACCCAGCCTTCAGCACCCCTCTACCCTGTCCTACAGGGGGATACTGAAGAAGAATTAATTTTTCCTCCCCCGTATAACCCCTCTAGGATGCTGGAAGAACACCATCCTCCCCCTCCGGGGGAGGCAGACGCTGTTCCCAGAGCGGGAGGCGGAAACGCTCCAGTGGGAAGCCCGCCCTTTACCAGACAAAGGGCTCAGAGGGAGCAATCCGCCTCCACCACCGACTCCACTATTCTGCCCCTACGAGCCACCGGACCCCCAGACGCGGAGGGGAATCAGCCCCATCACTCTATTGGCCTTTCACCACTAGTGACCTCTACAATTGGAAAGCTCAGAATCCTAAGTTTTCCGAGAAACCGGCAGGGCTTATTTATTTATTAGACTCTGTTCTTTTTACCCATCAGCCCATGTGGGACGATTGCCAGCAGCTTTTGCAGGTCCTGTTCACGACTGAAGAAAGAGAAAGAATCCTCAATGGGGCCCGAAAACTAGTTCTGGGAGCAGACGGGAATCCCACGACCAACCAGGCTCAGATAGATGCCTCCTTCCCCTTAACTCGGCCCCAGTGGGATTTCAACATGGCAGAAGGTAAGGAGAGGCTCCGGGTCTACCGCCAGACTCTAATGGGGGGGGTCTCCGAATGGCTGCTAGAAAGCCAACCAATTTGGCCAAGGTAGGAAATGTACAACAGGGAAAAGATGAATCTCCGGCTGCGTTTTTAGAACGGATCATGGAGGCATTCCGTACCTATACCCCCATGGATCCAGAGGCTCCGGAAAGCAAGGCAGCTGTTATCATGGCCTTTGTAAACCAATCGGCCATAGACATTAGGAGAAAATTACAGAAAATAGATAGACTAGGAGAAAAAAGTCTGCAGGAGTTACTGGTGGTAGCCGAAAAGGTATATAATAACCGGGAGCCTCCTGAGGACAAGCAGGCTCGCGCCATGGCGGCTGCCAGCAGTAAGCAGACTCGAGACCTGGCCAGAATACTACTAGCTACCACTGCTGACTTCCCTGAGGAACGAGACCGCCGTCTCCGGCAGCTGGCAGATGATGCAAGAAAAGGTAAAGGAACCACCAAGGGGGGGAAGCAGAGGCTGCAGAAGGATCAGTGCACATACTGCAAGGAGATAGGGCATTGGGCCCAAGATTGTCCAAAAAGGGCCGGCAGGAAGGGAAGCAAGACTGATCGAGTAAAAGTCCTAGAGCTAGATGAACTAAGTGATTAGGGGAGTCGGGGTTCGGACCCTCTCCCCGAGCCCAGGGTAACTCATAAAGTGGAGGGGACCCCTATTGACTTCCTTGTCGACACCAGAGCACAACATTCGGTCCTCCGCACCCCACAAGGAAAACTAGCTAGCAAGAAGTCCTGGGTACAAGGGGCAACTGGTATGAGCCAGTATTCATGGACTACCCGAAGAACAGTAGATTTGGGAACGGGCCAGGTATCCCACTCCTTTGTGGTAATAACAGAATGCCCCTACCCGCTGTTAGGACGGGACTTACTGACCAAGATTGGAGCTCAGATAACTTTCAGACAAGGGGGCCTCAGGTCACCGATGGCAAGGGCCACCCCATCCAGGTCCTGACCATGAAACTGGAGGATGAATACCTCCTCCACCAGGAGGCGCTCCCGAGAGAGAATAATATAGACAGATGGCTACAAGAATTCCCCTCGGTTTGGGCAGAGACGGGGGGGATGGGACTAGCCGCTCACAGGACCCCAGTCCTGGTAGAGCTCAAGCCAGGAGAGAGTCCGGTAAGGATCAAACAATACCCCATGTCTCAGGAGGCCTGGAAGGGGATCCAGCCACACATCCGGAGACTACGAAGCCTAGGGGTACTAGTTCCTTGCCAGTCTGCCTGGAACACCCCCTTACTGCTGGTCAAAAAGCCTCACACAAATGACTACCGACTGGTACAAGACCTCCGGGAAGTAAATAAGAGGGTCGCGGACATACACCCAACTGTTCCCAACCCATATACTCTCTTGAGCTCCTTGGCGCCCTCCAGGATCTGGTATACTGTACTAGATTTAAAGGACGCCTTCTTCAGTCTGCTGCTGGCACCCCAGAGCCAACCCTTGTTCACCCTTGAGTGGCATGATCCGGAGGAGGGCTACAGTGGGCAACTCACCTGGACACGGCTACCTCAGGGATTCAAAAATTCACCCACCATCTTTGATTAGGCACTACACGAGGACTTGGGTGAGTACAGAAGGGAGCACCCTGGCCTCACCCTTCTACAGTACATAGATGACATCCTGATTGCTGCCGACATGGCCAAAGACTGTGAGCGAGGGACCCAGGACCTGCTGGCTACCCTGGGGGCCTTAGGGTACCAGGCATCCAGGAAGAAGGCTCAGATATGCAGGGAGAGGGTAAGTTACCTGGGATATATCCTGGAGGGCGGACAGCGGCGGTTACCAGATGCCAGAAAAGAAACCGTCCTAAAGATCCCTACTCCCACCTCCCGAAGAGAAGTGAGGGAATTCCTAGGATCAGCCGGCTACTGCCGCCTCTGGGTCCAGGTTTTGCTTAGATCACCAGGCCCCTATATGAAGCTACCAAAGAGGGGAAAACATTTAAATGGGCTGAAAAAGAAGAAACTGCATTTAATTAGTTAAAAAAGGCCCTCCTAAGTGCCCCAGCCCTGGGCCTACCAGACATTACGAAGCCCTTCCACCTCTTTGTAGACGAACATAAGGGAATAGCAAAAGGGGTTCTAACTCAAGCCTTAGGCCCCTGGAACCACCCAGTGGCTTACCTGTCTAAGAAACTAGACCCAGTGGCTGCCGGCTGGCCGCCATGCCTAAGAATTATTGCAGCGACAGCACTTCTAGTCAAGGATGCAGACAAACTGACCCTAGGACAGGAGATCTGGATCACGACCCCCCACGCCATTGAAGGAGTCCTGAAACAGCCTCCGGATAGATGGATGAGCAATACACATATGACTCATTACCAGAGCCTCCTACTCAACCCTCCACGAGTGCGGTTCCACCCCAGTGCAGCCCTCAATCCTGCAACCCTGCTGCCTGACCCTGACCTAGGTGCTCCACTACATGACTGTGCAGGAATCCTGGAACAAGTACATGGATTCCGGACCTGACCGACCGGCCCCTCCCCGATGCCGAGGCTACTTGGTTCACTGATGGCAGCAGCTTTGTGCGAGACGGACACAGGTATGCGGGTGCAGCGGTGGTCACTGAAACGGACGCCATATGTGCAGAGGCTCTACCCTCCGGAATGTCAGCCCAGTGAGCAGAGCTCATAGCCCTCACCAAGGCGCTGATGCTGGGAGCTGGAAAACGGCTTAACATCTACACAGACAGCCGTTATGCATTTGCTACAGCTCATATTCATGGGGCAATTTATCAGGAGAGGGGGTTACTGATGGCAGAAGGACGGACTATAAAAAATAAGCAGGAGATACTTAAACCTGCTTACGGCCTTATGGCTTCCTGCCAAGCTAGCCATTATCCACTGCCAAGGGCACCAAAAAGCTGATAACCCAGTAGCTAGAGGTAATTGAAAGGCTGACCAGGCAGCCAAGGCAGTAGCCCTTACTCCAGTCCCCACCATGACCATACAACTACCGGACCCAGGAGACCCAGTTTTATCAGACCAGCCCAAATACTCCCAGGAGGAGTTACAGCGGATCATTCAAAATTAGTGACACCCTTTGGCCACCTTATAATGAATTGCTGTTACTCCTGGAGATATCTAGAAGATCCAACCGAGTTGGAATTGGAAACCTCCTATCAGTAAAAGGATTGTCTCTTTTTCACACAATACTTAAAGAATCTTGTCACTCAAGGCTAATGGAAACTCTGAGGACTATCTCCATAAGAACATTATTTGCATATAAAAGCACAAAGGCCATCTTCCTTTTATCCTTAAAATTGCATATACCCCGGGGGCCCTGGCTAGCTAAGTTCAGTAGAGCATATGAATCTTTGATCTCCTGTTTGTAAATTCAAGCCCCACCTTGAGTATAGACATTACATAAAAATAAAATTAAAAACAAAACAAAACTGTGAGGCCCCTGGGTAGCTCAGTCAGTTAAGCATCTGAGTCTTGGTTTCAGCTCAGCTTGTGATTTCACAGTTTGTGAGACAGAGCCACATATTGGGCTTTCACTGATGGCATGGAGTCTGCTTGAGATTCTCCCTCTCTCTCTCTCTGTCTCTGTCTCTCTCTCTCTCTCTCTCTCTCTGTCTCCTTCTATTCTGCCCCTCCCCTGCTCATTCTCTCTTGCTCTATTTCTCTCAAAATAAATAATCTTAAAATTTTTTCTGAATAAAAAAGAAGGCATATGCCACAATCTATTGTTTATTTTAAAGAATTTACCTTTGTTTACTTTGAGAGAGAGAGAGAGAGAGAGCGCGTTCATACACAACTGGGGGGAGGATCAGAGAGTGAGGGAAACAGAGAGAATCCCAAGAACGCTCTGCACTATTAGCACAGAGCCCAATGTGGGGCTCGAAACTACAAACCCTGAGATCATTACCTGAGCCAAAATCAAGAGTTGGAGGCTTAACTGACTAAGCTATTCACATGCTCCTCTATTATTTATTTTAAAATGATCTTCTCATTCAGTCAGTGCTCTAGAGTTTTAAACTATATGGACAATAATGCAAGTAAAAATATTCTAGACTTAGTCATTATATAATATTTAATGTACCTTACTTCCTACAATATTCTTTGGAAAATAATTTATGATATTGCTAATGTAATATTTTCCATTTAAATTTCAATAGTTTTTTTTAATGCATTTGACTTCCATTTAGTGCTTAATCCTTTTATACTTAGGAATTATAATATTATAATTTATGTATATATAAATGACCAATAGATAAAAAGGTGCTCAACATCACTCATCATGAGGGAAATGCAAATCAAAACTGCAATGAGAGATCACCTCACACTGGTCAGAATGGCTAAAATCACAAACACAGGAAACAACAGGTGTTGGTAAGGATGTGAAGAAAGGGAAACCCTCTTGCACTGTTTGCTCCTGGGAATGCAAACTGGTACATCTGCTCTGGAAAACAGTATGGAGTTTCCGCAGAAAGTTAAAAATAGAACTACCCTACAATTCAGTAATTATACCACTAGGTATTTATGCAAAGATTACAAAAATACTAATTCGAAGGGATATATGCACCCCAATGTTTATAGCAACATTTTCTACAATAGCCAAATTATGGGAAAAGCCCAACTGTCTACCAACTGTTGAATGAATAAAGAAGAAGTGGTATATGTATAGAATGGAATATTCCTCAACAGTGAAAAAGAATGAAGTCAGCGCACCTGGGTGTCTCAATGAGTTAAGCATCTAACTTTGGCTCAGGTCACCATCTCACAATTCCTGAGCTTGAGCCTGCATCAGGCTCTCTGTTGTCAGCACCCTCTATCCCTCTCTCTCTCTCTCTCTGTCCCTCCACTGCTCATGTTCTCCCTCTGTCAAAAATAAACATTAAGAAAAAAATAATGAAATATTTCCATTTGCAATGATATAGATGGACCTAGAGAGTATAATGCTAGGTGAAACAAGTCAGAGAAAGACAAATACCACATGATTTCATTCATAGTGGAATTTAAGAAACAAAACAAGAAAACAAAGGGAAAAAATAAGAAAGAGAGACAAAGCAAGAAATAGACTCTTAACTGTAGACAACAAACTGATGGTTACCAGAGGGGAGGTGGGTGGATGGAGGGATTGGTGAAATAGATGATGGGGATTAAGGAGTACACTTGAAATGAGCATTGGATGATGTATGGAAGTGTTGAATCACTATATTGTACACCTGAAACTAATATTACACTGTGTTAACTAATTGTAAATTAAATTAAAAAATCTCATTACTAATAATGTGCAGATGGAACAGGACACAGATTCAGAGATTTCTGGAGTATCTTCTGAGAATTTAAAGTGAGGACATAAGCAGAATGAAAGAAAAATATTTATGCATAAAATATCCTTTGCCCCCTTAAAGAAAACAATGTAACAATATAACTTATTACCTCCTTTATTCAATTTTACTTGAAAACATGTATTTTTCTCCTGTGGCAGAGACTGATTACTAACATAAAAAGTATCACATGGACTTTGACCTCGTGCTCACTATTCCATAGGAAAAGAAATGTTGGACCCATCTTGAAAAAAAATTCACATATGCGTTTTATAGGAAATTGTGTGGCAGCCCCACGGAAGGTTGTCTGGGGTTGGCCATGGCCCTGGGCTTCTTCTGTCACCCAAGGCTCAAACAGATAAGTTGCCACACTCATGAGGGGACACCCACTTGACAGGGTCCCTACAGCTTCCCTAAGCCACTGTCAATTCAGGCCCTGTGTACCTACAAATATTCCTCATCCCCCTAGATCAAGAGCCCTTTCTCTTTCCAGAACACTGCTTGAATTTTCTGTGACATTTTTGAAAGTTTGATATTAAACCTATGATGCCTACATTGTGTTCTTCTGTCAACCAATGGGAAGGAAGGAAGAACAGAAGAATGAACAATGGGAGGGGAAAAGAGAGGAGGAGAGGAGAAGACAAAACAAGGGAGACTCTGGGAAAGGGTTCTCAATGTGGAGGAAGGTGATACAGATAGGGAATGGAGGAAGGCAAATCAAACCCTGTGTGACTAAATTGGAATTGCAAGTATCATTATAATTACATGTGAAAAATACATGCACACACAGTTTTTATGGATCTATATATCTATACACAGATCCTCCACAACTTATGATGGGGTTATGTTCTGATAAGCCTGAGTTGAAAATATTAAAAGTCAAAAATGTTTAATACACCTAACCTACCAAACATCGTAGCTTAGCCTAGCCTACCTTAAATGTGTTCAGAAATCTTACATTAGCCTACAGTTGGGCAAAATCAAACACAAAGGCTATCTTATAATAAAGTGTTGAATATCCCATGCAATTTATTGAATACTGTACTGAAAGTGAAAAATATAATGGTTGCATGGGCACAGACTGCATGGCTGACTGGTAGCTGTGGCACCTTGCTATTGTCCAGCATCAAGAAAGAGTATCATGCCTCAGATCACTAGCCTGAGAAAACATAAAAAAAAAAATTAAATTTGCAGTATTTCTCTCTTGGGTCCTTGCTTCCAAGATGACCAAGAAAAGAAGAAATAATGGCCATGTTGCAAAAAGGGTCACATGTAGCCTATTTGTGGCACCAGCTATGGCCACTGCATGCCCAAGGACAGGGCCATTAAGAAGTTCCTTTTATGTGGGTGGCTCTGTCAGCTCAGGTCATGATCTCATGGTTCATGACTTCCAGCCCCAGATCAGGCTGTCCGCGCATAGCCCACTTCAAATCCTGTATCTTCCTCTCTTCCCCTCCCCTGCTCACACACACTCTCTCAAAAAGAAAAAAAAAAAAAACATTAAAACAAAAAAAGTTCCTTTTATTCAGAACATAGTAGAGGCCACCACTGCCAGGGCCATTTCCAAAGTGAGTATCTTAGTTGCCTATGTGCTTCCCAAGCTGTATGTGAAGCTACATTACTGTGGGAGTTGTGCCATTCACAGCAAAATGGTCAGGAATTGCTCTGGTGAAGCACAAAAAGACCAAACACCCCTACCCAGATTAAAATTTTCTTTTCTATTTTTCTTTTAGAGAGGGAGAGAGAGAATGTGTGTATGCATGGGAGAGGGGCAGAGAAAGAGAGAGGAAAGAATCTTAAGCAGACTCCATGCTCAGCCCAGATCTGGCATGGAGTTCCATCCCACAAACCATGAGATCATGACCTGAGCCAAAATCAAGGGTTAGATGCTCAGCCAACTGAGCCTCCCAAACATCCCCAAACCCTACATTTAGACCAGCTGGTGCTTCCCCACAACCTCCACTGAAGTCCATGTAAGGGAGTAAGTCCTTAAGTACTGAAGAGAAATTTTTCTCTGGAACAAACAAACAAACAAACACGGAGTTTATACTTTAAAAAAATTTGAAGCATGATTTCTACGAAATGAGTATTGCATTTGCACCATTGTAAAGCTGAAAAATCATAACTTGAACCATTATAAATTGGGGAATAGTTATATAGAACTACATATTTTTTTAAGTTTATTTATTTGGAGAGAGAGAGAGCACAAGTGAGGAAGAGGCAGAGAGAGAGAGGGAGAGAGAAAATCCCAAGCAGGCTTCACACTGTCCATGCAGGGCCTGTTACAGGGCTCTATCTATCTCATGAACCATGAGCTGAAATCAAGAGTCAACTGAGCCACTCAGGTGCCCCAATATCTATACTTTTTTTATCTGAAAGGACCTAAAATCAATTTTAATAGCACCAAGACCTTGATTTCTAAACACCTTTCCCCTATGCCTATTTTTAATTTATGAATTTGAATGGTTAATATATTCACATGTTGAAAAGTCATAATGTACAAAATGACATGTAATGGCAAGTCTGCCTTCCACCCCTGATGACCATATAGCTGTATCTGTCTGGTGAAGACTCAGTTTACAACCACTGTCCTGGCATGATGATGAATAGTTCCTTCTTCCTCTCAGAAGTATGTTATTTTGGATAAGTTATATAGACACTCTAGTTGGATCCCTCTTCCTTTGCCATGCTGCCACTCTAAGACATACAGAATCACCTGTGTTATCAGTGTCTATGTATACTTCTGGAAGAATTTTATGCATATATAAGTAAATACATACATATATATATATATATATATATATATATATATATATATTAAAGAAATGGCTACTGTTAACTTTATTTTGAAGCAAATTTACATAGTATATAGCAATGGCAACTCACTAATTTTAAATATTTTGCCATATTTGGTTTGTCATGTTTTGAGCTACCATCATTTTCACCTGGATTGTAGTTTCCAGCCCCTTCCTTTCTCAACCTTTTAAATTATTTGGGAAAATTAATACACAAAAGAAGACTCCAAGAGGATAATATTGAAAACTTTATGGAGTAGGACACTGGCAGAAATGATAGAAGAGGAAAGGGAGTGTTAAAGCAGTAGAGTGGGGGGTGGGGGCGCATAAGGAAGGCTTGCAATCCTAATTTTGAGAATCAAAGAATTACAAAAGCATCTATGTACCTCCTGACTTATCTGTGATTGACATAAAACACTGAAAATATCCTTTCTCCCAGCAGCCCTTTATAAACTTAAGGACTAACACATACACCATGGTAGCATAGGCCTAAATAAATAAATAAATGACTGAAATTTTAACTTTTCCTACCTCACTCCTGAATAACTTCAGTGCAAGCCTTCATACACAATTCCGTGTAAGTCAGTAAAAGGAATAATCATGTGGATTTTTCCCTTATCATGTTCACAGTCCAATAAAGAATTAGAACTATTTAATGGAATTAAAATTTTTTTCTTGTTTATTTATTTTTGAGAGAGAGAGAGTGAGCAAGCTAGCAAGTGAGCAAGCACAAGCAGGGGACAGGCAGAGAGAGAGGGAGAGGGAGAAACAGAATCCAAATCAGGCTCCAGGCTCCAAGCTGTCAGCACAGAGCCCAATGTGGGTCTTGAACCCATGAACCGTGAGATCATGACCTAAGCTGAAGTCAGACTCTTAGGTCCAGTGGTGACTAAACCACACTGAAATTTGAATTTCAGTAGTAAGAAAATAACTACAGATAAACAAGAGGTCTTAGTCCCTCATTCCCCACCCAAACCTCTAGCTAGACATGCACATATCTATTCACAATATCCATTTATCACTTTTCACATTGCTGAATATAAGAATCTGGTTTACTCCTACTTTTAAGTGTAAGGATCTAAGGATATACACACTTAAAAGTTCATGGCAGTAGTGTTGGTGATAATTGATCACTACACATGACTCAGACAATCATCAGGTATAGAAGGGCCCTATCTATTGTGGATTTTTTTGTATACCATATAAAATGGTATCACTCATACATATGTACATATATTTAATGTACACAAGTATGCACAAGTGTTAGTATTAGATATACAGTAGTGATAGACATAGAGATTAATAGAATTATCTGGAGATGAAAATGAACAACTGGAACTACATACAGCATAGATAAACATTGAAAACATAACACAGCCATATTCTGGAGATACTGTGGGTTCAGTTCCAGAATACTGAAATAAAGTGACTATTGCAACAAAGTGAGTCAAATTAATTTTTTGGTTTTCCAGTGCATATACAAGTTATGTTTACACTCTACCGCGCTAATGTAGTTTATTATGTGTGCAATAGCATTATGTCTTAAAAAAAAAAAAAAGAACATACCTTATTTTAAACATACTTTATTGCTAAAAAATGCTACCCATTATCTTAGCTTTTGGTGAATCATGATCACTGTTATAAATCTTTATAATAAATAAATTTAAAAGTTTAAAATATTGTGGATGTGACACAGAGACATGAAATAAGCAAGTGCTGTCAGAAAATGGCACAGGTACACTTGGTTAATTCAGGATTGTTGTAAACATTCATACTGTAAAAAAATGCAATATTTGGGGCTCCTGGCTGGCTTAGTCAGAAGAGCATGTGACTCTTGATCTTGGCATTGTGAGTTCAAGCTCCAGGGATGTAGATTACTAAAAACAAACAAATAAATAAAAAAGGGGCACCTGGGTGGCTCAGTTGGTTAAGCGTCCAACTCTTGATTTTGGCTCAGGTCATGATCTCATGGTTCATGAATTTGAGCCCCACGTCAGGCTCTGCACTGTCAAATTTTCTCTCCCCCTCTCTTTGCCCCTCCCCAGCTTACATACTCTCTCTCAAAACAAACAAACAAACATTTAAAAATAAATAAATAAAATAAACTTTTAAAAAATGTAGTGTCTGTGAGGCACAATAAAATGTAGTATACTTATATTAAGCTAAAAACAAACCAATAAAACAGGCAGTTAAGAGCAAGTAAACTCTATAAACTGTATAGCTTATATATGTAATCACAAGGGATAAAACTATAAAGAGCAGCTTGGAGGATTCATCTCCATTGGAAGATGACATCAAGATTGGGAAGGGAAGGAGGAAGAAGGTGATAAATCTTTTTATGAGGAGAAATTTCCCTACATGTACCACAATTGTTAATGTTTTAACAAATGTGTTCTAAATAGTCTTGGAAATTTCCTAGTCCTCATAAGAAGTATCAGAGAAGTTTTGCTGAAAAATCTTGCTTTGCATTTATATCATTTTTTTTACTGTTTCATACTATATGCAGATCTTCAATAAATGCTGTAAATTGTTCCTCCCCACCCTGCAAAAACAAAAACAAAAACAAAAAAGAAGGGATACCCATAGATGCTCAACGTCGGCCCTCATCAGGGAAATACAAATCAAAACCACACTCAGATACCACCTCACGCCAGTCAGAGTGGCCAAAATGAACAAATCAGGAGACTATAGATGCTGGCGAGGATGTGGAGAAACAGGAACCCTCTTGCACTGTTGGTGGGAATTCAAACTGGTGCAGCCGCTCTGGAAAACAGTGTGGAGGTTCCTCAAAAAATTAAAAATAGACCTACCCTATGACCCAGCAGTAGCACTGCTAGGAATTTACCCAAGGGATACAGGAGTACTGATGCATAGGGGCACTTGTACCCCAATGTTTATAGCAGCACTTTCAACAATAGCCAAATTATGGAAAGAGCCTAAATGTCCACCAACTGATGAATAAAGAAATTGTGGTTTATATACACAATGGAGTACTACTCAGCAATGAGAAAGAATGAAATATGGCCCTTTGTAGCTACGTGTATGGAACTGGAGAGTGTTATGCTAAGTGAAATAAGCCATACAGAGAAAGACAGATACCATATGTGTTCACTCTTATGTGGATCCTGAGAAACTTAACAGGAACCCATGGGGGAGGGGAAGGAAAAAAAAAAAAAGAGGTTAAAGTGGGAGAGAGCCAAAGCATAAGAGACTCTTAAAAATTGAGAACAAACTGAGGGCTGATGGGGGGTGGGTGATGGGTATTGAGGAGGGCACCTTTTGGGATGAGCACTGGGTGTTGTATGGAAACTAATTTGACAATACATTTCATATATTTAAAAAAAAAAAAGAAGGGATACCCAATAGTTATGAGAAAGCCAGGGATCTTCCTTCACTTGGTTATGAGCCTGAATAAGCCTCTATGATATTTTTACCTTTAAAATGGAATATTCTATGGAAAGCAAGAAGAACACTGGCCAATAAAGAAAAGTATTCTATAGACACTGGCTGATAGTGGTTATATTCACATCATCTGTTAAATGCAACGCCTGACAATCCTAGGTTCTGTTCAAAAGCAAAATTGTTTTAATGGACGAAAGAGAACTGTGTGAGTTGGCCTGAATGGCTGTCCCCTTTTCTGCACTGGCCACTTAGAAATGCAAAGCACGAAGCAAGTCTTGAACCCTCCTTCTGACATGCTGACAGGACCAGGGCAGAACATAAACGTCGTTTACCAAGTCCTAGGCTGTTCACTTACCTTGGCATTCAACTCATATTTCTGGCTGGAGCTCTTTAACCATGGCATGACTTGGAGAAATTGACCCTGCTTGTTGCCTGTTGCAATAAACACCATGCCTTAAGATTCTACATCAAGTTACTCTCTCACTCCCTTACCTGGAAACTTAGCTGGGTTCTCCTCAGACTAATAGAAAAAAGACTCTTCTTGAGTGCAAATAGAAGTGATTCCCAGCTTGCTTTGGAGCAATACTTTCTGGAAGGGGCTACAACTCCTCTAGGATCAGTGTTTTTAAAGCATATAAAAACATTCACCTGCTTCTTTTTAATTCCCCATATAAGCCTCAGGGAAAAACTCTGATCACCTGCTAATGTCAATCTTCTTAAACATGGCTGCATCAGGAACCTTCACAAGCTGAACTTGTAGTTCCAGTTCTGTTGACTTTGGATCACATCCAGTCCTGCACTAAGGCAATCCTGTCAGAAGAGACTAATAGTTGACAGTTGTAATACTGTAACTGTCTTTGCATCTATGCCAATCCAAGAATTTGTGAATGTCCTCACCAGCCAACTTGTGGGATGTGTCTGCTGTCAGTTAGAAGCTGTTCTGAGATAGGAAGGGAAGATAGTATACCTTTAGGGCATGCTTGTTAAATCCCTACTTGGAAGGGTGCCACACCTGGGTAATACTCCCAAACAAATCTTAAACAGCAGCTGACTTACAACATAACCACAAAGCATTAGCTATCTAAATGCTCTCTGAGCTGAGCTCTGCTTCAGGGACGTGAGCTTTGGAGGAGAGCCTGGTCCAGTGCTTTTCAAACTATAAGGAGCATAGGAATCGCTGGAGACAATATTACCATTTGGATTCTGATTCAGTAGGTCTGGGATGAGAACTCAGATTTGCATTTCTAACAAGACTCCAGCTGATGCCAATGGTGTTTGTTCACTTAGAGTAACAAAGGTTTCGGGGCTCCTGGGTGGCTCAGTCGGTTGAGCGCCGACTTCGGCTCAGGTCACGATCTCGCTGTCCGTGAGTTCGAGCCCCGCATTGGGCCCCTGTGCTGACAGCTCACAGCCCGGAGCCTGTTTCAGATTCTGTGTCTCCCTCTCTCTGACCCTCCCCCGTTCATGCTCTGTGTCTGTCTCAAAAATAAAATAAACGTTAAAAAAAAAATTAAAAAAAAGAAGAGTAACAAAGGTTTAGCATCCTGCTTAAGGTTGTACTTGTCAGGGACATGTATGTTGATAGAATCCTAATTTTTTTTTTTATTTTCTTTTAACGTTTATTTATTTTTGAGACAGAGAGAGACAGAGCATGAACAGGGGAGGGGCAGAGAGAGAGGGAGACACAGAATCTGAAACAAGCTGCAGGCTCTGAGCAGTCAGCACAGAGCCCCACGCGGGGCTCAAACTCACGGACCGTGAGATCATGACCTGAGCCAAAGTCGGACGCTTAACCGACCAAGCCACCCAGGCGCCCGGATAGAATCCTAATTTTAACTAAACTTATGTGGGATCTTGAACAAGTCCTTTCCCTCCACAGGTGAGTTTATGACTAACCCCCCTCCCACATTTGCCTTGATAAAGTTTGAGTTTAAAGCACTCATTTACATATTAGACTGAGCTTCAGTTCTGCACTCTCATATTTGGTACATTTCAGTGATTTTCTCTATCCCAGTTAGTGAACCTTCAGTTGTACTGCTTACACTATCATTTCTCTCAGAGTGTGGTCCTCAGATCAATCCTGGCACTTGTAAGAAACAAATTCTCACGCCCCAAAGCAGACCTAGTAAATTAGAAACCTGGGCGGGGGGGGGGGGGGGGGGGGGGGGGGTTTCACCCTGTGTCTTAACAAGTCCTCAGATTATGCTCATGAACACTCAAGTAGGAGAACCATTGCCTTTGCCAGAGGGATATAGCAGAGTCAAGCAGAACCACTGGAAAAAACAAAATATCCAAAAATGAGGAAAGAGCTAAATTATGAGGTCAAATTATAATTGAGATAATTACTTTATTGATATGAAAAATGTTTCTGATATTAAGAAAAATTTTCTAAGGATCTCTAACTGATACAGGAGGTGGTGAACTAGACAGGGTATGCATACAAGTAGAGGGTAAAGAGTGAGAAGCTAAAGATGTAAGATTTCTACTCACATAAGAGAAATTACCTTCAGTGACTGGATAAAGGGGCAGCAAATTCTAAGACAGCTTCATATAGGCTGAAGTTGAGAATTACAAAGAGAAAAGCTGTATCATATTGTTCAAAATACAAGTATATGAATCTGAAGATAATGCATAAATATGATTTGTATCCCTTGGAAAGGGGAGATACATATGGGAGAGAGGGAACATTTTATTAAAAACTTGATATCCAGGGTGCCTGGCTGGCTCAGTTGGTAGAGCGTGTGACTCTTGATATTGGGGTTGTGAGTTTGAGCCCCACATTGGGTGTAGAGATTACTTTAAAAAACTCACAAAACTTGATTTCCTGCATACACACACACACACACACACAAAACTGAAACAAACAAATATATACTGATATGTTGTGTAATACCCACATAATCTTTTAAGATTAAAGCAAGTGGCACTTTGGCAAATTTGCTCCAAGAAGCCCCTATTTCTGCCCTATGTGAGGAGACAGACTTCATAGAAAAGTGATAGAGTGATGAAATCAAATGAAAACTGAGTATTTCTTATAATCGGAGTCTTATTAACCTAAAAACAAAATTAATTCTATCATCACTTACTGAAAAATATCCCAAACATTTTGAGAAATATATTAAGAACCAAACCAAAAAAATTGTTTTGAAAGGAAGGCACCTAAACAAATTTGCTCTCAGATGATTTCTGTAGCCATAGAATTAATGCAAAAATATTTTCATATTGTTTTGTGTAAAATTCAAAGCTGTCTTTAGGCCACATTTGTAAAGCTAAAACTAAATGAAAAAGATAAAAGATAAATGGGTAAAATTAGATCATTTAAAGTGTGTATTATATAGAGGACCTCTTTGGAGTGTCGCTGCAAATTCATGTTTAAAAATTTTTTTAACATTTATTTATTATTGAGAGACAGAGTGTGAGCAGGGGAGGGGTAGAGAGAGGGGAGACAAAGAATCTGAAGTAGGCTCCAGGCTCTGAGCTGTCAGTACATAGCCCGACTTGGGTCTCAAACTCACTAACTGTGAGAACACGGCCTGAGCTGAAGTCAGTCGCCTAACCAACTGAGCCACCCAGGCACCCCTGCAAGCTTATGTTTTAAAAATCTAAATCCTAAACATAATGACGAAAGCACAAAAACACACAAATATGAAACAGGTAGGTTTCCCAGGGTTGCAGAAAGGAAAAGAGGCAGTGGAAGAGCACAGAAGCAGGCAGGATTGACCCCCATGGGCCTCCAACAGCTAAGTCACCTTCCTGCAGTGCTCAGGGATAGGGGGCGGAGACCAGCTGGCTGTGCAGGCTTTTTTCCTCAGGCAGATTGTCCTGGAATGGTTTGCTGAAAACAATGTGCATCACAAGAGCTTAGTAGTGGAACCCCTAGAGAAACTTTTAGTAATATTTTATAATATAATGATTTGTATAATAATCATAACTTTTAAATTATTTTAATATTCAAAATAGGCTACATTGGTCTGAAAAAAAAAACTTCAAAATTACTACTTAAGTTCATTCCCTCAAGATGCTCTGAAGTACAAGTTTTAAGTAATTAAGAGAACATAACACCACCATACAACATATGTTCCTTTAAAAAGTGTTTGATTCAGAGAAATTAAATCATTGACAAAAAAAAGGACACCATATTTTTTCAAATGAAATTATCCTTCATTTTTATACATTCCTATTTTTCAGAGATTTGTTACCTTAAAAAATGTGCTCTTAATTAAAATTTCGATCTTGGCATATATTACATACTGAACAAATACATGCTGCTACTGACTAAATTTACAATATTAACATTATATGACCTATATAATACATATGCACACATACAATGAAGCACATATAGAAGCACGAGTTGTATTTCTTCAGTGGATATCTGAATAGAAAGAAACCAAAATGCGATGTTGCAAGGTGTAACTGCACCACAACTCAGAACACTGAGGTGGACTTTTATTTACCAATTTTTGAATTGATTATTGTTTCAATTTCTTACATTAGCACACATTCCTTCTTTTTTTTATTTAATGGTTATTTTTATTTTTGAGAGAGACAGAAAATGAATGAGGGAAAGGCAGAGAGAGAGAGGGAGACACAGAAGCAGACTCCAGGCTCTGAACTGTCAGCACAGAGCCCAATGCTGGGCTCAAACCCACAAACTGCGAGATCACAACCTGAACCAAAGTCAGACACTCAACCGACTGAGCCACCCAGGTGCCCTAGCACATTCCTTCTTAAAAAAATAAAGTCAACATGGCTTTATATATAAAGTAAGATTATATATATATGTATGTATATATACGTATATATACATACATATATATATATATAATCTTTATATATATATATACGTATATATATAATCTTATATATATGTATATATATAGTCTTATATATATGTATATATATATATATATAATTAAAAAAAAACCCTGGTAATAATTGAGGTCCATTGGACAATAATGTTAAGGCAGAAAAGTGAGTTCCAGTGCAAGCTGGTGAGAGGAAGGAAAGGGAGAAGTGATGCATTCAGTAAGGGTGAAAATAAACAAAGTTCAGTAGCTACTTTTAAGAGAATTCAGAGTTACTTATTTCAAAAATTTGCAGAACACACAAAAAATTGTCAAAGAACATTTTTAAAAGTCAAAATTTTGTTATTTTTAACAGAAATCTTGAAAGATAGATGAAATTTTGTCCTAGTCAAGCAAATGTTCTTGAGTTAATTTGATTTTTTTTTTTTTTTAAGGAAAGTACCAAAGAATGCAAGACAAAACCTAAAATTTCACTTTAGTAAATATGGTATTCCCATTTAAAGAAATGAATGAAGCATAATAGCTTCAATATAATTTTAAAAGTATTTGAAAATTCAGACCAATGGAATTAGATAAAAGAGAAGTAAAAACATAAATGTTTCTAAGTCACGTTTTACAGACGATTATCATAAAACAAAAATTCTATGGACCTAAAAACACCACTTTATTTTTCTGTAGCCATAGAATTAATTTTTGGAGGCTAATAACCTCCATATGCATAAATTCCAAAATCAAAACACAAGAATAACCGCTTCTTCCCTCCCCCTCCCCCCTTATAGATGGTCTTTTTCTCCATGGAGTAAACTACTGATGGAAATTCCCCTAAGGTAAGAATACAACAGATGCCAGGAAGACAGAAGTGAGGAGGCGGAAGGAAGTCACGTGGGACGCCTCTCCCCTATGCAATACAGCTGCTCATGGGATCCTCCCTTGTGGGCCACTGCCCTCCCTTCCATTCTGGACCATCCCTGGTGCCCTGCGAGAAACTCTACAGGGTGGAAAGGTGGCGCGTTTTCTGCTGGAGGTCCCAGTCCTGGCACACTGGTGGAACCTGGAACAACAAACTTCTGGACTCTGGGATTTGGGAAAATGGCTGCATTGTTTCTGGTTTCCCACTATCGGCTTCCCTGTAGATGGTCCACAAGTAAGATTTTCTGATTAATACAGAAAATTCAAAATTGGCATACCATAAAATTTAATCTTCCAGAGAAGCATTATAAAATTTATTTTAATGTTTATTTATTTTGAAGGAAAGAGAAGCACGTGACCAGGTGAGAGGCAGAAAGAGAGGACAGAATCTTAGGACAGCTCCAGGCTCTGAGGTGTCAGCACAGAGCTGAACATAGGGATCAAACTCAGGAGCTGTGAGATGACCTGAGCTGAAGTCCGATACTTAACCGACCAAACCACCCAGGGGTGCCCCAGAAAAAGCATTAGAAATCAAAACGCAATATGTAGCAACATTCTATCACGAAACCACAGACTTCAAGACAGTTTTGTCCTGTTTTAAAATTTCAAATTCTCGGTAAATTGACTTGATATTAACTGATTTTAATTTAAATCCCAACTAATTTTCAGTATAGTAGTCTATTTGGTTGGGTGGAGGATAAAAAAAATCTGACTTATTTCTTAGAGAATAAAATAGCTAACTTAAATCTAATGTTATAATTCCAATACACAGACAATATATTCTAACCTAACAGTACATCTTCAAACATGATAGGATATCAAGATCATTTTGACTATATAACGATGATTTCAAAGAGCTATAGAAAAAAGTGGATAAAGAATCCACTTTTTTTCTTCTTGTTTGAAGAATAGAAAAATTCAAAATTAGTAACTGGACTCCTTAAAATGAAAAATTGGCAAAACAAGAAATAATATGATGCAGCTAGAGAAACTCCAACAAGGTGAAAATAAAATGATAATTTTTTCTCAGTCATATTGGAATACTTTTTAAAAACAACCTACCAAGGATTTAGTCTGTGAAATTACATTCATCTAATGAACCATCTTAAGAACATTGCAAATGATTAGGAAAATGACACACACACACACATTTATGGAAGGATAATTTGACACAGAACAAACACAACTGAACAGGTTTTATAATAAAATACAGCTATGTATGTGTGTCCATGGAAGCACACTCCTGTAATCCATGTTTGTAAATGAAATCCATCAGTCTAATAGGGTTAGACCAACCCGAACTACAGTTAACTATAGAAAGTGGCATTAAAAAGTAGATATGGAGCCAGGTTTCCCTGTGTTTTTTACGGTAAATAATTCTGAGTTGTGTTGTTTCCCTGGAAGCAAAACATAGCATTATGTTTCAATTTTGAAATAAAGATTTTAAAAAGGTTCCTACTCGAATGAAGTTATTTTTGGTTCTTGGGCCCCTGTTTTCCTCCTTATGACTCTTTCTCTGTTCAGCCTTGTGAGACTTTATCCCTTCCATAACAACTCAGCATTATCCCCAGCAGCTGCTGGTAACATACTGTGAGCTTTTGAATGAGACTGACTTTGACTTCTCATTTTCTTGATACCAGATGGCGCTGCAATCCTGAATCCTAGAAATGAAATTAAGTTTCTATTCCTGAAACATGAGCAATAAAGGCATGCAAGTAATTTGTGCATGGAATATTCACGGACTGGTTTGGAGTCTCACACAGGAAAGCCTAAGTAGATGAAAAAAATGGTGGGATAATTCCTTGTGAGCTCTCCCTTGGACTTCAGGATTTTTTTTTTTTTCTCTCTGCTAAATGCTCTATCCTTTTGCCTGAATAGACTCTCTCTCTAAAACCAAGGGTTTGCATTAGGAAGCCTTTAGATAACAAGAAACCAAAATTTTAAATTTATAGGCACACCAACAGTATTCCTATTGAGAAGATGTCAGATGTAGGTAATCAACGTATAAGAAAAGAACAGCATATGATCAAGTAATCAAAGTGTCATTCCTTTAAAATTTAGCCTCTACATGTATATTCCACTTGATTCAGGTAGATGAAATATTCTCTACCTGTGGTGCCTCAAATAGATTGTCATCTGTTCATATCCTATTTCCTACCTGGAACAGAAATCCTATTTTTGTATTCTCTGTTCTATTTTCCTTGAGTTCCTACTACTTACTTTTTGTCTCTAGTCATCATTTACTTCCTCCAGGGAGCCTTCTCTGACCAGTTAAATCTAAACTACATGCTCATCTATACCTCTGAAATCCTTCAGTACTGAAATCACAGCTTTCTACAATAGGAAAGGAAAAAAAAAAAAAGATTTTCTTTTTGCCATTCTAGTTTCTCCATTGTGACTCTGTAACAAAAGCCAGATTAACAAGAGAAAAGTGTACAAATTTATTTAAGTTTTATGTAATACAGGAGCCTTCATTATGAAATGAGAGGACCTACAGGAACATTAAACCTGTATGTTTTTATACAAGGTTTAGTAACAGTGGAACACCATAGAAAAATGTAATAGGACAAAAGGGTATGGGCCTAAGTATAGTAAACTGGAGGAAATTTGGCAAGGTCTATTTATTCAGATTTATCTTGGTATTTGTCTTAGGAGATAAGTATGCTCCTTTCCTCCAAGTATAGGGAGGGCGCCTCTCACATGAGTGTCTTAGCACTTGCTTCAGGAAAGAAGGTTAGGGAGTCCTTTTAGCAACTACTTTTTCTCAAATTCCTTCAGCTTAAAATAATATGCCAAGGTGCCATATTTTGGGGTGGTATCCTGAGCCCTGTCACTATATACAATTTTTTTTATAGATTAACTTAAAAAAAATTTTTTTTCAACGTTTATTTATTTTTGGGACAGAGAGAGACAGAGCATGAACGGGGGAGGGGCAGAGAGAGAGGGAGACACAGAATCGGAAACAGGCTCCAGGCTCTGAGCCATCAGCCCAGAGCCTGACGCGGGGCTCGAACTCACGGACCGCGAGATCGTGACCTGGCTGAAGTCGGAAGCTTAACCGACTGCGCCACCCAGGCGCCCCATAGATTAACTTTTTAATTACATTTTTCTTAAAAAGCTGTGAGATTTCCATTTCTTTGGGAGATATTTTCAGCACTGTGTTGTTAAATTCCACAGGTTAAGCTTTCTTCATTATTACTAAGAACTTCATACATGTTAGAGAGATTGCCATTCATTGCTTTTTCATCTTGTCGAAAAGACACAGGGTGACTTGCTAGAGTAAAGCTGACATGTTTAAAGGCATGCAATAAGAATACTCCCACAATGATTGTAAAGAAGCCACTGAAAGTACCAATGACATCATCAACAGTCATATCTTGCCACTCCTTAGAAAGAATAGCTGAACAAGTTAAAACTGATTCTGTAAAGAATATATAATATATTGGAGTCACAATAGAAGTGTTGAAACCAATGTTCACATCTTTTGTTATTTTAATGTACAAGTTGATCCTCATTACGTGTGGATTCAATATTTGCCAATTTACTTACTAATATTTATTTGTGACACCAAAATCAATATTTGTGGCACGTTCAAGTGTTCTTTTCATGATATATTTAGTGCCACTCTGAGTCTGTGAATTGACTTAAGTCTGGAAGCTAGGAATCCTTTGTGGTTGAACTTTGTGGTTGAACTCATATAGTTCAAACAATACTCTAGTAGGCTTTCCAACTAGTTCTAGGGACACTCTGATCAGTTAGCTCGATCATAGATCCCTGTGTGCTAAAACATTTTTATTACTGGTATATCCCCACTTTAGGGTAAATCATACACAATTTCTTTGGCCATTAAGCTCTCACAAGTACAAACTGTTTAACCATTCACGAGCTGCATAAGACAACACAATAAATCTTGATTCCCTGGTAGTTGTAATGATATCATGAATTATTGGTGTTATATTTTAGCCTCTTTGATATAACAACCTTAGAATCCACCTCCAAACATGCAGTAGTATCAGAGAAGGCCTAGCATCCCCTTTAAAGGGCTCATCTGATTAGACAAAGCTCACAAAAGATAATCTCCATTTTAATTAATTCAAAATCAATGATGAAGTGTTGGTTTATGGTGTGGATATGTTGGAGTCCAGAGCCTATGGCCAAGAAAGAATTCTTGACATGTCTTAATCAGTTCAAAAAGGAGGTTTTATTAAAGCACAGGGATAAGACCTGTGGGCAGAAGGAGCAGTAATGGGGTTGTGATGGGTGACTATTATGTACTCTTGAGTTGGGAGGAGGATAGAGACAGTGCAAGCCTCCAAGGAATTTTGGAAACAAGGTTCCCAGGATCATGGTGGGGCTAGATATTGTTAGGAAAAGGTAATTTATTACTGTTTAGTAAAAACTCAGCCATGATGTTGCAGGGTTTTTTTTTCCTCAATACCTGGGATTATGTGTCTCACCACTTTGAAGAATGAAGCAGTGGACACAAAATAAAATGAGCAGCAGTCAAAAGTTTCTTAGAGTATAAGATTAGAAAGTAAGAATAGTATGAAAGCTCTCATTGCAGAGTGGGGGCATTCAAAAGTGAATGCTGGGGACTATAGGCAAGGGACTTTGTTTTATAGAATTTTGGTTGACCCCAACCTTCCCCCATGTTCCTTCTCAGGCTCTACCCTTATTGGCTTGGCAATTCTAGGTACTGGGTTGTCCATTTCTGAATGGCCTGATTCCATTGTGTGAGGAGTCAGACTTTGATTGTACTGTCCCTTGTATAACATAAGTTTTATGGTTTATTTATTTTAGTTAGGTATTTTGATTGTCAAATTCCTTAGGGGAACCTGAGGGGGAGCAGGTGGTGTCTGTTACACTCTTAAGAGAAACCTTATGCCTGAGGGAGTTTGCTCCTGGTCAGATACTCCCAGCGTTGTTTTAAAATATGTGTTTTCCCCACCCAGGGACCTCAGGTCCTAACCTTTCCCTCTCTTCCTATCTTATCTCTCTGCCTATTTTATCCTATTTTTCCCTATTATAATGACACCCTTCAGATATATATCAGTGGGCCATAGGCTTGGAGTATGATTGCTAACATACATCTTGGTGGGAAGAGATAAAGGAAACTTCCAAAGGAAATTCTGTATGTTTAAAGTAGACTCACAGGATCCTGGGGAGTTGGGCTAAGATTGCCTTTTGCCCTCATCAAAGTTTCAGCTTGAGGCAGTTTAGTTCCTAGAGGAAATTTACTCTGCCAGTCTCAAGGATGTGTCAATGGGCTGCAAGTATTAAGGGAATTTCATTTTTTCCCTTTGTTCCCCACATAATTCTCCCCTGAACAATTTTGACCCTTAAATATTTAAGGTTGCTGAGGGTGGAAGGTCTTATCTTCTGTTAACTTCTTCCTGCTGAATAGGGGTATAGAGATGTCCTTACTTATGGGTCAACATTGATCACTTGGGGTTGAGAGGTAGTTGAATCCAAGAGAGAGTGCATGTATGGATCTTCCAGAATGGAAAGGGTCATCTGTAGGCTTGATGCTATGGTAGTGAAGGAGTCTCTGCATCAGGTGTAGAGACATGAGAGAAAACAACAAAACATAATTAAGACAACAAAAAGAAAAAGAAGCCCAGATAAGAGTCTCTTGACAGTTGACAAAAATCCTCTTCTAATCCAGGAGTTTAACCTATTATTAAAGGAAAGAGACTATTTAAAGCACCAATTTGAGTATTCATGTTTTTTAGAAATCCAGAAATATTTTTATGATAATCTAGAATGTATACACAGCATTCTGTTTTTATGATAGCTCAAGTTCCACCTTGTGCAACAGTTAAAACATGTAATGCCATTCTAGTTTGTAAAACTGCTTTACATATTTGTGTTACTTTAGTATTTAATAGAGAAATGCTATTTTAAGTGTCATTTAAGCCTTTCACCGTGTGCTTAGTAAGAACTTCCATGTACCTAACTATATCCTCCATTCCTAAAGAGGGAATAAAGATGGATGCTAGGTGGTCATGCCAATGAAACATAGGACATGTCCACTATTGTTTTAAATTTGGAAGGTTGGCTAGGCTGGTAATGGTTTTAATAATGTGTCCATGCATCCAGGCAAAACCCAGAGTATAGGAGCCTATCCAGCCTGGGGGAAACTATGGACACACGTTAGAGTCGCATAGCCATTGGATCTTGTTAGGAGCCAGTCATCTAATTCTGGACCTCCTTGCATTACAGTCAGGATATCAAGAGCTATTTGGTTATGGAGGGCCACCTTTTGAATATGTGGGTTACTGGTTAAATATGGTTGTTGTATGCTTGGTCAAAGCCTCTATTTGCAATTTTACAACAATAGAGGTGGCTCCTGGGACAGATATGTCTAATAAAACCATCAAGAAACCCTCTTTGTCTAGGTTTAGCCTAATCTAAATACAAGGAATCACTGGCAAGTGGGGGAAGGCTTGTCTCAGGAGATAAAAGCATTCCCAAGTGCATCCAACCTGATAGCATAAGGTAAGTGGAGCTATTCATTAACTTCACAAGTCCATAGTTAACTTCATGGAGTGGAGTACTCTGCTATTTTGTCATCCCAGCCACACAGAATTGGTCAAGGTGATAGTTGAGTTGTACAATTGTTGGAGAATTCATCCTATTTTCCAGTTGTTCAAATAATCATATGCCCATGGGGTCCTGTTATTGTCCCCACACAACAAGAAAAAATATTGTCTATACATGAGATAATGTGTCAATGTCCGAAGTTTACCTCAAGTTATCTAGCTTAGGCAAACAACATTCAAAGACAATCATAACTAGAATTTAACATCCACAAAGATGTGCTATTGAAACAATTTTTCTCTCTATAATTACCCTTATTTCCAAATCAAGCCTAATTGCCCTTATAGCCAAATCAAGACTAACTAATTTGCAAAACAGGTCCAATTTTAACAAACTTGGCCTAATTATTTACATAAGCTCAGCAAGAACAGTGATTGATCATATATATCTTTCAAAATCAGGTTTGCTGGAACTCTTCAAAAGGAATCTAAATTGATCATTTAGTAGCCTTTCCAGTCCTGAAGCCAAGCCAAGTACTTGCCATCAGACATGACTACAATACCTGTAGATTTGGGCAAATTCCTCTTCCTGAGTTCCTGAAAGTATCCTGAAGTTTCTGCACCTGTCAGGAAGTGACATTCTTTACTCACTTGGTAAAGCTATGGAACTCTGTCAGCAAGGTATCAGGCCAACAGTACCAAGGGGCTGTATTGTCTCCATGTTTTATAAAGTCAATCTTAGTTTATTAAAAGTATTTGGTCATATCTGAGTCGATGCACGTCTCTCTCAAATATGACATTTGAATGAAATCCTTGGTAAAATAACCAATGTTCCAATGGTGTCCTGTTGCAAGGAGAAAAGATTCTTCTTGAACTTGTGAAAAATAGTTATAATTGCCATGGAAGAAATAATACTCACCGAGACTTTTTGAATTTCACAGGTTTCAGGTAAGAGAGAAAATTTAAACACTTCAATGTGTTCACAAATGAATACTTTATCACATTTCTGTAAGTCATAGGAAGTTTTCTTTATCTTGAAGAGCAAACATTAGAGAACCAGTAATGTTTCAAACAAGAGTCACAAAAACTATAATCATTTTTCTCAGTTCATTTAGTCCCATGTTACTAATTAATGTTCAGTTTTGCAAATGTTTATTTATTCATTTTTGAGTGAGAGAGCACTAGGGGGAGGGACAGAGAGTGAGCAAGACAGAGAATCCCAAGCAGGCTCAGGGCTGTCAGTGCAAAGCCCTACATGGGGCTTGAACTCATGAAGCATGAGATCATGACCTGAACTGAAATTAAGAGTTGGACACTAAACCAGCTGAGCCACCCGGGTGTCCCTCTTGCTCAGTTTGAATGCACCTTTTTGGTTCTAGAAATTCTTACCCATTTCAGTTTTAATCTTAAAGATATCAAATACCAGTATTTGTCAAAAAAGTCCTTTTTATTAATCTCCTTGAAGAAAAAACACATTTCACAATAGAATAAGAACAATTATAAATGACAAAAACTCAGAAATGAACATTGTTAAAGATATAATATGAGAGTTGGAAATTCAGTTATTTCTGTGACACATAACACTTCAATAGTAACAAGTGATGACCTTATACCAAACCTTCTACAACCTTATACCAGAAGGTAACATACCAAATCATCAAGCTTAATTTGTCAAAGAGGTCTCTTTATGATTTGAATCTTGAGGAATTTTGTTAAAACCTTAGAAAGTTTTAAAACGCATGCCTAAATAGGATTACAGATCACCAAAGACCTGATAAAGGCAAAACATAGAAACTGGTTTTTCTAGACAAAGAAAAGAGAAAATAACTTTGTTTACATTTTCTTATCAAAAGCAGACCAACAATCCAAGAAATCTTGTCTTTTTTAACAAAGAGAAAGCAGAATTTCAATCTTATATACCAGTGTACTTTTAAAATCCATTCATTTTAATCTTAGTCCATCCTGACCACACATAAAATTCCTTTCCACAGATTTCCCTTCACAAACCTTCTTCAACATTGCTTTGCTTCATATTTTGTCCCAAGCCATTACTCTCCAAACTACCAGTCTCATTTAGGACAAAATTACCTTCTTTTACCTTCAACAAAAATGTATGTCCATTCCTTATATCTTTCTTGCACATACAGAGTTCCTTCCCTCATTTCCATTAGTCTTAATTACACTTAGTAGAATTTTAACTCTTAGAAACATTAGTTCCCAGTGAAAACTAAGTAGTAGCCAATTGTGAACTGTTACACCAGAATTCTTTAGATGACAAATTTATGGATACATTTAAGCACAAAGCATGTTTCCAACAGACCCAAATATCCTTAGTTTCTCACAATAAGAAGTCAAAAGCAGATAAACTTTATGCTTAGTAACAAATGCTTTAGTATTTTATCCTATTTGGAAAAGACCCAGATAAATGCAATCCAATTTATCTTCCAAGCAAAACTTTAAAGTTTCACGTTACCAAAGACTTTGAAAGCTAATTTAACAATTACCCATGAAAATTTTGAGACAAAATTAACCATCATTTTATGTCATGTTTTTGCTGACAAATTGCAAGATATAACATGAGCTTATTTGACCTCTAGTAAACCTTGGTAGAATAAAATTTTCATATTTAATGCTGATAACTCTAAAGACATGTCTATTTTGATTAAACCAATTTAAATTAGTTTAAATGCTGAATTTTGTTTCACCTGGGTTTTCACCTGCCGTGAATTCCATGTCTTACCTTGCCTTGAAGAACTTGTCATTTTTATCCATGGAAAATACTAGAATAGTTTTATAAGGGGGAAATTTGTAGTTTAAGTGGTTAGAAGGGGACATTGACAGAAAACAGAAAAGCTGGAAATCCATCATGCTCTAAGTGACATTGTAACACATGTTTTTTATAGCCAACTTCCCTAAGAAGTCCCTAGTTGGGTTAAAATTCAGTCAGTTCTCAGTGGAGGTCTCACAGCTAGAAGCACCTAGGTCAGAGATGTGAAGGGAATCATATTAGAACAATGAGGAGGAAACCTCCCATGGGAGTGTGAGGATCAGTAGCTGTGTTAGTCACTGAGGTCTCTGTCCTGTTCCCAAGACAGACAACTTTGTATAAGGATGGGAAAAAGGAGAAGGCATCAAGTTTTTCGGTCTTTTCTTTTTTTTTTTTTTTTTGTAGAAAAATTTTTATTTTAAGAAAAATTTAGGTAACAACAACAACAAAAAATTTAACAAGTTTCACTTAGCAAAATACACCCAAGAGAAAATCACAGTACGAAGAAAGTTTTAAGTCAAGACTCACCAATTCCTACAATATTCGTAATGTGTCTTAAGTTTCAAAAGTAACTTATTTTTTTAAAAAAGCTTAAACTCAACCTGAAAGATTTTAAATGAAAATAAACTAGAATTAACAAACATGAGAAATATTTCTCTTTGAATTAGGTATCTAGCACCTTGAGTTTTCCAAAAAAGTACATCTCCCCATGTGTTCACAGTGATGTGGTATAAAAGATCCTTTTAATGAACTACTTTAACTTGGATAATATCATTCTGATATGCACTACCAAAATGTTAATTCGGAAAAGCTGATAGTTTTAATTTCTCAATATCACATGATAGAAGAAAGTTTGCGTGAGAAAATACTGAAGAGGTAACTTTTAAATATAGATTTCACAAACTCCTGGTGTAACATGGGTCCTATAGCTTCCTCTAGAGTAATAATTGGTTTTCACTGCTTGTTGCTGCCTGTGAAAATTTGATTGCAATAACCCAAATGCTCCTACAAAACTAGTCATATCCATCTGTGCTGTTCTGGCCTCCATAGCTAGCCCTGTAACAGCCACTCACAGACTGGCTCTTGAGGCATCTGGGAGTGGACTGGGCTGACACCCCTATGCATTTCATCATCTGGCTGCTATATGCCCCATTGCTGGCCCCAGTTGTGGAATTCAGGAAAAGTTCTATTATCTGTGTTGCATGTTGGCCCAGTCTTTGGACATAGCTGCCACAGCTTCTTCATGAGTGGCAAACTCAACATTGGCTTTGCCCATCACTCTTCCATCAGGGTTCATCTCAATATGGACTCTCACAGGGTTAAGTTGGAGAGAAGAAGTTGTAAATGTTGTTCTCTGTGGCTTTGTATGGCAGCTCTCTCATGTGGACACAGTGTCCGTGCTACTCTGGACAGTGAACTCGCCATCTCCGGTTCTGTAGCCATACATGCCCAAGAGACAATAACTGAGGTCTCTCCCAAGCAGATCATTGGTGAAACTGCAGCCATCACTGAGGTCTCTGTACTCCTCGTAGCCTGCACTGTAAGCACCAGACCTCAACCTCTCCAGGCCTGCTTGCTTGACAGTGCCAATATACCTCCTGGTTGTGCTGGGGAGGTCATAGGGCCCCCGCTGCTGTACAGACATGAACTAAAGAGAGGGATCCAAGTATGACCTAACTTCTTCCTGATGGCTCTTGAACACTTCAATATACCTGTGCCCTATTCTGTCCTTGTGCTTCCCTAGGGCCTTTTCAGCTAACTGTTGTGAGGCAAACTACACAAAGGCTTCCCCTGTAGTCTTGCCTTCAGAGTCCACAAGCAATGTGATTCCATTTGGCACAATTTTCAACCCTGAGAAGAACTGAACAATTTATTCCATGGTGCATCCAAATGGGAGTCCTCAAAGCTGCACAAAGCCATTGCTGGCTGTGTTGGCACTGTTTGGACCACTGTGCTTCAACACCCAGTCCATTTCAGTTCTGTGGGACTTAAACACCTCAATATACCAGTGTCCCATGCTTTCCCTATCTTTTTTAAGGGCAATTTTTACATCATTTTCTTATTCAAGTTCGACAAAACCTCATCATTCTGCCTACCTTCTCTGGCGTAGATAAAATGAATGCCTGTTTCAAGGATTCGTCAATGGGATATAAGTAGTAAGGAAATTTCATTTTTTTCCTTTTGCCTTTGTTTCCCACATCAGTTCACAACCCTCTCAGGAGCTTTCCTGGTATAATCTGAAACTGAAATAGGCAGAGGGCAGGGAGAGACTGAAGTACAATGCAGGCCACGTCAGGTTGGTAGCTGGTAATTTTAATTAATAATAATAATAAACAATAATATAATAATCACACCCACTCACCAAATCTTAAAAGATTACAAAGAGCCCTAACTGGGCTTAGTCACTTAAAAATTTTTTTTAATGTTTATTTATTTTTGAGAGAGACAGAGACAGAATGCGAGTGGGTTAGGGGCAGAGAGAAAGGGAGACACAGAAGCAGAAGCAGGCTCCAGGGTCTGAGCTGTCAGCACAGAGCCTGATGTGGGCTTGAACTCACGAGCTGTGAGATCATGACCTGAGCTGAAGTCGGACGCTAAACTGACTGAGCCAACCAGGTGCCCTATGGGCTTAGTCACTTTTAAGGTGAAGGTGTTTTCAATATCATATCACCATCTCAAGGCTCATGTCCTTGGAGCAGCCTCTGGAGCAGAAAAGGCAAGTGGAACCCACATTCTGAGGACAGGGGGAGAGGAATGGGAAGGAGCCTCCAAGTTCCTGGGTCCAGTTCATGGTCAATCAGTGGTCATGTCTTTTTTGATCACATTCCCCAACATTCCACCCATTGTGACTGGTTCTTACAATATTATGTGCCCCTCTTTTCTGCAATGGGCTATGAGTGGTCAGCAAGGTGTTTTGTTAGTGTGGAAGTGGCTATCTGGCTGCATTGGAGGCACATGTCATGGCAATAGTAGTCATATGTAAAAGAAAATACTGATTAAGGGAATACTTTTTTAAATTAGTAAGAACTTTTTCTACTAAGAGCCAAGGATCCAAACATTAATTTATTAAATCTCCTAGGCTGGGGGTCAGATCACTCAGGGCATTTACTTGTGTCCTCATGCGATTTAATAAAGATAATACATTAGGAGACTCATCAGTTATGAACACACAATATTCTGTTTGGATAACAGTACAGGTGACTTCTTGTGAGGCACTAATAATGTCTAAAGCCATCCTATTTTGGAGGACAGTTTTTCTCAATAGAGTAACCAGTGTTTAGTAGGGATGGGCTTTGTTGGTTACCATTCAGGGATTGCTGAGTGAATTTAGTAAGGGCTTCTTTGTGTGCTATAGCATCCTCTAGGCCTATGGAGGGAACAAAGCAGTGACCAAATGATTATATCAAGGAAAAGCAATGTCTACTTGGCCTTGAGGAAAGGGAGGTTGGCAGCTTTAGGAAGTTTACTTCGTTGTACATATCATGCACGTTGGCCAGGGGAGGAAGCATTATTAGGCATGAGAAGATGAGATGGGGATAGGATAGGCCATACCAGGACCCCCAATTTCTCCTCTTTCTCAAAGTGGATATTCCATATCATGCATAGTGCATTTCAACAAGTCCAGATTGCAGCAGGACAATGGGATCTCAGTGCAGATTGAGTAGATCCCCCTCACACAAGTGTGTAAAGTAACCTACCAACTTGGCAAGATGTCCCATTGCAAATTCCAGTAAATAATGCCTTTCCCTGGTGTTATGGGGCTTGGAGTTTTCAGCGACATAGCACATGGATTCATGGTGAGAGTCAGGGCAATGGCTATTTCCCATGACTTCTGCACCTTTTCATGGTTGGTTGCCTTGGCAGGGGTCCTCAGTCTGCATATAGGTCAACAGGCCCTAATGGCTGATTATTTAAATGTATTAAAAGCTGGGACAGTACTTTCCTCCATCTGGCCAAAGTGGTTTTACCTGTTAACAATTTAATTTGCTGTTTTAACATTTTATTTATTTATTTATTTATTTTTACACATTTTAAAAAAATGTTTATTTGTGAGAGAGAGACAGAGCATTAGTGGGGGAGGGGCAAAGAGAGGGTGACACAGAATCTGAAGCAGGCTCCAGGCTGTGAGTTGTCAGCACAGAGCTTGACACAGGGCTTGAACTCACAAGCCATGAGATCATGACCTGAGCTGACGTTGGATGCTTAACCGACTGAGCCACCCAGATGCCCCATTTTTTTCTTTTTATTAACCTTGTCACTTGTAGGTTATAGGGGAGATGAATCCTCTATTTAATGTCATGCTTTTTTTTTGCCCAGTATTACATATACTAACCTTTGAAATATGACTCTGATTACTATCTATGCCATGAGGGTATCCAAACATAGTACTTAATTTCTCCAATCCCCTAATTGTGGCAGCCTGGTTTACATAACAGTAAGGTAAAGCTTGGGTTAGGCCAGATGTAGTGTCCACACAGATTAGAGCATATTTAGAACCCTCACTCAGGGACAAGAAGCCAATATAATCAATTTACTAATTCCTTACTGGTCAGGAGCTCTGGCAAATGCCCCAGATTCTTTTCTTTCTTTCTTTCTTTCTTTCTTTCTTTATTTATTTATTTATATTTATTTATTATTTATTTTTTCTATGTCTAACTTTTATATTTTAATTTAATTTAATTTAATTTAATTTAATTTAATTTACTTCCAAGTTAGTTAGCATATAGCATAACAGTGATTTCAGGTATAGATTCCCTAGTGCCCCTTACCCATGTAGCCCATCCCCCCTCCCACAACCCCTCTAGTAACCCTCTGTCTGTTCTCCATATTTTAAGAGACTCTTATGTTTTGTCCCCCTCCCTGTTTTTATATTATTTTTGCTTCCCTTCCCTTTTGTTCATCTGTTCTGTGTATTAAAGTTCTCATATGAGTGAAGTCATATGATATTTGTCTTTCTTTGAATAATTTCGCTTAGCATAATACCCTCTAGCTCCATCCACATAGTTGCAAATGGCAAGATTTCATTCTTTTTGATTTCTGGGTAATACTCCATTATATATATATATATACACCACATTTTCTTTATCCATTCATCCATTGATGGACATTTGGCTCTTTCCATACTTTGGCTATTGTTGATAGTGCTGCTATTAACATTGGGGTGCATGTGTCCCTTCGAATCACCACACCTGTATCCCATGGATAAATACCTAGTAGTGCAATTGCTGGGTCATAGGGTAATTCGATTTTTAAGTTTTTGAGGAACCTCCATACTGTTTTCCAGAGTGGCTGCACCAGCTTGCATTGCCACCAACAATGCAAAAGGGATCCTCTTTTTCCGCATCCTCACCAGCATCTGTTGTTGCCTGAGTTGTTTATGTTAGCCATTCTGACAGGTGTGAGGTGGTATCTCCTTGTGGTTTTTAATTTGTATCTCCCTGATGATGAGTGATGTTGAGCATTTTTTTCATGTGTCGTTTGGCCACCTGGATGTCTTCTTTGGAGAAGTGTCTATTCATGTCTTTTGCCCACTTTTTCACTGGATTCTTTGTTTTTTGGGTGTGGAGTTTGATAAGTTCTTTATAGATTTTGAATACTAACCCTTTATCTGATATGTTGTTTGCAAATATCTTCTCCCATTCTGTTGGTTGCCTTTTAGTTTTGCTGATTGTTTCCTCCACGGTGCAAAAGATTTTTATTTTGTTGAGGTCCCCATAGTTCATTTTTGCTTTTGTTTCCCTTGCCTCTGGAGAAGTGTTGAGTAAGAAGTTGCTGCAGTCGAGGTCAAAGATGTCTTTGCCTGCTTTCTCCTCAAGGATTTTGATGGCTTCCTGTCTTATATTAGGTCTTTCATCCATTTTGAGTTTATTTTTGTGTATGGTGTAAGAAAGTGGTCCAGGTTCATTCTTTTCATGTCGCTGTCCAGTTTTCCCAGCACCACTTGCTGAAGAGACTGTCTTTATTCCATTGGATATTCTTTCCTGCTTTGTCAAAGATTAGTTGGCCAGATGTTTGTGGATCCATTTCTGGGATCTCTATTCTGTTCCATTTAATTAAGTGTCTGTTTTTGTGCCAGAATGGCCCCAGATTCTTTTGGCAGTTGCTTTGGGTGTTGTTTAGAATAACTGCACTAGCCAAATTACTGAAACTTAAGGGATATCTGGCATCCTCGGAAATATGCCATCTCACCAGGGCACTTAGATGGTCATTCCTTCTCTGCACACATCTTCTGTATCTACTGAAGTATCAATGGATAAAATTTATATCCAAGGCTAAGGTATCAGCTTCCTAATTGCTACATGGTGTCAGTGACTCGTGAGCTGGAACATGGAAAACAGTGAGGGCTTCCTTAGGTAGGTTCTTACAGATGGGCCCAAATGTCTCTCTACATATCTTGACCCCACATGGGCTTATTCGTAATCATCCATTTCTTGGCTTTCTATTGTCTGAGCCTTAGGATTAATCCCTTTGGAACAGCCTGGCTGTCAATGCAAAGGGTTAACTGCAAGGGCTCATGAGTAATTACCAGCCAGACTGCTTCTAAGATCAGCTCATCGGTTTCTGCATTGACTGCTATGTGAGAGGCCCTACCTGGTGGAGTGCTGTGTACAATGCTAGGATCTGTTGCTATATGGAAGTATATCAGATCTTGGCCTCATTCCAGAACTAGGGCTAAAACGCTAAGGGCATTCTTCCCTTCTTTTGTTTCTGCTATAGTGGTACCCATAATTTTTGGAGTCAAAGACATATGCTAGCCATACTTGGGATATGTCCAGAACTTTAATCTGATTCACTAGTATTTTTGCCTTATCAAAAATAGCTCACTGCTTTAATCCCCAGTCTCACATATGCCCTTGTTGGGAAGCAAGAATTCCTGTCCCCTCAAAGGTCCTTCTATCTGGACTCAGAATAAAGTTGATATGAGACAGATTAACTGGAGAAAATTGAATTTAATAGGTGTATGTACATATAGGCAATCCACACAGACATGGAAATTCCAAACACAGACAAAATGATGTATACATGTCATTCTCAACTAAGAATAAAGGGGTAGAGGCCTGGGATTTCAGAGGAAAGAATGCATTTCACAGGGTGATAAGGAGAGTAGATGTTTGGTAATGAGATATTTGCTCTACTATACAGATGGGTCAATCAGATAAAATTTATCTCTGTTAATAACCCTATTCTGGGAAAGACCCTCAAGTTAGATTTTTCTGTGTGATTAAAGAAGAGATGGAAGTTTCTTATAGGCTCTCAAGTACCTTTAGCTCAAAATAATCCACATGTCTACGTGGCATATTCTGGGGGTAGTAGTCCTGTCCTGAACCCTCAGTTTCTCCATTCAAAACTTCATTGGAAATTTCACATATTAAAAGTTGAACTGATAGATTGTTTCATCTCATTGATCTGCTTGTAGTCCTGACAATAGTTCAGTTTAGTGAAACTCATTGCAGGAGGAAGTGATGTAGGTATACTTTCAAAGTTATGCCTATGGATCAAGTAATTAGGGATTACATAAGGGGCCTTTCTACTGAAACAAAAGAAAATCAATGGCTAATGATTGGGTCAAATAATAGCCAGTTTCTTAGTTCTGAGTGCTGTTAGTTACAAAGACTTCTAGATGTCAGACTTGAAGCATTTTCAGAGAGTGATGGTAGTTAATAGCAATCTGACAGATCTTCCTTGTTTATAGCTCATAGTCTCTGGTGGTTTTTTGAGGGGCCTGTGTCTCCCTCACTCTCTGCCCCTCCCCTGCTCAAGGTCTATGTCTCTCTCTCTTTCTTTCAAAAATAAACATAAAAACTATAATATCTATAAAGATGTTACTGAAACATATTTCTCTCTATAATCACCCTCTCTTTTTACCAAAGATAGCTAACTTAACACTAATTTGCAAAATAAGTCTGGTTAAAAACAAACAAAAAAAAGTGGACTGATTATTTACATAGGCATAGAAAGAATAGAGATTTACCCAAGGGATACAGGAGTGCTTATGCATAGGGCACTTGTACCCCAATGTTTATAGCAGCACTTTCAACAATAGCCAAATTATGGAAAGAGCCTAAATGTCCATCAACTGATGAATAGATAAAGAAATTGTGGTTTATATACACAATGGAATACTACATGGCAATGAGAAAGAATGAAATCTGGCCTTTTGTAGCAATGTGGATGGAACTGGAGAGTGTTATGCTAAGTGAAATAAGTCATACAGAGAAAGACAGATACCATATGTTTTCACTCTTATGTGGATCCTGAGAAACTTAACAAAAGTCCATGGGGGAGGGGAAGAAAAAAAAGGTTAGAGAGCGAGGAATCCAAAACATAAGAGACTCTTAAAAACTGAGAGCAAACTGAGGGTTGATGGGGTGTGGGAGGGAGGGGAGGGTGGGTGACGAGTATTGAGAAGGGCACCTGTTGGGATGAGCACTGGGTGTTGTATGGAAACTAATTTGACAATAAATTTCATATTTAAAAAAAAAGAATAGAGATCGACTATATAGACTGTTTAAAACATTGCTGTATCTTTTCATGAGGAATCTCTAGATTGAATTTTTAATAACTTCTTGAGGCCAGAGCCAAGCCCAATATGTGCCATCAGACCTTGCCTGAAATACCTATAGATTTGAGTGAATTCTCTTCTCAGGACCCCCCAAAATACTCTGAGATTCCTGCATCCTCCATGAAGCAACCTTCTTTACCCACATGGTAAAACTGCTTGAAACTCTGAAAACAAAGTATCAAGCTGATATTTCCAAGGTGGCTTTATTTGCCCCATAAAATCAACCTTAGTTCCTTAAAACTGTCTGGTTATATCTGAACCTATGCAAGTCTTTCTCAGATACGACATTCCAGTTTTGGTAATATAACCAATATTTCCAATGTATACTGTTATGAGGAAGACATATTCTTATTGAACTTATGTAATAAAATATATTTCCATAAAATATAAGAAACTCACTGAAATTTTCTGAATTCTGGAGGGTTGAGGTAAGGAGAAAAGATAAATGTTTCAATTTGTTCATGAAGGTATACTTTGTTCAAATTTCTGTAAGTCAGCTTAAGAGAAAAAGTTTTCTTACATTTGGAAAAAAATAAAATATTTAAGAAAAGTCATCAATCTTTCAAACAAACCAACCAACAAACAAAAAGTATATCTCCATTCAGTCCCCTGTTATTATTACTTGTTCTGCTTGAATCCAGTTTTTCCAATAGTTCTGGGAATTTTTACGATTTTAAGATTATCAGAAGCCTGTACTCAAGAGTTTTTTCCATGAGTCCCATTGAAGATGAAGCACATTTACAAGAAAATTTTATAGAGGCATCTGAGTAAAAACACTGTAAATGATAAAAGCATCTATAAATGATAAAAGACTTAAAATGGCCATGGTTAAAGATCTGATTAGAGTTCACTACAATGCAAATGACAAATAAATTTTGTTATTTTTGTGACATGCAACATTTCAAGGTAATTACATAATGAATTAAATAATTCAGATTTCTAGGAATTTCACATAATTTTAGAATACTTATTTTAATAACATATCTACATAAATATAATCTAAGAAGGTTTAATACCACATCTTTGACAATGTTTTTATGTAAGTTTTAAAAACATTCTTAATGCTTATTTGTTTCTGAGAGAGGGAGAGAGAGAGACAGAGTATGAGAAGGGAGGCATAGAGAGAGGGAGGTGCAGAACTTGAAGCAGACGCCAGGTTCTGAGCTGTCGGCATAGATCCTAATGTGGTGCAGGAACTCACAAACCTGAGATCATGACCTGAGCCAAAGTCAGATGCTCAACTGACTGAGCTACCCAGGCACCCATGTTTTCATGTAGCTTAATATGCCAAATAAACTTATTAGTTTAATTTATCACACAAATTTTTTTTTTAAATATTCCAGGGGCCTGCTAGAAAATTTCAGTTATGTGTAGTCAAAAAACTTTGTTTTAGAATTTGTTTTGGGGAAGTATGTAAAAAAATCTAATATCAAGGTTTTGAACATTTGAATAAATAGGATCACAATCATTATGAAACAATATTTAATTATTCATTTAACAAAAGTGTCAATAAAAGATATCAAAGGCAAATATGGAAGGTTAAATAGTTGTGAGTAAAATTTAGCTCTTTTGTTTATTTTTAAGTTTTATTTATTTATTTATTTAGGGAGAGGGAGAGGGAGAGGGAGAGAATGCAAGCTGGGGAGAGGGGAAGAGAAAGAAGGAGGGAGAGAGAATCCCAAGTAGCTCTGTAAATTAGCATGTAGCCTGATACAGGGCTCAAACTCACCAACCAGGAGATCATGACCTGAGCAGGAACCAAGAGTCCAATGTTTAAACAGCTGAGCCATTCAGGTGCCCCAAGTTTAGCTTTTTTAATATTAAGACTCGGATTCCTTAAATAATCAAAGACCTTATAAGCATGATAAACTATTCGGCAAACAGAATCATCATTTTTTTAGGCAGATATCTTTTGTTTACAATTTCTTATGAAAAGCAGCCCAATAATTTAAGAAAACTTTTTACTTTTAACAAAGAGAAAATGAAAACTTTTCACCAATGTATTTTTGATATGGCAATTAATTATTTAAATTTATCCTGATCTTAGCCAGTACGACTCACACATAAAATTTCTTTCCAAAGACTCTACCTTAATAAAACTTTTACAACTTTCTTTTTTACAATCAGTTCTTGACTTAAACTTTCCCTCTATAAATAACCAGTTTTACTTTAGTGCAAAATTATTTCCTTTTCCTTCAACAAATATGTATTTTTGTTCCTTATCCTTCCCCCCACCCGAAGCACAGATCTTAATTTCCTCACATACATAGCTGTTCTTCCTATTATTTCCAGTAGTCTTATACATTTATTAGAATTCTTAGTGCTTAGAAACATTAATTTCTAATTTAAACTAAGTAGTAAGCAATCGTGAACTGTTTGTTATACCAGAATTCTTTTTTTCTTTAATTTTTAAAAATTTATTTATTTATTCTTGAGAGAGAGTGGGGGGAGGGGTGCATGAGCAGGAGAGGGGCAGAGAGAGAGGTAGAAAGAGAATCCCAAGCAGACTCCACACTGTCAGCATGGAGCACAATGTGGGGCTTGAACCCACCAACTGTGAGATCACAACCTGAGTTCAGATGCTTAACTGACTAAGCCACACAAGTGCCCCCAGAATTCTTTACATTAGCAAATTTATGAATATATTTTATAATTTTTATAAATATACTTTATAGTACAATCTTACAATAAAGCATAACATGTTTAGTAAGAGACTCAAATTTACCTTTAGTTTTTCTTTTAAAATTGTTTTTAATTTTTATTTTAAAGAGAGAGTGAGAAAGAGGGACAGAGGGGGAGAGGGAGAGAGAGAGAGAGAGAGAGAGAGAGAGAGAGAGAGAGAGTGAATCTTGGGCAGACTCCATGCTCAGCACAGAGTCGAACTCAGGGCTCGATCCCATGGCCCTGGGATCATGACCTGAGCTGAAATCAAGAGTCAGATGCTCAAATAACTGAGCCACCCAAGCGCCCCAATTTTTCTATAGTAAGACAAAAATAAATAAATAATGTTCAGTACTTAATGCTTTATTACTTTATCTTATTCAAAAATAATCTAGATTATCAACAAATTTTATTTTACTCATTAAAATATATTTTTATGTTGGAATAATACTTGATTATTATCTCTCTCTCTCTCTCTCTCTCTCTCTATATATATATATATATATATATATATTTCTATGGATGGACACCTGGGCTCTTCCATATCTTGGCTATTGTAGGTAATGCTGCTATAACACAGGGTTGCTTGTATCCCTTTGAATTAGTGTCTTAGAGTCTTTATATTCTTTGGGTAAATACCCAGGAGTGTGATTGTTGGATCAGAATGTAGCTCTATTTTTAATTTTTTTATAAATCTCTGTGCTGTTTTCCATAATAGCTGTATCAGTTTACATTCCCAACAAAGTTCAAGAGGGTTCCTTTTTCTCCACATCCTATCACTTCTTGTCTCCTGTGTTGTTGATTTTAGCTTCTGACAGGTGTGAGGTGATTTCTCATTGAGGTTTGATTTATATTTCCCTGATAATGAGTATTTAACATCTTTTTATGTGTCTATTGGCCATCTGGATGTCTTCTTTAGAAAAGTGCCTGTTCATGTCTTCTGTCCATTTTTAATTTGGATTATTTGTTCTTTGGGTGTTGAGTTTTAGAAGTTCTTTATATATTTTGGATACTAACACTTTATCAGATATGGCATTTGCAAATAGCTTCTCCCATTTTGTAGATTGCTTTTTTGTTTTGTTGATTGTTTCCTTCACTTTGAAGAAGCTTTTATTTTGGGATAGTCTCAATAGTTTATTTTTGCTTTTATTTCCCTTGCATCAGGGGACTTTTCTAGAAAAAAGTTGTGATAGGTATGGATCCTGTCAGAGAAGTTCCTACTTGTGCTCTCTTCTAGAATTTTCATGGTTTCAGATCTCACATTTAGGTCTTTAATCATTTTGTGTTTATTTTTTGTATATGGTGTAAGAAAGTGGTCCAGTTTCATGTTTTTTCATCTTGCTGCCCAGTTTGCCAACACCATTTGTTGAAGAGACTCTCTTTTTCCCATTGGATATTTTTTCCTACTTTGCCAAAAATTAATGGACCAGATAGTTGTGGATTCATTTCTGGGTTTTCTATTCAATTCGTTACTCTTTATGTCTATTTTTGTACCAGTACCATACTGTTTGGTTACTGAAGATTTGTATATAACTTGAAGTCCAGAATTGTGATGCCTTTAGCTTTACTTTTATTTTTCTATTTTAATTTTTTAATGTTTATTTATTTTTGAGAGAGAAACACACAGAGTCCAAACAGGGGAAGGGCAGAGAGAGGGAAAGGGATTCCAAAGCAGACTCCAGGCTCTGATCCATAAGAACAGAGCCTGATGTGAGGCTTGAACTCACAAACTGTGAAATCATGACCAACTGAAATCAGATGCTTAACCGACTAAGCCACCCAGTTGCCCCTACTTTTCTTTTTCAAAATTGCTTTGGCTCTCAGGGTCTTTTGTGATTCCATACAAATTTTAGGATTATTTATTCTAGTTATGTGAAAACTTCTGTTGGTATTTGATAAGGATTGCATTAAATGTGTAGATTTTTTTGAGTAGTATAGAAATTTTAACAATATTTGTTCTTCCAATCCATGACTATGAAATGTCTCTCCATTTCTTTGTGTCATCTTTAATTTCTTTCATCAGGGTTTTATAGTTTTCAGAGTGCAGGTCTTTCACCTCTTTATTTGTATGTATTTGATTATTTTGGCACAATTATAAATGGGATTGTTTTCATAATTTATATTTCTTCTGTTTCAATATTTGTGTATAGAATTGCAACTGATTTCTGTACGTTGATTTTTGTATCCCTTGATTTTACTGAATTCATTGGTCAGTTCGAGCAGTTTTTTGGTGGTGTCTTTTGGGTTTTATATGTATCGAGTATCATGTCATCTGAAAATAGTCAATTTTTACTTCTTCCTTACCGATTTGAATTCCTGTTATTTCTTCTGCCCTTTTTTCTTGCTCTTCTAAGACTTTTATGATATATTGTTTTGTTTCATGGAATCAGTTAGTTCTCTAAGTCGCCCCTTGTGATCTAGTAATTTTCTTTCCCTTTTTTTTTTCAGCTTAATTATTTTCCATTCTTTTATCTTGTTTCGCCTAATCGTTCCTCTGCTTCTTCAATCCTCTCTGTCACTGCATCTAGTTTATTTTGCATCTCAGTTATAGCATTTTAAACTTCATCCTCTCTAGTTCTTAGGTCTTTGATCTCAGCAGTGAGAGTTTCTCTGGTGGCCCTATGCTTTTTTCAAGCCCAGCTAGTAGTTCAGATATATTGTTTATAACTGTTTTAAGAAAGTCCTTGGCTGCGATTTCTTCTGGACCTTTCTTTTGGGGAGAATTCCTCCATCTTGTCATTTTGGCTACATTTATGTTTTTTGTATGTTTTAAAATCTCAATATGTTTCCTGCACCTAAAAGTATGTCTACATTAAAAAGGGGTCATACACTGTCCAGGGCACTCAAGGAAGTGGTTCTGGTGTATGCTGTGTACACTCTGCTGCTGTGTTTTGGCTGCTCTTTCCCTCAGGTTAGTCCTCTGCAGAGCTCCTCCTTGCTTGCAGTGTTGGAATGGTTGGACCTTTAACTAGGTGTGCTTTTATTTGTTTGTTGATGTAACCCTGGGGGAAAAAGGGGGGGGGAGTCTGATCCCATAAAAATAAAAGGAACAGGAACAACAAACAAACAAGCAAACAGACAAACAAAGAGAGAATCAAAAAACTATAAGGCTGATTTCAAGGAAAAAGAAAGGCAAAATAAGAAAAAAAGAAAGAAAGGAAGGAAGAAAGAAAGAGCACAAGAAAAAAAAAAAAGAGAAGAAAAAAGAAAAGAATAAAATAGCCTAGATAACTCCCCCACCAACAAAAAGATAAAATGAAATGACAAAAAGCAAATCAGAATCTATGAGCCTGGGGGAGGTGGGGTTCTTGGGGGACTCAGTCCGATAAGCATCCAACCATTGACTTTGGCTCAGGTCATGATCTCATGGTTAATGAGTTCAAACCCTGCATTGGGCTCTGCATTGACAGCAGAGAGCCTGCTTGGGGTTCTGTCTCCCTGTCTCTCTGCCCCTTCCCCACTTACTCTCTCTTTCTCTCTCTCTTTCACAATAAATAAAAAAATAAACTTAAAAAAAAAAAAAAACAACTATGAACCTGATTCTAAAAGAAAGAAAGAAAAATGAGGTAAAAAAGAAAAAAAAAATTGTGTGTTGGTCCCTGGGGGTTGGTGACTGTGCTGGTCTGGAGGAGAGACCAGCTGCATTGTCTCAGTGTCAGTCTTGCCCCAATAAAAAAGCAGTTGCCGGACAGAAGACCTGAATAGACACATTTCCAAAGAAGTCATCCAGATGGCTAATAGACACATGAAAAGATGTTCAACATCACTCATCATCAGGGAAATACAAATCAAAACCACAATGAGATACCACCTCACACCTGTCAGAATGGCTAAAATTAACAACTCGGGAAGCCACAGATGATGGTGAGTAGTTGGAGAAAGAGGAACCCTTTTGCATTGTTGGTGGGAATACATACTGGTGCAGCCACTATGGAAAACACTATGGAGTTTCCTCAAAAAATTAAAAATAGAACTACCCTACAACCCAGTACCTTGAACTACTAAGTATTTATTCAAGGGTACAAAAGTGCTGATTTGAAGGGGGTACATGCATCCCAATGTTTATAACAGAGTTATCAACAATAACCAAATTATGGAAAGTGCCCAAATGTCCACTGACTGATGAATGTATAAAAAAGATGTGGTATGTACATATACAATGGAATACTACTCAGTGATTAAAAAGCATGGGATGTTATCTTTTGCAAAAATGTGGGTGGAATTAGAGTGTATTATGCAAAGTGAAATAAGTTAGTCAAAAACAAATGTCATATGATTTCAGACATATGTGGAATTTAGGAACCAAAACGGATGAACGTAGGGGAAGGGAAACAAAAATAAGAGAAAGAGAGGGAGGCAAACCATAGGAGACTCTTCAATACGAGTACAAACTGAGGGTTGCTGGAGAGGTGTTGGGTGGGGGTATGGACTAAATAAATGGTTGAGGGGCATTAAGGAGGGCACTTGTTGGGATGAGCACTGGATATTTCATGTGAGTGAGGAATCACTGGGTTCTACTCCTGAAACCAATACTACACTGTATGTTAACTCATGAATTTAAGTAAATAAATTTAAAAAAATAAAACAACAAAACAAAATAGGGAATAATAACAACTATGTCCCTGAAATTTTACATATCTATAAGTTCCTTTTTGCTGTTGACAATGAAAGCAATTTGTTTTGCAGCAAAAAAGATTTATAACTTAAAGACAGAGAAAGGATGCAACTTTTCTCTCCAAAGAGTTGTGGATATAATTGCTATTTAAAATTTTTCTTTGTGTTAAGAGTTAAAAGATATGTAGTATTTTGTTTTCTCATTAATTGATGCTATATATTATATTTATACATATTTTTTGTTTTTAAAAATATATAAATGTTACATATATTGTTTTGTTTTATGTTTTTTGTTTTTTCTTCAGGTAAGAGAGCGGAAGAGGGGATTTACTGTACACATATTATATTCAGCCACAAATGAAAACGGAATTAGTCCCGGAAGTCACAGGTCCAGAGCAAAGGACCTGTTTTGGTATGAGCAAGGCAAGTCTCTCAAAGGTTGTCATCATGTTCAGATGGCAATGGATGTTTTAGATCCATTGAATCATACTCTAGAAAGTAGGCATGTAGTCCAACAGTTGATATCAGAATTCCTGGCCTGTGGCTTTCCTTATTTCTGCCCTTGTGGCTCCATGAGTACACAAGCTAGTGGTTTACTTGGATCTCTGCCTCATCTTTCTTCTTTTGTACTTTAGTCTGTGCATTCACTTCTTCCTCCACTTGGTTCTCATGGCACAGAGGTTTCCAAGAAGTTGGCACTAAATATATAAATATATATATTATATAATATATATAATAATATAATATATATAAATAACATAATATATACTATAATATATAATATATATTTATAATAATATATTATATATTGTTATAATAATTTATAATATTATATATTATATATTACATAGTTATATTATATAATATATATAATATACGTATCGTCTTTGGCATCTTTGGCATCTTAGTACCATCTTTTTGGAAACCTCTGTGCCATGAGAACCAAGTGGAGGAAGAAGTGAATGCACAGACTAAAGTATAAAAGAAGAAAGATGAGGCAGAGGTCCAAGTAAACCACTAGCTTTATTACTTATATATTACTTTATACATGGGGCATGAATTTACAACCCTGAGATCAAGAATCACATTATCTACTGACTGAGCCAGACAACCACCCCCACAATACTTTTTTAAAATGTTTATCATTTTCAGAGATTCCACCTCTTAGCATCCTAATTAAGATTTGTCACAACTTCCCTGATCTTACTCCATGGCATCTTGTGCCCTCCTAGCTTTACAAGACAGCACAGTAGGGTCTTTAAATTTTTATCCTGTTCTCCCATCTTGTCCACCAGCCCTAAAGCCATCAACCTAGTGGACACTCTCATACCCTTTTCTAATCTTACCTCATTTTTAAATTTCTAGACATGAACTTCAGCCTACAGCCTGGCATTGGTGGCCAGCTGAACTGACCATAGTTAGAAGCCATCCCACTGCAGCTACCATGTGTTTTCCTTCCTTGCTGCAGTGTGCAATTTGCAGTTTTTCCAACAAGCACATTAGACTATGTGGCATTGTCCAGGGGTCCTTGTACTCATTCAGCAGTCTACAAGTATCTGAAATTTGGGCCACCTCTCCCCACACAAAGGTTGATGGCCAACTCAAGATTTCCCCATGGATGCCTCTTTCTTGAGTCTAGTGTCTTTGTTTTCCTGGTGGCTCACCAATTGTAGGTTAACAACCCTCTCAGGAAATTTTCTGGTGTAATCTGAAACTGGACCCCATATGTAGAAGACAGGGAATACTGAAGAAACACATAGACCACTCCAGGTTGGTAGGTGGCAATTTTAATAATCATAAAAAAACTTACATAGGAGGCTTGTCTTAGGGGACAGCAAGATGAATTGATCCCCACATTCACTCACCAAGCCTTAAAATTTATAAAGAGGCCTTAAATGGGCTCAATCACATATATTATGCAGGTATTTTGTCACATCATCATCTCAAGGCTATGTACTTGGAGCAGCCTCTGGGATCAGGAAAGGGGGGGCGAAATTCACATTCCAAGGCTAGGAGAAGGGAAGTGGTGGGGGGGGAGCCTCTGTGTCTCGGTTCCACTTCACGGGTCATTTGGTGGTCATGTTTTGTTTTGTTTTTTTATCATGTCTCCAAACATAAGCGACCTTAATTATGCCTTCAGTGTCTCTTCACCTTTGTCATATAACATAACATCATCACAGTAGTGATATCCTTTACCACATTGGCAGGTTCCACCCACATTCAAGGGGATGAGATTGCATAATAGTGTGACTGTGGGTCAGTCTAAAGTGTTTCCACCATTGGCAATACACTTCAGGCACCATCTGTTTTCTTGAAAACACACACTAGTCGTCTCATCAGACCAGCTGGTGATTTAACGCTCTATCAGGTTTTCCCTGTTCCAACTTAGGTTATGATTCTGCTATGCAAAGAATACACTTGGAAAGAGCTGATGCATTCTTTGTGTCCTTATCATGTACTTAGAAGCTTCCCCATGTAAGTAGAACTATACGTGAATATTTTATATCTGAATTTATTATATTACTATTATTGTTATATTATTATTAATTATTGAGGTCTTATGTGAGAAAAAAAGCCTTTATTACCAACATCTTCCATATTTGGTTTTGAAAATCCTGGTAATTTTCCTTTCCCACTGACATCTCCGTGATGACGATATGGAAGTTCTTCAAATACAGAGCCTGTCTTTTGCTATTCCTGGTCTTGGCTTATGGCCCTTCCAAAGCATGGGATATTTAGGTAGTGCCAAGAGTAATGTGAAATACTTCAGTGTTATGCCCAAAGAATAAATTGCTATAGGACAAAAAGATGATGTAAACAATAATACAAAGAGAGCATATTTGTCTTTTTTTTTCAGAGAGCATATTTGTAAAGGCAATATATTTTCAGTGATCTTACTAATACTCAAGGAGATGCTTATTCTTTATATTTGTTAATATATTTGATTCCCAAAAGATTGAATGAGGTAATCATTTTTATTATTTTCATATAATAGATAAGAAAATGAAGCATAAGTAGTGAGATGGATTATATAAGTACTCCATATTCCTAGGTCTAGTAAGTGTGCATCCAAGAAGACTTTACAATGAGCTAATTGGGTATATTTACCTCCATAGTTTCAACAATGGCCATACTATAATTACAACTAAAGAAGCACTGGAGTTAAGGCATTGTCACCCTCTCCCTGCAGAAGCAGGAAATATGACTAACACAGTAAGTTAGTTGACTTGTGAGAAGCCTTAGTTCAAGTATAGTGTTAATAAGGGAAGATGCTGGTAATATGGTAAAACCACATCCCTGGTGGGCAGGAAGACAATAAGACAACAGTAAGACAGTTGTTCCAATGAGATATTGGAAGTAGGTGGAAGTCTCTTAGGAGGATTTTCCTTCCAGAAGAAGGCAAAGCTCCATAAGAAGAAAGGTTTTGCCATTGGTCCTTCACACTGTCATTTTATTCCAGACTGAAAAAGGACAGAAGTCTCTACTTACCACTACCATCTTATAATGTGACTCAAGAAGACCAAGGAGGAACAGGTAGACATTGAGACAAGAGGAATGCAATCTAAGAAGAGAATGAGTCCTCAGTAGTATTGCTGACACACCATTTCAATCCTGTCCTGTTTTTCCTAGGATTGCTTGTTGCAGGTGAGTGATGAATCCACTCCATGTTAAGATAACTCAGATACATGTTATGTTTCTCACAGAAAAGCATAATTGTAAAAAGAGAAACAAATAAAGCTTATCTCCCTGAATGATGCACTCAGAAAATGCCCAGTTCCTTTATAAATCAATGCCAGTTGTGTAAATGTGAAAAAAATCAGACATTCCTTAGGAAGCTTTTGCATAGAAAATGACAAACTGAATAAAATGTCTTTTGCTCTATTCTCTTCATACATTGCACTTCTCCTTGATAGCATAAAAACCAGATCCAATTTACTACCAATGAAATACAACATGAAGATGAAGGGCTACACATTAAATATGGAGAAAATGGAATCTAGAAGGTGTCTCGGTCCCTGTTGGCATGTTTGATCCATAACCCCAGCCCTGGTCTGTCTCTCTAAAGATTTCATGTTGGCATAATAAAGATTAAACAATCCATTAAAAAAAATTCCTGTTAGTTAACATACAGTGTAATATTAGTTTCAGGTGTACAACCCTGCCTTACAATACTCAGTGCTCATCATGATAAATTCACTCCTTAATCTCCATCACCTATGTAACCCATCCCCCAACCACCTCCGTTTGGTAACCATCAGTTTGTTCTCTATAGTTATGAATCTGTCTCTTGGTTTGCCTCTCTCTTTTTTTCTCCTGTGCTTTTTTATCCATTCATCAGTCAATGGATATTTGGGCTCTTTCCATATTTGGCTCTTGTCAATAGTGCTGCTACAAATTTGGGGGACATGTGCCCTTTGAATCAGCATTTCTGTATCCTTTGGATAAGTACCTAGTAGTGCAATTGCTGGGTTGTACAGTAGTTCTATTTTTTAATTGTTTGAGGAACCACGATACTGTTTTCCAGAGTGGCTGCACCAGTTTGCAATCCCACCAGCAATGCAAATAGGTTCCCCCTTCTCCAAATCCTTGCCAACATCTGTTGTTTCCTGAGTTGTTAATGTTAGCCATTCTGACAGGTGTGAGGGGGTATCTCATTGTGGTTTTGATTTGTATTTCCCTGATGATGAGTGATGTTGAGCACCTTTTCATGTGTCTTTTCATGTGTCTGTTAGCCATCTGGAAGTCTTCTATTCATGTCTTTTACCCATTTTTCACTGGATTGTTTTTTTTTTGGGTGTAGAGTTTGGTAAGTTCATCATAGATTTTGGATTCTACCCCTCTATCCTATATATCATTTACAAATGTCTTCTTCCATTCCATAGGTTGCCTCTTAGTTTTGTTGATTGTTTCCTTCACTGTGCAGAAGGTTTTTTTTGTTTTTTTTTTTCATCTTGACAAGGTCCCAATAGTTCATTTTTACTTTTGTTTTCCTTGCCTCTGGAGACATGTCAAGTAAGAAATTGCTGTGGTGAGGCCAAAGAAGTTGCCTGTTCTCTTGTAGGATTTTGATGGTTTCCTGTCTTACATTTAGATGTTTTATCCATTTGGAGTTTATTTTGTGTATGGTGTAAGAAAGTGGTCCAGGTTCATTCTTTTGCATGCTGTTGTACAGTTTTCCCAACATCATTTGCTAAAGAGACTGTCTTTTTACCATTGGGTATTCTTTCCTGCTTTGTCAAAGATTAGTTGGCCATATGTTTGTAGGTCCATTTCTGGTTTCTCTATTCTGTTCCATTGATCTATGTGTCTGTTTTTGTGCCAGTGCCATACTGTCTTGATGATTACAACGTTGTAATGCATCCTGAAGTCCAGAATTGTGATGCCTCCTTTGGTTTTCTTTTTCAACATTACTTTGGCTATTCAGGGTCTTTTCTAGTTCCATACAAATTCTAGAATTGCTTATTCTAGCTCTGTGAAGAAACCTGGTGTTATTTTTATAGGGATTGCATTGAATATGTAGATTGCTTTTGGTAGTATTGGCATTTTAACAATGTTCATTCTTGGGGCACCTGGGTGGCTCAGTCGGTTGAGCATCCGACTTCAGCTCAGGTCATGATCTCACACTCTGTGAGTTTGAGCCTCGCGTCGGGCTCTGTGCTGACAGCTCAGAGCCTGGAGCCCGCTTCATATTCTGTGTCTCCCCCCTCTCTCTGCCCCTCCCCTGCTCATGGCTCTGTTTCTCTCTGTCTCAAAAATAAAAACATTAAAAAAAAATGTTCGTTCTTCCAATCCATGAACATGTAATATTTCTTTCTATTTTTTTTTTTTGTGTCTTCTTCAATTTTTTTCTTAAGCTTTCTATAGTTTTCAGCACACAGATCTGTTACCTCCTTGGTTAGATTTATTCCTAGGTATTTTATGGGTTTTGGTGCAATTGTAAATGGGATTGATTCCTTGATTTCTCTTTCTGCTGCTTCATTATTGGTATATAGAAATGCAACTGATTTTTGTATGTTGATTTTATATCCTACGACTTTGTTGACTATATGTATCAGTTCTAGCACTTTTTTGTGTGTGGAGTTTTCCATATAGAGTGTCATATTGTCTGTGAAGAGTGAAAGTTTGACTTCCTTCTTGCTTATTTAGATGACTTTTACTTATTTATTTTTTGTTATTTATTTATTTATTGTCTGATTGCTGAGGTTAGGACTTTCACATTATATTGAATAATAGTGATTAGAGTGGACAAATCTGTCATGTTCCTGAACTTAAGGGGGGAGCTCTCAGTTTTTCCCCATTCAGGATGATATTAGCAATGGGTCTTCCATATAAAGCTTTTATGAATTTGAGGTATGATCCTTCTATCCCTACTTTCTTGAGGGTTTTTATCAAGAGTGTATGTTGTATTTTGTCAAATGTTTTCTCTGCATCTATTGAGAGGATCATGTGGTTCTTGTCATTTCTTTTATTGATGTGATGTATCACATTTATTGTTTTGCAGTTATTGAACCAGCCATGCATCCCAGGTATAAATCCAATTTGGTCATGGTGAATAATTATTTTAATGTATTGTTCGATCCTGTTGGATAGTATCTTGTTGAAGATTTTTTCATCCGTGTTCATCAGGGAAATTGGTCTGTAGTTCTCCTTTTTAGAGTGGTCTTTGTCTGGTTTTGGAATCAAGGTAATGCTGGCTTCATAGAATGAGTTTGTAAGTTTTCCTTACATTTCTATTTTTTGGAACAGCTTCAAAAGAATAGGTGTTAACTCTTCTTTAAATATTTGGTACTGGGGCGCCTGGGTGGCGCAGTCGGTTAAGCGTCTGACTTCAGCCAGGTCACGATCTCGCGGTCCGTGAGTTCGAGCCCTGCGTCGGGCTCTGGGCTGATGGCTCAGAGCCTGGAACCTGTTTCTGATTCTGTGTCTCCCTCTCTCTCTGCCCCTCCCCCGTTCATGCTCTGTCTCTCTCTGTCCCAAAAATAAATAAACGTTGAAAAAAAAATTAAAAAAAAAATAAATATTTGGTACAATTTCCCTGGAAAGACATCTGGCCCTGGACACTTGTTTGTTGGGAGATTTTTTATTATTGATTCAATTTCTTTACTGATTATGGGTCTCTTCATTTATTCTATTTCTTCCTATTTCAGTTTAGTAGTTCATATGCATCTAGGAATTTGTCCATTTCTTCTAGATTTCCCAATTTGTTGGCATTAATTGCTCATAATATTCTCTTATTATTGCTTGTTTTTTTCTATGGTATTGGTTGTGATAACTCCTCTTTCATTCATGACTTAATTTATTTAGGTCCTTTCCTTTTTCTTTTTGATCAATCTGTCTAGGGGTTTATCAATTTTGTTAATTCTTTCAAAAACTAGCTCCTTGTTTCATTTATATGTTCTACTGGTTTTTTTTTTTTTTAATTTTGATACCATTGATTTCTGCTCTAATCTTTATTATTTCCCTTCTTCTGTGGTTTTGGGGTTTTATCCAAAACCACAAAGGTGCCGGTTCTTTTTCCAGAATCTTTAGGTGTAAGTTTAGTTTATTTGAGCCCTTCTTCCTTCTTCTTGGAAGGTCTAGATTGCTATGTACATCCCTCTTATGACCAAACTTGCTGCATTCCTGAAGTGTTGGTCTGTCTTGTTTTCATTTTCATTGGCTTCCATGTACTTTTAAATTTCCTCCTTACTTTCTTGGTTAACCCATTAATTCTTTAGTAGAATGTTCTTTAATCTCCGGGTATTTGTGGTCTTTCTAAATTTTTTCTTGTGGTTGATTTCAAGTTTCATACACTGTGGTCTGAAAATATGCAAGGTATGATATCCATCTTTTCATGCTTGTTGAGAGCTGATTTGTGACCCAGTATATATGATCTATTCTGGAGAATGTTATTTTGCACTCAAGAAAAATGTGTATTCTACTCCTTTAAGATGAAATGTTATGAATATATATGTTAAGTCCATCTGGTCCAGTGTGTCATTCAGAGCCATTGTTTCTTTGTTGATTTTCTGCTTAGATGATCTGTCCATTGTTTTAAATGAGGTGTTGAAGTCCCCTACTATTAGCGTCTATTATCAATGAGCTTTTTTGTGTTTGTGATGAATTGATTTATATATTTGCGTGCTATCCAGTTGAGGGTATAAATACTTACAATTTTTACGTCTTCTTAGTGGATAGATCCCTTAATTATGATAAAATCCCTTCTTAATATGTTACAATCTTTCTTTCAAAATCTAGTTTGTCTTATATAAGTAGAGCTACTCCTGATTTCTTTTGATGTCCTTTAGCATGATAGATGGTTCTCCACCCCCCTTACTTTCAATCTTCAGGTGTCTTTAGAGCTACACTAAGTCTCTTGTAGGCAGCATATAGATGGATCATGGTTTTCTTTTTTAATGCATTCTGACACTGTGTCCTTTGATTGGAGGAGTTAGTCCATTTACATTTTGAGTGATTATTGAGGGGCACCTGGGTGGCTCAGTGAGTTGAGCATCTGACTTTGGTTCAAGTCATGATCTCATGGTTTATGAGTTCCAACCTGCTGGGCTCTGTGTGGACAGCTCAGAGCATGGAGCTTCCTTTAGATTCTTTGTCTCCCTCTCTTTGCCTTCCCCTGGACATTCTCTCTGTCTCTCTGTCTCTGTCTCTGTCTCTGTCCCTCTCTCTCTCTCTCTCTCACTCACTCAAAAACAAATAAACATAAAAAACCCTTTAGAGTGATTATTGAAAGATATGAATTTAGTGTCATTGTGTTGCCGGTAGAGTTGGAGTTTCTGATGATGTTTTCCGGTCCTTTCTAGTTTTGTTTCTTTTGTTATTTTTTGTTTTTTTCTTGTCTTTTCTCCACCCAGTTCCCCCTCAAAATTTCTGGCAAGGCTGGTTTAGTGGTCACAAACACCTTTAGCTTTTGTTGGTCTGGGAAAGTCTTTATCCCTCCTTCTATTCTGAATAACAGCCTTGTTATATAAAGAATTATTGGCTGCCTATTTTTCCCATTCAGCTTGTTGAATATATCCTGCCATTCCTTTCTGGCCTGCCAAGTTTCTGTGGATAGATCTGCTGTGAACCTGATCTATCTTCCCTTGTAGGTTAAGGACTTCTTTTTCCCTTGTTGCTTTCATAATTCTTCCCTTATCTCTGTATTTTGTGAATTTGACTATGATATGCCTTGGTGATGATTCATTTTTGTTGAATCTAGTGGGAGATCTTTGTGCTTCATGGTTTTTGATGTCTATCTACTTCCCCAGATTAGGTTAGTTTCTGTTGCAATTTGGACACATAAACCTTATGCCCCTTTTCTCTCTCTTCATCTTCTTGGACTTCTATTATTAGAATGTTAATCCTTTGTAATAAGTTACTGAGTTCTCTAAGTCGTGTGTCATGATCTTTGCCTTTTTTTCTCTTTTGTTTCCCTGCTTCATTATTGTCCATAATTTTATCTTCTATCTTTCTGATGTCCTGCTCTGTTTCATCCATCCTTATTGTCGTGGAATCCATTCCAGATTGCATCTTGGTTATAGCATTTTTAATTTTGGCCTGACTAGATTTTAGTTCTTTTATTTCTGAAGAAAGGGATTCTCTGGTATCTTCTATGCTTTTTTCAATTCCAGCTGTTATTCTTATAATCATGGTTTTAAATTATAGTTCAGACATCTTACTTATATCCATGTTGATTAAATCCCTGGCTGTTATTTCTTCTTGTTCTTTCTTCAGAGTGAATTCCTTCATCTTGTCATTTTGGAGGAAGACAAAAATTAATACAATTGAAACAAAAACAAAACAAAAATCAAATAAAAGAAGTTATATCTTGGTGTGTTTCTGTCTGCTTGGTGAAATAAGTTTGGTAGAATAGAGAAAAAAGGGAAAGGAAAGAAAAAGAAGTTAAGAAAAAAATTAAAAATTAAAAAATAACAAAATAGAATAAAATAAAATAAAGAAAATAAAATAGGATAAACAATTTAAATAAATAAATATATAAGATTTAAAAAAGAATTTGTTCTTTCTGTATCCAAGAAAGAGAAAGGAAAGAAAGAAAAAAATAATTTAAGGAAAAACAGAAACAATGAAAATGAATAAATAAGTGACCCAGCAAACAGAATGAAACTTAGATGAAGTTACATCCAGTTTCCCATAGAACTTAAACTTTAAAGCACACTATAGTCTATACACTAAGCAGGTGAATGGGTTTGTGCTAGTCTTCTGGGCAATGTGTCTGGGGGGTGCAATTGTGTGGGTCATGGTATAATGGCTCCATTTTCCATTAGTTGGTGCTGCTTAGCTTACTGGGGTGGATCCATGTGCATGTGCACATATGCCTGCAAGGTAGAGGTGAAAATGGCTGCACCCAGATCCCCAGTCTCTGGTGAAGGAAGTTTGTGCTCTCATGACCCACAATCAAGCACCCCTACTCTGTCTCAGGCCTCCATCCACTTCCTGACTCTACCATGTCCGTTTCCAAGCTGTCTGCCTGCTCAGCAACACTTCCATCCAGAGTTTTATCTCAGATAAGGTTGTGTTCAAAAACCTCACACTTCAGAGACCCCTGTGGCTGAAACCCGCACTGATTCTCTGTGGAAGGGTCTTGCTAAGCAATGGGTGGGTGTTGGCTTGCCCCAGAATATGTTCATGTGATTGCTCAGTGGCAGAGTTTCAACGATTACAGCAGATCACAGCATAGCCATCACCAGGTTGTGCTGTACTCTTGGCATCTTTGTCCCAATACCAGAAAACGTGGCTGTTCTCTGGGTTCTGCTGGGAATGTTGCCCAAAGGGAGGCTCTATGGCCACTGTTTATAGAATCCTGTTGGTATTGAAATGCTCTCCTTTCTCCCTGTCAATGGTTTTATGGAACATTTTTGTTGTTGCTCAGTACCCTGTTAGTGTTCTCACTCCAGCTATTTTTTGGGGGGAGTGCTTTCCTTGAGCAATCCCCATGTGCCACACTCTCCCCCTTTCTCTTTCTCTCTGTCCTCTGTTCTGCAAAATTAGCTCCCTGCCCTCCACGAATTTTCTCTTTCCCAATTCACCTCTCTCCACTGCATACTTGCCATGTTTTGTGGCTCAAGCTATGAAGATTTTTGTGTTAATCCTCAGGTAAATTTCCTAGGTGTTCAAAAGTTTTGGTACTAATCTAGCTGTGTTTTAGGGAGGAGACAAGCTCAGGGTACCCATACCATGGGTTAACCATGTTCTGCCATCTTAACTCTTGTCCCTAATAATTATAATTTTAAATCAATATTCTCCTTTCTATAGAAAGAAAACCAGGACATAAGCAATGGTTAACTTTCTGGCATGTGCTACATTTTGTAGTAAATTTATGGATACATCATTTCATAAATTTCTATGCCTTTAACAGACTACATTTTCTCATGTTTAGATATATCTAATACATTAAGATTCTCTATGCCATATGAAAACAAGATGCCAAGAATAGGCAAAATTATGTTCAACAATTAATATTTGAATATTTTATCTTACATTAACATTATCTAGGTATTCAGTGATTACACATTGTTTCCCTTAACAGTAAAGCTTTAAGGTTTCAAGTTACAAAAATGTATGTTGAACTATTTTTACGTAGATATTATAAAACACAATTACCATAAAGCATGTCATAAAACAAAACACTATACAACATAATTATTGAAAAATTATAAATATACTTTGACTATAAGAGCTGATTCCATAAAACTCCTAGGAAAAAAAATAGATACCTTGAGAGAGAGGACAGTGGGGTAGGAAGACTTTAGGATGGCCTCCAGAAATTTACCTGAAGACTAACAGAACAAACTCCACAACTAAAGGTAAAGAAGAATCTACACTGAAGAAGGTAGGAAGTGTGGAGATGTGGTTTGGGAAAAAAAATATGACTGCTTGCTGTGGGGAGGCAGCCATGATCATGGAGAAGTGCAAGAGACAGACTAACACGCAGAGGAGTGCACTAGGAAGACGAATCCCCACAACAATTAGCTTGAAAGTGAGAGGGGCTGAATTTTGTGAGTTCGTGCAACCAGCAGAGCTTAAAACCTTGAGTTCTAAAGGTCAGTGGGTTTGGAATTAGGAGAACCTGGAGGCACTGGGGCTTCTCTTGGAGAGAAGGTAGGGAAAACACCCCACAGACATGCAGCATGTAAAGAAACATCTGAAGAGCACCTGGGGCATAGAGTGAGAAGGTCATTTGATCATCTCAGAGCATGTCCCAGGGAGGCAGCATTCATGCAGACCCCTCCAGGAGCAAACTGGCAGGTGCCATTTACTTATCCCAACCTACAGTATAAGCACATCACCCACACTGTCTAACTTACACCAAGCCCAACCCCTGCCCTTGTGCTTTGGTGGAACCACCCTTCCAAGTCACTCTTGACACATTACAAATGTGGATGGGTCCCTCCCCAGAGACCCACCTATATTCCTGCATAAACTTCATCTCCTGACCTGGGAGTTTTACTGGGCCTTGATTCCAGTGGAAGTGTTAACAGGTCTCATTTCACAAGCAGACAAGAGCACAACTAGTTAAAACTTGCCACATTCAGACCAGGACAAAACAGTGCCCACTGCAGGCAAAAGGAGCCTCTACAGATTATTGGCCTGACGGATAAAGTGGACAGGACACAATAACAAAGCACACATTGGAGACACTCCCTGAAGCACTAGGACCTGGGGAATAGGGGACAATACACTGCAAGGCATTATAGGAACTCTTCTTCATAAGTCCAATATCCTCAAGAATAGGAGATTCAGCTGGCTTTCCTAACACCTAACAAACAGAAGCAGGCACAGAAACTGAGACAAAATGAGAAGACAGAGGAATTTGACCCAAATGGAGGAAAAGGACAAGGCCAGGCCAGAGATCTAAGTGAAGCATATATAAAGAATATGCTTGATAGAATATTTAAAGTAATGATCATAAAAATTCTCACTGGGCTTGAAAAAAGAGTGGAAGACATTAGTGAGATCCTTAACACGGAGATAAGGAATAACATAGCAGAGATATAGGACTTAATAAAGGAAATGAGAAATATGCTTGATGGAATGAACAACAGCATGGAAGAATCAGAGGAATGAATTAATGACCTAGAAGACAGAGTAATGGAAAGTAATAAAACTTAACAGAAGTGAAAGAAATTAATTATGCAAAACAAGAACAGACTTAAGGAACTCTGACTCCATCAAACATAATAATATTTGTATTATAAGAGCCTCAGAAGAAGAGAAAAAAGGAGAAGAAAATTTATTGGAAGAAAGTACTGAAAACTTCCCCAACCTGGTGAAGGAAACAGATATCCAGAACTGGGAGGCACAGAGAACCCCTAACAAAATCAACACAAGTTGATCCACACCAAGACATATTGTAATTAAAATGACAAAAATAATGATAAAAAATGGTTTTAAAGCAGCAAAACAAAAGATAGTTACATATAAGGGAAACCCTCTAAGGCTATCAAAGGATATTTCAGGAGTAACTTTCCAAGCAAGAAGGGTGTGGCATGATATCTTCAAACTTCTGACTGTGAAAAATCTGCAGCCAAGAATATTCCCTCCAGCAAGGCTATCATTCAGATTGGAAGGAGAAATAGAGTTTGTTAGACAAACAAAACTAAAGAAGATCGTAATCACTAAATCAGCCCTACAAAAAAATATTAAAGTGGACACTTGAAGTAGAAAAGAGACCAAAAGTGATAGCATAAATGTAGGAAACACAAAAGCATTAAATTTAGTATTTCTGTAAAAAATCAGTCATGGAAGTCATAAAATAAAAAGGATGTAAAACATGACACCATATACCTAAAATGTGGGGAGAAGAGGTGAAAAGAATGGGTTCAAACTTAAACAACCATCAACTTAATATAGACTGCTATATGCAGATGTTATACACAGACCTAATAGTAACCACAAATCAAAACCACTAATAAGAATATGGTGTGTGTGTGTGTGTGTGTGTCCACAATGAAATACAACTCAGTCATAAAAAAGAATGAAATTTTGTCATTTGCAAACACATGGATAGAACACAGAGTATTATGCTAAGCAAAATAAGTCAATCAGTGAAAGACAAATACCATATGTGGAATTTAAGAAATATAATAAACTATCATGGGGGTGAAATGAGGGAGGCAAACCAAGAAACAGACTCTTAACTGTAGAGAATGAACTGATGGTTACCAGAAGGAAGGTGGGTGGCTGGGTGTGTTAAGTAGGTGTTGGGTTTTAAGGAGTGCACTTCTTGTGATGAGCATCAGCTGTTGTATGCAAATGTTGATTCACTGTATTGTATACCTGAAACTAATATTACATTATATGTTAACTAACTGGAATTTAAATAGAAAATTTAAAAATATGCAAAAAAACAAAGACAAAGAAATCCAAATATATCACTAAAGAAACTAACACACCATGAAAACAGGAAAGGATCCGAAAAAACCTTCAGAAACAGCCACAAAACAGCTAATAAAATGGCAATAAATACATATCATTGAAAGACAGAGAATGTCAGGATGGATAAAAAGACAAGATCCATCTATATTCTGCCTGCAAGAGACTCGTTTTAGACTGAAAGACACTTGCAGAATGAATGTGACAGGAGAAACATGTATCATGCAAATGGATTTCAAAATAAAGCCAGAGTAGCAATGTTTATATTGCAAAAATAGACTTTTTTAAAAAAAGTTTATTTATCTATTTTGGGAGAAAGAGAGTGAGTGGGGGAGGAGCAGAGAGAGGGAGAGAGAGAATCCCAAGTAGGCTCTCTACTGTCAGTGCAGAGCCTGATGCAGGGATCAAACCTGTGAACCATGAGATCATGACCTGAGCCAAATCAGACACTTAATTGATTTAACCATCCAGGTGCCCCTGCAAAAATAGACTTTAAATAGTGTAACAAAAGACAAAGAAGAATACTATATAATAATAAAGGGGACAATCCAACAAGAAGATATAACAATTGTAAAATTTATGTACTCAACATGAAAGCACCCACATACATAAAGCAATTAATAACAAACATAAAGGAACTAACTCACAATAATATGATAAGGATAGCAAATGTTAACACCTCACTTACATCAATAGATCATGTAAACAGAAAATCAATAAGGAAACAATGACTTTGAATTACACACTGGATCAGATGTATTTAATAGATATATTCAGAATATTCCGTCCTAAAACAGCAGAACGCACATTCTTTTCAAGTGCACAAGGAACATTCTCCATAATCAATCACATATTAAGCTAGAAAAGAAGCCTCAAGAAATTAAAAAAGAACAGTCATATCATGCATTTTTCCTGAACACAACACTATGAAACTATAAGTCAACCACAGGAAAAATCTGGAAACACCACAAATACATGGAGGTTGCATAACATGTTACTAAACAATTAATGAGTAAACCAGAAATAAATGAAGATATAAAAAACTACATGGAAACAAATGAAAGTGAAAAATAAAATGGTTCAAAACCTTTGGGATGCAGCAAAAACTGTTCTACGAGGGAAGTTTGGAGCAATACAAGCCTACCAAGAGAAGCTAGAAAAATCTCAAATAAACAACCTAACTTCGCACCAGAAGGAGCTAGAAAATTTAAAAAAGTAAAAATAGCAGAAGGAAGGAAATAATAAATTTTAGAGCAGAAATAAATAATATAGAAGCAAAAATAATAATAAAACAGATCAATAAAACCAGGAAATGATTATTTGAAAAAAGTCATTGAAATTGATAAACCTGTAGTCATACTTATCAGGAAAAAACAAACAAGCAAGCAGAAAAGACACAGGTAAATACAATTACAAATGATAGAGGAGGCGACATAGTAACTAACACCACGAAAATAAAAAAAAAAAAGATTAATATGAAAAACTGTATGACACAAGTTGGAAAACCTAGAAGAAATGGTTACATTCCTAGAAACATATAAACTACCAAAACTGAAAGGGGAAGAAATAGGAAATTTGATCAGACTGATTACCAGCCAAGTAATAGAATCAGTAAAAACTACAACAAACTAAAAAACAGAAAAACAAAAACAAAAACAGAAACTCCCAACAAACAAGAGTAACTACCAAATGGCTTCACAGTTGAATTCTACCAAACATTTGAAGAGTTAATAATACATTTCTTCTCAAACTATTCCAAAAAATAGAAAAGGAAGGAAAACTTTCAAATTCATTGTATGAGATCAGCATTACCAGATACCAAAGCCAGATTAAGACACCACTAGAAGAGGGGTGCCTGGATGGTTGGTTAAGCATCCGATTCTTGATTTTAGCTCAGGTCATGATCTCATAGTTTGTGAGTTTAAGCCTGCATTGGGCTGTATGCTAACAATGTGGAACCTGCTTGAGATTCTTTCTCTCTCTCTCTTTCTCTCTCTCTGCCCCTCCCCTGATCTCTATCTCTTTCTGAAAAAACAAAAAAACAAAGAAACACACAAGCAAGCAAGAAAGCAAGCAAACAAACACACAAAAAACAGGCACTGCCAGAGGAGAGAACTACAGGCCAATATCTCTGATTACCATAGATGCAAAAATCCTCAACAAAATACTGGCAAACAAAATCCAATTATACATTTTAGAAAATTATTCACCACTATCAAGTGGGATTTATTCCTGGTTTGCAAGTGTGTTTCAATATTCACAAATCAGTGTGACACGACATCAATAAGAGAAAGGGTAAGAACCATATGATTATTCAGTAGATGAATAAACAGCATTTCACCCTCATAGGTTAAGGTTTGTTTGTCCTGGCTTCCTTCAGAATTATTTGTTTATCTTTGTATTTTGCCAGTTTCACTATGATATGCCATGGAGAAGACCTATTCTTGTTAAATCTGAGGGGAATTCTCTATGCCTCCTGGATTTGGTTGTCTGCTTCCTTCTCCAGATTAGGGAAGTTCTCAGCTTTAATTTGTTCAAGTAAACCTCTGCCCCTTTCTCTCTCTCTTCTTTAGGAACTCCTATGATATGGATATTATTGCGTTTCATTGAATCACTTAGTTCTCTAATTTTCTCTTCATGGTCTAGTATTTTAATAAGAAAATACTTTTTTGACTTCATTTTCCATAATTTTACCTTCTATTTTACTTATTCTCCCCTCTTCTTCCTCCACCCTTGCTGTTACTGCATCTAGCTGATTTTGCATCTTATTTGCAGCATTTCTTAATTGTGACTATTTCCTTCATCTCTAAAGCAATAGATTCTCTGCTGTCTCCTATGCTTTTTTCAAGCCCAGCTATTGTTTTTAATGTTTTTCATGTTTTTATTTATTTTTTAAGGATAAAGAGAGAAAGAGCATGAGCAGGGGAGGAGCAGAGAGAGAGGGAGACACAAAATTCGAAGCAGGCTCAAGGCTCTAAGCTGTCAACACAGAGCCTGATGCAGGGCTTGAACCCACAAACTGTGAGATCATTACCTGAGCCAAAGCCAGATACTCAACAGACTGAGCCACCCAGACGCCCCTTAAGCTTAGCTCTTAATCTTATGACTGTTATTCTACAGTTTTGATCAGATATATTATTTATATCTGCTTTGAGCAATTCTCTAGCTGTCATTTTTTCTTGGGATTTCTTTTGAGAATTATTCTGTTTCATAATTTTGGCTAGTTTTATTTCCCTTACGTGGTTTAATAGCTTGTTCTGTGTCCTACACCTGCAAGCACTACCATATTAAAAAGTGTTCATACACTTTCCAGGGCCTGGACATTCTGGAAGTGTTTTTGGACTGTTTTGTGTGCTCTCTGTTGTTGTGACTCTGGTCGCTTTATCTCCCTACTTGCAGTGGTAGTTTGGACCTTCCAGCAGGTGTGCTTTGAAGTAACCCTGGAAAAATTTTTGAAAAAGGGGGGATGGTGGTGGTGGAAGAAGCCTATCCCATACAAAGAGAGAAATGACAGGGGTGGGGAACGAGAAAAGAAAAAAAAATTACCAGGCAGAGAATCAGAGAAACTATATGGCTTAATCCAGAGAGAGAGAGAGAGAGAGAGAGGAAAATAAATTAGAAGGGAATTCAGAAGAGGTCTGAAAAAACAGATTAAAAATGTCTGCTTTAACAAGCCAACAACCAGAATAACCAGACTAGAGAAGGGAAGAAATAAGAGGAAGAAAAGGAAGAAAAGGAGAGAAAATGTATGTAAAATAAAAATTGACCAAGAATCAAATCAGAAAATTCAAAACTGCTGGACAGATATCTGATGGTGCCTTGGAACCTGTGGCTCTGCTGGTCTGGAGGAGGGGCTGTCTGGTTTGGTCAGTGTCAATCTTATTCTGTTAGATATGCAGTTACCAGGCATGGAGAGGTGTGGTTTGGTGTAAGCGGGTCCTGCTTCCATTGTGGGCCCCTTCTCTGTTCCCTGAAGCGCCACCTTGTTGGTGATGGGGAGAAAAATGACAACACCTTAGTCTCTACACCCTCCTTGGCACTGGGTGTCCCAAATCACTCTGTTTAGGTCATCCTCACAGTGTAATGTGGGTGTAAGTGCACAAGTTTCTTTTGCTCTACAGTCTCCTTTGCATCTCAGGTGCTCGGCTGGGATTGAAACCCTGATGTCTTAAAGGATCTCACTCTGTGCACCCTGGTTCCCAGGTAGTGCCAGTCCACCCAGCCAGCTGACAAAAGACATCTGGCTGGTGGGTGCCTGCAGGGTCTTTTGTCCTTGGAACAGCTATTTGTCTTCTTCACACAGCACTCAAGGGAGGGGACTGCTCTCTCAGACTGTGCCTCTGAGTTCCCTACTGAGCCCGGAGCTGGTTCCCCACCTCCCCAGGTGCATGAACAGGGTAGCTGGCCCCAGTCCAGAGAAAGCCCTGTGGTTAGAAATTGGTTTTTTCTCCATTTTTTCTCTTCCTAGGTCTGTGGTTTTCCTCTTGTCCAAATACAATCCTACACTTCCACAGCCTTTTTCTCTTTCTTTTGTCTCTCCACAGATGGGGGATTGCTCCCCTCCATGCCTATGCCACCTGTTTTATCTCTCCTAGTTTGCTATCACGCACCTACGGCCCACCTATGGCCCCTGGAGATGTTTTTGTTACTCTATAGCCCGGATTCCTGGAATTCCAAGTCTTCTGGACTCAAAACTGCTGTGTTTGAAGAATTTGGGAACCTCGGGTCTTCCTACTTCTCCACCATGTTGACCCCTCCCCAAAAGCATTTCACAAAGTATAAAATCCATTCATGATACAAATCTTCAACAAAGTACGTTTAGAGGGATCATACCTCAACTTATTAAAGGCTGTATATGAAAAACCCACAGCTAACATCATGCTTAATGGGGAAAAACTGAGAGCTTGTCCCCTGTTGTCAGGAATTGACAAGGATATACACTTTTACCCCTTTTTTTAAAAAGTTTATTTATTTTGAGGGAGAGAGAACAAGCAGGGGAGAGGCAGAGAGAGAGGGGGCAGAGGATTCAAAGTGAGCAAGCCCCATGCCGATAGCAGAGAGCCTGATGTGGGGCTGGAACTCACGAACTGCGAGATCATGACCTGAGCCAAACATGTAACTGACTGAGTCACCCAGGTGCCCCTAATTTTACCACTTTTATTCAACATAGTACTAGAAGTTCTAGCCACATCAATATAACAACAAAAAGAAGCAAAAAAAAAAATCCAAATCAATAAAGAAATAAAAGTTTCACTATTTGCAGATGACATGACTATATATATATATATATATATATATATATGTATATATAAAACCCCAAAGACTCCACCAAAATTTGCTAGAACGGAACAATGAATTCAGTGAAGTTGTAGGATACAATACCAATGTACAATAATCTGTTTTGCATTTCTATACACCCATATAGAATCAGCAGAAAGAGAAATTATAAAAACAATTCCATTTACAATTGCACTAAATATAATAAGATACCTAGGAATAAACCTAACCAAAGTGGCGAACCACCCATACCCTAAAAAAACTATAAAACACTGAGGAAAGGAATTGAAGATGACACAAAAAAAATGGAAAGATATTCCAAGTTCATGGATTATAAGAAGAAATATTGTATAAGTGTCTATACTACTTAAAGCAATCTACACATTTAATGCAATCCCTATCAAAATACCAGCATTTTTCACAGAACAAGAACAAATAATCTCAATATTTATATGGAACCACAAAAGACTTTGAATAACAAAAGCAATTTTGAAAAAGAAAAGCATAGCTAAAAACATCATAATTCCAGGCTTCAAGTTATATTAAAAAACTGTTGTTCAAAACTGTATGATACTAGCCAAAAACCAGATATATAGATCAAGGGAACAGAACAGAGAATACAGAAATAAACCCATAATTATATGATCAAATAATGTTCAAAAAAGCAAGAAGGGATATCCAATGAACAAGACAGTCTCTTCAACAAATGATGTTGAGAAAACTGGACAGTAACATGAAAAAGAATGACATTGATCAAGTTTCTTACACCACACACAAGAAATAAATCCAAAATGGATTATAGACCTAAATGTGAGACCTGAAATCATGAAAATCCTAGAAGAGAACACAGGTAGTAACCTCTGTAACATCAGCCATAGCAACTTTTTTCCAGATTGGTTCCCTGAAGTAAGAGAAACAAAAGGATAAATAAACTATTGGGACTTTTGCAAAATAAAAAGCTTCTACAAAGTGAAGGAAACAATCAACAAAACTAAAAGGTAACCTATGTAATGGGAGAAAATATTTGCAAATGATATACCCAATAAAGGGTTAGTATAAAGTATCTTTATATATAAAGAACTTATAAAACCAACACTTAAAGGACAAATAATCCAATTAGAAAATGGGCAGAAGACATAAACCATATTTCTATAAAGAAGACATCCAGGGGCACCTGGGTGGCTCTGTCAGTTTAGCATCCAACTTTGGCTCAGATCATGATCTTGCTGTTTGTGGGTTCAAGCCCCACATCGGGCTCTGTGCTGACAGCTCAGAGCCTGGAGACTGTTTTGGATTCTGTGTCTCCATCTCTCTCTGCCCTTCCCCCACTCGCACTCTGTCTCTGTCTCTCTGTCTCTGTCTCAAAACAATAAATAAACATTACAAAAATTTTAAAAAAGAATACATCCAGATGGCCAACAGACACATAAAAAGATGCTCAGCCTCGCTTATCATCCATGAAATGCAAATTAACACTATAATGCAGTATCACCTCATGCCCATCAGAATTGCTAAAAGCAACAACACAAGTAACAACAGGTACTGGCCAGAATGTGGAGAAAAAGGAACCCTCTTGTACTGTTGGTGGGAATGTAAACTGGTACAACCATTGTGGAAAACAGTATCGAGTTTCCTCAAAAAAATTAAAATAGGACTATCCTATGACTCAGGAATTTCACTACTTGGTATTTACCAAAAAATAGAGAAATAATAATTCAAAGGGATGTGTGCACCTTTATATTTATTGCATCATTATTTACAATAGCCAAATTATGGAAGCAGTCCATGTGTCCATTGACACATCCATTGACCGTGTGTGTGTGTGTGTGTGTGTGTGTGTGTGTACTGGAATGCTATTCACCTATAAAAAAGAATAAAATATTGTTATTTGTAAGGACATGGATGGAGCTAGAGAGTATAATGCTAAATGAAATAAGTTAATCAGAGAAAGACAAATACTATATGTTTTCACTCCTATGTACAATTTAAGAAATAAATGAGCAAAGGGAAAAGAGAAAGAAAGAGAGACAAAGCAAGAAACAAACTCTTAAGTATAGAGAACAAACTGATGGTTACCAGAGGGGAGGTGAGTTGGGGGATGGGTGAAATAGGTGATGGGGATTAAGGGGTGCATTTGTCATGATGAACACTGGGTGATATGGAATTGTTTAATCAGTATATTGTACACCTGAAACTAATATAACAGTGCATGTTAAGTAATTGGAATTAAAATAAAAACTTTAAAAACTCTCCTAGAAAAAAACATAGTAGAAAAAGTCCATGACATCATTCTTCACAATAATTTTTTAACTTGACACTAAAAGCAAAGGCAATAAAAGCAAAACAATCAAATGTACTACATCAAACTAAAAAATTATGAACAACAAAGAAAACTATCAACAAAATAAAAAGGGAATCTAAATAAAGGGAGAAAATATTGCAAATAATATCTTATTAAAGTTTATTAATCAAATACACAAAGAATGTATAAAACCCAATAGCAAAAAATCAGCAAACAACCTGATTATAAAACGGTGATAGGAACTCAATAGACATTTCCAAAGAAGAAATATGAATGACCAACAAAGACATGAAAACATGCCAAATTCATTAATAATCAGGGAAATATCAATCAAAATAAGAATGCAATATCATCTCACACTTGTTCCAATGGCTCTTATAGAAAAGACAGAGATAATATTTTGGAGACTAAGTGGTAAAGGGAATCGTTGTGCACTATTGGTGGGGATGTAAATAGGTGCAGACATGGAAAACAGTATAGTGGTTCCTTAAAACTTACAAATATAATTACAATATGATCTAACATCTCCACTTCTGAATATATATCTGAAGGAAGGAAAATTGATCCCGTTGGTCCCCATGTTTAGTGAAACACTATTTGCAATAGTGAACACAGGGAAACCACCTGTGTCTATTTACAGATGAGTGCATAAAGAAATTTTTATTATCTATCTATCTATCTATCTATCTATCTATCATCTATCTTTCCACGTTTCATTTATTTATCTAATATGCAGTGGAATATTATTCACCTATAATGAATAAGGAAATTGTCCCATTTCTGACAACGTGGTTGAAACTTGGTGACATTATTTTAAGTGAAATAAATTGCACAGAAAAACACAAATACTGTATGACTTCACTTATATGGGAGATCTAAAAAATTGACCTTATAGAAACAGAGAACAGATTTGCAGTTGCCAGAGGTGGGAGGAAGGTTAGAGGGTAAATGGGTGAAGGCGATAAAAAGGTAGAAACTGGCAGGTTTAAGATAATAAGTTCTCATAATGTAACGTAGAACATGGTAACTATAGTTATCTATCTATTATCTATCTATCTATCTATCTATCTATCTATCATCTACCTATCTACTTTATACATATATATAATTATTTATATATAATGTAAGTAATCAATAATTTATAATATTTATTTATATATATATAATTGACTATAGTGAAGTTTAGTTCTTATTTCAAGAAAAAAAGCTTTGTAACTATGTGGAGATGAATGCTAACTAAACTTTTTGTGGTAGTCATGTTGAAATATATACATGTATCAAATAATTTTGTGGTACACCTTAAAATAGTAGAATGTTACATGTCAATTATATATCAATGAAACTGTCATTAAAAAAAGAAATGCCAATAAGAAAGTATTATATAATATATAATATATATTATAAACATAATTATTGAAAAGTTTTAAAAATAAATTTTAGAGCACTTACATGTATTTAAATCACTTGTGTTTATCAATTATGTTTGATCATAAAAATTCACAAACTAAACAAAAAGTCTAGCTATCATCCTATTTTTCTTATTGACAAATTAGGAAATATAAAAAAAAAATCTCAGAAGCAGTAAACCTAAAGTTAAACATACAAATTTTCCTTTTTAAAAAAATTTTCTTTCCATTTACTAGCACATTTGATATATATCAAAATTTATTTCCATTATAACTTTTAATGGATTTTAAAGTTTGAATTTATAGTTTTATAATCTCAACCTGTGGTATATATAACATAAGCTTGTTTGACTACCAAACTAGGTAGAAAAATATTGTATATCTTAAGTATATTTAATTCTGACAACTCTGAAGACATGCCTGTTTTTATTTTACCAACAATTTAAAAAACTAGTGTTGTTTACCAAAGATTATCTTAAATCATGTGAACTTAAAAAAAAATAGATTAGTCCATATCTTTGGGATTTGGGGAAATAATTTGTATATGTGCTCATTTATCTGTAAGCCAATTTGAACAGATCTCTTTAAGAGATTTTATAATTTAACTTGGTAATATTCAGAGGCAGAAAAATGTCACATATACATAATATACATGCATGCATACTTATGGACATACATATATAACACGTATGCAGAATCAAACAGGAATTTCAGAGCTTTTATTCTAAAATTTTAGGCTTGAATCAATAAAACATAGTAATACAATGTCACTGGTTTATTTCCACTTTATATTTTTATCTGAAATGTGTTTCTGGCAATAGGACACATTAAAGTTATCTGTTTACCAGTATTTGTAGAGTAGAGTTTTGAGATTTTCTTTTGCCCTGATATATATCCTGATAAAGGTTGCAGAGTAAATTTTAGGATAGTGACTGAGTGGACATGTAGCAGCTGTCAAGGAGCCTGCAAAACTCAACTGAGTGGACAGAAAGTCTAATTCTATTTCCTAATATCCTTTTGTTCTTTGTTCAGCCTCAGGCAGTTATTTGTGGGATTCCCTAATTCTCTTTAGAACCCTCAGTGGAAGATAGGGGGGCTAAAGTTAAAGGTACAGTAGGGAGCTAAAGGACCAAAATGTGAAGGGAAAAGTCTGGCAGGGTAGACAGAGAGATGAAAGAGGTAGTGATTGGAAAGTAAACATAAATGATTCAGAGGGTTGGAGGAAAGATGTAAAGCAGTAAAAGGAGGAAACAAGAGCAACTTTGAAGGGTATATAGAGGTTTAAGGAGCCAGTTTTTGAGCACCTTACATTTCCAAAAGAAGATATTGAAGTTCCAAATCATATTATTATTATTATTATTACTAAGAGAGAGAGTGCAAGCATGAGCGGGGGAAGGGCAGAGAGAAAGAAGGACACAGAATGGGAAGGAGTCTCCAGGCTCTGAGCTGTCAGCACAGAGCCCAAAGCAGGGTTGGAACTCACAAGCTGTGAGATCACCACCTGAACCAAAGTCGGATGCTTTACTGACTGAGCCACCCAGGCACCCCGTGAAATTCCAAATCATCTTTAATAAATTCATGCCAACATGAAAGACAGCAGACATAGTTAGCAGAACATATTTTCAGCAGGAGTTCAAGAAGGAGGATTTTAGTCACTGAGAATCTTCCATGTTTATAACTAATAGTACCTTTATACTTATGAACAGTAAATGTTGACACTCTAACCCAGTTTGTGCTTGGATGGAATGCTAACTGAGCTTCTTACAGAGAAACCTGGAACCCTAACCCACCATCTCATTTTCTGGGACTCTAAACTAGATTCCAGAGTTAAATCAAAATTGTAATAATCCAAACTTGTCCCTACCAGCTGCAAAGGACGTCGGTCTGGACCAATGATCTGGGAGTCAGACTTACCAATGGATCTCTGATCAGTCAGTCAGGAGTGATGACAAAGGTTTCACAGGTGCACACTTAGGGTTCTGGGTTCTGGGTCCTGGGCTCCAATGATGAATTTTATCCTATTCAAGTCATAGCACCATAACTTCAAATATAAACGTAAGATTGACAACAGTTACATTCGTTAAACAAAGAAACATACAAACAAACAGTTTTATTCAGGACTATTGCAATAGAGGGAAATATACGAAGTGTAGAACTAGGTTAAATTCTAAATACAGAAAAGCCAAGTGGGAATTTATAGCCCAGGAGCTTGGTGAGGACCAGAGGATGGAAAATTACTAAGAGGAAATACCAAAGGTAAAGAGGATTTTGGTTAAACTGACCTAAGAGAATTCATTCTTAAGACAGGCTATGGGATGCCTGGGTGGCTCAGTCAGTTAAGCATCTGACTTCAGCTGAGATGAAGCTGGGCACATCACTTGCCTAAAATGTGATGAGTCTTATTTGCTCATGCATATCTTCTCGCCACCCTCAGCAAAATTGGTATAGTGTAGTACCTCAAATGTAGTGGCCTACCCACCCAAATGATAACAGACTTCTTTACAAAAAATGTACTCATTTTTAAGAGAAGAGCATACGCAGGGGAGGGTAAGAGAGAGAGGGGGAGAGAGGATCTAAAGTAGGCTCTGCCCTGGCAGCAGCAAACCCAGTGAGGGGCTTGAACTCATGAACCATGAACTCATCATCTGAGCTGAAGTTGGCTGCTCAGCTGACTGAGCAACACAGGCTCCCTATCAGGCTTCTAATCCATAGTGGATTCAGCCTTTCCACTGCAGTCACCATTGCATGTGAAAAAGGTAATGGCCTCCTCTGTGGCAGTTGCCCCCTATGAGTAGACTCAAGTCCCAAGGTCCCAAATGGTGAGGTAAAAAAGAAGACCTATAAAGGTTTTGTCAAAAGAACTGCTCCAAAAGAAGTGCTTGATTTTCCTAATTTATACAGACAGAAATCTGGGGAATATATATGGGAAAGAATAGTAAGGATGTGGGACAATGGTATAAGGTACAAGTCAAATTAGGTCAAATTTATTGGTATTGGACCATAGGAGGAAATAATGCATTTAATGTTGTAGCTCATGTAGATAAAAGGACATATATAATTTTCTTGGGTTGTTGGCTGAAACATGAATCAAAAGATATCCCACCTTAAATGAAAATGCCATCTCCCTTGGTTTAATCAAGGGGAGTATATTCAAAAGTTTAGTAACATTGGAATGTTACATTAGGTTTGTGATTAAAGACCCACTGGCCCACAAAGATAGGGTCTAGATGACATATCTACATATCTTCATCAGTGCTTTGAAAGATAAATTTGTGAGTGGAGCCCAAGCATTATTGAAGAGTTCCATGATTCTCTTCTATTTAGGCCAGAATCTACAGCCACTCAATTGGAAAATCTAAATGTGATAGGAATAATTGGATCCTTGGGTGGCAGAGACAAAGTGGTTATACCTACCTGCTGAAGGCAAAGTACACATAATTATTGTAATGGACTTCAGTGTCAAAGAAGCAACCAGAATAGTCTGAATTTCACAAAGGTCTTTCCTTTGCTAATAAATCATTATATATATATATATATATGTTTATTTATTTTGAGAGGGACGGAGAGAGCATGAGCAGGGAAGGGGCAGAGAGAGAGAGAGAGAGAGGTTGGGGGGGAATCCCAAGTAGGATCAGCACTATCAGCACAGAGCCCAATGCAGGGCTGGAACTCACAAACTATAAGGTCATGACCTGAGATGAAATCAAGAGTCAGACACTTAATGGACTGAGCCACCCAGGTGCCCCGAACATGATATTGTTATAAGTGGAAGGGATAGAAAGCCTATTAAAGTAAGTTTTGATATGTAGAACAAGTGAGCAATAGTCTAACTTAAATTATAATAATGGGAGTCACAGTCCACCAAAGAATTCCCAAAATTGACTCAGTTTATAAGCCCAGAACTCCTTGATTGAAGGAGAGAACTGGTCCCCTTGAGGAAGGACCCCAACACACTAACAAAATCTATACTGTTACTCTTTCTGTAGACTTCCCCAAAGGGACCTACTGCCTTCTTCCAGGATAGCCATGCATTGGCAGAAAGAAAACTTTCAGGCACCAGTGGATACTGGCTTTGAACTGACATTGTTTTCAGGAAACTGAAAATGCCATTATGGCCCTCCATTCAAAGTAGGAGCTTTAGGGGGAGGGGGGGGGGTCACATGATCCCTGTTTTTTTTAGCTCATAAGAGTATCACGGTGGATCTAGTGGTCCCCTGACCCATCTAGTGGTTATTTTTCCTGTTTTAGAATTCAAAATTGGAATACAGATAATTAGAGATAGGAGAATCCTTTCATTTTTTTCTGATCTGTGGAATCAAGTCTATTATGGTCAGAAAGGCTATATAAGAGGGCAATAAAAATGCCTATGCAACTAGTAATCCAAAACCATACTGATTCCCAGAAACATTATAGGTATTCATGCCACTATTATAAGGACTTGCATGGTAGAGAGGTGTTTTTCCCACTACCTTCCCATCTAACTCTTCTATTTAGGTGTGCAGAAGACAGATGTATCTTAGAGAATAGCAGTGAATTATCACAAACTTAACCCAGGGGTGACTGTAACTGCAGTAGCTGTGTCAGATGTAGTCTTATTGCTTGCACAAGTGTACACATCTCCTGGTACTCAATATGCAGTTATTGATTTAGCAAATGCCTTTTTCTCTCTTTCTAAAAGCCCCACTTGGAGCTGGTCTCTCTCAGCTAACAAGGCCATTTTCACTCTCACCTCAGAGGTACATTAACTCTCCAGAGCTGTGTCACAATTTAGTTCACAAGGATCTTGATTGTGTTTCCCTTACACAAGATATTACACCAGACCATTACATTGATGGGATTATGTTAATTGGACCTAGTGAGCAGAAATAGAGTTATTGGTAAAAGATGAGTGGTAGAGAGTGGGGATTAATCCTGATAAAATGTAAGGGGCTTCTTCCTCAATGTAATTTCTAGAGATCCAGTGGTATGGGCATATCCAGATATCTCTTTTAAGGTGAAGAAAGAGTTGTTGCATCTGGTCCCTATTACAGTGAAGAAAGAAGTGTGATGCCTGGTGGGCCTCTTTGGAACTTGGAGACAAAATTTTTTTTTTATTTGGGGGTGTTACTCTCACCCCTTTATTAGAGATCCAAAAGCTGCTAGTTTTAAGTCAGAGAAGGCTCTCCAACAATTCCAGAATGCTGTGCAACTGCTCAGTCAATTGGGTCACGTATTCCATCAGACTCAATGATTCTTCAAGTTTTACTGGCAAGAAAGATGCTGTATGGAGCCATTGATAGCCCCTGTAGATGAATGGCATCACAAGAATGTATGGTTTTGAGCTAGGTCCTGCTGTCATGCAAAGATTAATTTCTTTGGGGAAGCAGCTCTGGGCTTGCTATGGATTTATGACAGAGTGCTTGACAATGGGTCACTGAGTTACCATGCGACCTGTACTACCCAGCATGACTGTTATCTGATCGATCAAATTATAAGGTTGGTTCTGGACAGCAAATCTTCAGCATCAAATGGGAGTGGTATATATGTGATTGAGCCCAGATCTGCTATGCAGGCACAAATAAATTACATGAAATAATGACTCAAGTGTCCTTAGTCTTTTATCCTGCCGCACTGCCTTGTCTCTCAGCCTATGCATATCTGATAATGAAGAATTCTCAACTATCAGTTGAGAAAGGAAAGGAGACCAAGGGCCTAATTTACAGATGGTTCTGCATGATATACAGACAGCATCTGATATAGGTAGCTGCAGAACCATAGTACCTTTTAGGGACATCAATAAAAGATGGTGTTAAAATAAAATAAAATTCTCTCAATGGGCAGATATATATAAAATTTTATTGAAGTATAATAACTTACATAAATTTATAGTTTATGTTTCAGGTATACAAAATAAAATGTCAACAATTCTGTAAATTTCTTGGTGCTCCTTCTGATAAATGTACTCTTAATCTCCTTTATCTATTTCAACAATCCCCCCACCCACTTCCTCTCTGGCAACCACCGGTTTGTTCTCTGTATTTAAAAGTTTGTTTTTGTTGTTGTTGTTTGTTTGTTTGCCAGTTTTTTCTTTGCATTTTGATTTGTTTTCTTTCTTAAATTCCACATATTAGTGAAATCATATGACATAAAACATTTATAAAATAATTGAAGATGACACATACATATGGAAGCTCATGCATTGGAAAAATCAATATTGTTAAAATTTCCATAATACTCAAAGCAGTCTACAGATGCAATGCAATGCCTGTCAAAATATGAACAGGATTTTTCACAGAACCAGAACATATAATCTTAAAATTTGTTTGGGATCACAAAAGATTCTGAAAAGCTAAAGCAATCTTGAGGAAGAAGAATTAAACCAGAGGTATCACAATTCCAGATTTCAAGATATACTACAAATATGTAGTAATCAAAACAGTATGACACTGTCACAAAAATAGACACATACATGAATGGAATAGGATAGAGAGTCTAGAAATAAACCAATGCTTATATGCTCAATTAATCTATGGTGAAGGATGCAAGAATATCCAATGGTAAAAAGACAGTATCTTTAATAATGATGGTGGGAAAACTGGAGAGCTACACACAAAAGAATAATGAAGCTGAGAAAAGGACACAAATACAAAATTTTACAATACAAGACTTACAGAGCTCAGCAAAAGAGGAATAACATTCATATCATAGGAGTCCCAGAAGATGAAGAGAGAGAATAAGGGGAAAAATGTTTCTGTGAGCAAATTACAGCTGAAAAAAATTCCCTAATCTAGGCAAGGACACAGACATCAAAATCCAAGAAACACAGAGAACTCCCATTAAATTCAACCCAAAGTGAATATTACCAAGGCATATCATAGTCAAATTCACAAACTGTACAGACAAGGAAAGAATCATGAAAGCAGGTAGGGAAAATATGTCCTTGATCTACAAGGGAATACAGATGAAGTTTGCAGCAGACCTATCCACAGAAGCTTGGCAGGCTAGAAAGGAGTGGCAGGATATATTCAATGTGCTGAATGGGAAAAATATGCAGCCAAGAATTCTTTAGCCAGCAAGGCTGTTATTCAGAATAGAAGGAGAGATAAACAGTTTCAAAAAAACAAAACAAAAACAAAAACAAAAAAAAATAAATAAAGGAATTTGTGACCACTAAGTCAGCCCTGCAAGATTTTTTTTTTAATTTAAATCCAACTTGGGGTGCCCTGGTGGCTCATTCGGTTAAGCTTCGGATTTCAGCTCAGGTCATGATCTTGTGATCCATGAGAATGAGCCCTGCTTCCGGCTCTGTGATGACAGCTCAGAGTCAGGAGCCTGCTTCAGATTCTCTCTCTCTCTCTCTCTCTCTCTCTCTCATTCTTTCTCTGTTCCCTACCCTCACATGCTCTCTCTGCCTCAAATATAAACATTAAAAATTAAAAAAAAATCCAAGTTAGTTAACATATAGTGTAATAGTTATTTCAGTAATATAATTTAGTGATTCATCACTTACATATAACACCTAGTGCTCATCCCAAGTGCCCTCCTTAATGCCCATCACCGATTTAGCCCATCCCCCCACCCAACACCCTTCTAGCAATCCTCAGTTTGTTCTGTTTTTAAACGTTCTTATGGTTTGTCTCTCTCTCTGTTTTTTTCTTATTTTTACTTCCCTTCCCCTATGTTCATCTGTTTTGTTTTTTAAATTCCACATACGAGTGTAATCATATGATATTTGTCTTCTCTGACTCACTTATTTTGATTGGTATAATACACTCTGATTCTATCCACATTGTTGCAAATGGCAAGGATTCATATTTTTGATTTTGATATTTTGTGTATATACACACACATACAATGGGATATTACTTAGTTATCTCATCCTTAGGAATGGGTTGTAGTATACATACATACATACATACATACATACATACATACATATGTATATATACTACATTTTCTTCACACATTCGCCCATCAGTGGACATTTGAGCTCTTTCCATAAAGTGGTTATTGTCGATGGTGCTACTATAAACATCGGAGTGCATGTGCCCCTTCGAATCAGCATTTTTTGTATCCTTTGGATAAATACCTAGTAGTGCAATAGCCCTGCAAGAAATTTAAAGGGGGACTCTGAGTGGAGAAAACAAAACAAAACAAAACAAAACAGGCAAAAAAGACAAGAGAAGACCAGAGAACTTCACCAGAACACCAACTCTACAGACAACACAATGGTACTAAATTCATATCTTTCAATAATCAATCTGAATGTAAATGGAGTAAATGTTCAAATTTATAGGGTATCAGATTGGAACAAATAACAAAATCCATCTATATGCTGCTGATAAGAGACTCATTTTAGACCTAAAGACACCTGCAGATGGAAAGTGAGGAGATGGAGAACCATCTATCATGCTAAGGGACACCAAAGAAAGCCTGAATAGCCATACTTATATCAGATAATCTAGATTTTATTTTTTCTTTTTCTTTTATTTTTTGGAATTTACAACCAAGTTAGTTACCATATAGTGCAACAATAATTTCAGGAGTGGATTCCTTAATGCCCCTTACCCATTTAGCCCACCCCCTTCCCACAACACCCCAGTAACCCTCTGTGTGTTCTCCATATTTAAGAGTCTGTTATGTTTTGTCCCCCTCCCTGCTTTTATATTATTTTTGCTTTCCTTCCCTTATGTTCATCTGTTTTGTATCTTAAATTCATCATATGAGTGAAGTCATATGATATTTGTGTTTCTCTGACTGACTAATGTCGCTTAGCATGATAACCTCTAGTTCCATCCACATAGCTGCAAATGGCAAGATTTCATTCTTTTTGATTGCTGAGTAATACTCTATTGTGTGTGTGTGTGTGTGTGTGTGTGTGTGTGTGTGTATATATATATATATATACCACATCTTTATATCTTTATCCATTCATCCGTCGATAGACATTTGGACTCTTTCCATACTTTGGGAATTGTCAATAGTGCTGCTATAAACATTGGGGTGCATGTGGCCCTTCAAAACAGCACACCTGTGTCCCTTGGATAAACACCTAGTAGTGCAATTGTTGGGTCATAGGGTAGTTCTATTTTTAACTTTTTGAGAAACCTGCATACCATTTTCCAGAGTGGCTGCACCAGTTTGCATTCCCACCAGCAGTGCAAAAGAGATCCTCTTTCTCCACATCCTCAAACATCTGTCATTGCCAGAGTTGTTAACTTTAGTCATCCTGAATGGAGTAGGGTGGTATCTCATTGTGGTTTTAATTTGTATTTCCCTGTTGATGAGTGATGTTGAGATTTTTTCATGTGTCTGTTTGACATCTGGATGTCTTCTTTGAAAAAGTGTCTATTCATGTGTTTTTTCCCATTTTTTTTCCACCGGATTCTTTGTTTTTTTGGGTGTGGAGTTTGATAAGTTCTTTATAAATTTTAGATACTAATCATTTATCTGATATGTCGTTTGCAAATATCTCCCAGTACGTTGGTTACCTTTTAGTTTTGCTGATTGTTTCCTTTGATGTGCAGAAGCTTTTTATTTTGAAGAGGTCCCAATAGTTCATTTTTGCTTTTGTTCCACTTGCCTCCAGAGACATTTTGAATAAGAAGTTGCTGCGGCCAAGGTCCAAGATGTTTTTGCCTGTTTTCTCCTCGAGGATTCTATGGCTTCCTGTCTTACATTTAGGTCTTTCGTCCATTTTGAGTTTATTATTGTGTATGGTCTAAGAAAGTGGTCCAGGTTCATTTTTCAGCATGTCACTGTCAAGTTTTCCCAGCACCATTTGCTGAAGAGGCTGTCTTTATTCCATTGGATATTCTTTTCTGTTTTGTCAAAGATTAATTGGTTATACATTTGTGGGTCCATTTCTGGGTTCTCTATTCTGTTCCACTGATCTGAGTGTCTGTTTTTAGTGCCAGTACCATATTATCTTGATGATTAGACCTTTGTAATACACCTTGAAGTCCAGGATTGTGATGCCTCCAGCTTTGGTTTTCTTTTTCAAGATTGCTTTGGCTATTCAGGTCTTTTCTGGTTCCATACAAATTTTGGGATTGTTTGTTCTAGCTTTGTGAAGAATTCTGGTGTTATTATTTTTTGTTGTTGTTTTGTTTTGTTTTCTGCTCTAAAGTGGATTTTATTTTATTTATTTTAATAAAATTTATTGTCAAATTGGTTTCCATAGAACACCCAGTGCTCATCCCAACAGGTGCCCTCCTCAATGGTCATCACCCACTTTCCCCTCTCCCCCACCTCCCATAAACTCTCAGTTTGTTTTAAGTATTCAAGATCTGGTATTATTTTGATAGGGATTGCATTGAATATGTAGATTGCTTTGGGTGGTATTGACATTTTAACATTTTATCTTCCAATCCAGGAGCATGGAATATTTTTCCTTTTTTGTGTGTGTGGCTTCTTCAATTTCTTTTATAAGCTTTCTATAGTTTTCAGTGATTAGAATTTTCACCTCTTTGGTTAGGTTTATTCCTAGATATTTTATGCTATTTGGTGCAATTGTAAATGCGATTTATTCCTTGATTTCTCTTTCTGCTGCTTCATTATTGGTGTATAGGAATATGACCGATTTCTGTGCATTGATTTTATATCCTGAGACTTTGCTAAATTTATGGATCAATTCTAGCATTTTTTGTAGAATACTTTTGGGTTTTCCATATAGAGCATCATGTCAAATGTGAAGAATGAACATTTGACTTCCTCCTAGCCAATTTGGATGTCTTTTATTCCTTCGTGTTGTTTGACTGCTGAGGCTAAGACTTCCAATAATATGTTGAATAACGGTGGTGATAGTGGACATCTCCATGTTCCTGACTTAGGGAAAAAGCTCTCGGTTTTTCCCCATGGAGGATGATATTAGTGTTGGGTCTTTCGTTTAGGACTTTTATGTTTTCGAGGTATGATTCTTATTTCCCTAATTTCTTGAGTGTTTTCATCAAGAAAGAATGCTGTATTTTGTCAAATGCTTTCTCTGCGTCTATTGAGAGGATCATGTGGTTCTTGTCCTTTCTTTTATTGATGTGATGAATCAGATTGATTGTTTTGCGGATATTGAACCAGCCCTGCATCACAGGTATAAGTCCCACTTGGTCGTGGTGAATAATTCTTTTAATGTATTTTTGGATCCAGTTTTGTATCTTGTTGAGGATTTTTTTCATCCATGTTCATCAGGGTAATTGGTCTGTAGTTCTCCTTTTTCAAATTTTTAAAAAAGTTTATTTACTTTTGAGAGAGAGACAGAGCATGAGAAGGGGAAGGGCAGAGAGAGGGAGTCACAGAATCTGAAGTAGGCTCTGGCTCCAGGCTATCTGCACAGAACCTAACACTCTGAGATCATGACCTGAGCCAAAGTCAGTTGCGACTGAGACACCCAGACGCCCCTGTATTCTCCTTTGTAGTGGGATTTGTCTGGTTTTGGAATCAAGGTAATGCTGGCTTCATAGAAAGAGTTTGGAAGTTTTCTTTCCATTTCTTTCTTTTTTCTTTTCTTTTTTTTTCTTTTTCTTTCTTTTTTTCTTTTCTTTCTTTTTTTTTTTTTCTTTTGAACAGCTTCAAAAGAATAGGTGTTAACTCTTCTTTAAATGTTTGGTAGAACACTTAAAGCCATCTGGCCCTGAAAAGCCATCTGTCCTTGGACTCTTCTTTTTGGAAGATTTTTGATGACTAATTCTATTTCTTTACCGGGTATGGGTCTGTTCAAATTTTCTATTTCTTCCTGCCTCAATTTTGGTTGTTTATATGTTTCTAGGGATTTTTCCATTTCTTCCAGATTGCCCATTTTATTTGGTGTATAATTGTTCATAATATTCTCTTATTATTGTTTGTATTTGTGCTGGGTTGGTTGCAATCTTTCCTCTTTCATTCTTGATTTTATGTATTTGGGTCCTTTCCTTTTTCTTTTTGATCAAACTGGCTAGTGGTTTACCAATTTTGTTAATTCTTTCAAAGAACCAGCTCCTGGTTTCTTTGATCTGTTCTACTGTTTTTTGTTTGTTTGTTTTTGTTTATGATAACATTGATATCTGGTCTAATCTTTATTATTTCCTGTCTTCTTCTGATTCTGGTTTGGTTCTCCATCTCTCTCTGCCCTTCCTTTCTTCTGTTGTTCTTTTCCCAGCTCTTTGAAGTGTAAGGTTAGGTTGTGTTTCTTTTTTTTTTTTTTTAAATTTTTTTTCAACGTTTTATTTATTTTTGGGACAGAGAGAGACAGAGCATGAACGGGGGAGGGGCAGAGAGAGAGGGAGACACAGAATCGGAAACAGGCTCCAGGCTCTGAGCCATCAGCACAGAGCCCGACGCGGGGCTCGAACTCATGGACCGCGAGATCGTGACCCGGCTGAAGTCGGACGCCTAACCGACTACGCCACCCAGGCGCCCCTAGGTTGTGTTTCTAAGACCATTCTTCCTTCTCTAGGAAAGCCCAGATTGCTATATACTTCCCTCTTATGACCTCCTTTGCTGAGTCCAGAGGTTTGGAGCTGTGGTGTTATCATTTTCATTTGCTTCCATGTACTTTTTAATTTCCTCTTTAGCTTCTTAGTTAGCCCATTTATTCTTTAGTAGGATGTTGTTTAGTGTCCAAGTATTTGTTATCCTTCCAAATTTTTTCTTGTGGTTGATTTCGAGTTTCATAGTGTTGTGGTCTGAAAATATGCACAGTATGATCTTGATCTTTTTACACTTGTTTGAGAGCTGATTTGTGTCCCAGTGTGTGGTCTATTCTAGAGAATTTTCCATGTGCACTGGAAAAGAATGTGTATTCCACTGCTTTAGGATGAAATGTTCTGAATATATCTGTTAAGTCCATCAGTCCAGTGTGTCATTCAAAGCCATTGTTTCCTTGTTGATTTTCTGTTTAGATGATCTGTCCATTGCTGTAAGTGAGGTTTTGAAGTCCCCTTATTATGGTTTTATTATCAATGAGTTTATTTATGTTTGTGATTGGTTTATATATGTGTGCCACATTTGTAGCATAAATGTTTGCAATTGTTAGATCCTCTTGGTGGATAAACCCCTTAATTTATGATTATGATATAGTGCCTTTCTTCAGCTCTTGTCACAGTATTTATTTTAAAATGTAGATTGTCTGATGTAAGTATGGCTCTCCAGCTTTCTTTGGTGACCATAATTAGCATGATAGATGGTTCTCCATCCCCTTACTTTCAATCTGAAGGTGCCTTTAGGTCTAAAGTGGGTCTCTTGTAAACAGCATATAGATGCATCTTGTTTTCTTATCCATTTTGTTACCCTATGTCTTTTGATTGGAGTGTTTAGCCCATTGACATTTAAAGTGAGTACTGAAGGATATGAATTTATTGCCATTGTGTTGCCTATAGAGTTGGAGCTTCTACTGGTGTTCTCTGGTCCTTTCTAGGTTTTGTTCCTTTTGGTGTTTTGTTTTGTTTTGTTTTGTGTTTTTTCTGTCCTTTCTCCCCTCAGAGAGTCCCCCTTAAGATTTCTTGCAGGGTTGGTTTAGTGCTTACAAAATCCTTTAATGTTTGTTTGCCTGAATAACTTTTAATCACTCCTTCTATTTTGAATGACAGCCTTCCTGGATAAAGAATTCTTAGTGCATATTTTTCTGTCATCACATTGAATACACCCTGCCACTCCTTTCTAGCCTGCCAAGTTTCTGTGAATAGGTCTGCTGCCAATCTGATTTGTCTTCCCTTGTAGGTTAAGGACATATTTTCCCTTGCTGTTCATGATTCTTTCCTTGCATGAGTATTTTGTGAATTTGATATGATATGCCTCTTTGGTGGTCAGATTTTGTTGAATCTAATGGGAGTTTTCTGTGCTTCCTGGATTTTGATGTCTGTGTCTTCCCCAGGTTAGGAAAGTTTTCCACTAGGATTTGCTCACACAAATCTTTTACCCATTTTTCTCTCTCTTCATCTTTTGGGACCTCTATGATTCTGATGTTATTACTTTTTTATTTTTTTTTTATTTTTTATTTTTTATTTTTTTTAAGTTTATTTATTTTTGGGACAGAGAGAGACAGAGCATGAACGGGGGAGGGGCAGAGAGAGAGGGAGACACAGAATCGGAAACAGGCTCCAGGCTCTGAGCCATCAGCCCAGAGTCCGACGCGGGGCTCGAACTCACGGACCGCGAGATCGTGACCTGGCTGAAGTCGGACGCTTAACCGACTGCGCCACCCAGGCGCCCCTGTTATTACTTTTTTAAATGTTATTCCTTTTTAATGAGTCATTGAGTTCTCTATTTCTTTTATTGTGCTCTTTTGCCTTAGTCTCCCTCTTTTTTCTGCTTTATTATTCTCCATAAGTTTGTCATCTACATCACTGATTCACTGCTCTGCTTTATCCATCCTTGCCACTGTGCGGCATCCATTCAAGTTTGCAGCTCAGTTATAGCATTTTTTATTTCATTCTGACTAGCTTTTACTTCTTTAATCTCTGCAGAAAGAGATTCTAATCTATTTTCAACCCCAGTTAGCATTATTTTCATCATCATTCTAAATTCTGGTTCAGACATCTTGCTTGTATCTGTGTTAATTAAGTCCTTGGCTGTCATTTCTTCCTGCTCTTTCTTTTGGGGTGAATTCTTTTGTTTCATCATTTGGAAGGAAGAAAAGAAATTAATAAAGTAAGAACAATATTTTTAAAAAATAAAACAACACACAAAAAAATAAATGAAGGATGCTAGATCCTAGGTGTGTTTTGGGCTGGTTGTTAAAAAAGCTTTATAAATTATATAATAAAAGAGGTAAGAAAAGGAAAAAAAAAGGAAAAAAAAGGAAAAAAAAGAAAACATTAAAAAATGTGAAAAATGAATAGAATAAAATGAAATTATGAATGTGAAGTGGAATTTTTAAAAAAATACAAAAAAGGTAAAAAAAAGGTAGAAAAAATTAAAGAAAAATGTTTTTAATGGAAATGGAAAATAAAAAAATGTTTTCTCTTTCTGTATTCAAGAATAAGAAAAGAAAAAGAAAAAAAATGAATACATGGACTAGCAAACAGAATGAAATATGTTTGAAATTACATTTGGTTTCCCCTAGAAGTCGAACTATGCTGCACCTTATAGTCCATAAACTAAGCAGGCAGAGAGATTTGTGGTTATGCTTCTCAAGAGTGCAGCTGGCCCAGTTGGGCAGGACTTAGTGTAACAGCTCCGATCTCCATTAGATGACTCTGCTTAGCTTACTGGGGTGGATTGTGGTGACACGTGTGGGCATGTATGCACATGTACAGGAGGGGTGAAAATGGCATCACCCAGCTACCCAGTCTCTAGTATCAGAACTCTGTGCTCTCCCCAACCGGCAGTCAAGCACCCCACCTTTGTCTCTGGCTTCTGTCCACTCCCCGCTTCTACACTGTCCATGACCAAGCCATCAGGATACCAAGTGGCACCTCCCTCCTGAGTTTTATCTCTGATGTGGCTGTGTGTCTCAACTTCTGGCTTCAGAGGGACTGTGGCTTTGACCCGTTCTGATCCCCTGGGGAAGGGTCTTGCTGAGCAATGGCCAGGTGCTGCCCTGTCCCTAGGAATGTTCAGGAGATCACAGTGCTGTCAATGCCCAGAATTTGTGACCAGGTGTTAGACCGCCCCAGAAAAGATTCATGTGATCATGTAGCAGTAGCATTTCAGGGATTATGAAAAATCACAACACACATCTGGTGCCAGACTCCACATTTAACATCTTTGTTCCAACACCAGGGAAGGTGGTTGTTCTCCAGGGTTCTCTGGGACCTTTGCCCGGGGGAGGGCACTCAGCCTCTACCAAATGTCATCCCAGCAGGGGAACCACCTCTCCCCGTGTGGCCAAAGGAACCCACAGACCTTGCTCTCTGCTCCTTAGGATTCACCCTTCCCACCAGAGCTCTGCCAGGTATCAAGCTGTAGAGTTTCAGACTCTGCACTCCCACTTTTTATAGAGTCTTACTGGAATTTAAACTGTCTCCTTTCTTCTTCCTTCCCCCTTTTTTTAGTACCTTGTGACTGTTTCCACTCCCCCTTTTGTCTCCAGCTCCTTTTAGAGTGATGCTTTTCACATACTCTCCCCGCTGTCTCCATCCTCTCTCCACAAGCAAAAACAGCTTCTTGTCCTTCACAGCTTCTCTCTCCCCAATTCACCTCTTTTCACCACATACCTGCAGAGTTCTGTGGTTCACGTTGTGCACATTGTTGTTTTAATCCTCAAATAAGTTTTCTAGGTGTGTAAGATGGTTTAATGTTGATCTGGCTGCATTTCAGGGATGAGGGATGCCAAAAAAAAAAAAAAAAAAAAAAAAAACTTCCATGCTGTTTCACTATCTTGGCCCTCCATTAGAAAATCTAGATTTTAAAACAAAGACTATAACAAGAGATGAAGAAGGGCATTATATCATAATTAAGAGGTCTATCCATCAAGGACATCTAACAATTGTAAATATTTGTGCCCCAATTTGGAATACCCAAATATTTGAATCATTTAATCACAAACATAAAGAAACTCATTGATAATGATATCATAACAGTAGGGGACTTTATTACCCCACTTACTGCAATGGACAGATCATTTAAGCAGAAAATCAATAAGGAGACTACAGCTTTGAATGACACACTGGACCAGAGGGTCTTAATGGATACATTCAGAACATTTCATCCTAAAGCGTGGAACATTCCAGAATATATCATATACTATGTCATAAATCAACCTTCAACAGTACAAAAGGATCAAGATCATGCCATGTGTATTTTCAGATCACAATGCTATGAAACTTGAAATCTACCACATGAAAAGATTTGGAAAATCCACAAATATTTGCAAGTTAAAGAACATCCTACTAAATAATGAATGAGTAATTAAAGAGTAAATAAAAGATAAAAAGAAAAAAGAAAGAGGAAATAAAAAAAAGTACATGGAAGCCAATGAAAATGAAGGCATGACAGTTCTAAACTACTAGGATGCAGCAAGGTTGGTCATAAGAGGGAAGTATATAGCAATCCAGGCCTTCCTGAAGAAGGAAGAAATGTCTCAGATACACAACCTAACCTTACACCTAAAGGAGCTGGAAAAATAATAGCAAATAAAGCCCAAGCCAGCAGAAGAAGGGAAATAACAAAGATTAGAGCAGAAATCTATAATATTAAAATTAAAAAAATTAGAACAGATTGATGAAACTAGGAGCTAGTTCTTTGAAAGAATTAACAAAATTGATAAAGCCCTAGCCAGATTTATCAAAAATAAAAAGAAAAGGACCCACACAAATAAAATAATGAATGAAAGATGAGAGAACACATCCAACACTGCAAAAATGCAAACAATAAGAATATTACGAGCAATTATATGGCAACAAATAGACAATCTGGAAGAAATGGATAAATTCCTTGAATCGCACAAACTACTAAAACTGAAACAGGAAGAAATAGAAAATTTGAGCAGATCCATAACCAGCAAAGAAATTGAATCAGTAATCAAAAATCTCCAAACAAGCAAGTGTCCAGGGCCAGATGGCTTTCCAGGGGAATTCAACCATACATTTGAAGAAAAGCTAATAAATATTTTTGGAAGCTGCTCCAAAAAATAGAAATGGAAGGAGGACTTCCAAACTCATTCTATGAGGCCAGTGTTACACTGATTCCAAAACTAACAAAGACCCCATTAAAAAGGATAATTACAGCCAAATCTCTCTGATGAACATGAATGCAAAAGTTCTCAACAAGAAAATAGAAAATTGAATACAACAATACATTAAATAATTATTCATCATGATGAAGTGGTATTTTTTCCTGGGCTCAATATCGACAAATAAATCAACATGATATACCACATTAATAAAAGAAAATATAAGAAGCACATGATCCTCTCAATAGATGCAACAAAAGCATTTGACAAAATATAGCATCCTTACTTGATAAAACTTTCATGAAAGTAGGGGCATAATAGCCATATATGAAAGACCCACAGTTAATATCATCTTCAATGGGGAAAAACTGAGAGTTTTCCCCCTAAGATCAAAAACACAACAGGGATGTCCACTCTCATCACTGTTGTTCAACACATTATTGGAAGTTCTCAAAAATCGAATAACAAAAAAAAAAAAAAAAAAAGAAAAGGCATCAAAGTTGGCAAGGAAGTCAAATTTTCACAGATGACTTGATAATCTACATGGAAAATCCAAAGACTCCACCAAAAACCTGCTAGAACTGATACACGAATTCAGTAATTTCTCAGGATATGAAATAGATGTACAGAAATCAGTTGCATTTCTATACACCAACAATGAAGCAGCAGAAAGAGAAATCAAGGAATTGATTCCATTTATATTTGCACCAAAAACCATAAGATATCTAGGAATAAACCTAACTAAGGAGGTAAGATATCTGTATGTTGAAAACTATAGAAAGCTTATGAAAGTTATTGAACAGGACACAAATAAATGGAAAAACATTTCATGCTCATGGATTGGTATGAAAGATGCAGGAGAGAAGCATCAAAGGAAAAGACTTCAAAAGGTAAGGGCTGGAGAAGGTGCAAGGCCTTAGGACATGTTTACACAGCTGAACGTGGCTGTGGCTCTCATAAGGAATGCCTAGAGCCATTAACATTGTCCAGGGCTGGATCATCCTTCACATCTGATCCTTCCTCGTATTACAGAAACCAATTAACTCGAAATTCAACCTCGAAAAGCTAAACCATTAGATTGGTTAACACACTTACTTAGCTGGCTTTATGCATGTAGTCATTAGCAATTATCCTAATAAAAAGAAGCTTCATTCTGGAGTCGGGGCCTCATTCCAACTCAGTATGGGGACCTTCACTTAATTGCACTTTGTTTGCAGACTCATCTTTTGCAACTCTGGCCATACTCCCTGTAACAGATTGGAAAAAACAAATATTGTTAAAATGTCTATGCTATCCGAAGCAATCCACACATTCATTACAATCCTTATGAAAATAACACCAGCTTTCTTAACAGAGCTGGAACTAATAATTCTAAAATTTGTATGGAACCAGAAGTAATGAGAAAACAGGAAGCAGCCTCTTTTACCTCAGTTGAGCAACTTTGTAGTAGACACATATCTGGAGGAAGGGAAACAATAGCAAAAATGAACTATTGGGGCCTCATCAAGATAAAAATCTTTTGAACAGTGAAGAAAACAATCAACAAAACTGAAAACAACCAACGGAACTGGAGAAGATATTAGCAAATGATATATTGGATATTTAGTTTATATAAAATTCTATTAAGGATTTATCAAAACAACACACAAAAACCACATAATCCAGTGAAGAAATGGGCAAAAGATATGAAAAGACACTTTTCCAGAGATTACAGCCATGTGGCTAAGAGACACATGAAAAGATGTTCAACATCACTCATCATCAGGAAAACACAAATGAAAACGACAATGAGATACCACCTCACACAAGACAAAATGGCTAACATTTACAACTCAGGAAACAACAAATTTTGGTGAGGATGTGGAGAAAGAGGAACACCTTTGTCCTGCTAGTGGGGATGCAAACTTGTGCAGCCACTCTGGAAAACAGTATGGAGGTTCCTCAAAAAATTAAAAATGGAAGTACCCAGCACTTATACTACTAGGTGTTTACCCAAAGGAACTCCAGAAAGAGGAATTTGTTCAAATCTATAGGCATTGTTGACAAAATCTGGTGGCAAGAACCAGGCTTGACTTCTTACTGTAAAGAGTCTAGATTAGACATTAGATATTGAGGATAAATAGATAATAAGGATTAGAGATTGTTTGTTATTGACTTGGTAGAGCTCTTTCTTTACAAGGAAGTACACGGTTGGGTTTAGGAGAAGGTCAAGACTGTGATAAAGTTTGGTCATGCAAAGAATCTTTCTTAGACCCTTCTTTTCAAAGGAAAGAATAGACATTCTTGTTTCCTGATATAATCAAGCCCATTTCTTATTTTGTTGCCTTTTGTTCATTGAGGACCAGCCGAATTATCTGTTGATACTTTGTATGGAGGCTATGCCTTATGGCTACACATTGGGCATTTATTAAGGGATAATTTCTATTAACATTTAAGAAAAGCAGGAATAAATGTTTAAAAACCAGTTTCTGATTTCAGGGGGGCATTCAGTGAAGATTTCTAGGTATTGGCCTCAAAGAACTATTAGTTGGTGGAGTAAGGACAGCAGAAGTAATACAGGTATCACAGGTTTGCAGTTTCAGTGTCTGTGGTGATGGCATCAGATGTCCCAGTGAACTTTCTGAGTGGTCCACACAGAAGCTGGCATAAAGTTTGTCTATGTGTAATATATTATTATAAACATTTACATCAAGTTTAATTTCCATCAAGTTGTGCAGCTTCAGCTTGGAGGGCTTGGTAAATAAACAATTTTAGTTTTTATTGACCAACTCAGACTGGAAAAAGGAAAGTGGGAATATTAATTTGGGTACTTGTGGCTAGATATTGATGACACTAGAAGAGTTCAGAATTTGTCAAAGAAAAGCAAAATGTGTAATATTGGATTCACAAATATACATTAAAATTATTCATTGAAACATCATTTTTATCTCTATAGTCAGCAACTTTTCGATCAGAGGATCAAAGTCAGATGAGTTTGTTTGAAAAATAAGTCTGGTCCTATTAAACTTTGCTGATTATTTACCTAAGGCAGGAATAATAATGACTGGCCACAAAAGCATTTTTAGTTTGATGCTGCAACTTTTCATAAACAATCTCAGATTAAACTTTAAAAAGAATCAACACGAGTGATGGCCCACACTTTTCAGAATTGAAGATTTGGGTCTCACAACCAGATAAACAACCACAACTAGATGATGTTATTGCTGAGGCAATAAGAAATACAGAATGGATGGTAAAGAAGTGTAGGTATAAATACTAGATTCAACCTAATAACAAGTTAGAGAAAGGACTGTAATTGTCATATTTCTTCACTATTTTACTATGAGTGTGTTTGTGTGTATATCGTAAGCAATTATTTTTGTTTTCTATACCTTCTTATTTCGTTATCATGTCATATGGATGTATCGACTTTATATCATATATTTAATTATTATTAATTTACATCAGACTACTTTTTAGAGAATTTTTAAAAATCAGGGCTTTCCCTCCTCTTCTGGGGAAAAAGTTAATGTGTTTTTAGTTATATGCAGCATAAATGCATCATGTTAGATAGAATTACAACCTTACTATTGTCTTTTTAATGTTTGTTTGTTTGTTTAGTTATTTATTGACAGATGGAGAGAGAGAGAGAGAATGGTAGAGGGAGAGAATCCTGCACTGACAGCACAGAGCTTAATGTGGGGCTCAATCTCACAATCTGTGAGATCATGACCTGAGCCTAAATCAAGAGTTGGACGCTTAACTGACTGAGTCACCAAGGGACCCCATACAACCTCACTGTTGTCTTTATTTGAAGATTAAATTTGTTTGAAGGTAATGTATAGGTGTCAAATTGACAAAAGGTTGACTTATGATGATTATTTTTATATGTCAACTTGACTAGACAAAGGGAATTACATTATTTGGTAAACATGATTTCTGAGTGTGACTGTGAGGGTGTCTGAGCCAGTAGACTTAGTGAAGAGAATATCCCTCACCAATGTACGCAGACATTATCTACTCTGGTTTTGTTTTTTTTCTGTAAGTTTAAATTTAAATTCCAGTTAGCATACAGTGTACTATTAGTTTCTGGTGTACAATTTAGTGATTCAACACTCCATTGCAATACTTGGTGCTCATCACAGCGTATGTACTCCTTAATCGCCATCACTTTTTAAAACCATCCCCCACCAACCTACCCTCTGGTATTATCTACTTTGAAGGCCTGGATAGAACAAAAATCAGAGGAAAAGTAAATTTCAATCTATTTTCCTTAGCTGGATGTTTATCTTTTCCTGACCTAAAACATTAGTGCTCCTGGTTCTGAGGCTTTGAAGTCTGGAACTTATACAGTGACCCCTTTCTTTTCAGGCCCTTTACCTAGGACAATAATTACACCATCAGCTACCCTGGTTTTCAGGCTTCAGAGAAATACTGAATTATACCTTAGGTTTCCCTAGTTTCTCAGCTTGCAGATGGCAGATATGAGACTCCTAGGCTTCGATAAACTCTGCAGCCATTTCCTATAATAAATCTTTTTATGTATGCATGTATGTATGTATGTATGTATGTATGTATATCCTATTGGTTCTGTTTTTTAGGAGTACCAGGACTTAATAGCTCCTGTTACTCTAAATGCTTCTATAGGAACAGAATTTTAAGAATGAGGTTTCTGTATTGGTTCTGAGGTTTCTGGAATTGTCTCTCTAATCCCATTAGATTTAATGACACTGATTACAATATTTATGATAATAAATAGACCACTGATTTTCCAGATTATAAACTGTTTGTAGATATAAGCAGGTATCTGTATTGATACTCTCAATCAAACACTTGTAAGAAGTATGTAACTAAATGATTGTGTATATGATACTTTCTTACATTTTTGGAAAACTAAGAAATATAATGATGTTGATTGGTTTTTCCTAATGTTCCTGAACAAGGTGGTGAAGGAAAGGAAGTGTTCAGGAATCAAATTATTAGGTCAATCTTGCATCAATAACCTAAGACTTTCCAGATGTGTCTGAGGGAGAGCCTTTTCTGCAGGCAGGGGTGAAATTGCTGAAAATCAAACTGTAATTGGCTGAACTTCAAGACAAGTTGAATTCCCATGCTCTTTGAGTATCTTCTGTTGAAATGAAGCAATTGGATGGAAAAGAATGGGTTCCTGTGATCTGAAATGAGTAGGTATGGGAATACCCTGATGAAACTGGTGACGTTGAGTTTGTAAGTTCTGATAAGTCTTCTTTGACTGTGAAAATGGTCTCCTCCCTAAAAAAAAGTGGCTTCCACATGACCAGAAAAAAGGCCTCTACAAAGTGGCATTTCCTCTTCTTGTGGTAGCGCCCTCTGAATCGAGAGTGGTATCAGCTTTTCCACCTCCACATGAGGACATTAACCTTGCATTGTCTTATTAAAGGACAATGGCCTACCTTGAGATAGTTGACACCTATGACTAGACACAGGTCCCAGAAAGCCCCTAAAGATGAGGTATGAAGATATGCTATACTCCAAAAGAACTAATTGGGTTTTCTAATTTATATAAGCACAAATCTCGGGAATATGTAATAGTGCATATTAAGGTTTTGGAATAATGGTAAAAGGCATTTTAGTTAGATGACCTGAATTTAATGAAATGGGCACACTAAGTGGATATTCTGCATTTAATGTTTCAGCTTGGAGATATAGAAAGGGCTCTAACAGTTTTTTGGGCTGATTAGCTGAAACATACATGAAAACATGGCCACCTTACATGAAGTAGGAATACCTGATATCCTTAATGTAATACAGAGGAAGTTAGCGTTATACCAACTTTTTAGCCCTATGTCATAATTTAGTTTGTAGGTGTATTGATAGACATTCACTTCCACAAGATATTACATAAGTCCATTACATTGATGGCATTGTGCTGATTGGACCTACAGAGCTTGAAGATAAACTACACTGGACTTTAGACATTGGCATGACAGAAGGTTGGAAGAAGTCAGTTAAACTTTAGGGGTCTTATACCCCAGTAAAATTTCAAGGAATCAGAGTTACGAAGCTTGTCCAGATATTCCTTTTGAGATAAAGGATAAGTTTTTGCATCTGGCCCCTCATGCAACCAGGAACAATGCCTGGTGGGGCAATTTAGATTTTGGAGTCAAAATATTCCTCATTTGAGGGTATTATCAGGCTCATTTATCAAGTAACCCATAAAGCTGCTAGTTTTGAGTGGGACTCAAATCAAGAGAAGTCTCCACAAGAATTGCAAGATGCTGTGAAAATTGTTATGATACTTAGTCCAGTTATTACAACAGACCCATTGACCACTGAAGTTTTTTTCTCAAATAGAGGTGCTGTTTGGAGTCTTTGGCAGCCCCTACATATGACAACATGAGAATTTAAGATTTTGTTAATAGGTATTGCTATCATCCAAAGATAACTACTCTCTTGAGGAATAGTTCTAGGCTTGCTACTCCATTTATAGGGACTAAATGCTTGACAATGGATACAAAGTTACTATGTGACCCAAGTTGCCATCATGAAATGGGAGTTATCTGACCTACCAAGTCATAAAGTGGGACTTCACAACAAATCTCCATCATCAAATAAATGTAGTGTATAAATAATTTGGTCTAGGCAAGCCATGAATGCATAGGTAACTTGCATGAAGTAGTGACCCAAATCCTCATGGTCCTACTCCTGCTACACTATCTTATCTTTCCCAGGCCACACCTCTCATATAATGGAGAGTTCTTTAGCTATGATTATGTGACCAGTTATAAAAATACAGGCTTTGTCATGAGTAGTTATTTCATCCTTACTTAGTTTTGAATGCCTGTGTGTGTGTGTGTGTGTATGTATATATCTGTATATATAGCCATATATATGTATATCTGTATATATAGCCATATATATATGTGTGTGTGTATATATATATATATATATATATATATATATATATAAAGTAAATATCCTTATTTTCTATCCTCTCTTATTGTCTTATCAGGTAATGAGATATATTGATTATATATTATATTTAAGTAATGTTAATTTTAATCATAATTATTTGTTAAAAGTAAGCATCACTCAAGGATGTAAAATCCTTTTCTAGTGAAGGAGTTAGGGTGTTTTTGATTGCATGTAGCATAGTTTTATCATGTTAAACAGAATTATAATCTCATTATTGTCTTTGTTTGGAGATTAATAAGGTTTAAGGTGGTGGATGTAGGTGCCAATTTGTCAAGCAGTGGATATAGCTAGTTTTATGTGTCAATTTGACTGATTTAAGGAAATTCTGATAGCTGGTAAAACATTATTTCTGGGTGTTTCTGTCAGGATTTTTTCTAGAGAGGATTAGAATTTTAGGCAGTAGACTGAGTAAAGAGATCTTCCTTCATAATGTGAGCAGGCATCATTCAATCTAAATAGAAGACCTAAATAAAACAACAAAGAAAAACAAATGAAGGACAAATCCTTGTGTCTCTTCGTAAGCTGGCTATCCATCTTTTCTAACTTTAGGGCATCAATGCTCCTTTCTCTTGGGGCTTTGACTCTGGGCCTTACACCAATAGTCTCTTGTTCTTAGGCCTTCAGAGCTGGGGTGAATTATTCTATTGAATTTATTGGTTTTCTAGCTTGCAGATGGCAGATTTTGGGAGTCTCCACCTCCATAATGCCTGAGCTAATTAATATATTGTTTCTTTTTTTAATATGAAATTTATTGTCAAATTGGTTTCCATACAACACCCAGTGCTCATCCCAACAGGTGCCCTCCTCAATGCCCATCACCCACTTTTCCCTCCCTCTCACCCCCCATCAACCCTCAGTTTATTCTCAGTTTTTAAGAGTCTCTCATGGTTTGCCCCCTTCCCTCTCTGTAACTTTTTCCCCCCTTCACCTCTCCCACGGTCTTCTGTTAAGTTTCTCACAATCCACATTAGAGTGAAAACGTATGGTATCTGTCTTTCTCTGTATGACTCATTTCACTTAGCATAACACTCTCCAGTTCCATCCATGTTGCTACAAAAGGTCATATTTCTAAATGTTTCTTATATCTGTGTGTCTATGTATGTTTGTGTATATGCATTAACTATCTATATATCATCTATCTATATATCTATGTATCTATGTATCTATCTTCATCATCATCTATCAATCATATCTATCTATCACATATCTGTATCATCTGTTATCCATCTATCATCCATCTATCATCATCATCTACCTATTGCCTATTCAATCTGTTATTTTGGAGAATACATGTAATATAGATTTTGGTAAGAAGAGGTCTAAAACACCAAAAACAACAACACTAAAGCAACATAACTTTAAGTGTAAATTTTTAGAATTACTTCCTTGGTCCCTGAAATGGGCTATCTAATCTGATTAGATTTAAAGATAGTACTTTATGTCCCACTTTGAAAAACCCAAAAAACAAACAAACAAAAAAAACCACTGATATTCCAGGGTGTAAACTTTTTATATACATACAGACTCTATATACATTGGATAACCCTAATAAACCACTCACAAGAAACAGGAGTTACGTAATTATGTATCATACTTTCTAACTTTTTTGAAAACTAAGGAATATAATGATGTTGGCTTCTTCCCTCTAATGTTGCTTGACAAAATGTTGAACAAAAAGGATGAACTCAGGGATTCATATTATCACCCTAAACATTGCACAAATGTTCTAAAAAATTCTAGGTGCTCCAAAGTAAGAGCCTTTATCATGGCATGGCTAAAATTGCTGACAGTCAAATTATAATTGACTGAGTTTCAAAGCAAGTTGAAATTCCAGGATCAGAAGGGGTCTATTGTTAAAGTGAGGACATTGAATGGAAACAATAAGATCCTGCGTGCTGGGACTTGTGTGAATACCCTAATGAAGCCAGACACATCAAGCCTCTAAATGTAGATGAGTTTTTATTTCCCATGGTAGTGATCTTTCCACCCTCAATGGAAGGGCTCTCCACAATTTTAGCTCCAGCTGCATACCCACCCAAATGTTAACAGTCTCTTTTCCATCTCAGTATGAGGGTATTAATTTCTGCATTGCCTAAGAAAAAGGTAATGGCCTCCTCTGAGACAATTAACACCTATGACTTCACTGAAGTCCTATAAGCCTGCTTAAAGGCAAGGTACAAATATGATTCATTAGGAGTTGTGTTATACAGGAAAAAATTACTTAAGTTTTTAAAATTTATACAATCAAAAATATGAAGAATATGGATGGGAAATTTGTTGAAAATTAGTAGTAGAAGATATGCTGTATGGTGCTAGGTATCAGGCATTTAGTGAGAGGGAGTTTCTATAAAAATAAAAGATAAAAACAGGCTAAAAATTAGAAATACTGTTTCTGATTCCAGGAACATGGAGTGGAGAATTATAGATATTGTTCTCAAAGTATCATTAGATTGTGGAGCAAGGATGGGAGAAGCAATGCATAGTATTATTGGTATGCAGTTTGAAGTCTATGGTGATGGCATAGGCGTTCTGGTGAATTCTCTGAATTTCCCATAGAGAAACCTGAATGAAGATTACTGATTTGTGATCAGTTGTGAAGATTTCCATGTAGTTTATATTATGTTGTACAGTTTTATATTGCAGAGCTTGGGAACTTGTCAATTTCAGTTCGTGTTAATTGCAAGTCACAAGGGAGAAAAATTGGAAACATTATTTTGGAGGGTAGTAACCATATATGGGTGTTGCTCAAATAATTTCAGATTCATAAAAGACTGACAAAGTGTGGAATATTGAACCCATAAAGGTATATTAGAGTTTCACTGAAACAGTTTTTCCCTTGATAGTCACCACTTTTTTTTTTTAATTGGGGATTCAAAGTCAGACTAATTTGTTTTACACAAGTTTAATCTCATGAAACTTTGCCTAATTATTTACATAACTTGTCAAGCATTCAAAGTTGGATTTATAACTATTTTCTGCTATTACCAATTCTGATTTCCCTTTGCATCAGCAAATACTTCAAATAGTCTGACTCTTTACTGGTGGAATGACTCAAACCTTAATTTATTTAAAAAAATGTTTCAAGTTTTTATTTAAATTCTAGTTAGTTAACATATACTCTAATATTTTCAGGAGTAGAATTTAGTGACTCATCACTTACATATAACTGGCAGTGTTCTTAGCAACAAATGCCCTCCTTAATACCCATCACCCATCTAGCCCATCCCCGCATTCATCTCCCCTCCAGCAACCCTCAGTTTGGTCTCTATAGTTAAAAGTCTCTTTTATGGTTTACTTCCCTCTCCCTCTATTTTTTTTTCTTTCCCCTATGTCCATTTGTTTCTTTTCTTTTTTTTTTTTTTCAACGTTTATTTATTTTTGGGACAGAGAGAGACAGAGCATGAACGGGGGAGGGGCAGAGAGAGAGGGAGACACAGAATCGGAAACAGGCTCCAGGCTCTGAGCCATCAGCCCAGAGCCCGACGCGGGGCTCAAATTCACGGACCGCGAGATCGTGACCTGGCTGAAGTCGGACGCTTAACCGACTGCACCACCCAGGCGCCCCTGTCCATTTGTTTCTTAAATTTCACATGAGTGAAGTCACATAGTATTTGTTTTTCTCCGACTGACTTATTTTGCGTAGCATAATACACTATAGCTCCATCTACATCTTTGCAAATGAAAAGATTTTATTATTTTTGATGGTTGAGTAATATTCCATATCTATAATCTCACTGCTTCTATATCCATTCCTCAGTTGATGGACATTTGAAATTTCATAATTTGGCTATTGTAGATAATGCTGCTATAAACATTGGGGGTTGCCCCTTTAAATCAGTATTTTTGTATCCTTTGGTAAATACCTAGTAGTGCAATTGCTGGATCATACATAGGGTAGTTCTATTTTTAACTTTTGAGGAACCTCAATACTGTTCTCCAGAGTGGCCTCATAAGTTTGCTTTCCTACCAACAGTACAAAAGGGTTCCCCTTTCTCCACATCCTCACTAATACCTGTTGTTTCTTGTACTGTTAACTTTAGCTATTCTGACAAGTGTGAGGTGATATTATAGTCTTGATTTGTATGTCCCTGATGGCGCATGATGTTGAGCATCATTTCATGTGTCTGTTAGTCATCTGGATGTATTCTTTGGAAAAGTGTTCTTAGAAAACACTTCTTGGAAACACGTATTCTTTGGAAAAGTGTTCATGTCTTCTGCCCATTTCTTCACTGGATATTTGGGTTTTGGGTTTTGAGCTTACAAAGTTCTTTATATATTTTGAATACTAGCCCTTTAAGAGACACATCATTTGCAAATATCTTCTCCCATTTCATAGGCTGCTTTTTAGTTTTGTTTATTGTTTCCTTTCCCGTGGAGACGTTTTTTTGTTTCCCTTGCCTTCAGCAACGGGTCTAGTAAGAATTTACTATGGCCAATGTCAAAGAGGTTGCTGTGGGTCCATTTCTAGGGTTTCTATTCTGTTCCATTGATCTGTTCCATTGTGTCTGTTTTTGTGCCAGGACCATACTGACTTGATGACTACAGCTATGTAAGATAGTTTGAAGCCCAGAATCGTGATGCCTCCAGCCTTGCTTTTAGTTTTTAAGGTTGTTCTGTCTATTTAGGGTCTTTTCTGGTTCTGTACCAATTTTAGGATTGTTTGTTCTAGCTCTGAAAAATTCTGGTGTTATTTTGATAGAGATTGCATTGAATATGCAGATTGCCTTGGGTAGTATAGACATTTTAACAATATTTTTTCTTCCAATCCATGAACATGGAGTGTCTTTCCATTTCTTTGTGTCCTCTTCAATTTCTTTTATAAGTGTTCTATAGTTTTCAGAGTACAGACCTTTTATCTATTTGGTTAAGTTTATTCCTAGGTATCATGTGGTTTTTGGTGCGTTTGTAAATAGGATCAATTCCTTGATTTCTCTTTCTGCTGCTTTATTATTAGTGTATAGAAATATAACAGATTTCTATACATTGATTTTGTATCCTACAGCTTTATTCAATTCATATGTTAGTTCTAGCAATTTTTGGTGGAGTCTTTCGGGTTTCCTACAGAGTATCCTGTTGTCTGATAATAGTGATAATTTGACTTCCTCCTTGCCAGTTTGGATGCCTTTTATTTCTTTTTGTTGTCTGATTTCAGAGGCTAAGACTTTCAGTACTATGTTGAACAACAGTGGTGAGAGAGGACATCCTTGTATGCCTGATCTTAGGGAGAAAACTCTCAGTTTTCCCCATTGAGGATTATGTTAGCTATGGGTCTTTCATAAATGGCTTTTATGATGTTGAGGTATGTTACCTCTATCCTTACTTTGTTGAGAGTTTTTATCAAGAGTGGATGTGGTACTTTATCAAATTCTTTTTTACAACTTTTAGAGGATCGTAAGGTTCTTATCCTTTCATTTATTATTGCCTTGATTGATTTGTGAATATTGATCCACGCTTGCATCCCAGAAATAAATCCCTAGGCTTGATCACCCACTTGATCGTGGTGAATGATTCTTTTAATTTACTATTGGATTTGATTTAGTAGTATTTTGTTGAGAATTTTTGCATCCATGTTCATAGGAATATTTTTGAATCAAGCCAATGCTGGCCTCATAGAATGAGCTTAGAAGTTTTCCTTCCATTTTTTATGTTTTTGAACATTTTGGACATAGATACTAATTTTTCTTTAAATGTTTGGTAAATATCCCCTGGGAAGACATCTGACTCTGGATTTTTGTTTGTTGGAAGATTTTTATTATACCCTTTCTTTTGCTGAATTTGGGCTTCATTAGTTCTGTTTCTAGCTCCATTAGGTGTTAAGTTTAGGTTATGATTTGAAATTTTCTTGCTTCTTGATTTTTCTTGCCTCTATTGCTATATACTTCCTTCTTAGGACTGGCTTTGCTGCATCCCAAACGTTTTCGAGCATTGTGTTTTCATTTTCATTTGTTTCTATATATGTATGTATGTATGTATGTATTTACTTTTAAATTTCCTGACTAACCAATTTATTCTTTAGTAGCATGATCTTTAACGTCCATGTATTTGTGGGCTTTCCACATTTTTTCTTGTGGTTTATTTCAAGTTTCATAGCACTATGGTCAGAAAACATGCATGGTATGATCTCCTTATTTTTTTTTTTTTATTTGTTGAATCCTCATTTGTGACCTAGTATGTGATCTATTCTGGAGAATGTTCCATGTGCACTTGAAAAGAATGTGTATTCTGATGCTATAGGATTCAATGTTTTCAATGTTCTGAATATATCTGTTAAGTCCATGTGTCCCAGTATGCCATTCAAAGTCATTGTTTTCTTGTTAATTTTCTGCTTAAATGATATGTTCATTGCTGCAAGTGAGGTGTTAAAGTCCCGTACTACTATTGTATTATTATCAATGCTTTTCTTCATTTGTTATTATTTGTTTTATATATTTGGGTTCTTTCAAGTTGGGGGTGTAAATATTTACAGTAGTTATATCTTCTTATTGGATATATCCCTTTATTATTATACAGTGCCCTTCTTCATCTTTTGTTACAACATTTGGTTTAAAATCTATTTTGTCTGGGGCGCCTGGGTGGCGCAGTCGGTTAGGCGTCCGACTTCAGCCAGGTCACGATCTCACAGTCCGTGAGTTCGAGCCCCGCATCAGGCTCTGGGCTGATGGCTCAGAGCCTGGAGCCTGTTTCCGATTCTGTGTCTCCCTCTCTCTCTGCCCCTCCCCTGTTCATGCTCTGTCTCTCTCTGTCCCAAAAATGAATAAACGTTGAAAAAAAATAAATAAATAAAATAAAATCTACTTTGTCTGATATAAGTATGGCTACTCTGGCTTTTTTTTTAATGTCCATTAACATGATAAGTTGTTCTTGATCCCCTCACTTTCAATATGCAGGTGTCTTTAGTTCTAAAACGAGTCCCTTGTATACAGTATATAGATGGAGTTTTTTAAAAAAAAAATCTGATATGCTATGTCTTTAATTTGAGCCTTTAGCCCATTTTAATTCAGAGTGATTATCAATAGATATGAATTTAGTGCCATTGTATTACTTGATAAGTCATTGTTTCTGGAGATTTTCTCTGTTACTTTCTAGTCTTTGTTACATTTGTGTTTTCTTTCCCACTGAAGGAATCCCCTTTATTTTTAAAACAATTTTAATGTTTATTTATTTTTGAGAGAGAAACAGAGCATGAGTAGGGGAGTGTCAGAGATAGAGGAAGACACAGAATTCGAAGCAGGGTCCAGGCTCTGAGCTGTCAGCACAGAGTCTCATGCCAGGCTTCAACCCATGGACCATGAGATCATGACCTGAGCTGAAGTCAGACTCCCAACTGACTGAGTCATCCATGTGCCCCTGAAGGAATTCCCTTTAATATTTCTTGTTGGGGTGGTTTAGTGGTAAAAACAAAACAAAACAAAACAAAACAAAAACCAAAAAACTACTTTAGTTTTTGTTTGTCTGGGAAAGTCTTTATTCCTCCTTCTATTCTGAATGACAGCTTTGCTGGATAAAGGATTCTTGACTGCATATTATTCCTATTCATCACATTGAATATTTCCTGCCACTCCCTTCTGGCCTGCCATGTTTCTGTAGAAATATCTGCTGTTAACACTTTGTGTCTTCCCATCTAACTTAGGGATCTTTTCCTTTGCTGCTTTTAGGATATTTTCTTATTCCTATATTTTGCATATTTTACTGCAATGTCTTGGTATTGGTCTGCTTTTGTTGATTTTTATGGGAATTCTCTGTACCTCCTGGATTTGGATGTCTATTTCCTTCCAGATTATGAAAGTTTTCAGCTATAATTTCCTCAAACAAATCTTCTGCCCCCTTTCCCTCTCTTCTTCTACGACTCCTATGCTACGAATGTTAGTATGCTTTAGGGAGTTGTTGAGTTCCCTAAATCTACATTCATAACTCATAGTTGTTTTTTTTTATTTTTTTTTAATGTTTATTTATTTTTGAGACAGAGAGAGACACAGCATGAACAGGGGAGGGGCAGAGAGAGAGGGAGACACAGAATCGGAAGCAGGCTCCAGGCTCTGAGCCATCAGCCCAGAGCCCGATGCAGGGCTCGAACTCGTGGACCGTGAGATCGTGACCTGAGCTGAAGTCAGACGCTTAACCGACTGAGCCACCCAGGCGCCCCTTATAACTCATAGTTTTTCTTTCCATTTTCTTTTCAGCTTTATTAGTTTCCATAATTTTATCTTCCATATCACTTATTTGTTACTCTGTTTCTTCCATCTTTGTGGTTCCATCTACTTGGTTTCACATCTTGTTTATAGCATTTTTTATTTCAGCCTGACTAGTTTCTAAGTCTTTTATCTCTATGCCAAGGGACTCCCTGATGCCTTCTATCCTTTTCTTAACACGGGTTAGTATCATTTATTGTTATTTTAAATTCTGGATCAGACATATTACTTATATCTGCTTCAATTAGATCCCTGGCCATGACTTTTTCTTATGCTTTCTTTCAGGATAATTCCTCCATCTTGGCATTTTGACTATGTCTCTTCTGTGTGTTAAGAAAGCCTTTTTTTTTCCTGCTCCTGAGAGCAATGACTTTGTGAAGAAGAGGTCATAAACTGTACAGAGCCTGGCACTTCAGGATGTATTTCTGGTGTATGCTGTGTGTACTCTGTTGCTGTATGTTGGTTGCTCTTTCCCTCAGGTCAGTCCTCTGCAGAATTTCCCTTGAGTGAAGTGGGGAGTGTTTGGCACTTATCCAGAGTGTGGCAAGTTATTCTTTTTAGTAAGTATAATTTATTTTCATATTGGTTTCCATACAATACCCAGTGCTCATTCCAACAGGTGCCCTCCTGCTATGGTCTGCTTGTTACAAGAGGCCTGATTCTATTTCCACTTGTGCTGAAGCTCTGAAGCACTTATGGTGAGTAGACTTGGTGTGTGTAGGATTTATGCTGGTCTTCTGGGAGAGGGGACCCCTGGTCTGATTCTCAGACACATTTGCCCTAGTAAAGAAACACCTGCAGAGCACAGAGGGGTGTGGGGCAGGGTTTGGTGTAAGCGGCTCAGGCCTTCACTGTTGGAGCTCTGCTGCTCACTGAAATCAGTTCATGCTATTGGGTGGGGGAGAAAAATGGTGCCAGTTATCTCTCTCATCTCTGGAGAGAGGAGTTCCCACTTGCTGCTGTTTGGGAATGCCTCAAAAAAGAGCAATCTCCCTTCGTGTGTCCCATGCATCCCTGAGACCCTGACTTTACCCTGTGTCTGGGTTATCAGCCTGCCTATGAGCAAAATGCACCTGTGTTATATGTTAGGCATGCTGGCTGAGTTTGAAAACTCCAAACTTTAGAGACCCAGCCTGATGCAGAATCATGCCAGTCCTATGGAGTAGGATCTCACCATGCTGGCACTGGTACAAGTTTTGTCCCAGAAGGGCAGTCATACCATGAACAGCAGCTTGGAGTTTAGAGTAAAGTGCAGCAAAAATCTTGGGTCTAGGTTAGCCACCCAAAGCAGGTGTCTCTGCCCCTTAAGGGGCAGAGGAGTGCAAAGGCATCTGCCATCTCTTTTGTCCCCAGAAAGGCAATGCCACCTCTCCCAGATGAGCTCCAATTAGGAGGAAAAGTCTCTCTCTCTCTCTCTCTCTCTCTCTCTCTCTCTCTCTCTTTCTCTCTGTCCCAGGGGATTCTCAGAATGCAGCTGTCTACTCCCAGGCCTCTGCCCACCTTCTCCACAGATCACTGCAGTACCCTCCAGACTCCACACCCACCATAGTGCAGAATTCTAAAACTCCATTATTTGATCTCTGCTGATTGTAAGAGCTCACGATAATCAGTACCTCCCATTTTGCCAGCCAATGGCTTTGGAAAGGGTTTGTACAGTCCCCTGTGGGCTGCTATGTCCTCTCTCTCTCTCTCTCTTTCTCTCTCTCTTTCTCTGTGATCATGGCTCCCCCCTTTCCACAGCACATGGGATCCTTTTCTCTCCCAAATAACATCTCCATACCTCCTACCTTCCACGATGTGGCCTCTTTTCTCCCTCTAGTTGTACTGTTTGTTCTGTCAGTTCTCAGATTGATTTCTTGGGTGTTCAGAGTAGTTTGATATTTATCTAATTGTGCTCAAGGGATGAGGCAGGCATAGGATCCTCCTACTACTGTGCCATCTTAACTCTCTTCAAACCCTAATTCCTGGTGTGTCTGGGCCATTACTAGAATTGCTAACATCAAGATGTTGTAGTTTCCATTGATCTTAATCTCAGGGTATTTTAATTCTAAGAGACACCGAAGGAATCTTTCGTATTCTAGATGTATTCTCTTACCTCCATGTGGAATAACTATCAGTTTTCCCTATAAAAGTGACAAAGATTCTTTGCTTAGCCCAACTTTAATCCGAATTCTTCCCTTTCTCCAAGCCGGTCCATGTACTTCCTTGCAAAATCCTTACTATGAACACCATAAGAGTGTCTCATTTGCCATGTGTAATGACCCTTTATATGGAATCAGGTTTGTCATATTCATAATCTACTAAGTGACCTATAATCAGTCTAGCCTGTATTCAGTAAAAATCCTGTTAAGGTATGTTAACTATCCTCCTTCCTTTTGATTTCCTCTTAATAATTTTGCATCCACTGGACTCACCAGCCTCTTTGGGCTATAAATTCCCACTATCCATAATGTATTTTGAAATGAGCCTGGTTTTATAGTAAAAGTCTCTTTTTCCATATTGAAATTGGCCTGAATAAAATAAGTTTTTACCAATTTAACCAGGCTCCACTTATGTTTTTTCTGTGACAGTTATGGTGCCACTACTCATGTGAAATGAGATACATTACTAGTTATCTGGACCCCTCACCCAGCACCCTAAATATGTGACTTTGACTGCTTTGTCCTCATTTATGAATGATTGGTCAGAATTCCATTGGTGAGTTTGACTCCTAAATCATTGCTTCATATAAATATCCCTTGAAGCTGGTAAGGACAGGGTTTGATTCTTAAGATTTTGAATACACTCTAAAAACTGGGTTACAGTCCCAGACAGAGACTGAGTATTGTGCCAAGTCTCTCTGTTTGTAAGTATACTGTTACTACTAATTAAGATCACTGGAGCTTCTTAATGGACAGAAAACCCATTACTTGAATCTTTACTGGCTATAAGCTCTGACAAATTCATCTAGTATCTTTTTAGTTGCCATAATTTTACTAAGAATGATTTGGAATTTAAAAGTTCTCTTTGGGAAACAAGTTTTCTCAAATTGCTTCTTTAAAACCTCTCCCTTCACATTACCTCTTCTCCCTCTTCCTCCACTTGTTGCTTTGGATAGTCTCTCCAGTTGCTTTGAATCCTTTGATATGTCCTCTTTCAAACCCCTACCTCTTCCATTCCTCTGTTCACCCTACCAGACTTTTCCTTTCCCACTTCATTGCCAAAGGTCCCTAGAGTCACATGAATTTTAAGAAATTTTAAGAAATATATATTTCTAAAGATTTCTAAAATTTCTAAAGAGATTTTAAGAAATATATATATACACACACATATATATATATTCATAACAAAATTAGGAAGAAAAATTAGAAAGAAAAAGTAAATATCTTTTCTCTTTTATCCTCTGTTATTTCCTCATCATGCACCGTGCAATGTGTTGAATTTACATCATATATTTAAGTATTGTTAGTTTTACTACACACACAGGATATCTAGGAGAAGAGTAAACATTATTCAAGCACTTTAGTTCCTCATCTGGGGAAGGGGTTAGTGTGTTTTTGGTTGTTATCAGAATGGTTATATCACCACAGGTAGAATTATGGCCTAATTATTGTCTTTACTTGAAGATTAAGTATAGTTTAAGGCAATATATAATATACTTCAAATTGGCATGGGTGAATTTGCAATGGCCAATTTTAGGTGTCAACTTGCTTTGGCTAAGTGTGACCCAGAGTGTTTGTAAAACATTTCTGGGTGTGCTTGTCATGATGTTTCTTGAAGGTATTAATTTTGGTTTCAGCAGACTAAGTAAAGTGATCTTTTCTATCAATGTGTGCAGGTGCCATCCAACACCTTGGCCTGAATAGAATAAAAGGGGAAAGAAATATTGAATTACTTTTTTTAATTTAATTTTTTTTAATTTAGCTGGAAAGTCTATCTTTCCCTGCCCTGAATATCTGAACTTCTGGTTTTGGGGGCTTTGAATTCTTGGATTTTCCCCAGACCTCTCTCAAGGGAAAAATAACCTGAAGGTTCTCAGCTCTTTGTTTGGGGCTCACCCATGGAGTCCTTTCATACTTCAACCAAATTATTCCATTGGTTTTCCTAATTCTACAGTTTGCAGATGGCCATTTGTGGGACTTCTTTGTCTCCATTAATGCCTGAGCCAATACTTATAATAAATCTCCTCTTATCTATATCTATCTATCTATATATAAATACTTATTGATTCTGTTTTTCTTGTGTACCATGACTTATAAATTACGGTATTGAAAGTTGTTCTAGTTGAAGAGAATTTTAATGATGTTTTCTCTATTCCTTCTGGGGTCTCTGAAATAGGCTCTGTAACTTATTAGATTAAAGGATGCTGATGACTCAGTTTCCAGTAGTAAACAGAGCACTGATAGTCAAAAGAGGGACTTCTGGGAATCAGTTATTTATGGAACTTAGCTCAGGTCCATCTTACAATAGGTTCAGTATGTTTTTGACCCATCCCACGGTTATTTCCTTAGTTCTAAAATGCATAATTGGAATAGACAGCAGCTGAAATAATCCCCACATTGATTTTCTAGAATGAGGGCTATCATGGCAGGAAAGGCTAAATAGAGGCCATTATAATTGCACATAACTAGAAAAATATTAAATCAAAAGTTTTACTGCATAACTGCATTTATTGCAGAGATTTGGGCCACCATCAGGAATTTGAAAGATGCTGATTCCCACAACATCCCTACTCAAGACTTTATTTGGCCTGTTCAAAAGACAGATACAACTTGGAAAATAATAGACTTATCTCAGGCTTAATCTAATGGTGACTCCAACTGTGGGTACTGTGGCTTTGTTGCTTGGGCAAATTCACACATCCCTTGGTACCAAGAATGCAGCTATTTATTGATCTGGGAAGAAACATTTTCTCCATATTATCAATAGTGCCCATCCAAACCAGTTTTTTCCAGATGATAAAGCCGATAACAAATCTTCATAATCCTACCTTAAAAGTATACTAACTCTGTTGTCCAATGTTACAATTTAGTTTTCAGGGACCTTGAATACCTTTTTCTTGCTACTATCCAAGAGATATCACACTTGTCAATTACATTAATGTCATTATGGTGATAGAATATATTAAGCAGAAGTAACAACATCTCTAGAATTATTGGAAAGATTGGGGAACAATCTAGAGATTGGGGAACAAATTCAATTACAATTCAGGGATTTCTCACTTAGTGAAATATACAGAGCCCAATGTTTTGGGACAGGGGCATGTCCAGATATTCCTTTAAAGGTGAAGGATGGGGCGCCTGGGTGGCACAGTCGGTTAAGCGGCCGACTTCCACTCAGGTCATGATCTCGCGGTCTGTGAGTTCGAGTCCTGCATCAGGCTCTGGGCTGATGGCTCAGAGCCTGGAGCCTGTTTCAGATTCTGTGTCTCCCTTTCTCTGACCCTCCCCCATTCATGCTCTGTCTCTCTCTGTCTCAAAAATAAATAAACGTTAAAAAAATTTAAAAAAAAAGGTGAAAGATAAATTGTAGCATCCACCTCTTCCTATCACCAAGAAACACATTTGCTGGTGGTCTTCTTTGTATTTAGAAGGAAAATATTCTACATGTGAGTATGTTACTGTGGCCTATCTGTCAAGTGACATGAAAAGCTCCTAATTTTGAGTGGGGCTTTCAACAAAAGAAGGATCTTCAATAGATTCAGTCTGCTGTGCAAACTGCTCAGCCACTTGAGCCATATATTCCAGAAGTCCAAAAGGTTCTTGAAATTTCACTGGAAGATAGGGATGCTACTTGGAGTTTTTGGTATCTTCTATAGATGAATAACATTATAGGTGTTTGGGGTTTCAATGCAAGGTTCACCTATAATCTTCAGATACCTACTCTCCATTTGAGAACAACTCTTGACTGGCTACTTGTCCTTAATTGTGACTGAATGCTTGACCATGAGCCACCAAGTTTTCATGTGACCAGAGATTCCCATTATAAACTGAGTGCTATTTTGCCTACCAAGTCTTAAAGTTGGGCATACACAGTAACCTTTCATCGTCAAAGTGGAATATATGTGACCGGGTCTGGGCAGGCCTTAAAGCACAAGTAAATTTAATGAAGAAGTGACAAATGCCTGTAATCCTTACTGCTGTTACACTGTCTTCTCTTTTGAAAGTTAACCTATACCTCTGGCCCCATTGGCAGTTCCTTATTGATCGTTGATAGATGAGGGGAAAATTCAGGCCTACTTTATAGATGCCTCCTTATTCAGGTGCTACCCAACGGTGCACAGTTGTAGGACTACAGCTCTTTTGTGACTTCCCTGAGAGATAGTGGGGAAGGGAAATCCTCTTAGTGGACAAAACTTTGGGTAATGTACCCAACTGTTTAATTTGTTTGGGAGGAGAAATGGCAGATATTCAATTTTATAGTCCATTACATAAGTTACGGCTACTGCTTTGGCATGATGATTATGAATTTAAAAGGAAAATATTTGGAAAATTGCTGACAATGAAACTTGGTAAAGACTTATGTAGGCATACCTCACTTAATGGAAAAATAACACTAATATTTGTTTCCCATGTGAATGCTCACAAAAGGATGACATCAGCAGAGAAGTATTTCAACAATGAAGTGTATAGGATGACATTCAGTGTATATCAACTTCTTTCTCCAGCTGCCCCCTTCATTGCCCAACACACTCATTCACAAAGAGGCCATGATTGTAGGTATGGAGGTTATGCATAGGTTCAGCAACGTGGGTTTCCACTCATCAAGGCTGAGTGACCAATCTGCCAGCAGAGGAAAGCAACATTAAGTCCCTGATATAGTATCATTCTCCAAGTGTTCAGACAAGTGCTGGGTGGTAGGTTAATTACATTGTACCACTTTCACCAAGAAAAGGACAGTATACAATTCTATAGAAATAGACACCTATGATATGAATTTTGTCTGTATGCAATGCTACTGCCCAAATACCATCATGTATTTAAAGAATGTTTTATCCACTATCATAGTAATCCATGAAACATTGCTTCAGATCAAGAAATCACTTCCCAGAAAAGGAAGCGTAACAATAAGCTCAAGCTTATGGAATTCACTATTTTCCCATATTTCTCACCAATTGAAGCAGCTGGCTTGATAGAATGAAGGAAGGACCTTTTGATGACCTAGCTACAGTTTTAGCTAAGTGGCAATGTGTTGAAGCACTGCAGCAAGGTTTTCCAGGATGTCACATATTTTCTGAATGAGCATTTAATATATAGTGCTGTTTTTCCAATACCCTGGATTTATATGCCCTGGAATCAAAGATTGACAAAGGGTGTGGCACCACTATCATTGCTTGTGACCTACTAGCACCATTCTTGCTTCATGTTTCTGTGATTTTATGCTCTGCTGACCTAGAGATCTTAGTACCAGAAGAAGGACTGCTTCCAGGGGAAGGAATGATTACCCTGAAATGGAAGCAAAGACTACCAAATGGCCACTTTCTGCTCCACATGCTTCTGAATCAATAGCAAGGAAAGGACTTACCTACTGACTGGAGTGATTGAATCTGATTATAATTATTATAAAAAATTAGTTGGACAGTCATTAAAATAGTAAAAACAGATTTATTCAGAACTATTGTAATTGGGGACATGAGACTTCAATACAGAACTGGCCTCAAATCTGAATAAAGAATTTGAAAGTAGGAATTAATCAAGGAGCTTCTAGTGTGATTTATGTACTCCTGATAAACACTAATAAAACACTGTATATTAACTATGTTGGAATTAATGAAATGAAATATGAAATGAAATGAAATGAAATAAATGAAATTAAAAAGACAAGGAAACAGGTAGTAGTTACCATTTGGAAAATTACTAATAAGAAACATCAAGGTTCTAGTATTTTGACTAAACCAATCTTGACCAAAACAAGCTATGCAAATCATTCATCATTAATCATATCTGACTCCTGCACATTATTTTCAAATATGGCATTCCAGTCAAAGCTTTGGGAATATAACCAATGTTTCAAACCATGTGTCCTTTTACCAGGAGAATAGATTCTGGGGTGCCTGACTGGCTCAGTCAGTAGAGCATGTAACTCTTGATCTTGGGATTGTGAGTTTGAGCCCCATGTTGGGTGCAGAGATAAATACATACATACATACGTAAAACAAGGAGAATACATTCTTTTTGAACTTATGAAGATAATTGTACTGACTGTCGTAAAATAAGAATACTCTTTGAGAGTTTTTAGTTCTGGGGGCGCCTGGGTGGCTCAGTCAGTCAAGCATCTGACTTCGGCTCAGATCATGATCTTGCTGCTCATGGGTTCAAGATCTGCATCAGGCTCTGTGCTGACAGTTCAGAGCCTGGATCCTGCTTTGAATTCTGTATCTCCCTCTCTCTCTGCCCCTACCCCACTCACAGGTTCTCTTCCTTTCAAAAATAAACATTAAAAATTTTTAAAAACAAGAGTTTTTAGTTCTGGAGGGTTCTTAGCAGGAGAAAAGTAATCGTTTCATCTTAGGTCGGAAAGGTATACTTTATAAACTCTTGTAAGTTGCACATAGCTTAAAAATAAAAACATTCAATTAATTATGGAAAATAAAACATTAACATTCATTAATAATTCAAACAAAAACTCATAAAATTGTAATAATTCCAAGTTTATTTAGCCCCTGAGTTTACAATGTGTTCTGCTTTAACTTGAATTAGTAGTATTATGAATCCATCAACTTCTTCATTATTTTGGAAGTTTTTACTCAGTCCAGAGGCACATTCTCAGCATTATTCAAATAATGCCATCATGGGGCATTCATGTCTATAGCTGTACATACCTTCAGTGAAGCACCAAATTCAAGCATTAACTGGTAACTGACAAATGACTTTAAATGGCCATGGTTAAAGTCTAATGAGAATTCACTTGATGAGGAAAACTTGTTATTTCTGTGGTGTAAAACATTTTAACATAATAATCAGATAAGCGTACTTACTAATTTCTAAGAACTTTATACAATTTATAAGATATCTGTGTTAGTAACATATATCCACACGCATATAAGCTAAGGCCATTTATCATCACTTCTTATTGATATTTGCCATATTATTTATCATACCACATAAATATAATTACCTTAGCATCTTCATTTTATAATCCTTTTAAATATTTCAATAAGTCTCTAAAAATCTCTATTTTAATTTGAGGTAAAAAAAGACAAAAATGTGATTTTTGAGAAGTTATCAAAAATTTCATATTCAAATGCTTGGTTAAACAGAATCATTGTGATTCAATACTTAGTTATGCATTTAACCAAGTGACAATTAGAATATTTCAAAGGCAGAAACATAAGTTACATGGTTGTAAAAAAAGATCTATCTCTTTTACTATTGAGAAGGCTCCATTAAAAAAAAATAATCAAAGACCTAATAAAGAGAAGACAAAGCACAGGATATCATTTTTAGATAAAAAAATTCTTGTTTCTCAAATTATTTAAATGTTAAAAAACTACTTTATAGTTCCTTATTAATAGCAGAATAATAATCCAATAAAACTGTTGTTTCAGTAGAGAGAGACCCAAATTCTAGATTTGCATCAGTGTACTATTTATTCTAAGGCTAAATAGAAAAAAAAATTATTCAATTTTTTCCAGCTTCAACTAAACAAGATAACATTCCTTTTCCAAGATAACTTTCCCACAGAACCAAACTCCCAGCACAACTAAACACAAATAGGAGGGACAAGATAAGCACAGAAAAGTGAGAGGATTAGATCTCACACTGGGCACCCCTAGTACAGAGGACCCACACTGGGAAGATAAGTCCCCATATATGTAGCTTTGAAATACAGCTAGGCTTAACTCTGGGATGGGCTGGAGAGCTGGAGGGCAATAGGTAGCTGAATCCCAACTCTTAAAGAGACAGCAGAGTAAATAACTTCTTCCAGACACAGCACAGAAGTAGTAGTTGGAAAAGCACTGGGGGTATACATGAAGGAAATTTATTGACTAATTTTAGAGTGTGTAACTGAGAAGCCTGGATCTGCAGGTTAATTCTCTGGGAACAAAAGTGCTGGTAGGCACCACTGTTCTTGCCCTTCCCCAGCCTAAATGGCTGCGTGCTGGTTGGAGTCAGTACTAATGCTCAACTACCTAGCTAACACTGGTGTTCCCCTGCAGACTTGCACCTTTGATCCTACCTCCCTAGACAGCTTCCCCCTGCCATATCCATATGGCATTGTCAATAACAATGCCATTCCAAAGTGACTCCTGCCCTGGGAAGTGAGGGAGATAACTTCACACATCAGTGGGCACATTGTTATTGGAGCCAGTTCTCTTACCTGGCTGCGAAGGCACCAAGATTTGTACTTTATTGTGCCTGTACCTGTAACACAAAGGCTAATTGCAGACAGCTAGGCTAAGTGCCAACCCCACATACCAATAAACTCAGGGTGGCATGTGGACCTCTCAACAGCATGGAGAACAAACTGTGCCCAGTGTGCCACAACAGGCAAAGTGGGTCATTACAGCCAGCTGGATTGAAGGAAGGGCTCAACAACAACAGAAGGGCACACATAGCCACACAGAGGTCACCCCTAGAGAGCCTGGTTCTGGTGACGAGGGGGCATTGCATTATAAGACACCACAGGATCACTTCTACACAGGGATACTACTTTCAAGACCAAGAGATGTAGCTGACATATCTAATACATAGAAAAAGACACAGAGTAAGACCAAATGTCCCTAATGAAAGAACAAGTAAATATCAGAGTAAAATAGCTAAATAAAACAGAGATAGGCAATATGCTTAATGAAGAGTTCAAAGCAATGGTCATAAAGACAATCATAGGACTTGAAAAAAGAGTGGAGGATCTCAATGAGAACTTCAACAAAGAGACTTGCTGGGTCATTGATCAACAGTGACAGCAAATGGTGACCTTACACCAGCAGAATGTAAACTACCAAACTCATTGATAGCATTCCTGACTTGGGGTGTAAGAAGCAGTGACAACTGGCATAACAACATGGAGAGAGAAAGACCCAGAATCTTGAATTGAGATGGCAGTACAGGGGGACGCTGGGCTCACCCCATCCTGCTGATCACTTAGATTCCACCCACAACTGCCTAAATAACCCAGAAAACCACCAGAAGACTAGCAGAACGGATTCTCTGGAGCCAAGCATAGACGAGAGGCCTATGGAAGAGGGTAGGAAGGGCGGAGAGGTGGTGCACGCTACACGGACTGGCAGAAGGGAGCCAGGGCAGAGGGATAGCCTGCCAGCAAAGCAAAGCCCCTGAGTATGGCTTGCAAAACCATAGATCTTTTTTACTATCTCTTTTACTATGGTAAAAGTGTGTTCGGGCAGCAAGCGGGATTTAACATCTGGGAGGTTATAAGCTAACAGCTCTGTTCGGGGAGTGGGAGGGCTGGAGGACAACGGGAGGGGGAGTTGTTGAGCCCCAGACAACAGAGCTCAGCTTGGTGGGGAACAAAGGCACTCGCCAGTGCAATCTCCCTCACCCATCCGCCAGCCAAATCCCAAAGGGAACCAGCTCCTGCCAGGGAACTTGCTTGAACCACACAAACACCCAATGCTGTGCTTCTGTGGATCCATCCCTCCAGTGGCAGGTCTGACTCCCTTCTGGTGCTGCAGGGCCCCTCCCAAAATGGATCACCAAAGAAAAAGCGAGCTGAGCCTACCCCTCCCACCCCTGTGCACCTTGCCAATCCATTCCAGCTAATATGCCAGATCCCAGCACCACAAGCCTGGCAGTATGCAAGTAGCCCAGATGAGCCACGCCACCCCACAGTGAATCCTGCTCTTAGGAGAGGGGAAGAGAAGGTACGCACCAGTCTGACTGTGGCCCCAGCAGTGGGCTGGAGGCAGACATCAGGTCTGACTGTGGTCCCGCCCACCAACACAAGTTATTCAAGACAGCACAGGGGAAGTGCCCTGCAGTTCGCACCACTCCAGGGACTATCCAAAATGATGAAACAGAAGAATTACCCTCAAAAGAATCTCCAGGAAATAACGACAGCTAATGAACTGATCAAAAATGATTTAAACAATATAACAGAGAGTGAATTTAGAATAATAGTCATAAAATTAATCACTGGTCTTGAAAACAGTATAGAGGACAGCAGAGAATTTATTGCTACACAGATCAAGGGACTAAAGTACAGTCAGGAGGAGCTAAAAAATGCTATAAATGAGCTGCAAAATAAAATGGAGACAACCACAGCTCAGATTGAAGAAGCAGAGGAGACAATAGGTGAACTAGAAGATAAAATTATGGAAAAAGAGGAAGCTGAGAAAAAGAGAGATAAAAAAATCCAGGAGTATGAGGGGGAAAAGTAGAGAACTAAGTGATGCACTAAAGAGAAATAATCTATGCATAATTGGTATTCCAGAAAAGGAAGAGAGAGGGAAAGGTGCTGAAGGGGTACTTGAAGAAATAATAGCTGAGAACTTCCCTGAACTGGGGAAGGAAAAAAGGCATTGACATCCAAGAGGCACAGAGAACTCCCTTCAGACGTAACTTGAATTGAACTTCTGCAGAACATATCATAGTGAAACTGGCAAAATACAAGGATAAAGAGAAAATTCTGAAAGCAGCTAAGGATAAACGTGCTCTAACATAAAAAGGGAGACCAATAAGAATCGTGATGGATCTCTCTACTGAAACTTGGCAGGTCAGAAAGGAATGGCAGGAAATCTTCAATGTAATAAAAAGAAAAAAATATGCAGCCGAGAATCCTTTACCCAGCAAATCTGTCATTTAGAATAGAAGGAGAGATAAAGGTCTTCCCAAACAAACAAAAACTGAAGGAATTTGTCACCACTAAACCAGCCCTACAAGAGATCCTAAGGGGGACCCTGTGAGACAAAATACCAGAGACAACACTACAAGCATAAAATATACAGACATCACAATGACTCTAAACCCGTATCTTTCTATAATAACACTGAATGTAAATGGATTAAATGCGCCAACCAAAAGACATAGGGTATCAGAATGGATAAAAAAACAAGACCCATCTATTTGCTGTCTACAAGAGACTCATTTTAGACCTGAGGACACCTTTAGATTGAGAGTGAGGGATGGAGAACTATTTATCATGCTACTGAAAGCCAAAAGAAAGCTGGAGTAGCCATACTTATATCAGACAAACTAGACTTTAAATTAAAGGCTGTAACAAGAGATGAAGAAGGACATTATATAATAGTTACAGGGTCTATTCATCAGGAAGAGCTAACAATTATAAATGTCTATGCACCAAATACCGGAGCCCCCAAATATATAAAACAACTACTCATAAACATAAGCAACCTTATTGATAAGAATGTGGTAATTGCAGGGGACTTTAACACCCCACTTACAGAAATGGATAGATCATCTAGACACACGGTCAATAAAGAAACAAGGGCCCTGAATGACACATTGGATCAGATGGACTTGACAGATATATTTAGAACTCTGCATCCCAAAGCAACAGAATATACTTTCTTCTCGAGTGCACATGGAACATTCTCCAAGATAGATCATATACTGGGTCACAAAAAAGCCCTTCATAAGTTTACAGTAATTGAAATTATACCATGCATACTTTCAGACCACAATGCTATGAAGCTTGAAATCAACCTCAGAAAAAAGTCTGGAAAACCTCCAAAAGCATGGAGGTTAAAGAACACCCTACTAACGAATGAGTGGGTCAACCAGGCAATTAGAGAAGAAATTAAAAAATATATGGAAACAAACGAAAATGAAAATACAACAATCCAAACGCTTTGGGACGCTGCGAAGGCAGTCCTGAGAGGAAAATACATTGCAATCCATGGCTATCTCAAGAAACAAGAAAAATCCCAAATACAAAATCTAACAGCACACCTAAAGGAAATAGAAGCAGAACAGCAAGCAGCCTAAACCCAGCAGAAGAAGAGAAATAATAAAGATCAGAGCAGAAATAAACAATATAGAGTCTAAAAGAACGGTAGAGCAGATCAACGAAACCAAGAGTTGGTTTTTTGAAAAAATAAACAAAATTGACAAACCTCTAGCCAGGCTTCTCAAAAAGAAAAGGGAGATGACCCAAATAGATAAAATCATGAATGAAAATGGAATTATTACAACCAATCCCTCAGAGACACAAACAATTATCAGGGAATACTATGAAAAATTATATGCCAACAAATTGGACAACCTGGAAGAAATGGACAAATTCCTGAACACCCATATTCTTCCAAAACTCAATCAGGAGGAAATAGAAAGCTTGAACAGACCCATAACCAGCGAAGAAATTGAATCGGTTATCAAAAATCTCCCAACAAATAAGAGTCCAGGACCAGATGGTTTCCCAGGGGAGTTCTACCAGACGTTGAAAGCAGAGATAATACCTATCCTTCTCAAGCTATTCCAAAAAATAGAAAGGGAAGGAAAACTTCCAGACTCATTCTATGACGCCAGTATTACTTTGATTCCTAAACCAGACAGAGACCCAGTAAAAAAAAGAGAACTACCGGCCAATATCCCTGATGAATATGGATGCAAAAATTCTCAATAAGATACTAGCAAATCGAATTCAATGGCATATAAAAAGAATTATTCACCATGATCAAGTGGGATTCATTCCTGGGATGCAGGACTGGTTCAACATTCGCAAATCAACCAATGTGATACATCACATTAACAAAAAAAAAAAGAGAAGAACCATATGATCCTGTCAATAGATGCAGAACAGGCCTTTGACAAAATCCAGCACCCTTTCTTAATAAAAACCCTTGGGAAAGTCGGGATAGAAGGAACATATTTAAGATCATAAAGCCATTTATGAAAAGTCCACAGCTAACATCATCCTCAATGGGGAAAAACTGAGAGCTTTTTCCCTGAGATCAGGAACACGACAGGGATGCCCACAATCACCGCTGTTGTTTAACATAGTGCTGGAAGTTCTAGCATCAGCAATCAGACAACAAAAGGAAATCAAAGGCATCAAAATTGGCAGAGATGAAATCAAGCTTTCGCTTTTTGCAGATGACATGATATTATACATGGAAAATCCTACAGACTCCACCAAAAGTCTGCTAGAATTGATACATGAATTCAGCAAAGTTGCAGGATACAAAATCAATGTACAGAAATCAGTTGCATTCTTATACACTAACAATGAAGCAACAGAAAGACAAATAAAGAAACATCCCATTCACAATTGCACCAAGAAGCATAAAATACCTAGGAATAAATCTAACCAAAGATGTAAAGGATCTGTATGCTGAAAACTATAGAAAGCTTATGAAGGTAATTGAAGAAGATTTAAAGAAATGGAAAGACATTCCCTGCTCATGGATTGGAAAAATAAATATTGTCAAAATGTCAATACTACCCAAAGCTATCTACACATTCAATGCAATCCCAATCAAAATTGCACCAGCATTCTTCTCAAAACTAGAGTAAGCAATCCTAAAATTCATATGGAACCACAAAAGGCCCCGAATAGCCAAAGGAATTTTGAAGAAGAAGACCAAAGCAGGAGGCATCACAATCCCAGACTTTAGCCTCTACTACAAAGCTGTCATCATCAAGACAGCATGATATTGGCACAAAAACAGACACATAGACCAATGGAATAGAATAGAAACCCCAGAACTAGACCCACAAACGTATGGCCAACTCATCTTTGACAAAGCAGGAAAGAACATCCAATGGAAAAAAGACAGCCTCTTTAACAAATGGTGCTGGGAGAACTGGACAGCAACATGCAGAAGGTTGAAACTAGACCACTTTCTCACACCATTCACAAAAATAAACTCAAAATGGATAAAGGACCTGAATGTGAGACAGGAAACCATCCAAACCCTAGAGGAGAAAGCAGGAAAAGACCTCTCTGACCTCAGCCATAGCAATCTCTTACTCGACACATCCCCAAAGGCAAGGGAATTAAAAGCAAAAGTGAATTACTGGGACCTTATGAAGATAAAAAGCTTCTGCACAGCAAAGGAAACAACCAACAAAACTAAAAGGCAACCAACGCAATGGGAAAAGATATTTGCAAATGACATCTCGGACAAAGGGCTAGTATCCAAAATCTATAAAGAGCTCACCAAACTCCACACCCGAAAAACAAATAACCCAGTGAAGAAATGGGCAGAAAACATGAATAGACACTTCTCTAAAGAAGACATCCGGATGGCCAACAGGCACATGAAAAGATGTTCAGCGTCGCTCCTTATCAGGGAAATACAAATCAAAACCACACTCAGATACCACCTCACGCCAGTCAGAGTGGCCAAAATGAACAAATCAGGAGATTATAGATGCTGGAGAGGATGTGGAGAAACGGGAACCCTCTTGCACTGTTGGCGGGAATGCAAATTGGTGCAGCCGCTCTGGAAAGCAGTGTGGAGGTTCCTCAGAAAATTAAAAATAGACCTACCCTATGACCCAGCAATAGCACTGCTAGGAATTTACCCAAGGGATACAGGAGTACTGATGCATAGGGGCACTTGTACCCCAATGTTTATAGCAGCACTCTCAACAATAGCCAAATTATGGAAAGAGCCTAAATGTCCATCAACTGATGAATGGATAAAGAAATTGTGGTTTATATACACAATGGAATACTACGTGGCAATGAGAAAAAATGAAATATGGCCTTTTGTAGCAACGTGGTTGGAACTGGAGAGTGTGATGCTAAGTGAAATAAGCCATACAGAGAAAGACAGATACCATATGTTTTCACTCTTATGTGGATCCTGAGAAACTTAACAGGAACCCATGGGGGAGGGGGAGGAAAAAATAAAAAAAAAAAAAAAGAGGTTAGAGTGGGAGAGAGCCAAAGCATAAGAGACTGTTAAAAACTGAGAACAAACTGAGGGTTGTTGGGGGGTGGGAGGGAGGAGAGGGTGGGTGATGGGTATTGAGGAGGGCACCTTTTGGGATGAGCACTGGGTGTTGTATGGAAACCCATTTGACAATAAATTTCATAAAATAAAAAAAAAATGAAATCATACAGTAAAAAATAAAATAAAATAAAATAAAATAAAATAAAATAAAATAAAATCTAACAGAACACCTAAAGCAAATAGAAGCAGAACAGCAAAGACACCCCAAACCCAACAGAAGAAGAGAAATAATAAAGATCAGAGCAGAAATAAACAATATAGAATGTAAAAAACAAAAAACAAAAAACAAAAAACAAAACTGTAGAGCAGATCAATGAAACCAAGAGTTTGTTTTTGAAAAAATAAACAAAATGGATAAACCTCTAACCACGCTTCTCAAAAAGAAAAGGGAGATGACCCAAATAGATACAATCATGAATGAAAATGGAATTATTACAACCAATCCCTCAGAAATACAAGGAATTATCAGGGAATACTATGAGAAACTAAATGCCAAAAAAATGGACAACCTGGAAGAAATGGACAAATTCCTAAACACCCACACACTTTCAAAACTCGATCAGGAGGAAATAGAAAGCTTGAACAGACCCATAACCAGCGAAGAAATGGAATCAGTCATCAAAAATCTCTCAACAAATAACAGTCCAGGACCAGATAGCTTCCCAGGGGAGTTCTACCAGACATTTAAAGCCGAGATAATACCTATCTTTCTCAAGCTATTCCAAAAAAATAGAAAGGGCAGGAAAACTTCAGGACTCATTCTATGAAGCCAGTATTACTTTGATTCCTAAACCAGACAGAGACCCAGTAAAAAAAGAGAACTACAGACCAAAATCTCTGATGAATATGGATGCAAAAATTCTCAATAAGATACTAGCAAATCGAATTCAACAGCATATAAAAAGAATTATTCACCATGATCATGTGGGATTCATTCTTGGGCTGCAGGCCTGGTTCAACATTCACAAATCAATCAACGTGATATATCACATGAATAAAAGAAAAGATAAGAACCATATGATCCTGTCAATTGATGCAGAAAAAGCAGTTGACAAAATTCAGCATCTTTCTTAATAAAAACCCTCGAGAAAGTCGGGATAGAAGGAACATACTTAAAGATCATAAAAGCCATTTATGAAAAGCCCACAGCTAACATCATCCTCAATGGGGAAAAACTGAGAGCTTTTCCCCTGAGATCAGGAACATGACAGGGATGCCCACTCTCACCGTTGTTGCTTAACATAGTGTTGGAAGTTCTGGCATCAGAAATCAGACAAAAAAAGAAATCAAAGGCATCAAAACTGCAAAGATGAAGTCAAGCTTTCACTTTTTCCATATTGCATGATACTATAAAAGGAAAACCCTATAGACTCCACCAAAAGTCTACTAGAACTGATACATTAATTCAGCAAAGTCCTAGGATACAAAATCAATGTACAGAAATCAGTTGCATTCTTATACACTAATAATGAAACAACAGAAAGACAAATAAAGAAACTGATCCCATTCACAATTGCACCAAGAAGCATAAAATGCCTAGGGATAAATCTAACCAAAGATGTAAAAGTTCTATATGCTGAAAACTATAGAAAGCTTATGAAGAAAATTGAAGAAGATATAAAGAAATGGAAAAACATTCTGTGCTCATGGATTGGAAGAATAAATATTGTTAAAATGTCAATCCTACCCAAAGCTATCTACACATTCAATGCAATCCCAATCAAAATTGACCAGCATTCTTCTCGAAACTAGAGCAAGCAATCGTAAAATTCATATGGAACCACAAAAGGCCCCGAATAAGCAAAGTAATTTTGAAGCAGAAGACCAAAGGAGGAGGCATCACAGTCCCAGACTTTAGCCTCTACTACAAAGCTGTAATAATCAAGACAGCATGGTATTGGCACAAAAACAGACACATAGATCAACGGAATAGAATAGAAACCCCAGAATTAGACCCACAAAAGTATGACCAACTAATCTTTGACAAAGCAGAAAAGAATACCCGATGGAAAAAAGACAGTCTCTTTAACAAAAGTGCTCTTTAACAAATGGGAGAACTGGACAGCAACATGCAGAACAACGAAACTAGACCACTTTCTCACACCATTCACAAAAACAAACTCAAAATGGATAAAGGACATGAATGTGAGACAGGAAACCATCAAAACCCTAGAGGAGAAAACAAGAAAAGACCTCTCTGAACTCAGCCGTAGCAATTTCTTACTTGACACATCCTTAAAGGCAAGGGAATTAAAAACAAAAATGAACTATTGGGACCTCATGATGATAAAAAGCTTCTGCACAGCAAAGGAAACAACCAATAAAACTAAAAGGCAACCAACAGAATGGGAAAAGATATTTGCAAATGACATATCGGACAAAGGCTAGTATCCAAAATCTACAAAGAGCTCACCAAACTGCACACACGAAAAACAAATAATCCAGAGAAGAAATGGGCAAAAAACATGAATAGACACTTCTCTAAAGAAGACATCCGGATGGCCAACAGGAACATGAAAAGATGCTCAACGTCGCTCCTCATCAGGGAAATACAAATCAAAACTGCACTCAGATATCACCTCATGCCAGTCAGAGTGGCTAAAATGAGCAAATCAGTAGACTACAGATGCTAGCAAGCATGTGGAGAAACAGGAACCCTCTTGCACTGTTGGTGGGAATGCCAACTGGTGCAGCTGCTCTGGAAAACAGTGTGGAGGTTCCTCAAAATTTAAAAATAGAACCACCTTATGACCCAGCAATAGCACTGCCAGGAATTTACCCAAGGGATACAGGAGTACTGATGCATAGGGGAACTTGTACCCCCATGTTTATAGCAGCACTATCAACAATAGCCAAATTATGGAAGAGCCTAAATGTCCATCAAATGATGAATGGATAAAGAAGATGTGGTTTATATACACAATGTAATACTACTTGGCAATGAGAAAGAATGAAATATGGCCTTTTGTAGCAAAGTGGATGGAACTGGAGGGTATTATGCTAAATGAAATAAGTCATGCAGAGAAAGACAGACCCATACGTTTTCACTCATAGTGGATCCTGAGAAACTTAACAGAAGACTATGAGGGAGCGGCAGGGCGGAAAAATTTACAGAGAGGGAGGGAGTCAAACCATAAGAGACTCTTCAGGGCTGAGAACAAACTGAGGGTTGTTGGCGTGTGGGGGAGAGGGGAAATTGCGTGATGGGCATGGAGGAGGGTACTTGTTGGAATGAGCACTGGGTGTTGTATGGAAACCAACTTGACAACAAATTATATTTAAAAAATTAAAAAATAAGAATAAAAAAATAAAAAACTCTCTCAACAATGCTGCTAAGACCTTTTAGCAAGTTTCTCTTGTTCATATCTGATAACTCTTGATATCTAATAAAGTTTCTCCTTCTCTGCCATTCAGTAGGTGGTGTCTTATCAGCCTGACACCTTCTGCAGAAAACACTTTATGCTTAATGTTTTAGTTTAGTATTTTTACATCCACTGACCTCCACCAGGATCCTTGGTTGTAAATTTGTATTTGTCTATGCTGCATTCAGAATGGAATAAGGATCTATACTGAGATATATTCCCCTATTACAGTGCTTTTGAATAAATTATTGCTAATTATTTTGCAACTATGGTTTTTATTCGATGGTATTTAGAAAAATTCACTGCACCTAGGACAGTAATGCCCCTTTTTGCCTGTTGATTCAGAGACTTTAGGAGACCAAAGGGGGCAGATGGCAGTCTTAACTTCCATTTTGGGATTTTTTTTTTTTTTTTTTTTTGGTCTTCTACTAGACTGGTTCCTTCATCTGGAACTAAGACCTCCATGTCTGCAAAGCATACATAAAGTTGAGAAAACAGGAAGAACAAATTTTGACAGTAAGTCATGGGATTATATTGAGTGGTGTCTCTCTTATTTCCACCCCTTGCTTCATGGACCTATGAATAAATACAATTGGAGAAACAACACGATGCTTATTTAGAGCATATACAGCCTCCTAGAGAATCTTGCGACTTCCCTACAACATATCGGTACCTATTACGCACTGTTAGGGAGTCTTCAAAAGGTCTTTCCTTCATTTTATCAAGCAAACTGATTCAAGATGGTAGGGAACATGGTGAAATCAGTGAAACCCATGAGAATGGGCCCTTGTCACAATTATTTTGCTGTCAGGTGAGGTCCTTCATTTCAAACAATGCTGTGTGGAATACTAAGCAACTAGATAAGGAATTCTATAACTCAATGGATAGTAGATATGACAGAAGAATTGCATGCAGATAAGGAAAATATGTATTCAGAGTATGTGTGTATTCAATCAAGAACAAAATGCTATCCATTCCATGATGGAAGTGATCCAATGTAATCAGTTTGCCACCAAGTAGCTGGGTGAACACCCTAATGAATGGTGCCATATCAAGATAACAGTGCTGTTGTCTGCTGCTGGCATTTTGGGCACTAAACCTGGCTGTGTGAAGTTCCATGTTCTAAGACCATTCAAACCTTCAATCCTGCCAAGAGGACAACCTGTATATGATTCCACTGAGCAATGACAAGGGTTTTTGGACACAGAGGCTGACTGGTATCCATAGAACATTTTATTCTATCCATATGATTTTTAAAATCTTTTTCTGCTGAAGTCATTATTTGGTTAAAATTCAAATAAGACACAAATATCTACATTTTTTGCACAGTGATAGAGGAATATTCACATGCTTACTCCTCAAATTTAATTTTCACCAATTTTCCAATTATATTACTTTATATATCCCTGCCCATCAAACCTGACCATGGCCACAGCCCAGGATCAGTGTATACTTCCATGTCTCGCTATTTCTCCTTATAAGCAATGTAAACAACTATATACATTTTACAGATTTCTATTCCTTGGGAGGATTTCCTTCTGCCAATATCCTCCAGGGAAGTGCTATAGCTGTCCACTTTCATTAGTATCTGCATATCACGCAAAATCATCTGTAAATCAGACGCACATTGTTGTTTGTTTGGTTTTCTTCTGCCAAATGATTTTAGGTAGTTCTCCATGAGGCCTAGTTGTGGGCTGGAAGTGGGAAGACAGCAGGAATAGGGAACAAGGATATGTAAATTCTTTATGTAACTTCCTTACTACATGAGCCCAATCACATTTACCACTTTGATTTTATGATGAAATACCACTGTGCAATCATATATTTATATCTCAATTTGTCAGATAACACCCAGGTCGTTATGGGAAGCTTGGGTCACTTGATATCTTGACAGACAAGCATTCAGTCTCTGCTAATTCCCAATAGAAAAATAAAAATTGTCTTCAAAAGGAAAGTAGTTAACTGTGAAAGATAGTAAAGCCTTATCCAATATCCTAAATGCCTGTCCTTTGATTCATATATAGAATCTATCAAGACTTCAAACTGTGTAGGGGCGCCTGGGTGGCGCAGTCGGTTAAGCGTCCGACTTCAGCCAGGTCATGATCTCGCGGTCCTTGAGTTCCAGCCCCGCGTCAGGCTCTGGGCTGATGGCTCAGAGCCTGGAGCCTGTTTCCGATTCTGTGTCTCCCTCTCTCTCTGCCCCTCCCCCGTTCATGCTCTATCTCTCTCTGTCCCAAAAATAAATAAACGTTGAAAAAAAAATTAAAAAAAAAAAGACTTCAAACTGTGTATATATCTGCCAATGAAATTCAGAAACCATTGGCTGTGATGGAGTATATGATTCAAATGTCAGAACAGCTTGAACTAGCATCTTTTCAAGTTACTCAGTAAATGAGACAGTATAGTACATCTTAATGAGGTTTCCTCCAAAGAACAAAAAACCCACTAAGTGTTATACCTCTTTGAGGGTCTTGGAAAAAACAATAAAACAAATTATTCTTCATCTTGCAATTGATATCTGCACATGCTCCAAACCCTGGATCCCTAGAAATTTCTCTAGGGTAGTAGGCTAACAAATTAGTTGGATCTATTCTCCATGTTCACACTAAGTCCAATAAGTCTAGTGTAATTGCTATTCTACCTCACTAATCCATTTAGTATAATATAATGGACATTATATAATGGTCATCAATATAGTGGACCAATATGATTTATTATGTCAAGATCCCTGAAAACTAAAGGTAGCATATGGGTGAAGAATTGATACACACTGAGGTAGGACAATGCAAGTGTATTTCTTGCCTTGTCACCTGAAACATAACTGCTTCTTATAGACAGGTATGAAGAGAAAGGAATGCACCAGATCAATAGCTGCTTAGAGACCACCAGATGTGTCAATTTGTTCACAGTGAAAGCACATCTGGTACAACAGCTGCAATTGCAATTAGTATGAGACTTGGATAAGACTTCCTTAATCCACTGTTATTTTCCAAGAGCCATCTGTTCTGCACAGAACAAATGGAAGACTTTAAGGGGATGGTATCACCGCTCCTGTATCTTTAAGTTTCTTGATGATTGCATGGTTCTCTGCACTTCCTCTAGGAATGCAGTATTGCTTTTGACTTAATATTTGACTAGATAGAGGTATTTTTTTATGGCTTCCATATGGCCTTATCCAACATAATAGCCATCACTCCTCAAAATGGAATCTAATAAGGGGATTATACTAGTTGCTAAGTATCTCTATTCCAGCAATGTATACTAGATCTGGGAAATTACCACACAGTGGGTTAAGGGAAACTCTGGACCCACTGTGAGATGTAATTGAGCTAAAACTCCATTGAATACAAATCCCCATAAGCTCTTCCTCTGATAAATTGGCATAATGATGTTTTGGGTTTCTTGGAAACAATGTCAGTTCAAAGACAGTGTCCAAATAGTCCTTCAAATAATCTTTCCCCTAATACACATTTCCTTTGGTAAAAGGCCATAGGTCCCTTTAAGGAGGAATGGGAGCAGTATTGACAGAAAATTTTTGTCACTTTAATGGGGTAATTCCTCGAGTGAAAATGGTCTCTATTCAAAGAATTCTGTATTGATAAATGGTTGAGCTAAATGAATTGATTGAGGGGCTATAACTTTCCATTTTTCTTATGTCTGGGAATTAATTGATGGGCTGTGAACATATTTTTATGATTGAAGCTATACTTTGATTCACTTGACATAAGACCTCTCTTCTTATGCAGATCATTTAAAATTTTGGTAGATTATTTCTTTCACATCTAGAAATAACATGATTAATTAGCCAACACCATAGGTATATGTCAGTCAGAATATTTTGATACCTGCTTTGTGTCTTCTTTCCTTTGCAGTAACCATGCTTACCCTGCCTTTGATGTTTGAGTGATGACAGATGGCCACCTTTATCCTAGAATCTTATTACTTACATTGCATTTAAATTTTGCAGTTGATGCCTCTGGTTACCACTGTAAGGTCTAACCTTAAGCAAAGAGACATCACAAAGCTCATTATGGGGGCTGGGGCTCCACTCCCAAAATTATTTCTCAAAGTATTGGGGATAGGTATATTTTCTGGACTCCCCCTGTGTGGCTTCAATGACAGATACACTCTAACCTTCCAATTTCTCTAATCTTTTGAATACCTTCCTTTACATTAAACAAAGGGAGATTGAGCATTTTCATTCCACTCACAGTAGGCCATCTTTTCATCCATGATTTGGCCAACCAACTCGATAAGCTGTTATAGTCCTCTCCAACTTCCTGAACTGCAACATTAAAGATATGAATTCAGAATATCTACTAAGTGGGCCCATATCAATAAATTCACCTGATCCAATTTTGTTTTCTCCCACAATTATCCAACACCTCTAATAAATACTCCAACACATGTCCCCAGATTTCTGCTTGTATAAATTAGAAAACTCAAGCAGTTCTTTTGGAGTGCAACACACCTTCTAATGGGTAATACTTTGTACCTCACATTTATTAGCCTGTTGATGCTTGAGTCTAGTCATAGGTGATCACTGCCTTGGGGGAGATCATTATAATTTTCTCAGGTAAAGCAGGGTTAATCTCCTCAAGTAGAGGTAGAAAGGATGATCCCATGTGGATTGGAAGGTTTTTCCTACTTAGGATGGGATGTTGCTGCAAATGGTGTTGGTGACGTCATTCCCACTGAGTGTTGGGAGATCACTTCCACTGGCTAAGAAGACTCATAACAATTTTATCAGTACTGTGTTTCTAACGTATTGGGATCCCCCCACACCCCAATTAAATACACAAGATACTACTTGTGGGCAATCAATTTAACAGCAGACATTCTAGGATTCTGGGAGTTCAACTTGTTTAAATTTATCTAGTCACATTTTGATCAGCAGCAGTTTTAGTCCTGAAAGGAGATAAAGTTTTCCCTCAGGACATACCTTGAAATTCTTAGGTTATTGATGCAAGCTTGAATTGAGATTTCAAATTCCTGAGGTCATCTTTCTTTTTAGCACTTCATCTAGAAACAATAAGAGAAACAAACTAATATTATTATATTTCTTAATTGTCCACAAAATATTCAAAATCATTCTATACAGTTACTTAGCTCATTTATTCTTATTTGAAATTTTATTATTGAAGTATAGTTGACACATGATGTCATATTAGTTTCAGACATGCAACATGGTTAATTTGACAATTATATATATTATGCAGTTCTTACCATGATAAGTGTAGTTAGCATGTTATTAAAATAATAACATGATATTAAATAATATTGACTATATTCTACATGGTATAATTTTATTTCTGTGACCTCTTTTATAGCTAAAGATTTCTTCATTGCAGCATTACTTATAATAGCCAATGTATACAACAACCTCAGTGTCCATTGATAGATGAATGGATAAAGGAGTGACATGTATGCACAATGGAATATTACTCAATTATAAAAAAAATAGTGAGGTCTTGCCATTTACAACAACATGGATGGACCCAGGGAGTATTGTGTTAAGTGAAATAAGTCAGACAAAGACAACTACTATATGATTTACTTTTATGTGGACTCTATGAAACAAAACAAGTGACTGAACAAACAGAAACAGACTCATGAATACAGAGAACAAACTGATGATTGCCAAAGGATGAGGAGGTGGGAGAATGAGTAAAATATGTGAAGGGGATTAAGGAATACAATTTCCTTCCTTCTTATAAGTGGTTGATTAGGAATATCCAGTGCAGATGTTTTGTGGACCTCTGTAAACAGTTCACACTATGGGCGATTAGGGCTCTGATTACTAATGGAAATAGATTCATTATCACTTTAAAATATAATCAAATTTAATAGATAATCCCATAAACTCCAGAACCAATTCAAATAACTCATCTTTAAAATTATTTTCTCTAAAACTACTATTTCTTCCAAAATCTATATTAGTCAAAGTTCACCAGAAAAACAGCTTATGGAATATAAATAGGTCAATACAGATATACATGAGGGCATTTATCATAGGAATTTTTTCAGGTGGTTATGGAGGACAGAAATCCCACAAAATGCCATCAGCTAGTTGGAGAGATAGGAAAACTAATGGAATAATTCAGACTGGGTCCAAAGGCCTGAGAACCAGCCCAGTCCAGATATATTGCTAATCTCATGTGAAAGATCTGGTGAAAGCAGATCTCTTTACTTAGTCCTGAATTTAATGATATTTCCTCCTGAAACACCCTCAAAGACAAAATCTTTGGACTATTTTATGAACTATCTGCAATTACCTTAGCCCAGTCAAGCTGACATATGAAATTAACCTCACAAGTCCACCCCTTTTCATCTTGACACCTATAAATATCACCATAAACCATGTTTATTTCCCAGTAAAGACAATGACAAGGTTATCATACTATTTATCAGGATAGAAGTATTCTGCACACTAACAAAAACACACTAAACTCTTCCCTCAAACAGGAGTTAGAGTTATCAGGTGTTGTTTACTCTTCTTGTAGATATTCTATTAAAAATAGTATGATGTAAAAGTCGCAATGCTCAATATGAAGTCGCAATAGTATATGAAGTCAATACATCTCATGTTACATAATGGGGAATAAAAAACGATAGAAAACAAAGACATTTACTGACTATCAATACATGTATACATACAAACATATTCATAAAAATAAGGAACAAATACTCATAACAGTTGCAGTTCTATTTGTAATCGGTCATGTGATAATGGGTGGTATTTTATCACTACCTTTTTCTATTACTGTAGTGAATTCTTTTTACATCAGGAAGCACTTCAGCTGCTGTTCTTCTTTACCTGCTAAATTGACTCAAATCTATATTTTTTTCCAAAAAATTTTTGGGCCATTACTAGTTCTGGTGGAATTTGGTTGTTCTAATTTTTCATTAACCATATTTATAAGGCATGGTAATTCTAAAAGACCACTAAGGGATAGTCTATATTCCAGACATATTATCACAGAGTAGTTGTCTCATTTACCTTTGGTTTTGATGCAGATTCTTTGCTTCAATAAGTTTTAGTAAAGCACCTGAAACTTTCCCTAGGACTATCTGTGCAAGTCCTTGTAAAATTGATAGCATCAACCCTTTTAAGTTGCCTTAGCGAGGGTTTCTCATTATCCAAGTCTGACCACCTTTGATATCTAACCCACCATCCATAGATGATGTTTGATGTCACCTAGCCTGTATTTAGAAAGAACCATGCTAGGTCACATTAGCCAGAATTCCCCTTAACCTTGATGTTTCCTCTTAATATTTTCCATATATTGAAGCCCACCAGTCTCCTTGGCTATAAATTATCATTTGAGATTATCATACAGAGATTTTTCCCTCTCTGTCAACAGTTCTGAATAAAATCTGTTTTACCTCTTTAAAATCTGGTTTTTCTTAACAGTTATAATGCCTAACTGGATTGATTAGAATCATTATTTGAGCTCCAGACAGCTTACCCAAGACCATAACTGTGCACATTGGAAGACTTTGTCTTTAATTCTGACTGATCAGGGATACTTTTGGTGAGTTCAACTCCTAAAACATTACCCAGACAACCGTCCTTTGAGCTAATAGGAACAGATTTTAATTCATAATATTTTGTGTAACCTCTACACCTTAGTTATAGCTCCTGACAAACAGAGGAAGGTGAAAGTCCTAGGCTTTTCTCTAAATAGCTGTGTTAGATCCCAGGAAAGCACAAGATGTGTTAAAGTCCCAACTTTCTTTGCTGATAAATATATATGGTAAAACTAGTTTACAACAGAACAGCTTCTCAGAAGACTGAAAACTTGTAAAATCTCTGGTGATGATACACTCCACCAACTCTGTTTTCTTCCTGGCATGATTTTACTAAAGATGATTTGGAACTTTAATGACCACACTGGGAAACATTTCTTCATGGTTCCTCTAAAATCTCACCCTTTCCATCACCTCTGCTCTTCCATCCTTATTTTAATTCTTTCTTTAATTCAAGTATAATTAACATAGCATTTTATGTAAGTTCCAACGGCACAATGTAATATTTCAACAATTCTACACATTTCTCAGTGCTCATCAAGGTAAGTGTTCTCTAAATCCCCTTTATTTCACCTCCCTATATCCTCTCTGAAAAAACCACTATGTTCTCTGTATTTGAGTCTGTCTTTTTATTTGTCTCTTTTGATTCTTTCTTTGTATCATTTTTTAAATTCCACATATGAATGAAGTAGTACAGTATTTGTCTTTCTCTGACTGACATTTCACTTAGTACTATATTCTCTGGGTCCATCTACGTTGTTGCAAATGGCAAGTTTGCATTGTTTTTATGTCTGAGTGAAATTTCATTGCATGGATATATATATATATATATATATATATATATATATATTCTTTATCCATTTTCTATTGATGGACACTTGGGTTTCTTCCATATCTTGGCTATTGTAAATAATGCTATAATAAACATAGGGATGCATATATTTTTTTCAAATAAATGTTTTCAGTTTATTCAGGTAAATACCCAGTAGTGTAATTACTGGATCACGTGGTAATTCTATTTTTTTTTGAGGGACCTCCATACTGTCTCCCATAGTAGTTGTACCAATCTCATAACCAACAACAGTGCACAAGGGTTCTGTTTTTCTCCACATCATCATTAACACTTATCATTTCTTGTGTTTTCGATCTCAGATATTACAGGTATAAAGTGATATCCTATTGTGATTTTAATTTTTATTTCCTTAATTATTAATGAAGTAGAGCATCTTTTCATTAGCTTCTTGTTCATCTGTATGTTTTCATTGGAAAAATATCTATTCAGGTCATCTGCCCATTTTTAAATCAGACTACCTATTTTTTTGTGTTGAGTTTTATAAGTTCTTTATATATTTTGGATATAACCCCTTATCATATATATCATTTGAAAATATCTTCTTCCATTCAGTAGGTTGCCTTTTTGTTTTGTTGTTGGTTTCCTTCACTGTGCAGAGGTGTTTTTTGTTTTGTTTTGTTTTTTGTAATTCCAATAGTCTAATTTTGCTTTTGTTTCCCTTGCCAGAGGAGACATATCTGGAAAAATGTTTCCATGGCCAATGTCAAAGAGATGATTGCTTATGTTTTCTTTGAGAATTATGACTCCAGGTCTCTAATCCATTTTAAGTTTACTTTTGTGTATAGTATAAGAAAGTAGTTCAGTTTCATTCATTTGCATGTAGCAATCTGGTTTTCCCAACACAATTTGTTGAAAAAATGGTCTTTTTCAATTGTATATACTTGACTTGTTTAGTTTAATTGACCATAAAAGCATGAGTTTAGAGGTGAAACTAAGTGGTAGAACCCTAGGCTTGTCTCCTCTCTTGAACACAACTAGATAACTATGAAATCATTCTAAATACACAAGAAATCAATCTGAATACTGATAGGACAAACTCCACAACTAAAAGGAGAAAGAAGCCACATCAAAGAAGGTAGAATGTGCAGAGACACGGTTTGAGGAAGAAATGTATAGAAATGTATCATGATTGATACATTGATACATGATTGATACATTGATGCTGCAGACAGGAGGAAGCCAAGGTCACAGAGAAAGGAAAGCAAGAGAGGAGCACACAGGGTAACACACAAGGAAAACACTTGCACAAACCTTGGCTGGAAAAACAAGAAGGGCTGATTTTTGTGAGTTCTTGCAACGAGTGGGGCTTTAAGACTGGAGTTTTAGAGGTCTACAGTCTTGGCTGGGATAAAGTCTTTAGGACACTGCCCTACTTCAGGAGAGAAGGCAGGAAAACAACTAAAGGGGGCAGACAGCATGGAGGTAGAGATATGAGGACCACCTGAGACAAAAAAATGGGGGAGACTGTTTTCTCCTCTTGGAGAGCATCACTGAGATATGACATTCACACAGACAACCCTATGGGGGTAAAGGGGCCTATGTCACCATTTCCATCCCCTACCCCTCAGTATAAGTGCAGATCCACCTGCAAGGATCAGCCCCGCCAAGACACCTGGTTGCTTCAGGTCCCAAGCCTCTGTGGTCTGGCAAAGCTCCCTCAGTCCCACCATGCAAAATCCTACCTAAGAAGACCAGCACATGCTCCTGCCCACACCACATACCTAAGGACTGAAGTTTTAAAAGTCAGCAGGCTTGGCTGGGATAGATGCTGGAGGGCACTGCACTGCTCTTAGAGAGAAGGGGAGCAGGCAACATGGAGGCACGCAATGTGGAAATGACAATCAGAAAAATATCTGGGGCATACATGGGAGAGATTGTTCACTCTTTTCAGAGTGCTTCCCTGGGAGCAACAATCATAGAGACCCTTCTCCAGTGGCTGATGCCCTTCCCTTGCACCGCCACCCCCTCTCCCCCCACCTCAGCATAAACACAGAGTTACCAACCAGAAGTAAATAGTACAGTGCCAACACAAGCTGCCTAACCTGTCTGCATCTGGTCCCACACCCCTGCACTCTGCTGGTACTTCCCTTTCTTGTCAAGTTAACCTCAATCCCAACATGGAAGGCGTCTTCCCCAAAAGACACAGAAGAAGATCCTGATCACACCACATCTCTGGACTAGAGAGTTCTGCAAGGCTTCAGTTTTTTTCTAAATGTTTACTTATGTATTTTGAGAGAAAAACAAAGAGCAAGGAAAGGACAGAGAGAGAAGGAGAAAGAAAATCCCAAGCAGGTTCTGCACTGTCAGCACAGAGCCTGATGCAGGACTCAACACAGGGCTCAATCCCATCATCATGAGATCTGAACCAAAATGAAGAGTCAGATATTTGACTGAATGAGTCATCCATGCATCCCAGCAAGGCTTCAGTTCTAATGGAAGTAATATCAAGTCTCATTTAACAAGCAGACCATAACACACCTCATTAAAACTCTCCACCCTCTGACTAAGGACCAGACATTGCTCACTTTAGACAAGGAGAGCCTCTGCAAACCATGGGCCTGAAGCATAGAATAGCCAAAACACAGCAGCAGAGTGCATGCAGCACACACCAGAGATACTCACAGAAGTGCCAGGCCGTGGACACTATATGATCTCTTCTTCATAAAGCCATTACCCTCAAGGAGTTTTCTACTAGACAGAATAAGACAGAGACTTAGACACAATGTGAAGACAGATGAATTCATCCCAAATGAAAGAACAAGATAAAGTCATGGCCAGAGACCTAAGTGAAACAGAAGTAATATATCTGATGGAGAATTTAAAGCAAGAATCATAAGGATACTCGTTTTGTTTGAGAAAAGAATGCAAGACTTCAGTGAGACCCTTAACACACACACACACACACACACACACACACACAGTTAAAAAACAGTCGGTCAGAAATGAAAAGTACAATAACAAGATTTGAAACAGGCTTGACACAATGAAAACAAGGATAGTAAAAGCAGAGGAATGAATAAGTGAAATAGACAATAAAATAATAGAAAATAATGAAGCTGAACAAAGAAAGAAAGAAGAAAAATGGAATAAAAGAACAGATTTAGGGAATTCAGTGACTCCATCAAGGTAATAATACTTGTATTATAGGAATCCCAGGAAAAAAGGGAGAAAAGGCCCAGAAAATTTATTTGAGAAAATAATACCTGAAAATTTCTGTAATCTGGGAAAAGAAACAGATGTCCAAATCTAAGAAACATGGAGAACTTCCATCAAAATCAACAAAAGCAGGCCAATACCAAGACATAGTGTAGTCTGCAAAATATAATGATAAGGAAAAATCCTAAAAACAGCGAGACAAAAGAAGTCCCTATCTCACAGGGGAAGATCCATAAGGATAGCTGCAGATCTCTCCACAGAAACTTGGCAATCTAGAAGTGAGTCGCATGATACATTGAACAAGCTGAATGAGAAAAAATATGCAGCCAAGAATACTCTGTCCAGCAAGTCTGTCACTCAGAATAGAAGGAAAAATAAAGAGTTTCATAGACAAAACTAAAATTGTTCTTGACCACTAAAAGAGCCCTGAAAGAAATATTAAAGGGGACTCTTTGAGTGGGTAGGATAGACCAAAAGTGAGGAGGGTAGATAAGAAAAGAACAGGGAAAGTCTCCAGAAATGTTGACAAAACAAGTAATAAAATGTCATTAAGTGCATACCTATCAATAATTACTCTGAATGTAAATGGACTAAATGTTCCAATGAAAAGACATTCGGTTTTAGACTGGATTAAAAAAAAAACAACTATCCTTATGCTGCCTACAAGAGACTCATTTTAGACCTAAAGTTACCTGCAGGTTGAAAGTGAGAAGATGGAAAAATATTTATCAGCCAAAAGGATGTCAAAATCAAGCCGGAGTAGCAATACTTATATCAGGCAAACTAGACTTTAAACCAAAGTCTAGTACTGTACAAACCTGCACTGTAACAGGAAATGAAAGAGGGCACTGCATCATAATAAAGAGGACAATCCACTAAGAAGATCTAACAATTGTAAATATTTATTACCATAACTCGAAACATCCAAATATATACAACAGTTTGTAACAAACATAAAGGAAATCATTGATAATAATACAATAACAATAGGAGACTTTAACACCCAACTTACAGCAATGGACAGATCATCTAAGCAGAAAATCAACAAGAAAACAATGACTTTGAATGACACACTGGAACAGATGGACTTAACAGATATAGTCAGGACATTCCATCCTAAAAACTCAGAGTACACATTCTTTTCAAGTGCACGTGGGAAATTCTCTAGAATAGATCACATACTAGGTCACAAGTCAGGCCTCAACAAGTACAAAAATTTTGAAATCATACCATGCATATTTCCTGACCACAATGCTATGAAACTTGAAGTCAACCACAAGAAAAAAAAAAAATGGAAAGACCACAAATACATGGAGATTAAATAACATGCTATTAAACAATGAATGGTTCAGCCAGGAAATCAAAGCAATTTTAAAAGTACATGGCAGGGGCGCCTGGGTGGTGCAGTCGGTTAAGCGTCCGACTTCAGCCAGGTCACGATCTCACGGTCCGTGAGTTCGAGCCCCGCGTCAGGCTCTGGGCTGATGGCTCATGATGGCTCAGAGCCTGGAGCCTGTTTCCGATTCTGTGTCTCCCTCTCTCTCTCTCTGACCCTCCCCCGTTCATGCTCTGTCTCTCTCTGTCCCAAAAATAAATAAACGTTGAAAAAAAAAAAGTACATGGCAAAAAATGAAAATAAAAACACCATGGTCCAAAACTTTTGGGATGCAACAAAGTGATCCTAATAGGGAAGTATATACAAAACAGGTCTCCCTCAAGAAGAAAGAAAAATCTCAAATTAACAACCTAACCTTACACCTAAAGTATTAGAAAAAGAACAACAAATTAAGCCTAAACCAGCAGAAATAAATGATATGGAAACTTAAAAACAACACATCAGATCAATAAGAACAGGAACTAGTTCTTTGAAATAATTAATCAAATTGATAAACCCTTATCCAGTATTATCAAAAATAAAAGTGAAAGAACCCAAATAAATAAAATAACAAATGATAAAGGAGAAATAACAACCAACACCACAGAAATACAAACAACTATAAGAGAATATTATGAATAACTACATACCAAAAATTGGGCAATCTGGAAGAAATGGATAAATTCCTAGAAACATACAAACCACCAAAACTGAAAGAGGAAGAAATAGAAAACTTGAACAGACCCATAACCAGTGAAGAAATTGAATCAATATTCAAACATTTTTAACAAACAAAAGTCCAGTGCCAGATGGCTTCACAGGTGAATTCTATCAAACATGTAAAGAATACCTAATACCTATGCTTCTCAAACTATACCAAGAAATAGAAAAGGTATGAAAACTCCCAAATTTATTCTATGAAGTCAGCATTACCCTGATGTCAAAACTAGATAAAGACCCCTCTAGAAAAGGGAATCATAGGCCAATATCCCTGATGAACATGGATGCCAAAATTCTCAGTAAAATACTAGCAATACTGAATCCAAGAGTACACTAAAGGAATCATTCACCATAATCAAGTGGAATTTATACCTAGCCACAAAGGTGGTTATATATATGCAAATCGATCAATGTGATATGCCCCCATTAAAGAAAAAATGAGAACCATATAATCACTCAATAGATGCAGAAAAAAGTATTGAAAAAGTACAATACCCATTCATGATAAAAACTCTCAACAACCTAGAGTTAGAGGAAACATACCTCAACATAATAAAGGCCATACATGAAGAACCACAGAAAATATCATCCTCAGTGGGGAATACATGAAAGCTTTTCTTCTATCGTCAGGAACAAGACAAGGGTGTCCACTCACCGTTGTCATTTAACAGAGGACTAGAAGTCTTACCCACAACAATCAGACAACAAAAAGAAATAAGAGGTATTAAAACTGACAAAGAACTCAACTTTTACTATTTGCACAAGACATGATACTCCACGGAGAAAACCTGAAAGACTCCACCAAAAATGCTTAGAACTGAAACATGAATTCAGTAAAGTCACAGGATACAAAATCAATGTGAGGAAAACTGCTGCATTTCTCTACACCAATAATGAAGCATCAGAAAGAGAAATTAAGGAATCAATCCCATTAACAATTGCACCAAAAACCATAAGATACCTAGGAATCAACCTGACCAGAAAGGTAAAAAAAAAAAAAAAAAAAAAAAAAAAAAAAAAAAAATCTGTACTCTGAAAACTATAAACACTGATGATAGAAATTAAAGATGTCTATAGTACCCAAAACTGTACACTTAATGCAATTCCTATTACAATATTACAACATCTTTTTTTACATAACTAGAACAAACAATCTGAAAATTGGTATGGAACCATAGTAGATCCCAAATAACCAAAGCAAACTCGAAAAAAAAAAAAAAAAAGCAAAGCTGGAGGCATCACAATTCTGTAATCTAAGTTAGATTACAAAGCAGTAGTGATCGAGATGGTATGCCCTGGTACCAAAATATACACACAGATAAATTGAATAGAATATAAAATGCGGAACATAACTCACAACTAGATAGCTAATCTTCAACAAAGCAAGAAAGAATATCCAGTGGGAAAAAAGACAGTCTCTTCAACAAATTGTTTTGGGGAAAATGGACAGCTGCATGACAAAGAATGAAACTGGACCACTTTCTTACACCATAACAAAAATAACTACAAAATGGGTTAAGACCTAAATGTGAGTCAGAAAACCATTAAAATCCTAGAAGAGTGGGGCGCCTGGGTGGCTCAATTGGTTGAACATCGAACTTTGGTTCAGATCATGATCTCATGATTCATGGGTTCGAGCCCCCCATTGGGCTTTGTGCTGACAGCTTAGAGCCTGGCGCCTACTTCAGATTACGTGTCTCCCTCTCTCTCTGCCCCTCCCCCACTCTTGCTCTCTCCCTCTCTCTCAAAAATAAGTAAACATTTAAAAAAATCCTAGAGGAAAACATGTGCAGTAACCTCTTTGACATTGGCCATAGAAACTTCTTACCAGATATGTCTCCAGAGCAAGGGAAATAAAAGCATTAATAAACTACTGAGACTCCATCAAAATAAAAAGCTTCTGCAGAGCAAAGGAAATTGTCAATAAAACTAAAAGACAACCTACAGAATGGGAGAAGATATTTGCAAATGACATATCTGATAAAGGGTTAGTATCCAAAATCTATAGTTTCTTAAACTCAACACCCAAAAAACAAATAGTCCAGTGAATAAATGGGCAGAAGACATGGATAGACATTTTTCCAGAGAAGACATCCAGATGGCTAACAGACACATGAAGAGATGCTCAACATTACTCATCATCAGGGAACTACAAATCAAAAATGTAATGAGACATCACCTCACACTTGTCAGAATAACTAAAATTAACAACAAAAGAAACAATAGATGTTGGTGAGGATGCAGAGAAAGGGGAAATTTATTTCAATGTTGGTGGGAATGCAAACTGGTGTATCCACTCTGGAAAACAGCATGGAGGTTCCTCAAATAGTTAAAAATAGAACTACTCTATGATCCAGAAATTGCACTACTAGGTATTTACCCAAAGAATATGAAAATGCTAATTCAAAGGTATACATACACCTCAATGTTTAGAGCAGCAATATCAACAACAGTCAAATTATGGAAACAGCCCAAGTGTCCACAGAGTGATGAATGGATAAATAAGATGGGGTATACATATGCAATGTAATATTACTCAGCCATGAAAAACAATGAAATCTTGACATTTGCTACAATGTGGATGGAGCTAGAAAGTATTACACTAAGCTAAATAATTCAGCCAGAGAAAGACAAATATCTTATGATTTTACTCACATGTGTAATTTAAGAAACAGAGCAAGCGATTACAGGAGAGAACAAGAAAAAAGAAAACAAAGAAACAGACTTTTAATTATAGAGAGCAAATTTATGGTTACCAGAGGGGAGTTTCGTGGGGGGAAAGGTTAAATAGGTGTGGGGATTAAGGAGAGCACTTGTGATGTACACCAGGCGTTGCATTAAGTATTGAATCACTGAATTGTACACTTGAAACTAGTATTACACAGTATTCTTACTGCAATTTAACTAAAAACTAAAAGGAAAAAAGTATGAGTTTATTTCTTCACTTTCTGTTCTATTGATCTATGTGTCTATTTTAGTGTCAGCACTATATGGTTTTGATTACTACAGCTTTGTAGTATATTTTAAAATCTGGGATTGTGATTTCCGTTGTTGTTCTTCTTCCTTAAGACTGCTTTGGCTTGGGGCGCCTGGGTGGCTTTGTTGGTTGACTTTGGCTCAGGTCATGATCTAACGGGTCTGGAGTTTGAGCCCCACATCAGACTCTGTGCTGATAGCTCAGAGCCTGGAGCCTGCTTCAGATTCTGTGTTTTCCACTCTCTTCCCCTCCCCTGCTCACACTCTGTCTCTATTTCTCAAAAACAATAAACCTTTTTAATTTTTTTCTTTTTTTTAATTTTATTTTTTATTTTTTAAAGTTTACATCCAAATTAGTTAGCATATAGTGAAACAATGATTTCAGTAGATTCCTTAATGCCCCTTACCCATTTAGCCCATCCCCTCTCCCACAACCCTTCCAGCAACCCTCAGTTTGTTCTCCATATTTATGAGTCTCTTCTGTTTTGTCCCCTTCCCTGTTTTTATATTACTTTTGTTTCCCTTCCCTTATGTTCATCTGTTTTGTCTCTTAAAGTCCTCAAATGAGTGAAGTCATATGATTTTTTACTTTCTCTGACTGACTAATTTCACATAGCATAATATCCTCCAGTTCCATCCACATACTTGCAAATGGCAAGATTTCATTCTTTTTGATTGGCGAGTAATACTCCATTGTATATATACCACATCTTCTTTATCCATTCATCCATTGGGCTCTTTCCATACTTTGGCTATTGTTGATAGTGCTGCTATAAACATGGGGGTGCATATGTCCCTTCGAAACAGCATATCTGTATCCTGTGGATAAATGCCTAGTAGTCCAATTGCTGGGTCCTAGGGTAATTCTATTTTTAGTTTTTTGAGAAACCTGCATACTGTTTTCCAGAGTGGCTGCACCAGCTTTCATTGCCACCAACAATGCAAAAGAGATCCTCTTTCACCGCATCCTCGCCAACATCTGTTGTTGCCTGAGTTGTTAATGTTAGCCATTCAAATTTTTTTTTTTTAAAGATTGCCTTGGTTCCTCAGGGTCTTTGGTCATTCCACACAAATTTTATAATTATTTATTGTAGCTCTGTGAAAAATGTTGTTGGCATTTTGATAGGGATTGTATTAAATCTGAAGATTGCTTTGGGTGGTATTGGCATTTTCACATTTGTTCTTCCAATCCATGAGCATGGAATATCCTTCCATCTATTTGTGTCATCTTCAATTTCTTCCATCAACATTGTATAGTTTTTGAGTATAGATATACCACCTTCTTACTTAAGCTTATTTCTAGGTATTATATTATTTTAGTGCAATTATAAAAGGGATTTTGGTGCATCCCAAAGATTTTGGACCATTTATTTTTATTTTTATTTTTATTTGTCTCCATGTATTATTTCTGTTTCCTCTTTGATTTCTTGGTTGACTCATTACTTTTTTAGTAGCATGTTATTTAACCTCCATGTATTTGTGCCTGTTTCAGATTTTCTCTTGTGATTAATTTTTAGTTAGATACTACTGTGGTCAGAAAAGATGCACAATGTGATTTTGATTTTTTAAAAATTTATTGAGACTTATTTTGTGGCCTAACGTGATCTGTTCTCAAAAATGTTTTATGTACACTGGAAGAGAAGGTGTATGTTGTTGTTTTGGGCTGGAGTATTCTGGATATACCTGTTGTGTCCATCCCATGAAATATGTCATTCAAAGTCACTGTCTCCTTGTTGATTTTCTGGTTAGATGACTTATTAATTAATTAATTAATTAATTTATTTATTTATTTTAAATTTTAAATGTTTGTTTTTGAGAGAGACAGAGCTTGAGCAGGGGAAAGACAGACAGAGAGAAAGACACACAATCCGAAACAGGCTCCAGGTTCTGAGCTGTCAGCATAGAGCCTGATGCGGGGCTCAAACTCACAACCTGAGATCATGACCTGAGCCAAAGTTGAGCGCATAACTGATCAAGCCACCCAGACGCCCCAAGGATGACCTATTTATTAATGTAAATGGGTGTTAAAGTCCTCTACAATATTTATACTACCTTTTTTTTCCCCTTTACATCTGTAATAGTTGCTTTATGTACGTGGGTGCTCCCACTTTGCCTGTTGTAGGCCAGGTATGGTCCCTCAGCTGTAAAAAGTGTCAGTTTGGTGCCACCATAGAAGTTTTTAATTGGGTGGTGTCAGAAGTCAGACCAGCTGCCTGTCCCCATTCTATCTTTCAGGGATGCAATTACCTAGAATTGCAGGATAATCTCACTGTGTTTCTTCCTGAGAGATACTTGTTGGCGGGTGCAGCTAGAAGTCAGAGCAGATGATTGCCCCCAAGTCTGTCTTCTAGGGCTGCAGATATACGGATCAGAAGTGCATTCTCTCCGCACTGCAATTATAAGGTTTGGCTCCTGGAGCTGTGTGTGTGTGTGTGTGTGTGTGTGTGTGTGTGCAATCTCCCCCTGTCCTGGGGGGAGTCACTTTGGATCATCACTTCTCCCTGCCAGGGTTGCTTGCAGGATGAGTCATAGCAGGGGATGATCTGGAGTGACACCTACTGAGTGGCAGGTTGGATGTGTTTAATCCTCTGGAGAAAGTGTGATATTTGTAAGGTAGGTGGAAAGTGTTCCTGCTGGCTCCGTGTCCAGCTATCTAAGCTTGGGGGCAGAAGAGAAATGACACTGGCCATATCTCTTTGTTCTCTAAATATCCCTGACCCTCCAGCACACATACTAAGATTAGTAAGTAAATCTCCTTCTTTTATACCCAAGGTGCTTTCAGATGGTTGGTTCTATATTTTGGCAAATTTTTTTGTAATACTGTGTCTTTAAGGGTAGGGCTCAGTTTTCTTTGGCCCTTGGGCTCTCCCAGAGTTAAGCCTGATGATTTTTAAAGTACCTGGAGTTAATCCCAGATGATTGCAAAAACCCATAAAGTTAAGGCCCACTGGTTTTCAAAGGCAAATGTTATGGGGACTCGTCTTCCCAGGGCAATTCCTCTGTGTCTTTGGTGACTGGTATTGAGTCAGCTCCTCTCTATTCTCTGTGTTTGTGGTTTCCCTGCTTTTTTGTGTCTAGTCCTGCTAGGAGTTTATTTTTCACCGACATCTCTGCCCCTCCTACTTTTCCTGATGTGGCCTCCTCTCTATGAATCACTGTAAAAAGTCATTTATACCACTCTTTGGTTTGTTTTCTGGGTTATTTGTACTGATGTGTCTGTTATCTAGGTGTGTTCATGCACAAGGTGAGCTTGAGAATCTCTTAGCCCACCATCTTCTAGAAGTTTCTCATTTAAAAAAAAATTTTTTTCAACGTTTATTTATTTTTGGGACAGAGAGAGAGAGCATGAACGGGGGAGGGGCAGAGAGAGAGGGAGACACAGAATTGGAAACAGGCTCCAGGCTCTGAGCCATCGTCCAGAGCCTGACGCGGGGCTTGAACTCACGGACCGCGAGATCGTGACCTGGCTGAAGTCGGACGCTTAACCGACTGCGCCACCCAGGCGCCCCTAGAAGTTTCTCATTTTAATGCATTGGGTCTTTCCTCTGGTTCCATTATTATTTTTTTTTTTTTGTATGACCACTTTGAAGCCCTTCCTCTAACCCTCTGTCCCTCAGCCAGCCTATCCCTTTCCACCTCAGACCCTCAGATCTCACAGTCACTTGAACTTTAGGGCCCCTACCCTCTATTAATGTCTCAAAATGGGAAAGAGACCTATCACCCACCCCAACAAATCACCTGAGGCTGAAAAGAGAAAAAAATAATATTAGGAAACAAACCTGGTTGTTTTCTCCACTAAGATAGGATTGAGAGACATCCAAGCAGATGTTAGATATCTCCTCAGTCATTGGCCTACTGTTTACGTCCTAGCCCACATCAGATTACATTTCTAAGCAAATAAACATATTAAGTATCTCCTTCACAAACATCAGTAAATATATAAATTTATAAATATATATATTACTTGCCTGCTCATTTGCCAGAAGCACAATTCGGATAAAAATATAAACTAGAGATAAACCAGTGAGATTGCTTTTATATTTTAGAGTAAAAGATATTAAATACTATTTTGCATGTCTTTAGGTTTATGTATGCATGTTTATGTTACATATATATGAATGCATGTATGTTTTGTATATGGCGTTTTCTGTATTTGCATTATATTACTAAATTAATTTATAAAATACCTTAAAATAATCCTACCAAAAATGCTTAGAGATAAACAAGCACTTCTATAAATTAAGTGTTCCTCAAATTCTCAAAAATCTATTTTTTAAAAAGTCTACTTTGCTTAGGATAATCTCACATAAAGAGCAAAGTAGTAAATTAAAGGGAGAAAAAAGAAGAAAAGATGTGGAGGCATACATTTAATTTTTAAACTGTTTCTGAGATTTTATTGATCCTAGTGTAATTTCTCAATGGCAAAAATAACTTGAATGATGACTGCTCTTCTTTGATTATTCCATAATTTTCTTTTTCTTTTTTTTAATATGAAATTTATTGTCCAATTGTTTCCATACAATACCCAGTGCTCATCCCAAAATGTGCCCTCCTCAATACCCATCACCCACCCCCCCTCCTTCCCATCCCCCATCAACCCTCAGTTTGTTTTCAGTTTTTAAGAGTCTCTTATGCTTTGGCTCCCTCCCTCTCTAACCTCTTTTTTTTCCCTTCCCCTTCCCCCATAGAATTCTGTTAAGTTTCTCAGGATCCACATAAAAGTGAAAACATATGGTATCTGTCTTTCTCTGTATGGCTTATTTCACTTAGCATAACACTCTCCAGTTCCACCCACGTTGCTACAAAAGGCCATATTTCATTCTTTCTCATTGCCACGTAGTATTCCATTGTGTATATAAACCACAATTTCTTTATCCATTCATCAGTTGATGGACATTTAGGCTCTTTCCATAATTTGGCTATTGTTGAGAGTGCTGCTATGAACATTGGGGTACAAGTGCCCCTATGCATCAGTACTCCTGTATCCCTTGGGTAAATTCCTAGCAGTGCTATTGCTGGGTCATAGGGTAGGTCTATTTTTAATTTTCTGAGGAACCTCCACACTGCTTTCCAGAGCTTCTCACCAATTTGCATTCCCACCAACAGTACAAGAGGGTTCCCATTTCTCCACATCCTCGCCAGCATCTATAGTCTCCTGATTTGTTCATCTTAGCCACTCTGGTCGGTGTGAGGTGGTATCTGAGTGTGGTTTTGATTTGTATTTCCCTGATGAGGAGCGACGTTGAGCATCTTTTCATGTGCCTGTTGGCCATCCGGATGTCTTCTTTAGAGAAGTGTCTATTCATGTTTTCTGCCCATTTCTTCACTGGATTATTTGTTTTTTGGGTGTGCAGTTTGGTGAGCTCCTTATAGATTTTGAATACTAGCCCTCTGTCTGATATATCATTTGCAAATATCTTTTCCCATTCTGTTGGTTGCCTTTTAGTTTTATTGATTGTTTCCTTTGCAGTGCAGAAGCTTTTTATCTTCATGAGGTCCCAATAGTTCGTTTTTGTTTTTAATTCCCTTGCCTTTGGAGATGTGTCAAGTAAGAAATTGTTGCGGCTGAGTTCAGAGAGGTTTTTTCCTGCTTTCTCCTCTAGGGTTTTGATGGTTTCCTGTATCACATTCAGGTCCTTCATTGATTTTGAATTTGTTTTTCTGAATGGTTTAAGAAAGTGGTCTAGTTTCATTCTTCTGCATGTTGCTGTCCAGTTCTCCCACCACCATTTGTTAAAGAGACTATTTTCCATTGGATATTCTTTCCTGCTTTGTCAAAGATGAGTTTGCCATACTTTTGTGGGTCTAGTTCTGAGGCTTCTATTCTATTCCATTGGTCTATGTGTCTGTTTTTGTGCCAATACCATGCTGTCTTGATGATGACAGCTTTGTAGTAGACACTAAAGTCTGGGACTGTGATGCCTTCCACTTTGGTCTTTTTCAATATTACTTTGGCTATTCAGGGTCTTTTGTGGTTCCATACAAATTTTAGGATTGCTTGCTCTAGCCCTGAGAAGAATGCTGGTGCAATTTTGATTGGGATTGCATTGAATGTGTAGATAGCTTTGGGTAGTATTGACATTTTAACAATATTTATTCTTCCAATCCATGAGCATGGAATGTTTATCCATTTCTTTATATCTTTTCAATTTCCTTCATAAGCTTTCTATAGTTTTCAGCATACAGATCTTGTACATGTTTGGTTAGGTTTATTCCTAGGTATTTTATGCTTCTTGGTGCAATTGTGAATGGGATCAGTTTCTTTATTTGTCTTTCTGTTGCTTCATTATTAGTGTGTAAGGATGCAACTGATTTCTTTACATTGATTTTGTATCCTGCAGCTTTGCTGAATTCATGTATCAGTTCTAGGAGACTTTTGGTGGAGTCTCCAGGGTTTTCCTTGTATAGTATCATGCCATATGCCAAAAGTGAAAGCTTGACTTCATCTTTGCCAATTTTGATGCCTTTGATTTTCTTTTGTTGTGTGGCTGCTGATGCTAGAACACCCAACACTATGTTAAACAACAGCACTGACAGTGGACATCCCTGTCATGTTTCTGATCTCAGGGGGAAAGCTCTCAGTTTTTCCCCATCGAGGATGATATTAGCTGTGGGCTTTTCATAAATGGCTTTTAGGATATTGATGTATGTTCCTTGTATCCCAACATTCTTGAGGGTTTTTATTAAGAAAGGATGCTGAATTTTGTCAAATGCTTTTTCTGCATCGATTGACAGGATCATATGTTTTTTTTCTTTTATTAATATGATGTATCACATTGATTGATTTGCGAAAATTGAACTATCCCTGCAGCCCAGGAATGAATGTCACTTGATCATAGTGAATAATTCTTTTTATACGCTGTTGAATTTGATTTTCTAGTATCTTATTGAGAATTTTTGCATCCATATTCATCAGGGATATTGGCCTGTAGTTCTCTTTTTTTACTGGGTATCTGTCTGGTTTTTGGAATCAAAGTAATGCTGACTTCATAGAATGGATCTGGAAGTGTTCCTTCCCTTTCTATTTTTTGGAACAGCCTGAGAAGGATGGGTATTATCTATGCTGTAAATATGTGGTAGAATTCCCCAGGGAAGCCATCTGGTCATGAGCTCTTATTTGTTGCGAGATTTTTGATAACTGATTTAATTTCTTTGCTGGTTATGCGTCTGTTCAAGTTTTCTATTTTTTCCTGTTTGGGTTTTGGAATTGTGTGGGTGCTAAGAATTTGTCCATTTCTTCTAGGTTGTCTAGTTTGTTGGCATATAATTTTTCATAGTATTCCCTGATAATTTCTTGTATTTCTGAGGGATTGATTGTAATAATTCCATTTTCATTCATGATTTTATCTTTTTTAGTGTTCTACATTTTCTTTCTGAGAAGCCTGGCTAAAGGTTTATCAATTTTGTTTATTTTTTCAAAAACCAACTCTTGGTTTCATTGACCTCCCATACTGTTTTTCTTTTTTTTTTTTTATTCTGTATTGTTTATTTCTGCTGTGGTCTTTATTATTTCTCTTCTTTTGCTGGGTTTGGGGTGTCTTTGATGTTCTGGTCTAGTTCCTTTAAGTGTGTAGTTAGGTTTTATATTTGGGATTTTTCTTGTTTCTTGAGATAGGCCTGGATTGCAATGTATTTTCCTCTCAGGACCACCTTCGCTGCATCCCAAAGTGTTTGGATTGTGGTATTTTCATTTTCATTTGTTTCCATATATGTTTTAATTTATTCTCTAATTGCCTGGTTGACCCTTTCATTCTTTTTAGGGTATTCTTTAACCTCCATGCTTTTGGAGGTTTTCCAGACTTTTTCCCGTGGTTGATTTCAAGTTTCATTGCATTATGGTCTGAAAGTATGCATGGTATGATCTCAATTCTTTTATACTTATGAAGGGCTGTTTTGTGACCCAGTCAGTATGTGATCTATCTTGGAGAATGTTCCATGTGCCCTCGAGAAGAAAATATATTCTGTTGCTTTGGTATGCAGAGTTCTAAATATATATGTCATGTCCATCTGATCCAATGTATCATTCAGGGCCTTTATTTATTTATTATCTGTCTAAATGATCTATCCATTACTGTAAGTGGTGTATTAAAGTCTCCTGCAATTATCACATTCTTGTCAATAAGGTTGCTTATGTTTGTGAGTAATTGGTTTATATATTTGGGGGTATTTGGCACATAGACATTGATAATTGTTAGCTCTTCCTGATGGATAAACCCTATAATTATTACATAATGTCCTTCTTCATCTCTTGTTACAGCCTTCAATAAAGTCTAGTTTGTCTGATATAAGTTTGGCTACTCCAGCTTTCTTTTGAGTTCCAGTAGTATGATAAATAGTTCTCCATCCCCTCACTTTCAATCTGATGGTGTCCTCAGGTCTAAAATGGGTCTCTTGTAGACAGAAAATAGATAGGTCTTATTTTTTTGTTTTTTTTTTTCCATTCTAATACCCATGTCTTTTGGTTGGAGCATTTAGTCCATTTACATTCATTGTTATTATAGAACGACATGGGTTTAGAGTCATTGTATTATCTGTAGGCTTCATGCTTGTAGTGGTGTCCCTGGTACTTTGTGGTCCTTGCAACATTTCACTCACAGAGTCCCCCTTAGGATCTCTTGTAGGGCTGTTTTAGTGGTGATGAATTCCTTCTGTTTTTGTTTGTATGGGAAACCTTTATCTCTCCTTCTATTGTGAATGACAGACTTGCTGGGTAAAGTATTCTCGGCTGCATATTTTTCCTGTTCATCACATTGAAGATTTCCTCCTATTCCTGTCTGGCCTGCCAAGTTTTAGTAGATAGGTCTACTACTACCTTTATGTGTTTACCTTTGTAGGTTAAGGCCCATTTATCCCTAGCTGCTTTCAGAATTCTCTTTATTTATCCTTGTATTTTGCCAGTTTCACTATGATATGTCATGCAGAAGATCGATTCAAGTTATGTCTGAAGGGAGTTGTCTGTGCCTCTTGGATTTCAATGCCTTTTTCTTTCCCCAGGTCAGGGAAGTTCTCAGCTAAGATTTTTTCAAGCACACCTTCAACCCCTTTCTCTCTCTTTATCTCCTTCTGGAATTTTATGATATGGATATTGTTCCATTTGATTGCATCACTTAGTTCTCCAATTTTCCCCTCGTACTCCTGGATTTTTTTAACTCTCTTTTTTCAGCTTCCTGTTTTTCCACAATTTTATCTTCTAATTCACCTATTCTCTCCTCTGCCTCTTCAATCCGTGCTGTGGCCACCTCCATTTTACTTTGCACCTCATTCATAGCGTTTTTAAATTCATCATGACTATTTTTTAGTATCTTGATATCTGTAGAAATAGATTCTCTGCTGTCCTCTATGCTTTTTTCAAGCCCAGCAATTAATTTTATGACTATTATCTAAATTCTTGTTCCTTTATATTGCTCAAATTGGTTTTGATCAATTCATTAGCTGTCGCTACTTCTGGAATTTCTTTTCTTGAGAATTCTTCCGTTTCATCATTTTGGCTAGTTTTCTGTCCCTTATGCGTTTTAAAAGCTTGTTGTGTGCTCTGCACCTGTGAGCACTGCTATATTAAAAGAGGGTCATACCCTGTCCAGGGCCTGGCCCTTAAGGAAGTGCTTTTTCTAGAATTGTTCCCTGATCTCTCTTGTTGTGACTTTGGTTATTTTATTACCCTACTCCTAGTAATATTTTGGACCTTCCACCAAGTGTGCTTTGATTTGTTCCTTGGAGTAGCCCTGTAAAGGAAAACAGATAGACAAACAGGATACAAAAACACGCAAGCACACAAACAAATAACACAAACAAATAAAGAAAAACAAAACCCTAAAGACTAAAAACAAAAAATCCTAAAACACTGACTACAAGTAAAGAAGAGGGTGGAGGTGGTGCTGATGGAAGAGCATATACAAAGAGAGAAATGACAGGAGCAGGGTGGGGGGGGTGATAAACATTGATTACCAGAGAGACTAAAAGGCTTAATCCAGAGAGAGAGAAAGGAAAATAAAGAAGGAGGCAGAGAAAATGAAATGAAAATAAAGTTATCCAGACAGAGAAACTATATGGCTTGATTATTTCAGAGAGAGAGAAAGGAGTGTAAAGAAGGAGGTATAAAACATGTATCAAGACAATGGATTAAATATGTCTGTTTATACAGACCAATAATCACAGTATCCAGCCCAGGGGTGGGAAGAGATAAGGAGGAGAAATTGAGGGGGGGGATATATCTATATATCCAGAATTGACCTAGAGTTAATCCAGGCATTGCTGCATCACTGGTTGGGAGTAGCTGTCCGCAGGATCTGTGCCATTCCAGTGGATATGCAGTTACCCAGTGCAAGGGGGTGTGGTTTGGTGAAATCTGAACCCACCTCCACTATCAGCCCTGGGAGTGATCTCTGCCTTTGTGGTGGTGGGGGAGGGGCAATGGTGATCCCCCAGTCTCTTTCCATGGAGCTGGGCCCAATGGACTCAGTTTGAGTTGTCATCATTGTGCTGTGGGCACAGACGGGTCAGTCCTTCTTGCTCTGCCAAATCCCCTGACACTTGGCTAGGACTCAAAGTCATGCTCCATGCTCTCTGGCACTGGGGAAGCTCTTCTCAGTGAAGCTGTATGTGGTCTTGGCTGACTTTGTCCCCCATATTTCAGGGAGCACTGCCTTCTCTTACTGCAGAATGAGCCACTGTGCTCACTGCAGTGAGTCCCCAGGATGGAGGATTCAGGCAGACTTTGTCTTTTCCCACAGCACTCTAGGGAAATGGCAGCCTTATACTCCTGCAGACTGAGCCCTCAGCCCAGCCACTGTGCCCGGGGATGGTGGAGGCAAGCCGCTTGTGTACTATCATGCAGCCATCCAGGAAGGGAACCACTTTCTCCAGGTGTGGACTGAGTCTCTTACTTGAAACTTCACCCAGGCTTGGCTCCCCTTCCTCCCCAAGTATGCAAACAGGGAGCCAGCTCGAGTCCAACGAAAGACCTTCATTTAGAGATCAGATCCCTCTCAGTCTTAGTCTGAGGTCTTTCTCCTGTCCAGATAGGGTCCTGCACTTCCCTATCCACTCTTTCTCTTCCCTTTGTCCCTCCACAGAAGGGGGTCCCTTTTCTCCATGCCCACACAGCCTTTTTTTAAAATCTCCCCTAGTTTGCAGTTACCCACCTATCTTTTTTACAGCTTTCCCATTTTCTTCCTAGTAGATTCCTTCTCTTCCTCCTAGGCTCTGGTGTTCAAAGCCCTTTGGCTTCTACACTTTTTTTTTGAGAGAGACAAGCAAAGGATTCCCCCTACTTCTCTGCCATGTTGGCTCTTCCTCTTACAGGCCAACATCCTTGATGAACCTGGATGAAAAACTCCTCAACAAGATACTATCAAATTGAATTCAAGAGTACATTGAAAGAATGATTCACCATGATCAAGTGGGATTTGTTCTTTGGCTGCAGGAGTGGTTCAATATTCACAAATTAATCAATGTAATATGCCACTTTAATAAAAGAAAGGAAAAGAGCAATATGATCCTCTAAATAGATTTAGAAAAAGTTGTTTGAAAAAATATAGCATCCATTCTTGATGAAAGCCCTCAACAAAGTAGGCATAGATGGAACATACTTCAATATAACATAGGTCATGTAAGAAAGACCCAGAACTAATATTATCTTTAATGGGGAAAAACTGAGAGCCATTCTCCTATGGTCAATAATAAGACAAGGATGCCCACTGTCATTACTACTATTTAATGTAGTACTGTGGTCCTAGCCTCAACAATTGATAACAAAAAGAAATAAAATGCATCCAAATTGATAAAGAAGAAGTCAAACTTTCCCTATTTGTGGATGACATGATACCCCATATAGAAAACCCAAAAAATTGCTATAACTAATACATGAATTCAGCAAAGTTTCAGGATAGGAAATCAACGTACAGAAATGTGTTGCATTTATATACATCAATAATGAAGCAGGAGAAAAAGAAATTAAGGATACAATCCCTTTTACAATGGCATCAGCAGCAATAAGACACTGAGAAATAAACCTAACCAAGGAGGTAAAAGATCTGAACTATGAAAACAATAGAGGACTTATGAGAGAACTTGAAGAGGAATCAAAGAAATGAAAATGTATTCCATATTAATGGATTTGAAGAACTAACATTGTTAAAATGTCTATACTACCCAAAGCAATGGATAAAAGAATGGATAAAAAAACAAGGTCTATCTGTATGCTGCCTACAGGAAACTGATTTTACCTAAAGACACCTGCAGATTGAAAATGAGGGGATGGAGAAGAATCTATCATGTTAATGGGTGTCAAAAGAAAGCCAGGGTAGCCATACTTATCACAGACAAACTAGATTTTAAAACAAATATTATAAAACATGAGAGATGAAGAAAGACATTATATCATAATTAAGGTGTCTATCCATTAAGATCTAACAACTGTAAATATGTATGTCTCCAACTTGGGAGAACCCAAATATATAACTCAACTAACAACAAACATAAAGAAACTCAATGATAATAATATAATAATAGTAGTGACTTTAACGTACTATTTATAGCAACGGACACATCATTTAAGCCAAAAATCAACAAGGAAAATGGCTTTGACTGATGCACTGGACCAGAAGGACTTAACAGATACATTCAGAACATTTCATGCTAAAGCAGCAGAATACACATTTTTCTTGAGTGCACATGGAACATTTTCCAGAATAGAGCACACATTGGGTCACAAATCAGCCCTCAACAGGTATTAAAAAATTGAAATCCATTCATGCATATAATCAGATCACAACGCTATGAAACTCGGAATCAACCACAAGAAAAATATTGGAAAGTCTTCAAATGCATGGAGGTTAATGAACATTCTATTAATGAATGAATGGATTGGCCAGGATATTAAATATGAAACAAAATAAAACAGGCATATCTTAAGAAGCAAGAAAGGTTCTTCAAAACACAACCTAACCTTACACCTAAAGGAGCTAGAAAAGGAACAACAAATAAAGCTGACTTTAAAGTCAGCAGAAAATAGGAAATAATAAAGATTGGAGCAGAAATAAATGATACAGAACAAACAACCAAAAATCCCAGTGGAATATATCAACAAAATTTACAGCTGGTTCTTTGAAAGAATTAACAAAATTGATAAACACCTAGTCAGGCTTATCAAAAAGAAAAGAGAAAGGACCACAAATAGATAAAATCACAAGTTAACTAGGAGAGATCAAAACAATTTCTGCCTTAATCCTGATGCACTGATACGCCTAAGGTATCACGGAGAAATTTCTTGAATCAGTTGAAAAAGGAATAAAAGATGTAGGGCTGGTTCATAGATGCTTCTGCAATACATGCAGACACTATCCAAATGTGGAGAGCTGCATTATTATAGCCCATATCTCAGACATTTCTGTTGAACAGTGGTGAATGAAAATTATTCCAGGGGCATAACCTTGAACAGTGTGCCTGATCATTATCATTGTAAGGACAAATGTACAGATATGTGATTATATACCTGGTTGTGGCTAATGGAATGGCTTAATTATCAGGGACTTAAAAGAAACATAAGTGGAAAATTGGTGACAATAAAGTTTGGAGAACAAGTATGTGGATAAACCTCAATGAGCTAAATACCTGAACAAATTTCTGTCCCATGTAAATACCAAAATGTGAAGTCATTAGAGGCAGATTTGAACAATCAAATGGGTTAAATCTGTAGGAACCAGTTAGCTCATCCACTCCTGGTATTAAACATGGGCTCATGAACAAAGTGGCCATAGAGGCAGAGGTGGAGAATATTACCGTATTAAAAAAAAATGATTTTCACTCACCAAGGATGAGTGCCCAATTATCCAGCAACAGACAGAAATACTAATTTCCTAATACAACACCTTTCCTGAGGAGTTAAACAAACTACCTGGTGGCAGGTTGACTGCATTGGACAGCTTCTATCGTGAAAGGGGCAGCATTTTGTCCTTACTGCAATATACATTTTATTTGGATATTAATTTGTTTTCCCTGTATGCAAAGCTTCAACCAATATTACCAAATGTGTTCTTACAGAATACATTATCTTGCTTTGGATCAAGAAACTTTCTTCTCAGAAGAAAAATATTGCAGTGGGCCATGCTCATGGAATTCATTCACTTACCATGTTCCAAACCATTCTAAAGCAGTTGGATAGGGGCGCCTGGGTGGCCCAGTCAGTTAAGCAGCCAACTTCAGGTCAGGTCATGATCTCGGTGTCCATGAATTCGAACCTTGCATTGGGCTCTGGGCTGACAGCTCAGAGCCTGGAGCCTGCTTCATATTCTGAGTGTCGCTCTCTCTCTGCCCCTCCCCCACTCACCCTCATTCGCTTTCTCCTTCACGCAAAAATAAGTAAACATAAAAAAAAAACATAAAGCAGTTGGATATTAGGGGTGCCGGGTGGCTCAGTTGGTTCAGTGACCAACTTTGGCTCAGGTCATAATCTCACAGTTAATGAGTTCAAACACCACATCAGTCTCTGTGCTGACAGCTCAGAGCCTGGAGTCTGCTTCTGATTCTGTGTCTCCCTTTCTCTCTGCTCTTTCCCCACTCACACTCTGTGTCTCTCTCTCAAAAATAAATAAACATTAAAAAAATAAAGTAGTTGGATGTTAAATAGACTAACAGAAGACCATTTTGAAGACTCTTAGAGAACTAGTAAGGTGGCAACACATTGCAGAGCTGTGGTAAGGTTCTCCAAGTTGTATATTCTCTGAGTCCATTTTATTTGCTGCTGTTTCTTTTATATCAAGAATTCATGCCAGTACCATACAGTTTGATTACTACAGCTTTGAAATATAACTTTAAGTCCAGAATCGTGATGCCTCCATCTATGCTTTTCTTTTTCAAGATTGCTTTGGCTACTCATGGTCTTTTGTGGTTCCATACAAATTTTAGGATAGTTTGTTCTGGTTTTGTGAAAAATGATGTTAGTATCTTGATAAGGATTGCATTGAATATGTAGGTTTCTTTGGGTAGTATAGACACTTTAACAATATTTGTTCTTCTAATCCATAAGCATAGAATGTCCTTCCATTTATTTGTGTCATCTTTAATTTCTTTCATCAGTGTTTTAGAATACAGCTTTCAGAATAGAGGTCTTTTACCTGTAACAGAATACATCAGTTTTCAGAGTACAGGTCTTTTACCTCTTTGGTTAGGTTTATTCCTATGTATCTTATTGTTTTTGCTGCAATTGTAAATAGAATTGATTCATTAATTTCTCCTTCTGCTCCTTCATTATTGGTGTACATAGATTGTATATACTGCAAATTTAATGAATTCATTGATTAGTTCTAGTAGTTTTTTTTTATGGAATCTTTTGGGTTTTAAAGTTTTACTTCTTTATTGATTTCGATGCTTTTTGTTTTCTGATTTCTATAGCTAGGCCTTCCAGTACTATATTGAATAAAATGGACATCCTTGTCTTGGTCCTGACCTTAGAGGAAAAGGTCTCAATTTTTACCCATTAATGATGATGTTAGCTATGGGTTTTTCATATATGGCCTTTATTATGTTGAAGTATGATGCCTTTAAATCTACTTTGTTGAGGGTTTTTAACATGAATGGATGTTGTACTTGGTAATTGCTTTTTCTTTATCTATTGAAATGATAATATGTTTTTAAAGGGTGCATATCTTTTTTATATCAAATATAATTTATTGTCAAATTGGTTTCTATACAACACCCAGAGCTCTTCTCTACAGGTGTCCTCCTCCATGCCCATCACTCACTTTCCCCTCTCTCCCACCCCCCATCAACCCTCAGTTTGTTCTCAGTTCTTAAGAGTCTCTTATGGTTTGCCTCCCTCCCTCTCTGTAACTTTTTTCCATTCCTCTCCCTCATAGTTTTCTGTTAAGTTTCTCAGGATCCACATGTGAAAACATGTGGTATCTGTCTTTCTCTGCCTGACTTATTTCACTTAACCTAATGGAACCTAGTTCCATCCACATTGCTGCAAATGGCCAGATTTCATTCTTTGTCATTGCCAGGTAGTATTCCATTGTATATATAAACCACATCTTCTTTATCCATTCGTCAGTTGATGGACATTCAGGCAAATTATGGAAAGATCATATGGTTTTAATCCTTTCTCTTATTGATGTGATGTATCACATTGATTGATTTATGAATATTGAATCACTTTTGCAATCCAGGAATAAATCACACTTTATTACAGTGAATGATTGTTTTTACATGTATTGTTGGATTTTATTTGCTATTATGTTGTTGAGGATTTTTGCATCTATGGTAATTAGAGATATTAGCCTGTAGTTCTTTTTTAGTGGTGTCTTTATCTGATTTTGCTATCATGGTAATTCTAGCCTCATAGAATGGATTTGGAACTTTTTTTTTGAATAGTTTGAGAGGTATAGGTATTAACTCTCTCTCTCCCTCCCTCCCTCTCTCTCTCTCTCTCACACACACACACACACATGCACATGCACACACACAAATATATATACCACATCTTTTTTATCCATTCAATAGTCAATGGACACTTGGTCTGTTTCCGTAATTTGGTGATTGTAGATAATGCTGCTATAAACATCAGAGTGCCTGTATCCCTTTGAATTAGTATTTTTGTATTCTTTGGGTAAATACCTAGCAGTGCAATTGCTGAATCATAGGGTAGTTCTATTTTTAACTTTCTGAAGAACCTCCATACTGTTTTCCACAGTGATTGCACCAGTTTGTATTGCCATCATCAGTGCAAGAGGGTTTCAGTTTCTCCACATCCTCGCCAACACCTGTTGTTTGGACAGATAGATCTTGAAGAAAGTGGATTACTTCAAGTTTAACCTAGAAGTGACCTTAGCTGCAGCTGTTGTACTAGATGTAGTTTAATTGCATGAGCAAATTCACACATCCTTGGTACACAAGTATGCAGCTATTGACCTAACAAAAGCCTTTTCTCCTTACCTACCCACAGTGCTCACTGAAGTGTTCTTCTCAGCTAAAAAGACCAGAAAACAAATTCACTGTTCTTTGTTAGGGGTTTATAAACTTTCTAACTCTGTGTTGTTATTTAGTTTACAGTTATATTTAATGCTTTTCCTTTCCATCAGTTATCACACTGGTCCATTACATTGATGACATTATGCTGACTGGGATTAGCAAGTACTCTAAGCAAGAATAGCAAGTACTCCAGATTTATTGGTACTACATTTGCATGGTAGAGGTTGGGGGATAAATCTATATAAAATCTAAGGCCTTCTATCTTAGTAAAATCTAGAATCCAGAGTACTGAAATTTGTCCAGATATCCTTTTTAAGGTAAATGATAAGTTGTTGCCCCTGGCCCCTCCTACCACTCAGAAGGAGGGAAAAAAAATGCCTGGTGGATTCTTTTGGGTTTTGGATACAAAATGCTCTTCATTTGGGGTATTAATTTGACTCAATTTTTTGATTAATCAAAAAAGATTCTAGTTTTGAGTGGAGCCAAAACAAGAGAAAATTGCAAAATTTCAATATACTCTAAAAAGTGTTCTAACATTTGAACTATTTATTCCAGCAGACCCAATGGTTCATGAAGTTTCATAGACAGTTAGGGATGATGTTCGAAACCTTTGGCAACCTGTATAGGTAATAGCAGTGCAGACATTAAAAATTTTTATTCCAGATCCTGTTATCTAAAGGTAACTACTCTCCATTTTGAGAAAAAGCTCTAGGCTTTCCAATGGGTTTAGAGAGAATGAATTCTTGACAAAAAGACACTAATTTGCCATGTAACTTGAGCTCTTATGATAACCTATCATCTGACCCACATATTCATAAAGTTGTGTTCACAAAGCATCACCCTACCATCAAATAAAAGTGTACATATGTTTGGGACTAGGCAAGCCAGGGAGATACAAGTAAGTTACATGAATTAGTGGTTCAAATCTTCATGGTTTTTACTCCTAATACATTGGATGTTCCTCTCAGCTTACACCTATTCCATAATGAGGATTCCCTACCATTAGTTGAGAGAGGAAGGAAAAATGTGGGTCTGGTTTACAGATGGTTATGCACAATATGCAGGTGCAACCCAACTATGGATGGCTGCAACATTACAACCTCTTCCTGGGCTATCTTTAAGGTCAGTGGTGAAGGGAAATCTACCCAGTGGTAAAGACTTTAAGAAGTGCACCTGTCTGAAAAAAAAAAGAAGTGCACCTGTTTATTCACTAAAATAAGTGTATGATTTTATAGTGACTCATGAACTGTGGCATGGTTTGGATTATATTTCAGAATTGAAATAAATATAATTAGAAAGTTGATGACAATGTAATTTGAGGAAGAAGCATCTGAATAAACTTCTCTAAATGGACAAAACAAACAAACATGAAGATATTTGTATCCCTTATGAAAGACAACAAAATACTGATCTCAGAAGAAGCAAATTTCAATAATCAAATGAACAGGGATCACAAAGGCGGACTTAGGGAACTCAGAAATTTATTAAAATGTAATAACATTTGTATCATATGAATTGCAGAATATGAAGAGAGACAAAAGGGGGCAGAAGGTTATGAGCAAATTAGAACTGAAAGCTTCCATAATGTGGTGAAGGAAACAGACATCAAAATCCAAGAAGCACAGAGAACTCCCATTAAATTAAAGAAAAACTGGCCATTGCCAAGACATATCATAGTCAAATTTACAAAATACACAGAAAAAGAAAGAATCATAAAACCAGCAAGGAAAGAAAAAAGTCCTTAAGCTACAAGGGAAGACAGACCAGTTTTGCAGCATATCTGTTTACAGAAACTTGGTAGGGCAGAAAAGAGTGGCAAGATATATTCAACGTGCTGAATGAAAATAATACACAGCCACGAATACTCTATCCAGAAATGCTGTCATTCAAAATAAGAGAGATAAAGAGTTTCCCAGACAAATAAAAACTAAAAAAAGTTTGTGACCATTAAGCCAAGCTTACAAGAAATTTTAAGGGGGACTCTGAGGGGAGAGAAAAAAAGGACAAGAGAACATCAACAGAAATACCAACTCTACATGCAACATGGTGGCACTAAATTCATATCTCTCAATAATCATCCTGAACGTAAATGGACTAAATATTCCAATCAAAAGACATAGGGTATCAGATGGATTGAAAAACAAAAACAAAAACAAAAACAAAAACAAACAAAAAATAACAAGATCCATCTATATTCTGCCTACAAGGGACTTATTTTAGACCTAAAGATACCTGCATATTGAAAATGATGGGATGGAAAAACATCTATCATGCTAAGGGACATCAAAAGAAATCCAGAGTAGTCATACATCAGAAAAACGAGATTTGATTTTTCAATATTTTTAATGTTTATTTATTTTTGAGAGAGAGAGTATGAGGGAGAGGGGCAGAGAGGGAGAAAAGAATCTTAAGCAGGCTCCACACTATCAGCACAGCACAGAGCCCAATGTGGGGCTTGAAACACAAACTGTAAGATCATGACCTGAATCAAAAGCAAGAGCCAGCTGTTTAACCAATTGAGCCACTCAGGTGTCCCCAGACAAACTAGATTTTATTTTATTTTTAATTTTTTAACGTTTACTTATTTTTGAGAGACAGAGAGACAGAGCGTGAGCAGGGGAGGGGTAGAGAGAGAGGCAAACACAGAATCCAAAGCAGACTCCAGGCTCTGAGCTGTCAGCACAGAGCCTGATGTGGGGCTTGAGCTCATGAACCATGAGATCATGACCTGAGCCAAAGTTGGCTGCTTAACTGACTGAGCCACCCAGGCACCCAAGGCAAACTAGATTTTAAAACAGAGACTGTAACAAGAGATTAGGTAGTGAATTATATCATAATTAAGGGGCTTATGCATCAAGAAGATATAAAAATTACAAAAATTTTTGCTTCCAACTTGGAGGCACACAAATATATAAATCAATTAAAAACATAAAGAAGCTCATTGATAATAATACGATAATAGCAGGGGACTTTAACACCCCACTTATAGCAATGGAAAGATCATCTAAGCAGAAAATCAACAATAAAACAATGGCTTTGAATGACACACTGGACTAGATGGACTTAACAGACATATTAAGAACACTTTCATCCTAAAGCATCAGAATACAAATTCTTTTTGGGTACACATGGAACATTCTCCAGAATAGAGAGAATGTTTTTCTCTATTTGTTACATACTGGGTGACAAATCAGCCTTCAACCAGTACAAAAAGACTGAGATCATTTCATGCATATTTTCATATCACAACACTATGAAATTTGAAGTCAACCACAAGGCAAAAATTGGAAATCCCACAAATGCATGGATGTTAAAGAATATCCTACAGAAGAATGAATGGGTTAATCAGGAAATTAAAGAAGAAATTAAAAAAAAATACATGGAAGCAAATGAAAATGAAAACACGACAGTCTGAACTCTTTGGGATTCAGAAAAGACAGTCCTAAAAGGGAAATATATTGCAATGCAGGCCTATATCAAGAAGCAAGAAAGGTCACAAATACATAACGTAAACTTAAAACTAAAGGAGCTAGGTCCTGCTGATCAATTAGATTCCACCTACACCTGCCCAAATAACCCAGAAAACCGCCAGAGGATTAGCAGAACGGAGTCGCCGGAGCCAAGCACAGACGAGAGGCCCACGGAAGAGGGTAGGAAGGGCGGCGAGGTGATGCATGCTCCACGGACTGGCGGGAGGGAGCCAGGGCGGAGGGGCGGCTCGCCGGCCAAGCAGAGCCCCAGAGTCTGGCCTGCAAAAGCCGAGGGGCCTGACGGACTGTGTTCTGACAGCAAGTGCGACTTAGCGTCTGGGAGGTCATAAGTTAACAGCTCTGCTCGGAAAGCGGGAAGGCTGGAGGACAAAGGGAGGGAGAGCTGCTGAGCCCCCAGACGACAGAGCTCAGTTTGGTGGGGAACAAAGGCGCTCGCCAGTGCCATCTCCCCCGCCCATCCCCCAGCCAAAATCCCAAAGGGAACCAGTTCCTGCCAGGGAACTTGCTCGCTCCGCGCAAACACCCAACTCTGTGCTTCTGCGGAGCCAAACCTCCAGCAGCGGATCTGACTCCCTCCCGCTGCCACAGGGCCCCTCCTGAAGCAGATCACCTAAGGAGAAGCAAGCTAAGCCTGCCCCTCCTGCCCCCGTGCACCTTGCCTACCCACCCCAGCTAATACCCAGATCCCCAGCATCACAAGCCTGGCAGTGTGCAAGTAGCCCAGACGGGCCACGCCACCCCACAATGAATCACGCCCCTAGGAGAGGGGAAGAGAAGGCACACACCAGTTTGACTGTGGCCCCAGCGGTGGGCTGGGGGCAGACATCAGGTCAGACTGTGGCCCCGCCCACCAACTCCAGTTATACACCACAGCACAGGGGAAGTGCCCTGCAGGTCCTCACCACGCCAGGGACTATCCAAAATGACCAAGCGGAAGAATTCCCCTCAGAAGAATCTCAACAGCTAATGAGCTGATCAAAAAGGATTTAAATAATATAACAGAAAGTGAATTTAGAATAATAGTCATAAAATTAATCGCTGGGCTTGAAAACAGTATACAGGACAGCAGAGAATCCCTTGCTACAGAGATCAAGGGACTAAGGAACAGTCATGAGGAGCTGAAAAACGCTTTAAATGAAATGCAAAACAAAATGGAAACCACCACAGCTCGGATTGAAGAGGCAGAGGAGAGAATAGGTGAACTAGAAGATAAAGTTATGGAAAAAGAGGAAGCTGAGAGAAAGAGAGATAAAAAAATCCAGGAGTATGAGGGGAAAATTAGAGAACTAAGTGATACACTAAAAAGAAATAATATACGCATAATTGGAATCCCAGAGGAGGAAGAGAGAGGGAAATGTGCTGAAGGGGTACTTGAAGAAATAATAGCTGAGAACTTCCCTGAACTGGGGAAGGAAAAAGGCATTGAAATCCAAGAGGCACAGAGAACTCCCTTCAGACGGAACTTGAATCAATCTTCTGCACGACATATCATAGTGAAACTGGCCAAATACAAGGATAAAGAGAAAATTCTGAAAGCAGCAAGGGGTAAACGTGCCCTCACATATAAAGGGAGACCTATAAGACTCGTGACTGATCTCTCTTTTGAAACTTGGCAGGCCAGAAAGAATTGGCACGAGATTTTCAGTGTGCTAGACAGAAAAAATATGCAGCCGAGAATCCTTTATCCAGCAAGTCTGTCATTTAGAATAGAAGGAGAGATAAAGGTCTTCCCAAACAAACAAAAACTGAAGGAATTTGTCACCACTAAACCAGCCCTACAAGAGATCCTAAGGGGGACCCTGTGAGACAAAATACCAGAGACATCGCTACAAGCATAAAACATACAGATATCACAATGACTCTAAACCCGTATCTTTCTATAATAACAATGAATGTAAACGGATTAAATGCGCCAACCAAAAGACATAGGGTATCAGAATGGATAAAAAAACAAGACCCATCTATTTGCTGTCTACAAGAGACTCATTTTAGACTTGAGGACACCTTTAGATTGAGAGTGAGGGGATGGAGAACTATTTATCATGCTACTGGAAGCCAAAAGAAAGCTGGAGTAGCCATACTTCTATCAGACAAACTAGACTTTAAATTAAAGGCTGTAACAAGAGATGAAGAAGGACATTATATAATAGTTACAGGGTCTATCCATCAGGAAGAGCTAACAATTATAAATGTCTATGCGCCGAATACCGGAGCCCCCAAATATATAAAACAACTACTCATAAACATAAGCAACCTTATGGATAAGAATGTGGTAATTGCAGGGGACATTAACACCCCACTTACAGAAATGGATAGATCATCTAGACACACGATCAATAAAGAAACAAGGGCCCTGAATGAGACATTGGATCAGATGGACTTGACAGATATATTTAGAACTCTGCATCCCAAAGCAACAGAGTATACTTTCTTCTCGAGTGCACATGGAACATTCTCCAAGATAGATCATATACTGGGTCACAAAACAGCCCTCCATAAGTTTACCAGAATTGAAATTATACCATGCATACTTTCAGACCACAATGCTATGAAGCTTGAAATCAACCTCAGAAAAAAGTCTGGAAAACCTCCAAAAGCATGGAGGTTAAAGAACAACCTACTAACGAATGAGTGGGTCAACCAGGCAATTAGAGAAGAAATTAAAAAATATATGGAAACAAACGAAAATGAAAATACAACAATCCAAACGCTTTGGGACGCAGCGAAGGCAGTCTTGAGAGGAAAATACATTGCAATCCAGGCCTATCTCCAGAAACAAGAAAAATCCCAAATACAAAATCTAACAGCACACCTAAAGGAAATAGAAGCAGAACAGCAAGCAGCCTAAACCCAGCAGAAGAAGAGAAATAATAAAGATCAGAGCAGAAATAAACAATATAGAGTCTAAAAGAACGGTAGAGCAGATCAACGAAACCAAGAGTTGGTTTTTTGAAAAAATAAACAAAATTGACAAACCTCTAGCCAGGCTTCTCAAAAAGAAAAGGGAGATGACCCAAATAGAAAAACTCATGAATGAAAATGGAATTATTACAACCAATCCCTCAGAGATACAAACAATTATCAGGGAATACTATGAAAAATTATATGCCAACAAATTGGACAACCTGGAAGAAATGGACAAATTCCTGAACACCCACACTCTTCCAAAACTCAATCAGGAGGAAATAGAAAGCTTGAACAGACCCATAACCAGCGAAGAAATTGAATCGGTTATCAAAAATCTCCCAACAAATAAGAGTCCAGGACCAGATGGCTTCCCAGGGGAGTTCTACCAGACGTTGAAAGCAGAGATAATACCTATCCTTCTCAAGCTATTCCAAAAAATAGAAAGGGAAGGAAAACTTCCAGACTCATTCTATGAAGCCAGTATTACTTTGATTCCTAAACCAGACAGAGACCCAGTAAAAAAAGAGAACTACCGGCCAATATCCCTGATGAATATGGATGCAAAAATCCTCAATAAGATACTAGCAAATCGAATTCAACGGCATATAAAAATAATTATTCACCATGATCAAGTGGGATTCATTCCTGTGATGCAGGGCTGGTTCAACATTCGCAAATCAATCAACGTGATACATCACATTAACAAAAAAAAAGAGAAGAACCATATGATCCTGTCAATCGATGCAGAAAAGGCCTTTGACAAAATCCAGCACCCTTTCTTAATAAAAACCCTTGAGAAAGTCGGGATAGAAGGAACATACTTAAAGATCATAAAAGCCATTTATGAAAAGCCCACAGCTAACATTATCCTCAACGGGGAAAAACTGAGAGCTTTTTCCCTGAGATCAGGAACACGACAGGGATGCCCACTCTCACCGCTGTTGTTTAACATAGTGCTGGAAGTTCTAGCATCAGCAATCAGACAACAAAAGGAAATCAAAGGCATCAAAATTGGCAAAGATGAAGTCAAGCTTTCGCTTTTTGCAGATGACATGATATTATACATGGAAAACCCGATAGACTCCACCAAAAGTCTGCTAGAATTGATACATGAATTCAGCAAAGTCGCAGGATACAAAATCAATGTACAGAAATCAGTTGCATCCTTATACACTAACAATGAAGCAACAGAAAGACAAATAAAGAAACTGATCCCATTCACAATTGCACCAAGAAGCATAAAATACCTAGGAGTAAATCTAACCAAAGATGTAAAGGATCTGTATGCTGAAAACTATAGAAAGCTTACGAAGGAATTTGAAGAAGATTTAAAAAATGGAAAGACATTCCCTGCTCATGGATTGGAAAAATAAATATTGTCAAAATGTCAATACTACCCAAAGCTATCTACACATTCAATGCAATCCCAATCAAAATTGCACCATCATTCTTCTCGAAACTAGAACAAGCAATTCTGAAATTCATATGGAACCACAAAAGGCCCCGAATAGCCAAAGGAATTTTGAAGAAGAAGACCAAAGCAGGAGGCATCACAATCCCAGACTTTAGCCTCTACTACAAAGCTGTCATCATCAAGACAGCATGGTATTGGCACAAAAACAGACACATAGACCAATGGAATAGAATAGAAACCCCAGAACTAGACCCACAAACGTATGGCCAACTCATCTTTGACAAAGCAGGAAAGAACATCCAAAGGAAAAGGACAGCCTCTTTAACAAATGGTGCTGGGAGAACTGGACAGCAACATGCAGAAGGTTGAAACTAGACCACTTTCTCACACCATTCACAAAAATAAACTCAAAATGGATAAAGGACCTGAATGTGAGACAGGAAACCATCCAAACCCTAGAGGAGAAAGCAGGAAAAGACCTCTCTGACCTCAGCCGTAGCAATCTCTTACTCGACACATCCCCAAAGGCAAGGGAATTAAAAGCAAAAGTGAATTACTGGGACCTTATGAAGATAAAAAGCTTCTGCACAGCAAAGGAAACAACCAACAAAACTAAAAGGCAACCAACGGAATGGGAAAAGATATTTGCAAATGACATATCGGACAAAGGGCTAGTATCCAGAATCTATAAAGAGCTCACCAAACTCCACACCCGAAAAACAAATAACCCAGTGAAGAAATGGGCAGAAAACATGAATAGACACTTCTCTAAGGAAGACATCCGGATGGCCAACAGGCACATGAAAAGATGTTCAGTGTCGCTCCTTATCAGGGAAATACAAATCAAAACCACACTCAGGTATCACCTCACGCCAGTCAGAGTGGCCAAAATGAACAAATCAGGAGACTATAGATGCTGGAGAGGATGTGGAGAAACGGGAACCCTCTTGCACTGTTGGTGGGAATGCAAATTGGTGCAGCCGCTCTGGAAAGCAGTGTGGAGGTTCCTCAGAAAATTAAAAATAGACCTACCCTATGACCCAGCAATAGCACTGCTAGGAATTTACCCAAGGGATACAGGAGTACTGATGCATAGGGGCACTTGTACCCCAATGTTCATAGCAGCACTCTCAACAATAGCCAAATTATGGAAAGAGCCTAAATGTCCATCAACTGATGAATGGATAAAGAAATTGTGGTTTATATACACAATGGAATACTACGTGGCAATGAGAAAGAATGAAATATGGCCTTTTGTAGCAACGTGGATGGAACTGGAGAGTGTGATGCTAAGTGAAATAAGCCATACAGAGAAAGACAGATACCATATGGTTTCACTCTTATGTGGATTCTGAGAAACGTAACAGGAACCCATGGGGCAGGGGGAGGAAAAAAGAAAAAAAAAAAAAAAGAGGTTAGAGTGGGAGAGAGCCAAGGCATAAGAGACTGTAAAAACTGAGAACAAACTGAGGGGTGATGGGGGGTGGGAGGAAGGAGAGGGTGGGTGATGGGTATTGAGGAGGGCACCTTTTGGGATTAGCACTGGGTGTTTTATGGAAACCAATTTGGACAATAAATTTCATATAATAAAAAAAAAAACTAAAGGAGCTAGAAAAGAACAAAAATTAAAGACTAAAACCAATAGTAAAAGGGAAATAATAAACATTAGAGCAGAAATAAATTTTATAGAAACAAACAAACACTAGAAAAGATAAAACTGAAAGGTGGTTCTTTGAAAGAATTAACAAAATTGATAACCCCCTAGCCAGACCTACCAAAAAGAAAAGAGAAATGACTCAAAGAAATAAAAGCACAATTGAAAGAGGGGAGATCACAACCAACATGACAGCAATACAAACAATTATGAGAATACTATAAAAAATTATGTGCCAACAAACTGGGTAATCTGGAAGAAATGGACAAATTCCTAGAAACTCAGTAACTACCAAAATTGAAATAGGAAGAAATAAAAAATATTGAAGCAACACATAACCAGGAAATAAATTGATCCAGTAGTCAAAAATCTTCCAAGGAACAAGAGTCCAGTGCCAGATAGATTTCCAGGGGAATTCTACTAGACGTTTAAAGAAGAGTTAATACGTATTCTTCTCAAACTTTTCAAGAAATAGAAATAGAAGGAAAACTTCCAAACTTATTCTATGAGGCCAGCATTCCAAAACCAGGCAATGGCCATAATAAAAATGAGAATTATAGGCCAACATCCATGATGAACATGGGTGCAAAAATTCTCAACAAGATACTAGCAAATCAAATTCAACGTTATATTAAAAGTATTAACCATGATCAAGTGGGATTTATTCCTGGGCTTTCAGGGATGGTTCAATATTTGGAAATCATTCAACGTGATACACCACATTAATGAATAAAAGGATAGGAACCACATGATCTGCTCAACAGATGCCAAAAAAATACTTGACAAAAAACAGCATCCATTCTTGATAAAAAATAACCCTCAAGAAAGTAGGAATAGGGGCGCCTGGGTGGCTCAGTCGGTTAAGCGGCCGACTTCAGCTCAGGTCATGATCTCGCGGTCCGTGAGTTCGGGCCCCACGTCGGGCTCTGTGCTGACAGCTCGGAGCCTGGAGCCTGTTTCAGATTCTGTGTCTCCCTCTCTCTGACCCTCCCCCATTCATGCTCTGTCTCTCTCTGTCTCAAAAATAAATAAAGTTCTTTAAAAAAAAAAAAGAAAGTAGGAATAGATGGAACATACCTCAACATCATAAAGGCCATATACAAAAGACCCACAGCTAATATCGTCCTCAATGGAGAAAAACTGACAGTATTTCCCCTATGGTCAGGAAAAAGACAAGGATGACCACTCTCCCTGTTACTATTTAACACAGGCATGTAAGTCTTAGCCTCAGCAATAAGAAAGAAATAAAAAGAAAAGACAAAAAAAAAAAAAAGAAGTAAAAGGCATAAAAATTGGCAAGGGAGAAGTCAAACTTTCACTATTTGCAGATGACATGACACTGTATAGAAAACTTGAAAGACTCCACCAAAAAAAAAAAACAAAAAAAAAAAACACTAGAACTAGTCCATGAATTTAGCAAAGTCATGGGATATAAAATCAATGTGCAGGAATCTGTTGAATTTTTATACACAAATGACAAAGCAGCAGAAAAAGAAATCAGGGAATTGATCCCATTTACAACTGCACCATAAACAATATGATACCTAGGAATAAACCAAAGAGGTAAAATATCTATACTCTGAAGACTATAGAACACTTATGAAAGAAATTGAAGAGGACACAAAGAAATGGAAAAGAATTCCATGCTCATGGATTGGAAGAATAACCCCCTTAGATATCAAGGTATCAGATATGGAAGCTAAGGGACTCTTGCTATACTAATTACCTGCATTATTGCTAGGAATTTTACAAGGAAATTTAGAAATGAACCTAGAAGAAGGCTCAGGACCCTAACTCAAGTTTGGTTAGGCAATGAATTATTGTCATTATCAACAGGAAATTGAATAACTATTCTACAATGGAAGTAAGGAAGAGAATGTCTGGAACACAAGATATCTCTTAGGGTTTCTCTTAGTCTTAACATGCCCTGTGATTAAGATTAATAGGAAACTACACACAAAAACTGATAAAATACCTAGGAATAAATCTAACCAAAGAGGTGAAAAATCTATGCATGGGAAAGTATAGAAAGCTTATGAAAGAAATTGAAGAAGACACAAAAAATGGAAAAATATTCCATCCTCCTAGATAGGAAGAACAAATAGTGTTAAAATGTCAATATTATCCAAAGCAATCAACATATTCAATGCAATCCCTATCAAAATAATGCCAGCTTTCTTCACAGAGCTAGAACAACAATCCCCAAATTTGTATGGAACCAGAAAAGACCCCAAGTAGCCAAAGCAATCTTGAAAAAGAAAACCAAAGCAGAAGACATCACAATCCTGGACTTAAAGCTGTTAATACAAAGTTCTAATCAAGACAGTATGGTACTGGCACAAAAACAGACACTCAGATAAGTGGAGCAGATTAGAGAACCCGAAATGGACCCACAAACATATAGCCAACTAATCTTTGACAAAGCAGGAAAGAATATCCAGTGGAATAAAGACAGTATGTTCAGAAAATGGTACTGGGAAAACTGGACAGCGACATGAGAAAAATGAACCTAGACCACTTTCTTACACCATATACAAAAGCAAACTCAAAATGGATGAAAGACCTAAATGTAAGACAGGAAGCCATCGAAATCCTTGAGGAGAAAGCAGGCAAAAACTTCTTTGATCTTGGCCACAGCAACTTCTTCCTCAACACATCTCCAGAGGCAAGGGAAACAAAAGCAAAAATGAACTATTGGGATCTCATCAAAATAAAAAAAAAAAAGTTCTGCATAGCAAAGGAAACAATCAGCAAAACTAAAAGGCAACCAATGGAATTGGGGAAGATATTTGCAAATGACATATCAGATAAAAGGTTAGTATCCAAAATCTATAAATAACTTATCAAACTCAAACCCCCTCCCCCCAAAAAAACCCCCAAATAATCCATTGAAGAAATGGGCGAAGGACATGAGTAGACACTTCTCCAAGGAAGACATTCAGATGGCCAACCGACACATGAAAAAATGCTCAACATCGCTCATCATCAGGGAAATACAAATCAACACCACAGTGAGATACCACCTCACACCTGTTAGAATGGTTATCATTAAGAAGTGAGGCAACAAGAGATGTTGGTGAGGATGCAGAGAAAGAGGATCTCTTTTGCACTGCTGGTGCGAATGCAAACTGGTGCAGCCACTCTGGAAAACAATATGGAGGTTCCTCAAAAAATTAAAAATAGAACTACTCTACGACCCAGCAATTGCACTACCAGATATTTATCCAAGGGATACAGGTGTGCTGTTTCATTGGGGCACATGGACCCTAATGTTTATAGCAGCACAATCAAAATAGCCAAAGTATGGAAAGAGCCCAAATGTCCATCGATGGATGAATAGATAAAGAAGACATGCTATGTATGTATATATACATATATATATATATATATATATATATATATATATATATACATACACAATGGAGTATTACTTGGCAATGAAAAACAATGAAATTTGCTACTACACGGATGGAACTAGAGTGTATTATGCTAAGCTAAATTATTCAGTCAGAGAAAGACAAATATGACTTCACTCATATGAGGACTTTAAGGCACAGAACAGATGAACACAATGGAAGGGAAGTAAAAATAGTATAAAAATAGGGAAGGGGACAAAACTTAAGAGACTCTTAAATATGGAGAACACACAGGGGGTTACTGGAGGTGTTGTGGGATAGGGGATCAGCTAAATGGGTAAGGGGCATTAAAGGAATCTACCTCTGAAATCATTGTTGTAGTATATGCTAACTAACTTGGATGTAAATTTTTAAAAAATAAAATAAAATAAAAATTGGGGTACCTGGGTGGCTCAGTTTGTTAAGCATCTGACTTCGGCTCAAGTCATGATCTCAAAGCTCGTGAATTCAAGCCTCCCATCGGGCTCTGTGCTGACAGCTCAGAGCCTGGACCCTGCTTCAAATTCTGTGTGTCTCCCTCTCTCTTTCTGCCCCTTTCCCACTCTCATGCTCTGTCTCTCTCTCTCTCTCTCTCTAAAAAATAACTAAGCAAAATAAAATAAAATTAAATGTAAAAAGCTGAAAACAAACAAACAAAAAACCTAAACATAAAAAAAAGACTAGTAGGAAACTACAACACCTTATTCAGAGAAGGACTAGGCACGGCCCAGATTCTTGAGGAAAGTAGGTTTGAACCATGACCATCTGAGGTACAAGTTGAGGCAAAGGGGATACAGAATAAGTAGTAGCAGAAGGTAGTTATAAACCCAGCTTTGATCCTGTAGCCAGCTACAGAAGAAGGACTGCAATTGTCATGAGTATCTCCACTTAATTTTGTTATGAATATTGTGGTATGTATATGTGCCTAATTCTGTACTGCAATATCTATCCATCTACAAAGTATTTATCTATCCTATTGATTTGTTTTTATGGAGAACACATAGATTTTGGTAGTAAAGTGGTTCTAGTTGGAAAAACATTTAATGATATGTATTCTGAATTATTTCTAGGACTCCTGGAACTGGGTCCCTATTCTTATATTAAAGGATACTGATGACTCTATTTCTAGTTAAACAGAACATTGATATAGTGAGAACCGGTTTTATAAATACACAAAACACCTGCATTAAATATTTCTAATTAACCACTTACAAGAAGCAAGAAGGTATTTAACTCTGATGGTTTTGAACACTTTGGAAAACTAAGGAGTATAATAATGTTGATTGGTTCCTCCTTATGTTGCTAGACAAAGTTGTAGAAGAAAAGAATAAATTCAGAGATTCAAATCCTCAGCTCAAAGGTTAAATAAATGACCTGGTAGCTTCTAGTTGTACCCTGAGGGGGAGACATATTTATGTCATTGAAATGTCTGAAAATCAAACTGTGATTCACTGAATTTCAAGGCAAATTAAATCCAAGTTTCATAGGGTGCCTACTGTTAAAATGAGGAAACTTATTAAGAGTGAATGGTATCCTGTATTCTGGGATTGCGATGTATTGGAGAGCCCTGATTAAGTTGGAGATATTAAACCTTTAAGTTCTGACGAGTCTTGTTTGCCCAGACTTTGGCAGCAACAGCCCCACCCCAAGTGGCAGAAGTTTCCAAATCTACAGTGGTATCATTCTTCAACCCTGTCTGAGGGTATTCATCTTTAATTGCCTGAGGAAATGTGAATAACTTACCCTGAGGCATTTTACACCTATGGTCAGAGGCAATTCCTAGCAGATATCTAAAGATGAAGTACTAAGTGTGACCCATGGAGAGGTGTCCTACCCTCCAGAAAAAAACTAATAAAGTTTGCTAAATTGCATAAGAAGAGATATAACTAATTTGTGTGGGAATGGATATTAAAGTTGTTGGTTAATGGTGGAAAGAATAGAAATTTGGATCAGGCTGAGTTTATTAATATGGACCCAGTAAGAAGAGATTATGCATTTAATGTTGCAGTGTGGGGAATGTAACAGTTTGTTAAATTCATTGGCTGAAAGATGGTTCAGCAGATGGTTCACAGTGAGCAAATTAAAAATGCTGGATATCCCTTGGTTTAATGTAGAGGAACACATTTTAAAACTTAGAGATTTTGAAATATTAGAGTGGATTTGTCCAATGTATTTCCACATTTGTCCAAATGTGGCCCAAACTGGACACAGATTATTTGACAAATAAACTTGGTATTAGAAGCCTAGAAATGTTGATGAACTTTGTGATTTCTGTTCTCTGTAGGCCAGAAATTACAGTGGGAACTCCAGCCACTCAATTGGAAAATCTAATAAACTGTGAGTACATTGGATGCTTAAATTCCAGGGGCCAACTAGTTTCACTGAACCACTAAAGGCAAAGTAGGCACAGTTGTTGTGATTGGCAGCAAAGTAAAAACACTAATCAGAATAATCTGACCTGCACAGACTTAAGATGTCGTTATTAAATCATGGTGTTCACAGAAGTAAAACAGAAGCCTACTAAATTCTTACATGATATGAATAAGTAAAACAGTTCTAGGATAAATGAATGAACGTCTATCTTGAATTATAAGAATGGAATTTTGGGGGCACCTGGGTAGCTAGTCGGTTAAACATCTGACTTCAGCCCAGGTCATGATCTCACAGTTCATGAATTCGAGCCATGCATCAGGCTCTGTGCTGACAGCTCAGAGCCTGGAGACTGCTTCAGATTCTGTGTCTCCCTCTCTCTCTGTCCCTCCCCCACTTGTACTCTGTCTTTCTCTCTCTCCCTCAAAAATAAACAAACTTGAAAACATTTAAAAAAATAGAATCTTGTAGAGGCTGAAGGCAGGCTACCGCAAGATGGGTCACTTTGGCATGAAGATGATTCTGAGCTGAAGGCAATCAAGACCCTACAGGCTCAAGAGAAACTTTTACCCCTCCATTAACTATATAGAAAATAGAAGTTGGGGGTCTTTCCCAGAATAACAATTATTAGCAGAGATACATTTTGTCTGAATCACCCATCTGTATGGCAGGGCAAACCTCTAATTATCACACGTCTGCTCTTATCACCCTATGAAGTGTATTCCTTTCCTCCAAAGTCCCACACCCTTATCCCTTTCCCTTTAGTTCAGAATGACATTTTGCCTGACTGTCTGTAATTTCCATGTGTGTGAATTTAATACCATATGTATGCTATTAAATTTGATTTTCTCCTATTAATGTATCTCATGTCAATTTGATTCTTAGTCAAGCTAGAAACAGGAATTCTTGCACCCCAAGTGTCTCAACTCCTCAATCAATTCCCAGACATAAGTCTACTAACAGACCAAGAACTGCTTGCAGAAGGTATAACCATATCTCTTGGGTATAGGAACTCAGTATTCTAACAACATGTATATTAGTCATTCTGCCAGTTTTTCCAAAAGGGACCTACTGCTTTTTACTGCTTGCGTAATGTGGGAAAAGAAATAATCAGACAATCCTGGGACTGCTAGAAACTGAACTGATGTTTTCCAGGAGACCAAAACCTCACTGTGGTCCTCCAGTAAAAGTGCATATTTTGAAGAATCAGGTAATTAATGAATATTTAGCTCAGATATATCACAATAATACACTATTGTTATTTTCCCAGTCCTAGGATGCATAGATCTTAGCAGATAAAAGAATTCCCACATTGGTTCCTGACCTGAGGAGTGAGGGCTATTATGGTAAAACAGGTCAAATGAAGGTCTATTAAAACTGTCTATACCAAGGAAATAGAAAAGAAAAACAATACCACATTCCTAGAGGGGTCATAGTAATAAATTCCACAACCAAGGCTTTGAAATGCAGGGGTAGTGATTCTCACCAATCCCTACTCAACTATTTTCTTTGGCATGTATAGAAGATGGACTGAAGCTGCTATACCAGATGTGGTTTCATTGCTAGCAAATTCACACATCCCTGTTAACATGTATGCAGTTATCAGTCTGGCAAATTTATTTTCCTACGTAACTATCAATAATGTCCAACAGAAGCAAGGTTTTTTTTTTTCCCCCCAGGTGGAAAGTCCAGTAACAAAGTGTATTTCAACTTTTCTGCCAAATTTCCCAATTTAGTTTGCAGGAATCTTGATTTCCTTTTCTTCAAGAAGGAAAAATTACTGGTCAATTACATTAATGACATTATGCTGCTGGAACCTATTAAATTGTAATAACAATTTCTGCAGACATGTTGGTAGAGAGAGGGGAATAAATCCAAGTATAATTCAAGGGCCTTCTGAGTAAAGTATCAAGGGGTCTAGTTGTGTAAGCTATGTCCAGATATTCCTTTCAAGGTGAAGGATATGTTGTTACATCTGGTTTCCTCTACAACCAAATAAAAGACACAATGCCTGGTGGGCATATTTAGATTTTGGAAACAACACATTTCTTTTTGTTTTAATAGTAACAAATTTATTAAGCCACTAGAAAAAGTGTTTAAGAAAAGAAAGAATAAGCACAAATGACTAATATTAGGGATCAAATCTGAGGAAATCTATAAGGAGCCTGTATATATCAAAAAGATAATAAGAGGATTTTATAAAATACATAGGTTGAAAGTTTGACTATACAGATCAAAATGCACAATGTTATAAAAACTGACTGACAAAAACTAATACAAAATGCAGTGTTTACAACACTACTGAAGAAAAAGAGGGAAAAAAAGCAACTCAGGAGTAAACAGAACCAATGCTGGCGATCTTATAGGATTATTTGTGGCCACCCACCTATCCAGGGAGACTTCAGGAGTGTCAGGAAAGCCTAAATCCCTAGAATCATGGCCTGTTATTCATCCAGGGACCTTTCCTGGCCTGCTATATGCTCTCAGCATGTGGGATTCAAGCCACAACACATGGAAGCAACATATTTCTAATTTGGGTGTGTTTTTCTGGCCCATTTATTCACAGACCTAAAAAGTTGTTAGATTTGAGTGAGACCCAGAGCAAGAGAAGGCTTTTCAATGGATCTAGTCTGCTGTACAAATTGCTCAGCCACTTGGGCCATACATTTAAGCAGTCCAAATGGTTATTGAAATTTCACTGGCAGAAAGAGGTGACATTTAGTTTGATCCTTTGACAGCCCATAATGTAAATTGCAGCAAAGGTGCATAAAATTTTGAAGAAAACTGCTGTCATACAGAGATACCAATTCTCATTTTGAGAACAACTATTGGCCTTCTATAGATCATTAGCAGAGACTGAATGACCATGGGCCACTGAGTTACTATGCAATCTGAGTTGCCCATCATAAACTGGGTGATATCTGACCTATCAAGTCTAAGTTGAACATTCACAGAAACCCTCCATCATCAAATGGAAGTGCTATATATGTAATCTGTCAAGGAAGGTCATAAAGGCACAAGTAAGTTATATGAAAAAGTCACAAATGCCCATGGTCCTTCCTCTTCTAACACTGATTCTTTTTGCTAGTTTATACTCAGAGGAAGGAGACAAAAACCTGATTTACAGATGGTTCTGTATGTTATGCAGCACCACTACAGCTCCTATCTGAGACATTCAGAAGAGTAGTGGTGAGGGAAAATCCTCCCATTGGGTAGGAGTTTTGGCAGCACATAGAGCTGTTGACCTTACTGAAAAGGGAAACCAAAATACATGTGATTATATATCAATTCATAAACTGTGTTCAGTAATTTAATTTGATGATGATGGATTAGAAAGGAGCATGACTGGAAAATTGGTGACAGTAAAATGTGGGGAAGAGGTATGTGAATAAATCTCTCTCAATTGGCAAAAAGCAAGAAATAAAGAAGAAAGAAAGAAAGAAAGAAAGAAAGAAAGAAAGAAAGAAAGACAAAAACAAAACCCCACAAAACATAAGGATTTTTTCCATGTGAATGTTTACCAAATGGTGACCTTATTAGATTACAATAACAAAGTGGGTAGAATAGCATGTCTATTGATACCAGTTGTCCTCCTTCCCAGCCATACTTGACATTGCCTAATGGACTTAAGAATCAAGTTGCCATGGTGGAAGGGATACTTATGCTTGGGTTCTGCAATATGAACTCCCCTTACCAAGGGTGAGTGTCCAGCCTGCCAGCAGAAAACAACTATAATATATCTCTGATATGCTACTTTCCCTGGGGTGTTTGACCAGCTACCTGGGGGCAGATTGATTACACTGGACCATCCCTATAAAAAAAGTGTTTTGTTCTTGATGCAATAGACAAGGTGTGCTATTGCTTTCTTGCATGCAATTGATGCCAAAACTATCATCCATGGATTAAACAGTCTTACACATTACCATGGCATTCCACGAAACATTGCTTTGGGTCAGGGAACTCACTTCACATCAAAAGAAGTTGTCAATGGACGCATACTCATGGAATTCAAAATCTTACCATTTTACTCATCCCCATCCTAAAGAAGGTAGCTTGTTAGAATGGTAAAAGGGCCTTTTGAAAACTCAGTGACATTTTCAGCTAGGTCGCAATGTGTTGCAGTTCCAAGGTTCCTCCAGGAGACTGTAGATGGTCTGAATCAACTTCCAATATATGGTGGTACTGTTTCTATGATAGCAAGGTTTCACAAGTCTGGGAATTGAGGGTTGAAAATGTAACTGTCACCACTCACACTTTCCCCAAGTGACCCACTAGCAAATTTTGCTCTGTATTCCCACGACTTTATTATTTACTGACTTAGAGGTCTTAGTTCCAGAGAAAGGAATCCTTCCACTAGGAAACAAAACAATAATTGCTGTGAGCTGGAAGTGAAGTTCACCACCTAGCCAAATTAGGCTCCTCATGCCTGTGAATCAACAGGATCAAAGGATTTACTGATTGGGCTAGAGTGATTGATTCCGATTACTATCAAAAAATATAGCTAGAAAGTAAGTAAAGTGGTAAAAATAAACTTATCCAGGACTATTTATAATAAGGAAAAGGGAAATTTGGTAGAGATTCAGCCTCAATTCCAAATAAATAATTTTCAGGTGGGAATTAATAGTCAAACAGCCTGGTAAGGGTCACTGTTTGGAAAAATACTACTAGGAAACAAGGGCTAGGTTTTTGTTGTTGTTGGTGGTGATGTGTTTTTTTTTCTTTGTTAGTTTGCTTTGTTTGATTTGTTTGTCTTTGTATAGACCAATCTAAAAAGATTCTTGCTGAAATTTGGCCAAACATATCAGTCATCACCTGATGGATGGTGGGAATGAGGTGGGAATGATAGTGGGAATGAGAAATTCTGTCAGATATCCAGACTGATAGATAATGATGAACTCTTGTTATACTGACATAGATGGGTTCTAGCTAAGGTTTTTACAAGAAGGTACACACAGATGGCCCTAGTACATGATTAGGAAGCCAAACCAAAGTTTTGTCAAGCAAAGAATCTTTCAGTCCCCCTCTTGTTCATGAAAAAAAGATATATTACTATTTCCTTTTAAAAATATAAGTGAATTTCTTCTTTGCTTGTCCTTTCCTATCAAAAAAAATAAAAATCTGATGAATATATTTGCAAAATAAATTGAGTTATTAAATGTGATCTGATTATTATTTATATAAGCGCAGCAAGATTAGTGATATGTCATGTAGATCTCTTGAGTTTTCTTTGATTGAACTTTTCATAAAAATTGGACTTTATATTCTCTTGAGGCTAGGAAACCATGACTAGAACTTGCCATCAGATTTTTTTTTACTATAATTGAAAGCAAAATATAATTTTACTTCTTTAATATGATTATGTCCTATAGACCAGGATCAAATTCTTGCTACCTGAAACGTAAAATATGTACACCCGTGCACTATAAAGTACCATTATACAATGGGATTCCATTACTCTTATTTAAAAAGGTTATCAAGTTTAAATATAAATATAAATATAAATTTTCCATTCTATATAATGTGCACTTTAAAATCTGGTATCTATATTCAGGGCACCTGGCTGGTTTAGCCAAGGGAGCATGGGACTTTTGATCTCAGGGTTGTACTTTTGAGCCCCGTGTGGGGTGTAGAGATAACTTAAAAATAAAATCTTTTAAAATTTTAAAAATAAAATGAAGTCTGGTATCTATTTTCAATTCATGTCTTCACATTTGGCCCACACACATTTCTCTTCTATAGTATTTTCATTCCCATTAAATCCATTATCAATATTTAAAGTACAGTAAATAAAAAAATACCCTGATTATCTTGGCTGAGAATTTTCATCTCAGTAAATTAAATTAAGCAACTTAATTGTTTGTGAATAAATACAGTTAAGAAGGTAAGTCATTTTGAATGACTACATGTACTATATCCCTAACACCCAGCAGAGTTATGCTGGATATAACAAAAAATGAGTAATTCCAAATAATATAAAATCAATATGCAAGGGGAGTGAAAAACAACTGAGCACTTTAAAGAATGGATTACTCAGCAACTTCTTCATGTACTGATTCTCCAAGAATCTCATATTGACACTGCCTGTTTATCACAGTCTTGAGGAAATAAAGTGATACACTATAGCTGCCATTTCAATTTAAAATATCATCATGTATAGTGTTTATAACTCTTTTTTATTTTATTTCATTTTATTATTTTTTTTAATTTAAATTCAAGTTAGCCACTGTATTTAAATACAGTGTAGTCTTGGCCTCAGGACTAGAAACCAGTGATTCATCTCTTACAAATGACATCCAGTGCTCATGCTTAAAAATGCCCTCCTCAATGCCCTCAAATTTTGCCCACAGAACCTATATGGATGGATTCTTCTCTTCTTGAAATTCCCAAATATGCTGAGGTTCATGAACCTATCAAGAAGTTATCTTTCTTTGTGCCTTTTTTAAAAGTTTATTTATTTTTAAAGAGACAGAAACAACATGAGTGTAGGAAAGGCTGAGAGAGAGGGAGAGAGAGATCTCAAGCAGGCTCTGTGCTGCCAGCACAGAGCCCAATGCAGGGTTCAAACCCACGAAGCCACGAGATCATGATCTGAGCCAAAATGAAGAGTTGGATGTTTGACTGAGCCACCCAACTGCCCCTTTCTTTGTGCCTTTTATGTCAGGGTACACTATATGAATGTTATAGGATGCATTTTTCTAAGAGTGGTCTAATGAACATTAGCTTCTTAAAGTCAACCTTAGTTTTTAAAAACTTGTCATAAATATAAGAACATTCACTAAGAGTTTTCAAATTCTGGAGGATTCAGGTAAGGGAAAAATAAACTTTAATCTTAGGTCACAAAAGCATAATTTACAAACATTGTAACCTACATGTATATTAAGAGAAAAAAAAATTATTTTATTCCAGGAAAAACAGAGAAAAAAAAGAAAACATCATAAGGCAGACATTTTGAAGATGGTGGAGTCGGAGGATCCTGAGGTGCCCTTACTCTATGGACCTACCGAGGCAACAGCTATGTCTATGCAACTAATTCAGAAAATGACCTGAAGACTGGTAGATCACCATAGCTAATTATAGAGAAAAGACCACATCAAAAGAATAGGTGGAGTAGAAACACATTTGGGAACCAAACCCAACATGACTAATCACAAATGGGAACAATATCACATTCACAAAGAAGCAAGGGGATAAGACCCCACATAGGGCATCCCCATCACTGGGGGCCTGCATTGGGAAAATCAGTTCCTATAACATTTGGCTTTGAATGGAAAATTCAATTGGCTAGTCTGAATGTCAATCCTGCCCACCAAACAGCCCATGGCAGCAGTAGCCATGTCTCTCAACAGTGCTAGGAGCCCTCTCTGATAGCACACAAATGTCATTCATTGCAGTCAGCTAATCTTAAGTCAATAGTGGCTCAGGTACAACAGAAAGACATACACAGCCCACACAGGGACACCCCTAGAGCAACTGGTTCTAATATTCATGGGGTATTGTACTATATAGGGAACCACAGAACCTTTTCTATACAATGTCATTACATTCAAGACCAGGAAATATAGGGGTGCCTCAGTAGCTCGGTTGGCTAAGCATCTGACTCTTGATTTAAGCTCAGGTAATGATCTTGCAGTTCATGAGTTCAGGACCCATGTCTGGCCCCACACTAACTGTGTGGAGCCTGCCTGGGATTCTCTCTCTTGAGAGAGAGAGCCCTCTCTCTGCTCCTCACCCATGCATGTGGTCTCCCTCTTGCTCTAAAAAATAAATAAACTTTTGGGGCACCTGGTAAGCTCAGTGAGTTAAGCATCTGACTTTGGCTCAGGTCATGATCTTGCAGTTCATGTTGAGCCCCACATCAGGCCTTATGCTGATAGCTCAGAGCCTGGGGCCTGCTTCAGATTCTGCGTCTCCCTCTCTCTCTTTGTCTCTCCCCAGCTCAGCTCTGTTTCTCCCTCTATCAAAAATAAGTAAACATTTAAAAAATTAAATAAATAAATAAACTTATTTTTTGATGTTTATTTATTTTTTAGAGAGAGAGACAGAGACAGAGACAGAGACAGAGACAGTGTATGAGTCAGGGAAGGGAAGAGAGAGAGAGGGAGACACAGAATCTGAAGCAATCTCCAGGTTCCAAGCTGTCAACACAAAGTCCAATATGGGCTAAAACCCATGAAACACGAGATCATGACCTGAGCTAAAGATGGATGCTTAACAAACTGAGCCACCCAGATAACCCCAAAATAAATAAACATCAAAACAAAGCAGAACAAAAAAAACAACAACCAGGAGATATAAGTAATATACCTAATATATAGAAACATACACACAGAATTAGACAAAACAAGGAGACAGAGGAATATGTCCTAAATGACAGAAAAAAAAAATCACAGGAAAAGAGCCAAATGAAAGAGATAAGCAACATGCTTGATAAAAAATTGAAGGTCATGGTTATAAAGACACTCATTTGACTTGAGGAAAGAGTGGATAAATTCAGTGAGAACTTCAACAAAGAGATAAAATAAATTAAAAAATAGCTAGGCAGAGATGAAGAATTCAATAACTGAAAGGAAAAATACACTGGGGGGTATCAACAGCAGATTAGAGAATGCAGAAGAATGGATCAGCAATCTGGAAGACAGTGTAAATAAAAGCAAGCAACCACCAGAATATCAAATGATGATGATGATGATGATGATGATGGTGATGATGATATTAATAAATGAGAATAGGTTAAGGTACCTCTGTGATATTATCAAGCATAAAATTGCATTGTAAGGAGCCAAGAGGACAAGGGGGGGGGGATAAAATTTATTTGAAGAAATAATAACAAAACTTCCCAGATCTGAGGAAGAAAACAGACATCCAGGTACAGGAAGAACAGGGAGCTCTTAACAAGATAAACCCAAGGAAGTTTACACCAAGACAAGTAATATTTAAAGTGGAAACAAGTGATGATAGTGAATTTTAAAAGCATCAAGAGAAAAGAAAATAGTTACATACAAAGGAAACCCCATAAGGTGTCAGCTGATTTTTTTAGCAGAAAGGTTTCAGACCAGAAGGGAGTGGCATGATATATTCAAAACATTAAAAGGAAACAGAATGTCCACTCTCAATACTTTTATTGAACATAGTACTGGAAGTGCTAGCTACAGCAATCATACAAGAAAAATAAATAAAGGGCATTCAAATTGGTAAGAAGGAAGTAAATCCACTATTTGCAAATGACATGATAATATGTATAGAAACCTCAGAAGACTACCCACGAACTATTAGAACTAACAAATGAATTCAGTAAATTGTAGTATACAAAATCAATGCAAAGAAATGTTGCATTTATATACACTAATAATAAAGTAGCATGAAGGCAAATAAAGAAAAATAATCCCATTTACAAGTGAATCTAAAATAATAAAATAATTAGGCATAAATTTCACCAAGGAGGTGAAAAACCTTACTCTGAAAAAATTAGGCATAAATTTCACCAAGGAGGTGAAAAACACTATAAAATATTGATGAAAAAATTGAAAACAATACAAATAGAAACATGTACATGCTCTTGAATTGTAATAAATAATATTATTAAAATATCTATAGTACCAAAAGCAATTAACAATTAAATGAAATTTTATTTTTTAGTTTCTTTGTTTTTGGTTGCTTGTTTTTCAGGTATTTATTTAAATTCTAGTTAGGTAACATATATGGTAAAATTGTTTTCAGGTGCAGAAAGCAGGTGATTCATCATTAACATATAGCACCCAGTGCTCATCATAACAAGTGTTCTCCTTAATACCCATCACCCATTTAGCCCATCTGCTACCCAACTCCCTCCAAAAACCCTGTTTGTTGTACATAGTTAAGAGTTACTTATAGTTTCTTTATCTCTTACTTTTTTTCCCTCATTCCCATATGTTAACCTGTTTTGTTTTGTAAATTTCACATATGAGTGAAATCATATGCTATTTGCCTTTCTCTGACTTGTTTTGCTTAGCATAATACACTATAGCTCCATTCACATTATTACAAATGGCAAGATTTCATTCTTTTTGTTTGCTGAGTAATATTCCCATACACACACGCATATGTAACAAATAATAATAATAATAATGTAAACAAAAGCAAGTGAGATACACATACACATCTTTTTCTACTCACAAGTCAATGACCATTTGGGCCATTTCCATAATTTGGCTATTGTTGATAATGCTGCTATAAACATTGGGGTGCATGTGCCCCTTTGAATCAGTATTTTTGTAACCTTTGGGTAAATCCCTAGTAGTGCAATTGCTGAGTCATAGGGAAGTTTTATTTTTAACTTTTTGAGGAGCCTCCATACTGTTTTCCAGAATGGTTGCACCAGTTTGTATTCCCACCAACAGTGCAAGAGTGTTCCCCTTTCTCCCTATTCTTGCCAACATCTATTGTTTCCTGAGTTGTTACTTTTAGCCATTCTGTCTCGTGTGTAGTGTTATCTCATAGTGCTATTTATTTGTATTTCCCTGATGATGAGTTACCTAAAGCATCTTTTCATATATTTGTTTGTTAGCCATCTGTATGTCTTCTTTGGAAAAATGTTTATTCACTTCTTCTGCCCATTTTAAACTATTTATTTTTGAGGTGTTGAGTTTCATAAGTTTATAGATTTTGGATATTAAGCTTTTATAAGATGTGTAATTTGCAAATATCTTCTTCTATTTTGTAGGCTGACTTTTAATTTTCCTGATTGTATCCTTCAATGGGCAGAAGCTTTATATCTTCATAAAGTCTCAATAGTTCATTTTTACTTTTGTTTTCCTTGCCTCCGTAGATGTGTCTAGCAAGAAGGTGCTGCAGCCAAGGTCAAAAAGGGTGCTGTGTTGCTCACTGAAGTCTGTGAATGATGATTGGCAGGTTGGTAAAATGGCATCCCTTGCTCTCTCATCCATGGTGAGGTGATTTCACACCTGCTGCCATTCAGGAAACCCTCACAATAGAGCATAACAATGTCTCCTCTTGTGTCCAAAGCTTCTGTCAGAACCCTGCTTTCACTCTGTCTGTGTCTGAGCCATCTGTCTCCCTGGCGGTACAGTACTCCTGTGTTTTATCTCAGAAACATGGCTGGGTTTCAAAAATTCCAAATTTTAGGGACCTGGCAGGGTGTGGACCCAGGCTAATCCTCTGAGGATGGGTATTACTGGGCTGTGGCTGGTGCCGGGTTGTCCCAGGAAAGTAGTCTTAAAACTGTGCAGATGCATGGGTTTATGGTTAAGTGCAGCCAAAATCTGGCTTCAAGGTTAGCTGCCTTCAACACTGGCCTCTGCTGCTATGCTAATTAATGAGGCTGCTCAACGGTGTCTGCCATCTCTTTTGTCCTGTCAGATGTGCTACCTCTCCCAAATGCCATCCAAGAAGAATGGTTTCTCCTTGTGCAACCCAGGAGATCTTCAGACCATACTGTCCACTCCAGAGCCTCTGCCCTCCTTCCCCACAGCCCACAGGAACACCATCAAGACCATTGGGTACAACCTTGGCAATGCATGGAGTTCTAAAATTTCAGACTTTGAGGTCTGCTTCTTGTAAAAAGTTGTGAAAAGCAATCCTCTATTTTTCCCGGTCAATAGTTTTGGGGGAGAGTTTATCCTCTACAATCCCCTGCATGATGCTTTTCTCTCTCTCTCTCTCTCTCTCTCTCTCTCTCTCTCTCTCTCTCTCTTCATAAGGGCTAGTATCATTGACACATCTTTTTTTTTTTTCCCAAATCAAAACTCTGCAGCTCCTATCTTCCATGATATGGCCATTTTTCTACCTCTAGATGTGAAAATTTTCTCAGTCCTCAGATGGATTTCTTGGGTGTTCAGAATTATTTGATATTTATCTAGCTGTGATTCAAGGATGAGGCAAGTATAAGGTCTCCCAACTACACTGCCATCTTAACTACTCCTGATAAGTTCTTTACAGATTTTGGATACTAACCCTTTGTCATAAATGTCATTTGCCAGTATCTTCTTCCATTCAATAGGTTGTTTTCCACTTTTGTTGGTTATTTCCTTTGCTGTGTGGAAGCCTTTTATATTGATGAAGTCCCAATAGTTTATTTTTGGTTTTGTTTCCCTTACTTAAGGAGATATATGTAGTAAAAGGTTGCTATGGCACATGTCAAAGATGTCACTGAGTGTGTTCTCCTCTAGGATTTCATTGTTTCATGTCTCACATTTAGGTCTTTAATCCATTTTGAATTTATCGTTGTGTGTGGGGTAAGACAGTGGTCCAGTTTCATATTTTGCATTTTGCTGTCCAGTTTACCCAACATAATTTGTGTAAAAGACTGTTTTTTTCCCAATGGATATTCTTTCCTACTTTGTCAAAGATTAATTGATCATATAGTTGTGGGTCAAATCTAAGTTCTGTATTCTGTTCTATTGATATATGTGTCTACTTTTGTGCAAGAAGCATACAATTTTGTTCACTAAAGCTTTGTAATATAACTTGAAGTCCAGAATTGTGATGCCTCCAGCTTTACTTATCATTTTCAATATTCCTTTGGCTATTTGGGGTCTAATGTGGTTCCACAGAAATTTTAGGATTGTTTGTTCTAGCTCTTAAAAATGCTATTGGTATTTTGAGGGGGATTGCATTGAATGTGTAGGTTGCTTTGGGTAATATAGATTATTTTTTTGTTTTTATTTTATTTTTTTAAATTTACATCCAAGTTAGTTAGCATACAGTGTAATAATGATTTCGGGAGTAGATTCCTTAATTGCCCTTACTCATTTAACCCATCCCCCATCCCACAACCCCTCCTGTAACCCTCTCTTTGTTCTCCATATTTAAGAGTCTCTTATGTTTTCTCCCCCTCCGTGTTTTTATATTATTTTTGCTCCCTTCCCCTTATGCACCTCTGTTCTGTGTCTCAAAGTCCTCATATGAGTGAAGTCCTTGATATTTCTCTTTCTCTGTCTAATTTCGCTTAGCATAATATCCTCTAGTTCCATCCATGTAGTTGCAAATGGCAACCTTTCATCCTTTTTGATTGCCAAGTAATACCCCATTGTGTGTGTGTGTGTTATATATATATATATATATATATATATATATATATATACCACATTTTCTTTATCCATTCATCCATCAATTGACATTTGCGCTCTTTCCATATTTTGGCTATTGTTAATAGTGCTGCTATAAACATTGGGGTGGATGTGTCCCTTCAAAACAGCCACCTGTATACCTTGGGTAAATACCTGGTAGTGCAATTGCTGGGTCGTAGAGTAGTTCTATTTTTAATTTTTTGAGGAACCTCCATATTGTTTTCCAGAGTGGCTGCACCAGTTTGCATTCACACCAGCAGTGCAAAAGAGATCCTCTTTCTCTGCATCCTCACCAACATCTCTTGTTGCCTCACTTCTTAATGATAATCATTCTGACAGGTGTGAGGTGGTATCTCACTGTGGTGTTGATTTGTATTTCCCTGATGATGAGCGATGTTGAGCATTTTTTCATGTGTCGGTTGGCCGTCTGAATATCTTCCTTGGAGAAGTGTCTACTCATGTCCTTCGCCCATTTCTTCAATGGATTATTTGGGGGGTTTTTTGGGGGGAGGGGGTTTGAGTTTGATAAGTTCTTTATAGATTTTGGGTACTAACCCTTTATCTGATATGTCATTTGCAAATATCTTCTCCCATTCTGTTGGTTGTGTTTTAGTTTTGCTGATTGTTTTCTTTGCTGTGCAGAAGATTTTTATTTTGATGAGATCCCAATAGTTCATTTTTGCTTTTGTTTCCCTTGCCTCTGGAGATGTGTTGAGGAAGAAGTTGCTGCGGCCAAGACAAAAGAAGTTTTTGCCTGCTTTCTCCTCGAGGATTTTGATGGCTTCCTGTCTTACATTTAGGTCTTTCATCCATTTTGAGTTTACTTTTGTGTATGGTGTAAGAAAGTCATCTAGGTTAATTTGTCTGGATGTCACTGACCAGTTTTCTCAGGACCATTTGCTGAAGAGACTGTATTCGACTGAATATTCTTTCCTGCTTTGTCAAAGATTAGTTGGCCATATGTTTGTGGGTCCATTTCGGGGTTCTCTAATCTGTTCCATTTATCCGAGTGTCTGTTTTTGTGCCAGTACCATACTGTCTTGATTAGAGCTTTGTAATACAGCTTTAAGTCTAGGGTTGTGATGTCTCCTGCTTTGGTTTTATTTTTCAGGATTGCTTTGGCTATTTGGGGTCTTTTCTTGTTCAATAAAAATTTTAAGATTGTTTGTTCTAGTTCTGTGAAGAAAGCAGGTATTATTTTGATAGGCATTGCATTGAATATGTAGATTGCTTTGGATAATATTGACATTTTAACAATGGAGTATTTTTCCATTTTTTGGTGTCTTCTTCAATTTCTTTCATAAGCTTTCTATAGTTTTCCGTGTATAGATGTTTCACCTCTTTGGTTAGATTTATTCTTAGGTATTTTATCGTTTTTGGTGCAATTGTAAATGGGATCGATTCCTGGATTTCTGATTCAGTTGCTTCATTTATAGGAATTCAAAAAAATTCTGTGCATTGATTTTATATCCTGCAACTTTGTTGAATTTCTGAATCAGTTTTAGAAGTTTTTTTGATAGAATCTTTTGGGTTTTCCATTTAGAGTATCATGTCATCTGTGAAAAGTGAAAGTTATACTTCCTCCTGGCCGATTTGATTACCTTTTATTCTTTTGTGTTGTCTGATTGCTGAGGCTAAGACTTCCAATACTATGTTGAATAGCAGTGGTGAGAGGGGACATCCCTGTCTTGTTCCTGACCTAAGGGGGAAAGCTCTCAGTTCTTCCCCAATGAGGATGATATTAGTGTTAGGTCATTCATGTATGGCTTTTATGATCTTGAAGTATGCTCCTTCTATCTCTACTTTCTTGAGGGTTTTTATCAAGCAAGGATTCTGTATTTTGTCAAATGCTTTCTCTGCATCTACTGCGAGAATAATATGGTTCTTGCCCTTTCTTTTATTGATGTGATGAATCACATTGATTGTTCGGTGGATATTGAACCAGCCCTGCATCCCAGGTATAAGTCCCACTTGGTCATGGTGAATTATTTTTTAATGTATTGTTGGAACCGGTTGGCTAATATCTTGAGGATTTTTGCATCCAGGCTCAACAAGGAAATTGGTCTACAGTTCTTTTTAGGGGGGTCTCTGTCTGGTTTCGGAATCAAGGTAATGCTGTCTTCGTAGAAAGAGTTTGGAAGTTTTCCATCCATTTCTATTTTTTGGAACAGCTCCGAGATAATAGGCGTTATCTTTTCCTTAAGTGTTTGGTAGAATTCCCCTGGATAGCCATCTAGCACTGGACTCTTGCTTTTTGGGAGATTTTGATTACTAATTCAATTTCTTTACTGGTTATGGGTCTGTTCAAATTTTCTATATCTTCCTGTTTAAGTTTTGGTAATGTATATGTTTCGAGGAATTTGTCCATTTCTTCCAGATTGCCCATTTTGTTGGTGTAAAAATGCTCATAATATTCTCTTATTATTGTTTTTATTTCTGTTGTGTTGGTTGTGATCTCTCCTTTTTCAATCTTGATTTTATTTATTTGGGTCTTTTCCTTTTTCTTTTTGATCAAAATGGCTAGTGGTTTATCAATTTAGTTAATTCTTTCAAAGAACCAGTTACTGGTTTCATTGATCTCTTCTACTGTTTTGTTTTGGTTTGGTTTGGTTTGGTTTTGATAGCATTAGTTTCTGCTCTAATCTTTATTTCAAGTCTTCTGCTGGTTTGGGTTTTACTTACTGTTATTTTTCCAGCTCTTGGAGGTGTAAGGTTAGGTTGTGTATCTGAGATCTTTCTTCCTTCTTTAGGAAGGCCTGAATTGCTATGTACTTTCCTTTCTTATTGACTTTTTTTTTGTGTCCCAGAGGTTTGGGGTTGTTGTGTTATCATTTTAATTGACTTTCATGTACTTTTTGATTTACTCTTTAACTTCTTGGTTAGCCTATTCATTCTTTAGTTGGATGTTCTTTAGTCTCCAAGTATTTGTTACCTCTCCAAATTTTTTCTTGTGATTGATTTAGAGTTTCATAACGTTGTGGTCTGAAAATTTGCATGGTATGATCTCAGTCTTTTTGTACTTGCTGAGGGCGGATTTGTGTCCCAGTATGTTGTCTATTCTGGAGAACGTTCCATGTGCACTGGAGAAGAATATATATTCTGCTGCTTTAGGATGAAATGCTCTGAATATATCTGCTAAGTCCATTTGGTCCAGTGTGCCATTCAAAGCCATTGTTTCCTTGTTGATTTTTTGATTAGATGATCTTTCCATTGCTGTAGGTGCGGTGATGAAGTCCCCTACTATTATGGCATTATTATCAATGAGTTTCTTTATGTTTGTCATTAGTTATTATGTTATTAATTTGTTTTTATGTTTTATTTGTTTAATAATTTGTTATTATGTTATTAATTGATGTATATATTTGGGCATTATCACAATTTGGCACATAAATGTTTACAACTTTTTTATGTTTTATTTGTTAATTTGTTATTATGTTATTAATTGATTTATATATTTGGGCGTTTCCATATTTGGCACATAAATGTTTACAATTTTTAGGTCTTCTTGGTGGATAAATCCCTTAATTATAATATAATGCCCTTCTTCCTCATGATATAGTCTTAATTTTATTTTATTTATTTTTTTAAATATAAAATTTATTGTCAAATTGGTTTCCATACAACACCCAGTGATCATCCCAAAAGGTGCCCTCCTCAATACTTATCACCCACCCTCCGCTCCCTCTCACCCCCATCAACCCTCAGTTTGTTCTCAGTTTTTAACAGTCTCTTATGCTTTGGCTCTCTCCCACTCTAACCTCTTTTTTTGTTTGTTTTTCTTCCCCTTCCCCATGGTCTTCTGTTAAGTTTCTCAGGATCCACATAAGCGTGAACACATATGGTATCTTTCTCTGTATGACTTATTTCACTTAGCATAACACTCTCCAGTTCCATCCACATTGCTACAAAGGCCATATTTCATTCTTTCTCATTGCCATGTAGTATTCCATTGTGTATATAAACCACAATTTCTGTATCCATTCATCAGTTGATGGACATTTAGGCTCTTTCCATAATTTGGCTATTGTTGAAAGTGCTGTTATAAACATTGGAGTACAATTGCCCCTATGCCTCTGCACTCCTGTATCCCTTGGATAAATTCCTAGCAGTGATATTGCCGGATCATAGGGTAGATATATTTTTAAATTTTTGAGGAACCTCCACACTGTTTTCCAGAGCGGCTGCACCAGTTTGCATTCCCACCAACAGTGCAAGAGGGTTCCCGTTTCTCCACATCCTCTCCAGCATCTATAGTCTCCTGATTTGTTCATTTTAGCCATTCTGGCCGGTGTGAGGTGGTATCTGAGTGTGGTTTTGATTTGTATTTTCCTGATGAGGAGTGACGTTGAGCATCTTTTCATGTGCCTGTTGGCCATCCGGATGTCTTCTTTAGAGAAGTGTCTATTCATGTTTTCTGCCCATTTCTTCACGGGATTATTTGTTTTTCAGGCGTGCAGTTTGGTGAGCTCTTTATAGGTTTTGGATACTAGCCCTTTGTCCGATATGTCATTTGCATATATCTTTTCCCATTCTGTTGGTTGCCTTTTAGTTTTGTTGATGGTTTGCTTTGCAGTGGAGAAACTTTTTATCTTCATGAGGTCCCAATATTTCATTTTTGTTTTTATTTCCCTTGCCTTTGTGGATGTGTCAAGTAAGAAATTGTTGAGGCTGAGGTCAGAGAGGTTTTTTCCTGCTTTCTCCTCTAAGGTTTTGATGGTTTCCTCTCTCACATTCAGGTCCTTTATCCATTTTGAGTTTGTTTTTGTGAATGTTGTAAGAAAATGGTCTAGTTTCATCCTTCTGCATGCTGCTGTCCAGTTCTTCCAGCACCATTTGTTAAAGTGACTGTCTATTTTCCATTGGATATTCTTTCCTGCTTTGTCAAAGATTAGTTGGCCATACTTTCGTGGGTCTAGTTCTGGGGTTTCTATTCTATTCCAATGGTCTATGTGTCTGTTTTTGTGCCACTACCATGCTGTCTTGATGATGACAGCTTTGTAGTAGAGGCTAAAGTCTGGGATTGTGATGCCTCCTGCTTTGGTCTTATTCAAAATTACTTTGGCTATTCGGGGTCATTTGTGGTTCCATACAAAAATTGGATTGCTTGTTCTAGCTTCAAGAAGAATGCTGGTGCAATTTTGATTGGGATTGCATTGAATGTGTAGATAGTCTTGGGTAGTATTGACATTTTGACAATATTTATTCTTCCAATCCATGAGCACGGTTTGTTTTTTCCATTTCTTTATATCTTCTTCAATTTCCTTTATAAGCTTTCTATAATTTTCAGCATACACATCTTTTACATCTTTGTAAATTAGGTTTATTCCTAGGTATTTTATGCTTCTTGGTGCAATTGTGAATGGGATCAGTTTCTTTATTTGTCTTTCTGTTGCTTCATTATTAGTGTATAAGAATGCAACTGATTTCTGTACATTGATTTTGTATCCTGTGACTTTGCTGAATTCATGTATCAGTTCTCGCAGACTTTTGGTAGATTCTCTCAGAATTTCCATGTATAATATCATGTCATCTGCAAAAAGTAAAAGCTTAACTTCATCTTTGCCAATTTTGATGCCTTTCATTTCCTTATATTGTCTGATTGCTGATGCTAGCACTTCCAACACTATGTTAAACAACAGCACTAAGAGGGGACGTCCCTGTCATGTTCTTGATATCAGGGAGAAAGCTCTTAGTTTTTCCCCATTGAGGATGATATTCACTGTGGGCTTTTCATAAATGGCTTTTATGATGTGTAAATATGTTTCTTCTATCTCAGCTTTCTCGACTTTTACTTTTTTATTAAGAAAGGATGCTGAATTTTGACAAATGCTTTTTCTGCATCGATTGACAGGATCATATGGTTTTTATCTTTTCATTTATTAATGTGGTGTATCACATTGATTGATTTGCGAATGTTGAACCAGGCCTGCAGCCCAGGAATGAATCCCACGTGATCATGGTGTATAATTCTTTTTTTTTTTTTTTTTTTTTTTTATAATATATGAAATTTATTGTCAAATTGGTTTCTATAAAACACCCAGTGCTCATCCCAAAAGGTGCCCTCCTCAATACCCATCACCCACCCTCTCCTCCCTCCCACCCCCCATCAACCCTCAGTTTGTTCTCAGTTTTTAACAGTCTCTTATGCTTTGGCTCTCTCCCACTCTAACCTCTTTTTTTTTTTTTTTTTTCTTTTTTCCTCCCTCTCCCCCATGGGTTCCTGTTACGTTTCTCGGGATCCACATAAGAGTGAAACCATATGGTATCTGTCTTTCTCTGTATGGCTTATTTCACTTAGCATCACACTCTCCAGTTCCATCCACGTTGCTACAAAAGGCCATATTTCATTTTTTCTCATTGCCACGTAGTATTCCATTGTGTATATAAACCACAATTTCTTTATCCATTCATCAGTTGATGGACATTTAGGCTCTTCCATAATTTGGCTATTGTTGAGAGTGCTGCTATGAACATTGGGGTACAAGTGCCCCTATGCATCAGTACTCCTGTATCCCTTGGGTAAATTCCTAGCAGTGCTATTGCTGGGTCATAGGGTAGGTCTATTTTTAATTTTCTGAGGAACCTCCACACTGCTTTCCAGAGTGGCTGCACCAATTTGCATTCCCACCAACAGTGCAAGAGGGTTCCCGTTTCTCCACATCCTCGCCAGCATCTATAGTCCCCTGATTTGTTCATTTTGGCCACTCTGACTGGTGTGAGGTGATACCTGAGTGAGGTTATGATTTGTATTTCCCTGATAAGAGCGACATTGAGCATCTTTTCATGTGCCTGTTGGCCATCCGGATGTCTTCTTTAGAGAAGTGTCTATTCATGTTTTCTGCCCATTTCTTCACTGGGTTATTTGTTTTTCGGGTGTGGAGTTTGGTGAGCTTTTTATAGATTCTGGATACTAGCCCTTTGTCCGATATGTCATTTGCATATATCTTTTCCCATTCCGTTGGTTGCCTTTTAGTTTTGTTGGTTGTTTCCTTTGCTGTGCAGAAGCTTTTTATCTTCATAAGGTCCCAGTAATTCACTTTTGCTTTTAATTCCCTTGCCTTTGGGGATGTGTCGAGTAAGAGATTGCTACGGCTGAGGTCAGAGAGGTCTTTTCCTGCTTTCTCCTCTAAGGTTTTGATGGTTTCCTCTCTCACATTCAGGTCCTTTATCCATTTTGAGTTTATTTTTGTGAATGGTGTGAGAAAGTGGTCTAGTTTCAACCTTCTGCATGGTGCTGTCCAGTTCTCCCAGCACCATTTGTTAAAGAGGCTGTCTTTTTTCCATTGGATGTTCTTTCCTGCTTTGTCAAAGATGAGTTGGCCATACGTTTGTGGGTCTAGTTCTGGGGTTTCTATTCTATTCCATTGGTCTATGTGTCTGTTTTTGTGCCAATACCATGCTGTCTTGATGATGACAGCTTTGTAGTAGAGGCTAAAGTCTGGGATTGTGATGCCTCCTGCTTTGGTCTTCTTCTTCAAAATTCCTTTGGCTATTTGGGGCCTTTTGTGGTTCCATATGAATTTTAGGATTGCTTGTTCTAGCTTCGAGAAGAATGCTGGTGCAATTTTGATTGGGATTGCATTGAATGTGTAGATAGCTTTGGGTAGTATTGACATTGTGACAATATTTATTTTTCCAATCCATGAGCAGGGAATGTCTTTCCATTTCTTTAAATCTTCTTCAATTTCCTTCGTAAGCTTTCTATAGTTTTCAGCATACAGATCCTTTACATCTTTGGTTAGATTTATTCCTAGGTATTTTATGCTTCTTGGTGCAATTGTGAATGGGATCAGTTTCTTTATTTGTCTTTCTGTTGCTTCATTGTTAGTGTATAAGAATGCAACTGATTTCTGTACAGTGATTTTGTAACCTGCAACTTTGCTGAATTCATGTATCAATTCTAGCAGACTTTTGGTGGAGTCTATCGGATTTTCCATGTATAATATCATGTCATCTGCAAAAAGCGAAAGCTTGACTTCATCTTTGCCAATTTTGATGCCTTTGATTTCCTTTTGTTGTCTGATTGCTGATGCTAGAACTTCCAGCACTATGTTAAACAACAGCGGTGAGAGTGGGCATCCCTGTCATGTTCCTGATCTCAGGGAAAAAGCTCTCAGTTTTTCCCCGTTGAGGATGATGTTAGCTGTGGGCTTTTCATAAATGGTTTTTATGATCTTTAAGTATGTTCCTTCTATCCCGTGTATAATTCTTTTTTATGTGCTGTTGAATTCGATTTGCTAGTATCTTGCTGAGAATTTTTGCATCCATATTCATCAGGGATATTGGCCTGTAGTTCTCTTTTTTTGCTGGGTCTCTGTCTGGTTTGGGAATCAAAGTAATGCTGGCTTCATAGAATGAGTCTGGAAGTTTTTCTTCCCTTTCTATTTTTTGGAACAGCTTGAGAAGGATAGGTATTAACTCTGCTTAAATGTCTCGTAGAATTCCCCTGGGAAGCCATCTGGTCATGGACTCTTATTTGTTGGGAGATTTTTGATGACTGATTCAATTTCTTCAAGTTTTTTATTTGTTCCTGTTTTAGTTTTGGAAGTTTGTGGGTGCTGATGAATTTGTCCATTTCTTCCAGGTTGTCCAGATTGTTGGCATATAATTTTTCATAGTATTCCCTGATAATTGCTTGTATTTCTCAGGGATTGGTTGTAATAATTCCATTTTTATTCATGATTTTATCTATTTTGGTCCTCTCCCTTTTCTTTTTGAGAAGCCTGGCAAGAGGTTTATCAATTTTGTTTATTTTTTCAAAAACCAACTATTGGTTTCATTGATCTGCTCTACAGCTTCTTTTTTTCTTTCTTTCTTTCTTTCTTTCTTTCTTTCTTTTTTTTTTTTTTTTACATTCTATATTGTTTATTTCTGCTCTGGTCTTTATTATTTCTCTTCTTCTGATGGGTTTGGGGTGTCTTTGCTGTTCTGCTTCTAGTTCCTTTAGGTGTGCTATTAGATTTTGTATTTGGGATTTTTCTTATTTCTTGAGATAGGCATGGATTGCAATGTATTTTCCTCTCAGGACAGCCTTTGCTGCATCCGAAAGCATTTGGATTGTTGTATTTTCATTTTCATTTGTTTCCATGTATTTTTAAAATTCTTCTCTAATTGCCTGGTCGACCCATTCATTCTTTAGTAGGGTGTTCTTTAACCTCCATACATTTGGAGGTTTTCCAGACTTTTTCCTGTGGTTGATTTCAAGATTCATGGCATTATGGTCTGAAAGTATGCATGGTATGATCTCAATTCTTGTATACTTATGACGGGCAGTTTTGTGACACAGTATGTGATCCATCTTGGAGAATATTCCATGTGCCCTCGAGAAGAAAGTATATTCTGTTGCTTTGGAATGCAGAGTTGTAAATATATCTGTCAAGTCCATCTGATCCAATGTATCATTCAAGGCCCTTGTTTCTTTATTGATCCTGTGTCTACATGATATCTCAATTGTTGTAAGTGGAGTATTAAAATCCCCTGCAATTACCACATTCTTATCAATAAGGTTGCTTATGTTTGTGAGTAATTGTTTTATATATTTGGGGACTCCTGTGTTTGGCACATACCATTTATAATGTTTAGCTCTTCCTGATGGGTAGACCCTGTAATTATTATATAATGCCCTTCTTCATCTCTTGTTACAGCCTTTAAAGTCCAGTTTGTCTGATATCAGTATCACTACTCCAGCTTTCTTTTGAGTTCCAGTAGCATGATAGATTGTTCTCCATCCCTCACTTTCAATCTGAAGGTGTCCTCAGGTCTAAAATTAGTCTTTTGTAGACAGAAAATAGATGGGTCTTGTTTTGTTTTGTTTTGTCTTTTCTCCATTCTGATACCCTATGTCTTTTGGTTGGAGCATTTAGTCCATTTACATTCAGTGTTATTATAAAAAGGTATGGAATTAGAGTCATTGTGATGTCTGTAGGTTTCATGCTTGTAGTGATTTCTCTGGTACTTTGTGGTCCTTGCAACATTTCACTCACAGAATCCCCTTTAGGATCTCTTGTAGGGCTGTTTTAGTGGTGATGAATTCCTTCAGTTTTTGTTTGTTTGGGAAGACCTTTATCTCTCCTTCTATTCTAAATGACAGACTTGCTGGATAGAGGATTCTCAGCTACATATTTTTTCTGTTCATCACATAAAGATTTCCTGCCATTCCTTTCCAGCCTGCCAAGTTTCAGTAGATAGATCTGTCGCTAGTCTTATCAGTCTCCCTTTATATGTTAGAGCCTGTTTATCCTAGGCTGCTTTCAGAATTTTCTCTTTATCCTTGTATTTTCTCAGTTTCGGTATGATATGTCATGCAGAAGATCGATTCAAGTTAAGTCTGATGGGAGGTCTCTGTGCCTGTTGGATTTCAGTGCCTTTTTCCTTCCTCAGATTAGGGAAGTTCTCACCTATGATTTGTTCAACTACACCTTCAGCCCCTTTCTCTCTCTCTTCCTCTGGAATCCCTATTATACAGATATTATTGTGTTTCATTGCATCACCTAGTTCTCTAAATCTCTCCTTATACTCCCGGATTTTTTTTATCTCTCTTTATCTCAGGTTCCTCTTTTTCCATTATTTTATCTTCTAATTCACTCCTCTGTCTCTTCAATCCGAGCTGTGGTCACCTCCATTTTATTTTGCACCTCATTTATAGCAGTTTTTAACTCCTCCTGTTTCTTAGACCCTTGATCTCTGTTTCAATAGATTCTCTGCTGTCCTCTATACTTTTTTCAAACCCAGTGATTAATTTTATGACTATTGTTTTAAATTCATGTTCAGTTATATTGCTTAAATTGTTTTTGATCAGTTCATTAGCTGTCGCTACTTCCTGGAGTTTCTTTTGAGGAGAATTTTTCCGTTTCATCATTTTGGATAGTCTCTGGAGTGGTACAGAACTGCAGAGCTCTTTCCCTGTGCCTTCTGGAGTAACTTGTGCGGTGGGCGGGGCCACAGTCAGATATGATATCTGCCTCCCAGCCCACCACTCGGGCCTCAGTTAGACTGATTTGTACCTTATCTTCCCCTCTCACAAAGGCAGTACTCACTGTGGAGTGGTGTGGCCCTGTGTGGGTTCCTTGCACACTGCCAGGCTTATGGTGCTGCTTCTGTGGGATCTGGCATATTAGCCAGGGTGGATCCACAAGGTGCACAGGGATGGGAGGGGCAGGCTCAGCTTGCTTTGCCTTTGGTGGTCCACTGCGGTAGGGGTGCTGCGGTACTGGGAGGGAGGCTGACCCGTCGGAGGGATAGATCCACAGAAGCACAGTGTTGGGTGTTTTGGTGGTGCAAGCAAGTTCTGTGATAGGAACTGGCTCCCTTTGGGATTTTGGCTGGGGGATGGGTGAGGGAGATGGTGCTGGCCAGTGCCTTGTTCCCTGCTGAGCTGAGCTCTGTCTTCTGGGGCTCAACTCTCCCTCCCTTTGTCCTCTAGCCCTTCCCACTCTCCGAGCAGAGATGTTGACTTATAACTTTCCAGATATTAAGTCCCGCTGGCTGTCAGAACTCACTCCGTCCAGCCCCTCTGCTTTTGCAAGTCAGACTTTGGGGGCTCTGCCTTGCTTGGTGGGCTGCCCCTCCATTGCCCCAGGTCCCTCACACCAGTCCGTGTAACGTGCACTGCCTCTCTGCCCTTCCTACCCTCTTCTGTGGGCCTCTTGTCTACCCTTGGCTCTGGAGAGTCCATTCTGCTATTTTTCTGGTGGTTTTCTGGGTTATTTAGGCAGGTGTGGGTGGAATCTATGTGGTCAGCAGGAGCAGTGAGATCAGCATCCTCCTCCGCCCCCCATCTTCCGATCCTAAGTCCAGTCTTTATTTTAAAGTCTAGATTGTCTGATATATAAGTATGGTTACTCTGGCTTCCTTTTGTTGACCATAAGCAAGGCAGATGATTTTCCATTCCCTTACTTTCAATATGAAGGTGTCTTTAGGTCTAAAGTGGGTCTCTTGTAAACAGCATATAGATGGTCTTGTTTTCTTATCCATTCTGTTACCCTGTATCTTTTGATTGGAGCATTTAGTCCACTGACGTTTAGAGTGAGTACTGAAAAAAGTGAATTTATTGCCCTTATGTTGCTTGTAGAGTTGGAGTTTCTGGTAGTGTTCTCTGGTCCTTTCTAGTCTTTGTTGCTTTCGGTCTTTATTTGTTTTTTTTTTCATCTTTTCTCCCCTCAGAAAGTCCCCCTTAAGATTTCTTGCAGGGCTGCTTTAGTGGTCACAAACTCCTTTAATTTTTCTTTCTCTAGGAAACTTTTAATTTCTCTTTCTATTTTGAATGACAGCTTTGCTGGTGAAGAATTCTTGGCTGCATATTTTTCTGATTGAACACATTGAATATATCCTGCCACTCCTTCTGGCCTGCCAGGTTTCTGTGAATAGATCTGCTGTAAACCTGATGTATCTTCCCTTGTAGGTTAAGGACTTTTTTCCCTTGCTGCTTTCATGATTCTTTCCTTGCCTGAATCACTTGTGAATTTGACTATATGTCTTGTTGATGGTCAGTTTTTGTTGAATCTAGTGGGAGTCATCTGTGCTTCCTGGATTTTGACGTTTGTGTCTTTCCCCAGGTTAGGAAAGTTTTCTGCTATGATTTGCTCACATAACCCTTCTATCCCTATTTCTCTCCCTTCCTCTTCTGGAACCCCTATAATTCCAATGTTGTTCATTTTTAATGAGTCACATGATTTCTCTAATTCTTAAATAGTGCTTTTTAAAGAATTTTGCCTTAGTCTGCCTCTTTTTTTCTGCTTTATTATTCTCCAGAAGTTTGTCCTGTATATCGCTGATTCTCTGCTCTGCCTCATCCATCCTTGCCACCATGGCATACGTTCAAGATTCCAGTTCAGTTATAGCATTTCTTTTATTTCATCCTGACTAGCTTTTACTTCTTTTATCTCTGCAGAAAAGGATTCCAATCTGTTTTGACTCCAGCTAGTATTCTTATTATCATGCTTCTAAATTCTGATTCAGATTTCTTGCTTGTATCTGTGTTCATTAAGTCCTGGCTGTCATTTCTTCCTGTTCTTTCTTTTGAGGTGAATTCCTTTGTTTCATCATTTTGAAGGGAGAAAAGGAATTAATGAGGTAAAAAAAGAATTAAAATTTAAAAAGTTAAAAAACATATATTAAAATTAAAAATTAAACACGCACACACATATCACATAAATGATCTATATCCTAGATGTGTTTTGGTCTGGGTGTTGAAATGGGCTTGATATATTAGAGAAAAAAGGGGAAAGAAAAAAAAAAGAAAATCGTTTGAAAATTTGAAAAAATGAATACACTGAAGTAAAATAAAATTAAATGATGGAAGTAAAATAGAATTTGAAAAAAATACACAAAAGTAAAAAAATACTAGAAAAAAATAAGGAAAATATTTGTAATAAAAATTGAAAATAAAAATATTTTTTTTCTCTTTCTGTATTCAAGAAGAAGAAAGGAAACGAAAAAGAGAAAAAAGAAAAAAAAAGAAAATTGAATAGATGGACCACCAAACAGACCGAAATTGACTCAAATTACTTCGTTTTCGCCTAGAAGTCAAACTATGAGGCACTTTTATTTTTAAATTTTTAACGTTTATTTATTTTTGAGACAGAGAGAGACAGAGCATGAATGGGGGAGGGGCAGAAAGAGGGAGACTCAGAATGAAACAGGCTCCAGGCTCTGAGCTGTCAACACAGAGCCCAACGCGGGGCTCGAACTCACGGACCGTGAGATCATGAGCCAAAGTCGGCCGCTTAACTGACTGAGCCACCCAGGAGCCCCCCCCCCTTTTTTTTATGAGGCACTTTATAGTCCATAAACTAAGCAAGCAGAGAGGAGAGATTTGTGTGGCCCATTGGGCGGGGTTTAGTGTAACGGCTCCATTCTCCACTAGATGGTACTCCTTAGTTTACTGGAGTGGATTGTTGTGGCGCTTGTAGGTGTGTATGCTCATGCACAGGAGTGGTGAAAATTGCACCACCCAGCTACCCAATGTCTAGTATTGGAACTCGGTTCTCCCCAATCAACAATCGGGCACCTGTCTTTTGTCTTTGGTTTCCATGCACTTCCTGCTTTTACACTGTCTCTGACCAGGCCCCAAGCAGATTCTCCTGCTTGAGTTTTATCTCAGATGTGATTGTTTTTCTTGACACCTTGTTTCTGAGGGACTGTGGCTTTGACCAGTTCTGCCTCTCTGTGGGAGAGTCTTACCAAGCAACAGCCAGGTGCTGGCTGCATCCAGGAACATTCTGCTGCTGATGCTCAGATACTGCGGCTGGGTGCCAGCCCACCTGTAAAAGTTCATGTGATTGTGTAGCAGCAGCGTGTCATGGATTATGACAAATTACAACATGCATCTGGCACCAGGTTTCACCCCCAGTGACCTTGTTCCAGCACCAGTGAATGTGTTTTTTCTCCAAAGTCCACTGGGGCCTTTGCCTTTGGGGGAGACACACAGCCTCTGCTAGGTGTCCTCCCAACAGGGGAGCTGTCTCTCCCTGTGACTTCACTCTGCTTCTATGGATTCACTCTTCTCACCAGAGCACTGCCAGGTATTGAGCTGTGGAGTTTCAGACTCTGTTTTCCCCTTTTATAGAGTCTTAATGAGATTTAAACCATCTTCTTTCTCCTTTCTCCCTTTTTAGTTCAGTCCCTGTGGTTGTTTTCACTTACCACTTTCTTTCCAGATGCTTTTGGGGGATTTGCTTTTCCCATATTCTTACCCACCCCTGCCTCCATCCTCTCTCCATATGCAAAAACCACTCCCTGCCCTCCACAGCTCCTCTCTCCCCCAGTTCATCTCTCTGTACCATGTACCTGCTGAATTCTGTGGTTCAGGTTGTGCAGATTGTTGTGTTAATCCTCAAATCAGTTTTCTAGGTGTGCAGGATTGTTTAATGTTGATCTGGTTGTATTTCATGGATGCAAGACACACACACACACAAAAAAAACTTTCATGCTGTTCTGCCATCTTGGCTCCTCCCCTCTCATAACGTGTGACTTTAAAAACCAGAGGGGAGGGGCGCCTGGGTGGCGCAGTCAGTTAAGCGTCCGACTTCAGCCAGGTCACGATCTCACCGTCCATGAGTTCGAGCCCCGCGTCGGGCTCTGGGCTGATGGCTCAGAGCCTGGAGCCTGTTTCCGATTCTGTGTCTCCCTCTCTCTCTGCCCCTCCCCCGTTCATGCCCTGTCTCTCTTTGTTCCAAAAATAAATAAACGTTGAAAAAAAATAAAAAAAAAAAAATAAAAAAAAAATAAAAACCAGAGGGGCTTATTATGTGACTTTGTACAACTAGTGGGGCTTGGAACCTGGAGCTTTAAAAGACAGCTGACTAGACACGTGATGAGCATGAGGGTAAGTGATATCTGGGTCTTTGTCCTTAAAGAGAAAACAGCCTGCCTGTAGAGGCAACATAATAATGACAATCTACACAATGCCTGGGCAAACAGGAGATAGATCTGTTCATAAACATTTTGGAGCAATTTGGAGAACTTCTCTGAAGACAAGGGAGCAGGCAACCACTGTTTTCCTCCCCTGCCCCCCTGAATAAGCACTGAGACAAGGTTACACAGACACTTGCTACCTAACCCAGTAACAGTGCACTATGCCCGCAAGTAACCTTCAAAAGTTGCCAACTCCAAGTCTGTTTACCTTAGCCTTGGGTTATGGGAAGTCAGTTTAAGAATTCTGTACACTTGCACCAATAGGTTAACAAGGCTTAGAGTGGAAAGCTGCCACAGGGTAAACACGCCCAAGGCCAGTTATTAAGTACAACAAGGCTTAGGGTGGAAAGCCGCCTCCACAGGATGAAAGCATCCAAGAAAAGTTAGAAGTGGAAAGCCATTATAGGACAAAGATGCCCAAGTTTAGCTAGTGAAAAGGGAAGATGCTCCAAGGACAAAAGGCCCTGCAGGTGCCCACCAGCAAGAGGTCCCTTGTCAGCTGGCTGGGTGGAGTGGCTCTACCATGGAACCAGGGTGTGTGGAGCAGGATCGTTTAAGACATCATGGTTTGAATCTGAGCTGGGCACCTGGGAGGCATAGGAGACTGTAGAGAAGAAGAAACTGGCACACTTGCACCCACGTGGCACTGTGAGGACGGGCTTAACAGAGTTTTTTAGGACACCCAGTCCGGAGGAGGGGGTATAGACTGGGGTAATGATCTCCCCATCATCAACAAGGTGGGTCTTCAAGGAATGGACAACAGGCCCACAATGGAGGGGAGACTAGCCACATCAAACCATGCCCCTCTGTGCCTGGTAACAGTATATCTACAGGAACGAGACTGACACTGCCCAACCAGAGAGTCCCTCCCCCAGACCAGCATGGCCACCAGTTCCAAGGCACCATCAGATATCTGTCTAGCAGCTTTGCATTATCTGATGTGATTCTTGGTCGATTCTTATCATATATATATATATATATATGAAGATAGATATAGATATCTATAGATAATAGATACAGATATATATATATATAAAGATAGATATAGATGTTATATATATCTATATCTACATCTATATATAAAGATATATATATATATATATAAAGATATAAGATATGTATAAAGATATAAGATGTGTATATATATTTATATATATACAAAGATAGATATAGATGTAATCTCTGTATCTACATCTATATTTATATCTATCTATATATTCTTTTTTCTTCTTCCTTTTCTTCTGCTTTTTCCTTCCCTTCTTTATTCTGGTTATTCTGGTTGGTAGTTTGTTTAAGCAGACATTTTTAATCTATTCTTTTTACACCTCTTTTGTGTCTCCTTCTTTATTTTCCTCTCTCTCTCTCTTACTGGACAAAGATAGTTTCTCTGCTTCTCTGCATGGTCAGTCTTTCTTTTCTTTTCCTTTCCTTTCTTTTCCTTTCCCTTTTCTTTTCTTTTCCTTTTCTTTTATTTTTCAGGGGGAAAAAGGGAAATTTTATTGATCTTCTCTTTTAATTAATTAATTAGTTAATTTTAAAACTTACATTCAAGTTAGTTAACATATAGTGAAACAATAATTTCAGGAGGAGATTCTTTAATGTCCCTTACCCATTTAGCCCTTCCCCCCTCCCTCAACCCCTCCAGAAAACCTCTGTTTGTTCTCTATATTTAAGACTCTCTTATGTTTTATCCCACTTCTTGTTTGTATATTATTTTTGCTTCCCTTCCATTATATTCAACTGTTTAGTATCTTAAATTTCTCATGAGTGAGTTCATATGATATTTGTCTTTCCATGACTGACTAATTTTGCTTAGCATAATACCCTTTAGTTCTGTCCACATAGTTGCAAATGACAAGATTTCATTCTTTTTGATTGCCAAGTAATACTCATTGTGTATATATATATGTGTGTATATATATACATATATACACACACTATATATATATATATATATATATACACACACACACATATATATATACAACATCTTTTTTATCCATTCATACATTGATGGAAATTTGGGCTGTTTCCATAATTTGGCTATTGTCTATTGCACAGATATAAACATTGGGGTGTGTGTGCCCCTCTGAAACAACACACCTCTGTCCCTTGGATAAATACCTAACAGTTCAATTTTTGGGTCATAAGGTAGTTCTATTTTTAAGTTTTTGATGAATTTCCATATTGTTTTCAAGAGTGTCTGCCCAGTTTTCATTTCCACTAACACTGCAAAAAAGATCCTCTTTCTCTATATCGTTGCCGACATCTGTTGTTGCCTGAGTTGTTAATGTTAGCCATTGTGACAGGTGTGAGGTGGTATCTCATTGTAGTTTTAATTTGTATTTCCATGATGATGAGTGATATTGGGCACTTTTTCATGTGTCTGTCAGCCATCTGGATGTCTTCTTTGGAGAAGGGTCTATTCCTGTCTTTTGTCCATTTCTTCACTGGATTATTTGTTTTTAGGGTGTGGAGCTTGATAAGATCTTTACAGATTTTTAGATACTAACCCTTTATCTGATATCCACATAAATTTTTACAAATTGTCATTTGCAAATATCTTCTCCCATTCCATCAGTTGCCTTTTAGTTTGCTGATTGTTTCCTTCACTGTGCATGAGCTTTTTATCTTGAGGTCCCAATAGTTCATTTTTGCTTCTGTTTCCCTTGCCTCTGGAGACATGTTTAGTAAGAAGTTGATGTGGCTGAGGATAAGGTGGTTTTCGCCTTCTTTCTCCTCTAGGATTTTGATGGCTTCCTGTCTTACATTTAGGTCTTTCATCCATTTTGAATTTATTTTTGTCTATGGTGTAAGAAAGTGGCCCAGGTTCATTTTCCTCCTTGTTGCTGACCAGTTTTACCAGCACCATTGGCTGAAGAGACTGTCTTTATTCCATTGGATAGTCTTTGCTCCTTTGTCAAAACTTAGTTGGCCATACATTTGTGGGTCTATCTCTGGGTTCTCTATTCTGTTCCACTGATCCAAGCGTCTGTTTTCGTGCCAGTACCATACTGTCTTGATGATTATAGCTTTAAAATAAACCTTAAAGTCCTGGGTTGTGATGCCTTCAGCTTTGGTTTTCTTTTTCAAGATTGCTTTGGCTATTCAAGGTCTTTTCTGGTTCCATACAAATTTTAGTATTGTTTGTTCTAGCTCTGTGAAGAATGCTGGTGTTATTTTGATAGGGATTTCTCAAACTGTTTTTTTTCTTTTTCCCCCACCCCTGTCATTTCTGTCCTTGTATGGGGTCAGGATTCTTCCACCACCTCCCCCCCACACTTTTAAATTTTTTTTCCAGGGTTACTTCAATGAACAAATCAAAACACACCTGTTGGAAGGCCCAAACAACCACTACAAGTAAGCAGACAAAGCAACCAGAGTCACAACAACAGAAAGCATGCAACACACTCCAAAACCACCTCCTAAATGGCCAGGTGACCCCCTTTTAACATAATAGTTTTCACAGGTGAAGGACACATAATAAGGTATTACAACACATAAGGAACAGAAAACTAGCCAAAATGATGAAACAGAAGAATTCTCCCAAAATAAATTCCATGAAAAAAAGACTGCTAGGGAGTTGAACAAAATAGATATAAAAATATGTTTAAGCAAATTTTTTGAATAGTAGTCATAAAATTAATAGTTGGTCTTGAAAAAAGCAAAGAAGACAGCAGAGAATCTATTGCTGCAGAGATCAAGGAGCTAAGAAATAAGTCATGATGAATTAAGAAATGCTCTAAATGAGTTGCAAAATAAACTAGATGCAGTGACCTCAAGGATAGAGGAAGCAGAGGATAGAAAAAGTGAAATAGAATATAAAATTATGGAAAATAATGAAGGCAAGAAAAAGAGAGATAAGAAAATACTAGACCACGGGGGAAGAATTAGAGAACTAAGTGATACAATGAAACATAATAATATCAATATTGGGGTGCCTGAGTGGTTCATTCAGTTAAACATCTGACTTCAGCTCAGGTCATGATCTCATGGCTTGTGGGTTCGAGCCCCATGTTGGGTTCTGTGCTGACAGCTCAGAGCCTGGAGCCTGTTTCAGATTCTGTGTCTCCCTTTCTCTCTTCCCCTCCCCTGCTCACACTCTGTCTCTCAAAAATAAATCAATGTTTAAAAAATTTTTTAAATTAAATAATATCCATATCATAAGAGTTCCAGAAGAAGAAGAAAGAAAGGAGCAGAAGGTTTACTTGAAGAAATTATAGCTGAGAACTTCCCTAAATTGGGGAAGGAAGCAGACATCCAAATCCAGGAGACACAGGGAATTCCCATCAGATTTAACAATAGGTCTTCTCACTGGCATATCATAGTGAAAGTTGCAAAATACAAAAACAAAAAGAGATTTATTAAAGAAGCCAGGGACAAGCAGGCCTTAAACTACAAAGGTAGGCACATAAGGATAGTAACACATGTGCACTGAAACTTTGCAGGCTAGATGGCAATTAATCACAAACATAAGCAACCTTATTGATAAGAATGTAGTAATTGCAGGGGACTTTCATACTCCACTTACAACAATGGATAGATCATCTACACACAGGATCAAAAAAGAAAGAAGTTCCCTGAATGATACATTGGATTAGATGGACTTTACAGATATATTTAAAACTCTGCATCCCAAAGCAACAGAATATACTTTCTTCTTGAGTGCACATGGATCATTCTCCAAGATAGATCACATACTTGGTCACAAAACAGCCCTTCATAAGTATACAAGAATTGAGATCATACCATGCATACTTTCAGATCACAATGCCATGAAGCTTGAAATCAACCACAGGATAAAGTCTGGAAAACCTCCAAAAGCATGGAGGTTAAAGAACACCCTACTAAAGAATGAATGGGTAAACCAGGCAATTAGAGAATAAATTAAAAAATACATGGAAACAAATGAAAATGAAAATACAACAATCCAAACGCTTTGGGATGCAGCGAAGGGGCAGTCCTGAGAGGAAAATACATTGCAATTCAGGCCTATCTTAAGAAACAAGAAAGATCCCAAATATAAAACCTAACTACACACTTAAAGGAACTAGAAACAGAACAGCAAAGAAACCCCAAGGTCAGCAGAAGAAGAGAAATGATAAAGATTAGAGCAGAAATGAACAATATAGAATAAAAAAACCCACTAGAACAGATCAATGAATCTAAGAACAACAACACTGAGAACCCTTAGCCAGACTTCTTGAAAAGAAGAAAGAACACAAACAGTAAAATCACAAATGAAAGAAGAGAGATCACAACCAACACCACAGATATACAAACAATTATTGGAAATTACCATGAGAAATTATAAGCCAACAAACTGGACAACCTGGAAGAAATGGGCAAATTCCTAGACACCCACACACAACAAAAACTCAAACGTGAAGAAATAGACAATTTGAATGGACCCATAACCAGCGAGAAAATTGAATCAGTTATCAAAAATCTCCCAACAAACAAAAGTCCACAATCAGATAGATTCCCAAGGGAATTCTACCAAACATTCAAAGAAGAGTTAATACTTATTCCTTTGAAGCTGTTTCAAAAAATAGAAATGAAAGGATAACTTCCACTTTTCCAAAGACACTTTTCCAAAGAAGACATCCAGATGGCCAATAGATACATGAAAAGGTGCTCAACATCACTCACCATCAGGAAAATACAAATCAAACCCACATTGTGATACCACCCCACACCAGTCAGAATGGCTAAAATGAACAACTCAGGAAAAAGCAGATGTTGGCCAGGATATGGAGAAATGGGAACCCTCTTGTATTGTTGGTGGGAATGCACACTGGTGCAACTCCTCTGGAAAACAGTGTGGAGGTTCTTTAAAAATTAAAAATAGAATTACCTTATGACCCAGCAATAGCACTACTAGGAATTTATCCAAAGGATACAGGAGTGCTAATTCATATGGGTACATGTACCTCAATGTTTACAGCAATGCTTTCAACAATAGCCAAATCATGGAAAGAAACCAAATGCCAATCAACTGATGAATGGATAAAGGAGATGTGGTTTATGTGTACAGTGGAATACTACTTGTTAATGATATAGAATGAAATCTTGCCATTTGCAACAACATGTATGGAACTGGAGGGTATTATGCTAAGTGAAATAAGTCAGTCAGAGAAAGCAGATATCATATGTTTTTACTTATATGTGGAACTTGAGAAACTTAACAGAAGACTATGCGGGAAGGAAGGAAGAAAAATAGTTTCAAACAGAGAGGGAAGCAAACCCACAAAGACTATTAAATTCAGAGAACAAACTGAGGGTTGATGGGGGGACAGAGAGAGGGGGAAAAATGGGTGATGGGCATTGAGGAGGGCACTTGTTCAGATGAGCATTGGGTATTGTATGTAAATGATGAATCATGGAAATCTACCCCTGAAACCAAGAGCACATTGCATACACTGTATGTTAGTTAACTTGACAATAAATTATATTTAAAAAAAGTAACCATACATTTCAAGCATAGCTTAATATCATGCTGGATATAAACATGTGAATTAAGTTCTTATTGATTTTTTATTATTTCAATAATCTATAAAGTACATAAATTTAATAATATTGATAAAAGATAATATGAAAAACTATATGCTAATAAATTGGCCAACATAGAATAAATTAATAAATTTCTAGAAATATATAAACTATCAAAAATTGAAACAAGAAGTAACAGAAAATTTGAACAGACTGATAACCAGTTGAAAAATTAAATTAGTAATAATAACTCCTCAAAAACAAAAATGAAGGATTGGATGGCTTTTACAGGAGATTTCTACCAATCATTAAAGAATATTTAATACCTATTCTTCTCAAACTATTAAAAAAAAATAGAAAGGAAGGAAAACTTCCAAAGACATTCTATGAGGCCAACATTACCCTGATTTGAAAATTAAATAAAGACACCATAAAAGAAGAGAGACAGGAGAATTTGAGGCCAATATCCCTGATGAACATAGAAAAAAAAATTCTCAGAAAGTACTAGCAAAACTAAATTCAACAATACATTAAAAAATCACTTATCACAACAGATGAGATTTCTTCCTGTGCTGCAAGGATGGTTCAGTATTTGCAAATTAACATGATACATCACATCAATAAAAGAAAGGATAAGAACCATAGGCTCCTCTCAATAGATACAGAAAAACCTTTTGACAAGGTGCAACATTCATTCATGATAAAACCTTTTTTTTTAATGTCTATTTATTTTTGAGAGAGACAGAGACAGGATGCGAGTGGGTTGGGACAGAGAGAGAGGGAGACACAGAATCCAAAACAGGCTCCAGGCTCTCAGCTGTCAGTACAGAGCCTGGAGTGAGGCTCGAAGTCACTAGCTGCAAGATCATGACCTGAGTTGAAGTCGGACCCTCAACCGACTGAGCCGCCCGGGCACCCCAAAAACTTTCAACAAAAATAGGTTTAGAAGGAAAATACCTCAGCATAATAAAGGCCATCTGTGAAAAATCCACAGCTAACATTATCCTTAATAGGGAAAAAAACTGAAAACTTTTCCCAAAAGGTCAGGAATAAGACAAGGATGTCCACTTTACCACTTTTATTCAACAGAGTACCGTAAGTCCTAGCCACAGCAATCAGACAAGATAAGAAATAAAACACATCCATATTGGTAAAACACATCCATATTGGTAAAAAAGAAATAAAACTTTCATTATTTGCACATGTCATGATACTATTTATTGAAAACCTGAATGACTCCATTAAAAAACTGGTAGCTGACAAACCAATTCAGGAAATCAAAGGATACAAAATCAATGTAAAGAAATCTTTTGCATTTCTATACACTGATGATGAAGTAGGAGAAAGATAAATTATGAAAACAATCCTATTTACAATTGCACCCAAAATAATAGGATACTTAGGAATAAACTTAATGAAAGAGGTGAAAGAACTGTACTCTGAATACTATAGAATACTGATGAAAGAAACTGAAGATAACACAGAAACATGGGAAGACTTTCCATGTTCATGGATTTGAAGAACAGATATTGTTAAAATATCTATTCTGCCTACAGCAATTTACACATTCAGTTCAATCCATATCCAAATACCAACAACATTTTTCTCAGAAGTAGAACAAACAATCCTAAAATTTGTGTGGAACCACAAAAGACCCTGAATAGCAGGAAACAATCTTAAAAAAGAAAAGCAAAGCTGGAGGCATCACATTCCAGAACTCAAATTATATAACAAAGCCTGTTGCAGTCAAAACAGTGTGGAACTGGCACAAAAGTAGACACATCAATCAATACAACATGATAGAGGTGTGAGCTAACATGGTGGATTAGTAGGAGGACCCTAGGTTTGTCTTGTCCCCCTAATACAGCTTGATTACTATTGAATCATTTTGAATATTCAAGACTACAACCTGAAAACTGAGAGAACAAACTGCACATCTAGAGGGAAAGAAGAGGCCACAAACTGGAATGTAGGAAGTATGGAGACATGATTGGGGGAGAAACGTAGAGAGAGCAAGAGGGGAGAGAGAGAGAGATTAGCACACAGGGAATCTCACAAGGAAAACACTTCCCCAAAGCCATTGACTAGGAAAACAAGAGGGGCTGATTTTTGTGTTTTTACAATGTGTGGAGCTCAAAGACAGGAGTTTTAGATGTCCATGCCATGGGTGTTATTGAGCCCACATGGCACTGCAGTGATCATGTGGAGAAGGAGGACAGAAGCCTAGAAGTAGAGAGCACCATCGAAGGATCCCCTGGGATGCACTGGGAGACACAATAACCCCTTCTTGGAGTGTATCTGGGAGAGGTGTCATTTACTTTCAGGAGACACTGAGCTGGCAAGCACTATTACACTCCCCCACACCTTAGCATAGGGACAGAGATACCTGCTGAGGGTGTCTAACCTGGACACCAACTTTTTGCTGAACTTTACTAAAAACTTCAAGAACTTGTGCATTGGTGCAACTTCCCCTTGGGGATACACCTGCATCAGCACCAGCATGGTAAGACCCTCCCACAGATGATGGGAGAGGGGTATGTGCCACAGCAGGTCCCTATCTTTTGTAGTTCCAAAACTCAGCCAGCCTGAATGGGATAAAACACCAGTACACTGCTTTGCTGGGAAGTTTGACAGCCCAGACTTAGACAAGGTGAAGGCAGGGATCTGAGGGACATGAGAAACACATGAGGGGAGATTGTTCACTCTTCTGTGAAGGTTTCCTGAATAGCAAAGGGCGGAAACTCCACCCTCCAGTTAGGAGGGAGAGGGCTAGTGCCTTTTCTCTCACCCACCCCTCAGAATAAACTAATTTCAGTAAGCAGCACAGCACCAATAGTGGCAGCTTAAACTGCTTACACCATGCCCTATCTCCTTGTGCTCTGCAGATGCTAGGGAAGCACCTTCTCCACTAGGGAAGGTGGTCTTGAAAACTGGAGTAATGGGCCCTTCCTCCAGAAGACCAACACAAATCATCCCCCACACACCACATCTACTGACCATAAAGTGCTGCAAAGCTTTTGTCCCTACTGTCCTTCTTTTGTTCCTTCACCACATCTACTGACCATAAAGTGCTGCAAAGCTTTTGTTCCTTCTGTCCCTACTTTCTTGAGGATTTTTATCAATAAATGAAGATGTATTTTGTTAAATACTTTTTCTGCATCTATTGAGAGGATCATTGGCTCTTATCCTGTCTTTTATTAATATGGTGTATCATGTTGATTGATTTCCAAATATTGAACCAACCCTTCATCCCAGGAGTAAATCCCACTTGATCATAGTAAATAATTATTTTAAGGTACTGTTAAATTTAATTTGCTTGTTGACAATTTTTGTATCCATGTTCATCAAGGATATTGGGCTCTAATTATCCTTTTTAATGGGGTCTTTGTCATGTTTTGGAATCAAGGTAATGCTGGCTTCATTGAACAAATTTGGAAGTTTTCTTCCATTTCTTTCTTTCTTTCTTTCTTTCTTTCTTTCTTTCTTTCTTTTTTTTTTTTTGGAACAGTAGGAGAATAGTAGGTATTAACTCTTTAAATGTCGGGTAGAATCCCTCTGGGAAGCCATCTGGCCCAGGACTCTTGTTTGTTGGGAGATTTTTGATAAGTGATTCAATTTCTTTGCTGGTTATGGGTATTTTCAAAATTTCTATTTCTATTTCTATTTCTTCCTGTTTCAGTTTTGGTAGTGCATGAGTTTCCAGGAATTTGTCCATTTCTTCCAGATTGCCCAGTTGATTGACATATACTTATTCATAGTATTCTTTTCTTATTGTTTGTTTTTCTGTAGTGTTGGTTGTGATATCTTCTCTTATTCCTTATTTTATCTATTTGGGTCCTTTCTCTTCTTTTTAAGCATTTAATTTCATTGATCTATTCTACTTTTTTTAATGTTTGTTTCTGTATCATTTACTTCTGCTCTAATCTTTATTGTTTCCCTTCCACTGCTGGCTTTAGGATTTATTTTCTGCTTCTTTTCTAGCTCTTTAAGTGTAAGGTCAAGTTGTGTTTGGGATGTTTCTTGCTTCTTGAGATTGACTATTGTAATGTACTTAGTTCTTAGGACTGCCTTTGCTGTATCTCAAAGTGTTTGTACATTTTTTTCATAAATAGCTTCTGCTTTTTTCATCCTGATGTGTTTACCTTTAGGATATGTTTTTCTTTAATCCTTTGACAGTCCTCAAATAATGGTAAGGGGGGTAAACTTCAACTGACTGGCGGGATATGAGGGGCTGAAGTAGGAAAGAAAAAATATGGCACAATGAATGGGTCAAGGGATAGAAGAGTTAAGAGTTTGGAGGGGAACATATCAAAGGTTTCAAGGAAACAGGAGGAAATATCTAAATAAGTAGTAGGAGGAAGCAGGGTCAGCTTTGATAGAAAAGGAGGGGTTAGCACAAATATTTTTAATCTCCCAAGATGTCTTTGATGTCCTAAGTTATTTTTAGTAAAGTTATATTAACAAGAATGGAAGAAGCATGAGTTGGTAAGCTATATGGTCAACAAGGGTTTTCAGTCTACTGAAAAGCTCTCATGTTCTTAACTGATGGTACCTTTATAATTATAGAGTAACTTGGGATTCTAACCTAGCTTCTATTTGCCTGACACTCTATCCCAGCTTTTTATACACAGGTGCTCGCTTTGGATATATCAGTTAGTGTTTACCTGGACTTTAATCAAGTCTCTTACAAACTGATTAACCTAGTACATTAACTTAGCCTCTCTCTGGTAATCTATCCTATCTTCTAGAATATAAACAATATCTTAGGAATCACAGTATATTACTACCAGATTTAAGAAACATTTGTTTAGAGCAACAGTTTAAGAAGTGGACTCAACAAAGAATCTTCAATCAATTAGGAGTGAAAGCAAAGGTCTTCAAAGATGCAGATTTGGGATCTTGGGTGAGTATCTGGAGTTCTGATGTTGAATTTGATCTTTTCTATAACTTTAAAGATAAACCAGAGATGACTAGTAGTTAAAACAGAAAAAAATAGAGTATTCAGGACTATTGAAATATAAGAAAATGTATTTCATATATAAAAAGGTAAATTCCAATGGGCAAATTGAATTTTATAGTTAAGGAGCCTGGTGAGGGTGAGTGGATAGAAAATTACTAGGAGGTAACATGGAGTTTAAGGATATTTTGGCTAAATTGAGCTACCTGTTTGTCTTACTGAAGACAAACCACACTTACCAGACATCACCTAGTGTATGAGAAACATGATTATATGATAAATATGATTATATATTGAGGATGATAAGATACAGAAGATAAGGGACTCTTGCTACACTGACATAGCATAGTTATTGCTGAGGATTTTTAAAAATTTATTTTGAGGGAGACAGCAAGTGAGGGAGGGATAGAAAAAGAGAAAAAAAAATCCCAAGCAGGCTCTGTGTTGTCAGCATCAAGCCCAATGCAAAGCTTTATCTGAGATGAAACTGAGATGAAATCAAGAGTTGGACACTTAATGACTGAGTCAGCCAGGCTCCCTGATGAGGATTTTATAATAAAGTGCACAGATGAGCCTAGGGGAAGGTTGAGTAGCCTAAAATTGAGCAAAGCAAAAATCACTATCACTACAAAAGTAAAACAGAACTACTCTAGAATAATAAAGGAAAAGATGTGTAGGTCTGGAGTAGAGATTCCTTAAGATTTCTCTTGTTTTCATTCCCTTTAATTAAGGTAAATGGAAAACTACAGCAACCCAATCCAAGAAAGACTAATAATGTCCTAGATACTTCAGAAATAAAAATTTGGACCACCCAACCAGCAAAAGAACCAAGATTAATTAGGTGTTTGCTGAGACAAAAGGAATACTGCATTTGCAGTAGAAAATGGTTATTAATAAGGTGACTTAAAAAGCTTCTAGTTTGACTGGGTTTGAGAACTATGAAGGCCCCGAAATAGGTCCAGTTTGGTGTAAAGCTGTTCTTGCACTTTGGTTATGTATTGCAGGAGACCCAGTGGTTGCAAAGTGTCACTGACAGATAGGAACTGTGTCTGGATCATCTGTAAACCTTGTGGACTGTCACTGGGCCTACCAGAGACTAATTGGTTGATTATAGGCTACCCACGTTACCGTGCAATAGAAGTTGATTGTCATTAAATGTGTGTTATATGATTGACCTAGTCATAAAGTTGTGAGTGCACTGAAAAACTGCATTATGAAAAGATAAGGGTATAGGTGTGATTATGCCAGAGATGGCCATGAAGGCACAAATAGTTACATGAAGTGTTCCAAATTCCCACAGTCTTTAATATCCCTATACTTCTTTCTCTCTTCCAGCTTACACTTATCACATAATGGGGATTTGCCTATAATCAGTTGGCAGAGGAAGACATGATGTGGGGCTGATTTACAGATGGTTGTGCAGACACCACCCGAAAGTGGAGAGCTACAGGACTGAAACCCATCTCTGGGACAATTTGAAGGACAATGATGAAGGGAAATACTTCTAGTGGTAGAAAGTCAGGCAGTGCACTTGATCATTCTTTTTGCTTCATCAAATGTGCAATGACATGTGGATTCATGAGCTGTGGTCAATGGTACTGCTTAAAGTCGGAAACTTGAAAATGATTATAAAATTGGTGACAATGAAATTTGGGGGAAAATTATGTTGATAGACATGTGTAAATGGGCTGAATAATTGGAAAATATTTGCATCCATATAAATGGTCATCACAGGATGACCTCAGTAAAGGAAGATTTAAATAATTAAGTTGACAGTATGACCCATTATTGGGATACTAGCCAGGATTTTTCCCCAACCATACCTGTCCATCCACCTAATGGGTTTACAATAAAATGGCCATGGTGGCAGGGAGGGAGGTTATAAATGGGCTCAACCATGCTGACTTCCACTTACCAGGGCTGAGTGTCTGATCCACCAACATCAGGAAGCAACACTAAGTTGAACCCTGGGGTGTTCAGCTAGCTACAAGGTGGCAGGTTGGTTACACTGAACTGCTTCCATCTTAGAAGGGCAAGACTTTCACATTACTGGAATGCACACTTCCTCTGGATATGGACCTACCTTGCCTACATGCAATAGTTCAACCGTATCAACTATCTGTGTACATACAGAATGCCTTTATTCAGAATTGTTTCATATAAAAGAACTTATTTCAGTCAAAGAAGTACAGCAATGGGCCTACACACATGGAATTCCATGGTCATGTTCCTCATATTCTTCACCATTTTGAAGAGGATGCTTGATAAAATGGCAAAATAGTCTTAAAAAAACTCAATTGCCTAGCAAGTTAAGTGGGTATATGGTGCAGGACTATAGCAAGGCTCTACAGTGGACTTTATGTGGACCAAATCAGCGTCCAATGTATGGTGCTGTTTGTTTTATATTCAGGATTAATGGGTCAGGAATCAAAGTTTTCAAATGGAAGTGGCACTATGGTTTGCTTCCTGTTCCCTCAACTTTGTGCCCTACTGATGTAGAGGTCTTTATTCCAAAGAAAGGAATGTTTCCACCTGAAGTAAAAACAATTAATTCCTTGAATGAAAGTTAACACAGCAATCTGGCCACACTGGCCTCCCCATACATTTGAATTTCAAAAAGGGGAGTTTGGGTGTTGGCTAGAGTGACTGATTTTGACTACTGTAAAAAATACATATCTGGGGGTCCCTGAGTGGCTCAGTTTGTTAAGTGTCTGACTTTGGCTCAGGTGATGATCTCACAGTTTGTGGGTTCAAGTCCTGTCTCATGATCTGTGCTGACAGCTCAGAGCCTGGAGCCTGCTTCCAATTCTGTATCTCCCTTTCTCTTGTCCCCTCCCCTGCTTTTGCTCTCTCTTTCTCTCTCAAAAATGTAAGAAAAATAAACATAAAAAAATCCATATCTGGACAATAGGAAAATTCAGACTTGACTTGGACTGTAAAAAACAAACAAAAAACCGTGCAAGATGGATTCCAAAACATGCATTATAGTTTTCCACTTAAACATAATTATTCTCTCTGCAGTGACTACCTTTCAATCAAAAATAAAAGTAAGACTAATTTTTGTTGTATAACAAGTGTGTTCTAATTAAATATGGTCTAATTATTTACATGTGTACAACAACAACAACAAAAAAGAGATTGGCCACATAGGTCTTTTTAGTTTGCTTTACTGGAACCTTTCAAAAGAAATCTCAGATTGGTCAAAGCCTCTTGAGGCTAGGAAGTCAAGCAAAGTTCTGACACCTATATAATTTTCTCTATAATAACTATAGATTGGGTGAATTTCCCTCTTCTAGGGATTCTGAATGTGTACCTAGATCCTTATGCCTGCCAGTAAGTGACATTCTTTGCTTACTTGTAAAGCAGGAAGACACAAGGCACATATAGGCTGGTTTTTCCAAGGGCGGAAAATGGCTCATTGAAGTAATATCATTGGCTCGTTAAAGTAAACCTTAGTTCTTTTAAGCTATGTGATACTATTTAATTCCATGTATGTCACTCTCAAATATGACATTATAATCAAAACCCTATTAATGTAATCAATGTTTCCATATGTGTTGTATCACATGGAAACCAGATTCTTTTTGGACTTATGCATATAATTATATTGCCATAAAACAAGAATACTCACTAAGAGATTTTGAATTCTGGAGAGATCAGTTAGGGAGAAAAAAAATTAATCTTTGTTCACAAAAGCATATTTTAGCAAAATGTTGTAAGTTACATGCATCTAGGTGAAAAATTATCCCTTCTACCATAAAAAGAAAACAATAATTCAAAAGCATCCATTTAAAATAAAATTTATAAAATTATAATGGGCTTAATGTTTAGTTCATCTCTATGTATTAATTTAGTTCTAATCTGTGTTAGGTTAGAACTTTTATGAATATATAAGCTTGTTACTTCTGAAAATTATGACACAGTCTAGAGGAACCATTTCAAAGTTATCCATGTTGTTACCATTATGTAGCATTATTGCCTGTGTGTGTTTGAATAGAAAAAAAAGCAAAACAATAATTGTTTGTTAATGACAAATGATTTATGAAGGCCATGGTTAATGATAAGGTAGGAGTTTATTTGACAAGAAAAAGTAATTCCTTTTGTGGTATACAGCATATGAACATAACTGTCCAATGAAGGTATTGACAAATTTGTGTGAAAATCATACAATTTCTGGATTATCTGTATTAGTAACATATACCCACACACATATAACCTAAAAAAAAAATGCTATCTCTTCTTGTCAGCACTTCTTATGTAATTTAACATACCAAGTAAATATAATTAGTTTAATATTTCCTTTTTATCAAGTGAGAGACAAATCCTCTAAGATTATCCATGGATTCTCTGGCAAGTTTCAAAGTTAGTATGAGGTCCCAAAGACTCCACTTTGAATTTTATTTGGGGAAGCTGTTTAAAATGTCAAAAGTTTCAATACTTGATTAAATAGCCTCACATGTAACTGTAAAATGATCCATAGTTATCCATTTAAATAAAATGACAATTGAAAGATTTCAAAAGCAAATAAGGAATTTATATAGTTGTAAAAATATTTTCCTTTATTATTGAGAAGACTTGGCTTTCTTAAGTAATCAATAACTTGATAAAGAGAGCATGAAGCAGAGATAATAATTTGGAAACACAAAATCTGGCCTCTGCAAAATACTTGAAAAGAAAAGTAAAACCTAAAAGAAATTCTTATTAAGAGTGGACCAATAATCCAAGAAATAATTTCATTTATTTATTTTTTGTAGCAGAAAGAGACAGCCTAATTCTAATTTTGTGTCATTATACTATTAACTCTAAAGCTAACTGTAAGAACTCATGAATTTATCCCAATCTTACCAGCACACACTGTAAGATTTGTTTTAAACAGTACCTTCCCTACAATCCTTATACAGCTTAAAAACTATATCCATTCAGTTTTTGTCTTATTCTTACCTTCTTTCTCATTCCTAAAGAATCCTTAATTGTACTTTAGAACAAAATTACTATTTTCCCTTTAGAAAAACACATATGGCATACTTTTCCTTATCAAAAAGATATTATATTTTCCCCATGTCAGAGGTTTTCTCCTACGTCCTGATTAGACCTAGTAGTTTTGTTTACATTTGCTAATTAGAATTTTGACCTCATTTATTTTACAAAGAATACCAAGATGTAAGTAATTGTTAACTGTATGGCACAGCATATCATTTCATAGCAAATTTATGAATGCATTATTTCATAATTTTCTGGAGGCATATGCCTTTTTAATAGTATAATGTCTCATTTAAAACAGACTCTAATATGTTTAACTTTTCCATACCATTAAAATTAGATGCCAAAAGTAAATAAACTTATATTCAGTAGTTAACATTTCTATATTTTACCTTCTTTTGAAATGATCTTGATAATCAAATCATTTTATTGTAACTTGTATAGCTTTAAAATTTCAAATTACTAAAACCAGTTTGTGAAATAATTTTTAAAGGCACACTATCAAATATAATTATATAAAACATTATAAAACAAATAAAGATGTCATAAACCTTAACTATTTAAAATGTCATTTACAATTTTTTTAACTGACTTGATTTAAATGTAAGGCATGAAACCATAAAATTTCTAGAAGTCAATGTATGAGTAAGGTCCACAACATTAGTCTTGACAATAATTTTTATCTGTTGACACCAAAAATAAAGGTAACAAAGCAAAAATAACCAAGCAACTGCACAGCAAAAAAAACAAAAACAAAAACAAAAACCATTAATAAACATAAGTAATAAGAGAAATTATTTGCAAGTCATATATCTGAAATTGGGCTAATATCCAGCCCTTTATGTGTAATACACACAAGTCAATAGCAAAAATAACCAACCTGATTTAAAAATGGACAGAACTGGATACACATTTTCCCAAGATATACAAATGATCAATAGGTACATGTAAAGGACTTACACATTATAAATCATCAGAGAAACGCAAATCATAACCATAATGAGAGATCACCTCCCTCCTGCTAGAATGACTATTGTCAAAAACAAACAAAAAATTAAATTAAAAACAAACAAACAAAACAAACCCACTATAGATGTAAAACTGGACAGCCACAGGCAAAAGAATGAATCTTCACTGTTTTATACTGTACACAAAATATAACTCAAACAGTTGAATGTAAACCCCAAAACATAAAATTACTAGAAGAAAACATAAATGATAAGCTTCTTGACATAGGTCTTGGCAATGATTTTTTTTTTTAATTTCAATTCCAGTACAGTTAACGCCTGGTTTTACCTTAGTTTCAGGTTGCATATTAGTGATTCAACAATTCTATATATTACACATTGTTCATCATATAAGTTACTCCTAATCACCTTCACCTATTTTACTCATCCCCTTAACCACCTCCCCTCTAGTAACCATCTGTTTATCCTCTAAAGTTAAGAGTCTGTTTTTTGGTTTATCTCTTTTTGTTGTTGTTCATTTGTTTTGTTTCTTAAATTCCACATATGAGTGAAATGATATGGTATTTGCCTTACTTTAACTCACTAATTTCACTTAGCACTCTACCCTGCATATCTAGCCATCTTATTGTAAATGGCAATATTTTACTTTTTATGACTAAGTAGTATTCCATTGTGTATATATATCTTATCTTTATACATTCATCTATTGATGAACATTTGGGCTGTTTCCATCATTTGTCTATTGTAAATAATGCTGCAATAAGCACAGGAGTGCGTCTATCTTTCAAATTAGTGTTTTTGTATTTGTTGGATAAATACCCAATAGTTAAATTACTGCATAATATGGTAACTTTATTTTTAATTTTTTGAAGAATATCCATACTGGTTTCCACAGTGGCTGCAATAGTTTTCTTTGCCACCAAAAAAGAAAAACAGTTACTTTTTCTCCGTGTCCTTGTTAACATCTGTTGTTGCTTGTGTTTTCGATTTTATCATTTTAACAGGTGTGAGGAGATATCTCATTGTGGCGTCAATTAGCATTTCCCTGATGATAAGTGATACTAAACATCTTTTCATGTTTCTGTTGGCCATTTGTATGCTTTCTTTGCAGAAATGTCTGTTCTTGTTGTCCGTCCATTTTTAAAACTTTTTTTTTTTTTTGGTGTTCAATTGTGTTAAATTCTTTATATATTTTGGATACTAACCCTTTATCTGATATGTCATTTGCAAATATCTTCTCTCATTCAGTAAATTGTCATTAAATTTTGTTAATGGTTTCTTTGATGTGTAGAAGCTTTTTATTTGGATGTAATCCCAATAGTTTATTTTTCTTTTATTTCCCTTGCCTCCTTGAGACATATCTAGAAAAATGTTGCTATGGCAGATGTCAGAAAAATGACTGCGAATGCTCTCTTTCAGGGTTTTTATGGTTTGGGGTTTCACATTTAGTTCTTTAATCCATTTTGAGTTTATTATTATGCATGCTGACAGGAAGTGGTCAACTTTAATTATTTTGCATATAGCTGTCCAGTTTCTGAACACCAGTTTTTTTTTTAAAGATTTTTTTAACGTTTATTTATTTTTGAGAGAGGCAGACTACAAGTGAGGGAGGGGCACAGAGAGAGAGGGAGAGACAGAACTGGAAGCAGACTGCAGGCAACGAGCTGTCAGCAAAGAGCCCGACGCGGGGCTCGAGTTCACAAACTGTGAGATCATAACCTGAGCCGAAGTCGGATGCTTAACCGACTGAGCCACCCAGGGGCCCCTGAACACCAGTTTTTTTAAACTTCTTTCCCATTGTATATCCTTGCCTACTTTGTTGAAGAATAACTGATGACATAATCATGGGCTTATTATTGAAAACTGTATTCTGTCCTGTTGGTCTATGTGTTTTTTTCTGCCAGTACCATAGTGTTTTGCTTACTAAGGTTTGTATTATACCTTGATATCTGAGACTGTGATACTTTCATTGTTCTTTTCAACATTACCTTGGCTCTTTAGAGTCTTCTGTGGTTCTATGCAAATTTTAATATTATTTGCTCTAGCTCTGTGGAAAAAGCTATTGGTATTGTGATAGGGATTGCATTAAATCTATAGATTGCTTTGAGTTGTATGGACATCTTAATATATGTTCTTCCAGGAAACGGGAATGGAATATCTTTCCATTTGCTTGTGTTGTCTTCAGTTTCTTTCATCAGTGTTCTATAGTTTTCAGAGTACAGGTCTTTCACTTCTTTGGTTAAGATTATTCCTAGATATTTTATTATTTTGGTGCAATTGCAAATGGGCTTGTTTTCTTTTTTTTTTAATTTTTTTTTTCAACGTTTATTTATTTTTGGGACAGAGAGAGACAGAGCATGAACGGGGGAGGGGCAGAGAGAGAGGGAGACACAGAATCGGAAACAGGCTCCAGGCTCTGAGCCATTAGCCCAGAGCCTGACGCGGGGCTCGAACTCACGGACCGCGAGATCGTGACCTGGCTGAAGTCGGACGCTTAACCGACTGCGCCACCCAGGCACCCCTGCAAATGGGCTTGTTTTCTAAATTCTCTTTCTTCTGCTTTATTGTTAGTGTATAGAAATGTAACAAATTTCTGTATATTGACTATGTATCCTGTGGCCCTACTAAGTTCTTATATAAATTCAAGACTCTGTTAGAGTCTTCAGTGTTCACTCTATATGGTATCATTTCATCTGCAAATAGTGAAGATTTTACTTCTTATCAATTTGAATGCTTTTTATTTCTTTTTCTTGTCTGAGAGCTGTGGCTAGGACTTCCAATACTATGTTGAATAAAAGTGTTGAGAGTAGAGATCTTTGTCTTATGGGAAAGCTTTCAGTTTTTCATCATTGAGTATAATGTTCACTGTAAGTTTTATATATTTAGATTATGTTGAGGTATGTTTCCTCTAAAGTTACATTGTTGAAAGTTTTAATCATTAATACATTTTGTACTTTGTCAAATGCTTTTTTTTGGCTTCTATTGAAAAGATAATATTTTTTTTGTAATTTCTTTTATTGATGTGATGTATCACAGTTATTAGTTTACAAATATTGGACCACTCTTGTGTCCAGGAATAAATCCTACTAGATCATGGTGAATGATTATTTTAATGTATTTTTGGATTGGTTTTGCTAATATTTTGGTGTGAATTTTTGCATCTATGTTTATCAGACTTATAGGCCTGTTGTTCTCCTTTATTGTAGTGTTTTTATCTGGCTTTGGTATCATGGTAATGCTGGTTTCATACAATGAATTTGGAATATTTCTTTCCTGTCCTATTTTTGGAATACCTTGAGAAGAATAGGTATAAACCTTTCTTTAAACGTTTGATATAATTTGCCTCTTAATCCTCATAGTCATGGACTTTTATTTATGAGGAATTCTTTGAATACTGATTCAATTTCATTGTTGGTAATTGGTTTGTTCAAATTTTCTATTTATTCTTGCTTCAGGTTGGTAGGTTATATGCTTATAGAAATTTATCAAATTCTTCTATGTTGTCAAATATGTTATACATAATTTTTCATAGTATTCTTATAATTATTTGTATTTTTGTGGTGTCAGTTGTTATGTTTTTTGTTTCATTTCTGATTTTATTTACTTCAATTATATCTTCTATTTTTATGAGTCCGGCTAAAGTTAATACATTTGTTAATGTTATTAAAAAACAAGCTCCTGGTTTCATTGATTTGTTCTATTGTGTTTTGTTTTGTTTTGTTTTTAGTTTCTATTTTATTTCTGGTCTCATTTTTGTTATTTCCTTCCTTCTAGCAGATTTGGGTTTTCTTTTTTTTCTTTTTCTTTTCTTTTCTTTCTTTCTTTTTTTTTTATCCTGATTCACAAGGTTAGGTTGATTATTTGGGATTTTTTATTGCTTCTTTTTCTTTCTCTCTTTTAAATTTATTTATTTAAAATCAAGTCAGTTAATACACACTGTAGTATTGGTTTCTGGAGTACAACCCAGTAATTAATCACTTACATATAACCCTCAGTGCTCATCCCAACAAGTGCCCTCCTTAATGCCCATCACCACTTAGCCCATCCCTAACCTTTCCAGCAAATTTTGTTCTCTGTATTTAAGAGTCTCTTCTAGTTTGCCTCTCTCTCTGCCTTTATCTTATTTTTCCTTCCTTTCCCTTATGTTCACCTGTTGTGTTTCTTAAATTCCACATATGAGTGAAATCATATATTTGTCTTTCTCTGACTGACTTATTTCACTTAGCATAGTGAAATAAGTTCCATCCACATTGTCACAAATGACAAGATTCCATTCTTTTTTTTTTTTTTAATTTTTTTTTTCAACGTTTATTTATTTTTGGGACAGAGAGAGACACAGCATGAACCGGGGAGGGGCAGAGAGAGAGGGAGACACAGAATCGGAAACAGGCTCCAGGCTCTGAGCCATCAGCCCAGAGCCCCACGCGGGGCTCAAACTCACGGACCGCGAGATCGTGACCTGGCTGAAGTCGGACGCTTAACCGACTGCGCCACCCAGGCGCCCTAAGATTCCATTCTTTGATCGCAGAGTAGTACTTCATTGAAAATATCTTTAATCTTGACCACAACAATTTACTAGACATATCTGGAGGCAAGGGAAATAAAAATAAAAATGAACTCCTGGGATCTCATCAAGATAAAAAAAGTTGCATAAGGGTGTGTGGGCGACTCAGTCAGTTGAGCATCTGGCTTTTGATTTTGGCTCAGGTCATGATCTCATAGTTCATGAGATCCAGCCCTATTTCGGGCTTTTGCTGACAGCGTAGAGCCTACTTGGGACTTTCTCTCTACCTGTGTCTCTTCCCCTCAACCTGCTTGTGTGTGACTTCTCTTTCTCAAAATAAATAAGTAAACTTTATGGGAAAAAAGCTTCTGCACACAGTGAAGCTATGATCTAGCAGTTGAACTACTAGTTATTTACTCAAAGGATATAAAAACACCAATTTGAAGGGATACATGCATCCCAATGTTTATAGCAGCATTATCAACAACAGCCGAATTTTAGGAAGAGACCAAACGAATGGATATAGAAAAGGTGATATCTATATCTATATCTGTGTCTATATCATCTATATCTATATCTATCTATATCTATATCATCTATATCTATATCTATATCATCTATATCTATATCTATCTATATTCATATCTATATATATATCCATATCTATATCTATCTATCTATAACTATATCTATATATAAATCAGACATAAAAATGAAATCTTGCCATTTTCAATTATGTGGATGGAGCTACAGAATAGTATGTTAAGTGAAATAGTCAGCAAAAGATAAATACCATATGATTTTTCTCATATGTGGAACTTCGGAAACAGAACAGATGAACGTTGGGTGAAAAAAAAAGGGAAACCAAGAAAAAGACTTTTAACTATAGAGAACAAACTGATGATTATCAGAGGGGAGGTTGGTGGGAACATGTTTTAAATAGGTGATGGGGATTAAGGAGGACACTTGTCATCAGCACAGGGCATTGTATGTTATTGTTGAATCACTAAATTGTACACCTGAAACTAATATTACCCTGTATGAGTCACTGATTTCTCTAATTCTTAAATCGTGCTTTTTTGCCTTAATCTCCCTCTTCTTTTCTGCTTCGTTATTCTCTATAAGTTTGTCCTCTATATCGCTGATTCTCTGTTCTACCTCATCCATCCTTGCTGCCACTGCATCCATCTGTGATTACAGCTCAGTTACAACATTTGTAATTTCATTCTGGCTATTTTTACTTCTTTTATTTCTGCAGAAAGGGATTCTAATCTATTTTCAACTCCAGCTAGTATTCTTATTATCGTGATTCTAAATTCTGGTTCAGGCATCTTGCTTGTATCTGTGTTCATTAAATCCCTGGCTGTTGTTTCTTCGTGCTCTTTCTTTTGGGGTGAATTCCTTCATTTTGTCATTTTGAAGGGAGAAAAAGAATTAATGAGGTAGAAAAATTGAATTAAAAATTAAAATTAAAAAAAATGTTAAAATTAAAAATTAAACACACACACACAAATAGAATAGATGATGCTAGATCCTAAGTGTGTTTGGTCTGGGTGTTGAAAGTGGTTTTACAGATTAGAGGAAAAAAAAGGGGGGGGGTGGAAGAAAAAAAAAAGGAAATCGTTTGAGAATTTGAAAAAATGAATACACTGAAGTAGACTAAAATTAGATGATGAGGGTAATATAGAATTTGAAAAAATATACACAAAAGTAAAGAATATAGTAGAAAAATTAAGAAAAATATTTTTAATAAAAATTTAAAATAAATATGAATTTTTTCTTTTTCTGTATTTAATAAAAAAGAAAAAAATGAAAAAGATAAAAAAGAGGAAAAAATCATTTGAAAATTTGAAAAAGCGAATGCACTGTAGTAGACCAAAATAAAATGATGGAAGTAAATTAGAATTTGAAAAAAATTTACATAAAAGCAAAAAATATAGTAATAAAAATTAAATAAAAATATTTTTAATAGAAATTGAAAGTAAAAATGAAGTTTTTTCTCTTTTGCATTCAAGATAAAGAAGAAAATGAAAAGAAAAAAGGAAAAGAAAGAAAAAAAGGAAATTGTTTGAAAATTTGAAAAGGTGAATACACTGAAGTAGACTAAAATAAAATGATAGAAGTAAAGTAGAATTTGAAAAAAAATACACAAAAGTAAAAAATATACTAATAAAAATTAAAGAAAGATGTTTTTAATAAAAATTGGAGATAAAAATGAATTTTTCTCTTTCTGTATTCAAGAAAAAGAAAAGAATTGTAAAAGGGAAAAAGAAAAAAAGAAAAAAAAAGAAAGAAAATTGAATAGATGAACGTACTAACAGATTGAAGTAGGGCTGAAATTGCTTCATTTTCCTCTAGAAGTCAGTCTATGTAGCTCTTTATAGTCCATAAATTAAGCCGGCGGTGAGGCTTGTGTTCTTGATGAGCGAAGTTGGCCCAGTTGGGCAGGGCTCAGTGTAACAGCTCCACTCTCCACTAGATGGCGCTGCTAACCTACTGGGGAGGATTGTTGTGGTGCTTGTAGGTGCGTATGCATATGCACATGTGCAGCAGAGGTGAAAATGGTGCCACCCAGCTACCCAGTCTGTTCTTCCAGATCAGCAATTGCACACCTGTCCTCTGTCTTCAGCTCTCCTCCGCTCCCTGCTTTTCCACTCTCCCTGACCAGGCCTCAGGCAGTACCTCTCTTCTGAATTTTGTCTCAGATGCTGCTGTTTTCCCTGGCCCCTTACTTCTGAAGGACTGTGGCTTTGATCTGCTCCACCCATCTGTGGGAGGGTCTCACTGAGCAATGGCCAAATGAGCAAGGGCTGAATATCAGCTGCACCCAGGAATGCCCGCTGGACCTTGCTGTTGCCAGTGCCCCTGAGACTGCAGCCAGGTGCCAGCCCATCCCAGAAAAAATTTGCAAGACAGTGTAGCAGCAGCATTTGAGGGATTATGGAAAATCACAACACACATCTGGCACCAGGCTTCACACTTAACAACCTTGCCCCAGCACCAGTGAATGTGGCCATCTTTAAAATACAAATTGCTGTAAAAGTTTCCTTGCCCAAAATCTGGTCCACAACTTCCAGAAGATCAAAAATGTCACCAAAAATTTTAGACATGTGACTGTGTACCTGATTAATGATTCGAATTTTGAAATAAAAATTAAATTAAAGTATAAAGTTGCAGAAATTTTATGGAAAGGCAATACTGAGAAAGAATTTTTTTTATTTTTTTAACATTTATTTATTTTTGAGAGAGAGCATGAATGGGGGAGGAGCAGAGAGAGAAGGAGACACAGAATCCAAAGCAGGCTCCAGGCTCCGAGCTGCCAGACAGAGCCCAATGTGGGGCTCGAACTCATGAGCAGTGAGATCATGACCTGAGCCAAAGTCAGACACCCAACTGACCAAGCCACCCATGCACCCCTGAGAAAGAATTTTGTGTGCAGTAATATTGGAATGATTTTACATGGGTTAAAAAGGAAAAAAAAATAGAGTGTTTTATTATCAAAAGTAAACTGATGCAAAATTAGAATTTGGTTTTCTCTTTGTTAAAATAATAAAGATTTCTTAGATTATTGGTCTTAGATATGGTTCTATCAAGAAATTTTAAATAAAGGTTTTTCTTTACTTTTAATCTAATCTGTCTATAACAAAGATTTTGTGTTTTGTTCTTATCAGGTCTTTGGTTGCATAAGATACTGAGTATTCTGAGGAGGGGCCAACATGTTGGAGAAGTAGGGGGAATCCATACTTCCGGCTTCTTTTAAATAAAGAAGTGTAGAAGCCAAAAGAGTTTGAACACCAGAGCCTGGGAGGCAAAGAGACTGAATCTGCTAGGAAGAAAATGGGAAAGCTGGAAAAAAGATAGGTGGGTAACTGCAAACTGGGGAAGATAAAAAAAAAGGCCACATGGGCACAGAGGGTAGGGACCCCCTTCTGTGGAGAGACAAGGGAAAGAGAAAGAGTGGCTAGGGAAGTGCAGGACCCTAACCGGACAGGAGAAAGACCTCAGATTAAGACTGAGAGGGATCTGATCTTTAACTGTGAGGCTTTCTTTGGACTGGAGCCAGCTCACTGTTCTTGGACCTGGGGAGGAGGGGAGCCAGACCTGGGTGTGGTTGTAGGGGCTCAGTCTGCCGCTGGAGAAAGTGGTTCCCTCCATGGAGATCTCTGTGCAATAGTACAGAACCTGCCTGCATCCGTCATCCCAGGCACAGTGGCTGCACTGAGGCCACAGTCTGCAGGAGGAAAAGGCTGCCATTTCCCTGGAGTGCTGTGGGAAAAGACAAAGCCTGTCTGCATCCTCCACCCCAGGGGGTTGCTGCGGGACTTGAGGCAGGGGCTCATGGTGAAGGCAGTGGCTCAGTCTGCAGTAGGATAAGGTGGTCCTTTCTGAAGTGTGGTGGCACAGACAAAGCCAGCCAGGACCACATATCACAGCACTGAGAGACACTTCCCCAGTGCCAGAGCACATGGAGCGGGACTTTGAATCCTAGCCAAGGACAGGGTCAGGAAAGTTGGTGGAGTGAAAAGAACCTCCCAATCTGCGGCTGTGGCACAGTGAGGATGGCTCAAACTGAGTCCACCAGGTCTGGCTCTGTGGACAAGAGACAGGAATCACCATCCCCCCCCCCAACCACCAAGGTGGGGTCTCAGGGATCACTCCCCAGGCCCATAGTGCAGGTGGGCCCAGTTTACACCAAATCATCAAATCATGCCCCTTTGCACTGGGAAATTGCATATCTACCAGAGCAACACAGACCCTGTGGACAGCCATTCCCAACAAGCAATTCAGCAATGCCTGGATTAACTCTAGATCAATTCTGGATATATAGATATACTCTCCCCCTCCTCCATTTCTCCTCCTTATCTCTCCCCTACCCTAGACTGGTTATTCTGGTTATTGGTCTGTCTAAACAGACATATTTAATCCATTGTCTTGATACATGTTCTACACCTCCTTCTTTAACTCCTTTCTCTCTCTCTGAAATAACCAAGCCATATAGTTTCTCTGTCTGGGTAACTTTATCTTTGTTTCATTTCCCCCACCTCATTTAGTTTCCTTTTTCTCTCTCTGGATTAAGCCTTTTGGCCTCTCTGCCTAATCAATGTTTATTTTTTCTGCCCCCACCCCTGTCATTTCTCTCTCTGTATGTGTTCTTTCATTAGCCCCACCTCTACCCTCTTCTTTACTTGCAGTTGTGTTTGTGTGTGTGTGTGTGTGTGTGTGTGTGTGTGTGTGTTTAGATTTAGGGATTTGTTTTTCTTTGTTTGTGTTATTTGTTTGTGTGTTTGTGTGTTTTTATCTCCTGTTTGTCTATCTGTTTTCCCTTATAGGGCTACCCCAAGGAACAAATGAAAGCACATCTGGTGGAGGGTCCAAAATATTACTATGAGTAGGGTAATAAAACAACAAAAATCTCAACAACAGAGAGCAAGTAACAATCCTAGAAAAAGCACCTCCTTAAGGGCCAGGCCCTGTACAGTGTGTGACCCTCCTTTAATATAGCAGTGCTTACAGGTGCAGAGCACACAACAAGCTTTTAAAATGCATTAGAGACAGAAAACTAGCCAAAATGACGAAATGGAAGAGTTCTCCTCAAAAAAAATTCCAGGAAGTAGTGACAGCTAACGACTTGATCAAACACTATTTAAGCAATATAATGGAACAAGAATTTAGAATAATAATCGTAAAATTAATCCCTGAGCTTGAAAAAAGCATACAGGATAGCAGAGAATGTATTGCAACAAAGATCAAGGGCCTAAAAAATAGTCATGATGAAATAAAAAGTGCTATAAATGAGGTGCAAAATAATTAGGCAACCACAGTGCAGATTGAAGAGGCAGAAGAGAGAAGATAAAGTTATGGAAAAAGAGGAAGCTGAAAAAAGAGATTAAAAAATCCAGGAGTACGAGGTGAGAATTAGAGAAGTAAGTGATGCAATCAAGTAGAACAGTATCCATATTAGAGGAATCCCAAAGAAGATAAAGAGAGAGAAAGGGGATGAAGGTGTATTTGAAAAATAATAGCTGAGACCTTCCTTGACCTGGCAAAGGAAAAAGGCATTGAAATCCAAAAGGCACACAGAACTCCCTTCAGACGTAACTTGAATTGATCTTCTGCATGACATATCATAGTGAAACTGGCAAAATACAAGGATAAAGACAGAATTCTGAAAGCAGCTATGGATAAATGGGCCTTAACATACAAAGGTAGTCACATAAAGGTAGCAGCAGACATATCTACTAAAACTTGGTAGACCAGACAGGAATGGCAGGAAATCTTAAATGTGATGAACAGGAAAAATACGCAGCCAAGAATACTTTACCCAGCAAGTCTGTCATTCACAATAGAAGGAGAGATAAATGTTTCCCCAAACAAACAAAAACGGAAGGAATTCATCACCACTAAACCAGCCCTACAAGATATCCTAAGGGGGATTCTGTGAGTGAAATGTTGCAAGGACCAGAAAGTACTAGAGACACCACTACAAGCACGAAGCCTACAGATAACATAATGACTCTAAACCAATATCTTTCTATAATAACACTGAATGTAAATGGACTAAGTGATCCAACCAAAAGACATGGTGTATCAGAATGGAAAAACAAAACAAAACAAAACAAAACAAGACCCATCTATTTGCTGTCTAAAAGAGACTTATTTTAGACCTGAGGACACCTTCAGATTGAAAGTGAGGAGATGGAGAACTATCTATCATGCTACTGGAACTCAAAGAAAGTTGGAGTAGCCATACTGATATCAGACAAACTAGGCTTTAAATTGAAGACTGTAACAAGAGATGAAGAAGGGCATTATGTAATAATTACAGGGTCTATCTATCAGGAAGAGCTAACAATTATAAAGGTCTATGCACAGAATTCAGGATCACCAAAATACATAGAATTATCACAAACATAAGCAACCTTATTGACAAGAATGTGGTAATTGTAGGAGATTTTAAGACTCCACTTACAGTAATGGATAGATCACCTAGACAGAGAATAAATAAATAAACAAGGGCCCTGAGTGACACATTGGATCAGATGGACTTGACAGATATATTTAGAACTCTGCATCCCAAAGCAACAGAATATACTTTCTTCTTGAGGGCACATGGAACACTTTCCAAGATAGATCACATACTGACTGGGTCACAAAACAGCCCTTCATAAGTATAAAAGAATTGAGATCATGCCATGCACACTTTCAGACCACAATGCAATGAAACTTGAAATCAACCACGGGAAGAAGTCTGGAAAACCTCCAAAAGCATGGAGGTTAAAGAACACCCTACTAAAGAATGAATGGGTCGAGGTATTGGGAAGATGGTGGCATAGATGGGTCATAGATGGCAAAAGATGGGCTCACCGCATGTCCTGCTGATCACTTGGATTCCACATACACCTGCCTAAATAACCCAGAAAACCGCCAGAGGATTAGCAGAACAGAGTCTCCAGAGCCAAGTGCAGATGAGAAGCCCACAGAAGAGGGTAGAAAGGGTGGCGAGGCGGTGCATGCTCCACGGACTGGCGGGAGGGAGCCGGGGCAGAGGGGCAGCCTGCCGGCCAAGCAGAGCCCCCCAGTCTGGCTGGCAAAAGAGGAGGGGCCTGACGGACTGTGTTCCGACAGCAAGTGCGACTTAGCGTCTGGGATGTCATAAGTTAACAGCTCTGCTCAGAAAGCGGGAAGGCTGGAGGACAAAGGGAGGGAGAGCTGCTGAGCCCCCGGGCGACAGAACTCAGTTTGGTGGGGAAGAAAGGCGCTCGCCAGCGCTATCTCCCTCGCCCATCCCCCAGCCAATCCCAAAGGGAACCAGTTCCTGCCAGGGACTTGCTCACTCCGTGCAAACACCCAACTCTGTGCTTCTGCGGAGCCAAACCTCCAGCAGCCGATCTGACTCCCTACCGCTGCCACAGGGCCCCTCCTGAAGTGGATCACCTAAGGAGAAGTGAGCTAAGCCTGCCCCTCCTGCCCCCGTGCACCTTGCCTACCCACCCAAGCTAATATGCCAGATCCGAAGCACCACAAGCCTGGCAGTATGCAAGTAGCCCAGATGGGCCACGCCACCCCACAGTGAATCACGCCCCTAGAAGAGGGGAAGAGAAGGCACACACCAGTCTGACTGTGGCCACAGTGGTGGGCTGGGGGCAGACATCAGGCCGGACTGCGGCCCTGCCCACCAACTCCAGTTATTCACCACAGCACAGGGAAAGTGCCCTGCAGGTCCTTACAACACCAGGGACTATCCAAAATGAACAAACGGAAGAATTCCCCTCAGAAGAATAACAACAGCTAATGAACTGATCAAAGGATTTAAATAATATAACAGCAAGTGAATTTAGAATAATAGTCATAAAATTAATCACTGGGCTTGAAAACAGTATAGAGGACAGCAGAGAATCTCTTGCTACAGAGATCAAGGGACTAAGGAACAGTCACGAGGAGCTGAAAAACGCTTTAAACGAAATGCAAAACAAAATGGAAACGACGATGGCTTGGATTGAAGAGGCAGAGGAGAGAATAGGTGAACTAGAAGATAAAGTTATGGAAAAAGAGGAAGCTGAGAGAAAGAGAGATAAAAAAATCCAGGAGTATGAGGGGAAAATTAGAGAACTAAGTGATACACTAAAAAGAAATAATATACGCATAATTGATATCCCAGAGGAGGAAGAGAGAGGGAAAGGTGCTGAAGGGGTACTTGAAGAAATAATAGCTGAGAACTACCCTGAACTGGGGAAGGAAAAAGGTATTGAAGTCCAAGAGGCACAGAGAACTCCCTACAGACGTAAGTTGAATCGATCTTCTGCACGACGTATCATAGTGAAACTGGCAAAATACAAGGATAAAGAGAAAATTCTGAAAGCAGCAAGGGGTAAACGTGCCCTCACATATAAAGGGAGACCTATAAGACTCGTGACTGATCTCTCTTTTGAAACTTGGCAGGCCAGAAAGGATTGGCACGAGATCTTCAGTATGCTAAACAGAAAGAATATGCAGCCGAGAATTCTTTATCCAGCAAGTCTGTCATTTAGAATAGAAGGAGAGATAAAGGTCTTCCCAAACAAACAAAAACTGAAGGAATTTGTCACCACTAAACCAGCCCTACAAGAGATCCTAAGGGGGATCCTGTGAGACAAAGTACCAGAGACATCACTACAAGCATAAATCATACGGACATCACAATGACTCTAAACCCGTATCTTTGATAATAACACTGAATGTAAATGGATTAAATGTGCCAACCAAAAGACATAGGGTATCAGAATGGATAAAAAAAAAAAACAAGACCCATCAGTTTGCTGTCTACAAGAGACTCATTTTAGACCTGAGGACACCTTTAGATTGAGAGTTAGGGGATGAGAACTATTTATCATGCTACTGGAAGCCAAAAGAAAGCTGGAGTAGCCATACATATATCAGACAAACTAGACTTTAAATTAAAGGCTGTAACAAGAGATGAAGAAGGACATTATATAATAATTACAGAGTCTATCCAGCAGGAAGAGCTACCAATTATAAATGTCTATGTGCCGAATACCGGAGCCCCCAAATATATAAAACAACTACTCACAAACATAAGCAACCTTACTGATAAGAATGTGGTAATTGCAGGAGACTTTAACACTCCGCTTACAGAAATGGATAGATCATCTAGACACACGGTCAATAAAGAAACAAGGGCCCTGAATGACACATTGGATCAGATGGACTTGACAGATATATTTAGAACTCTGCATCCCAAAGCAACAGAATATACTTTCTTCTCGAGTGCACATGGAAAACTCTCCAAGATAGATCATATACTGGGTCACAAAACAGCCTGTCATAAGTTTACCAGAATTGAAATTATACCATGCATACTTTCAGACCACAATTCTATGAAGCTTGAAATCAACCACAGGAAAAAGTCTGGAAAACCTCCAAAAGCATGGAGGTTAAAGAACACCCTACTAACGAATGAGTGGGTCAACCAGGCAATTAGAGAAGAAATTAAAAAATATATGGAAACAAATGGAAATGAAAATACAACAATCCAGACGCTTTGGGATGCAGTGAAGGCAGTCCTGAGAGGAAAATACATTGCAATCCAGGCCTATCTCCAGAAAGAAGAAAAATCCCAAATACAAAATCTAACAGCACACCTAAAGGAAATAGAAGCAGAACAGCAAAGACAGCCTAAACCCAGCAGAAGAAGAGAAATAATAAAGATCAGAACACAAATAAACATTATAGAATCTAAAATAACGGTAGAGCAGATCAACGAAATCAAGAGTTGGTTTTTTGAAAAAATAAACAAAATTGACAAACTTCTAGCCAGGCTTCTCAAAAAGAAAAGGGAGATGACCCAAATAGATAAACTCATGAATGAAAATGGAATTATTACAACCAATCCCTCAGAGATACAAACAATTATCAGGGAGTACTATGAAAAATTATATGCCAACAAATTGGACAACCTGGAAGAAATGGACAAATTCCTGAACACCCACACTCTTCCAAAACTCAATCAGGAGGAAATAGAAAGCTTGAACAGACCCATAACCAGCGAAGAAATTGAATCGGTTATCAAAAATCTCCCAACAAATAAGAGTCCAGGACCAGATGGCTTCCCAGGGGAGTTCTACCAGACGTTTAAGCAGAGATAATACCTATCTTTCTCAAGCTATTCCAAGAAATAGAAAGGGAAGGAAAACTTCCAGACTCATTCTATGAAGCCAGTATTACTTTGATTCCTAAACCAGACAAAGACCCAGTAAAAAAGAGAACTACAGACCAAAATCTCTGATGAATATGGATGCAAAAATTCTCAATAAGATACTAGCAAATCGAATTCAACAGCATATAAAAAGAATTATTCACCATGATCAAGTGGGATTCATTCCGGGGATGCAGGGTTGGTTCAACATTCACAAATCAATCAACATGATACATCACATTAATAATAAAAAAGGAGAAGAACCATATTATCCTGTCAGTCGATGCAGAAAGGGCCTTTGACAAAGTCCACCACCCCTTCTTAATAAAAAACACTCAAGAAAGTCGGGATAGAAGAACATACTTACACATCATAAAACCCATTTATGAAAAGCCCACAGCTAACGTCATCCTCAATGGGGAAACACTGAGAGCTTCTTCCCTGAGATCAGGAACACGACAGGGATGCCCACTCTCACCGCTGTTGTTTAACATAGTGCTGGAAGTTCTAGCATCAGCAATCAGACAACAAAAGGAAATCAAAGGCATCAAAATTGGCAAAGATGAAGTCAAGCTTTCGCTTTTTGCAGATGACATGATATTATACATGGAAAAACCAATAGACTCCACCAAAAGTCTGCTAGAACTGATACATGAATTCAGCAAAGTTGCAGGATACAAAATCAATGTACAGAAATCAGTTGCATTCTTAAACACTAATAATGAAACAACAGAAAGACAAATAAAGAAACTGATCCCATTCACAATTGCACCAAGAAGCATAAAATACCTAGGAATAAATCTAACCAAAGATGTAAAGGATCTGTATGCTGAAAACTATAGAAAGCTTATGAAGGTAATTGAAGAAGATTTAAAGAAATGGAAAGACATTCCCTGCTCATGGATTGGAAGAATAAATATTGTCAAAATGTCAATACTACCCAAAGCTATCTATATATTCAATGCAATCCCAATCAAAATTGCACCAGCATTCTCCTCGAAACTAGAACAAGCAATCCTAAAATTCTTATGGAACCACAAAAGGCCCCGAATAGGCAAAGTAATTTTGAAGAAGAAGACCAAAGCAGGAGGCATCACAATCCCAGACTTTAGCCTCTACTACAAAGCTGTCATCATCAAGACAGCATGGTATTGGCACAAAAACAGACACATAGACCCATGGAATAGAATAGAAACCCCAGAACTAGACCCACAAATGTATGGCCAACGTATCTTTGACAAAGCAGAAAAGAACATCCAATGGAAAAAAGTCTCTTTAACAAATGGTGCTGGGAGAACTGGACAGCAACATGCAGAAGGTTGAAACTAGACCACTTTCTCACACCATTCACAAAAATAAATTCAAAATGGATAAAGGACCTGAATGTGAGACAGGAAACCATCAAAACCTTAGAGGAGAAAGCAGGAAAAGACCTCTCTGACCTCAGCCGTAGCAATCTCTTACTCGACACATCCCCAAAGGCAAGGGAATTAAAAGCAAAAATGAACTACTGGGACCTCAGGAAGATAAAAAGCTTCAGCACAGCAAAGGAAACAACCAACAACACTAAAAGGTAACCAACGGAATGGGAAAAGATATTTGCATATGACATATCGGACAAAGGGCTAGTATCCAAAATCTATAAAGAGCTCACCAAACTCCACACCTGAAAAACAAATAACCCAGTGAAGAAATGGGCAGAAACATGAATAGACACTTCTCTAAAGAAGACATCCGGATGGCCAACAGGCACATGAAAAGATGCTCAACGTCGCTCTTCATCAGGGAAATACAAATCAAAACCACACTCAGATATCAACTCACGCCAGTCAGAGTGGCCAAAACGAACAAATCAGGAGACTATAGATGCTGGAGAGGATGTGGAGAAACGGGAACCCTCTTGCACTGTTGGTGGGAATGCAAATTGGTGCAGCCGCTCTGGAAAGCAGTGCGGAGTTTCCTCAGAAAATTAAAAATAGACCTACCCTATGACCCAGCAATAGCACTGCTAGGAATTTACCCAAGGGATACAGGAGTACTGATGCATAAGGGCACTTGCACCCCAATGTTTATAGCAGCACTCTCAACAATAGCCAAACTATGGAAAGAACCTAAATGTTGATCAACTGATGAATGGATAAAGAAATTGTGGTTTATATACACAATGGAATACTACATGGCAATGAGAAAGAATGAAATATGGCCTTTTGTAGCAACGTGGATGGAACTGGAGAGTGTGATGCTAAGTGAAATAAGCCATACAGAGAAAGACAGATATAATGTGGTTTCACTCTTATGTGGATCCTGAGAAACTTAACAGAAACCCATGGGGGAGGGGAAGGAAAAAAAAAAAGAGGTTAGAGTGGGAGAGATCCAAAGCATAAGAGACTGTTAAAAACTGAGAACAAACTGAGGGTTGATGGGGGTTGGGAGGGAGGGGAGGGTGGGTGATGGGTATTGAGGAGGGCACCTCTTGGGACGAGCACTGGGTGTTGTATGGAAACCAATTTGACAATAAATTTCATATATTGAAAGAAAAATAAACAAATATATATTATTTATGTAAAAAAAATGAATAGGTCAACCAGGTAATTAGAGAATAAATTTAAAAAAATATGGAAACAATTGAAAATGAAAATACAGCAACCCAAATGCTTTGGGGTGCAGTGAACGCCGTCCTGAGAGGAAAATACATTGCGATCCAGGCTGATCGCAAGAAACAAGAAAAATCCCAAATAGAAAATCTAATAGCACACCTAAAGGAAATAGAAGCAGAACAGCAAAGACACTCCAAACCCAGCAGAAGAAGAGAAATAATAAACACCAAGCAGAAATAAACAATACAGAATAATAATTAAAAAAAACAGTAGAGCAGATCAATGAATCCAAGAGTTGTTTTTTTGAACAAATAAACAAAATTGATAAACCTCTAGCCAGACTTCTCAGAAAGAAAATGTAGAAGACTAAAATAGATAAAATCATGAATGAAAATGGGAATATTACAACCAATCCAGCAAAATACAAGCAATTATCAGGGAATACTATGAAAAATTATATGTCAACAAACTGGACAACCTAGAAGAAATGGACAAAGTCTTAAACACCCACACAATTCCAGAACTCAAACAGGAAGAAGTAGAAAATTTGAACAGACCCATAACCAGCAAAGAAATTGAATCAGTTTAAAAAAATCTCCCAACAAATAAGAGTCCAACACCAGATGGCTTCCCAAGGGAATTCTACCAGACATTTAAAGCAGAGATAATACCTATCCTTCTCAAGCTGTACCAAAAAATAGAAATGGAAGGAAAATGTCCTGACTCATTCTATGAAGACAGCATTATTTGATTTCCAAACCAGAGACCAGCAAATAACAAAAACAAAAACAAAAACAAAAACAAAAACTATAGACAATATCCCTGATGAATATGGATGCAGAAATTCTCAACAAGATTCTAGGAAATCGAATTCAAGAGCACATAAAATTAAATATTCACCATGATCAAGTGGGATTCATTCCTGGTCTGCAGGGATGGTTCAATTTTCTCAAATCAATCAATGTATTACATCACATTAATAAAAGAAAAGATAAGAACCATATGATCCTGTCAATCTGTGCAGAAAAAGCATTTCACAAAATTCAGCATTCTTTCTTTCTTTTTTTTTTTATAATATATGAAATTTATTGTCAAATTGGTTTCCATAAAACACCCAGTGCTCATCCCAAAAGGTGCCCTCCTCAATACCCATCACCCACCCTCTCCTCCCTCCCACCCCCCATCAACCCTCAGTTTGTTCTCAGTTTTTAACAGTCTCTTATGCTTTGGCTCTCTGCCACTCTAACCTCTTTTTTTTTTTTTCTTTTTTCCTCCCCCTCCCCCATGGGTTCCTGTGAAGTTTCTCAGAATCCACATAAGAGTGAAACCATATGGTATCTGTCTTTCTCTGTATGGCTTATTTCACTTAGCATCACACTCTCCAGTTCCATCCACGTTGCTACAAAAGGCCATATTTCATTTTTTCTCATTGCCATGTAGTATTCCATTGTGTATATAAACCACAATTTCTTTATCCATTCATCAGTTGATGGACATTTAGGCTCTTTCCATAATTTGGCTATTGTTGAGAGTGCTGCTATGAACATTGGGGTACAAGTGCCCCTATGCATCAGTACTCCTGTATCCCTTGGATAAATTCCTAGCAGTGCTATTGCTGGGTCATAGGGTAGGTCTATTTTTAATTTTCTGAGGAACCTCCACACTGCTTTCCAGAGCGGCTGCACCAATTTGCATTCCCACCAACAGTGCAAGAGGGTTCCCGTTTCTCCACATCCTCTCCAGCATCTATAGTCTCCTGATTTGTTCATTTTGGCCACTCTGACTGGCGTGAAGTGATACCTGAGTGTGGTTTTGTTTGTATTTCCCTGATAAGGAGCGACGCTGAACATCTTTTCATGTGCCTGTTGGCCATCCGGATGTCTTCTTTAGAGAAGCATCTATTCATGTTTCTACCCATTTCTTCACTGGGTTATTTGTTTTTCGGGTGTGGAGTTTGGTGAGCTCTTTATAGATTTTGGATACTAGCCCTTTGTCCGAGATGTCATTTGCAAATATCTTTTCCCATTGCGTTGGTTGCCTTTTAGTTTTGTTGGTTGTTCCCTTTGCTGTGCAGAAGCTTTTTATCTTCATAAGGTCCCAGCAATTCACTTTTGCTTTTAATTCCCTTGCCTTTGGGGATGTGTCGAGTAAGAGATTGCTACGGCTGAGGTCAGAGAGGTCTTTTCCTGCTTTCTCCTCTAAGGTTTTGATGGTTTCCTGTCTCACGTTCAGGTCCTTTATCCATTTTGAGTTTATTTTTGTGAATGGTGTGAGAAAGTGGTCTAGTTTCAACCTTCTGCATGTTGCTGTCCAGTTCTCCCAGCACCATTTGTTAAAGAGGCTGTCTTATTTCCATTGGATGTTCTTTCCTGCTTTGTCGAAGATGAGTTGGCCATACGTTTGTGGGTCTAGTTCTGGGGTTTCTATTCTATTCCATGGGTCTATGTGTCTGTTTTTGTGCCAATACCATGCTGTCTTGATGATGACAGCTTTGTAGTAGAGGCTAAAGTCTGGGATTGTGATGCCTCCTGCTTTGGTCTTCTTCTTCAAAATTCCTTTGGCTATTTGGGGCCTTTTGTGGTTCCATATGAATTTTAGGATTGCTTGTTCTAGCTTCGAGAAGAATGCTGGTGCAATTTTGATTGGGATTGCATTGAATGTGTAGATAGCTTTGGGTAGTATTGACATTTTCACAATATTTATTCTTCCAATCCATGAGCAGGGAATGTCTTTCCATTTCTTTAAATCTTCTTCAATTTCCTTAATAAGGTTTCTATAGTTTTCAGCATACAGATCCTTTACATCTTTGGTTAGATTTATTCCTAGGTATTTTATGCTTCTTGGTGCAATTGTGAATGGGATCAGTTTCTTTATTTGTCTTTCTGTTGCTTCATTGTTAGTGTATAAGAATGCAACTGATTTCTGTACATTGATTTTGTATCCTGCAACTTTGCTGAATTCATGTATCAGTTCTAGCAGACTTTTGGTGGAGTCTATCGGATTTTCCATGTATAATATCATGTCATCTGCAAAAAGCGAAAGCTTGACTTCATCTTTGCCAATTTTGATGCCTTTGATTTCCTTTTGTTGTCTGATTGCTGATGCTAGAACTTCCAGCACTATGTTAAACAACAGCGGTGAGAGTGGGCATCCCTGTCGTGTTCCTGATCTCAGGGAAAAAGCTCTCAGTTTTTCCCCGTTGAGGATGATGTTAGCTGTGGGCTTTTCATAAATGGCTTTTATGATCTTTAATTATGTTCCTTCTATCCCGACTTTCTCAAGGGTTTTTATTAAGAAATGGTGCTGGATTTTGTCGAAGGCCTTTTCTGCATCGATTGACAGGATCATATGGTTCTTCTCTTTTTTTTGTTAATGTGATGTATCGCGTTGATTGATTTGCGAATGTTGAACCAGTCCTGCATCCCAGGAATGAATCCCACTTGATCAGGGTGAATAATTCTTTTTATGCCGTTGAATTCGATTTGCTAGTATCTTATTGAGAATTTTTGCATCCATATTCATCAGAGATTTTGGTCTGTAGGTCTCTTTTTTACTGGGTCTCTGTCTGGTTTAGGAATCAAAGTAATACTGGCTTCATAGAATGAGTCTGGAAGTTTTCCTTCCCTTTCTATTTCTTGGAATAGCTTGAGAAGGATAGATATTATCTCTGCTTTAAACGTCTGGTAGAACTCCCCTGGGAAGCCATCTGGTCCTGGACTCTTATTTGTTGGGAGATTTTTGATAACCGATTCAATTTCTTTGCTGGTTATGGGTCTGTTCAAGCTTTCTATTTCCTCCTGATTGAGTTTTGGAAGAGTGTGGGTGTTCAGGAATTTGTCCATTTCTTCCAGGTTGTCCAATTTGTTGGAATATAATTTTTCATAGTATTCCCTGATAATTGTTTGTATCTCTGAGGGATTGGTTGTAATAATTCCATTTTCATTCATTATTTTCTCTATTTGGGTCATCTCCCTTTTCTTTTTGAGTAGCCTGGCTAGAAGTTTGTCAATTTTGTTTATTTTTTCAAAAAACCAACTCTTAGTTTCATTGATCTGCTCTACAGTTTTTTTAGACTCTATATTGTTTATTTCTGCTCTGATCTTTATTATATCTTTTCTTCTGCTGGGTTTAGGCTGCCTTTGCTGTTCTGCTTCTATTTCCTTTATGTGTGTTGTTAGATTTTGTATTTGGGATTTTCTTGTTTCTTGAGATAGGCCTGGATTGCAATGTATTTTCCTCCCAGGACTGCCTTCGCCGCGTCCCAAAGCGTTTGGATTGTTGTATTTTCATTTTCGTTTGTTTCCATACATTTTTTAATTTCTTCTCTAATTGCCTGGTTGACCCACTCATTCGTTAGTAGGGTGTTCTTTAACCTCCATGCTTTTGGAGGTTTTCCAGACTTTTTTCTGTGGTTGATTTCAAGCTTCATAGCATTGTGGTCTGAAAGTATGCATGGTATAATGTCAATTCTGGTAAACTTATGAAGGGCTGTTTTGTGACCCAGTATATGATCTATCTTGGAGAATGTTCCATGTGCACTCGAGAAGAAAGTATATTCTGTTGCTTTGGGATGCAGAGTTCTAAATATATCTGTCAAGTCCATCTGATCCAATGTGTCATTCAGGGCCCTTGTTTCTTTATTGACCGTGTGTCTAGATGATCTATCCATTTCTGTAAGTGGGGTGTTAAAGTCCCCTGCAATTACCACATTCTTATCCATAAGGTTGCTTATGTTTATGAGTAGTTGTTTTATATATTTGGGGGCTCCGGTATTCGGCGCATAGACATTTATAATTGTTAGCTTTTCCTGATGGATAGACCCTGTAACTATTATATAATGTCCTTCTTCATCTCTTGTTGCAGCCTTTAATTTAAAGTCTAGTTTGTCTGATATAAGTATGGCTACTCCAGCTTTCTTTTGGCTTCCAGTAGCATGATAAATAGTTCTCCATCCCCTCACTCTCAATCTAAAGGTGTCCTCAGGTCTAAAATGAGTCTCTTGTAGACAGCAAATAGATGGGTCTTGTTTTTTTATCCATTCTGATACCCTATGTCTTTTGGTTGGCGCATTTAATCCATTTACATTCAGCGTTATTATAGAAAGATATGGGTTTAGAGTCATTGTGATGTCTGTATGTTTTATGCTTGTAGCGATGTCTCTGGTATTTTGTCTCACAGGGTCCCCCTTAGGATCTCTTTTAGGGCTGGTTTAGTGGTGACAAATTCCTTCAGTTTTTGTTTGTTTGGGAAGACCTTTATCTCTCCTTCTATTCTAAATGACAGACTTGCTGGATAAAGGATTCTCGGCTGTATATTTTTTCTGTCTAGCACACTGAAAATCTCGTGCCAATTCTTTCTGGCCTGCCAAGTTTCAAAAGAGAGATCAGTCACGAGTCTTATAGGTCTCCCTTTATATGTGAGGGCACGTTTACCCCTTGATGCTTTCAGAATTTTCTCTTTATCCTTGTATTTTGCCAGTTTCACTATGATATGTCGTGCAGAAGATCGATTCAGGTTCCGTCTGAAGGGAGTTCTCTGTGCCTCTTGGATTTCAATGGCTTTTTCCTTCCCCAGTTCAGGGAAGTTCTCAGCTATTATTTCTTCAAGTACCCCTTCAGCACCTTTCCCTCTCTCTTCCTCCTCTGGGATACCAATTATGCGTATATTATTTCTGTTTAGTGTATCACTTAGTTCTCTAATTTTCCCCTCATACTCCTGGATTTTTTTATCTCTCTTTCTCTCAGCTTCCTCTTTTTCCATAACTTTATCTTCTAGTTCACCTATTCTCTCCTCTGCCTCTTCAATCCGAGCTGTGGTGGTCTCCATTTTGTTTTGCATTTCATTTAAAGCGTTTTTCAGCTCCTCATGACTGTTCCTTACTCCCTTGATCTCTGTCGCAAGGGATTCTCTGCTGTCCTGTATACTGTTTTCAAGCCCAGCGATTAATTTTATGACTATTATTCTAAATTCACTTTCTGTTATATTATTTAAATCCTTTTTGATCAGCTCATTAGCTGTTATTTCCTGGAGACTCTTCTGAGGGGAATTCTTCCGCTTGGTCATTTTGGATAGTCCCTGGTGTGGTGAAGACCTGCAGGGCACTTCCCCTGTGCTGTGGTGTAGAACGGGATTTGGTGGGCGGGGCCGTAGTCCGACCTGATGTCTGCCCCCAGCCCACCGCTGGGGCCACAGTCAGACTGGTGTTTGCCTTGTCTTCCCCTCTCCTAGGGGCGGGATTCACTGTGGGGTGGCGTGGCCCGTCTGGGCTACTTGCACACTGCCAGGCTTGTGATGCTGGGGATCTGGCGTATTAGCTGGGGTGGGTAGGCAAGGTGCACAGGGGCAGGAGGGGCAGGCTTAGCTCGCTTCTCCTTAGGTGATCCACTTCAGGAGGGGCCGTGTGGCAGCGGGAGGGAGTCAGATCCGCTGCTGGAGGTTTGGCTCCGCAGAAGCACAGAGTTGGGTGTTTGCGCGGAGCGAGCAAGTTCCCTGGCAGGAACTGGTTCTCTTTGGGATTTTGGCTGGGGGATGGGCGGGGGAGATGGCGCTGGCGAGCGCCTTTGTTCCCCACCAAACTGAGCTCTGTCATCCGGGGGCTCAGCAGCTCTCCCTCCCTTTGTCCTCCAGCCTTCCTGCTTTCCGAGCAGAGCTGTTAACTTATGACCTCCCAGACGCTAAGTCGTGCTTGCTGTCGGAACACAGTCCGTGAGGCCCCTCCGCTTTTGCAAGCCAGACTCTGGAGCTCTGCTTGGCAGGCGAGCCGCCCCTCCGCCCCGGCTCCCTCCCGCCAGTCCGTGGAGTGCGCACTGCCTCGCCACCCTTCCTACCCTCTTCCTTGGGCCTCTCGTCTGCGCTTGGCTCCGGCCACTCCGTTCTGCTAATCCTCTGGTGGTTTTCTGGGTTATTTAGGCAGGTGTAGGTGGAATCTAATTGATCAGCAGGACGCGCGGTGAGCCCAGCGTCCTCCTACGCCGCCATCTTCCCTCCATCCCCCAGCATTCTTTCTTAATAAACACCCTTGAGAAAGTCAGGATAGAAGAAACATACTTCAACATCATAAAATAAAACATTTTGGAGAAGCCCACAGCTAATATCATTCTCAATTGGAAAAAACTGAGAGCTTTCCTCCTGAGATCAGGGACACGACAGGGATGTCCACTCTCACTGCTGTTCTTTATCATAGTGTTGGAAGTTCTAGCATCAGCAATCAGACAACAAAAGGAAATCAAAGGCATCAAAATTGGTAGAGATAAGGTCAAGCTTTCACTTTTTGCAGATAAGTTGTTACTATACATGGAAAACCCAATAGACTCCACCAAAAGTCTGCTAGAACTGATAAACGAATTCAGCAAAGTCGTGGGATACAAAATCAATGTGCAGATCAGGTGCATTGTTATAACCTAATAATGAAGCAACAGAAAGACAAATAAACTGATCCCATTCGCAATTGCACCAAGAATCATAAAATAACTAAGAATAAACCTACCCAAAGATGTAAAAGATCTGTATGTTGAAAACTATAGAAAGCTTATGAAGGAAATTGAAGAAGATACAACAAAATGGAAAAACATTCTGTGCTTATAGATTGGAAGAATAAATATTGTTAAAATGTCAATACTACCCAAAGCTATCTACACATTCAATGCAATCCCAATCAAAATTGCACCAGCATTCTTCTCGAAGCTAGAACAAGCAATCCTAAAATTTGTATGGAACCACAAAAAACCCCAAATAGCCGAAGAAGTAATATTGTAATATTGTAGAAGAAGACCAAAACCGGATGCATCACAATCCTAGACTTTATCCTCTACTACAAAGCTGTAATCATCAAAGAAAAAATCAGGAGACTATTGATGCTGGAGAGGATGTGGAGAAACGGAAAACTCATTGCACTATTTGTGGGAATGCGTACTGGTGCAGCCACTCTGGAAGACAGTGTGAAGATTCCTTAAAAAATTAAAAGTAGATCTACCCTATGACCCAGCAATAGCACTGCTAGGAATTTACCCAAAGGACACAGGAGTGCTTATGCATAGGGGCACTTGTACCCCAATGTTTGTAGCAGCACTTTCAACAATAGCATATTATGGAAAAGGCCTAAATGTCCATCAACTGATGAATGGATAAAGAAGATGTGGTTTATACATACAATGGAATACTACTTGGAAATGAGTAAGAATGAAATCTGGCTATTTGTAGTAATGTGGATGGAACTGGAGGTTGTTATGCTAAGTAAAATAAGTCATACAGAGAAAGACAGATACCATATGATTTTAGTCTTATGTGGATCCTAGAGAAACTCAACAGAAGACCAGGGTGGGAGGAGAAGGGGGAAAAAAGTTACAGAGTGGAAGGAGGCAAACCATAAGATACTCTTAAATAGTAAGAACAAACTGAGGGTTGATGGATGGTGGAGGAGGAGGGAAAGTGGATGATGGGTATTGAGGAGAGCACCCGTTGGGGTGAGCACTGTGTGTTGCATGGAAGCCAATTTGACAATAAATTTCATAAGAAATATTTCATTGAAATGCTAAAATATAAAAAAATAAATATAAATAAATGTAAAAGATACTGAGTATTCTCTATTACAAGAGCTAAATTTTTTACAACTATATAATTTTTATGGTAAAATTTATATGGTAAATTTCATGGAATCATTGTCAAAAAGTGATGCTAAACTTTCCTTAGTGTATATTTATATGAAATTCCTACAAATCTGACATGTCATAACCAAATTTCTTGTCAAATGTATTATAATGAACTCTGAGTATAAGCCATTCCCAGTTCTTCTTGCTTACTGCTTGGTAGACTAAGTTTATATATATGATTTTGCGACAAGGAAAAATACTTTATTTGGAAAGCAAGCAAACTGAGGAGGTGGCTGCTATGATCCCAAAGCACCATGTCCTCTCAGCATAAAATTTGAGTTTTTTTTTTTTATATTAACAAAAGGGAGAAGCAACACTGGATTGGAGCTAAAAGATCACTTACATCAATAAACATCTGAGAGGAGAGAAGATGGCGGCGTAGGAGGACGCTGGGCTCACCGCGCGTCCTGCTGATCACTTAGATTCCACCAACACCTGCCTAAATAACCCAGAAAACCGCCAGAGGATTAGCAGAACGGAGTCGCCGGAGCCAAGTGCAGACTAGAGGCCCACGGAAGAGGGTAGGAAGGGCGGCGAGGCGGGTGCGCGCTCCATGGACTGGCGGGAGGGAGCCGGGGCGGAGGGGCGGCTCGCCTGCCAAGCAGAGCCCCCGAGTCTGGCTGGCAAAAGCGGAGGGGCCTGACAGACTGTGTTCCGACAGCAAGCACGACTTAGCGTCTGGGAGGTCATAAGTTAACAGCTCTGCTCAGAAAGCGGGAAGGCTGGAAGACAAAGGGAGGGAGAGCTGCTGAGCCCCTGGATGACAGAGCTCAGTTTGGTGGGGAACAAAGGTGCACGCCAGCGCCATCTCCCCCGCCCATCCCCCAGCCAAAATCCCAAAGAGAACCAGTTCCTGCCAGAACTTGCTCGCTCCGCGCAAACACCCAACTCTGTGCTTCTGCGGAGGAGCCAAACCTCCAGCGGCGGATCTGACTCCCTCCCGCTGCCATAGGGCCCCTCCTGAATTGGATCACCTAAGGAGAAGCGAGCTAAGCCTGCCCCTCCTGCCCCTGTGCACCTTGCCTACCCACCCCAGCTAATACGCCAGATCCCCAGCATCACAAGCCTGGCAGTGTGCAAGTAGCCCAGACGGGCCACGCCACCCCACAGTGAATCCCGCCCCTAGGAGAGGGAAAGAGAAGGCACACACCAGTCTGACTGTGGCCCCAGCGGTGGACCGGGGGCAGACATCAGGTCTGACTGAGACTCCGCCCACCAACTCCAGTTATACACCACAGCACAGGGGAAGTGCCTGCAGGTCCTCACCACGCCAGGGACTATCCAAAATGACCAAGCGGAAGAATTCTCCTCAGAAGAGTCTCCAGGAAATAACAACAGCTAATGAGGTGATCAAAAAGGATTTAAATAATATAACAGAAAGTGAATTTAGAATAATACTCATAAAATTAATCGCTGGGCTTGAAAACAGTATAGAGAACAGCAGAGAATCTCTTGCTATAGAGATCAAGGGACTAAGGAACAGTCACGAGGAGCTGAAAAACGCTTTAAATGAAATGCAAAACAAAATGGAAACCACCACGGCTCGGCTTGAAGAGGCAGAGGAGAGAATAGGTGAACTAGAAGATAAAGTTATGGAAAAAGAGGAAGCTTAGAGAAAGAGAGATAAAAAATCCAGGAGTATGAGGGGAAAATTAGAGAACTAAAAGATACACTAAAAAGAAATAATATACGCATAATTGGTATCCCAGAGGAGGAAGAGAGAGGGAAAGGTGCTGAAGGGGTACTTGAAGAAATAATACCTGAGAACTTCCCTGAACTGGGGAAGGAAAAAGCCATTGAAATCCAAGAGGCACAGAGAACTCCCTTCAGACGTAACTTGAATCGATCTTCTGCATGACATATCATAGTGAAACTGGCAAAATACAAGGATAAAGAGAAAATTCTGAAAGCAGCAAGGGGTAAACGTGCCCTCACATATAAAGGGAGACCTATAAGACTCGTGACTGATCTCTCTTTTGAAACTTGGCAGGCCAGAAAGAACTGGCAGGAGATTTTCAGTGTGCTAGACAGAAAAAATATACAGCCGAGAATCCTTTATCCAGCAAGTCTGTCATTTAGAATAGAAGGAGAGATAAAGGTCTTCCCAAACAAACAAAAACTGAAGGAATTTGTCACCACTAAACCAGCCCTAAAAGAGATCCTAAGGGGGACCCTGTGGGACAAAGTACCAGAGACAACACTACAAGCATAAAACATACAGACATCACAATGACTCTAAACCCATATCTTTCTATAATAACACTGAATGTAAATGGATTAAATGCGCCAACCAAAAGACATAGGGTATCAGAAGGGATAAAAAAACAAGACCCATCTATTTGCTGTCTACAAGAGACTCATTTTAGACCTGAGGACACCTTTAGATTGAGAGTGAGGGGATGGAGAACTATTTATCATGCTACTGGAAGCCAAAAGAAAGCTGGAGTAGCCATACTTATATCAGACAAACTAGACTTTAAATTAAAGGCTGTAACAAGAGATGAAGAATGACATTATATAATAGTTACAGGGTCTATCCATCAGGAAAAGCTAACAATTATAAATGTCTATGCGCCGAATACCGGAGCCCCCAAATATATAAAACAACTACTCATAAACATAAGCAACCTTATGGATAAGAATGTGGTAATTGCAGGGGACTTTAACACCCCACTTACAAAAATGGATAGATCATCTAGACACACGGTCAATAAAGAAACAAGGGCCCTGAATGACACATTGGATCAGATGGACTTGACAGATATATTTAGAACTCTGCATCCCAAAGCAACAGAATATACTTTCTTCTCGAGTGCACATGGAACATTCTCCAAGATAGATCATATACTGGGTCACAAAACAGCCCTTCATAAGTTTACCAGAATTGACATTATACCATGCATACTTTCAGACCACAATGCTATGAAGCTTGAAATCAACCACAGAAAAAAGTCTGGAAAACCTCCAAAAGCATGGAGGTTAAAGAACACCCTACTAACGAATGAGTGGGTCAACCAGGCAATTAGAGAAGAAATAAAAAATATATGGAAACAAACGAAAATGAAAATACAACAATCCAAACGCTTTGGGATGCGGCAAAGGCAGTCCTGAGAGGAAAATACATTGCAATCCAGGCCTATCTCAAGAAACAAGAAAAATCCCAAATACAAAATCTAACAGCACACCTAAAGGAAATAGAAGCAGAACAGCAAAGGCAGCCTAAACCCAGCAGAAGAAGAGAAATAAAGATCAGAGCAGAAATAAACAATATAGAGTCTAAAAAAACTGTAGAGCAGATCAACGTAACCAAGAGTTGGTTTTTTGAAAAAATAAACAAAAGTGACAAACCTCTAGCCAGGCTTCTCAAAAAGAAAAGGGAGATGACCCAAATAGACAAAATCATGAATGAAAATGGAATTATTACAACCAATCCCTCAGAGATACAAACAATTATCAGGGAATACTATGAAAAATTATATGCCAACAAATTGGACAACCTGGAAGAAATGGACAAATTCCTGAACACCCACACTCTTCCAAAACTCAATCAGGAGGAAATAGAAAGCTTGAACAGACCCATAACCAGCGAAGAAATTGAATCGGTTATCAAAAATCTCCCAACAAATAAGAGTCCAGGACCAGATGGCTTCCCAGGGGAGTTCTACCAGACGTTTAAAGCAGAGATAATATCTATCCTTCTCAAGCTATTCCAAGAAATAGAAAGGGAAGGAAAACTTCCAGACTCATTCTATGAAGCCAGTATTACTTTGATTCCTAAACCAGACAGAGACCCAGTAAAAAAAGAGAACTAAGGGCCAATATCCCTGATGAATATGGATGCAAAAATTCTCAATAAGATACTAGCAAATCGAATTCAACGGCATATAAAAAGAATTATTCACCCTTATCAAGTCGGATTCATTCCTGGGATGCAGGGCTGGTTCAACATTCGCAAATCAATCAACGTGATACATCACATTAACAACAAAAAAAGGAAGAACCATATGATCCTATCAATCGATGTAGAAAAGGCCTTTGACAAAATCCAGCACCCTTTCTTAATAAAAACCCTTGAGAAAGTCGGGATAGAAGGAACATACTTAAAGATCATAAAAGCCATTTATGAAAAGCCCACAGCTAACATCATCCTCAATGGGGAAAAACTGAGAGCTTTTTCCCTGAGATCAGGAACACGACAGGGATGCCCACTCCCACCGCTGTTGTTTAACATAGTGCTGGAAGTTCTAGCATCAGCAATCAGACAACAAAAGGAAATCAAAGGCATCAAAATTGGCAAGGATGAAGTCAAGCTTTCGCTTTTTGCAGATGACATGATATTATACATGGAAAATCCGATAGACTCCACCAAAAGTCTGCTAGAATTGATACATGAATTCAGCAAAGTCGCAGGATACAAAATCAATGTACAGAAATCAGTTGCATTCTTATACACTAACAATGAAGCAACAGAAAGACAAATAAAGAAACTGATCCCATTCACAATTGCACCAAGAAGCATAAAATACCAAGAATAAATCTAACCAAAGATGTAAAGGATCTGTATGCTGAAAACTATAGAAAGCTTATGAAGGTAATTGAAGAAGATTTAAAGAAATGGAAAGACATTCCTTGCTCATGGATTGGAAAAATAAATATTGTCGGAAGATGGCAGCGTAGGAGGACACTGGGCTCACCGCGCGTCCTGCTGATCAATTAGATTCCACCTACACCTGCCTAAATAACCCAGAAAACCGCCAGAGGACTAGCAGAACGGAGTCGCTGGAGCAAAGCGCAGACGAGAGGCCCACGGAAGAGGGTAGGAAGGGCGGCGAGGCGGTGCATGCTCCACGGACTGGCGGGAGGGAGCCGGGGCGGAGGGGCGGCTCGCCGGCCAAGCAGAGCCCCGGAGTCTGGCCTGCAAAAGCGGAGGGGCCTGACGGACTGTGTTCCGACAACAAGCGCGACTTAGCGTTTGGGAGGTCATAAGTTAACAGCTCTGCTCAGAAAGCGGGAAGGCTGGAGGACAAAGGGAGGGAGAGCTGCTGAGCCCCCGGACGACAGAGCTCAGTTTGGTGGGGAACAAAGGCGCTCGCCAGCGCCATCTCCCCCGCCCATCCCCCAGCCAAAATCCCAAAGAGAACCAGTTCCTGCCAGGGAACTTCCTCGCTCTGCGCAAATACCCAACTCTGTGCTTCTGCGGAGCCAAACCTCCGGCAGCGGATCTGACTCCCTCCCGCTGCCACAGGGCCCCTCCTGAAGTGGATCACCTAAGGAGAAGCGAGCTAAGCCTGCCCCTCCTGCCCCTCTGCACCTTGCCTACCCACCCCAGCTAATACGCCAGATCCCCAGCATCACAAGCCTGGCAGTGTGCAAGTAGCCCAGACGGGCCATGCCACCCCACAGTGAATCCCGCCCCTAGGAGAGGGGAAGAGAAGGCACACACCAGTTTGACTGTGGCCCCAGTGGTGGGCTGCGGGCAGACATCAGGTCTGACTGCGACTCCGCCCACCAACTCCAGTTATACACCACAGCACAGGGGAAGTGCCCTACAGGTACTCACCACGCCAGGGACTATCCAAAATGACCAAGCGGAAGAATTCCCCTCAGAAGAATCTCCAGGAAATAACAACAGCTAATGAGCTGATCAAAAAGGATTTAAATAATATAACAGAAAGTGAATTTAGAATAATAGTCATAAAATTAATCACCGGGCTTGAAAACAGTATACAGGACAGCAGAGAATCCCTTGCTACAGAGATCAAGAGACTAAGGAACAGTCATGAGGAGCTGAAAAACGCTTTAAATGAAATGCAAAACAAAATGGAGACCACCACAGCTCGGATTGAAGAGGCAGAGGAGAGAATAGGTGAACTAGAAGATAAAGTTATGGAAAAAGAGGAAGCTGAGAGAAAGAGAGATAAAAAAATCCAGGAGTATGAGGGGAAAATTAGAGAACTAAGTGATACACTAAAAAGAAATAATATATGCATAATTGGTATCCCAGAGGAGGAAGAGAGAGGGAAAGGTGCTGAAGGGGTACTTGAAGAAATAATAGCTGAGAACTTCCCTGAACTGGGGAAGGAAAAAGCCATTGAAATCCAAGAGGCACAGAGAACTCCCTTCAGACGGAACCTGAATCGATCTTCTGCACGACATATCATAGTGAAACTGGCAAAATACAAGGATAAAGAGAAAATTCTGAAAGCATCAAGGGGTAAACGTGCCCTCACATATAAAGGGAGACCTATAAGACTCGTGACTGATCTCTCTTTTGAAACTTGGCAGGCCAGAAAGAATTGGCACGAGATTTTCAGTGTGCTAGACAGAAAAAATATACAGCCGAGAATCCTTTATCCAGCAAGTCTGTCATTTAGAATAGAAGGAGAGATAAAGGTCTTCCCAAACAAACAAAAACTGAAGGAATTTGTCACCACTAAACCAGCCCTAAAAGAGATCCTAAGGGGGACCCTGTGAGACAAAATACCAGAGACATCGCTACAAGCATAAAACATACAGACATCACAATGACTCTAAACCCATATCTTTCTATAATAACACTGAATGTAAATGGATTAAATGCGCCAACCAAAAGACATAGGGTATCAGAATGGATAAAAAAACAAGACCCATCTATTTGCTGTCTACAAGAGACTCATTTTAGACCTGAGGACACCTTTAGATTGAGAGTGAGGGGATGGAGAACTATTTATCATGCTACTGGAAGCCAAAAGAAAGCTGGAGTAGCCATACTTATATCAGACAAACTAGACTTTAAATTAAAGGCTGTAACAAGAGATGAAGAAGGACATTATATAATAGTTACAGGGTCTATCCATCAGGAAGAGCTAACAATTATAAATGTCTATGCGCCGAATACCGGAGCCCCAAATATATAAAACAACTACTCATAAACATATGCAACCTTATTGATAAGAATGTGGTAATTGCAGGGGACTTTAACACCCCACTTACAGAAATGGATAGATCATCTAGACACACGGTCAATAAAGAAACAAGGGCCCTGAATGAGACATTGGATCAGATGGACTTGACAGATATATTTAGAACTCTGCATCCCAAAGCAACAGAATATACTTTCTTCTCGAGTGCACATGGAACATTCTCCAAGATAGATCATATACTGGGTCACAAAACAGCCCTTCATAAGTTTACCAGAATTGAAATTATACCATGCATACTTTCAGACCACAATGCTATGAAGCTTGAAATCAACCACAGAAAAAAGTCTGGAAAACCTCCAAAAACATGGAGGTTAAAGAACACCCTACTAACGAATGAGTGGGGTCAACCAGGCAATTAGAGAAGAAATAAAAAAATATATGGAAACAAACGAAAATGAAAATACAACAATCCAAACGCTTTGGGACGCAGCGAAGGCAGTCCTGGGAGGAAAATACATTGCAATCCAGGCCTATCTCAAGAAACAAGAAAAATCCCAAATACAAAATCTAACAGCACACCTAAAGGAAATGGAAGCAGAACAGCAAAGGCAGCCTAAACCCAGCAGAAGAAGAGAAATAATAAAGATCAGAGCAGAAATAAACAATATAGAGTCTAAAAAAACTGTAGAGCAGATCAACGAAACCAAGAGTTGGTTTTTTGAAAAAATAAACAAAATTGACAAACCTCTAGCCAGGCTTCTCAAAAAGAAAAGGGAGATGACCCAAATAGATAAAATCATGAATGAAAATGGAATTATTACAACCAATCCCTCAGAGATACAAACAATTATCAGGGAATACTATGAAAAATTATATGCCAACAAATTGGACAACCTGGAAGAAATGGACAAATTCCTGAACACCCACACTCTTCCAAAACTCAACCAGGAGGAAATAGAAAGCTTGAACAGACCCATAACCAGCGAAGAAATTGAATCGGTTATTAAAAATCTCCCAACAAATAAGAGTCCAGGACCAGATGGTTTCCCAGGGGAGTTCTACCAGACGTTTAAAGCAGAGATAATACCTATCCTTCTCAAGCTATTCCAAGAAATAGAAAGGGAAGGAAAACTTCCAGACTCATTCTATGAAGCCAGTATTACTTTGATTCCTAAACCAGATAGAGACCCAGTAAAAAAAGAGAACTACCGGCCAATATCCCTGATGAATACGGATGCAAAAATTCTCAATAAGATACTAGCAAATCGAATTCAACGGCATATAAAAAGAATTATTCACCATGATCAAGTGGGATTCATTCCTGGGATGCAGGGCTGGTTCAACATTCGCAAATCAATCAACGTGATACATCACATTAACAAAAAAAAAGAGAAGAACCATATGATCTTGTCAATCGATGCAGAAAAGGCCTTTGACAAAATCCAGCACCCTTTCTTAATAAAAACCCTTGAGAAAGTCGGGATAGAAGGAACATACTTAAAGATCATAAAAGCCATTTATGAAAAGCCCACAGCTAACATCATCCTCAACGGGGAAAAACTGAGAGCTTTTTCCCTGAGATCACGAACACGACAGGGATGCCCACTCTCACCGCTGTTGTTTAACATAGTGCTGGAAGTTCTAGCATCAGCAATCAGACAACAAAAGGAAATCAAAGGCATCAAAATTGGCAAAGATGAAGTCAAGCTTTCGCTCTTTGCAGATGACATGATATTATACATGGAAAATCCGATAGACTCCACCAAAAGTCTGCTAGAATTGATACATGAATTCAGCAAAGTTGCAGGATACAAAATCAATGTACAGAAATCAGTTGCATTCTTATACACTAACAATGAAGCAACATAAAGACAAATAAAGAAACTGATCCCATTCACAATTGCACCAAGAAGCATAAAATACCTAGGAATAAATCTAACCAAAGATGTAAAGGATCTGTATGCTGAAAACTATAGAAAGCTTACGAAGGAAATTGAAGAAGATTTAAAGAAATGGAAAGACATTCCCTGCTCATGGATTGGAAAAATAAATATTGTCACAATGTCAATACTACCCAAAGCTATCTACACATTCAATGCAATCCCAATCAAAATTGCACCAGCATTCTTCTCGAAACTAGAACAAGCAATCCTAAAATTCATATGGAACCACAAAAGGCCCCGAATAGCCAAAGGAATTTTGAAGAAGAAGACCAAAGCAGGAGGCATCACAATCCCAGACTTTAGCCTCTACTACAAAGCTGTCATCATCAAGACAGCATGGTATTGGCACAAAAACAGACACATAGACCAATGGAATAGAATAGAAACCCCAGAACTAGACCCACAAACGTATGGTCAACTCATCTTTGACAAAGCAGGAAAGAACATCCAATGGAAAAAAGACAGCCTCTTTAACAAATGGTGCTGGGAGAACTGGACAGCAACATGCAGAAGGTTGAAACTAGACCACTTTCTCACACCATTCACAAAAATAAACTCAAAATGGATAAAGGACCTGAATGTGAGACAGGAAACCATCAAAACCTTAGAGGAGAAAGCAGGAAAAGACCTCTCTGACCTCAGCCGTAGCAATCTCTTACTCGACACATCCCCAAAGGCAAGGGAATTAAAAGCAAAAGTGAATTGCTGGGACCTTAAGAAGATAAAAAGCTTCTGCACAGCAAAGGGAACAACCAACAAAACTAAAAGGCAACCAACGGAATGGGAAAAGATATTTGCAAATGACATATCGGACAAAGGGCTAGTATCCAGAATCTATAAATAGCTCACCAAACTCCACACCCGAAAAACAAATAACCCAGTGAAGAAATGGGCAGAAAACATGAATAGACACTTCTCTAAAGAAGACATCCGGATGGCCAACAGGCACATGAAAAGATGTTCAGCGTCGCTCCTTATCAGGGAAATACAAATCAAAACCACACTCAGGTATCACCTCACGCCAGTCAGAGTGGCCAAAATGAACAAATCAGGAGACTATAGATGCTGGCGAGGATGTGGAGAAATGGGAACCCTCTTGCACTGTTGGTGGGAATGCAAATTGGTGCAGCCGCTCTGGAAAACAGTGTGGAGGTTCCTCAGAAAATTAAAAATAGACCTACCCTATGACCCAGCAATAGCACTGCTGGGAATTTATCCAAGGGATACAGGAGTACTGATGCATAGGGGCACTTGTACCCCAATGTTCATAGCAGCACTCTCAACAATAGGCAAATTATGGAAAGAGCCTAAATGTCCATCAACTGATGAATGGATAAAGAAATTGTGGTTTATATACACAATGGAATACTACGTGGCAATGAGAAAAAATGAAATATGGCCTTTTGTAGCAACGTGGATGGAACTGGAGAGTGTGATGCTAAGTGAAATAAGCCATACAGAGAAAGACAGATACCATATGGTTTCACTCTTATGTGGATCCTGAGAAACGTAACAGGAACCCATGGGGGAGGGGGAGGAAAAAAGGAAAAAAAAAAAAAAAAAAAAAAAAAAGAGGTTAGAGTGGGAGAGAGCCAAAGCATAAGAGACTGTTAAAAACTGAGAACAAACTGAGGGTTGATGGGGGGTGGGAGGGAGGAGAGGTGGGTGATGGGTATTGAGGAGGGCACCTTTTGGGATGAGCACTGGGGGTTTTATGGAAACCAATTTGGACAATAAATTTCATATATTATAAAAAATAAAAAAATAAATAAAAGAGAAAAAAAAAAAAAGAAAAATAAATATTGTCACAATGTCAATACTACCCAAAGCTATCTACACATTCAATGCAATCCCAATCAAAATTGCACCAGCATTCTTTTCGAAACTACAACAAGCAATCCTAAAATTCATATGGAACCACAAAAGGCCCCAAATAGCCAAAGGAATTTTGAAGAAGAAGACCAAAGCAGGAGGCATCACAATCCCAGACTTTAGCCTCTACTACAAAGCTGTCATCATCAAGACAGCATGGTATTGGCACAAAAACAGACACATAGACCCATGGAATAGAATAGAAACCCCAGAACTAGACCCACAAACGTATGGCCAACTCATCTTCGACAAAGCAGGAAAGAACATCCAATGGAAAAAAGACAGCCTCTTTAACAAATGGTGCTGGGAGAACTGGACAGCAACATGCAGAAGGTTGAAACTAGACCACTTTCTCACACCATTCACAAAAATAAACTCAAAATGGATAAAGGACCTGAACGTGAGACAGGAAACCATCAAAACCTTAGAGGAGAAAGCAGGAAAAGACCTCTCTGACCTCAGCCGTAGCAATCTCTTACTCGACACATCCCCAAAGGCAAGGGAATTAAAAGCAAAAGTGAATTGCTGGGGCCTTATGAAGATAAAAAGCTTCTGCACAGCAAAGGGAACAACCAACAAAACTAAAAGGCAACCAACGCAATGGGAAAAGATATTTGCAAATGACATCTCGGACAAAGGGCTAGTATCCAAAATCTATAAATAGCTCACCAAACTCCACACCCGAAAAACAAATAACCCAGTGAAGAAATGGGCAGAAAACATGAATAGACACTTCTCTAAAGAAGACATCCGGATGGCCAACAGGCACATGAAAAGATGTTCAGCGTCGCTCCTTATCAGGGAAATACAAATCAAAACCACACTCAGGTATCACCTCACGCCAGTCAGAGTGGCCAAAATGAACAAATCAGGAGACTATAGATGCTGGAGAGGATGTGGAGAAACAGGAACCCTCTTGCACTGTTGGTGGGAATGCAAATTGGTGCAGCCGCTCTGGAAAGCAGTGTGGAGGTTCCTCAGAAAATTAAAAATAGACCTACCCTATGACCCAGCAATAGCACTGCTAGGAATTTACCAAGGGATACAGGAGTACTGATGCATAGGGGCACTTGTACCCCAATGTTCATAGCAGCACTCTCAACAATAGCCAAATTATGGAAAGAGCCTAAATGTCCATCAACTGATGAATGGATAAAGAAATTGTGGTTTATATACACAATGGAATACTACGTGGCAATGAGAAAAAATGAAATATGGCCTTTTGTAGCAACGTGGATGGAACTAGAGAGTGTGATGCTAAGTGAAATAAGCCATACAGAGAAAGACAGATACCATATGGTTTCACTCTTATGTGGATCCTGAGAAACTTCACAGGAACCCATGGGGGAGGGGGAGGAAAAAAGAAAAAAAAAAAAAAAGAGGTTAGAGTGGGAGAGAGCCAAAGCATAAGAGACTGTTAAAAACTGAGAACAAACTGAGGGTTGATGGGGGGTGGGAGGGAGGAGAGGATGGGTGATGGGTATTGAGGAGGGCACATTTTGGGATGAGCACTGGGTGTTGTTTGGAAACCAATTTGACAATAAATTTCATATAATAAAAAAAAATAGAAAGGATTTATTAAAAAAAATAAAATAAATAAAATAAATAAATAAAACATGAATGGCACCATGTCATAAACAACTTGAAATAAAGAACTTGAATCAAAAAAATAAAAATAAAAAAATAAACATCTGAACAATATTGTGTAGGTATTTGTTTTTTGTCAGTTGATTTTTACATACAGGAATTTGGTTTTGTCATTCCTATAAATCTTAAGCATAAAATAGTCATTTCTGTACCTACTTCTTTGTCTCTTTGGGTGAAGTAGGTTTTGGGCAAAAAGTAGCTTTTGCAAAATTAGCTGTAAGCAAAATTTCTTCAGTGACTACCATAACTCTATACAGGACTAAACAGAAGTTTCTAAGCTATGGGTCATAGCAACAAGGAAAATGAAAGCAATGTGGAGGCAGACATATTAAGTATTTTTTCCCTGTTAAATCATCAGATCTTTAATTATAGCCGTTTGAGATTTGTTTTCATTTGCAGATAGATATTGTTTTACTCTAATGCTTTGGCAAAAAGTGTTCCTGAAGAGGAAAGATGACAGTGTAGGAGGATCCTGAGCTCACCTAGTCCTACAGGCACACTGAGATAACGTAAATAAGTGGAACTAATTCATAAAATAACCCAAAGACTAGAACAACTGACTCTCCATAGTTAATCAATGAGTGGGAGCCAAATCAAAATGGGTAGGAGAGGTAGTGTTGAAATTGGGAAATAAACACTTAGTGAGACTAACTACAAATGGGAGGGACACCAAAATAACGGACAAGCAAGAGGATAATACCCCACACCAAGTACCACAGGCACAAAGGATCTGCACTGGGAAGATGACTCCCCATAACATTGGCTTTTGAAAGCCAGTGGGGTTTAACTTCGTGCATTTTTACAACTTAACTTTGGGTATTTTAAAAATCAGTGGAATTATCTCTGTAAAAGCAGAAGGTGAGAGGAAACTGCATCCCTGCCATTAAAGAACTAGCATAACAAATAACCCAGCCGAGATAGAGCAAAGAAGCAGATATTTGAAAATGACTGGAGTATAAGTGAAGATTTACTTACTAATCTAAGCATGTGTGCTGGATGGGCAAGGATCTTTATGAGACTTCTCCAAGAGCAAAATACCTGGCAGGTACCTATTCTCTCCCCCATGTTCCACAGCCTAGATATTAGGACATTTGAAGGGATTAGCATGTACACTCTCTACCTATTTTTCTAACATGGTGCACCTATGCCTGAGTTCTGTGAATCTTCTCCATCCACTCCACAGGCATCCCTCCAAAGCTGTTCCTGCCATGACATAACCTGCAAGTAGCCTCTTCACGGATCAGCACTACTCCAAAATGACCCTTCCCTTAAAAAGAAGGCAAGATAACTATACACTAATGTGCATGCAGTCCTACAAGCTTAACCTTATAGTTATCAGCACAGAGAGGGTACCCTGAAAATCAGTGTGATTTCAGATCAGGGAGACAGACTGGGGGCATGCATCTGGTGACTTCTGGACATGCCCACCAACTGAGCCCTCTCAGGTGACAAGGCAGGGAAAGTAATCTGAAGGTTGGTGCAACTTAAATGCCAACAGATACACTAGGGACAGACATTTGATCCGCTATCCCCACGCTATGAAAGACTCTCTGGGAACAAGTCAGGGAGAATTCCCTGCAAGTAATTCAACTATAGCCCCAGCCAATGGACGGAGGGAAGACATCTGGTCTGACTGCTTACCCTGCCCAATTACAAACCCTCAGCAATCCCAGGCTAGTCCCATAACAGCACAGAGACAGAAACTTGCCAACAACAGGCAAAGTGGATCATAGTAGCCCAGAATACTGAAGACAAGTGAAATTCACCAATAATAGTAGGGTGCATGCAACCTATAATGGAGATTCTTCTGAACCACCTGGTTTTGGAAAACAAGGGTCATTATGTTACAGAACCAGGCTGGAATGCTGGCAGAAAAACCAAGTGGCACTCGGAGATCTTGGTGGATCAGACATTTATTTAACACCAGCAGGCTCAGAGCAGACTATTTCTCCAAAGATCTGAGCTCAAAATGAAACGGGAAAGGGTAATTTATGGTTGCCAGCTTCCATATCTGTGGTGGGTTTTCGTATGCATGGCAAACAGGGCAAGAAGAACCCAGAAGAAGGGTCTCCAAGCTAGAGACCAGAGCTTGTTTTAGTCCCATTGGCCATCTTAAGGTGTAAAACTTTATTCATTTTTCTAACATTCCTCCCTTTGATGCCTTAAAAAAAAACAAAAACTTTTATTAGGCATCACCTTTCAGTTTTATAGGTTTGTATTCTCAAAAGGCTAAGATATGTGCTGTAGTTTGGAGACAACAGTGTTTTCAATAAAACGTAACAGGGTATTCAATATACAGTTGGCCGATGGATACAAGTAAAATTATGGAGAGGAGGGGCTCTGCCAGGGCAGGAAGCCAGGATGCCCAATCCGTGAGATCCCATCCTTTACATTGACTGATACTTTCCTGTTGTCTATGTTGAATTCTTTGCTTGAGTTCCTTAACCTCAGTTGTAACTATTCCTGACTGGTGTATAAAAAAGCAACATTCCTCTCCCAGAAAGATGCAAGTCCCTTCTTTTTCTTAAGTGAGGAGGTTGAGGGCTCTCCTATTTTGGAGGGACACTGCTACCAGGGAGTTTATTTGGTTTTGTCAAATAAACTCCAAGGAGTTTATTTAGACTCCAAGGAGTCTTCCATCCTTTCCATGTCCTAGTTTGTTGGTGCAGTCTCTATTAGCCCAACAGCAAGAAGCAAGATCAGGGCTATGAACCCAGTAAGGGGTAAGGGCTGTCAGAGTTGCATCTGAACCCCTGGGCTTGGTCCACACGTTGATTCCTCAAGCTTCTGCTGTGTGCAGGCCAGCCAGCTTCTGGGGTATGGCTGGAGAAGGGCTGGAAATCTCAGGGGCCAGTGTCTTCTTGAGGATCAATTTAAGTGGGTTAACTTGATCTGGATCACTTCGCCAGGTTGAGGGTTCCTCTGAGTTGGCCTTCTTAACTCTGGAGTGATGGACCCATGGGGTGATACCTGAAACAGAATCCTCTATTTGGTTGTATATCTGTAAAGTCCACCTCCAAGTGTTTGAAAGGAGTGGGTTTCTGGTAACTGTCAAATCAGGTTTACGGAAGATATGGTTTGCATATGTAGAGATCCATTCTGTTTTCCAGTTGTTTAAATAATCATATGCCATGGGGTCTTATTATTATCCCTACAGAACAACAAGCAGAGAAGATTGTCTATACATGAAATACTGTGGCAATTTTTCTGAAGTTTACCTCAAGTTGTCTAGTTTAGGCAAACAACAAACATTTAAAGACAATAATAACTAGAATTTAACATCCATAATGGTGCATTGCTGAAACATAGTTTTTTTTTTTTTTTTGTAAAAAACCCCCTTTCCAGAGATAGACAAATTGAGACCAATGCATTTGTAGAACAAGTCCAGTCTTAACAAACCTGGCCTAATTATTTTTATAAGCTAACCGAGAATAATGATTGATCATGAGGATCTTTTAATGTTTGCTTTTCTGGAACCTTTTATAAGGAATCCTTGGGTTGAACTTTTAGTAGTCTCTCCAGGCCAGAAGCCAAGCCAAATTGCAGACAGTCCTGCAATACCTGTAGAATTGGGCAAATTCCTTTTCATGAGGTTCCCAAGATATCGTGAGGTTCCTGCACCTGCCAGGAAGTGACCTTCTGTACTCACCTGGTGAGGCTGCTGGGAACTTTGTAAGTAAGGTATCAGGCCAAATTTTCCAAGGGGCTTTATGGCTCCATGTTTCATAAAGCCAACCTTAGTTCCTTAAAGCTGTCTGGTCATATCTGAGTCTATGAGTGTCACTCTCAAATATGATATTCCAGTCAAAGCCTTGGTAAAATAACCAGTATTTCCAATGGCGACCTGTTACAGGATAAGCAGATTCTTATTGAACTTATGCAAACAATTGTAATTTCCATGAAAGAAAGAATACTCACTGAGAATTTTTGAATTTCAGAGAAATATATAGAGACTATAATATAGAGAATAAGAATATGTATATATATATATATATATATATAGAGAGAGAGAGAGAGAGAGAGAGAGAGGTGAATAAGATATAATATAGAGAATAAAATATAGAAAAAAGACAAATGCTTCCGTTTGCAAATGAATACTTTATGACATTTCTGTATATAATAGATACCTTAAGAGAAAGTTTCCTTAATCTGGAAGAGCAAACATTAGAGAAACAGCAATATTTTTAACAAGAATCCCAAAACTATAATCTTTCTCAGTTCATTTAATCCCATGTTTCTAATTCTTGTTTAATTTGAATGTAGCTTTTTAGTTCTGGAAATTTTTACCCATTTTAGTATTAATCTTAAAGATGTTGAATACCTATATTTGTCCCAAAAGTCCTTTTTTATAAATCTCCTTAAAGAAGAAACATGTTTTGTGAGAGAATAAGAACAATTATAAATGACAAAATCTCAGAAATAGACATTGTTAAAGATCTGAAGAGAGTTCATTATGATGCAGTTGACAAATAAATTAGGTAATTTTTGTGACACATAACACTTCAAGTAATCACAATATTAAGTGATGACTTTATATCAAAACAATAAAACTTTAGGAATTGCATGTATATTTGGACAGTTACAGCATTTACCTGTGCAATACAACCTCAGGTTTACCATTGTATGACAGTGCTTTTTTCAAGGAACTTAGCATCCCAAATAAAAGGGCATAAATGGTCAAAAAGACTTTATTTACCATTTAAATCCTGGGAAGTTTGTTAAAACCTTAGGAAGTTATAAGTATAACATTAATAGGATTATAGATGATCACAAATCTTAAAACTATTTAATCAAGGTGGCAATAAAAGATTCTAAAGGTGAATATATAGCATTATATAGTTGTTACCAAAACCTAGCTCCTTTAACATTGAGAAGTTTTAACTAAGTGATCAAAGACCCGATAAAGATGAAACTTAAAACTTTTGTTTTCCCGGGAGACAAACCTTTCTTTGCATTGTCTTATCAAGAGCAGATCAATAGTCCAAGAAAACTTTGTCATTTGAGCAGAGAGAAAAGCAGAATTTCAACCTTATACCAGTGTACTTTTAAAATTCCATTCATCTAAACCTTAGTCTATCCTGAGCACACACAAAATTCCTTTCCAAAGATTTCCCTTCATGAACCTTCTATGACTTTCCTTTGCCTTCAAACTTTGTCCCAAAGCAATTTCTCTCCAAATAACCAGTTTCATTTAGGATAAAATTACTTTCTTTCACCCTCAAAAGAAAAGTATTTCCTTTCCTTATATCTTTCTTATATACCTCCTACTTTCATACATACAGGGTTGCTTTCCTTATTTCCATCAGTCTTAAGTAGAAATTTAACTCTCCGCAGAATTTTAACTCTTAGGAAACCTTAGTCTCCAATTGAGGACTTAGTAACCAACTGAGAGGTGTTTACACCAGAATTTTTTAGATGGTAAATTCATGAACCAATTAAGTAAAAAACATATTTTCCAATAGGTCCAAATAGCCTTAATTTCTCTGCAATAAGAAGTTAAAAACACAAATCTATGTTCAGTAGTCAAAGATTTAGCAATTCATTCTATTTGGAAAAGACCTAGGTGTCCAAGGGGATGCACTTTACTCCTTGATCTTGAGGATGGAAGGAGGAGCCAATGATGTCTGAGGCACTGAGGAGGGTATAGGAACCAGTTATGTAGAGCACACCCAAGTTGGTACAGAAACACCAGAAGGAGGGGAAGGCAGAAGAGGCAAGGTGCTGGTAGAAAGCAGAGAAAGAAAACCTAATTCAAACCTTAACTCAGAAGAGCAGACGCCATGTTTTTTACACCAAAATGGAAATATGCAGTCCACATCAGGCCAGAGAAGACTGGGAATTTCCCCGAAACAAATGGAGTTTCAGCAACTGCTTGGGTACATTCATCTTAAAGTCCCCATCCCAAGGTAGACTAACCACACTTGTCTTCAATTATAGTTGTTAACCTGGGAAATGAAGGAGAATCCCTCACATCTATTAGACAGAGGAATAGGGAGAGAGCTTCAGTTTGATTCTATCTCTGCCAGACCAGTAAGGTCCCCTTCTCAAGGTTCCTCCTGATATTAGCTGGGTTTCTGGGACTTTCCCTGGTTGAGACATTTATTCTTTTAATGTCCTTTTTCCTTTCAGTAGGCTCATTGACCCCTTGCTAAAGAGATTCTGGGCCTCCCCCTTTTTGCGGCTAAACCTTCCCCATCCTTTTGTTGTGGCTCTGGAGTAAACAGTGTGTAAGCTTCACATAGTCTCTTATAACAATCCCTGGGGGAATCTCTTGCTGCTGGGCATATTTATGGGCTTCTCAGCCCCTGTTCTGATCTCCTGGAGGAGAGCCTCTTGGTGCCGGCGGATGTGGACTCACATCTGGAGAGCACCTGCGTCTGGCTGAGGACTCAATCTGGCCACTGGGCCTTGTGGGGGAGGGTTCTCCGGGTCTGGGAGGGGAGGAAAGACGGGCAGTGGAGGTGGGAGAGGAGGAGAGATAGATGGGGGAGAAATTTCAAGTTCAGGGGTAGGGGGAAGGGATCACGGTGAGTCATAATGTGGCAGAAAGATGGGATCTTCCTCTGGGTCTCTTGCAAACAATAGGGGAGTGGTGGGTTCCTTCTTTGTCTCCCTGGGTGAGTCTCTGGATAAAGCAGCTAAAACCTTTGCCTGGCTCTGTTTGCTATGGATGAATCACACCCAAGGTGGAGGATTTTGGGCAATTTAAAGCCAGGAGTCAACGTATGGAAACTGATCAGGGTGACCTGGGTTCCCAGTGACTATCAGCCAAACCCACTGCATTATTTGAGCATCTAATGTCCCTTCTGGAGGCTATCCTACATTGAATATGGGCCATTCTAGTTCACAAAAGGTCCTTAACTTCCCAGGTGTCATTTTCACCCCATAATGACCTGAAAATCCCTTTTTACAATTTTTGAGCATGACCCTTAAAATCGTAGTCTTACTCTGTTTTGATCCCATTATTAATTTTTTTCTTGTATTCGGTGCTGTGGAGACAAAGGGAGGGTATCCCCTTGGATGAGAGGACCAATCAGATACTTCACTGGTCGCCTTCCTGAGGGAAACTTAAGGTGAGGCTTGCCCGTAGTGGACAGGTTTGTGACTTGTGATCAGAGTCTAATCTGATGCCGCCCTGGACTGGATGCCTTTCACTGTGATGCAGGAGAGCCCACTCAGACTCCATAGACTTTTGGGGACTTTAAGGGTGCCCATCCGTGGAGCCACAAACTCGGACTCGACTGGCAAGCTTGGATGAGACACACATTCACGCGTGCACGCACACACACACACACACACACACACACACGAGGCTATTACATTCTCTCCTGCAAAATTTTCTACCTGTGAGACGATTAAGGTCTCCAGGGAGTGATCAGGTCCCCCCTTCCACTCTTGCGATGGGCCTCGGTCAACACAGTTGGGTTTCCTGGTCAGGGAACCAAATATGTTACGGAACCAGGCTGGAATGCTGGCCAAAAAACCAAGTGGCACTCAGAGATGTTGGTGGATTGGAGATTTATTTAACACCAGCAGGCTCAGAGGACACCGCTTCTCCAAAGATCTGAGCTCCAAATGAAGGACGGAAATGTAATTTATAGTTGTTAGCTTCCATATCTGTGGTGGGGTTTTGCACGTGCGGCAAACAAGGCAAGAAGAACCCAGAAGAGAAGTCTCCAAGCTAGAGACCAGAGCTTGTTTTAGTCCCATCGGCCATCTTATGGTGTAAAACTTCATTCATTTTCCCAACAATTGTACTACAGGGCACCACAAGATTTCTTGTTCATAAGGACACTACTTTGAAGAACAGGAGATGTAGCTGACTTTGCTAATACATAGAAACAAACACAGAGAGTTAGACAAAATGAGAATATAAGAAATGTATCCCAGTTGAAAAAAGGAAAAGCCCACAGCAAGTGAGCTAAATGAAATGAAGATAAACAATATGCCTGATAGAGAATTCGAAGTAATGGTCATACAGATACTCACTGGACATGAGAATAGAGTGCAATATCTTGGTGAGACCTTCAAAAAAGAGATGGAAACTATTAAATAAATAATCAGAGTCGAAGACCTCAATAACTGAATTTAAATTACACTAGAGGGATAAATAGCAGATTAAGGGAGGCATAATGGATTAATGAGCTGGAATATAGGGAAATAAAAAGTAACCAAGCTGAACATCAATAAGAAGAAGTAGATGCAAAGAAGGAGGAGGAGGAAGGGGAGGAGAAAAAGGAGGAAGAGGAGAGGAGGAGGACGAGTTGGAGAAGGAGGAGGAAGGGAAGAAGGGAGATAAGAAAGATAAGGGGAAGAAGGGGGAGAAGGGGGAGAAGAAGGAGAAGGACAGGGAGAAGAGGAGGATGACGAGGCGGACAAGGAGGAGGAGGAGGAGGAAGAAGAAGAAGAAGAAGAAGAAGAAGAAGAAGAAGAAAAGGAAGAGGAGGAGGAGGAAGAGAAGAAGGAGAGAAGAATAGGTTAAGGGAACTCCGATAAATCATCAAGCATAACAGCATTTACATTCTAGAAATCTTAGAGAAAGAAGGGAGCAGAAAATTTATTGGAAGCAATAATATCTGAAACTTCTCTAATCTGTGTAAAGAAACAGACATCCAGATCCAGGAGGCACAGAAAGCCTTCAGCAAAATAACCCAAACAGGACTGCACCAAGACACATAATAATTAAAATGACAAAAAGTAGTGATAAAGAGAGAAATTTAAAAGCAGCAAGAAAAAAAATAGAACAGTCATATATAAGGGAAACTCCAAAAGAATAGCTAATTTTTCAGCAGAAATTTTGCAGAGCAGAAGGGAGTAGCATGATATATTCAAAGTACTTAAAAAAAAGAGAAGAAAAGAAAAGAAAAGATGCAAAGAAAGAAAAGAACAAAAAAAAAAAAAAAAAGAAAATTGCAACCAAAAATAATCTACCCAGTAAGGTTATCAATCACAATAGAAGAAATATAAAGAGTTTTCCAGACAAACAGGTTAAAGGAGTTCATCACCATTAAATCAGCCACCCAAGAAATGTTTTAAAAAAAGTTATTTGAGGGGAAGGAAAAAGCTATAATCAGGATTAAGAATGTTATGAAGGCAAAAACTCACAGTTAAATGCAAACGTATAATAAAATTAGTAGATTACTTATAAAGCCAATAAAGATGTTAAAGCACAAAAGCAGAAAAATCAATTGTATCAATAAAAATCCAACAAGATATTCACAAAATAAAAGAACTTAAACTATGATACCACATACATAAAAGGTGGAAGGGATATAAAAGTATAGTTTGTTTAGGTTGGGAGTTAAGATGGCACAGAATTAGGGGATCCTGGGCTTCCTACATCCCTCAAACACAGCTTTATTGAGGTCTAATTACTCGGAACACCCAGGAAATTGATCTGCGGAAAGAAGGATATTCACAGTTGGAGGGAGGCAGTTTGGAAGGAATGAGGTGTATGGATGTGAGTTGGGAGAGAGAAAGCTGCAGATATGTAGAGGGGAAGGGACCCTTTCCATGGAGAGAAAAAAAAATAGAGAAAGAGGGGTTGAGATAGTGCATCACTGAGTTAGCACAAGAGGAAGACCTCTCTGGACCACAAACCAGGGAGCAAGAAGTACTGAGTGTTCCAGTTTTTGTAAACAGCATGTGGAGCTCAAACTTGGAGATTCCAAAAGTGCACAACTTTCTTTGGAACATAACTGCAGAGGACACTCTTGGGAAGAAGGAGGAAATGCATAGCAAGGTGTAGCGATCTCTGGGGCATACTGGGAGAGAACAATCCTCTATATGGAATATTTTGGTAAGAGGACTTATTGCCTCCCCAAGGACAAAACACCCTGCAGGTGCCAGCCAAAGACCTTTCATCTGCAGAGTGGAGAGGCTCTACTGAAGAGAAGGGGAGCAGAACTGCACCATGCCTGGTCCTTTAAGAGTAGGTTTTGAATCCCAGACTCACGCCAAGAGCTGGGTTCCTTAAAACCTTGGGTTTTGAACCCTAGCTGTGTGTGCCAAGGAGAAGGAGCAGGATAATTGTGGTGCAGGACAATCTGATGGCCATATTTATTCTGTGAGGGCTTCCTGAACATCTGGGGTTGAGATCCTCAGTCTGGGATGAGAGATTTGGGTGATGTCACAACACCAACAAAATGGGACCCCAGACAGCAGCACACTGGCTCCCAGTGGAGACAGGACTTGCTTACAACAAACTCTGCCACTCTGTGGCTGGCAACTGTTTGTTTACTGGGGCAAGATCAACTCTAAGCCTACAGAGCTGGCCTCTTTTCCAGACCAGCATAGCTACCACTCTGCAGGCACCAACAGATAAGTATTTTTTCCTTCTTTTCTTCACCCATCTCTTTTTTTTTCCCTAATGGAATGAGGCTTGTGGTTATGATTTGTTTTTGTCATTTCATTTTATCTTTTTTAAATTTCTTTTTTGAACAAAGCTTTTTTATTCTCTTTTCCTTTATTTTCTGCTTCCCCCCATTCTTTTTTCTCCTTTCTTTTTTTCTTTGGAAACAGCCTTATAGTATTACGATTCTCTGTTTGGTATTCTTTTGTTCCCTTTCTGTCTCTTTTTTTATGGGATCAGGCTTACACCTTGCTCCATTTTCCTTTTATTAAGCGTTACTTCAGGAAACAAATCAAAGCACACCTAGTTAAAGGTCAAAACACTCCATCAAGCAAGGAGAAGATCTTTAGAGGACTGACCAGTGGAAAAAAGTAGCTTAAATACAGCAACAGAATTCACACAGCATAAAACAAAAATACTTCCTGGAGGGTCAGGCCCTGGACAATGTATGATCCCTTTTTAATACAGAAGTACTCTAAGGTACAGGAAACATAACAAGCTTTTAAAACATGCAAAAGACAGTAACTTAGCTGAAATGACAAGACAGAGGAATTATACTCAAAATAAAAGTCAAGAATAAATCACAGCCAGGTACTTGCTCCAAACATATATAAACAATATATCTGAACAAGAATTTAAAATAACAGTCATAACACTACTAGCTGGAATTGAAGAAAAAAAAACACATAGAAGACACCAGAGAAGCCCTGGCTGCATTGATCAAAGACCTAAAACTAGACAGGCTAAAATAAAAAATGGTACAACTGAGAGGAAAAATAAGCTAGATACAGTGGCAACAAGTCTTGAAGAGGCAGAAGAGAGAATAGATGAAATAGAAGATAAAATTATGGAAAATAATGAACCTGGAAACAATATGGAAATTACTATATCATGAAGGGAGACTTAGAATATTAAGTGATTTCATGAAACAAAACAATATTCATATCATAGGAGTCCCAGACAAAGAAGAGTACTAGAAAGGTGCAGAAGGTTTATTTGAACAAATTATAGCTGAGAGCTTCCCTAATCTGGGGAAAGAAACAGACATCCAAGTCCAAAAGGCACAGAGAACTCCCTTCAAAATTAACAAAACAGGTAAACACCATGACATATGATAGTGAAACTTGCAAAATACAAAGATAAAGAGGGAAATCTGAAAGCAGCTGGGGACAACAGGTACTTAATCTACAGTGGTAGACACATAAGGTTAGTAACAGGAACCTGATTAGTCCACTGGAACTTGGAAGACTAGAAAGGAGTGACAGGAAATATATAATGTGCTGAATAGGAAAAATATGCATCCAAAAATCCTTTATTCAACAGGGCTGCCATTCAGAATAGGAGAGGTAAAAAACTTCCCCAAAGAAACAAAAACTAAAGGAGTTCATGACCACTAAACCAGCCCTACAAGAAATTTTAAGGGGTGCTTTGAGTGGAAAGCAGCAAAGACTACAAAGCACCAGAGAACATCACCAGAAACACCAAATCTACAGATAATACACTGGCACTAAATTCATATCTTCCAATAATTCTGAATAAATGGACTAAAGTCTCCAATAATTAACAGAAGACCATGGGGGAGAGGAAGGGGAAAAAAGTTACAGAGAGGGAAAGAGGCAAACCATAAGAGACTCTTAAATACTGAGAAAAAACTGAGGGTTGATGGAGTGTGGGGGAGAGGGAAAAATGGGTGATGGGCATTGAGGAGGACACCTGTTGGGATGAGCAATGGGTGTTGTATGGAAACCAATTTGACAATAAATTATATTTAAAAAAAGACAGGGCATCAGGATAGATTTAAAAAACAAAAACAAAAACAAAACAAGAGCTACCTATCCATCAATAGGCTGCCTTCAAGTGTCCAATTTAAAATATTTTAAATGTTTATTTTTGAGAGAGAGAGAGAGCAAGCAAGTAGGGGAGTGTCAGAGAGAGAGAGAGAGAGAGAGACAGAGAATCTGAAGCAGACCCCAGACTCTGAGCTGTCAGCACAGAGCCTGAAGTGGGGCTCAAACCTATGAAATGTAAGATCATGACCTGAACCGAAGTTGGACACTTAACTGACTGAGCCACCCAGGAGCCTCTTGAGAGACTTATTTTAAACCTTAGGACACCTGCTGACTAAAAGTGAGGGGATGGAGAGCCATATATCATTCTAATGTAGGTCAAAAGAAAGCTGGAGTAGCCATACGCATATCAGACAAACTAGATTTTAAAATAAAGATTGTAAAGGGAGATGAAGAAGGGCATTTTATCATAACTAAGGGTTACATCCTTCAAGGAGATATAACAACTGAAAATATGTATGCCCTCAACTTGGAGCACCCAAATACATAAATCGATTAATGACAAACATAAAGAAACTCATTCATAATAATACCATTATAGTAGGTGATTTTAATACTTAGAGCAATGGACAGATCAACTAAGCAGAAAACCAACAGAGAAACAATGGGTTTAAATGACACACTAGAGCATATATTCTTAACAGATATATTAAGAATATTTCATCCTAAAGGAGCAGAATACACATTCTTCTTGGCTGCACATGGAAAGTTCTTCAGAATAGATCACATACTGGGTCACAAATCAGCCCTCAACAGGTACAAAAATGTTGAGATAATACCGTGCATATTATCAGATCACAATGCTATGAAAGTTGAAATCAACCACAAGAAAAATTTGGAATCCCTCAAATACATGGAAGTTAAAGAGCATCCTAATAAATGAGTGAATGGTTAAAGCAGGAAATTAAATAAGACATAAAAACAACAAAAATACATGGAAGCAAATGGAAATGAAAACACGAGAGTTCAAACCCTTGGGGATACAGCAAGGCAGTCCTAAGAGGAAAGTACAATGCATTTCAGGCCTATCTCAAGAAGCAGGAAAGGTCTCAAACATACAATATAACATTACAACAAAAGGAGCTGGAAAAGGAGCAGCAAATAAAGCCCAAAGCCAGCAGAAGTAGGTAAATAGTAAAAATTAGAGCATAAATAAATGATATAGAAGAAAAAATAAAGTAAAACAGCACAATGCAACTAAAAGCTGCTTTTTAAAAGAATAAACAAAATAGATAAACCCTGAGCTAGCTAGACATATCAAAAAGAAAAGAGAGAGGACCCAAATCGATAAAATTACAAATGAAAGAGGAGAGATCAACAACCAATACCACAGAAATACAAGAAAAATTATATGCCAAAAAACTGGGTAATCTAGAAGAAATGGACAAATTCCTAGACACACACTACCAAAACTCAACAGGAAGAAATAGAAAATTTGCACAGATCCATAACCAGCAAATAAACTGAATCGGTAATCAAAAATCTTCCAACAAACAAGAGTCTGGGGTCAGAGAGCTTCCCAGGGGGAATTCTACCAGATATTTAAAAAAGAGTTAATACTTATTCTTCTCAAACTGTTCCAAAAAAATAGAAATAGAAGGAAAACTTCCAAACTCATTCTACCAGGCCAGCATTATTTTGATTCTAAAACCAGACAAAGACCATACTAAAAAGGAGAATTACAGAGCAATATCTATGATGAACATGGGTGTAAAAATTCTAAAGATACTAGAAAATTAACTTCAACATTACATTAAGAGATTTATTCACCCTGATCTAGTGAGATTTATTCCCAGGCAGGGCTGGTTCAATATTCACAAATCAATAAATGTGATACACCATATTAATGAAAGAAAGGATAAGAAACATATGATTTTTCAACAGATGAAGAAAAAGCATTTGACGAAATACAGCTTTGCCTCTTGATAAAAACCCTTAAGAAAGTACGGGTAGAAGGAACACATCTCAATGTCATAAAAGCCATATATGAAAAGCCCCCTAATCATCATCCTAAATGGTGAAAATTGATAGCTTTCCTCCTAAGGTCAGGAACATGACAGGGCTGTCCACACTTGCCACCGTTGTTAAAAATGGTACTGGAAGTCCTAGTCTCAGCAATCAGACAACAAAAATAAATAAAAGGCATACAAATTGGTAACATAGAAGTCAAACCTTCACTGTTCACAGATGACATGATTCCTTACATAGAATACCCTAAAATACCCCACCAAAAACCTCTAGAACTAATATGTGAATTCTGAAAATTCACAGGACTTATTTATTTGTTTATTTATTTATTTAAATATATTTTATTGTCAAATTGGTTTCCGTACAACACCAAGTACTCATCCCAACAGGTGTCCTCCTTTGATGGGGGGGTGGGAGAGAGAGGTTTTAAAATCAGTGTAGAGAAATTGGTTACATTTAATCACACCAATAATAATGCAACAGAATGAGCTATCAGGGACTCGATCCGATTTACAATTGCACCAAAAACCATAAGATACCTACCTAGGAATAAACCTAACAAAGAAGGTAAAAGACCTCTATGCTGAAAACTATAGAAAACTTATTAAATAAATTGAGGAAGACACAAAGAAATGAAAAAAAAAAACACTCCATGCTCATAAATTGTAAGAACAAATATTGTTAAAATGTCTATACTACTTAAGGCAATTTACACTTTCAATGCAATCCCTATTATCATTCCATAAAGTTTGTATGGAACCAGAAATTACCCTGAACAGCCAAAGTAATGTTAAAAAGAAAACCAAAGCTGGAGGCATCACAATTCTGGACTTTAAGCTGTATTACAAAGCTGTAACCATCACAACAGTATTGTCTTGACACAAAAACAGACACACAGATCAACGGAACAGAATACAGGACCAAGAAATAGACCCACAATTGCATGGCAAACTAAGCAGGAAAGAGTATGTAATGGAAAAGTGATAGTCTCTTCAGCAAATGGTGCTGGGAAAACTGGACAGTGACATGTAGAAGAATGAAGTTAGACCACCTTGTTACACTGTACACCAAAATAAATTCAAAATGGATAAAGTACACAAATTTGTGACAGGAAACCATCAAAATCATACAGGAGAAAACAGGCATCAGCCACTTTGACCTTGGCCACAGCAACTTCTTATGACACATGTCTCCCGAAGCAAGGGAAATGGAAGCAAAAAATGAACTATTGAGACCTGGTAAAGATAAAAAGCTTCTGCACATCAGAGGAAGCAATAAAAAAAACTAAAAAGCAACTGATGGAATGGGAGAAGATATTTGCAAATGACATATCTGATAAAGGGTTAGTATCCAAAATCTATAAAGAACTTATCAAACTCAACACCTAAAAACAATAATCCAGTGAAGAAATGGGCAGAAGACACAAATAAACACTTTTCCAGGGAAGACTTACAGATGGTTAACAGACACATGAAATGATGCTCAACACTACTCATCATCAGAGAAATACAAATCAAAACCACAATGAGATACCACCTCACACCTGTCAAAATGGATACAATTAACAACTCAGAACAACAGATGTTGGCAAGGTTGGAGAGGATGAGGAACTCTTTAGCACTGCTGGTGGGAATGGAAACTGGTGCAGTCACTCTGGAGAACAGTATGGAGGTTCTTCAAAAAATTAAAAATAGAACGACCCAGCAATTGCACTACCAGGTATTTATCCAAAGTATACAAAAATGATGTTTCAAAGGGACACATGCACCCCAATGTTTATAGCAGTGCTATAAACAATAGCCACAGTATTGGTATTGAAAGGTCCCAAATGTCCATCAATTAATGAATGGATAAAGAAGACATGGTATATAAATATGGAATACTACTCAGCAATCAAAAAGAATGAAATCTTGCCATTTGAAACAATGTTATTGGAACTGGAGTATATTTTGCTAAGTGAAATAAGTCAGAGAAAACACATATTATGTGATTTCACTCAAATGTGTAATTTAGGAAAAACAACAGATGAACATAAGGGAAGTGAAGGAAAAATAAGACAAAAACAGAGAGGAGACAAACCATAAGAGACTCTTAAAGACAGAGAACAAACTGAAGGTTGCTGGAGGGGAGGTGTGTTGGGGGATGAGCTAAATGAGTGGTGGGCATTAAGGAGGGCTCTTGTTGGGATGAGCACTGGGTGTCATATATATATGTGATGAATCATTGAATCATTGGGTTCTACTCCTGAATTCAGAACTACACGTTACGTTAACTAACTTGAATTTAAATAAATAATTTTTAAAATGTAGTTTCTTTAGAATGGGTCAGACTCAAGCAACCTCTAACATACTATAGACTGCTGTACATATAAGATGCCATATAAAATCCTAATGGTAACCACAAACAAAAACCTGTAGTAGGTATGCAAAAAATAAAGAGAAAAGAATCCAAGCATAGCACTAAAGAAAGTCATAAAACCACAAAGAGAGCAAGAGAAGAAAATAGGAATGGAAAAAACAAAACAAACAAAACCACAAAACCCTAAACCCAAAGAAATGGATATAAGTACATACCTATCAATAATTATTTTGAATATAAATGGACTAAATGCTACAATCCAATACAGAGTATGGCTGAATGGACAAAAATTAAGCCTTGTTTTACTTTTACTTGAGGAGGAGCTCAGGAAAATGGTAAAGTAGGAGTACCTGAACACACCCTAACCCATGTTTACAACTAGATATAATCTACAGCCAAGTAAATAAGCCAGAGTATCATCCAAAACCTGTAGAACAAACCCCACAACTAAATGTAGAAAAGAAGCTATATCTGATAAGTCAGGAAGGCAGAGGGAGGCCACCTGCATGAGGACGGAAGCTGCACTGATGGAGAGATCAGAGAAGTGGGACTTCCTGCCAGGAAGCTCACATGGGGAAGGCTAATACTCATAATGTTTGACTTTGAAAACCAGAGGGGCTGAATTCTGTAACTTTGTAAAATCAGTGGGACTTGGAGCCTGGAGCTTTAAAAGTCAGCTGAGCAGCGCTAGACAAACAGTAAATAACAAGTGATTGCTGGATCATCACCCATAAAGAGACAGAAGCCTATGCAACATAAAAGGCAGCAGAGAGGCAACATAAAAACAGCAGTCTGCACAATGCAGGGGGAAAACAGGAGAAAGTTCTTGTCACACTAATTATGGAGCTTTTTGGGGACCTTCTCCAAAAATGAATGAGGTAGCAGGTACCATTTTCCTTCCCCATGCCCCAGCAAAAATATAGAGCCCCGTGGGGGAGGCAAGGCTGTACAGACACTTGCTACATAACCTGATAACAGTATGCCATGACCATGAGTTCACCTGAGGACTTGCTCACTCTAAGCCTGATAGACTCAGGTCTAGTTCAAGGAAAACTTTGTTGTAGCCTGGCATGCGTGCTGCCCAACTGCCAGGTACATGGCTGCCATTGTGTTCTGCATCCAGGTGCCATAAAAAACCCAGCCATTTGTGGATGTAATGTCCTGCCATGAAGTGCACAGTTTCTGCGATGCAACATCCACACAACATGCCTCCACAGCAGCATGCCTGTACCAAACATTGTGTGCTTGCCTAAGCCATGCCCGGCAATCACCATGCACTGTGCCATGCCAAGCTTTGTGCAGCTGGCAGCATGAAGCCACTTCAACACTTCAGGGAATCTGGCATAGGACTAGTGACCCAATACAAATTTTCCTAAAATTTCCTAAAATGGCTGCCCCACTCCCAAGTTCCCTGGCATACACACCCCATAAGAGGTAGCTCGCATGGGTCTCACTAATACTGCAAAGAACAAGCAGAGCCCACAGCAAGCAGAGACTAAGTGTAGACAACTGCAGTAACAGGAACAGTGATTCAGACACAAAAGCAGGATGTAAGAAACATACATAGGATACTCTCCTGAAGTGCCATGTTCTAGTGAATAAGGGACATTGCACTGCAGGGTACTACAGGAACTCTTCAAAAGTCACTACTTTCAAGAGCAGAAGATATAGCTGACTCTTATAACACACATAAACAGACAGGGAGGCTGCCAAAATGAGGAGAGAGAAATTAATTACAAATTAGAGAACAGTACAAAGCTACAGCCAGAGATTTAAGAAAAACTGATATAAGTAACATGCCTGATAGAGACTTTAAAGCAATGATCATAAGGATACTCACTGTACTTGAGAAAAGAGTGGAAGACATAAGAGTGACCTTTAGAACAGTGCTAAGGAATGACATAGCAGGCATAAAGGGCACATTAAATGAAATGAGAAACACTAGATGGAATGAACAGCAGGAAGGAAGAATCAGAGGAATGAATTAGTGCCATAGAACACAGAGTAATGGTAAGTAATCAAGCTGAACAAAAGAGAGAAAAATCAATTACCCCAAATCAGAATAGACTTAAGGAACTCAGTGACTCTATCTAATGTAATAACATTCATATTATAGGCATCCCATAGGAGAAGAGAGAGGGGAGCCTGAGTGGCTCATTTAGTTAAGTGTCTGACTCTCAGTTTTGGCTCAGGTCATGATCTTGCAGTTTGTGAGTTTAAGCTCCACATCAGGCTCTGCACTGACAATGTGGAGACTGGTTGGGATTCTCTCTCCCTCTCTCTCTCTCTCTCTCTCTCATAAAATAAATAAATAAACTTAAAACATTTTAAATTAGATGAAGAGAGAGAAAAGGGGAAGAAAATTTATTGGAAGATATAGTAGCTGAAAACTTCCCTAATCTGGGAAAGGAAACATACAGCCATATCCAGGAGGCACATAGAACTCATATAAAAATCAACAAAAGCATGCCAATACCAAGACATACTACAATTAAAATTTCAAATTATAAAGAAAAAAATTAAAGCAGCAAACCAAAGAAAGACAGTAAATTACAAGGAAAAATCAATAAGGATAGCAGAATATTTTTAAACATAAATATTACAAGCTAGAAGGGTGTGGAATGATGTATTCAATGGACTGAATGGGGAAAATCTGAAGGCATGAATACTGTATCCAATAAGTATATCATTCATTAAAGAAGAAGAGATAAAAATTTCCCAGGCAATAAAAAATTAAAGGAGTTCATGACCACTGAGACAGCCCTGTAAGAAATATTAAAGGGGACAATTTGAGTGGACAGTAGAGACCAAAGATAACAGTATAAAGTTAGGAAACACAAAAGCACTCAAAATGAGTATTTAAGTTAAAAAAATCAAAGAACTCCCAAATTAAAAGTTATATAATATAACAAAATACACCTACATGAGAAGGGGAGTAAAGAAACGTTTCAAAGTGAAATGAACATCAACTTAATATAGACTGCTATATGCAGAAGAATTTATATACAAACCTAATGAAAACCATATATCAAAAACTACTAATAAACATGCAAAGAATAAAGAAAAAGATATCCAACATGACCAAAGAAAATCATCAAAACATGAAAAAGAGAAAGACAAGAAAGGATCAGAGAAAATCTTCAGATACCGTCCAAAACAAGTAATAAAATAGCAATAAATAATTATCTATCAATAATTACTTTGAATGTAAATGGACTAAATGCTCCAATCAAAACACATAGGAAAGAAGAATGGATAAAACAAAACAAAACAATACAAAAACCATCTATTTGGTGTCTGCGGAGACTCATTTTAGACCTAAAGACACCTGCATATTGAATGGGCAGAGATGGGAAAACATCAGTCATGCAAATGGACGTCAAAAGAATGCCAGAGTAGCAATACTTATATCGGACAAAATAGATGTTAAAACAAAGACTGGAAAAAGAGACAAAGAAGGACACTATATCATAATAAAGGGGACAATACAACAAGAAGATATAACAATTGTAAATAATTATGCACCCAACATAAGAGCACAAAAATACATGAAACCATTAATAACAAACATAATAATACAAAATAATAATAATACAAAAATTGTAGGGGACTTTAACACTCCACTTACAACAATTGGATAAATCATCTAAACAGAAAATCAACAAGGAAACAATGGCTTTAATTGACACAGTGGAACAGTGTCAGATATATTCAGAGCATTCCATTCTAAAACTCAGAGTACACCTTCCTTTCTACAATGAAGCATTCTCCAAAACAGATAAAATATTAGCTAACATAACCAGACCCAACAAATTCAAGAAGATCAAAATCATGCCATGCATCTTTTTTGATGACAACACTATGAAACTAGAAGTCAACCAGAAGAAAAAAAAAAAAAAACTGGAAGGACCATGAATACATGGAGGTTAAACAACATACTACTAAATGGTGAATGAGTCGACCAAGAAATAAAAGAATAAATAAGACATACCTGAAACATATGATAACGAAAACATAATGGTCCAAAGCCTCTGGGATGCAGCAAAAGCTGTTCTAAGGAGAAAGTTTGCAGAAATACCTCATGAAGCAAGAAAAATCTTAAATAAACAGCCTAATTTTACACCTAAAAGAGAAAGAAGAAAATAAGATAAAAGCAAAGAGGAGTAAACAAAACCTAAAACCAGCAGAAAGAAGGAAATAAAGATTAAAGCAGAAATAAGTGATATAGAAACTAAAAAAATAACAGAGAAACAATAGAACAGATAATAAATCCAATCACTGCTTCTTTGAAAAACATACATTAATAATAATAATAATATGTAATATAACATAATAATAATAATATAAGAATTGCATGCAGTTAAGAAAAATCTGTATCAAAAGCAAATATGTATCTCTGCACTTTTAGCATAGCATAATGTGTAGAGTTGTCACATTACTATGTTGAACATCTGAAACTAATGTAATACTATGTCAACTTTACTGTAATAAAAAACAATTTAACAAAGGTAAATATGTATTCCAAAAGAACACAATTCTGTCCCTTCCATGATGGAAGTGGTTCACTGTAATCAACCAAAGTCTAGGCAGATGGCTGAATGCACTTGAAAATTATGCCATGTCAGGGACACAGTGTTGCAACACAGAGATTGGACGCTTGACATTGGTGACTAGAAGTCTATGTTTCCGAGTCCGTGAATAGCATACATTTCCTGCCACCATGGTTACCTGTTCACGAGCTCATTGGGCAATGACAGATGTGGGTGGGGAAAGATACTGACTGATGTCCACAAAACATGCCATGCTATCCACTTGATTTTTGAAATTCTCCTCCTGAAGTCACATTTTGGTGAGCATTGATATAAGACCCAAATGTCTTCATACCATTTTTTTCCCCAAAAGATATGTGTGTTCATGTACCTCTTACCCAAATTTTATTGTCAACAAATTTCCAAAATTGTTCCTATAAAGTCCCTAATCATAGGCCACAGCCCATGAAACTGTGTATAATTCCATATATGTGCATATCTTCTGCCAATAAATATAAGCAATAAGGTTCATAGCATGAATTTTTGTCCATTGGAAAAATTTCACCACTATGTTTCAGGGATATCCCAGAGAGGAGGTGTAATGCTGTAGCTCACCCCTTTCAGACAGTGCTTGCTTATCCATATTTGAACCAGGTCCACATTTTTTCCTGTGTCAACTGGTGTTAGGGAGTTCCTCACAAGGTCATAGGTTTGAGCAAAAGGAGAGCAGGCAGAGTAGCAGAAGTAAGAACCCGGGAATTGTCGACACTTCTTTATGTAAGTTACTTGTGCTTTCAGGACATACCCTGGACTGATCATGTATATACCAGTTCCAATTCAGGATAGAGTATTTCTGTGCATAGCAACATTTATGGCTTCATGTATCAGATAACATTCAGTTCATTATGGGCATCTCATGTCACACTGTGTTGTGGTGGACCATGATAAAGCATTCCATTTCTGCTAAGGCCCAGTATAAAGCCAATATTTAACCTCAAAAGGTGAATAAATGTCTACAGATGATAACAGATCTTCCCTCCAAAATCCCAAGTGCTGATACTGCAATTCATACGTAGGCCCTCCCTATGGCTCTAACCACCAATCTATATGTCAGTGAAATTCCAGAAACCATTGTGTCCACTATAACGTATGACCTAAGTCACAGAGTGTCTTGAAAATCAGCCTATACCTATTACAAGGCCTTGTTCTGGGGCCCACTCAATTAGCAGCCTCTTTTTAAAATTATTTTTAATTGTGATTAGTTAACATACAGTATTATATTACATTCAGGTGTACAGTATAGTAATTCAACAATTCCATACACCACCCAGTGCTCATCTAAAGTGTACTCCAAAATCCCTATTACCTTTTTAATCTATCCCTTCACTCCCCTCTCCTCATATAACCATCAATTTGCTATCTATAATTAAGAGTTTGTTCATTTCCCTCTCCATTTTTTCCCATTGTTAATTTATTTTCCTTCTTAAATTCCACATGAGTAAAATCATATGGTATTTGTCTTTTTCTGACTAAATTATTTCACTTGCATTATACTCTCTATATAGCTCTATCCATGCCATCGCAATTGGCAAGATTTCATTCTTATTCAAAGCTGAATCATATTACACACACACACACACACACACACACACACACACACGTACCTCATGCAACTAGTGATGGACACTTGAGCTACTTCCATACTTAGGCTATTGTAAATAATGCTACTATAAATGTAGGGGTGCATATGTCCTTTTAAATGAGCATTTTTATATTCCTTGGGTGAATACCCAGTAGTGTGACTGCTGGATACAGGGTAGGTCTATTTTTAACCTCTTGAGGAATCTCCATATTGTTTTCCACAGAGTCTGCACCGGTTTGCCTTCCCACCAAGAGGGCAAGAGGGTTCCTCTTCTCCACATCCTGTTGTTTCTTGTATTAGTTTTAGTCATTCTGACAGGTGTGAGGTAGTATCTCATCATGGTTTTGATTTGTATTTCCCTGATGATAAGTGGTGTTGAGTATCTTTTCTGTGTCTGTTAGCCACTTGGATGTCTTCTTTGAAAAAAAAAATATCTCTTTATGTCCTTTGCCCATTTCTTAACTGGATTATTTGTTTTCTTGGGTGTTGAGTTTGATAAATTATTTTTTTGTTTATTTATTTTTGAGAGTGAGAGAGAGAGCACAAGCAGGGGAGGGAAAGAGAGAGGGATATACAGAATCCCAAGCAGAGCCCAATGTGTGGCTCAAACCCATGAACCATGAGATTATGACCTGAGCCAAAATCAAGAGTCAGACGTTCAACTCACTGAGCCACCTAGGTGCCGCAAGTTTGATAAGTTCTGTGTAGATTTTGGATACTAACAATTTATCAGATGTGTCATTTGTAAATATCTTCTCCAATTCCATAGTCTGTCTTTTAGTTTCATTGATTGTTTCCTTTTCTGTGCAGAAGTTTCTTTCTTGATGAATTTCAAATAGTTCCTTTTTTATTTCCCTTGCCTCTAGTGACATGTCTAATAAGAAGTTGCTGTGGCCAAGGTCAAAGAGTTTGCTGCCTACGTTCTCTTCTAGTATTTTGATGGTTTCCTGTCTTGCGTTTAGCTCTTTTGTCCATTTTGAATTTACTTTTGTGTATAGTGTAAGAAAGTGGTCCAGTTTCAACTTTTGTGCCTGTTGTCCAGTTTTCACAACACCGTTTGTTTCAGAGACTGTCTTTTTTCCACTGAATATTGTTTCCTCTTTTGTTGAAGATTAGTTGACCATGTAGTTTTGGGTCTGTTTCTGGGAACTCTATTCTGTTCCATTGATCTATGTGTGTGTTTTTATGCCAGTACCATACTGTCTTGATGATTATAGACTTAAAATACAGCTCGAAATTTGAAACTATGATACGTTCAGTTTTGCTTTTATTTTTCAGGGTTACTTGGGGGTATTTATGGTCTTTTGTAGTTCCATATACTTTTTAGGATTGTTTGTTCTAATTGTACAAAAATGTTGGTGTTGTTTTGATAGGAGCTGCATTAAATGTGTAGCATGCTTTGAGTAGTATAGACATTTTAACAATGTTTGTTCTTTCAATCGATGAGCATGGAATACTTTTCCATTTCTTTGTGTTCCCATTGTGTGTGTATATATATTATATATATTACGTATGTATATATTATATATATTATATGTATACATTATATTACATTACAATCTATTATATATGCATTAAGCATATATGTGTGTGTGTGTATATATATATATATATATATATATATATATATATGTAAGCAAATAATTTTCTATCCTCTCTTATTGCTTTATCATGCAACATGAGATGTGTTGACTTTATATTGTAGTGTTTAGGTATCATTTATTTTACATTATACTATATGTTATGGGATATTGGTGAGAAGTTTAAACATCATTTAAGGACATTACTTCTTCTGGAGAGGGATTAGTGTGTTTTCAGTTGTATACAGGACACATCTATCATGTTTTAAAAAATCGTGACCTCACGGTTTTTATTTAAAGATTAAGTATAGTTGAAGGTTAGGTGTTTATGTGTCGAGTTGAGAAGGGGTAGACTTTTGATGGTTAGTTTCATGTGTACTTGATTGTGCTAAGAGGAGTCCACATAGCTGGAAAAATGTCATTACTGGGTACTTCTGTAAGGTATTTTCTGAAAGGTATTAGCATTTGATTCAGCAGATGAGTAAAGAGATTCACTCTTAATGTGGAAGGTATTATCCAATTCAAATAGATGTCCCTAATAACAAACAAAGTGAAAGAAGAATTATTCCTCTCCTACAGCCAGTATATACATCTCTTCCTGCCCATGGACATAAGTGATTCAGCTTCTAAGTCTACAGAATCTGGGCCTTACACCAGAAACCCCTTGGTTCTGAATTCCATTCCTAGACTTGGGACTAAGAGATATTCCCTCAAATCCCCTCAATCTTAGGCCTTTGGACATGGACTAAATTACATCACTCGTGTTCCTGGTTCTTCTGCTTGCAGATAGCAGACTGTGAGCATATTTGACTTCCATAACCACCTGATACAATTTCTGTAATAAACCTTGTCTACTTATCTATCTATTATCTATCTATCTATCTATCTATCTATCTATCTATCATCTATCTAATCTATCTAGTCATATATCTGTCTGCATGTCTATCTATCCATTTATCCATCTGTCTTTTTATCATGTTCATTCTGTTTTTCTGGGGAGCAATAATACAGATTTTAATACTAAGAGTGGTTTTCTGGGGAACAATAATACAGGTTTTAATACTAAGAGGAACATAATGTTAATTGTGAAATTTCTGTATTGGTGCTGGGGTTTATGAAATTGGCTTTTTAATCTGATTAGATTTAAAGATGCTAATGGTGGGGCGCCTGGGTGGCGCAGTCGGTTGAACGTCCGACTTCAGCCAGGTCACGATCTCGCGGTCCGTGAGTTCGAGCCCCGCGTCGGGCTCTGGGCTGATGGCTCAGGGCCTGGAGCCTGTTTCCGATTCTGTGTCTCCCTCTCTCTCTGCCCCTCCCCCGTTCATGCTCTGTCTCTCTCTGTCCCAAAAATAAATAAACGTTGAAAAAAAAAAAAAGATGCTAATGGCTATTTCCAGTAAAAACAAACAAACAAACAAACAAACAAAAATAAACAAACAATAAACATTTATAGACAGTGGTGAGAGCTGTTAATAGAAATAAGAAGAATAGCTACATTTGATTACCCTAGTCAACCACTTATAGAAGTAAGGGTCTATGCCACTCCTTGTATTATACTTTTGTAGATTTTTAGGAAAATTAAGGAATACAATATATTGGTTTATTCTTTCTAATGTCTGGACAAAGTGGTAAAATAAAAGGATAAGCTCAGGCATTCAAATTCTCAGCTCAGGAATTATATCAGTGATTCAATAGTGTCTATGTGTGTCATGAGAAAGACCCTTATCTCATGGATAAACTGAAACTGCTGGAAATTAAACTGTGATTGGCTAAACTTTAAAAATTGTACTTTCAGGTCCTATGGCATCTACTGCTATAGTAAGGGTATAGATTACAAAAGTAATATTCTATAAATTAGGATAGGGATATGTGGGAAGATCCTGATGAAACTGGAGGCAAGGAGCCCCTAAATTCTGATGACTTTTCTTTGCCAGTGGAAGTGTTTTCCTAACCCTAGGCAAATATGGCCTCCAAAACCCTAATGACAGTGAGATCATCAGGTCAAGTGGTAGGAACCTCCAATCTATAGTGGTATCAGCTTTTATACCTCCATTTGTGGGGGTTAACCTTGCATCTCCAGAAAATCATAAAGGTCTCCCTTAAGTCAGTTGCCCCTTATGATAGACCAACTCCTAGTAATCCCTTTTGGTTATGTTCAAGGTATAACCCATGAGGAGGTAAACAACATTTCACAAGAACTACTTGAGTTTTTTTAATTTACACAGCAGAGATCTGGGAACTATGTGTGGGAATGCATAATAAGGGTGTGAAATAGTGGTCGAAAGAACGTAAAGTTGGGCCAAGCTGAGTGTCTGAAATGGATCCACCAAGCAGAGACTCTGATTTAATCTTGCAGGTTCAAGAGTCAGAAAGAGAAACCACTATTTGTTGGATTGGATAACTTACACATGCAGAAAAGGTGACCCACTTTAAATGAAATGGGAATGTCTGATCTCCCTTGGTTTAATGTAAAGGAAGGAATTCAAATCTTAGGGACATTGGAATGTTAAAGTGGATTTGTCATTGAAGACCTACGTTCCATCCCTGAGGTCCACAGGTTGTACCTTTCAACCAATATTTTGATAAATAATATTGACAATTAAACACCATCATCTTTGAAAAGCTCCAATATTTCTTATCTTTATAGGATACATCTTACAGTGGGAGTCAGAGCCACTTACTTGGAATATATAAATGCAGTGGGATTAACTGGATCACATGGTGGCAGAGGCAAGTGGTTTTACTTAACTACCAAAGGCAAGGAAGGTGTAATTATTGTAATGAAAAGTGGGGTCAAAATAACTATAAGAGTCAATAAAGAAACAAGGGCCCTGAATGATACATTGGATCAGATGGACTTGACAGATATATTTAGAACTCTGCATCCCAAAGCAACAGAATATACTTTCTTCTTGAATGCACATGGAACATTCTCCAAGATAGATCACATACTGGGCCACAAAACAGCCTGTCATAAGTATACAAGAATTGAGATCATACCATGCATACTTTCAGACTACAATGCTAGGAAGCTTGAAATCAACCACAGGAAAAAGTCTGGAAAACCTCCAAAAGTATGGAGGTTAAAGAACACCCTACTGAAGAATGAATGGGTCAACCAGGCAATTAGAGAAGAAATTAAAAATTATATGGAAACAAATGAAAATGAAAATACAACAATCCAAACACTTTGGGACGTAGCGAAGGCAGTCCTGAGAGGAAAATACATTGCAATCCAGGCCTATCGCAAGAAACAAGAAAAATCCCAAATACAAAACCTAACAGCACACCTAAACGAAATAGAAGAAGAACAGCAAAGACACCCCAAACCCAGCAGAAGAAGAGAAATAATAAAGATCAGAGCAGAAATAAACAATATAGAATCTAAAAAAATGTAGAGCAGATCAATGAAACCAAGAGTTGTTTTTTGAAAAAATAAACAAAATTGGTAAACCTCTAGCCAGGCTTCTCAAAAAGAAAAGGGAGATGACCCAAATAGACAAAATCATGAATGAAAATAGAATTATTACAACCAATCCCGCAGAAATACAAGCAATTATCAGGGAATACTATGAAAAACTATATGCCAAAAAAATGGACAACCTGGAAGAAATGGACAAATTCGTAAACACCCACAAACTTCCAAAACTCAATCAGGAGGAAATAGAAAGCTTGAACAGACCCATAACCAGCGAAGAAATTGAATCAGTCATCAAAAATCTCCCAACAAATAAGAGTCCAAGACCAGATGGTTTCCCAGGGGAGTTCTACCAGACATTTAAAGCAGAGATAATACCTAACCTTCTCAAGCTGTTCCAAAAAATAGAAAGGGAAGGAAAATTTCCAGACTCATTCTATGAAGCCAGTATTACGTTGATACCTAAACCAGACAGAGACTCAGTAAAAAAAAGAGAACTACAGGCCAATATCCCTGATGAATATGGATGCAAAAATTCTCAATAAGATACTAGCAAATCAAATTCAACAGCATATAAAAAGAATTATTCACCAAGATCAAGTGGGATTCATTCCTGGGATGCAGGGCTGGTTCAACATTCACAAATCAATCAATGTGATACATCACATGAATAAAAGAAAAGATAAGAACCATATGATCCTGTCAATCGATGCAGAAAAAACATTTGACAAAATTCAGCATCCTTTCTTAATAAAAACCCTCGAGAAAGCCGGGATAGAAGGAACATATTTAAACATCATAAAAGCCATTTATGAAAAGCCCAGAGCTAACATCATCCTCAATGGGGAAACACTGAGAGCTTTTTCCCTGAGATCAGGAACACGACAGGGATGTCCACTCCCACCGTTGTTGTTTAACATAGTGTTGGAAGTTCTAGCATCAGCAATCAGACAACAAAAGGAAATCAAAGGCATCAAAATTGGCAAAGATGAAGTCAAGCTTTCACTTTTTGCAGATGACATGATATTATACATGGAAAATCCGACAGACTCTACCAAAAGTCTGCTGGAACTGATACATGAATTCAGCAAAGTTGCAGGATACAAAATCAATGTACAGAAATCAGTTGCATTCTTATACACTAACAATGAAGCAACAGAAAGACAAATAAAGAAACTGATCCCATTCACAATTGCACCAAGAAGCATAAAATACCTAGGGATAAATCTAACCAAAGATGTAAAAGATCTGTATGCTGAAAACTATAGAAAGCTTATGAAGGAAATTGTAGAAGTTATAAAGAAATGGAAAAAAAAATTCCATGCTCATGGATTGGAAGAATAAATATTGTGAAAATGTCAATACTACCCAAAGCTATCTACACATTCATTGCAGTCCCAATCAAAATTGCACCAGCATTCTTCTCGAAGCTAGAACAAGCAATCCTAAAATTCATATGGAACCACAAAAGGCCCCGAATAGCCAAAGGAATTTTGAAGAAGAAGACCAAAGCAGGAGGCATCACAATCCCAGACTTTAGCCTCTACTACAAAGCCGTAATCATCAAGACAGCATGGTAGTGGCACAAAAACAGACACAGACCAATGGAATAGAATAGAAACCCCAGAACTAGACCCACAAAAGTATGGCCAACTAATCTTTGACAAAGCAGAAAAGAACATCCAATGGAAAAAAGACAGCCTCTTTAACAAATGGTGCTGGGAGAACTGGACAGCAACATGCAGAAGGTTGAAACTAGACCACTTTCTCACACCATTCACAAAAATAAACTCAAAATGGATAAAGGACCTGAATGTGAGACAGGAAACCATCAAAACCCTAGAGGAGAAAGCAGGAAAAGATCTCTCTGACCTCAGCTGTAGCAATTTCTTACTTGACACATCCCCAAAGGCAAGGGAATTAAAAGCAAAAATGAACTACTGGGACCTCATGAAGATAAAAATCTGCACAACAAAGGAAATAATCAACAGAACTAAAAGGCAACCAACAGAATGGGAAAAGATATTTGTAAATGACATATCGGACAAAGGGCTAGTATCCAAAATCTATAAAGAGCTCACCAAACTCCGCACCTGAAAAACAAATAACCCAGTGAAGAAATGGGCAGAAAACATGAATAGACATTTCTCTAAAGAAGACATCCGGATGGCCAACAGGCACATGAAAACATGCTCAACGTCGCTCCTTATCAGGGAAATAAAAATCAAAACCACACTCAGATATCACCTCACGCCAGTCAGAGTGGCCAAAATGAACAAATCAGGAGACTATAGATGCTGGCGAGGATGTGGAGAAACGGGAACCCTCTTGAACCATTGGTGGGAATGCAAACTGGTGCAGCTCCTCTGGAAAACAGTGTGGAAATTCCTCAAAAAATTAAAAAGAGACCTACCCTATGCTATTGCTACCCAGCAATAGCACTGCTAGGAATTTACCCAAGGGATACAGGAGTACTGATGCATAGGGACACTTGTACCCCACTGTTTATAGCAGTATTCTCAACAATTGCCAAATTATGGATGGAAAGAGCCTAAATGTCCATCAACTGATGAATGGATAAAGAAATTGTGGTTTATATACACAATGGAGTACTACGTGGCATTGAGAAAGAATGAAATATGGCCCTTTGTAGCAACGTGGATGGAACTGGAGAGTGTGATGCTAAGTGAAACAAGCCATACAGAGAAAGACAGATACCATATGTTTTCACTCTTATGTGGATCTTTGAGAAACTTAACAGAAACCCATGGGGGAGGGGAAGGAAAAAAAAAAGAGGTTTAGTGGGAGACAGCCAAAGCATAAGAGACTCTTAAAAACTGAGAACAAACCGCGGGGTGATAGGAGGTGGGAGGGAGGGGAGGGTGGGTAATGGGTATTGAAGAGGGCATCTTTTGGGATGAACACTGTGTGGTGTATGGAAGCCAATTTGACAATAAATTTCATATATTAAAAGAAATAGCTATCAGAGTAGTTTGACTCACACAAACTTATGGTATTTGCTATTTAATACTGGTGGTCTTAGAGGTGAAAAAAAAGAAGCTGACTTAATTTTTACTTGATATACACAAGGAAAAAAATTATAGGACAAGTGAATAATTGTTTAAAATTAATATTAAAAATAGTGACCCATCATTTCCCTGGCTTGAGCCAGTTAATAGACCCAGAATCCCTTGACTGGATGGGAGGCAAGGCCTTCTTAAGGAACAACCTTGTTACACTAAAAAAAAAAAAAATGTACTGGTAATCTTTATCTGAGCCTTCCCCAAGGGGATTTATTACTTTTTATCAGAGTAGCTGTGCATTAGGAAACAAAAATGAAAAAAAAAATCAGAACTTTCATGTACTACAAGGCACTGAATCTAAAGTAACATTTTTTTTCCCAGGAGACACAAAGGTCATTGCAGTCCTCAGTCAGAGTAGTGGGTTTTGGCATCAGACAATCATTGAAGTTTTAGCAAAATCTATCTCAAAGCAAGTCATGGGGTATCCAAATTTATTTCCCCAGTTCCAGAACTTATAATTTGAAGCATAAGTTCAGCATAGTTTTTTTTTTTTTCAACGTTTATTTATTTTTGGGACAGAGAGAGACAGAGTATGAATGGGGGAGGGGCAGAGAGAGAGGGAGACACAGAATCGGAAACAGGCTCCAGGCTCTGAGCCATCAGCCCAGAGCCTGACGCGGGGCTCGAACTGACGGACCGCGAGATCGTGACCTGGCTGAAGTCGGACGCTTAACCGACTGCGCCACCCAGGCGCCCCCTTTTTTTTTTTCAACGTTTATTTATTTTTGGGACAGAGAGAGACAGAGTATGAACGGGGGAGGGGCAGAGAGAGAGGGAGACACAGAATCGGAAACAGGACAGCATAGTTTTAAAAGGTAGCATTTGCCTTTGATGAGGTAAGAAATTCTTTGAGACTTCCCCCTGGCACTTCAGGAAATCTTAATGTTAATTTGAAATTTAAAAAGACATTATGTAGAATTTTATTTGGGAAGGTTTTATAAAATGTCAGAAGCTTAAGGTTTTCACTAAATACAATCTCATAAACTCTCAGTACTGTTATTTAGCATAGTGTTGGAAGGCCCAACCTCAGCAATCAGACAACACAGAGAAATAAAAGGCATCCAAATTGGCAAGGAGGAAGTCAAAGTTTCATTCTTCACAGACAACATGATACTCTATGTGGAAAGCCCAAAGACTCCACCAAAAAAAAAAAAAAAAAAAAAACTCCTGGAACTGATACATGAATTCAGCACATTTTCGGGACATAAAATCAATGTACAGAAATTTGTTGCATTTCTGTACACCAATAATGAAGCAGCAGAAAGAGAAATCAAGGAATTAATTGCATTCACGACTCCACCAAAACCCATAAAATACCTTTAAATAAACCTAACCAAAGAGGTGAAAAGTCTATATACTGAAAACTATAGAAAACTTATGAAAGAAATTGAAGAAGACACAAAGAAATAAAAAAAAAAATTCCATGCTCATGGATTGGAAGAACAGATGTTGCTAAAATGCCGATACTACCCAAAGAAATCTTCATATTCAATGCAATCCCTACCAAAAATAACACCAGCATTCTTCACAGAGCTAGAACAAACAATCCTGAAATTTGTATGAACCACAAAAGACCCTTAATAGCCAAAGCAATCCCAAAAAAGAAAACCAAATCTGAGGCATCACAATTCCATACTTCAAGCTGTATTACAAAGCTGTAATCATCAAGACAGTAGGATACTGGCACACAAAAGACACGTAGACAAATGGAACAGAATAGAGAACCCAGAAAAGGACCCACAAATGTATGGCCAACTCATCTTTGACAAAGCAGGAAAGAATATCCAATGGAAGAAAGACAGTCTCTTCAGCAAGTGGTGTTGGGAAAACTGGACAGCGACATGCAGAAAAATGAACCTGGACCACTTTCTTACACCATACACAAAAATAACTCAAAATGGATGAAAGGCCTAAATGCGAAACAGAAAACCATCAAAACCCTAGAGGAGAAAGCAGGCAGCAACCTCTTTGGACTCAGCCACAGCACCTTCTTACTTGACATGTTTCCAGAGACTAGGGAAACAAAAGCAAAAATGAACTATTGGGACCTCATCAAGATAAAAACCTTATGCACAGTGAAGGAAACAATCAGCAAAACTAAAAGGCAACTGACAGAATGGGAGAAGATATCTGCAAATGACATATCAGATAGAAGGTTAGTATCCAGAATCTATAAAGAACTTATCAAACTCAATCCCCAAAAAACAAATAATTCAGTGAAGAAATGGGCAAAGTCATGACTTTTCCAAAGAAGACATCCAGGTGGTTAACAGACACATGAAAAAATGTTCATCACTCATCATCAGGGATAAATACAAATCAAAACCACAATGAGATACCACCTCACACATGTCAGAATGGCTACAATTAACAACTCAGGCAACAAAAGATGTTGGCAAGGATGAGGAGAAAGGGGAACCCTTTTGCAATGCTGTTGGGAATCCAAACTGGTGCAGTCACTCTGGAAAATAGTATGGAAGTTTCTCAAAAAATTAAAAATATAACTACTCAACAACTCAGCAATTGCACTACTAGGCATTTATCCAAAAGATACAAGAGTGCTGTTTCAAAGCGACACATGCACCCCAATGTTTATAGCAGCACTATCTACAATAGCCAAATTATGGAAAGAGGTCAAATGTCCATTGACTCATGAATTAAGAAGACGTGGTATATATATTCAATGAAATGTTACTTGGTGATCAAAAAGAATGAAATCTTGCCATTTGCAATCATGTGGATCGAACTAGAGTGCATTATGTTAAGCAAAATAAGTCAGTTAGAGAAAGAAAAATATCATATGATTTTACTTATATATGGAATTGAAGATACAAAACAGATAAACATAGGGAAGGAAAACAAAAATAATATAAAAACAGAGAGAGAGACAAACACTTAAATACAGAGAACAAACCAGGATTGCTGGTAAAGTGTTGGGTGTGGGGGAGGGCTAAAGGCATGAGGGGCATTAAGGGGGACACTGGCTGGGATGAGCACTGGGTGTTACATGTAAGTGATGAATCACTAAATTCTATTCCTGAAAAAAAAAATTAAAAAAATACAATCCCATAAACAAACCATACATAGTTATCAATTTAACCAAATCAACAATTAAAAGACTTCGGAAAATCAAATATCTTCTCCCATTCTGTAGGTTGCCTTTTAGTTTTGTTGATTGTTTCCTTTAGTGTGCAGAAGATTTTTACGTTAAGTCCAAAAGCTTATTTCTCCTTTTGTTTCCCTTGCCTCAGAAGACATATGTAGAAAAAAGTTGCTATTGCTGATGTCGAAGAGCTTACTGTCTGTGTTCTCCTCTAGGATGTTTATGGTTTCAGGTCTCACTTTGAAGTCTTTTATCCATTATGGATTTATTTTTGTGTATAGTATAAGGAAGTGGTCCAGTTTTATTCTTTTGTATGTTGCTGTCGGGTTTTCCCAACACCATTTTTTAAAGAGACTGTCTTTTTCTTATTGGATATTCTTTCTTGCTTTTTTGAAGAAAATTGACCACATTGTTGTGGGCTTATTTCTGGGTTTTCTATTCTGTTCCATCAAACTATGTGTCAATTTTTGTGCCAGTACCATACTGTTTTCATCACTATAGCCTTGTAATATTACCTGAAGTCCAAAATTGTAATGCTGCCAGCTTTGCTTTGTTTTGCTTTTTGAAGACTGCTTTGGCTATTCAGGGTCTTTTGTGGTTCCAAACAAAGTTTAGGATTGTTTATTTTAGCTCTGTAAAAAATGCTGTTGGTTTCTTGATAGGGATTGCATTAAATTTGTATATTTATTTGGGTAGAATTGATAATTTCACAAAATTTGTTCTTCCTATCTATGATCATGGAAAGTATTTCCATTTATTTCTGTCACCTTCAATTTCTTTCATAAGTGTTTTTTGGTTTTCAGACAATAGGTCTTGCACTTCTTTGGTTAGTTTTATTCCAAGATATCTTATATTTTTGTGCAATTGTAAATGGAACTGATTCCTTAATTTCTCTTTCTGCTTCTTCATTATTGGTGTAGAGAAATGAAACTGGTTTTTGTACGTTTATTTTGTATCCTGTGACTGTATTGAATTTGTGAATCAGTTCCAGGAGTTTTTGGGTGAAATCTTTTGGGTTTTCTATAAAGAATCATGTCATCTGCAAATAGTGAAGATTTTACTTCTTGCTTGCTAATTTGAATGCCTTTTGTTGTTTGATTGCTGTAAGTAGGACTTCCAGCACTGTGTTAAATAATAATGCTGAGAGTGGATATCTCTGTCTTGTTTATGACCATAGAGGAAAAGCTCTCAGTCTTTAGATAGTTGTTGTTTTTTTTTTTTTTTAAGAGATGCTTATTTCTTCTTCTTTTTTTTTTTTTCAACGTTTATTTATTTTTTTCGGGACAGAGAGAGACAGAGCATGAACGGGGGAGGGGCAGAGAGAGAGGGAGACACAGAATCGGAAACAGGCTCCAGGCTCTGAGCCATCAGCCCAGAGCCTGACGCGGGCTCGAACTCACGGACCAAGAGATCGTGACCTGGCTGAAGTCCGACGCTTAACCGACTGCGCCACCCAGGCGCCCCTTTAGATAGTTTTTAATATTGAGCTCTTTTAATATTGAAAGGACTTGGTTTTCTTATGTAATTTATCATTGCATAAAGAGAACATATGAAGCATAGGAGTGAGCCTGTTTTAAGGCTCAACATCTTGTTTTCTCAGGCATAATAATTTTAAAATGGATTTTTCAAAATAAATTCTTTAGAGTATGCCAATAATGTAAGAAAACTTTTTTGTTGTAGTAAAGAAGGAGAATCAAATTCTAATTGTGCAGCATTTTACTTTTCTAAGTCTAATCTGAAAAATCTTATACATAAATCCATCCCAATTTCAGGAAGCTTTGTCCACACAAAGTAAGATTTCTTTTATACAATCCTTGTCCACAGTTCTTATACAATTTTGTTTCTTATATCCATTCCTTTTTTTAAAGTGTTTACTTATTTATTTTGAGAGAGAGAGAGAAATAGACAGAAAGACAGAGAGAATTCCAAGCAGGCTCCATGCTGTCAGCAAAGAGCCCAATGTAGGGCTCAATTTCATGAACTATTGACATTATGACCTGAGCCAAAACCAAGAGTCTAACACTTAACCAACTGAGCCACCAGTGCACCCCACCATTCAGTTTTGTCTTACTCTTGTCCTCTTTCTCACTCCAGAACAATGACTCATTTTACATTTAGGACAAAATTACACCTTTTCCCTTAAAATACATTATTCAGGCATTCCTTATCAAAAATATATCTTAATTTTCCCACATGAGATTTATTTTCTTCCATTCTCTTATTAACTTGTGTGTGTGTGTGTGTGTCTGTGTGTGTGTGTATCAGAATTTTAGTCAAAAGTCTATTTTCTTTTACAGAGAAAAATAGGAAATGAGCACATGTTAACACTCTGGCACATACCATCATTCTGTAGCAAATTTATAAATACATCTTATGTTTTCTAAAAGTATGTGCCTTTTTCATGGTAGAATTAATCATGTGTAAAAACAGACCCAAATATATCTAGCTTCTGTGTACCACAAAAAAACAAGATGACAAAGTAAACTTACATTCAGCAATTAATGTCTCAATATTTTATTTGGAAATGATCTTGAAATACAATGTTTATCCATTCTTTCCCTTAACAGTATAGCTTCAAGGTTTCAAGTTTCCAAAAAAATGTTGTGAAACTATTTTTAAGCATACATATTATAAAACATATTATAAAATACATAAAACATTATGAAATATAATTATTTTAAAATTTATTTATAAATTTATGAGTTGACTTGAGCATTAAGACCTGAAACTATAAAACTTCCTGTAGGGTAAGTTTCTGATAAGTTTTTGTTTGTTTGTTCATTTGCTTGTTTTTTTGTTCGTTTGTCTGTTTTAAGGCAAGTGCCTGACCTATGGTTTTCATTGTTGAGGCATCCACTTTATGGTTTTCTTGAATAAACACATTGCCAGCTAAATTACCAGATATAGAGCTACCCATTCAAAAGTGTTTTCTTAGTTTTAGAGATCTCTGGTTGGCTAGATAACTGATAATTAGGCTGTTTTTCCCTGTATGCCTTTTGATTCCCACTCTTATGTTTTAAATTCACCAATAAAGAGTAAACCCATGAAACACTAGCTCCCCACCCTTAAGCCCATTCAAAGAAAAACCCCAGGTGACACTTTCTCTCTATTTGTGACCTAGCTACACAGTCCCAGGCATGCTATATACCTCTTAGAACTTGTAAGTAATAAATCTTGTCTTTCAAAGATTCCTGATGGTTATTGCTGAACATTCTTGCCAGCAACAAGAACCACAAGGGCCATTCCAGCCACGACATTGATTATTGACACACTGAGATAGGCACAAAATATTTGCTGTAGTCAGTGTGATTGCATAATTTTCCTTGCAATTAACTGAGGGGAATTCCCTTTATCTGCTACTGGCTTACTAACACCATTTGGGAAATCAACACTGCTTACTGCAGGTCTATCACATTGTTGTTTGCTTTGGTATATTGCCTTTGTCATGTGTTGCCTGTAGTATCCATCCCAAAATGTCACTGTTAGCATAATAAGTCAATAATCCCTCCAGTGTAGGATGATCAAGGCCATAATATATAGACAATTAGACCACAAATTACAAGATAAAACCTTAATTGACAATTACATGAGGATTCTCCACATGAGGCTAAGCAAAGCAAAGAAGAGTCAATTGCAAGGCTATTATCTTTGCCTAAGGAAATGCTCTGGTCTAAAGTCAGGAGGAAAGGACATCTCTATATGTAAGAACAAAAGACCTCTGTATGTGACCAGTGAGTTGGTGGTTCATGTCTGAACTACATGTCCTAACCTGGATGGGTGAAATAGCTTTACAACAGAAAACAAGGGCACTATAAAAGGGAAATACAACAGAGGACTCTGGTCTCTGTGTCACTTCTCTACTCACTATTGTCTCTCTTTATCTTCTGACCTGTAGTAATATTATGGATGCAAAACCTGGCACAACATTATTAAGAAAAATACTGAAAAAAGATGTCTTGCACACCTGTGCCAGTAAATCTTAAGAAACCTGAGGAGGCACACCAGCATTTTGATATATGCAAAACACTTACAGAAGCTTCCAGGGTGTTGTTAGTGTCACAACATACCAACATGCAAAGATTCTGGAATTATTCTCCAGAGGGTCAGGGGCTTTCCCCAAAGATGCTGTGTGTATTTCACTAGTAGGGACATACTCCAATTCTGAAAAGATTGATTGAGTCATGTTGGAAGTAAAGCTGTCACCTACAAAGAGGACTTACAGGAATGCCATAAAAAATATTTCTGGTAACAATACATAAGATTAGGGTAGCAGGATAAAATAAGAAAGCAGAAACTGAGATCAGAAAGTATACCTTAATTGAAATTCAGACCTTTTAAAAATATTTTGTGCAGGAGAATGGAGAGAAGAGAGTTGATTGGCTATTGTGGTTTGTTTTGTGTGTGTGTGTGTGTGTGTGTGTGTGTGTGTGTATGTGTGTGTGTTTTGTTTTTTGTTTTGCTTTTTATTCAGTATAATTAATAGACAATGTTATATTATTTTAAGGTGTACAATATAATGATTCCACTATTCTATATATTTCTGACTGCTTATGAAAATAAGTGTGTTCTTAATTCCCTTTATTTCACCCATTCCCCCCCACATCCCTTCTGACAAACACTGGTTTGTTCTCTGTACTTGTGAGTCTTTAAAAGTATTCTCTTTTCTTTCTTTGCTTTTTAAAAAAATTTCTCCTATAAGTGGAATCATATGGTATTTGTCTTTCCCTGAGTGATTTATTTCACTTAACATTATACCCTCTGTGACTATACTTGATGCTGCAAATGGCAGGATTTGTTTTTTATGACTGAGCAATATTCTAAGGCATATGCATACCACGTCTTCATTATCCATTCATCTATCAGGAGACACTTGGGCTGCTAATATATGGTGGCAATTATAAACAATTCTGCAGGGGCGCCTGGGTGGCGCAGTCGGTTAAGCGTCCGACTTCAGCCAGGTCACGATCTCGCGGTCCGTGAGTTCGAGCCCCGCGTCAGGCTCTGGGCTGATGGCTCAGAGCCTAGAACCTGTTTCCGATTCTGTGTCTCCCTCTCTCTCTGCCCCTCCCCCGTTCATGCTCTGTCTCTCTCTGTCCCAAAAATAAATAAACGTTGAAAAAAAAAATTAAAAAAAAAAAAAAAACAAAAAACAATTCTGCAATAAACATAGGGGCGTACATGTCTTTTGAACTAGTGTTTTCATTTTATTTGTGTAAATACCCAGGTGTGGAATTACTGGATATTTTTAATTCTTTTTAGGAAACGTACATACTGTTTTCCACAGTGGCTGTGCATTCCCACAAACAGTGTACAGGTTTATTTTTCTCCCCTTCACATTTTCACCAAACTTTGTTATTTCTTGCGGTTTTTATTTTAGCTATTCTGACAGGTGTCAAGTGATATCTAATTGTGATTTTGATTTGCATGTACCTGATATTAGTAAGCTTGAGGATGTTTTCATGTGACCATTGGCCCTCTGTATATCTTCTTTGGAAAAATGTATATTTTAGGTCTTCCCATCTTTTAATTGAAATATTTGTATTTTTTTCAGTGTTGAATTGTATAAATTCTTTATATTTTTTGGATATTAACCCCTGTTAAGTCCCAAGGTTTAATTTTGCTTTTGGTTCCCTTAACAGAGGAAATACGTCGGAAAAATATTTCTACAGCTAATGTTAAAGAGATGGTTCTCTTCCAGGTATTTTATGCTTACATACTCACACATAGGTTTTTAACCCATTTTTAGTTGATTATTGTGTATGGTGTAAGAAAGTGGGACCATTCATTCTTTTGCATGTAGTGATCCACTTTTCCCATGAATATTTGTTAAGGAGATGGTCTTTTCCACATTATATATTATTGCCTCCTTTGTCATAAATTATTTGACTATATAAGCATGTGATTATTTATGGCCTCTCAAGTCTGTTCTATTTATCTATGTGTCCATTTTTGAGCCAGTACCATACTGTTTGGATTACTACAGCTTTGTAGTATACCTTGAAATTTGGAATTGTGATACATCCAGCTTTGTTCTTTTTCATTGTTTTGACTATTTGTGGTCTATGGCTGTTCCATACAAATTTTAAAATTATTTTTTCTAGTTCTGTGAAAAATGCTGTTGGTATCTTGACAGGGATTACATTGAATCTGTAGATTTTTTTGGGTTGTATGGACATTTTAACAATTTTGGTTCTTTGAATCCATGAGCATGGAATATCTTTCCATTTGTTTGTGTCATCTTCAATTTTTTATCAGTATTATATATTTTCAAGAGTACAGGCCAATCACTTCATTGATTAGATTTATTCTTAGGTACGTTATTATTTTTGGTGCAATTGTAAATGGAATTGTTTTCTTAATTTATCTTTTTTGTTATTAGTGTATATAAATGCAACCATTTTCTCTATATAAATTTTGTATCCTGTGACTTCACCAAACTCATATATTAGTTCTAGTAGTTTTTATTGGAGTGGTTTGAGTTATCTGTATACAATATCATGTCATCTTCATATAGTGAAAGTTTAACTCTTTCTTTACCAATTTGGATGCATTTTATTTCTTTTTCTTGTTTGATTGCTATGGCCAGGACTACCAGTACTATGTTGAATAGATGTGGTAAGAGTGGACATCTGTGTCTTGTGATTGATCTTAGAGGAAAAGCTCTCTGTTTTTTCACCATTGGCTATGATGTTAGCTGTGGGTTTTTCATATATGGCCCTTAATATGTTGAGGTATGTTCCCTCTAACCCTACTTTGTTGAGAGTTTTTACAATGAATAAATGTACTTTGCCAAAGGCTTTTTCTACATCCATTGAGATTATCATGAGGTTTTTATCCTTTCTATTGTTAATGTGATGTATCATATTGATTGATTTGCAAATGTGGGAACACTCTTGCATTCCTGGATTAAATCTTGATTCTGGTGAATGATTTTTTTTTTTTCAGTGTACTGTTGAATATGGTTTGCTATTATTTTGTTAAAGATTTTTGCATCTATGGTCATCAGAGGTATTGGCTTGCCTTGTTTTGTTTATTTTTTAATGGATTTGTAGTAACTTTATCTGGCTTTCTACCAGGGTGAATAAAGTTTGAATGCTTTCCTTCCCCATCAGTTTTTTGGAATAGTTTAAGAAGAATTCACCTGTGAACCATCTGGCCATGGACTTTGGTTTTTTGGGGGAGATTTTTTTTTATTATGGATTCCATTTCATTGCTAGTAGCCAATCTGTTTCGATTTTTTTATTCCTGACTCAGTTTGGGAATGTCCTATGTTTCTAGGAATTTATCCACTTCTAGATTGTCCCACTTGTTGGCATATAATTTTTCATAATATTCTCTTATAATCCTTTGTATTTCTGTGGTGGGGGTGGTTATTTCTCCCATTTCATTTCTGATTCTATTCATTTCATTCTTCTCTCTTTTTCTGATGAGTCTGTCTAAAGGTTTACAATTTTTGTTGATCTTTTCAAAGAACTATTTCCTTCTTTTTTATCTTTTCTTTTTTAGCCTCTATTTCATTTATTTCTGTTCTAATATTTATTACTTACTTCCTTCTATTGCCTTTGAACTTTGTATTCCACTTCCAGCTCCTTTAGGTTAACTTTAAGTGGTTAATTTGAGCTTTTTCTTGTTTCATGAGGCAGGCCCATATTGTTATGATCTTCCCTCTTAGAACAACTTTTTTTGGATTCTAAAGACTGGACTATCATGTTTTAATTTTCATTTGTCTCCATGTATTTTTTTTTATTTCATCTTTGATATCTGACTCTTTCATTGTTTAGTAGCATGTTATTTAACCTTCATTTATTTGTGTTCTTTCTGGATATTTTCTTGTGTTTGAATTTTAGTTTCATAGTGTGTCAGTCTGAAAAAATGCATGGTATGATTTCAATTTTTTTTTAATTTGTTGAGACTTGTTTTGTGACCTAATATACAATCTATTGTGGAGATTGTTCTTTGTGCACTTGACAAAAACATGTATTCTGTTGATTTAGGATAGAACATTCTGAATATATCTGATAAATCCACATGGTCCAGTGTGTCATTCAAACCCATTGTTTCCTTGATGATTCTCTATTTGGATGATCTGCCCATTGGTGTAAGTGGGGTGTTAAAGTTACCTGCTATTATTGTATTATCATCAATTAGTTCCTTTATGTTTATAATTAATTTAATATTAAACTAATATTATTAATTGTTTATTATTAACTATTTTATGTCTTTGTGTGCTCCCATACTGGGTGCATTAATATTAATATTGTTATATCTTATTATATAGTCTCCTTATTTCTGTCTTGTCCCAGGCTTTGTTTCCTTTAAAAAAAAAATTAAATGTTTATTTATTTTTGAGAGAGACACACACACAGAATGTGGGTGGGGGAGGGGCAGAGAGAGAGAGGGAGACACAGAATCTGAAGTAGGCTTCAGGCTCTGAGCTGTCAACACAGAGCCCAATGTGGAGCTCAAACCCACGAACAATGAGATCATGACCTGAGCTGAGGTCGGATGCTTCACCGACTGAGATACCCAGGCACCCCCAAGGCTTTGTTTTAAAGTCTATTTTACCTGATATAAGTATTGCTATCCTAGAGGCTCTCTTTTGACATCCATTTACATGATAAATGTTTCTACATTTCCTCACTGTCAGTATACAGGTGACTTTAAGTTTGAAACAAGTGTCTTATAGGCAACACATAGATTGGTCTTGTGTTTTCGCCAGCTTGTTTTCCTTTATATTTTGATTGGAACACTTAGTCCATTTACATACAAAGTAATTATTATTACTTTTTTATAATTTATTGTCAATTGAGCTAACATACAGTGAATGCAGTGTGCTCTTGGCAAGAGTAGATTCCCATGGTTCATCGCTTACACACAACACCCAGTGCTCATCCCAACAAGTGCCCTTCTCAGTGCCCATCACCCATTTCCCCCTCTTCCCTACCCCCCTCCATTAACCCTCAGCTTGTTCTCTGTATTTAAGAATCTTTTATGGTTTGCCTCCCTGTTTGTAACTATTTTTTCCCCTTCCCTTCTCCCAGGTCTTCTTTTAAGTTTCTCAAATTCCACATATGAGAGAAAATATATGATATCTGTCTTTCTCTGACTGACTTATTTCACTTAGCATAATACCTTTCAGTTCCATCCATGTTGTTGCGAATGGCAAGATTTCATTCTTTCTCATTACCAAGTAGTATCCTTTGTATATATAAACCACATTTTCTTTATCCATTTATCAGCTGTTGGGCATTTGGGCTCTTTCCATGGCTTGGCTATTGTTGAAACATTGGGGGTACATGTACCCCTAAGAATCAGCACTCCTGTATCCTTTGGATAAATTCCTAGTAGTGTTATTGCTGGGTCATATGGTAGTTCTATTTTTAATTTTTTGACGAACCTCCACACTGTTTCCCAGGGAAGCTGCACCAGTTTGCATTCCCACCAACAGTGCAAGACGGTATTTCTCCATATCCTTGCCAGCATCTTTTATTGCCTGAGTTGTTAATTTTAGCCACTCTGACGGGTATGAGATGGTATCCAGTGTGGTTTTGAGTTGTACTTCCCTAATGATGAGTTATTTTTAACATCTTTTTATGTGTGTATTAGCCATCTGGATGTCTTCTTAGGAAAAATGTCTATTCATGTTGTCTGCCCATTTCTTAACTAGATTGCTTGTTTTTTGGGTGTTGAGTTTGATAAGTTCCTTATAAATTTTTTATACTAACCCTTTATCCAATGTGTCATTTGCAAATATCTTCTCCCATTCTGAAAGTTGCCTATTAATTTTGTTGTTTCCTTTGCTATGCAAAAGTTTTTTTTATTCTTATTTTTTAATCTTGATAAGGGCCCCAGTAGTTCATTTTTGCTTTTGTTTCCCTTGCCTCCAGACACATGTCTAGCAAGAAGTTGCTGTGGCAGAGGTAACCCAATGTTTTTGAATGCCTTCATCCACATTAAATTGAAGTAGACCTGGCATTTCCATTTTGTTCAAAATGTACCATCTTTTAACCCATGTTTCTGCCAACCATCACAACAAACTGATTGAGCCCCTTCGTAACTCCTCATACTGCAACATAAAATTAGAATCTGCCTCAAAAAAAGGAAAAATAAAAAAATAGTATCTGTCCCATAATTTATGTCCCCCATATTCATAAATTCAGCTGATCAGACTTTATGTACCTTTCATTGACATCCCACACCTTTAATATCCATTCCCACACATATTCTCCAGATTCTGGTTGTGTAAATTAGAAAACATAAGTAGATCTTTTAGAATACAGCACACCTTCTAATGGGTTACACTTTGTGCCTTACCTTTATTTTTTTTAATTTTAAAACATTTAAAATATTTATTTATTTATTTATCTTGAGAGAGAGCAGGGGAGGGACAGAGAGAAAGGGAGAGGGAGAGAGAGAGAGAGAGAGAGAGAGAGAGAGACAGGGAGAGAGAATCCCAAGCAGGTTCCACACTGTCAGAGCAGAGCCCAAGGTGGAGCTTGAACTCATGAATTGTGAGATCATGACTTGTACTCAAGCCAAGAGTCAGACACTTAACTGACTGAGCCACCCAGGCACCCTGTACCTCATTTTTAGATGCCTGTTGGGATTTGAATCTAATCATAGATAGCTTCAGGGGAGACCATTAGTATTTTCTCAGGCAATGATGGTAATACTTTCAGACAGAGGTAAAAATGCTGATATCACCCTGAGTAGGGAGGTTACCATTGGAAAAAGGACGCTGCTGCCAATTTTGTAGACACAGTCACTTCCACTGGAGGTTGCGAGACCACGTCCACTAGCAAAGCAGACTTATGATATTTCAGTGGCTTGATATCCCTTCCTTCATCAAGTTCTTCTCATATATCTCATCCTAATTTATAGGATGCTACTCCTTTACAACTTTGACAATGCTTTGACAGTAGACATCATAAGAGTCAGTTGTACATATTTTGAAATTAATCTAATCATACTTTGATTTTTTTTTTTCAGTTTCAGCCCTGATAGGTGATTCACCTCTTCCTCAGGGCACCCCATAAAGTTCTTAAGTCATTGACACAATGCTTGGTCTGAGAATTCAAATTCTTGAGCTCATCCTTTCTCCCATCACCTTGCCCGGCAACATTAGGAGAAACCAACCAATGTCATTATTTTCTCAAGTTTTCCAAAAATGTTTAAAAGGATTATAACACAGTTACTTAACTCTTTGCTTCATGCAAATGGTGATAATAAATATTTAAGGCAGGTATTTTTCATATTTATAACAGTTCATACCTTGTATGAATAGTGCTCCATTTACTAATGGAAACGGAGTCCTTAGCATCTTTAAATTTAAAAAGCAATTCCAGAAACCCCAGAACCAAATCTATGTTAGTCTGAGTTATCCTGAAAAATAGAACTCATAAAACATAGATAAATAAGTGATGATAGATACTAGGTAGATAGATATATAGATAATAGATAGTAGGTAGATAGATAATGAGATATAGAGATATACAGAGAGATATGGAGATATATTAAAGGAATTGAATCAATGACATAAGCCCTACCCTTTACCACCTGCCAATTATAGAATCAGGAAAATCGGTGATATAATTCAGTCTGAGTCTGAAAGCATAAGAACCATGGGGGTCTATGGGTCATCTCCTAGTCCCAAGATAAAGCTTTGAGAATGAGAGAATCTTGGTGTAAAAACCCGAGTTCAAAGGCCCCAAAACCAGGTGCTCTGATGTCCAAGGCAGTAAAAAATGGACATCAAAGTTCCATGACAGAATAATGAATTTTTCCTTTCTTTGCCTTTTTGTTACCTTTGTGGACATCTATTCCAATTGGGTGCTACCTGCTTACATGGATGAGGATAAACGTCTACACAGTCTATTAAACTATATGTTAATCTTTTCTAGACACATCCTCATAAGAACACTAAGAAATGTTTTAGCAAATATTTGGACTTAACCTTAACCCAATCAATTTGACACATAGAATTAATCATCACAAAGCCAAACCTTATCACCTTGACACTCATTGCCTTAAACCATAATCTTCAAATAAAGACAAGAATGAGTTCATAATTCCACTTAACATGATAGAAATTTCTTGCATACTACTGAAAACAATTCCCTCTCTTCCCCAGAAGAATAATTTAGGTCCTTGAGTGATGTTTATTATTCTTTTAGATACTCTTAATTTTTTTTAACGTTTATTTATTTTTGAGACAGAGAGAGACAGAGCATGAACGGGGGAGGGGTAGAGAGAGAGGGAGACACAGAATCGGAAACAGGCTCCAGGCTCTGAGCCATCAGCCCAGAGCCCGATGCGGGGCTCGAACCCACGGACCGCAAGATCGTGACCTGGGCTGAAGTCGGACGCCTAACCGACTGAGCCACCCAGGCGCCCCTAGATACTCTTAAATACTTAGATAATATTAGATACCATTAAAGTAGTATGATGTAAAATTAACAATGTTTAAGTACAATTATATAAATTCAGAATATATTGTGTCATATGATAAAAGGATAAGAGATGATACAAAACAAAGACATTTGTTTAATATATGTGTATATACACACAAACATATTCATAACAAGAGGTAGATGATATCTGTTACCACCATCTGCTACTACTCATTCTGTATTCCATTTGTCTAAGCAAGCAACATTTTCATATTTCTTCTTCACCTGGTGAGGTAACCCAAACATTCATTACTGAAGAGTCTGGGGCATTGCTAGTCCTACTTGGATTTGGTAGTTATATTTTCCCATTGACCTTTATCACAACACATAGTAATACTAAAATACACCTTAAAGGACATTGTATATTCCACACATAATCTTCCTTACCTCCATTTTTGGAGCAGTTGTCCAACTTCCCCTTGGTCATGATATAGATAGATAGATAGATAGATGATAGATATTGATAGATCCACTAAACTCTGTCAGACCACCTTGCTTGTTCCTGATGTATTCAGAACTGAACTACAGTTCAGTACTGTTACTACACTGTACTACACTGTTTCTACAGTACTATTCAGAACTGTTTCTATGCTGAGACATACTTTCCCTTACTGCAATAGTCCTGAATAAAATCTCTTTTGACTTCTTATACTCTGTTTGTTTGCAGTTACAATGCTGCAACTCAGATCAGATTCACTATTTGAATCCTTCACCCAGGACCCTAAGTGTGCACCTTCAAAGGCTTTGTCTCCACTCTTTTCTTACTATCAGGGATCCATTGGTGGGCCCATCTCCTAAACCATGGGTACAGAAAAATGTCTCTTGAATCTGTTAGGGGAAGATATAGATTTGAATATACTCTAGAGGATAGGTTAGAGTCCCAGTAAAAGAGAGTCTGGGTTAGAGTGCAAGAGTTCTTTGTAAAAAGCTGAGTTGGAGTCCTAAGCAAGCAGAAGCCAAGAGTCCCATAATTCTCTGTTCACAAGTATAAAGATTCTATAAACTAGGTAGCATATCAGTGGACTGAAATCTCCTTTTCAAACCCCTGCTGAATATGTGCTCCAGCACTTCTGTTTGCTTCTTTTTTGTTGGCATGATTTTATGAAAGATAATTGGGAACATCAGTGGCCTCTTTGGGAAACATAAGATATTCTCAAAAAGGCTATTCGAAAGCCTCTTTTTTTCCCCACCACTTTTGCTGATCCTTCTTCCTCTTACTTCCTTGGTATTTCCTTTCAGTTCCCTTGAATCTTTTGATATATCCCTTTCTAAGCCTTACCTACTCTATCCACCTGCCCATCCTGCAGATTTTTCACTTCCCAGTGTAGCCCCTCAGTTCTTTATAGTCAATTTAACATTATCCCTCTTACCCTTTATTGATGGTTTTCAAGGGACTATAAGATCCCAAAAACAAGCATCCCAGCCTCCACCAGATTACATGTTAGGGCAGAAGAAAAGGTTAACAGTCTCTTACAAATACTGGTAAACAGGTAGCCCTAACTTGTTCCATTGGACAAAAATACAATTCAGATAAAAATAAAAAGTGGAGATATACTAGTGAGACTGTATTACTATGTTTTACTGAATCAAAGCTAAAATTTTACCATGGAAGCTATAATATGTCTATTTTCTATGTCTGTATGTATGTATTGTATACTTGTATGTTATGTATATGTTACATTATCTACCTGCAGATGACAAAGTTTCCTTTACATGAGGAAATCTTTGTTGTAAATAAAGCTAATTTTTAAACTGTTGGGAAGTAAAAATAGGCATGACATCAGAATTGCCAGCATTAAATATAATGCACACAATTTTTTTCTGACTAGTTTTAAAACTCAAGTTTGTTATCTCTACTAGATGTTTAAGATTATGAAACTAAAAATCCAACATATGGACAAAATGTACACTCTAAAATGAGCTGCTTAACACATGTCAAGCACAATAGTAAATTACAAAAAAAAATAGAAGAAAAATGGTAAGAATCATACAATTTATTTAAGTCCTTTGCTACTGTAAATTTTTTATTATAGCTTAATATGTCAACAAGAAAATAACTTGATTATGATTATATTTGGATTATCATAATCAATTTGAACATAATTGTTTAAGAATAAGTGAATTAAATATGTGCAAGTGGGATGAAATTTTATAAATACAAATTTCAACATTGATTATGCTTTATAAATATGTATACTTGAAAACAGTCCCATAAATAATTTTATCAACTTTAAGCTTTAAATTCTATACTAAGTTAAGATAGATAAGGAATATTAATCAAATATCAATATCATTTCCAAATAAGATAAAGTATTTTAATATCATTGCTGAGTGTATTTTATCACTTTTAGCATATTGTTCTTATATGGTATAGCGAAGTTAAATGTATTTGAGTCTTTCTTTAAACATGAGGTATTGTACTATTGGGGTGCCTGGGTGGCTCAGTTGGTTAAGCATCTGACTCTTGATTTTGGCTCAGGTCATGATCTCACAGTTCATGAGATCAAGCCCCATGGAGGGCCCTGTGCTGTCAGTGTGGAGCCTGCTTGGGATCTTCTCTCTTCCCCTCACTCTCTCTCTCTCTCTATCTCAAAATAGATAAATAAACTTAAAAAAAACCATGATGTATTGTACTACTAAAAAGGTATAAGGACACCTGGCTGGCTCAGTCAATTGAGTGTCCAAATATTGATTTTAGCTCAGGTCATGATCCTAGGGTCATGGATCAAGCCAAGCTGAGAATGGACCCTGCTTGGGATTCTCTTTCCCTCTGCCCCTCTTGCCTGCTCACATTCTCTCTCTCAACAAACTCCCAAATCAAAAACAAACAAACAAAAATGCCTCCAGAAAATTATGGAATAACTATTAATAGATTTGTTACAAACCCAATCCCAGGTTTGTGATTGAGCCATGTGTTGGGCTCCATGCTGATGGCACAGAGCCTGTTTGGGATTTTCTCTCTCCTTTTCTGCCCTTCCCTCACTCATGTGCTCTCTTTTTTTCTCTCTAAAACAAAATAAATCTTAAAAACAATTAATAATTTGCGTGATTCATGTTGCTTTTATCAGGTCTTTGTTTACTTCAAAATACAAAGTATTGTCAATAGAAAATAACTAGATTTTTTACAAGTGTGTAAATTCCTATCTGTATCTGTAATTTTGTTTTTTAACTGGGTAAAATGGTAAGTACTGTACTACAGTGACCCTATTTGTTAAGTGTTCAAACCATTTAATTTTTTGATAACTTGACAAAATCAAGTTGTAAGAGTCCTTTTGAATTCAATCTAACACTGGGATTGTCCAGGGACTCCCTGGGAAATCTCAAAAAGTAGATTTCTCAACTTGTGAAAGATGATGATAAACTAATTAGATTTGTCTGGAATTTTAAATTACATGGGAAACGTTGTCAAATATTAAGTGATGATAAGCCATCATAGGTTATATGTGTGTAGATATATTTTGCTAGTATAGGTATATGGGAATTATAAGAAGTTCACAGTAATTTATAATTATCTTCATTATCTAGTTATTTTAAAATTGTATATACTACAAGAATATCTACTTCCTTTACCAAATGACTTCTCATAAGACTATAACTATGGCCATTTAAAGTCATTTGTAATTCACAGATAGTTATTATTTGACATTGATTCTTCTCTAAATGTGTTTACAATCAGGCATGAATGCTCCATAATGGCATCATTTGAAGGACTTTTAGTATGTCCTTCTTAATGAAGTAAATATATTTTGCCTATAATTTTCTAATTTTTGATTGTAGGAGCATTTTGTAATAGCATATTGGTAAAATAAAGCTATTCCAATATTGAAAATATTTCTAGAAGCAATAAATTTATAGATTCATGAAACTGTTTACTCAATATCAAACAAAAGAAGAAATAAATCCACGTGGCTGTAGAACTGAAGAGAATTATAATTTCTTATTCATTTTTCTTTGAAACGTTGTTTTTAATCTTTTTTTCCCCAGAATTCAAGGAGAGTGTATTTTTTTAAGCTAGGTGTATTTTACAGCAATTTGTGAAGTACACTTCAGTGACCTGAGATAGAACAGTTACTATTATCTCTACATGATCACTCCCAAATTAAAAAAAAGAAAAAAGAAAAGAAAAGAACACAATAAACTCTCAAGTATTCTTGTATTTATAATGATTTAGTTATCTTAATAAGTTAGATAAGAAGCTGTGAGAGAAGAATATAAAAAGGGAAAAAGACAATCTCTTCAACAATTGGTGTTGGGAAACTGAATTGTCATAAGCAAAAGAATAAAACTAGACCAATTGCTTTCACCATACACAAAAATAAACTCAAAATGGAATAAAGCCATAAAAATGGCTCATAAAAATGTGAGCTCTGAAAAAATAAAAATACTTAAAGAGAGCACAGACAGTAATGTTTCTGGCATCAGCTGTAGCGACATTTTTTTTTTTTTTTTTTTTTTTTTTAGATGTATCTGTGGGAAACAGAACAGCACAATGACCACAGGCGCATAATCATTCAGGCTCCAAGATCCCTGAGAAAACTCGAGATCATAAGGTTAAAAATAACCTGAAAGGATTTGAGTGAACTTGGGAAATGTGGTCTGTTCTTTAGTACACAGATAGGGATGTTTTGCTTAAAGGAAGTCAGCTGTATAAAGCACAGTGCATTCACTCCCTTCTTTGTCTTTGCCTCTATCATCATGATTCTTTTAAATTTTTTTTTTCAACGTTTATTTATTTTTGGGACAGAGAGAGACAGAGCATGAACGGGGGAGGGGCAGAGAGAGAGGGAGACACAGAATCGGAAACAGGCTCCAGGCTCTGAGCCATCAGCCCAGAGCCTGACGCGGGGCTCGAACTGACGGACCGCGAGATCGTGACCTGGCTGAAGTCGGACGCTTAACCGACTGCGCCACCCAGGCGCCCCTATCGTCATGATTCTTATCAGAACATGTGTCTGCAAGACTGCTCTCCTACACAACGTATGTAAGATAGCTGAATCAGATGTACATTGTGGACATGCTTTGCTAAGTTTCTGTTATTAATCATTGCTGATCTGTGTTTTCCTGAAAACGTATATAAGAAGATGTACAATAAACCTCGGTACCTCGGGCTGTTGGCTCGGGGTCCCCTGTGCCTCGCTATTCTGTCCTCTCTTTTTCTCAGTTCCTTCGCTGCCCCGGTTCCCGGCCCATTGAGGTGGAAAAGTGGTGCCCGAACAGGGACCTGAAGCCCCCTCTGAGGAGTGATAGGCAAGCGTTTGGAACTCTACAGAAGGCGGTAAGTAAGAAACTTGTTTACAGGGTAATGGTGCAATCACAGCCAAAATTTTCCAGTTTTGTTGCTCTAATATATAATTTTCTAAAAGCATATGGAGCAAAAGTCACTAAGCATAGCATTGAAAAATGTTTAGGAACTGATAAAATACAATCCTTGGTTCTCCGAAGAGAGTTCTTTGCATAAAGTCACGTGGATTTGGGTTAAGAATGTTATGAAAGCCATGCGGCAAGCGGAGACTATCTCCCTTGACTTCTGGCCTATATGGGCTCTAATAAGAGTTGTTATTAATACTATGGAGACTGGGGATAAACCTTCTCCTGCTGAGATTGCTAAAGAAACGGCTGCCTGTCTCCATACTTATGAGTTAGATGATGAAACCTGACAAAAGTTTAAAACCGAAAGTGAAAGAATTTTTGTGGCGGCTCAATCCTAACCTTTGTCCATGGCTCCGCCACCACAAAATGGGTCAGAGGAGGATTATCCCCCTCCCTGAATACCGGAGCTATCTTCATCTAGGCATTCATGACTCCCTATTTCTTCCCTGGAGAGGGAACTCTGGTGTCAAGGAGGGAGTGACTTGTTTATGGTTTTCCCTATAAACAACTCAAGCCGCTGGGCCAGACAATGAAGGCTTAGACTTAAATACTTTAAGATAGTTAAAAAAGGCATGCCATTTGTACGGACCTACTGCTTCCCTATACGATAGAAATTCTGAAGGCATGGGTGGCTTCAGGAGAATGGATACCTTATGATTGGTATGTGGTGCCATGAGCATGTCTTAAACCCCAAGATCTTTTACAATGGAAAATGTGGCTGACAGATGCAGCATACTTGAAATCTCCAGCTAATAGAGCCAATCCCCCTATGCAACATATTTCTTTTGAAATACTCACGGGAACTGGTATTTTCTCAGGTGTATGAGAACAGTTGGTGAATACACCACTAGGCGCTACTGCTCAAATTTCTAAAATCTCTTTAGCGGCTTGGGAAAAATTACCCCTTCAGGAGAAGTAGGACAAAGCTTTATAAAAATTATACAGGGACATGCAGAGCCTTACACTGAATTTATTTCTAGGCTTAAGCAGGCTATTGAAAGACAGGTTGGCAGTAAGACTGCTAGAGAGAATTTACGGAAACAACTTGCCTTTGAAAATGCTAATGAAGATTGTCAAGCTGCTATCAGACCACATAGCGAATCCCTAAATTTACTTGATTATCTCTGGCTTTGTAGGAACATTGGCATGCTTACCCATCAAGCTCCAATTACTTCATTACAACTGATGGCTTTGCAAAAACAGAAAGAAAGTAAATGCTATAACTGTGGGAAATTAGGTCATGTAAGAAAGGAATGCCACAAGGTTCCACCACAGAAAATGATTACTCCTACTGCTTCTGCCCCTAGCCTCTGTCCTTATTGTGGCAAGGGCAAACATTGAGCTAAAGAATATAAATCTAAATTTGCTAAACAAATTTCCCTCAGTCGGGAAACAGGATAGGCCACTCCCCGCCCCCCACCCTGAATAACAAGGGGGGATCAGCTTCCTGCAGCCCACACAAACCCTCCATGTTATCACTCAGGCCACACCACTTGGGGAAGTGCTGCTGTAGATTTGACCACTCCACTTACTGTAAATTTACATCCTGGCCTTGGGCCACAAAAAATCCCTACCAGTAACTATGATCCACTCCCGCAAGGGACAGTAGTACTCATCTTGGGTAGATCAAGCTTGAGGGAATTCAAATGTTAACAGGAATAATTTATTCCGATTATGAAGGAGAAATAATGGTTGTTGTTCAAACCCGTGTGCCTTGGACCTTTAAGAGCGGTAATAGAATTGCCCAGTTTTTGTTACCTTATATTCCAGTCGGAGCTTCACAAGAAATCAGGAAAGGTGGGTTTGGAAGACTTGACCCCTCATGGTGAAATGGGCCTCATTATTAACTGAGACTGACTGCCTCTCCATGACTCTTAAAATTCAAGGCAAATCATTCTCTAGGTTAGTAGACTGAGCTGATATTTTGGTAATCTCCTCTTGATACTGGCCTCCATCCTAGCCTACACAGGCTACCACTAGTTCTGTAAAAGGAATAGGCTTTGTAACAGCAGAAGAGATCCGTCCAAGTAGTCTTCTCCTTAAATTGGAAGGTGTTATTCAACAATTTATTTTTTATTTTATTTTATTTTATTTTATTATTGTATTGTATTGTATTGTATTGTATTGTATTTATTTACTTATATTTTTTTAAATTTACATCCAAATAAGCATATAGTTCAACAATGATTTCAGGAGTAGATTCCTTAGTGCCCCTTACCCATTTAGCCCATCCCCCCTCCCACACTTGCTCCACTAACCCTCTGTTTGTTCTCCATATTTATGAGTCTCTTATGTTTTGTCCCCCAACCTGTTTTTATATTACTTTTGTTTCCCTTCCCTTATGTTCACCTGTTTTGTCTCTTAAAGTTTTCATATGAGTGAGGTCATATGATTTTGTCTTTCTCTGACTGGCTAATTTCACTTAGCATAATACCCTCCAGTTCCATCCACATAGTTGCAAATGGAAAAAATTCATTGTTTTTGATTAATGAGTAATACCCCATTGTATATACATACCACATCTTCTTTATCCATTCATCCCTCAATGGACATTTGGGCTCTTTCCATACTTTGGCTATTGTGGATAGTGCTGCTATAAACATTGGGGTGCATGTGTCCCTTCGAAACAGCATATCTGTATCCCTTGGATAAATACCTAGTAGTGCAATTGCTGGGTATTTTTAGTTTTTTGAGGAACCTCCATACTGTTTTCCAGAGTGGCTGCACCAGCTTGCATTCCCACCAACAATGCAAAAGAGATCCTCTTTCTCCGCATCCTAGCCAACATCTGTTGTTGCCTGTGTTGTTCATGTTAGCCATTCTGACAGGTGTCAGGTGGTATCTCATTGTGGTTTTGATTTGTATTTCCCTGATGATGAGTGATGTTGAGCATTTTTTTCATGAGTCGGTTGGCCATCTGGATGTCTTCTTTGGAGAAATGTCTATTTGTGACTTTTGCCCATTTCTTTACTGGATTCTTTGTTTTTTGGGTATGGAGTTTGATTCTTTACAGATTTTGGATACTAACCCTTTATCTGATATGTCATTTGCACACATCTTCTCCCATTCTGTCGGTTGTCTTTTAGTTTGGCTGATTGTTTCCTTCACTGTGTAGAAGCTTTTTATTTTGATAAGGTCAAAGTAGCTCATTTTTGTTTTTGTTTCCCTTGCCCCTGGAGACATGTTGACTAAGTTGCCGTGGTCAAGATCAAAGAAGTTTTTGCCTGCTTTCTCCTCGAGGATTTTGATGGCTTCCTGTCTTACATTTAGGTTTTTCATCCATTTTGAGTTTATTTTTGTGTATGGCTTAATAAAGTGGTCCAAGTTAATTCTTCTGCATGTCTCTGTCCAGTTTTCCCAGAACCATTTGCTGAAGAGACTGTCTTAATTTCATTGGATATTCTTTCCTCCTTTGTCAAAGATTAGTTGGGCATACATTTGTGGGTCCATTTCTGGGTTCTCTATTCTGTTCCATTGTTCCGAGTGTCTGTTCTTGTGCCAGTACCATACTGTCTTGAAGATTACAGCTTTGTAGTATAGCTGGAAGTCTGGGATTGTGATGTCTCCTGCTTTTTTTTTTTTTTTTTTTTTCGGGATTGCTTTGGTTATTCAGGGTCTTTTCTGGTTCCATACAAATTTTAGGATTATTTGTTCTAACTCTGTGAAGAATGCTGGTGTTACTTTGATAGGGATCCCATTGAATGTGTAGATTGGTTTGGGTAGTATTGACGTTTTGACAATATGTGTTCTTCCTATCCAGGATCATGGAATCTTTTCCCATTTTTTTTGTGTCTTCTTCAACTTATTTCATAAGCTTTCTATAGTTTTCAGTGTATAAATTTTTTTTTAAATTCTTTGGGTAAATTTATTTCTAGGTATTTTATGGTTTTTGGTGCAACTGTAAATGGGATCTATTCCTTGATTTCTCTTTCTGTTGCTTCATTGTTGGTGTATAGGAATGCAACCAATTTCTGTGCATTGATTTTATATTCTGCAACTTTGCTGAATTTGTGAATAAGTTCTAGCAGCTTTTTGGTGGAATCTTTTGGGTTTCCATATAGAGTATCATGTCATCTGTAAAGAGTGAATGTTTGACCTCCTCCTGGCCAATTTGGATGTTTTTTATTTCTTTGTGTTGTCTGTTTGCAGAGGCTAAGACTTCCAATACTATGTTGAATAACAGTGGCCAGTGGCAACAGTGGACATCCCTGTCTTGTTCCTGACCTTAGGGGGAAAGCTCTGTTTTTTCCCATTGAGGATGATATTAGTGATGGGTCATTCATATATGGCTTTTATATCTCAAGGTATGCTCCTTCTGTCCCTACTTTCTTGATGGTTTTTATCAGGAAAGGGTGCTGTATTTTGTCAAATGCTTTCTCTGCATCTATTGAGAGGATCATATGGTTTTTGTCCTTTCTTTTATTGATGCGATGAATCACATTAATTGTTTTGTGGGTATTGAACCAGCCCTGCATCCCAGGTATAAATCCCACTTGGTCGTGGTGAATATTTTTTTTTAAGTATTGTTGGAGCCGGTTGGCTAATATCTTGCTGAGGATTTTTGCATCCATGTTCATCAGGGAAATTGGTCTATAGTTCTTTCTAGTGGGGTCTCTGTCTGGTTTGGGAATCAAGGTAACACTGGCTTCATAGAAAGAGTTTGGAAGTTTTCCTTCCATTTCTATTTTTTTGGTACAGCTTCAAGAGAATAGGTGTTAACTCTTCCTTAAATGTTTGGTAGAATTCCCCTGGAAAGCCATCTGGCCCTGGACTCTTGTTTTTTTGGGGGAGATTTTTGATTACTAATTCAGTTTCCTTACTGGCTATGGGTCTGTTCAAATTTTCTATTTCTTCCTGTTTCAGTTTTGGTAGTGTAAATGTTTCTAGGAATTTGTCCATTTCTTCCAGATTGCCCATTTTATTGACATATAATTGCTCATAATATTCTCTTATTATTGTTTTTATTTCTGCTGTGTTGGTTGTGATCTCTCCTCTTTCATTCTTGATTTTATTTATTTGGGTACTTTCCTTTTGCTTTTTGATCAACCTGGCTAGCAGTTTATCAATTTTGTTAATTCTTTCAAAGAACCAGCTTCTGGTTTCTTTGATCTGTTCTTCTGCGTTTTTTGGTTTCGATAGCATTAATTTCTGCTCTAATTTTTATTCTTTCATGCCTTCTGCTGGTTTTGGATTTCATTTGCTGTTCTTTTTCCAGCTCTTTAAGGTATAAGGTTAGGTTGTGTATTTGAGATCTTTCTTCATTCTTTAGGAAGGCCTGGATTGTTATATACTTTCCTCTTATCACCACCTTTGCTGCACCCCAGAGGTTTTGGGTTGAGGTGTTACCATTTTCATTGGCTTCCATCCACTTTTTAATTTCCTCTTTAACTTCTTGGTTAGCCCATTAATTCTTTAGTAGGATGTTCTTCAGTTTCCAAGTAATTGTTATCTTTCCAAATTTCTTCTTGCAGTTGATTTCGAGTTTCATAACAGTGTGGTCTGAAAATATGCACAGTATGATATCAATGTTTTTGTACTTGTTGAGGGCTGATTTGTGTCCCAGTATGTATTCTATTCTGGAGAACATTCCATGTGCCCTGGAGAAGAATGTATATTCTACTGCTTTAGGATGAAATGTTCTGAATATATCTGTTAAGTCCATCTGGTCCAGTGTGGTCAAAGCCATTGTTTCCTTGTTGATTTTTTGATTAGATGATCTGTCCATTGCTGTCAGTGAGGTGTTGAAGTATCCTACTGTTATGGTATTACTATCGATGAGTTTCTTTATGTTTGTGATTAATTAATTTATATATTTGGGCGTTTCCACGTTTGGCACATAAATGTTTAAAACTGTTAGGTCTTCTCTGTGGATAGACCCCTTGATTTTGATATAATGCCCTTCTGCATCTCTTGATACAGTCTTTATTTTAAAGCCATACAGAGAAAGACAGATACCATATGGTTTCACTCTTATGTGGATCCTGAGAAACTTAACAGAAACCCATGGGGGAGGGGAAGGGAAAAAAAAAAAAAGAGGTTAGAGTGGGAGAGAGCCAAAGCATAAGAGACTGTTAAAAACTGAGAACAAACTGAGGGTTGATGGGGGGTGGGAGGGAGGAGAGGGTGGGTGATGGGTATTGAGGAGGGCACCTTTTGGGATGAGCACTGGGTGTTGTATGGAAACCAATTTGACAATAAATTTCATATATTATAAAAAAAATAAATAAAAAATAAATATTAAACCTAAAAAAAATAAAATAAAATAAAGTCTAGATTGTCTGATATAAGTATGGCTACTCCAGCTTTCTTTTGTTGACGATCAGCATGATAGATGCTTCTCCATCCCCTTACGTTCAATCTGAAGGTGTCTTTAGGTCTAAAGTGGGTCTCTTGTAAGCAGTATATAGATGGATATTGTTTTCTTATCCATTCTGTTATGTTGTGTCTTTTTATTGGAGGATTGAGTCCATTGACGTTTAGAGTGAGTACTGAAAGATATGAATTTATTGCCATTATGTTGCTTGTAGTGTTGGTGTTTTTGGTGGTGTTCTCTGGTCCTTTCTAATCTTTGTTGCTTTTGGTATTTATTTATTTATTTATTTATTTATTTATTTTCATCTTTTCTCCCTTGAGAGTCTTCCTTAAAATTTCTTGCAGGGCTGGTTTAGTGGTCACAAACTCCTTTAGTGTTTGTTTGTCTGGGAAACCTTTTATCTCTCCTTCTATTTTGAATGACAGCCTTGCTGGATAAAGAATTCTTGGCTGCATATTTTTCTGATTGAGCACATTTAATATATCCTGCCACTCCTTTCTGGTCTGCCAAGTTTCTGTGGATAGGTCTGTTGCAAATGTGATGTGTCTTCCCTTGTAGGTTAAGGACTTTTTTTTCCCTTACTGCTTTCATGATTCTCTCCTTGGCTGAGTATTTTGTGAATTTGCCTTATTGGTGGTTGGTTTTTGCTGAATCTACTGGGAGTCCTCTGTGCTTCCTGGATTTTGATGCCTGTGTCTTTCCCCAGGTTAGGAAAGTTTTCCACTATGATTTGCTCACATAACCCTTCTATCCCTATCTCTCTCTCTTCCTCTTCTGGGATCCCTATGATTCTGATGTTGTTCCTGTTTAATGAGTCACTGATTTCTCTAATTCTTAAATTGTGCTCTTTTGCCTTAATCTCCTTTTTTTTCTGCTTCATCATTCTCCAGAAGTTTGTCCTCTATATCACTGATTCTCTGTTCTGCCTCATCCATCCTTGCTGCTGCGGCATCCATCCATGATTGCAGCTCAGTTATAGCATTTTTTAATTTAATCTTGATTAGTTCTTACTTCTTTTATCTCTGCAGAAAGGGATTCTAATCGATTTTCAGCTCCAGCTAGTATTCTTATTATTGTGATTCTTAATTCTGTGTCAGACATCTTCCTTCTATCTGTGTTGGTTAAGTACCTGGCTGTTGTTACTTCCTGCTCTTTCTTTTGGGGTAAATTCCTTCATTTTGTCATTTTGAAGGGAGAAGAGTAATTAATGAGTTAGAAAAAATTAAAATTAAAAAAATATTAAAATTAAAAAATTAAACACATACACACAAATCGAATAAAAGATGCTATATCCTAGGTGGGTTTTGGTCTGGGTGTTGAAAGTGGTTTGATAGATTAGAGAAAAAAAGGGGAAAAAAAGGAAATTGTTTAAGAATTTGAAAAAAATTAATATACTGAAGTAGACTAAAATGAAATGATGGAAGTAAAATGGAATTTGAAAAAAAATACACAAAAGTAAAGAACATAGTAGATAAAAATTAAAGAAAAATATTTTGATAAAAATTAAATATAAAAATGAATTTTTCTCTTTCTGTATTCAGGAAAAAGAAAAGAAGTGAAAAAGAGAGAAAGAAAGAAAGAAAGAAAGAAAGAAAGAAAGAAAAAAAATTGAATAGTTGGACCTGCTAACAGATTGAAATACGACTGAAATTACTTCATTTTCCCCTAGAAGTCAGACTATGAAGTGCTTTATAGTCCATAAACTAAGGCGGTGAGACTTGTGTTCTTGAAAAGCAAGGTTGGCCCAGTTGGGTGGGGCTTCGTGTAATGGCTCTGTTCTCCACTAGATGGCACTGCTAGCCTATTGGGGTGGAGTGTTGTGGCACTCGTAGGTGCATATGACCATGCACGACAGCGGTGAAAAATGGCATCATCCAGCTACCCAGTCTCTAGTATCAGAACTCTGTTCTCCCTGATCAGCAATTGCACACTTGCCCTTTGTCTTCAGCTTTTGTCTGCTCTCTGCTTTTTCACTGTCTGTGACCAAGCCCCAGGTAGTACCTCTCTCCAGAGTTTTGTCTCAGATGTGGCTGTTTTCCCCAGCCCATTGCTTCTGAGGGACTGCAGCTTTGACCCATTCTGACCCTCTGCGGATGGTTTCACCAAGCAATGGCCAAATGCCGGCTGCACCCAGGTAAGTTCGCAGGACCATACTGCTGCCATATTGCTGCCAAAGCCCAGAGACTGTGGCTGGGTGCCAGCGTGGCCCAGAAAAGGTTCGCAAGATAGTGTAGCAGCAGCACTTCAGGGATTATGGAAAATCACAACACACATCTGGCACCAAGCTTCACCCTTAATGACCTTGTTCTACCACCAGAAAATGTGGCCATTCTCTGGGGTCTGTTGGGACCAGGTGGCCTCAACAGTCTGTACCAAGTGTCCTTCCAACAGTGGAACCACTTTTCCCCAGGTGGCCCAAGAACCTCCCAGACCCCACTCTGCTCCTGGGGATTTGCCCTTCCCACCAGAGCAGCTCGATACCTGCAAAGTTGCAGCCTCTGCGCTCCCCTTGTTTACAGTCTTAATGGAATTTTAACCCTCTCCTTTCTCCTTTCTCCCTTTTTAGTTTAGTCCCTGTAGCTGTTTCCAATTTTCCACTTTCTCTCCAGCTGCTTTTGGGAAGTGGTGCTTTTCCCATATTCCTCCCCCCACCCCATCTCTGTCCTCTCTCTGCCCACAAAAGCAGCGCCCTGTCCACCATGACTTCTCTCTCCTCAAGTTCACCTCTCCACTCCATGTACCTGCTGAGTTCTGTGGTTCAGGTTGTGCAGATTGTTGTGTTAATCCTCAGATCAGTTTTCTAGGTGTGCAGGATGGTTTAATGTTGGTCTGGCTGTATTTCATGGATGTGAGACACCAAAAAAAACTTCCATACTGTTCCGCCATCTTGGCGCCCTCCTCAACCTTTTATTTTAAACACCCCATCAACCTCTGGGGGAGAGACTTGTTACAACAATGGGGAGCAGAATTGGTTATCCCTCCCAGTGGCTCTGCCAAACATATCATGACCAAAATGGGTTACAGGGAGGGACAAAGCCTAGATAAAAACCATCAAGGCATTAGAGAGGCAATTGTTGCGCAGGGCCAACTTCACAGAGCAGGACTAGGATATCCTTTCCCTTAGGGGCCATTGAGGAGTATAAGCCTGCTCCCATTAAAATTACATGGAAAACAACTTGTCCTCTATGGACCCCTCAATGGCCCCTTTCATCTGAAAAATTGAGGTCTTAAAACAAATAATTCAAGAACAGTTGTTGGCAGGACATATGGAGCCTTCCCAGTCCCCCTGGAATTCTCCTGTATTTGTCATTAAGAAAAAAATCAGGAAAATGGAGCCTTTTCACAGATCTCAGAAATGTTAATGCCATCAAGGAACCTTTAGGTGCCTTGCCATCAGGCTTGCCCATGCCCATGGTGATTCCAAAACAATGGCCTCTAATAATTATTGATTTAAAGGATTATTTTTATACTATTGCAATACATCCTTATGATAAGGAAAACTTTGTATTCTCCATTCCCAGTCCAAATAATAAAGAGCCCATGAGATGATATCATTGGACAGTCCTCCAATGATTAATTCTCCTACTATGTGTCAATACTTCGTTGGCTAGGTTCTGCAACCAGTGATATCCTCAAGCTTACATAATTCATTATATGGATGGTATATTAATAGCCACACAAACTGAAGAGGAATTACAAGTGTTTTACAATGAAACCTCATCTCACCTCATTGCTGCTGGGCTTATTATTGCCCTGGAAAAAATTCAGACCGCCACCCTGGCCTCCTATTTAGGTACCATAGTTGACTGGACCACTGTGAAGCCACAAAGTATGCAGATCCGCAAAGATAATCTTAACACACTTAATGATTTTCAAAAACTCCTTGGGGATATCAATTGGATACACCCTTTGTTAGGCATTCCTACTTACCAATTACAAAATTTACTTAATGCTTACAAGGTGATACTGCTCTGGACAGTCCACATCACTTGTCACCAGAAGCAGAAAATGACTCCAGTTCATTGAAGAATGCTTACAAACCTCTTTTGCTTACAGATATGATGTTTCACTGCCTTTACTCCTCCTCATTTTCCCTACCTCTCACTCTCCTACAGGAATTTTGGCACAAGAAGATAGACCCTTGGAATGGATGACTCTTCACATGAAGACATCTCACACTGTAACCCTGTATATTTCTCTTACAGCTTCACTTGTTATTCAAGGATAAAAAAGAGCTATCCAAATCCTGGGATTCTATCCAACTTTAATTGTTTTACCACTTGCCTCAGCTACCTTTAAGGACATTTTCCCTTTTTCCTCCCTCTTTACAGTTTGCCTTTGCTGATTATACAGGACACATTGGATGTCATTATCCCTCAGGAAAATTATGGGACTTTTTGAAATGAACCCCCTGGATCATCAACCCTGTTGTTTGCGATTCTCCCATTCTTTCTGCACCTACCTATTTCATTGATGGCTCCTCTTCCGGCAGAGACGGCGTCTTTACAAAATCTATACAGACCTCTTATACATCTGCTCAGCAAGTTGAATTAGCCACTATTTTCTACCTCCTCCAATCTATCCCAGGACCTCTTAATGTGGTTTCTGATATAGTAGGTCTGGTGACCCCCTTTGGAGACCGCTCTTATCTCCACTACCCATGCTATCATTAACCCTCTACTTCAAGACTTACGGCTTGAGATTCAGTCTCTGATGCATCCCCTATATATAACTCACATCTGTTCTCACTCAAATCTCCCTGGACCTTTGGCTTTCGGAAACCAATCCGCTGATTTACTCACCTCATCTATTTTTCTCACTCCACATGAGGAACACTCACATTTATCATGCTAATCGCCTTCATGTACACTATAAGATTCCCATGTACCTTGCCAGACAGTTTCCCATTGTCCCATTTGTAGACCTCTGGGTTTAACTGAGCACGCATCAGGAGTTAACCCTCGAGATACTATTCCAAATTGTATTTGGCAAATGAATGTTACACATTTTCCAGCTTTTGGGAGCCTCTCTTACATTCATGTTACTATTGATACCTTTTCTGAATTTTCTCTATGCCTCCCCTCTCTTGGGGGAAGGAAACAGGACATGTTATTTCTCATTTACTTGTCTTTTTTTTTCTTTTTTTGGTTATGAGATTGCCCACTAGCATTAAAACTGATAATGGACCCGCTTATGTAACCAGATGTCTACATGACTTTCTACTGGATTAGCAGATCCAACATGTCACAGGTATCCCTTACAATCCTCAAGAACAGGCTATAGTAGAATGCACACATGCAACCCTTAGAAGACAATTACTCAAACTTCTAACTAAAAAGAAAGGGGAACCCTCTCCCCGAGATATTATGTCCCAAGCACTATTTACCTTAATTTTTTTAAATTTATTGCAGGGTGAGACATACACACGTGCGGATAAACACTTTACTCCAACAGATTCCCACAGGAAAAAAAAAAAACCTATCTGGTTAAAAAATGAAGATAATCACTGGCAGCTCAGGAACCTTATTATCCGAGGCCCTGGTTATGCTTGTGTACTTCCAGATGGATCCCGTCAACAAATATGGATACCTCTTTGGAAAGTCCAGCCCAGGATTAGACATCAGAAAAATGAAGGAGACTTCTCAGCCACTATAAAGCCTGACGACCCAACCCCTGGTGAAGGAGATGGCGGCACTGACCCTGAAGAGACCCCAAAAATGGAAGATGGCTCCAATCCCTCCTCCCACATGGGGACAACTGAAGAATCTCACACAATGTGTAGAATGAGTCCTGGAAACAATTAAATCCAGCAAAACTCCTAAATGCTTGTTCTAAGCCATGCTGGCAGTCATGACTTGAACCTTGGCACACGTATAGGGGTTTGGCTCCCTGTAAATTTGACTAGAGGCTGTGAAGGAAACCCTGTAGAAGGTTTTACATTGAAGGATACTGCACCCTTAGAAGGCGAAGGAATGCACAGAGTTTTCATTATAAGATGCTTACTACAGCTGCGGATTTGAAAGGGAAGGGGGTACTGTGGGAAACAGAACACCACAATGACCACAGGCGCATATTCATTCAGGCTCCAAGATCTCTGAGAAAACTTGAGATCATAAAGTTAAAAATAACTTGAGAGGACTTGAGTGAATTGCTCTTGGGAAATGTGGTCTGTTCTTTAGTACACAAATAGGGATGTTTTGCTTAAAGGAATTCAGCTGTATATAGCACAGTGCATTCACTCCCTTCTTTGTCTTTGCCTCTATCATAAAGATTCTTATCGGAACATATGTATCTGCAAGACTGCTCTCCTACACAACATACGTAAGACAGCTGAATCAGATGTACATTGTTGACATGCTTTGCTAAGCTTCTGTTGTTAATCATTGCTGATCTGTTTTTTTTCCTGAAAACATATATAAGAAGATGTACAATAAACGTTGGTACCTCGGGCTATTGGCTCGGGGCACCCTGTGCCTCGCTATACTGTCCTCTTTTTTTCTCAGTTCCTTTGCCACCCCAGGTCCACGGCCCAGTGAGGTCGACATATATCCCCTTAGGCAAAGGAAATAAAGGCAAAAATAAACTATTGGTACTTCATCAAAATAATAAGTTTCTACAGAGTGAAGGTAGCAAACAACAAACGAAATGTTACCTATATAATGGGAGAAGTTATTTGCAAATGACATATCCAATGAAGGGTTAGTATCCAAAATATATAAATAACTGACACAACTCAATTTAAACAACAACAACAATAATCCAATTAAAGAATGGGCAGAACACATTAACAGGCGTTTATCCAAAAGAAGACATTCAGATGGCCAAAAGACATATAAAAATACGCTCAACATCACTGATCATCAGGGAAATACAAATCAAAACTAAAACGCAGCAACACCTCACACCTGTCAGAATGGCTAAAATAAAACACAAGAAAGAACAAGTGTTGGTGAGGATATGGAGAAAAATGAACCCTCTTGCAAATGACTGTCAGTGGGAGTATAAACTTGTACAGCCACTATTGAAAACAGTATGGAGTTTCCTTAAAAAATTAAAAGTACAACTACCCTACAATCCAGTAATTTCACTAATGGGTTTACCTCCCCAATTATAAAAACACTAATTCAAAGGTATGCATGCATGCCAATGTTTGTTGTGGCATTATTTACAATAGCCAAACTATCGAAGCAGCCCATGTCCACTGATGGATGTATGAACAAAGAAAATGTGGTATATATGTGTATACACACACACACACACACACACACACACCACTGGAATATTATTCATCCATAAAAAATAATGAAATCTTGCCATTTGCAACAGTATGGATAGAGCTAGAGAGTCTAATGCAAAATGAAATAAATCATTCAGAGAAAGACAAATACCACATGATTACACTCATATGTGAAATAAGAAACAAAAAAATGAACAACGGAAAAAAAAAGAGAGAAACCAAGAAATAGACTTTTAACTGTAGAGAACAAACTATTGGAGGTGAGTAAGGGCATGGCAGAAATAGGGGATGGGGATTGAAGAGTACACTTATGATTAAAAACAATCTGGGACACAATTTTTATTGGATTTTTTTTTACAAAAAAAAAACCACGTTTATTTATTTCTAAAGAGAGAGACACAGAGATGCAGAAAGAATCCTAAGCAGGCTCTGTGCTGTCACCACGGAGACTGACATGGGCCTTGGTTACACAAACTGTGAGATTATGACTTGAGCCAAAATACAGAGTTGGACACTTAACTGAGCCCCCAGATGTCCCCCCACCTGCTCCCCAAGGACACAACTTGATGCACTGGCTATATTACCAAGGTTCTGAGTAGAATGTTATACTAGAGAATGATATTCATGGAATTATATATGACCAGTTAGTTTTAAGGAACTAAGGTTGACTTTAGGAAGCAAATGCCCATATATCCCCCATTAGAAAAACTGGCCTATAAAAGTCATATAGATTTTCTTGCCATGCACTGAGAAAGGATACTTCTAAAAAGGCCCCAGGAAACCTTGAGGACCCCGAGAAGAGTGGAATTCTCCCAAATCTGCGGGTATTGTAGGCAAAATCTGGTGGCAAGATATTGGCTTATCTTCCTAACCTTGAGAGGCTTTGCAAATCCAATCAGAATTCTTCTGAAAATTTCAGCAAGGCGATCAAGGGACATATGTAGTCTATCACTAATAAAGCTGAAATTATGTAAATATTCAGGCTAAGTTAAATAAGACTACACACAAATAAGACTAAAATTAAATTTGTTTTATAAACAAATTAGTCTGGCATTGATTATGTCTGACTGAAGTGGTTGTGAAGACCTCACAGAGAAAATTTGTATTACAATGGACAGCTATGGTGTACCCTTGTGGCTTCCTTCTTACACATTTTGAGAGCCTTTGGAAAATCCTCAATTCTCCCAAATCCTCTATAACCTCGCTAAACTATCCTTCCCTCTGATTTAGAATTACTGAGATTTAAAATGGACATTTTCCAAAAAACCCTGCAAGCTTTAGATATGTGAGTTTCTATGAATGTCGAGGACATCACCAAAAAAGATAGTGTATGGGAAAACTTCCTCTTGACCACTGTGTGAGCCACAGAAAGTTTACCAGAACATCTGATGCCATCATCACAGAAATTCAAACATGAAATCAGAAAATTCATTGGATATCACTGTTTTCTTCACTTTAACATCTAAATATGCATTGAGTGTAACATCTAGAAAAAAACTTGCACTGTCTGCCCTCTGGGATAAAAAACTGAGTTAACTTTTTTTTTAACTTTTTCATAAAACTCCTCCCCACTTATTAATGCCTGAGAATTAGCAACACTCAAAATAAAGCTTCTACTATCTGGTCTCAACAGACGATTCACATTTTTTGTTTCAAATTTTTATTTAAATTCTAGTTAGTTAACATATACAGTAATATTGGCTTCAGGCATAGAATTTAGTGATTCATCACTGAAATATAACACCCAGTGCTCGTCACCCATTTAGCTCTTCCCCAACGTCCTTCCATCAACCGTGTTTGTTCTCTATAGTTAAGAGTGTCTTACGGTTTGCTTCCCTCTCTCTTTTTTTTTCTTCCCATATGGTCATCTGTTTTGTTTCTTAAATTCCATATATGAGTAAAACCATATTGTATTTGTCTTTCTCTGACTGACTTCTCTTACCATAATACTCTCTAGCTCCATCCATGTTTTTGCAAAAGGCAAGATTTCATTTGTTTTGATGGGTAATATTCAGATATGCCTATATCTATATCTGTATCTATATCTATATCAATATCTATATCTATATCTATATCATCTATATCTATATCTATATCTATATCTATATCTATATCTATATCTATATCTATCTATCATTAGAGTAGATGACATTTGGGCTCTTTACATAGCTGGGCTATTGTTGATAATGCCTCTGTAAACATCAGGGTGCATGTGCCCCTTCAAATCAGTATTTTTGTATGCTTTTGGTAAATACCTAGTGCAGTTATGGGATCATAGGGTAGTCCTATTATGAAATTTTTGAGGAGCCTCCATAACTGTTTTCCAGAGTGGTTGCATGAGTTTCCATTCCACCAACAGTGCAAGGGGGTTCTCCTTTCTCCACATATTCATCAACACCTGTTTTTTTTTTTTTTTTCTTGTGTTGTTAATTTTAACCACTGGGAAAGTGTAAGGTGATATTGTAGTTTTGATTTTTATTTCCTTGGGGATCAGTGATGTGGAGCATCTTTTCATGTGTCTATTGCCCATATGGATATCTTCTGTAGAAAAATGTCTATTCATGTTTTCTTACCATTATTAATTCAATTATTCATTTTTGGAGTGTAGAATTCTGTAAGTTCTTTATATATTTTGAATACTAACACTTTATCATATATGTCATTTGCAAATATATTCTCCAATTCCATAGGTTGCCTTTTAGTTTTCTTGATTATTTCTTTCACTGTGCAGAAGCTTTTTATTTTGATGAAGTCCCAGTAGTTTATTTTTGTTTTTATTTCCCATGCCTCAGGAGACATATATAGAAATAAGTTGCCACAGATGATGTCAAAAAGGTTACTGCTTCTGTTTTCCTCTCCTCTTTGCTTTTTCACGTTTAGTTCTTTCATCCATTTTGAATTTGTTTTTGTGTATGGCATAAGAAAGTTGTCCAGTTTTTCTTTTGAATGCTGCTGTCTTGTTTTCCCAACACCATTTGTTGAAGAGATTGTCCTTTCCCATTCAATATTCTTTCCTGCCTTTTTGAAGAAAATTGACCATATAGTTGTGAGTTTGTTTATCGATTTTTTATTTTGTTCCATTTTTTATACTTTTTTTTTTTAAGAGAGAGAGAGAGAGAGAGAGCAGGGGAGGGGCAGAGATAAAGGGAGAGAGAGAGAGAATCCCCAACAAGCTCCATGCTGTCAGCGAGGAGCCCAATGTGGGGCTTAAACTCACAAACCATGAGATCATGAACTGAGCCAAAGTCAAGAGTCAGACGCTTAACTGACTGAGCCACCCAGGCGACCCTCTATTTTGTTCCATTGATCAATGTGTCTATGTTGTTTCCAGTACCAAACTGTCTTGGTGGCTACATCTTTGTAACATAACTTGAAGTCTGGAATTGTGATGCCTCCAGCATGTTTTGTTTTTTTTTCAAGATTGCTTTGGCTTTCAGGGTATTTTGTGGTTCCATACAAATTTTAGAATTATTTTTTTTCTAAATCTGTGAAAAATGCTGGTGGTATTTGAATAGGAATTACATTAAATGTGTAAATTGCCTTGAGTAATATAGATATTTAAAAAATGTTTGTTCTTCCAATCCATGAAAATGGCAGGTTTTTCAATTTCTTTGTGTCATCTTCAATTTTTTTCCCATCAGTTTCATAATTTTCAGATTACAGGTCTTTAGCCTCTTTGCTTAAGTTTATTCCTTGGTATTTTATTGTTTTTGGTACAATTGTAAATGGAAATGACTCCATTATTTATCTTCCTGTTGCTTCGTTATTGATGTATAGAAATGCTACATATTTCTGTACATTGATTTCATATCCTGAAAATATACTGAATGCCTTGATCATTTCTAGCAGTATTTGGGTGGAGTCTTAAAGGTTTTCTATATAGAGTATCATATCATGTGCAAATAGTGAAAGTTTAACTTTTTCCTTGCTGATTTGAATCCATTTTCGTCTATTGTCTGATTACTGTGGCTAGGGCATCCAGTACTATGTTACATAACAGTGGCAAGAAAAATTTTAAAGAATTCTGTCTTTATTTTCACTTGTTTCATTTCTTCATTTATTTCCTGGATCTCATTCATTGTTTAGTAGCATGTTGTTAAACCTCCATGTGTGTGTGGTCTTTCCAATTTTTTCTTGTAGTTAAATTCTAGTTTCATAGTATAGTGGTCAGAAAAGATGCATGGTATAATTTCAATATTTTTGTATTTGCAGCCTAATTTTGACCTAATATGTGATCTATTCTGGAGAATATCCTGTGTGTACTTTAATAGAAAGTGTATTCTTTTGCTTTATGATGAAATGATCTGAATATACCTGTTAACCCACCTTGTCCAATGTGTCATTTAAAGCCATTGTGTCTTAATGGATTTTCTGTTTAGATAATCTGTTCTATGATGTAACTGGGGTACTAAAGTCCCCCGCCATTATTGCATACTAATCATTTAATTCATTTTATTTGTTATTAATTGTTTTATATATGTGTTTCCATGTGGGCTGCATAAATATTTACAATTGTTATATCTTGTTGGATTATCCTTTTATTATGATACAATGTGTTTATTTGTCTCTTGTTACACTCTGTTTTTAAAGTCTAGATTTATCTAATATAGATGTTGGTAATCCAGTTTTCTTTTTTTTTTCCAATATATGAAATTTATTGCCAAATTGGTTTCCATACAACACCCAGTGCTCATACCAAAAGGTGCCCTCCTCAATACCCATCACCCACCCTGCCCTCACTCCCACCCCCATCAACCCTCAGTTTGTTCTCAGTTTTTAAGAGTCTCTTATGCTTTGGCTCTCTCCCACTCTAACCTCTCCTTTTTTTTCCTTCCCCTCCTCCATGGGTTTCTGTTAAGTTTCTCAGGATCCACATAAGAGTGAAACGATATGTTATCCCTCTTTCTCTGTATGGCTTATTTCACTTAGCATCACACTTTCCAGTTCATTCCACGTTGCTACAAAAGGCCATATTTCATTCTTTCTCATTGCCATGTAGTACTCCATTGTGTATATAAACCACAATTTCTTTATCCATTCATCAGTTGATGGACATTTAGGCTTTTTCCATAATTTGGCTATTGTTGAGAGTGCTGCTATAAACATTGGGGTACAAGTGCCCCTATACATCCGTACTCCTGTATCCCTTGGGTAAATTCCTAGCAAGGCTATTGCTGGGTCATAGGGTAGGTCTATTTTTATTTTTCTGAGGAACCTCCACACTGTTTTCCAGAGCGGCTGCACCAATTTGCATTCCCACCAACAGTGCAAGAGGGTTCCTGTTTCTCCACATCCTCTCCAGCATCTGCAGTCTCCTGATTTGTTCATTTTAGCCACTCTGACTGGCGTGAGGTGATATCTGAGTGTGGTTTTGATTTGTATTTCCCTGATGAGGAGCGACGTTGAGCATCTTTTCATGTGCCTGTTGGCCATCCGGATGTCTTCTTTAGAGAAGTGTCTATTCATGTTTTCTGCCCATTTCTTCACTGGGTTATTTGTTTTTCAGGTGTGGAGTTTGGTGAGCTCTTTATAGATTTTGGATACTAGCCCTTTGTCCGATATGTCATTTGCAAATATCTTTTCCCATTCCGTTGGTTGCCTTTTAGTTTTGTTGGTTGTTTCCTTTGCTGTGCAGAAGCTTTTTATCTTCATGAGGTCCCAGTAGTTCATTTTTGCTTTTAATTCCCTTGCCTTTGGGGATGTGTCGAGCAAGAGATTGCTACAGCTAAAGTCAGAGAGGTCTTTTCCTGCTTTCTCCTCTAGGGTTTTGATGGTTTCCTGTCTCACATTCAGGTCCTTTATCCATTTTGAGTTTATTTTTGTGAATGGTGTGAGAAAGTGGTCTAGTTTCAACCTTCTGCATGTTACTGTCCAGTTCTCCCAGCACCATTTGTTAAAGAGACTGTCTTTTTTCCATTGGATGTTCTTTCCTGCTTTGTCAAAGATACGTTGGCCATACGTTTATGGGTCTAGTTCTGGGGTTTCTATTCTATTCCATTGGTCTATGTGTGTGTTTTTGTGCCAATACCATGCTGTCTTGATGATTACAGGTTTGTAGTAGTGGCTAAAGTCTGGGATTGTGATGCCTCCTGCTTTGGTCTTCTTTTTCAAAATTACTTTGCCTATTCGGGGCCTTTTGTGGTTCCATAAGAATTTTAGGATTGCTTGTTCTAGTTTCGAGAAGAATGCTGGTGCAATTTTGATTGGGACTGCAATGAATGTGTAGATAGCTTTGGGTAGGATTGACATTTTGACAATATTTATTCTTCCAATCCATGAGCATGGAATGTCTTTCCATTTCTTTATATCTTCTACAATTACCTTCATAAGCTTTCTATAGTTTTCAGCATACAGATCTTTTACATCTTTGGTTAGATTTATTCCTAGGTATTTTATGCTTCTTGGTGCAATTGTGAATGGGATCAGTTTCTTTATTTGTCTTTCTGTTGCTTCATTGTTAGTGTATAAGAATGCAACTGATTTCTGTACATTGATTTTGTATCCTGCAACTTTGCTGAATTCATGTATAAGTTCTAGTAAGCTTTTGGTAGAGTCTATCGGATTTTCCATGTATAATATCATGTCATCTGCAAAAAGCAAAAGCTTGACTTCATCTTTGCCAATTTTTTTTTTAATTTTTTTTTTCAACGTTTATTTTATTTTATTTATTTTTTTTTTTGGGACAGAGAGAGACAGAGCATGAACGGGGGAGGGGCAGACAGAGAGGGAGACATAGAATCGGAAACAGGCTCCAGGCTCTGAGCCATCAGCCCAGAGCCTGACGCAGGGCTCGAACTCACGGACCGTGAGATCGTGACCTGGCTGAAGTCGGACGCTTAACCGACTGCGCCACTCAGGGGCCCCAATCTTTGCAAATTTTGATGCCTTTGATTTCCTTTCATTGTCTGATTGCTGATGCTAGAACTTCCAACACTATGTTAAACAACAGCGGTGAGAGTGGGCATCCCTGTCATGTTCCTGATCTCAGGGAAAAAGCTCTCAGTTTTTCCCCGTTGAGGATGATGTTAGCTGTGGGCTTTTCATAAATGGCTTTGATGATGTGTAAGTATGTTCCTTCTATCCCGACTTCCTCAAGGGTTTTTATTAAGAAAGGGTGCTGGATTTTGTCAAAGGCCTTGGCTGCATCGATTGACAGGATCATATGGTTCTTCTCTTTTCTTTTATTAATGTGATGTATCACGTTGATTGATTTGTGAATGTTGAACCAGCCCTGCATCCCAGGAATGAATCCCACTTGATCATGGTGAATAATTCTTTTTATATGCTGTTGAATTCGATTTGCTAGTATCTTTTTGAGAATTTTTGCATCCATATTCATCAGGGATATTGGCCTGTAGTTCTCTTTTTTTACTGGGTCTCTGTCTGGTTTAGGAATCAAAGTAATACTGGCTTCATAGAATGAGTGGAAATTTTACTTCCCTTTCTATTTCTTGGAATAGCTTGAGAAGGATAGGTATTATCTCTGCTTTAAACGTCTGGTAGAACTCCCCTGGGAAGCCATCTGGTCTGGACTCTTATGTGTTGGGAGATTTTTGATAACCGATTCAATTTCTTCGCTGGTTATGGGTCTGTTCAAGCTTTCTCTTTCCTCCTGATTGAGTTTTGGAAGAGTGTGGGTGTTCAGGAATTTGTCCATTTCTTCCAGGTAGTCCAATTTGTTGGCATATAATTTTTCATAGTATTCCCTGATAATTGTTTGTATCTCTGAGGGATTGGTTGTAATAATTCCATTTTCATTCATGAGTTTATCTATTTGGGTCATCTCCCTTTTCTTTTTGAGAAGCCTGGTTAGAGGTTTGTCAATTTTGTTTATTTTTTCAAAAACCCAACTCTTGATTTCGTTGATCTGCTCTACCGTTTTTTTAGATTCTATATTGTTTATTTGTGCTCTGATCTTTATTATTTCTCTTCTTCTGCTGGGTTTAGGCTGCCTTTGCTGTTCTGCTTCTATTTCCTTTAGGTGTGCTGTTAGATTTTGTATTTGGGATTTTTCTTGTTTCTGGAGATAGGCCTGGATTGCGATGTATTTTCCTCTCAGGACTGCCTTCGCTGCGTCCCAAAGCATTTGGATTGTTGTATTTTCATTTTCGTTTGTTTCCATATATTTTTTAATTTCTTCTCTAATTGCCTGGTTGACCCACTCATTCTTTAGTAGGGTGTTCTTTAACCTACATGCTTTTGGAGGTTTTCCAGACTTTTTCCTGTGGTTGATTTCAAGCTTCATAGCATTGTGGTCTGAAAGTATACATGGTATAATTTCAATTCTTGTATACTTATGAAGGGCTGTTTTATGACCCAGTATATGATCTATCTTGGAGAATGTTCCATGTGCACTCGAGAAGAAAGTATATTCTGTTGCTTTGGGATGCAGAGTTCTAAATATATCTGTCAAGTCCATCTGATCCAATGTGTCATTCAGGGCCCTTGTTTCTTTACTGACCGTGTGTCTAGATGATCTATCCATTTCTGTAAGTGGAGTGTTAAAGTCCCCTGCAATGACTACATTCTTATCAATAAGTTTGCTTATGTTTATGAGTACTTGTTTTATATATTTGGGGGCTCCGGTATTCGGCGCATAGACATTTATAATTATTAGCTCTTCCTGATGGATAGACCCTGTAACTATTATATAATGCCCTTCTTCATCTGTTGTTACAGCCTTTAATTTAAAGTCTAGTTTGTCTGATATAAGTATGGCTACTCCAGCTTTCTTTTGGCTTCCAGTAGCATGATAAATAGTTCTCCATCCCCTCACTCTCAATCTAAAGGTGTCCTCAGGTCTAAAATGAGTCTCTTGTAGACAGCAAATAGATGGGTCTTGTTTTTTTATCCATTCTGATACCCTATGTCTTTTGGTTGGTGCATTTAGTCTATTTACATTCAGTGTTATTATAGAAAGATACGGGTTTAGAGTCATTGTGATGTCTGTGTGATTTATGCTTGTAGTGTTGTCTCTGGTACTTTGTCTCACAGGATCCCCCTTAGGATCTCTCGTAGGGCTGGTTTAGTGGTGACAAATTCCTTCAGTTTTTGTTTGTTTGGGAAGACCTCTATCTCTCCTTCTATTCTAAATGACAGACTTGCTGGATAAAGGATTCTCGGCTGCATATTTTTCCTGTTCAGCACATTAAAGATCTCGTGCCAGTCCTTTCTGGCCTGCCAAGTTTCAAAAGAGAGATCAGTCACGAGTCTTATAGGTCTCCCTTTATATGTGAGGGCACGTTTACCCCTTGCTGCTTTCAGAGATTTCTCTTTATCCTTGTATTTTGCCAGTTTCACTATGATATGTCGTGCAGAAGATCAATTCATGTTACGTCTGAAGGGAGTTCTCTGTGCCTCTTGGATTTCAATGCCTTTTTCCTTCCCCAGTTCAGGGAAGTTCTCAGCTATTATTTCTTCAAGTACCCCTTCAGCACCTTTCCCTCTCTCTTCCTCCTCTGGGATACCAATTATGCGTATATTATTTCTTTTTAGTGTATCACTTAGTTCTCTAATTTTCCCCTCATATTCCTGGATTTTTTTATCTCTCCTTTTCTCAGCTTCCTCTTTTTCCATAACTTTATCTTCTAGTTCACCTATTCTCTCCTCTGCCTCTTCAATCCGAGCCATCGTTGTTTCCATTTTGTTTTGCATTTCGTTTTAAAGCGTTTTTCAGCTCCTCCTGACTGTTCCTTAGTCCCTTGATCTCTGTAGCAAGAGATTCTCTGCTGTCCTCTATACTGTTTTCAAGCCCAGCGATTAATTTTATGACTATTATTCTAAATTCACTTTCTGTTATATTATTTAAATCCTTTTTGATCAGTTCATTAGCTGTTGTTATTTCCTGGAGATTCTTCTGAGGGGAATTCCTCCGCTTGGTCATTTTGGATATTCCCTGGAGTGGTGCGGGCCTGCAGGGCACTTCCCCTGTGCTGTGGTGTATAACTGGAGTTGGTGGGTGGGGCCGCAGTCAGACCTGATGTCTGCCCCCAGCCCACCACTGGGGCCACAGTCAGACTGGTGTGTGCCTTCTCTTCCCCATCTCCTAGGGGCGGGATTCAATGTGGGGTGGCGTGGCCTGTCTAGGCCACTTGCACACTGCCAAGCTTGTGGTGCTGGGGATCTGGCATATTAGCTTGGGTGGGTAGGCAAGGTGCACGGGGGCAGGAGGGGCAGGCTTAGCTCGCTTCTCCTTAGGTGATCCACTTCAGGAGGGGCCCTGTGGCAGCGGTAGGGAGTCAGACCCGCTGCCAGAGGGATGGCTCCACAGAAGCACAGCGTTGGGTATTTGCACAGAGCAAGCAAGTTCCCTGGCAGGAACTGGTTCCCTTTGGGATTTTGGCTGGGGGATGGGCTATGGAGATGGCGCTGGCGAGCGCCTTTGTTCCCTGCCAAATAGCTCTGTCCTCTTGGGGCTCAGCAACTCTCCCTCCCTTTGTCCTCCAGCCTTCCCGCTTTCCGAGCAGAGCTGTTAACTGATGACCTCCCAGATGCTAAGTCGCGCTTGCTGTCGGAACACACTCAGTCTGGCCCCTCCGCTTTTGCAAGGCAGACTCCGGGTCTCTGCTTGGCCGGCAGGCCGCCCTTCTGCCCCGGCTCCCTCCCGCCAGTCCGTGGAGGGCACACCGCCTCTCTGCCCTTCCTACCCTCTTCCGTGGGCCTCTCGTCTGGACTTCATCCAGAGACTCCATTCTACTAGTCTTCTGGTGGTTTTCTGGGTTAGTTAGGCAGGTGTAGGTGACTCTACATGATCAGCAGGATGCGCGGTGAGCCCATTGTCCTCTTATGCCGCCATCTGTATCCAGTTTTCTTTTGATACTCATTTTTGTGATGATTTTTTTCTCCATCCCCTCACTTTCAATCTGCAGGTGACTTATGTCTAAAATGAGTCTCTTGTAGGCAGCATATAGATAGGTTTTGTTTTATTTTCTTTATTTTTTAATCCATTCAGACACCCTATGTCTTTGATTGGAGCATTTAGTCCATTTACATTCAGAGTAATTACTGATAGATATGTATTTATCAGTAATTACTCTGAATGTAAATTTTATTTTATTACCATTTTATTACCTCTATTGTCATTGTTTTTGGAGATTTTATCTGACCCTTTCTTGTGTTTGTCACTTTTAATCTCTCCCTTCCACTTAGAGTCCCCTTTAATATTTCTTGAGGGGATGGTTTAGTGGTCACAAACTGCTTTAGTTTTTGTCTAGGAAAATCTATTTCTCCTTCTCTTTTGAATCATAGTCTTGTTGGATAAAGTATTCTTGGCTGCAGAATTTTCCCATTTGGCACTTTGAATATATCATGCAGCTCCTTTCTAGCTTGCTAAGTTTCTGTGGAAAAATCTGCAGCTAGCCTTATGCATCTTCCCTTTTAAGTTAAGGAGTTATTTTGTCTTTTAAGATATTTTATTTATATTTTTTGAATTTAAATTAAAGACAGTCTGTCTTGGTGTTGGCCTACTTTTGTTGGTTTTGATGGGAGTTTTCTGTACTTGCTGGATCTGGGTATCTATTTTCTTCCCCTGATTAAGGAAGTTTTTTTTTTTTTTTCAACGTTTATTTATTTTTGGGACAGAGAGAGACAGAGCATGAACGGGGGAGGGGCAGAGAGGGAGGGAGACACAGAATCGGAAACAGGCTCCAGGCTCTGAGCCATCAGCCCAGAGCCCGACGCAGGGCTCGAACTCACAGACCGCGAGATCGTGACCTGGCTGAAGTCGGACGCTTAACTGACTGCGCCACCCAGGCGCCCCATTAAGGAAGTTTTCAATTATTTCCTCGAATAAATTTTCTCTCTCTTCTTCTGGGATTCCTGTAAAATGAATGTTATTACACTTGTGGATTCATTGAGTTCCTTAAGGCTATTCTCTTGTTTTAAAATTCTTCTCTCTGTCTTTTGTTCAGATTCATTATTTTGTCTTCTAGGTAATTAATTAATTCCTGTTTCTTCCTGCCTGCTGTTCATTGCATCAAGCCTGTTTCCAATCTTGTTTATTGCATTTTACATATCTGGTTAATTCTTTTTAAATTATTTTATCTCTGTGGTAAGACTCTCACTTATGACTTCTATTCTTTTCTCAAGCCCAGTCAGTACCCTTATGATTGTTGCTTTACCTTTTTACTTATTTATTTTTGAGAGGGAGAGAGAGAGAGAGAGAGAGAGATAGAGAGAGAGAATGAGCAGAGGAAGGGCACAGAGAGAGAAAGGGAGAAAGAGAATCCCAATCAGGCTCTACACCATTGGCACAGATCCTGTCACAGGGCTAGAACTCACAAACCATGAGATCATGACCTCAGCCAAAATCAAGAATTAGACACTTAACTGACTGAGCCATGTAGCCATCCCAAGACTGTTGCTTTAAGTGCCCCATCAGGCATATTACGTTTCTGTTTTGCTTAGACCTCTGGCCTTGGCCTTATCTTGTTCTTTCATTAGGGATAAATTCTGTCTTGGCATTTTATCAAAGTCTGCACTGTATTGTATGTGTTAGAAAAGCCAGTTATGTCTCCTGCTCCTGAAAGTAATGTCCTTATGAAGAGATCATATAGTTACCAGGTCCTGGGGCTTCAGGCCATATCTCCAGTGTGTGGTATGTTTGCTGTGTATGTGTTTTGGCTCTTCTGTCCTTCAGGCTAGTCATCTTGCAGAGGTTCTTGCCCACTGTGGGCAGTGTTTCATCCTTGGCCTGAATGTCTTGACTTTTAATGAGTGTGCTCTGGTCCATTTGTGAAATGAGTCCTGACACCACTTCCACCAAAACTGTGGTGCTGCATATCTCTCTGGTTGAGAGATATAGTGTGGGCAGGAGTTTTTGCTGATCTTCTCAGAGGAGGGACCCATCCCTCTGGGACTGATGCAAGCTTGATTCTCTGGAAGTCAAGTCAGAGTACTGGGAGGCAGTGAGCCTTGGTGTAAACTCATGAGGAAGCCAGTGTGTCACCGCACTGCTTCTTGTAGGTGGGCTGTTTTTGCTGAGATGCATGGGAGGGATATGACGCTAGCCAGCTCATGTGTTCCCAGAGAGTCATCTCCATGAATGCTGTCTCTCAGGTACATGCTCTGATAAGAGTGAATAGTCACTCCACCGCGTGCCCCAAACAGTGCCCCAGACATTTTTCAGATCGCTGTTTCCAACCTATCTTCCCCTGGTATGTCTGCCTTCTTTCTCCCCAGGAAGAGTGCAGTGTCTGGCTCTATCCCAGCCAAGCCCACTTACCTTGAAAACTCCAGGCTTTAATTCCCACTGGTAACAAGAATTCTCAATATTCAGCACCTCTCATTTCCAAACCAGTGGCTTTGGGGAAACATTTTCCTCTGTGCTCCTCTCTCTCTAGACCTTCTCTGTGACCATATTTCCCTCTCTTCCACAGCACCTGTGATCTATCCCTCCCCTAAACTATGTCTCTGCACTTCTTACCTTTGTTAATGTGGCCTCTTGTCTCCCTTAGTTGTGGAATTTGTTCTGTCATTCTTTAGGTCAATTTCTGGGGTTTGGGATGATTTGATAGTTGTTTAGTTGTGTTCATGGGATAAGGCCAGCTGAAGGTCCTTTTACTCCACCACCAACTTTCAAAGTCTCTTTCAAATGGTTCCTAATGAACAAAGGATGACCAAAGATGAAATGGACTTAGGTTGTTCAAATAAAGGAAGAATAACTCTTATTTTATTGAACAATTGATGAGTTTGACAAATATTCTTCACTTGACGAAACCTTAGTCAGGCTCCTGAAATTTCTAATAGGCTATATGTGTATTTCTTTATAAATCCTTAGTAAGAAACATGTGAAGTCAATTTGACAAGCATTCCTAATTGAACATGTTTGATCACCCTTGACACACACACACACACACACACACACACACACAATTTTCTCATCCTTTACCATTTGCCAGGTGACTGAGAGATGGTGACTGATAAACCTGGCTTGGATTCCCTGTTAGGTCATTTAACCCAGATACCCCCTTACCCTTGCTCTTACCTATTATAAATTTTCTAAGCCTTGACTGCCACTAGGCTCCTTGGCTATAAATTCCTACTTACTCATGCTGTATATAGGTTTTAACAAGATTCCTTACTGAAGTTCTTGTTTCTCTAGTACAATATTCCTGAACAAATATGCTTTCACTGCCTAACTAATGTCCAGCTATGAGTTCTCTCACCTTATTCAATCATCCCAGCCAGCCAAGTAAATTTCTTTCTTACCTATGGATTCAGAGACATGGGAAGCTTAATGTGACCATGTAGCAGTTTTAAGTTCCATTTAGGGGAATAATTATTTTGCATATTATTGGAAACATTTTTTACTCTGGAACTAAGAATTCTTTGTCAGAAGAGTATAATATTATAGAAACAGGAAGCAAAACTGTTGGTAGTAGGCACTACTGGTAATAGTGAGTGGTGCCTTTTCTCATTTCCACCCATCAATTCCTGAACCCATGAATCCTAGCTATTAGAGAAACAATACCATATACTAAATGCTGATTAAGGGCATATACAGTCTCCTGGAAAACTGCCACAGTGCTGCAACATATTGCCACCTGGCTGGCATTTTAACTGAGTCTTCAAATGTCCTCCCATCATTCTATCAAGCAATCTGCTTCAGGATGCCAGGTAACAGGTAAGACTACAAATTCTATGAGCATGGTCCCATTGACACATTTCTTCTGTTGTGAAGAAAGTTCCTTTATCTGAAGTTTAGTGAAATATTCTGACAGTGGTTTAGGCATCCTTAAACTCCATGAATGATAGTTATGGCAGTAGCATTGCATGGAAGCAAGGGAAATCCGTATCAAATTTAAGAATCTATTCTAGTTAAGACAAAAGACAGTCCCTTCCATTATAAAAGGAATCCACTACAGTCAATTTGCTACCCAGTAGCTATATGGACATCCCGTGGAATGGTGCCATATAAGGGACTCAGTGTTACTATCAGCTGCTGTTAGATTAGGCACACAGCCTTTATGAGTGGAATTCATTGTTGATGACCTATGTATAACATCCATCTCTGCCACCATGGCTACTTTGTTCATAAGTCCATTGGGTTATAATAGGAGTGACTGTGAAAGGAAGATGACTGGTATCCACAGCATTTATGATTTAATTATTAAAGCCCCCCTCTACTAAGGTCACCCTTTTGTTGGCATTCACATGAGATGCAAATATCTTCATATTTTGGCCTACTGAGAGGGGGTTGCCCACATACTTTTTCCAATATTTTATTGTCACCAATTTTTCAATCGTGTTACCTTCAAGTCCCTTACTCTAACCAAAATATTGGCCACAGCAAATGAAACAATACATAATCCCACATCTAGCCATTTATCCTTCTAAACTAAGTTAACTACGTGCACTGTCAAAAATACAAAAACTTTTTAGTTAATTTTGTCCACTTGATAATTTTTGCTTTTGTTGCCTTTGTTTTGCCATCAAATAAAAAAAAAAGTCATTAAGACTGATGTCTATGTCTTTTCTTTTTCTAAGAGTTTTGTATTTTCAGGTCTTTCACTTAAATCTTTAGTCAGTCTTGAGATGACTTTTGTGTATGGTATAACATAGTGGTCCAGTTTCATTCTTTTCCATGTGGCCTTACAATTTTTCCAACAACACTTATTGAAGAAACCTCCTTTTCACATTGTATATTTTTGTTTCCTTTATCATCAATTAACAACATATGGATGCTTATTACTGTTCTCTCTTTTCTGTTCCATTGATTTTTGTGTCTGTTTTTATGCAAATACCATCAAATTTTGACAATTATAACTTTACAATATAGTTTAAAATCAGAAAGTGTGACACTGACAACTTATTCTTTCTCAACTGTTTTGAATATTTGGGGTCTTGTTTGCTCCCTTACAAAATATAGTATTATTTTTCTACTTCTGTGAAAAATGCTATTGAAATTTTGAATGGGATTGTACTGAATCCATAGATAGCTTTGGGTAATATAGACATTTTAACAGTATAGATTCTTCTACTACATGATGAGCACATTAGGTCTTTCCATTTATTTGTGTCTTATTAAGATCTGTACATCAATGTCTTACAGTTTTTATTGTACAGGTTTTTAACCTCTGGTTAAATTTATTTCAGGATATTTTATTCTTTCTGATGAAATTGTAAATGAGATTATTTTCTTATTTCCTTTTTCTGATCGGTCATTATTACTGTACAGAAACACAACTGATTTTTGTATCTTGATTTCATTTACTGCAACTTTACCAAATTTGTTTAGTAGTTTTAAGTGTCTTTTGGTGGAGTCTTTAGGGTTTTCTATACATAAAATTATGTATCTGTATATAGTGACAGTTTTACTTTTACCTTCATATTTGAATGGCTTTTATTTCTTTTTTCTGCTTAATTATTCTGGCTAAGATTTCAAATATTATGTTGAACAAAAATGTAAGAGTGGGAACCCAAGCCTTTTTCCTTATTTTAGAGAAAAAATTCAGTTTTCACAATTTGGTATAATGTTTGCTGTGGGCTTGTGATATATTGCCTCTGTTATGTTGAGATAGGTTTCCTCCATACCCACTTTCTTGAGAGTTTTTTTTTTAATTATACATAGATGTTAAATTTTATCAATGTTTATGCATATAATGAGGAAATCCTATATTTTTATATTTTACTTAGTTAATGTGGTATATCACATCAATTCATTTGTATGTGTTGAAACATGCTTGCATCTCTGGAATGAATCCCACTTGACATGGGTCAGTAGTTTTATGTATCAATCCCTTTCTTCAATGGTTCATAAAATTCTTAATCAGTCCAGAGGCATAGACTGAAAATTACTTAAATATTATCATCATACAGTATTCTTATCTGTAGCTAATTTCAAATAAGAACCAATGAGTGAGAAATGGCATTAAAAGGCTATGGGTAAATTTCTGAGGATCATTCACTTGATAAGGAAAATTAGTTATTTATGTGACACACAACATTTAAACATAATAACTTGACAATGAAGTTATTAAACTTCTGTAAACGTCACACAATTTGTGGAATAAATGAATTAGTAACATATACCCATACACATATAACCTAAGAAGTTTTATATCTTATTTGATAATGCTTCTCCCAAAGTTTAAATAATCAAATAAGCCTGAAAAAAATAGTGTCATTAGTTTACAAGAAGAGGAAAATATTTTTCTAGGGGCTCCCTGATAGCCTAAAACTTAGTTTAGATTTTTAAACTAACTTAAGGTCAGATTACTCCAAGTATAACTTTATTTTGGGAAGCTGTCCTAATGTCAAAGATTTGATGACTTATCTAAATAGGATCACAAAAAATGTGAAACTTTATTTGGGTATACATTTAACCAAAGAAAATTAAGAGATTTCAAAGAACATGCTACTAAATAATGAATGGGTCAGACAAGAAATCAAATAAGAAATAAAAAATACATAGAGACAAATTAAAATGAATTAAAATTGGTCCAAAATTATTTGAGTGCAGCAAAAGCATTTCTAAGAGAGAATATTATAGCAATACAGGCCTGCTTCAAGAAACAAGAAAAATCTCAACAGGTGGAATTTAAGAAATGAAACAAATGAGCAAAGGACAAAAAAAGAGAGGAAAACCAAAAACAGATTCTTAACTATAGAAAACAAACTGGTGGTTATCAGAGGGGAGGTGGGCAGGGTATGGGTGAAACAGGTGTTGGAGATGAAGGATTGCATTGTCCTCATGAGCCCTGATTGATGTATAGAATTTTTGAATCACTATATTGTACACCTGAAACTAATATAATGTATGTTAATCGTACTAGAATTAAAATTAAATAAAGTTCATTGTAAAAAAGATTTCAAAGGTAAATACAGAAAGTTTAACAGTTCTGAAATTTTCATTCTTCTGTTATTGAAAAGACTCAGTTTTCCAATTTAAGTAATTGAAAACATGATAAAGACAACATGAAGCACAGGAAACTATTACTTTTTCATTAATTTTTAAATTTAAATTCCTGTTAGTTAACATACAGTGTAATATTAGCTATAGTAGTATAATTTTGTCATTCATCACTTGCATAGAATACACAGTGCTCATCACAAGTGCCCTCCTTAATATTCATCAAGCATGTAATTCATCTTCATGCCCACCTCACCGCCAACAGTCCTCAGTTTGTTCTTTATAGTTAAGAGTCCATTTTATAGTTTGCGTGTCTCATTTCTCGCCATATTCATCTGTTTTGTTTCTTAAGTTCCATTTACGAGTGAATTCATGTGGTATTTGTCTTTCTCTGACTTATTTCACTTATCATGATGCACTCTAGCTCCATCCATATCATTGCAAATAGCAGGATTGTATTATTTTTAAGGATTAGTAATATTCCATTGTGTGTGTGTATATATAATATATATATTGTATAAAATATAAATATATTTTATATTTATAGTATACAAAATATATTTTATGCATAATTATATAAATATAATACAAGATGTATACATGTATATATAATGTATATATATATACAAGATGACTTTTATATATATTTTATTTAAGTCCTTCCTGAGTCAGTGTTTATCAATTTTATTAATTCCTTCAAAGAACCATCTCCTTGTTTCATTGATCTACTCTACACTTGTTTTTATTTATCATTTATTTCTGCTCTAATCTTTATTATTTCCCTTGTTCTTCTAGCTTAAAGATTCATTTGTTGTCCTTTTTTATCTCCTTTAGATGTAAAGTTAGGTTTTGTATTTGAGATTTTTTTCGCTTCTGAAGATAAACCTGTATTGGTATATAATTCCCTCTTCTGACCGCTTTTGCTGCATTGCAAAGGTTTTGGACCATAATGTTTTAATCATCTTTTGTTTTCACCTATTTTTCTTCTTCTTTTATTTCCTGGTTAACCCATTCATTCCTTAGTAGGATGTTCTTTAACTTTCATGTATTTGAAGGCTTTTCAAAGTTTTTTCTTGTGGTTAGCTTCAAGTATCATAATGTTGTGTTTGGAAAATATGCATGGTACAATTTCAATCTTTTTGTACTTGATGAGGGTTGATTTTTGACCTAGTATGTGATCTATTGTGAAGAATGGCTCAATGTGCACTTGAGAATAATATATATTCTGCTGCTTTATGATGAAATATTCTGCCTCTAAGTCCTTCTGATTCAGTGTGTCCTTCAAAGCCATTGTTTCCTTGTTGATTTTCTCTTTAGATAATGTGTCCATTGCTGTGAGATGTTAAAGTCTCCTACTATTATTATATTATTATCAATGAGTTTCTGTATATTTGTTACTATTGTTTTATATTTGGGTGTTTCAAGTTGGGGGCATAAATATTTACAATTGTCATATCTTCTTATTAGATTTACCCTTTTGGTATGATATAGTTCCCTTCTTCATCTCCTGTTATTTTCTTTGGTTTAATATCTATTTTTTCTGATATAATTATGGCTACTTTGGCTTTCTTTTGGCATCCATTAGTGTGATTGATGGTTTTCCATTCCCTCATTCCCTCGTTCTGCTGGTGTCTTTAGGTCTAAAGTGAGCCTCTTGTAGGCAGCATATAGATGATTGTTTTCTCCATTCTGATACCCTGTGTCTTTTAATTGGAGCATTTAGCCCATTTACATTGACAGTGAGTATTGACAGATATAAATTTTGTGTCATAGTGTTACCTTTTAAGTTGGCATTTCTGTTGTTGTTGTCTGTTCCTGTCCAGTCTTTGTTGCTTTTGGTATTTCTTTCCCACTCAGAGTTGCCTTTAATATTACTTGTAGGGCTGGTTTAGTGATCATGAATGCCTTTTGTTTTTGTTTGTTAAGAAATTCTTTGTCTCTCCTTCTATTCTGAATGACAATTTTGCTAGATTATTTTTGGATGCATATTTTTCCCCTTCAGCATGTTGAGTATATCGTGTCAGTCCCTTCTGCCTTGTTAAATTTCTGTGGAGAGATCTGCTGCTAATCTAATTGTCTTCCCTTGTACATTAGGGATTTCTTTTTTTCTTGTTGCTTTTAGGATTTTTTCTTTATGTATATATTTTTTAAATTTTAACTATGGTATGTCTTGGTGTTGGCCTGCTTTTGTTGATTGTGATGGGAGTTTTCTGTGGCTTCTGGATTTGGATGCCTGTTTCCTTCCCCATATTAGGGAATTTTTCAGCTATAATTGCTCAAATAAACCTTCTGCCCCCGTTTTTCCCTCTCATCCTTTTTCTGGGAATCCTATGATACAAATGTTATGCTTTACAGAGTTACTAAGTTCTCTAAATCTACCTTTGTGATTCAATATTTCTTTTCTCTCTTCTTTCCAGCTTTATTATTTTCCATAATTTTATCTTCTGTATAACTTATTCATATCTCTGAGTCTTCTATCCTTGTGGTCATTACATCCAATCAGTTTTTGTCTCTCAGTTATAGCATTTTTTTTATTTCAGCCTGACTAGTTTTAGGTCTTTTATCTCTGTGTTCAGGGACTCCCTGGTGTCTTCTATGCTTTTGCCAAGCCCAGCTAGTATCCTTATGATTGTTGTTTTAAATTTTGGATTAATCTTTTTTTTTTTTTTCTTTTGGAATGAGTTGCTTTGTCTTGGCTTTTTTCTAGGTCTATTTCTTCTCTGTTAGGAAAGCTTGTTATGTTACCTGTTTCTGAGAGTAATGGCTTTATAAAAAGATATATACGGTGTCCAAGGCCTAGTGCTTCAACAACTATTTCCGGTGTATGCTGTCTGCAATCTGCTCCTATGTTTTGGCTGATCTTTCTCTCAGGTCAGTCCTCCGAAGAGTTTTTCCTTGTCTGCAGTGAAGAGTTTTTCAACCATGACCAGAGTGTGGCAAGTTTTAGTAGGTGTGCTCTGGTCTGCCTGCTAAGAGACCTGATGCTATTTCCACTAGAGCTGAAGCTTTGCAGAACTGTATGGTCAGTAGACGTGGTGCATGCTGCAGGGTGGGGTTGTGATGATCTTTTAAGGAAGGGGCCCATTATATTGTTTGTAGGCACAATTGTCCTAGAAAAGCAGCACCAGCAGAGCACAGGGGTGTAGGGCTTGATGTAAGGGGTTTAGACCACCAATGTTGGTGCTGCGCTGCTTACTGAAATTAGTTTATGCTGAGGGGCAGAGCAGAGAAATAGTGTCCACTGGTTTCTTTGTCCCTCTAGAGCCAATGCTACCTCAGATATACTCCAGGAAGGGGAACCTTCTCTTCCAGTGTGTCCCAGGGATCCTCTGATTATGCCATATGCCCCCTGAGTTATCTGTCTGCTTTCTCCACATTAACACTGCAGTGCCTGCTGGGTCCACACCTGCCACACCACAGACCTCTAAAACTCCAGTCTTTGAGCCCCATGGTTTTAAAAACACATAAAAATCAGCCCCTCTTGTTTTCTTAGTCAATGGATTTAGGGAAGTGTTTTTATTGTGTATGTCTTGTACACTCACTCTCTCTCACCTTTCTCCCTCTGATCCCTGGCATCCATGATCCATTTATCCCCCAAAGCACATCTCTGCACCTCCTACCTTCCATCATGTTGCCTCTTCTCTCCTTCTAGTTGTGCACATTTTTCTTTCAGTTCTTATATTGAATTCTTGGGTATTGAGAATGATTTGATGTTTATCTATATGAGTTCTAGGGACCAGGCAAGTGTAGGGTCCTTCACTTACTCTGCTATCTTAGCTCCTCCCAAAACCAGGACATTATTGTAACTCATAAAATATTAGTTTCCTGGCAGAATACATAGTACATACATAAAAAACTTTTTAAAAAATCTTATTAAGTGCAAATCAATAAACTACAAATACTCTGTTTGTATAGCAGAGGAGAGAACCAAATTCTAATTTTTCAACAGTGTACTACTAATTTTGAAGCTACTTAAAAATATAAATGATTATATCCTGATATGTGCCAAATTTAACCACACATGATAAGCTTCCTTTTAAATATTTCTTTCACAGGCAGTTCAAGACAGTGATATAGAAAGATCTTGAACTCACCTCCTTCCATGGACACATGAAATCTACTTCTACATATAGAAACCTCCCTCTGGAAAATAAAAACCTGAAAACTAGCTAAACAGATATTTCACATCTGTAACAAACAAAGGCCAGATTGAGGTGGTTAGGTGAGAATGAGGCACAGTATTGACATTAACCCCACCACAGTGTGGCAATCCACAATCCAGAGGGAACTCACAAACCCGTGGTTTCTCCCTGAGGAGCAAAAAGTTTGTACCTCACATAAGTCACCTTAACTTTTAAGACCTACACCTGAGACACAAGTCCCTAAGATATCTCATTGAAAACCAATAGGCTTACATCCATGAGACCAAAGGGGCTGTAACAAACTGAGATTGACTGTTAAATAGCTCATGTGCATACTCAGGGCTCAGTGCAGAAGAAACTGTTTGAAAGTATACAGAAAATATGTGAAATAGATTCATTTGTTAATCTTAAAGTATTTATCAGAAAGTCAGAGACCTGTTGGCATACTCTTCACGGATGGAGGTACTTATATGTGCCATTTTTGTGATCTCAACTTTACTCTAGACGTTTGGTGCCATTTTTAAATTATACACTTTTATTTTAAATCTCAGCAGGCACTATCTTTCTGCTCTCAAACTGAATTGCTATAGTTGGCAGGTGCCATCTTTTTTGTTTGTTTGTTATCCTCAGCAGGTGCCATAGCATCCATATCTCACATAGGGGAGCTTGTAAACATGTATAATGCACCAGGTTTAATGTCTGATAACCTAGTATGGTCTAGCATGTCGTATGTTTCAATCCCATATAATTGTGTATATTTGCATACTTTATTTATTTCTTTTTATTTTCTCAATCCCTAAATACTTTTATTTTTTTAAATTTTTTAATCTTTTCAATATATGAAATTTATTGTCAAATTGGTTTCCATACAACACTCAGTGCTCATCCCAAAAGGTGCCCTCCTAAATACCCATCACCCACCCTCCCCCCCTCCCACCCCCCATCAACCCTCAGTTCTCAGTTTTTAAGAGTCTCTTATGCTTTGGCTCCCTTCCTCTCTAACCTTTTTTTTTTCCTTCCCCTCCCCCATGGGTTTCTGTTAAGTTTCTCAGGATCCACATAAGAGTGAAAACATATCGTATCTGTTTTTCTCTGTATGGCTTATTTCAGTTAACATCACACTCTCCAGTTCCATCCTCATTGCTACAAAGGGCCATATTTCATTGTTTCTCATTGCCACGTAGTACTCCATTGTGTATATAAACCACAATTTTTTTATCCATTCATCAGTTGGTGGACATTTGGGCTCTTTCCATAATTTGGCTATTGTTGAGAGTGATGCTATAAACATTGGGGTACAAGTGCCCCTATGCATCAGTACTCCTGTATCCCTTGGATAAATTCTTAGCAGTTCTACTGCTGGGTCATAGAGTAGGTCTCTTTTTAATTTTCTGAGGAACCTCCACACTGTTTTCCAGAGTGGCTGCACCAATTTGCATTCCCACCAACAGTGCAAGAGGGTTCCTGTTTCTCCACATCCTCTCCAGCATCTATAGTCTCCTGATTTGTTCATTTTAGCCACTCTGACTGGCGTGAGATGATATCTGAGTGTGGTTTTGATTTGTATTTCCCTGATGAGGGGAGACGTTTGCCTGCTGGCCATCTGGATGTCTTCTTTAGAGAAGTGTCCATTCATGTTTTCTGCCCATTTCTTCACTGGGTTATTTGTTTTTTGGGTGTGGAGTTTGGTGAGCTCTTTATAGATTTTGGATACTAGCCCTTTGCCTGATATGTCATTTGCAAATATCTTTTCCCATTCCGTTGGTTGTCTTTTAGTTTTGTTGATTGTTTCCTTTGCTGTGCAAAGTTTTTTATCTTCATGAGGTCCCAATAGTTCATTTTTGCTTTTAATTCCCTTGCCTTTGAGGATGTGTCAAGTAAGAAATTGCTACGGCTGAGGTCAGAGAGGTCTTTTCCCGCTTTCTCCTCTAGGGTTTTGATGGTTTCCTGTCTCACATTCAGGTCCTTTATCCATTTTGAGTTTATTTTTGTGAATGGTGTGAGAAAGTGGTCTAGTTTCAACCTTCTGCATGTTACTGTCCAGTTCTCCCAGCACCATTTGTTAAAGAGACTGTCTTTTTTCCATTGGATATTCTTTCCTGCTTTGTCAAAGATAAGTTGGCCATACGTTTGTGGGTCTAGTTCTGGGGTTTCTATTCTATTCCATTGGTCTGTGTCTGTTTTTGTGCCACTACCATGCTGTCTTGATGATGACAGCTTTGTAGTAGAGGCTAAAGTCTGGGATTGTGATGCCTCCTGCTTTGGTCTTCTTCTTCAAAATTACTTTGGCTATTCGGGGCCTTTTGTGGTTCCATATGAATTTTAGGATTGCTTGTTCCAGCTTCAAGAAGAATGTTGGTGCAATTTTGATTGGTATTGCATTGAATGGTAGATAGCTTTGGGTAGTATTGACATTTTCAAATATTTATTCTTCCAATCCATGAGCATGGAATTTTTTTCCATTTCTTTATATCTTCTTCAATTTCCTTCATAAGCTTTCTATAGTTTTCAGCATACAGATCTTTTACATCTTTGGTTAGATTTATCCCTAGGTATTTTATGCTTCTTGGTGCAATTGTGAATGGGATCAGTTTCTTTATTTGTCTTTCTGTTGCTTCATTATTTGTGTATAAGAATGCAATTGGGTCGCCTGGGTGGCGCAGTCGGTTAAGCGTCCGACTTCAGCCAGGTCACGATCTCGCGGTCCGTGAGTTCGAGGCCTGCGTCAGGCTCTGGGCTGATGACTCAGAGCCTGGAGCCTGTTTCCGATTCTGTGTCTCCCTCTCTCTCTGTCCTTCCCCCGTTCATGCTCTGTCTCTCTCTGTCCCAAAAATAAATAAACGTTGAAAAAAAAAAAAAAGAATGCAACTGATTTCTGTACATTAACTTTGATTTCTGTGAGTTTGCTGAATTTATGTATCAGTTCTAGCAGACTTTTGATGGAGTCTATCCAGTTTTCCATGTATAGCATCATGTTATCTGCAAAATGTGAAAGCTTAACTTCATCTTTGCCAATTTTGATGCCTTTGATTTCCTTTTGTTGTCTGATTGCTGATGTTAGAACGTCCAACACTATGTTAAACCACAGCAGTGAGAGTGGACATCCCTGTCGTGTTCCTGATCTCAGGGAAAAAGCTCTCAGTTTTTCCCCATTGAGGATGATGTTAGCTGTGGGCTTTTCAAAAATGGCCTTTATGATGTTTAAGTATGTTCCTTCTATCCCGACTTTCTCGAGGGTTTTTATTAAGAAAAGATGCGGAATTTTGCCAACTGCTTTTTCTGCATCGCTTGACAGGATCATATGGTTCTCATCTTTTCTTTTATTCATGTGATGTATCATGTTGATTGACTTGCGAATGTTGAACCAGCCCTGCATCCCAGGAATGAATCCCACTTGATCATGGTGAATAATTCTTTTTATATGCTGTTGAATTCGATTTGCTAGTATCGTATTGAGAATTTTTGCATCCATATTCATCATGGATACTGGCCTGTAGTTCTCTTTTTTTGCTGGGTCTCTGGTTTAGGAGTCAAAGTAATACTGGCTTCATGGAATGAGTCTGGAAATTTTCCTTCCCTTTCTATTTCTTGGAATTGCTTGAGAAGGATAGGTATTATCTCTGCTTTAAACGTCTGGTAGAACTCCCCTGGGAAGCCATCTGGTCCTGGACTTTTATTTGTTGGGAGATTTTTGATAACTGATTCAATTTCCTTGCTGGTTATGGGTCTGTTCCAGCTTTCTCTTTCCTCCTGATTGAATTTTGGAAGTGTGTGGGTGTTTAGGAATTTGTCCATTTCTTCCAGGTTGTTCATTTTGTTTGCATATAATTTTTTTTTCAACGTTTATTTATTTTTTTGGGACAGAGAGAGACAGAGCATGAACGGGGGAGGGGCAGAGAGAGAGGGAGACACAGAATCGGAAACAGGCTCCAGGCTCTGAGCCATCAGCCCAGAGCCTGACGCGGGGCTCGAACCCACGGACCGCGAGATCGTGACCTGGCTGAAGTCGGACGCTTAACCGACTGCGCCACCCAGGCGCCCCTGCATATAATTTTTCATAGTATTCCCTGATAATTCCTTGTATATCTGAGGGACTGGTTGTAATAATTCCATTTTCATTCACAATTTTATCTATTTGGGTCATCTCCCTTTTCTTTTTGAGAAGCGTGACTAGAGGTTTATCAATTTTGTTTATTTTTTCAAAAAACCAACTTTTGGTTTCATTGATCTGCTCTCCAGTTTTTTTTAGATTCTATATTGTTTATTTCTGCTCTGATCTTTATTATTTCTCTTCCTCTGCTTGGTTTAGGCTGTCTTCGATGTTCTGCTTCTATTTCCTTTAGGTGTGCTGTTAGATTTTGTATTTGGGATTCTTCTTGTTTCTTGCGATAGGCCTGGATTGCAATGTATTTTCCTCTCAGGACTGCCTTCACTGCATCCCAAAGCGTTTGTATTGCTGTTTTTTCATTTTCGTTTGTTTCAATATATTTTTTTTTCAACGTTTATTTATTTTTGGGACAGAGAAAGACACAGCATGAACGGGGGAGGGGCAGAGAGAGAGGGAGACACAGAATCGGAAACAGGCTCCAGGCTCTGAGCCATCAGCCCAGAGCCTGACGCGGGGCTCAAACTCACGGACCGCGAGATCGTGACCTGGCTGAAGTCGGATGCTTAACCGACTGCGCCACCCAGGCGCCCCTCAATATATTTTTTATTTTCTTCTCTAATTGCCTGGTTGACCCACTCATTCTTTAGTAGGGTGTTCTTTAACCTCCATACTTTTGGAGGTTTTCCAGACTTTTTCCTGTGGTTGATTTCAAACTTCCTAGCATTGTAGTCTCAAAGTATGCATGGTATGATCTCAATTCTTGTATACTTATGATGGGCAGTTTTGTGACCCAGTATGTGATCTATCTTGGAGAATGTTCCATGTGCCCTTGATAAGAAAGTATATTCTGTTGCTTTGGGATGCAGAGTTCTAAATATATCTGTCAAGTCCATCTGGGGCAATGTATCATTCAGGGCCCTTGTTTCTTTTTTGATCCTGTATCTAGATGATCTATCCATTGTTCTAAGTGGGGTATTATATTCCCCTGCAATTACCACATTCTTATCGGTAAGGTTGCTTATGTTTGTGAGTAATTGTTTTATATATTTGGGGGCTCCCGCATTTGGTGCATAGACATTTATAATTGTTAGCTCTTCCTGGTGGATAGACCCTGTAATATTATATAATGCCCTTCTTCATATCTTGTCACAGCCTTTAATTTAAAGTCTAGTTTGTCTGATATAAGTATGGCTACTCGAGCTTTCTTTTGACTTCCAGTAGCATGATAGATAGTTCTCCATCCCCTCACTTTCAATCTGAAGGTGTCCTCAGGTCTAAAATGAGTCTCTTATAGACAGCAAATAGATGGGTCTTGTTTTTTTAACCATTCTGATACCCTATGCCTTTGGTTGGCGCATTTAGTCCATTTATGTCCAGTGTTATTATAGAAAGATATGGGTTTAGAGTCATTGTGATTTCTGTAGGTTTCATGCTTGTAGCGATGTCTCTGGTGCTTTGTCTCAGAGGATCCTCCTTAAAATCTCTTGTAGGGCTGGTTTAGTGGTGATGAATTCCTTCAGTTTTTGTTTGTTTGAGAAGACCTTTATCTCTCCTATTCTAAATGACAGACTTGCTGGATAAAGGATTCTTGGCTGCATATTTTTTCTGTTCATCACAATGAAGATATCCCGCCATTCCTTTCTGGCCTGCCAAGTTTCAGTAGAGAGGTCCGTCACGAGTCTTATTGGTCTCCTTTATATGTTAGAGCCTGTTTATCCCAGGCTGCTTTCATAATTTTCTCTTTATCCTGTATTTTGCCAGTTTCACTATGATATGTCATGTAGAAGATCAATTCAAGTTCCGTCTGAAGGGAGTTCTCTGTGTCTCTTGGATTTCAATGCCTTTATTCTTCCCCAGATCAGGGAAGTTCTCAGCTATGATTTCTTAAAATAAACCTTCAGCACCTTTCCCTCTCTCTTCCTCCTCTGGAATACCAGTTATGCATAGATTATTTCTCTTTAGTGCATCACTTAATTCTCTAATTTTCCCCTCATACTCCTGGGTTTTTTTATCTCTCTTTTTCTCAGCTTCTTCTTTTTCCATAATTTTATCTTCTAGTTCACCTATTCTGTCCTCTGCCTCTTCAATCCGAGTCGTGGTTGTCTCCACTTTTTTTTGCAGCTCATTAATAGCATTTTCCAGCTCCTCCTGGCTGTTCCTTAGTCCCTTGATCTCTGTAGCAAGAGATTCTCTGCTGTCCTCTATACTGTTTTCAAACCCAGCTATTAATTTTATGACTATTGTTCTAAATTTACTTTCTGTTACATTGTTTAAATCCTTTTTGATCAGTTCATTAGCTGTCGTTATTTCCTGGAGATTCTTTTGAGGGGAATTCTTTTGTTTCATCATGGTGTGGAAGTGCAGCGCACTTCCCCTGTGCTGTCTTGAATAACTTGTGTTGGTGGGTGGGGCCACAGTCAGACCTGATGTCTGCCCCCAGCCCACTGCTTGGGCCACAGTCAGACTGGTGTGTACCTTCTCTTCCCCTTTCCTAGGGGCAGGATTCACTGTGGGGTGGCATGGCCCATCTGGGCTATTTGCACACTACCAGGCTTGTGGTGCTGGGGATATGGTGTATTAGCTGGGCTGGATCATCAAGGTACACAGGGGCAGGAGGGGCAGGCTCAGTTCACTTATTCTTCAGTGATCCGATTTGGGAGAGGGATGGATCCGCAGAAGCACGGTATTGGGTGTTTGGGAGGTGCGAGCAAGTTCCCTGACAGGAACTGGTTCCCTTTGTGATTTGGCTGGGGGATGGGCGAGGAGATGGCGATGGCGAGCGCCTTTGTTCCCCGCCAAGCTGAGCTCTGTCGTCTGGGGCTCATAACTCTCCCTCCCATTGTCTTCCAGCCTTCCCACTCTGCGAGCAGAGCTGTTAACCTATAACCTCCCAGATGTTAAGTCCCACTTGTGTCCGAACACACTCTGTCTGACCCCTCCGTTTTTGCAATCCAGACTTGGGGCCTCTGCTTGGCCAGCGGGCTGCCTCTCCGCCCCGGCTCCCTCCCGCCAGTCCGTGTAGCATGCACCATCTCTCCACCCTTCCTACCCTCTTCCATGGGCCTCTTGTCTGTGCTTGGCTCTAGAGAATCTATTCTGCTAGTCTTCTGGTGGTTTTCTGGGTTATTTAGGGAGGTGTAGATGGAATCTAAGTGATCAGCAGGTTGTGGTGAGCCCAGCGTCCTCCTACACCGCCATCTTCCCAGAAGACCTATATTTGCACACTTTAAAAGCTGTTTCCAAGAGCCTAGCATTCAATCAGCCTAAATTTATGTGATGACTGAGATCCCTCTTTGGGGGCACTGATAGGTTTGGCACACTCTGAACAACTGGTTGCTATTACAAATAAAATAGGTAGCTTGGGCAGTCAGAAAGATTCAAGACATAACAAAGAACTAGGATAGGTTGAACAATAAGTGACAAGATAAAACCTCAGGGGGAAAACTTTCATGAAACATGAGATAAGTAATTGTGAAAATTAATACAGGAATACCTCACTAAAGTGGATTTATGGTACTAGAATGCAAGGCTTCAAGGGGGTGGGAGTGTCAGTACCACTTAATGTCAATCTTATGATTAATTGTCAATTACACACTTTAACAGGAAAGAATAATAAATTCTAAGTCCCCAGAAGAAAAGACGTACATTGCATCTCATATAAGGAATTGACTACCCCTAACTCAGTCAATAAGGAAACATCACTCTGAACTTTTGTTTTTCTCCTATGGACTTTCATTCAGAAACCTCCCCCTCACCCTGCCAACTTCTTTCTTCTCAAAAAGCAACACTAATTTCCTTTGTTTAATTATGGTTTTGTCACAGCTTGTAATTGTCCCAAATTACAATTTCCTATTTCCGAATGAACTGATTTTTACTGGCAATGTAATTAACTGGTTTATATCTAACATAATTTGGTGATTGGAAGTGGGATCTTGAGAAGATCCATGACAGCTCTGAGAATGGTGAAAATAGATGTTGATGCCCACAAAGCCAGTTGAGCTCATTGCTTTCTTGCCAACTCTAGAATTTGATGGTAATTTCTCCTGGACTTCTATCTTTGTTCTCTTTGTGTTTGATCTCAGGTTTTACTTGTGATATGTTTTAAGGATTTGTCATTTCTGAGAGTACTTTTTGGCCTTTGCTCTGATGGCTTTTCAGAATGGGAGTCTTTCTGTTGGAACTGTGTTGGCCTATGGTCTGACTCCTTTTTGTTGGAACTGTGCTTGTTTGAACTGTGTTAGCCTTTGTTCCAAATTCGTTTTGGAACTGGACTGTTCTTATTGGAGATGTACTTTCTTGTTAAGTCTTTTAGAAATGGTTTATTCATATTGGCATTGTGCTGGCTTTTAGTCTGATTCATTTTGGAGCTGGGCTGTTCCTGTTGAAACTGTACTGTTTAGGAATTTTTATGTATTACTTTAGAGAAAAACCTTTACGAAATGGGATTCTAGTCATCATAAGGCTTTGAGGGAGTCCTTACTTCTGGTACCCTGATTGGATTTTTGTTTAAAACCTGCAGTCTTTCCTCATGGATATGGCTAACTGAATGGACCAATTTAACCAAAAATAACTTAGAAATCCAGTGACTATTATGGGACAATTTTGAAAACCCCAAGGTTTTCTCAAAACTGAATTAGACATCCATGGCTCTAAAATTGTCAGAAGTGAATGAAATGCCTCTTTTGACTAGTATTATGAAGCTTATATAATATATAAAATATATTTTATAGGAATATAAAATTGCCTCTTTGCCAAATATGTTTTTTAGACTGAGGGAAGGAGGGAGGGAGAGTGGGAAGAAAAAAGGAAGGAAGGAAGGAAGGAAGGAAGGAAGGAAGGAAGGAAAATAAAGAAAGGGCTTCTGAGGTCTCTTTTTTCTCCTTTGTCATCTTCTTTGAAGATGCATGGCAGCTGTCTCATGCTCAGGCAGGCCCTACCTTCAACATGATTTTCCTCTACTTTCTCTGCACCATCCACATGTCCTCAATCCCCTACTCTTTCATTCTATTTTTAAACTTTTTAAAAGTTTATTTATTTATCTTGATAGAGAGAGAGAGGAGGGGGTAGGGACAGAGAGAAGGGGAGAGAGAGAGAATCTGTGCTAACAGCATGGAGTCTGTTGTGGGGCTCAAACCCACAAACCATGAGATCATGACCTGTGCCAAAATCAAGAGTTGGATGCTCAACTGACTGAGCCACCCTGGTACCCCCCTTCTTTCATTTTAATTCTTTTTCTGAATTTCCCTTTTCCTCCAAACTTCTCCCTACTCCTTCTTCTCTTGAACTATTAAAACCTGTGTCTTTAAAGTATAATCTTATGACAATCCAAATAATCCCACAAATTTTTTATATTCCCTAGACTAAGTCTGAGTTATGAATCATGTTAAAGAGTCACGTGAAGTGACTGAAAACTCCAAGGGTTGCTGAAGAATGTAACATGGTTAATTCAAATTTACTAATCTGGTTTATCAGATTTACATTAATTAGTCCACATGCTTATTGGTGAGGGCCATGGCAAACATTGGATAAAATTAGCCTAATAGGAATACCCTGAAAAAGAAATAGAGAAACAGACCTCCTAGCGAGAACATTTGACAAGAACATTTACCAGGAATCTTCACTGAGCAATTGCAGTGGCTTTACCTAAGCTTGTTGACTGGAACAAAATTCAGGCTTACACACAAAAGCTTGGTAAACCTGTTCATTACTATTACAAAAGACTGCAAATTGTCTTTAAAGAAAATTCTTATCTTCATTTAGATGCTGAATTCAACCAGGCAACATTTAACTCAATGTTTATTAATGAACAGAACCGTGAACTTTCTCATTTTGTTTAAAGAACAGAATGGAATGGGAAACTACATCCACACCATATTTAGTTACCTTGACAAACCAACTCACTCATACCATAGATAATTCACCTAAAATAAGTACTACTAAAATTATTAACTTTCAGCTCTAGAAAATGACCTCAGAAACCCCAAAGCACCCTGGTTTCTGCTATTATTGCAAAGGAACTGGAAAAGATTGTTAGAAACTTAAGTGCTTCAGGCACCCTCAGCCCTTTATCCAGACTTTCCAATACTCTAATTCCTAATGATGATGCTCCAGGAAACTACAGAGGCTCCTCCCAATCTTTCCTCATATTCACCTTGGAAAGACCACACTCGAGATTGGAAACGAATATTTCTCCGTCCTTATGGACACTGCAGCTACATTTCTGGTGCTCAATTCCACTGCTATAAAGTAACTCCTGCCTTAGAGTACTTAACCAGTTTAAACAGTTTTTTTTTTTTTTATAAACATCAACAGATTCCTGTCTCAGAACTCGTTCACATTTGTTTAGGCCCTTTGAAAGATACTCATCCTTTTCTCCTTAGTCCCCCACTCCTTTTAATTTCCTGGGGTGAAATTTCTTGGAAAAAAGTATTATGCCAGGAGAAAAGGGGTAAATACTTTTAGAATTTTACAGTAGTGATACAAATAACCAATTAGGTGAATTAAATGATAATTTGACATCTTTTATTTGCATAATCATTGACTGCACTATAGCTGAGTCTGGAGACACTGATTATTTGGCTTTATTAGATCAGCTATCATCCTCTTTATGGGTCAAATCTTCAACTTTAATTGGCAGAATCCAAAGTATACCTCCTATCAAGATTCAAATAGATCCCTCAAAACCTCCCCTCAGAATTATTTACAAGTGAAGCAGCCTTTGTGGCATCCATCCCATTGTAGAGGATTACAAGGTTCAAGGCTTCATTGTCCCCTGAACTAGTCCCTGCAGCACCCCCATTTAACCCGTGAGAAAACCCAATGGCCAAGTTTGGAAGTTTTCCCAGGACTTCCAGGCAATAAATAACATTGTTATCCCTTGACGTTCTTTTGTTCTCAACCACAATATTCTGACATCCATTTTCAATAAAAGCAACTCTTTCACTGTAATTGATATATGCAGTGCATTTTTAGTATTCCAGTTGACATGGATAACCAATACATGTTTGTTTTCACTTGGGAAGAATCATAATATACCTGGAGAGTAATGTTCCAAGGTTACACCAACAGTTCTTTTTACTTTTCACAAGTCTTAAAAACTGATTGTTATCATCTGTAGGTTCTACATTGTTAGAATACATAGATGATTTGATTTTCTGCTCCCTTCTCAAATCTCTTGACAAGAAGACAGAATCCACCATAGGGTATTATAGTCAACAAATAGAACCTGTAGCATGGGGATGTCCCTCTTGCCTGACAGCCATTCCTGCCAGTGCCTTTTCAGTTAAAGCCACTGGAGAAATAATCATGGGATCTTTTTTAATTGTCTATGTGTCCCATGCAGTTAAAACTTTTTGTCTTAAATGGACACAAAGCTTCCAAAGAAAAAAAAATGCAGTTTGCTTACTTAGTGAACCTAATCTTAGAACAGAGGCTGCATTTGAATCTAGGTAGGGTTCACGGCATCCTGAACTTCACCAAACCTAAAACTAAACACCAACTATGAAAATTTCTTGGACTGGCTAGCTACTGTCAAAAGTGAATCCCATTTTTTCTCTCTATGGCTCAAACCCCATATGTTTTACTAAAAAATGACAAACCTTACTCTACTGTGTGGAAAGATTAGGAAGATGTAGTATTTGAGACTTAAAATAAAAGACTAATAGAGCTGCACTGGGGTAAAGGACTCAGAGGAAGCATTCCTGGATGATCATTGGGACTTGACTTTCTCTTACTTTGGTTAAGAAAACCACTCAGTAAAAAAAAAGGACCAATATAAGACCCAGCCAGGGGGTTCTGATTTTTCTCTCCTAGTGTGAATCTTCCCTCTTAGTCGCCATTAAATAGCCTCCATTCCCAGGTCCTTTGTTTTGAAAATTAGGTCCTTGCTCCTGTAATGGTATAGAGACCTTGACTTTATGAAAAACCTGACATACCAGATTCACTGAACTTGTTCATAAAGTTCAAATACAGAAGTGTAGATGCTGATCTCACATCTTGAGCCACCCTGGCATTCCCTGAAAGATTAATTACATACATACATACTCAGGTGCCTTTCTCCAGCTCTTCTCTAGCCTCCTGGTCCCACTAAATCTCCTTAGTAAAACCAAACGTTTTTGAGCACCTTTCCTGCAGGTCTGGAAAATCATTTCTCACTCAGTCTTGGTGGCTCTGCTCCCTAATCCTGGCCCTGTCTTGGAGGTGAAGCTGGGGTATGGGTGAGACCATGAGGAGCCCTGAGTCTGTGATAAGAATCTTTACCGAATGATGGTTTTGTTTTGTTTTGTTTTGTTTTGTTTTGTTTTGTATGGAGACCAAAGATCTTAAAATATTCAGAGAAGTAAGGGAACTGGGGTTTCTCTTGTTTCTCAAACACAGCTGTATTGATCACTTAGAACACCCAGGATATCAATCTGTGGAGTGGCAGAAGGATCTCCACAGGTGGAAGACAATAGCATGGCAGGATCAAGGTGCGTGTATGTGAATTGTGGGAGATAAAACAGTGTAGGCACAGAGGGGAGGAAACCCCTTCTGTGGAGAGACAAAAGGGAGAGAAAGAGGGAGGGTTTCAGTGTCTATTTAGTACAAGAGGAAAACCTGTCTGGATCACGGACTGGGGAATGAGAAACATGAAAAGTTCCAGTTTCTATTTTGCAAACAGCCTTAGGAGCTGAAGCTCAGAGGTTTCAAAAGTGTGCAACTTTCTCTGGACCAGAGCGAGCTGTGTGTGCATGCCTGGGGGTGGGTGGGTGGGATGAGGAGCTGGCTCTGGGACACTGAAGCAATCTCACAGTGCACTGGGAGAGAACAATTCCCTCCCTAAGTACTGTGGGAAGAGGGTATATTGCCTCTGCAAGGGCTAAAGACCCTGTAGGTGCTAGCTAAAGGCCTTTAATCGGTTGGGCTGAGAGGGTGCTCCACCAGAACAGGGCCTACAAAGTGCAGGGCCCTATAAAACATCAGGTTTTTAATCCCAGCCAAGCACCTAGAAGCCACCAGAGAACTATGGAGCACGGCAAGCTGATCACCAATGCTAATTTGTGATGGGTGCCTGAATAGCGTGTTTTGAGACACCTAGACCAGGGAGGAGGGATTGGGGTGTCTCCATTTTTCTCTCCATCACCAACACAGTGGAACGTCATAGAAAGCACAGTGGCCCCCAGTGTAAGTGCGCCATTTACACCAAACCCCACCCCTCTGTGACTAGCAACAGCTTATCTACTAGGGGAAGAATGACACTGAGCCAACCAGACAACCTCCCCTCCAGACCAGCATAGCTACAGGTCCCAGGCACCAACAGACAATGGCTTTTTGTTTTTGACTATTTGTCTTCCCATCTGTCAGTTTGCTCTGTTCCTCTCTTCTTTAATCTTCTTTTCAATTTTCTTTTTCTTTCTACCCTCTTCTTTTTTATTTTTTCTCTTGGAAACAGGTTCATAGTTTCTGATTTCTTTTTATATTTCTGATTTCTTTTTTTTTTTCAACGTTTATTTATTTTTGGGACAGAGAGAGACAGAGCATGAACGGGGGAGGGGCAGAGAGAGAGGGAGACACAGAATTGGAAACAGGCTCCAGGCTCTGAGCCATCAGCCCAGAGCCCGACGCGGGGCTCGAACTCACGGACCGCGAGATCGTGACCTGGCTGAAGTCGGACGCTTAACCGACTGCGCCACCCAGGCGCCCCATATTTCTGATTTCTATATATCTATATCTATATTTATATCTATGTCTATACATATGTAATTCTCTCTGGTTGGTTTGTTTGTTTAAACAGGCATTTTTACTGTTTTTACACTTTTTCTAATTTTTTTTTCTTTATTTTCCTTTCTCTCTGGGTTAATACCTTATAGTTCTTTTGATTCTCTGCTTGGTCTTCTTTTCTCCCCTTTCATTTTCACTTTGTATGGGATCATGCTAACCACCCCCCTCATTTTTTTCCCACAGTTACTTCAGTGAATGAATCAAAGCACACCTGGTTGAGGATACAAACACTTCACCACTACAAGCAAGGAGACGCTTTGAAGAGGACTGACAGTGGGATATAGAAGTCAAAACGCAACAACAGGTGCACACAACACACTCCAAAAACACTACCTGAAATGCCATGCCCTGAACAGTGTATGACGCCTTTTTAATATATTAGTAGTCACACATGCAGGACATATAACAAGCTATTAAAACACGTAAAATACATAAACTGAACCAAAATTATGAGATGGAATTCATCTCCTCAAAGAAAATTCAGGAAAAAAAGACATCCAGAGAATTACTCAAAACAGATATAAACAATATATTTGAACAATAATTTAAAATAACAGTCATAAGACTAATATCTGGGCTTGAAAGAAGCATAGAAGACACCAGAGAAATCATGGTGGCAGAGATCAAAGATATAAAACTAGTCAGGATGAATTAAGAAATATAATAAATGAGATGCAAAACAAACTAGATACAGTGACAGTGAGGGTGAAGAAGCAGAGGAGAGAATAGGGGAAATAGAAGGTAAAATTATGCAAAATAATAAAGCTGAAAAAAAGAGAGAAAGGAAATCACTAGAACATCATGGAAGAATTAGAGAGCTAAGTGATTCCATAAGACTAAACAATATACATACTATAGAAGTACCAGAAAAGAAGAGTGAGAGAAAGAGGTGTAAAGTTTATTTCAATAAATTATAGCTGAAAACTTTCCTAATCTAGGGAAGGAAACAGGCATCCAAGCCCAAGAGGCAAAGAGAACTCCCTTCAAAATGAATGAAAACAGGTCAATGCCATGACATGTGAGAGCAAAACTTGCAAAATACAAGATAAAGAGTGTGGAGTTATTTCTAAAGAGTGTATTGTAAGTCCTGAAGGGTGGATGGGGTCAGCAATGTTTTGGTCTCAAGGCTGTCCAACGCGATAGCAGTAGGAGATATAGAGCCCCACACTCCCCCAAATGACAGTTTATATACAACACACTATAACTCCCTGAAATCTCTTGAAACCACAAACATTCCTTTCGTGCCTTAACATAGCCATCAGACATATATATGGCTAATGTTTAAACATCCTTTGTGCTCTCTTTCCTTGCTTTGATATTATTTGATACTTCTATCTAATGAAATAATGAAATAAGGGCTATCTGCAGTTTGCTGCTGCTGCTGTTTTGCTGGCAGAGGCAGCTCTGCACATCTGCTCAAAGTGTATGAGAACTTTTACTTCTGTGCACAGCTACAAAAGAGAGAATTCTGAAAGCAGCTAGGACAAACGGGCTTTAACCTACAAGGGTAGACACATAAGGGTAGTAGCAGTCCTGTCCACTGAAACTTGATAGGCTAGAAGGGAGTGGCAGGAAATATTCAATGTGCTGAATTGGAAAAATATACACCCAAGAATCCTTTATCCAGCAAGGCTGTCATTCAGAATTGAAGGAGAGATAAAGGCTTCCCTAGACAAACAAAACCTAAAGGAGTTCATGACCACTAAACTATCCCTGAAAGAGATCCTAAGGAGAGGTCTGTTAGTGGAAGGCAGCAAAGACTACAAAGTACTAGAGACATCACCACAAACACAAAACCTCCAGGTAACACAGTGGCATTGAATCCATATCTTTCAGTAATCATTCTAAATGTAAATGGACTAAATACCCAATCAAAAGACGTAGGGTATTAGAATGAATTAAAAAAACAAGAACCATCAATATTATGCATATGGGAGAGTCATTTTAGAAATAAGGAAGGATACCAGCAGATTGCAAGTGAAGAGATGGAGAATCAATTATGATAATGAATGTCAAAAGAAAGCCAGAGTAGTCATACTTATATAAGATAAACTAGGTTTTAACAAGGGATTAAGAAGGGCATTATATCATTATATCATAATTAAGGGGACTATCCATCAAGAAGAGCTAACTATAGTAAATGTTTATGTGTCCAACGTGGGAATATGAAATACATAAACAAATAAATAAATCACAAACAAATGTTTAAATAATAATACTGTAATTGTATAGGACTTTAAAAATCCACTTACAGCAATGGACAGATCATATAGACAGAAACCCATTAAGGAACCAATGGCTCTGAGTGATGCATTGGACCAGATGGACTTAAGAGAGATATTTAGAACTTTTCATCTTAAGGCAGGAGAATACACATTCTTCCCAAGTGCATATGGAACATTTTACAAAATACATCACATACTGGGTCAAAAAACAGCCCTCAACAAGTATAAAAAGATTGAGATCATACCATGCATATTTTCATATCACAATTCTGTGAAACTTGAAATCAAGCACAAGAAAAAAATTGGAAAGTCTTCAAATACAGAGAGGTTAAAGAACATCCTACTAAAGAATGAATGGGTAAACCAGGAAATTAAAGAAGAAATTAAAAAATATATGGAAGTGAGTAAAAATGAAAACTCAACAGTCCAAACCCTCAGGGAAGCAGCAAAGGCAGTCCTAAGAGGAAAATACATTGCAATTCAGGCCTGTTGCAAGAAGCAGGAAAGGCCCAAAATAAACAACCTAACCTTACACCTAAAGAAGCTAGATAAAGAAAGCCCAAGGCCAGCAGAAGAGAAATCATAAACATTAGAGCAGAAATAAACAATATAGAACCCCAGAAAACAGTACAACAGATCAATTAATCTAAGACCTGAGTTTTGAAAGAATAGACAAAATTGATAAACCCCAAGACAGATTTCTCAAAAAGAAAAGAGAGAAGAACCAAACAGATAAAATCACGGATGAAAGAGGAGAGATCACCATCAACATCACAGAAATTCAGAGTTATTAGACAATATTATGAAAAATATTGTCAACAAAGTGGGCAATAAGGAGAAATGGGAAAATTCCTAGAAACTCACACACTACTAATACTCAAATGGGAAGAAATAGAAAATTTGAAAAGACCTATAATCAGCAAAGAAATTGAATCAATAATCAAAAATCTCCTAACAAACAAAATTCCTGGGCTAGATGGCTTTCCAGGGAATTCTATCAGAAATTTAATGTAGAATTAATACCTACTCTTCTTAAACTGTTTCAAAAAATAGAAATGAAATTAAAACTCCAGGCTCATTCTAGGAATTCAGCATTACCTTGATTCCCAAACCCGACAAAACCCAACTAAAAAGGAATATTACAGGTCAATATTCCTAATGGAACCATATGCAAAAATTCTCAACATGGTACTAGCAAATAAAATTCAACAAAACGTTAAAAGAATTATTCATCATGATCAAGTGGGATTCATTCCTGGGCTGAAGAACTGGTTCAATATTTGCAAATTAGTCAACATGATGCATCCCATTAATAAAAGAAAAGAACCATATTATCCTATCAATAGATGCAGAAAAAGCATTTGGCAAAGTGCAGCATCCTTTCTTAATAAAAATCCTCAAGAAAGTTGGGATAGAAGAAACATATCCTAACATGACAATAGTCATATATGAAAAACCTACAGCTAATATCAATCTCAAAGGGGAAAAACTGAGAGGCTTTCCCGCTGAGATCAGGAACACAACGGGGAGGTCCACTCTCACCACTGTTGTTTAACATAGTGTTGGAAGTCCTAGCATTAGCAATCAGACAACAACAAGAAAGAAAAGGCATTCAAATTAACAAAGAAGAAGTCATATTTTCACTCCTCAAATATGACATGATACTCTATATGGAACACCTGAAAGAAAGACTCTACACTACATGGAAGTAGAAAACCTGAAAGACTCCATGAAAAAACTCCTAGAGGTGATAGAGGAATTCAGTAAAGTCACAGGATATAAAATCAATGTATAGAAATTGGTCACATTTCTATACACCAATAATGAAGCAACAGAAAGAGAAATCAGGGAATTGATTCCATTTACAATTACACCAAAACAATACACTATCTAGGAATAAACCTAACCAAAGAGGTACAAGATCTGTATGTTGAAAACTATAGAAAACTATGAAAGAAATTGAAGAAGACAAAAAATGGAAAAACATTCCATGCTCATGGATTGGGAAAACAAATATTATTAAAATTCGATAATACCCAAAGCAATCTACATTCACTGCAATCCCAATTGATAAAATACCAGCATTCTTCACAGAGCTAGAAGAAATTATCCTAAAATTTGAATGGAAACACAAAAGACCCCAAATAGTCAAAATAATGTTGAAAAAGAAAACCAAAGTTGGAGACATCACAATCCCAGTCTTTAATCTGTATTATAAAGCTGTAATCAAGACAGCATGGTATTGGCACAAAAAGAGACACATAGACCAATGGAATAGAATAGAGACTCCGGAATTGGACCCACAAATGCATAGCCAACTAGTCTTTGACAAAGAAGGAAAGAGTATCCAATAGAAAAAAGATAGTCTCTTTAGCAAGTGGTGCTGGGAGTACCGAACAGCAACTTGCAGATGAATGAAGCTGGACCACTTTCTTATCCCATACACAAAAATAAACTCAAAATAGATGAAAAACCTAAATGTGAGACAGGAAACCATCAAAATCCCACAGAAGAAACCAGGCAGCAATCTCTTTGACCTCAGCCACAGAAACTTCTTACTTGACATGTTTCTGAAGGAAAGGGAAATAAAAGCAAAAATGAACTATTGTTACCTGATTAAGATAAAAAGTTTCTGTACAGCAAAGGAAAAAAAAAATCAACCAAACTAAAATGCAACTGACGTAATGGGAGAAGACATTTGCAAATGACACATCTGACAAAGGGTTAATATCAACAATCTATTAAAAAAAAAAAAAAAACTTACCAACCTCAACTCCAAAAAACCAAATAATCCAGAAATGGACATAAATGGACAGAAGACATGAATAGACAATTTTCCAAAGGAGACATCCTGATGGCCAACAGACACATGAAAAAATACTCATCATCACTCATCATCAGGGAAATACAAATCAAAACCACGATGAGATACAACCTCACACCTGTCAGAATGGCTACAATTAACAACTCATGCAACAACAGATGTTGGTGAGGATGTGGAGAAAGGGGAACCCTCTTGCATTGTTCGTGGGAATGAAAACTGGTACAACTCTGGAAAACACTACAGAAGTTCCTCCAAAAACTAAAAATATAACTACTCTATGACCCAGCAATTACACTACTATTTACCCAAAGGATACAGAAGTGCTGTTTCAAAGGGGCACGTGCACCCCAATGTTTATAGAAGCACTATCAGCAGTAGCCAATCATGGAAAGATCCCAAATGTCTATCAACTTATGAATGGATAAAGAAGATGTCACACACACACACACACACACACACACACACACACTAGAATATTACTTGGGAATGAAAAAGAATGAGATCTTGCCATTTGCAACAATGTGGATGGAATCGGAGGGTATTATGCTAAATTAGTCAGTAAGAGAATGACAGATATATTTTCACTCATATGAAGAATTTGAGAAACTTAACAGATGATCATGGTGGAAAGGAAGGAAAAATAAGATAGGAACAAAGAGGGAGGCAAACCATAATATAACAAATTGAGGGGTGATGGGGGTGGGGAAAATGGTTAATGGGCATTAAGGAGGGAACTTGTTGGAATGAGCACTGGGTGTTGTAAGTGATGAATCAGTGGGTTCTACTCCTGAAGCCAAGACTACACTGTATGTGATCTAATTTGAGAAGAAATAAAAATAAATATAAAAAAATAAAATAAAATATTGAGAGATGATAAATATTAGTCTTAAGAGCAATGGCCCACTTACAAACACATATGTCATACACTGCAAAGATTAAAGGATGCCTGAAGAGAAATATGGAGACATGGTCAATGCCTAGTTTGCTGATAGAGTCCACCCCATCCCTGTGTGCAATGAAAGCATTGGAGGCCACACAGAATCTTGATTTTTGCCCCTCACATCAGAATACCTGTGCAAATACTGCCCATGGAACAGCAAACAGGAAAAACTCTGCCTCTTAATCTTCCTCCTAGACTCCTTGTTGTCAAGGATTCTGAGGGAACTGTGAACTTCCATTCTGACTCAGAAAAGAGTGGGTGATGGGCATTAAGGAGGGCACCTATTGGGATGAGCACTGGGTGTTGTATGGAAACCAATTTGACAATAAATTTCATATTAAAAAAAAAGAAAATTAGTGACATATACACAGATGTCTCTAACCATTCCCAAGGTTTGAAAATGATGAAGGGGACCAGTACTCAAGGCTTTTGGAATAAGTTATAGTCTAATCATTATGTCAAAATTTATTTTTGCATATCCATGAACTTATCTCTGCTTCCAGTTGTCCCTTGTTCCTTGTCTATGAGGACCACTCTAATGACAAGTTTCTTATGAGTAACTTCTTTGAAGTTGCAGAAGGTTAAACACTGGAAAAAACCTTCAAAATATTGTATCTGTTTAGAATGGAACAAAGTATTCTTTTCAAAAATTTTTTAATGTTTTAATTATTTTTGAGACAGAGAGAGACAGAGCATGAGCAGGGGAGGGGCAGAGAGAGAGGGAGGCACAGAATCCGAAGCAGGCTCCAGGATCTGAGCTGTCAGCACAGAGCCCGATGCGGGGCTTGAACTCACAAACCGCGAGATCCTGACCTGAGCCAAAGTCGGACGTTTAACTGACTGAGCCATCCAGGCGCCCCTAGAACAAAGCATTCTAATACGTGGGACACATGGCAACACTTGGTGAGAACCTGAACATCAAAGATGTCTCTGAGTGCACACAGCATAATGCCTTTTAGCCTGTGGATTTGTCATGTTACTGCATAAGTCTTGGTACCATTGCTGTATGTTTATAGGACCCTGGCAGAAATTGTCTGCTCCCAGGACTTTAATTGGAAGTTGTGGCATTGATCTATGACATGTAAATTACATTGATATTGCCAGTGGAAGTCAGTTGCCCAATGAATAATTCATTACTCAGATCCATCCATAATTTGAATAGGTAAAGATACTACCCACTTGCCTTTTGTGAAAGTTGTCAGAATAGGAAAATGCAATATTTTTGTAGTTGTGCCTCTTTAAACATATATCTGTAAAAATGGCCCCCAGCATAGCAGTATTTGTTAAGCTTACTTCACCACAGACCACTTATGTTTTTAATTTAATTTATTTATTTTGAAAGAGAGAGAAAGAGAGCATGGGTGAAGGAGGGGCAGAGACAGAAGAAATAATCCCAATCAGGCTCCACGCTGTCAGCATGGAGACAAACAAGGGGCTCCATCTTACAAACCAAGAGAATAATGGCCTGAGCAGAAACCAAGAGCCCTAGGCTTAACTGACTGAGCCGCCATGGTACCCAGAACACTTCTTTCATTTTATTTAAAAACAAATGTTTATTTATCTATTTGAGAGACAAGGAGTGCATGCAAGTTGGGGAAGGATAGAGAAAGAGAAGGAGAGAGAGTATCCCAAGCAGGTTCCATGCTGACAGAGCAGAGTCTAATGCAGGGCTCAATATAACAAACTGTGAGATCATGATCTGAATGGAAATCAAGACTGAGATGTTCAATCAACTGAGACACCAAAGCGCCCCTTGATGCATACTTTGAAGGTAGAGTTATCAGGGATTTTTAAAAATATAACTTATTGTTAAGTTGGCTAACCCTAACCTTAACCCTAACCCTAAGCCTAACCCTAATCTTTACCCTAACCCTAGCACTGTGCTCTTGGTTTTGGGGGTAGATTCCCATGATTCGTCACTTATATACAACACCCAATGCTCATCCCAACAAGTGCCCTCCTCAATGTCCATCACCCATTTTACCCATTCCCCATCCCCCCATCAAGTCTGAGTTTGTTCTCTATGTGTAAGAGTCTCTTATGGTTTGCCTCCATCCCTCTCTGTTAGTAACTATATTCTCCCCTTCCCTTCACCCATGGTCTTCTGTTAAGTTTCTCAAGTTCCACATATGAGTGAAAACATATGATATCTGTCTTTCTCTGACTCACTTGTTTCACTTGATATAATACCCTCCAGCTCCATCCACGTTTCTGCAAATGACAGGATTTCATTCTTTCTCATTGCCAAGTAGTAGTCGACTGTATAGATAAACCACATCTTCTTTATCCATTCATCAGTTGATGGAAAGTTAGGCTCTTTCCATAATTTGGCTATTGTCAGTAGCACTCCTATAAACATTGGGGTGCATTTGCCCCTATGTATCAGCACTTCTGCATCCTTTGGATAAATTCCTAGTAGTTCTATTGCTGGGTCATAGGGTAGGTCTATTTTTAATTTTTTTGAGGAACCACCACACTGCTTTTCAGAGCAGTTTCACCAGTTTGCATCCCAACCAAAAGTGCAAGAGGGTTCCCATTTCTCTACACCCACGCCAGAATCTGTTGTTGCCTGAGTTGTTAATTTTAGCCACTCTGACTGGTGTGAGGTGGTATCTCATTGTGGATTTGATTTGTATTTTCCTGATGATGAGTGATCTTGAGCATCTTTTCATGTGTCTGTTGGCCATCTGGATGTCTTCTTTGGAAATGTCCATTCATGTCTTCTGCTCATTTCTTCACTGGATTTTTTTTCCAGTTGTTGAGTTTGGTAAGTTCTTTATAGATTTTGGATACTAACCCTTTATCCAATATGTCATTTGCAAATATATTTTCCTATTCCATCGGTTGCCTTTTAGTTTTGTTGATTGTTTCCTTTGTAGTGCAGAAGCTTTTTATCTTGATGAGGTCCCAATACTTCATTTTTGCTTTTGTTTCCCTTGCCTTCAGAGACACATCGTGTAAGAAGTTGCTGCGGCTGAGGTCAAAGAGGTTGTTGCCTGTTTTCTCCTCCAGGGTTTTGATGGTTTCCTGTCTCACATTCATGTCCTTCATCCATTTTTTTAATATGAAATTTATTGTCAGATTGGTGTCCATTCAATACCCAGTGCTCATCCCAACAGATGCCCTCCTCAATGCCCATCACCAACTTTCCCCTCCCTCCCACCCTCATCAACCCTCAGTTTATTCTCAGTTTTTAAGAGTCTGTTATGGTTTGGCTCCCTCCCTCTCTAACTTTTTTTCCCTTCCCCTCCTCCATGGTCTTCTGTTAAGTTTCTTAGGACCCACATAAGAGTGAAAACATATGGTATCTGTCTATCTCTGTATGACTTATTTCACTTAGCATAACACTGTCCAGTTCCATCCACGTTGCTGCAAAAGGCTATATTTCATTCTTTCTCATTGCCAAGTAGTATGCCATTGTGTATATAAACCACAATTTATTTATCCATTCATCAGTTGATGGACATTTAGGCTCTTTCCATAATTTGGCTATTGTTAAAAGTGTTGCTATAAACATTGGGGTACAAGTGTCCCTATGCATCAGCACTCCTGTATCCCTTGGATAAATTCCTAGTAGTGCTATTGCTGGGTCATAGTGTAGTTCTATTTTTAATGTTTTGATGAACCTCCACACTGTTTTCTAGAATGGTTTCACCAGTTCACTCCTCATCAGGGAAATACAAATCAAAACCACACTGAGATATCACCTCACTCCAGTCAGAGTGGATAAAATGAAAAAAATCAGGAGACTATAGTCACTGGAGAGGATGTGGAGAAACAGGAATCCTCTCGCACTGTTGGTGGTAATCCTTCATCCATTTTGAGTTAATTTTTGTGTATGGTGTAAGGATGTCATCCAATTTTATTCTGCTGTATGTTGCTGTCCAGATCTGTCAGCACCATTTGATAAAGAGACTGTCTGTTTTCCATTGGATACTCTTCCCTGCTTTGTCAAGATTAGTTGGCCATGCATTTGTGGGTCCAATTCTACGTTTTATATTCTATTCCATTGGTCCATGTGTCTGTTTTTGTGCCAATATAATACTGCCTTGATGATTACAGCTTTGTAGTTGAAGTAAAATTCTGGGTTGTAATGCCTCCAGCTTTGGTTTTCTTTTTCAACATTATTTTGGCTATTTGGGGTCTTTTGTGGCTCCATACAAATTTAGGATTGTTTGTTCTAGCTTTGAGAATATTCCCAGTGCAATTTTGATTGGGATTGCTTTGAATGCATAGATTGCTTTGGGTGGCATAGACATTTTAACAATATTTTATCTTCCAATCCATGAGCATGGAATGTTTTTCCATTTCTTTGTGTCTTATTCAACTTCCTTCATAAGGTTTCTGTAGTCTTCAGCATACAAATATTTTAAAACTTGGGTTAAATTTATTCCTAGATATTTCATTGTTCTGGGTGCAATTGTAAATGGGATTGATTTCTTGATTTCCCTTTTTGTTGCTTCATTATTGGTGTATAGATATGCAACCGATTTATGTACATTGATTTTTTCCCTGAGATGTTGCTGAATTCATGTATCAGTTGTAGCAGTCTTTTTGTGGAGTCTTTTGGGTTTTCCATGTATCATGTCATCTGTGAAAAGTGAAAGTTTGACTTCTTTGCTAATTTTAATGTTTTTTAATTTCTTTTGTTGTCTGATTGCTGATGCTAGGACTTCCAACACTATGTGAAATAATGGTGGTGAGAGTGGACATCCATGTCGTGCTCCTGATCTCAGGGTGAAAGTTCTCCATTTTTCCCCATTAAGGATTGTATTAGCTGTGGGCTTTTATATATGGCTTTTATGATAATGTATGTTCCTTCTATCTCAACTTTCTTGAGGGTTTTTATTAAGAAAGATGCTGTAATTTGTCAAATGCTTTTTCTGCATCTAGTCACAGGATCATATAGCTCTTATTCTTTCTTTTATTAGTGTGATATATCACATTGATTGATTTGAAAATATTGAACCAGTCCTGTAGCCCGGGAATGAGTCCCACTTGGTCATGGTGAATAATTATTTTTATATGTTGTGGAATTCAATTTGTCAGTATCTTGTTGAGAATTTTTGCATCCACTTTCATCAGGGATATGAGCCTGTAATTCTTTTTTTGTGTGTGATGTCTCTGTCTGGTTTGAGAATCAAGGAAATGTTGGCTTCATAGAATGAGGCCGGAAGATTTTCTTCCATTTCTATTTTTTGGAATAGCTTGAGAAGAATAGCTATTAACTTTGCTTTAAATGTCTGATAGAAATCCCCTGGGAAACCTTCTGTCCCAGGATTCTTATTTGTTGGGAGATTTTTGATAACTGATTCAATTTCTTCACTAGTTATGGGTCTGTTCAAATTTTCTATTCCTCCCCATTTGAGTTTTGGTCCTGTGTGAGTATCTAGGAATTTGTCCATTTCTTCCAAGTTGTCCAGTTTGTTGGGATATAACTTTTCATAGTATTCTTTGATAATTGTTTGTATTTCTGAGAGATTGATTGTGGTAAATCCAATGTCATTCATGATTTTATCTATATGGATCCTCTCTCTTTTCTTTTGATAATTATGGCTGGGGAGGTTGTCAAGTGTATTTATTTTTTCAAAAAAAAAAAAAAAAAAAACAACAGCTCTTAGTTTCATTGATCTGTTGTACTGTTTTTGTGTGTGTGTGGGGGGGGATGTTCTATATTGTTCATTTATGCTCTAATCTTTATTTCTCTTCTTCTGCTGGCCTTGGGGTTACTTTGCTCTTCTGCTTCTAGTTCCTTTAGGTGTCCCATTAGATTTTCTCTTTGGGATTTTTCTTGTTTCTTGAGATAGGCGTGGATTACAATATATTTTCTTCTTAGGACTACCTTTGCTGCATCCCAACGGTTTGGACTGTCATGTTTTTATTTTCACTTGTTTCCATATATTTTTAAATATCTTCTTTAATTGCCTGGTTGAACCATTCACTCTTTAGTAGGATGTCCTTTAACCTCCATGAATTTGGAGGTCTTCCACATTTTTTCCTGTGTTTTATTTCAAGTTTCATAGCATTGTGATCTGAAAATGTGCAGGGTATGATCTCATTTCATATATATATATATATATTGAGGGCTGTTTTGTGACCCAGTATGTGATCTATCTTGGAGAATGTTCCATGTGCACTTGAGAAGAATGTGTATTCCACTACTTTTGGGTGAAAAGTTCTGAATATATCTGTCAAGTCCATCTGGTCCAGTGTACCATTCAAGGCCATTGTTTCTTTATTGATTATCTGCCTAGATGATCTGCCTATTGATGTAGGTGGAGTATTAAAGTCACCTGTAGTTACTGTTTTTTTTCATTATTAATAAGATTGCTTATGTTTGTGATTAATTGATTTATATATTTGGGTTTCTTCAAATTGGAGGCATAAACATTTAAAACTGTTAGCTCTTCTTGATGGATAGACCCTGTAATTATGATATAATGCCCTTCTTCATCTCTTGTTACAGCCTATAGTTTAAAATCTAGTTTGTCTCATATAAGTGGCTAGCCCAGCTTTCTTTTGACTTCCAGCAACATTACAGATGATTCTTCATCTCCTCATTTTCAATCTGAAGGTGTCCACAGGTCTAAAATGGGTCTCTTGTAGACAGTGTATGGATGGATCTTTTTTTTTTTTATCCATTCTGGTGTCCTGTGTCTTTTGATTGGAGCATTTAGTCTATTTACATTCAGCATTATTATTGAAAGATATGGATTTAATGTCATTGTTTTATGTGTAGTTTTCATGTTGGAAGTGATATCTCTGGTCCATTGTAGTCTTTGTAACATTCCAGTCACAGAGTCTCCCTGAGTATCTCTTGTAGGGCTTATTTAATGGTGATGAATTCCTTCAGTTTTTGTTTGTCTGGGAAAGCCTTTATTTCTCCTTCTATTCTGAATGGCAGCTTTGATGGATAAAGGATTCTTGATTGTATATTTTTCCTATTCATCACGTTGAATACTTCCTGCCACTGCCTTCTGGCTTGCCAGGTTTCAGTGCATAGGTCTTCTCTACCCTTATGTGTCTATCCTTGTATGTTAAGGCACATTTGTCCCTAGCTGCTTTCAGAAATATTTCTTTATCTTTCTATTTTGCCAGTTTCACTATGATATGTTGTGGAAAAGCGATTCCTGTTACGTCTGGCGGGAGGTCTCCATGTCTCCTGGACTTCAATGTCTGTTTCCTTCCCCAGATTGGGGAAGTTCTCAGCTATGATTTGTTCAAGTCAACCTTATGTCTGTTTCTCCCTTTCTTCTTCTTCTGGAACTCCTATGATATGGATACTATTACATTTCATTGAATCACTTAGTTCCCTAATTTTCCCCTCGTGGTCTAGATTTTTTTTATCTCTCTTTTTCTCAGCTTCCTCTTTTTCCATAATTTTATCTTCTATTTCACTTATTCTCCCCCCTGCCTCTTCCATCATTGCCTGCACCTAGTTATTTTCCACCTCACTTACCACTTTTCTTAATTCATCATGACTATTTTTTAGTTCCTTGATCTCTGCAGCAATAGATTCTCTGTTGTCTTCTATGCTTTTTTCAGGCCCAGCTATTAATCTTACGTCTACTATTCTAAATTGATGCTCAGATATATTGTTTACATCTGCTTTGAGGAATTCTTTAGCTGTCATTTCTTCCCGGAATTTCTTTTGAGGAGAATTCTTCTGTTTCATTATTTTGGCTAGTTTTCTGTTCCTTGTGTGGTTTTTTTTTTTTTTTAATTTTTTTTTCAACGTTTATTTATTTTTGGGACAGAGAGAGACAGAGCATGAACGGGGGAGGGGCAGAGAGAGAGGGAGACACAGAATCGGAAACAGGCTCCAGGCTCTGAGCCATCAGCCCAGAGCCTGACGCGGGGCTCGAACTCACGGACCGCGAGATCGTGACCTGGCTGAAGTCGGACGCTTAACTGACTGCGCCACCCAGGCGCCCCATCCTTGTGTGTTTTTAAAGCTTATTATGTGTCCTGCACCTGACAGTACTACTATATTAAAGAGGGATAATACAGTGTCCAGGGCCGGGCCCTTCATGAGTTGTTTTCTTGGAGTATGTTACTTGTTCTCCGTCGTTGTGACTCTGTTTGCTTTATCTCCCTACTTGTAGCGATGTTTTGGACCCTCCACCAGGTGTGCTTTGATTTTTTGATTGAAGTAAACCTGGAAAAATATTATTTTAAAGGGAGGGAGTGATGGTGGTGGAAAAGGCCTTACCCCATGCAAAGAAAGAAATGACAGGGGTGGGGAAAATGAAAAGAAAAGAAAATTGACCAGGCAGAGAAATTATATGGCTTAATCCAGACAGAGATAGGAAAATAAAGAAGGAGATATAGAACAGGTGTAAAGAGAATAGCTTAAGTATATCTGCTTAAACATACCAAAAACCAGAATAACCACACTAAAGAAGAGAAGAAATAAGAATGAGAAAAAGAATATATATATATATATAATATGATATTATATATAATATATAATATGTAATAACATTTATTATATAATATATATGAAGAATATATATATATATGAATATATAGATCCTTCTCTCTCTCTGTATATATATATATTTATATATATGAATATGAATTTATATGAATATATACAAAGAATTGTCCAAAAATTAAATTAGAATATGCAAAAGTGCTGGATGCCTTGGAACTGGTGGCAGTGCTGGTCTGGAAGAGGGGCTATCTGGTTGGCCAGTGTCAATCTCACTCAAGTAGATACACAGTCACCAGGCATGGAGAGGCATGGTTTGGTGTAGGTGGGTCCTGCCTCCACTTTGGGAGTCCATTTCCTGAAGCCTCACCTTGTTGGTGATGGTCAGAAAATGGTGACACCTCAGTCTCTCCTCCCCAGCCCAGGTTTCCCAAACCACTCTGTTGAGGCTGTCCTCACAGTGGTGAGGCCTTCCCCCCCACCCACCACTCCACAGTCTCCTATGCCTCTCTGGCATTTGTCTGGGATTCAAACCCCAATGTCTTAAAGTATCCTGCTCCATGTTCCCCAGTTCCAGGGAGGTGCCACTTGCCCCACCAATGCAGAGCCTCCTCACAGTGTTGTGTGGATGTGAACGAGGTGGTTTGTCCCACTCTGCCTACTCCCAGGCCTCCCTGGTACTTGGCTGGGATTCACCCCAATATTTTAAAAGATCTGCTCCACACACCCAGTTGCAGGGAAGTGCCTCTCTGCCCTGCCAACAAAGGGCCTCTGGCTGGCAAGTGCAGACAGGCAGGGTCTTTTGTCCTTTGAACAGCTATATACCTTCTTCCCACAGCCTTGAGGGAGGGGATTTCTTTCTCCTACTGTGGACTGAGCCTCTGAGCTAGTTACTGAGTCCAGAGTTGGCACCCCTCCTCCCCAGGTGCACGAACAGGGTAGCCAGCCCCAGTTCATAGAAAGGCCCACAATTAGAAATTGGATCTTTCTCCCTTTTTTTTTCTAGTCTCCAGTTGGTGTTTTTCTCTTGTCCAAATACAGTCCAACACTTCCACAGCCTCTCTTTCTCTTCCCTTTGTCTCTCTGTAGAAGGGTATCCCTCCCCTCCATGCCTGTGCTGCCCATTTTATCTCTCCCAGTTCACAATAATGCACCTATGGACCGCCAGGTTGTCCCTGTGGTCCCCTGAAGACATCTCTGTCACTCTGTAGCCCAAACTCTTGGAATTCCATATCCTCTGGCCTCAACACTGCTGTGTTTGGGGGATGAGCGCACTTCAGTTACCCCTCCATCTCTGCCACTTGGATCTCCCTTCCAGAATGCTTCTTTTAATTGAAGAATATTTCACATACAGTATTATATTACTTTTCACTGTAAATCACCATGATTTGACAACTCTATGGTTGCTATGCTCAATGTAGCTACCAACTGTCACCTACAACAGTATTACAATATCAGTGACAGAGTCCCCTTTGTACTTTCAATCAAGGTACAATATGACTTATTTGTTCGATAACTTGAAGCCTGTATCTTTCACACCCCTTTAGTGATTTTGCCCATCACCCACCAACCTCCCCTCTAGCAACCATCAGTTTGGCAGTATTTAAGGGTCTGTTTCATCTTTTTCTCAATTTTACTGATTTTTAGAGAAAGGAGACAGAGAGAAAGAGAGAGAGAGAATGAAAAGAACACAGGGAAGAGTAGATACAGAGGGAGAGAATCCTCCACAGCCTCTATGCTGTCAACATGGAGCCCAATGCAAGACTAAATACCACAAACTCAGAAACCTGACCTAAAGTCAAGAGTTGAATGCTTAACTGACTGAGCCACCAAGTTGCTCCCATTTCAGCTTTTTCTGTGTTTATTTCTTCTTTTTTTTTTATTCTACATGTGGATGGGATCATATGATATTTGTCTTTGTATGACTTATTTCACTTGTCATGGAGCCTTATGAATGCATCCATATGTCGCAGGTGGAAGAATGTCATTTTTAAATGGCTGAGTAATATTTCAGAGTGTGTGTGTGTGTGTGTGTGTGTGTACCTCTTTTTTGTCCATTCATATGTGGATGACACTTGGGTTGTTTCCATGCATTGGTTCTTGCCAGTGGTGCTGCGTAGACATGGGGGTTATAATATCTTTTCAAACTGATGTTACTATTTTCTTTGGATGGATGCCCAGTGGTGGAATTACTGGATCATATGGTAATTCTAGTTTCAATTTTGGGGGGTACTCCCACGCTGTTTTCCACAGTGGCTGCACTGAATTGCATTTCCATCAATAATGCACCAGGGCTTATATTCACATCCTCTCCACCACTTGTTATTATTTGCTGTCTTTCTGATTCTGTCCTTTCTGACTAGTGTGAGGTGATGTCTCATTGTGTTTTTGATTTATATTTCCATAGTGGTTTGTGATGTTGAGCATCTTTTTTTTGTGTCTGTTTCCCATCTGTGTGTCTCCTTTGGAGAAGTGTCTATTCATGTATTCTGCCCAATTTTTAATCACATCATTTGTTTTTCTAGGGTTGCATTGTATATGTCCTTTGTATATTTTGGATATTAACCATTTGTTAGATGTGTCATTTGAAGGTGTCTAATCCCATTCTGTAGGTTGCCTTGTCATTTTGTTGATGGCTTCCTTTGCTGTGCCAAAACCTCTTAGTTCAGTGCTTTTGTTTTCATTGCCTGAGGAGACAGATCTACAGGAATGTTGCTAGGGCTGATGTCAAAGAGATTACTGCCTATTTGTTCTTCTAGGAGTTTTGTGGTTTTGGATCTCACATTTATCTCTTTAATACATTCTAAGTTTCTTTATGTGTGTGGTGTGAAAAAGTGGCTGAGCTTCATTCTTTTGGATGTTGCTGTTATTTTTCCAACACCATTTGTTTAAAAGACTGTGTTTTCCCCTATTTTATGTTCTTGCCTCCTTTGTTATAGATTGATTGACCATGTAGGTGTGGGTTTGTTTCTGGGATCTGTTCTGTTCCACTAATCTATGTGTCTTTTTTTGTACCAGTCTTATACTGTTTTGATTGCTACATCTTTGTAATACGTCTTGAGATATGGATAGTGATACCCCTATATTTGTACCTTCCAAGGATTCCTTTAACTATGTGGGGTCTTTTGTTGTTCCTTACAAATTTTAGTATTTGTTCTGGCTCTGTGAAAAATGCTGTTGGTAGTTATGGGTGCTGGACTGAATTCATAAATTTTTTTTGAGTAGCATGGACATTTTAACAGTGTTAATTCTTCTGATCCATGGGCATTGAGTATATTTCCATTTGTTTTTGTCATCTTTTATTTATTATATCAGTGCTTTGTAGTTTTTGGAATGTAGGTTTTACACTTCCTTTTTTCAGTTTATTCCTAGGTGTCTTGTTCTTTTTGGTACAACTATAAGCAGAATTGTTTTATTGATTTTTTTTTCTTTTTTGCTACTTAAATAATAGTGTATAGAAACACAACTTATTTCTGTATATTAATTTTGCATCCTTGAACTTTATTGGATTCATTTATTACTTATAATAGATTTTTGGTGGAGTCTTTGGGGTTTCTTAGGTATGGTATCATGTCATCTGCTAGTGATGAGTTTAATGTCTTTCTTGCCAATTTGGATGCCTTTTATATCTTTTTGTCATGTCTGATTGCTATGGATAGCAATGTTGAGTAAGGTAGTGAGGGTGGTTATCCTTGATTTGTTTCTTATCTTAGAAGATCAATTCTTTTTACCACTGAGTATGATGTTCACTGTTGTTTTGTCATGTGTGGCCATTGTTGTGTTGAGGTATGCTCCCTCTGAGCCCAATTGTTAAGAGTTTTAATCATGAACAGATATTATACTTTGTCAGGTGTTTTTTCTGTATCTACTGAGATGATCATATGATTTTTATCCTTACTTTTGATAATGTGCACCATGTTGAACCATCCTTTGCATCCCTGGAATGGAACAGACTTGATTGTAATGAATAAACCACATAACATATTGTTGAAAGGAGTTTACGGGTGTTTTGTTGGGTATGTTGTCACATGGTTTTCTTTTCTCATGTCTTTGTCTCATTTTACATCAGGATAATGCTGTCTTTGTATAATGTATTTGGAAGTTTTTCTTTGTCTAATTTTGGAATTGTTTGAGGGATATAAGCATAAACTCTTTAAATATTTCATGGACTTCACCTGTAAATACACCTCATCCTGGAATGTGTGTGTGTGTGTGTGTGTGTGAGCTTTTTGACTGATTTGATTTTGTTACTATTAATGCATATGTTCAAATTTTCTACCTTTTCCTAATTAAGTTTTTTAAATATGAAATTTATTGTCAAATTAGTTTCCATAAAACACCCAGTGCTCATCCCAAAAGGTGCCCTCCTCAATGCCCATCACCCATCCTCCCCTCCCTCCCACCCCCCATCAACCTTCAGTTTGCTCTCAGTTTTTTAAGAGTCTCTTATGCTTTGGCCCTCTCCCTCTCTAACCTCTCTTTTTTTTCTTCCCCTCACCCATGGACTTCTGTTAAGTTTCTCAGGACCCACATAAGAGTGAAAACATATGGTATCTGTCTTTCTTTGTATGACTTATTTCACTTATAACACTCTCTAGTTCCATCCATGTTGCTACAAAAGGCCATATTTCATTCTTTCTCATTGCCACGTAGTATTCCATTGTGTATATAAACCACAAATTCTTTATCCATTCATCAGTCGATGGACATTTACGCTCTTTCCATAATTTGGCTACTGTTGAAAATGCTGCTATAAACATTGGGTACAAGTGCCCCTATGCCTCAGCACTCCTGTATCACTTGAGTAAATTCCTAGCAGTGCTACTGCTGGGTCATAGGGTAGGTCTATTTTTAATTTTTTGAGGAACCTCCACACTGTTTTTCTGAATTAAGTTTTAGAAGACTGTATATTTCTAAGAATTTTCATTTTTTCTAGGTTTCCCAGTTTGTTGGCGTATAATTTTTCATAGGAGACTCTTGCGATCTTTGTGTTGAGATATTGGTGTTACTTCTCTTTTGTTTCTGGTTTTATTAATTTGGGTACTCCTTTTTTTTTTTCTTGATGGGCCTGGCTAAAGATTTATAAATTTTGTGTATATATATATATATATATATATGTATATATAAAGCAGGCTAAGGGGCGCCTGGGTGGCTCAGACTGTTAAGGGTCTGAATTCAGCTCAGGTCATGATCTTGCAGATTGTGAGTTCAAACCCTCTGCCGGGCTCTGTGCTGACAGCTCAGAGCCTGGAGCCTGCTTTGGATTCTGTGTCTCCCTTTCTCTCTGCCCCTCTCCTGCTTGTGCTTTGTCTCTCTGTCTCTCAAAAATAAACAAATATTACAATTTTTTAAAAAAAAATTGGGCTGACATGGCAGAGAAGTAGGGGGATCCATACTTCCTGCATGTCTCAAATAAAGAAGGGTTAAAGCCAAAAGACTCTGAACCCCAAGAGTCTGGGAAGAAAAGAGATTGAGTCTAAAAGGGAGACACGGGGGACAACCTCGATGGTTTATAGGTGGGTGATTGCGAACTGGGGGAGATAAAATGGGCTATGTAGGCACAGAGGGGATGGATACCCTTCTGTAGAGTGACAAAGGGTAGAGAAAGAGCTGCTGGGGAAGTGTAGGACTGTACCCGGACAAGAGAAAAAATTCTGACTGGGATGAGAGGGATCCCATCTCTAACTGTGGGCCTTTCTTTGTACTGAGGCTGGCTGACCTGTTCATGCACCTGGGGATGAAGGGAGCCACACCTGGTTTCAGTGGTAGGTCAGGGGTGCAGTCAGCAGTAGAAGACAACTCCCTCCTTGGAGTGCTGCAGGATAGGACAAAGCCTTCCTGCATCCACCACCCTTGGGCTCAGTGGCCAGGTGGAGGGTGCAGTCTGCAGTAGGAGAAAGCAGTCCCCTTACTGGAGTGCTGTGGGACAGGACAAAGCCTGCCTGCATCTGGCACCCCCAAGCCAGTGGCTAGGTGAGGGGCATAGTCCCCAATAGGACAAAGTGACCCCCTCCCTGGAGTGCTGTAGGATAGGACAAAGCCTGCCTGCATCCACCACCTCCAACCTCATTGACTAGGTTGAGGGCACAGTTCACAGTAGGAGAAAGTGGTCCCCTCCCTGAAGTGCTGTGGGACAGGACAAAGTCTGCCTGCATCCGCCACCACCCCCCCCCCCCCAGGCTCAGTGGCTAGGTCAGGGGCACAGTCCACAGCAGGAGAAGGTGGTACTCCCTGAAGTGCTGTGGCACAAAGCCAGCTGGGGCCACATATCAAGCCACACAGAGAGGCTTCCCCAGTGCCAGAGCACAAGGAGCGGGAGTTTGAATCCATGCCAAGAACTGGGTGAGGGGAGTCAGTGGAGCAAGAAGGATCATCCCATCCGTGCCTGTGGCACAGTGAGGACAGCTCGAATGGAGTCCACTGGGTCTGTGAAGAGACTGGGGGAACACCATTTTCAACCCCCACCACCAAGGTGGAGCCTCAAGGATTGGTCCATGGGGCCCACAGTGGAGGCGGGACTAGCCTACACCAAACCATGCCCGTCTGCATCGGGTAATTGCATATCTACTGGAGCAGGATAGACGCTGTGGAACCAGATGGCTCCATCCTCCAGACCACACTACTGCATAACCTGGATTAATTCCAGGACAGTACTTGTTATTTACATATATTCTCCCTTCCATTTTTCCTTCTTATCTCTTCCCTACTCTTGGCTGGTTACTCTGGTTGTTGGTTTGTTTAAGCAGAAATATTTAACCCATTCCCTTGATACATATTCTACACCTCCTTCTTTACTTTCCTTTCTCTGTCTCTGGGATAATCAATAGTTTCTCTGTCTGGGTAACTTTATCTTTGCTTTTTTTCCCCACCTCTTTATTTATTTTCCTTTCTTTCTGGATTAAGCCACTTAGTCTCTCTTCCTGGTCAATGTTTATTTTCTCTTTGTCCTAGTGCAGTCATTTCTCTCTTTTTATGTGCTCTTCAATTATAAATAAAATAACCAAAGGCACAACAACAGAGAGAAAGTGACAGTGTCCAACAAACACCTCCTGAAGGGCCAGGCCCTGGACAATGTATGACACCCCTGCAATAGAGCCATGCTCGCAGGTGCAGAGACCATAACAAGACCTTTAAACTCATAAGGGGCAGAAAACTAGTAAAAATGATGAAGCAGAAGAATTCTCCTAAAAAGAAAGCGACAGGAAGAAATGACAGCTAAAGAATTGATCAAAACAGATAAAAGCAATATAACTGAAGAAGAATGTAGAATAATAGTCATAAGATTAATCACTGGGCCTGAAAAAGGCATAGAGGACAGCAGAGAATCCATTGCTGCAGAGATCAAGGAACTAAATAATAGTCATGATGAATTAAGAAATGTGGTAAATGAAATGCACAATAAAATGCAATTGGCTACATTGTGGGTTGAAGAGACAGAGGGAAGTAGGTATATTAAAAGATAAAATTATGGAAAAAGAAGAAGCTGACAAAATGAGAGATAAAAAAATCCAGGAGTATGAGGGGAGAATTAGAGACCTAAGTGATGCAATCAAATGGAACAATATCTGTATCATAGGAATTCCAGAAAAAGAAGAGAGAGATAAAGGGGTTGAAGGTGTACTTGAACAAATCTTAACTGAGAACTTCCCCCATCTGGGGAAGGAAACAGATATTGAAATCCAAGAGACACAGAGAACTCCCTTCAGACATAACTTGAATCAGTCTTCTGCATGACATATCATAGTGAAATTGGCAAAATACAAGAATAAAGAGAAAATTCTGAAAGCACCTAGGGATAAATGGGCCTTATCATACAAAGGTGGACACATAAGGGTAATAGCAGACCTATCTACTGAAACATGGCAGGCCAGAAAGGAATGGCAGGAAATCTTCAATGTGAGGAACAGAAAAAATATGCACTCAAGAACACTTAATCCAGCAAGTCTGTCATTCAGAATAGAAGGAGAGATAAAGGTTTTCTCAAACAAGCAAAAACTGAAGGAATTCATCACCACCAAAATAGCCCTACAAGATATCCTAAGGATGACTCTGTGAGTGAAATTTTGCAAGCACCACAAAGTACCAGAGACATCACTACAGGATGAAACCTACAGACAACCCAATGACTCTAAACCCATATCTTTCAATAATAACACTGAATGTAAATGGACTAAATGCTCCAACCAAAAGACATAGGGTATCAGAATGGAAAACAAACAAACAAAAACAAGACCCATATATTTTCTGTCTACAAGAGACTTATTTTAGGCCTGAGGACACCTTCAGATTGAAAGTGACGGGATGGAGAATTAACTATCATCCTACTAGAAGTTAAAAGAAAGCTGGAGTAGCCATACTTATATCAGACAAACTAGACTTTAAGTTAAAGACTGTAACAAGAAATGAAGAAGGGCATTGTATAATAATTACAGGGTCTATCCATCAGGAAGAGCTAACAATAATAAATGTCTATGCACAGAATTCAGGACCACCCAAATATATAAAACAATTAATCACAAACATAAGCAATCTTATTGATAAGAATGTGGTAATTGTAGAGGACTTTAGTACTCCACTTCCAACAATGGACAGACAGATCATCTACACAGAGAATCAGTAAAGAAACAATGGCCCTGAATGATACATTGGACTGGATGGACTTGACAGTTATATTTAGAAATCTGCATCCCAAAGCAACAGAATATACTTGCTTCTCGAGTGCACCTGGAAAATCCTTCAAGATAGATCATACATTGGGTCACAAAACAGCCCTCAATAAATATAAAAAATTGACACCACACCATGCACACTTGCAGACCACAATGCTATGAAACTTGAAATCGATCATGCGAAAATGTCTGGAAAACCTCCAAAAGCATGGAGGTTAAAGAACATCCTACTAAGGAATGAATGAGCCAACCAGGCAATTAGACAAGAAATTAAAAAAATATATGGAAACATGAAAATGAAAATACAACAATCCAAATGCTTTGGGATGTAGCAAAGGTAGTCCTGAGAGGAAAATACATTGCAATCCAGGCCTATCTCAAGAAACAAGAAAAAATCCCCAATTCAAAATCCAATAGCACACCTAAAGGAACTAGAAGCAGAACAGCAAAAACACCCTAAACCCAGAGGAGAAGAGAAATGATAAAGATCAGAGCAGATATAAACAATATAGAATAAAAAAAAAAAAAACAGACCAATGAAACCAACAGTTGGCTTTTTGAAAAATAAACAAAATTGATAAGCCTCTAGCCAGGCATCTCAAAAAGAAAAGGGAGATGACCCACATAGATAAAATCATGAATGAAAATGGAATTATTACAATCAATCCCTCAGAAATACAAGCAATTATCAGGGAATACTATGAAAAATTATATGCCAACAAACGGAAAACCTAAAAGAAATGAACAAATTCTTCAGCACCCACACACTTCCAAAACTCAAACAGAAATAAATAGAAAACTTGAACAGACCCATAACCAGTGAAGAAATTGAATCAGTTATCAAAAGTCTCCCAACAAATAAGGGTCCAGGACTAAGTGACTTCCCTGGGGAATTCTACCAGACATTTAAAGCAGAGATAATACCTATCCATCTCAAGCTGTTCCAATAAATAGAAATGGAAGGAAAACGTCCTGACTCATTCTATGAAGCCAGTATTATTTTGATTCCTAAATCAGACAGAGACCAGCAAAAAAAAAAAAAAAGAGAGAGAGAGAGAGAGAGAGAGAGAACTACATGCCAATATCCCTGATGAATATGGATGCAAAAATTCTCAATACAATACTAGCAAATCAAATTCAACAGCATATAAAAAGAATTATTCACCATGATCAACTGGGATTCATTCATAGGCTGAAGGGCAGTTCAACACTCGCAAATCACTCAATATGATACATGACATTAATAAAAGAAAAGATAAGAACCATATGATCCTGTCAATCAATGCAGAAAAAGCATTTGACAAAATTCAGCATTCTTTCTTAATAAAAACCCTCGAGAAAGTCAGGATAGAAGGAACATAATTAAACATCATAAAATCCATTTACAAAAGCCCACAGCTAATATCATCCTCAATGGGGAAAAACTGAGAGCTTTCCCCCCTTGATATCAGGAACACAACAGGGATGTCCACTCTCATTGCTGTTGTTTAACATAGTGTTGGAAATTCTAGCATTAGCAATCAGATAACAAGAGGAAATTAAAGGCATCAAAATTGGCAAAGATGAAGTCAATCTTTCACATTTTGCAGATGACATGATATTATATATGAAAACCCGACAGAGTCCACCAAAAGTCTCCTAGAACTGACACATGAATTCAGCAAAGTGACAGGATACAAAATCAATGTACAGAAATCAGTTGCATTCTTATACACTAATAATGAAGCAACAGAAAGACAAATAAAGAAACTTATCCCATTCACAATTGCACTAAGAATCATCAAATACCTCAGAAAAAAACCTAACCAAGGATGTAAAACATCTGAATTCTTAAAACTATACAAAGCTTTGAAGGAAATTGAAGAAGGTAGAAAGAAATTGATCAACATTCCGTGCTCATGGATTGGAAGAATAAATATTGTTAAAATGTCAATACTACCCAAAGCTATATACACATTCAATGCAATCCCAATCAAAATTGCACCAGCATTCTTCTTGAAGCTAGAACAAGCAATCCTAAAATTCATATGGATGCACAAAAGACACCGAATAGCCAAAGTATATTGAAAAAGAACACCAAAGCAGGAGGCATCACAATCCCAGACTTTAGCCTCTACTACAAAGCTGTAATCATCAAGACAGCATGGTATTGGCACAAAACCAGACATATAGACCAATGGAATATAATAGAGATTCCATAATTGGACCCACAAATGTATGGCCAACTAATCTTTGACAAAGCAGGAAGGAGTATCCAATGGAAAAAAAGACAGTCTCTTTAACAAATGGTGCTGAGAGAACTGGACAATAATATCAAGAAGAGTGAAACTAGACCACTTTCTTACCATTCACAAAACAAACTCAAAACTCTAGACGAGAAAGTGGGAAAAAAACCTCTCTGACCTCAGCCACACCAATTTCGTACTCGAGATCTCTCCAAAGGCAAGACAATTAAAAGCAAAAATGAACTATTGGGACCTCATCAAGATAAAAACCTTCTGCACTGTAAAGGAAACAGTCAACAAAACTGAAAGGCAACCAACAGAATGGGAAAAGATATTTGGAAATGACATATCAGACAAAGGACTAGTATCCAATATCTATAAAGAACTCACTAAACTCCACACCCCCCCCCAAAAAAACAAATAATCCAGTGAAGAAATGGGCAGAAAACATGAATAGACACATCTCTAAAGAAGACATCTAGATGGCCAACAGGCACATGAAAAGATGCTCAATGTCACCCCCCCTGAGGGAAATACAAATCAAAACCACACTGAGATACCACCTCACATCAGTCAAAGTGGCTAAAATGAACAAATCAGGAGACTATAGATGCTGGAGAGGATGTGGAGAATGGGAAACCTCTTACACTGTTGGTGGGAATGCAAAATGTTGCAGCCACTCTGGAAAACAGGTTCCTCAAAAAATTAAAAATAGATCTACCTTTTAACCCAGCAATAGCACTGCTAAGCATTTTCCTAAAGGGCACAAGAGTGTTGATGCATAGGGGCACTTGTACCCCAATGTTTATAGCAGCACTCTCAACAATAGCTGAATTATGGAAAGAGCCTAAATGTCCATCAACTGATGAATGGATAAAGAAATTGTGGTTTATATACACAATGGAATACTACATGGCAATGAGAAAGAATGAAATATGTCCTTTTGTAGCAATGTGGATGGAACTGGAGATTGTAATGCTAAGTGAGAGAAGTCATGCAGAGAAAGACAGATACCATATGTTTTCACTCTTATGTGGGTCCTGAGAAACTAAACAGGAGGCCATGGGGAGGGGAAGGAAAAAAAAAGTTAGAGAGGGAGGGAGCCAAACTATAAGACACTCTTAAAAACTGAGAACAATCTGAGGGTTGATGGGGAGTGGGAGAGAGGGGATTATGGGCGATGGGCATTGAGGAGGGCACCTGTTGGGAGGATCACTGGATATTGTATGGAAACCAGTATGACAATAAATTTCATATAAAATAAAATAACCATATGATCCTGTCAAGCGATGCAGAAAAAACATTTGACAAAAATCAGCATCGTTTCTTCATAAAAAACCCTCAAGGAAGTCGTGATAGAAGAAGCACACTTAAACATCATAAAAGACATTTATGAAAAGCCCATAGTGAATATCATCCTCAATGGGGAAAAAATGAGACCTTTCCCGTTGAGATAAGGAACACGACAGGTATGTACACTCTCACCACTATTGTTTAACATAGTGTTGGAAGTCCTAGCATCAGCAATCAGAGAAGTAAATGAAATAAAAGGCATCAACATTGGCACATATGAAGTCAAACTTTCATTTTTCGCAGACGACATGATACTCTACATGGAAAACCCGACAGACTCCACCAAAAGTCTTCTAGAACTGATACATGAATTCAGCAAAGTCTCAGGGTACAAAATTAATGTACAGAAATTGGTTGCATATCTATACACTAATAATGAAGCAACAGAAACAGAAATAAAGAAACTGATCAATTGTACCAAGAAGCCTAAAATACCTAGGAATAAACCTAACCAAATATGTAAAAATCTGTATGCTGAAAACTATAGAAAGCTTATGAAGGAAATTGAAGATGACACAAAGAAATAGGTAAATATTACATTCTCAAGGATTAGAAGAATAAATATTGTTAAAATTTATTGTTTAAAATTTTAATACTGTTGCATCTCTATACAATAATAATTATCAGAAAGAGGAATTAAGAAAAAGAAATTTAATTATAATTGCATCAAAATGAATAAAATCTTTAGGGATAAATTAAACCACGTATGTGAAAGATCTATGAACTGAAAAATGTATGAAACTGATGAAAGAAATTGAAGAACAAACAAATAAGTGGAAAGACATTCCATGTGCATTGACTGGAAGGATTAATATTGTTAAAGTGTTCACATGATCAAAAGCAACCTACAGATTAAATGTAATCTCTACCATAATTGTTGTGGTATTTTTACTGAAATAGGATAAACAATCCCAAAATTTGTATGGAACCACAAAAGATCCCAAAAAGCCAAAGAAATCTTGAGAAAGAACAAAGAAAGAGGCATCACACACTCTGATTTCAAACTATACTATAAACCTGTACTAATCAGAACAGTATGTCCCTGACACGAACCAGGACACAGAGATTAATGGGACAGAATAAAGAACCTAGAAATATACTTATACGAGTGTGGTCAATTAATGACAAAGAAGCAAAGAATATAAAATGAGGAAAGGACAGTCTGTTCAATAAGTGGTGCTGGGAAAACTAGACAGCTACATGCTAAGTAATGAAACTAGACTACCATCTTATACTATAAATTAAAATTAACTCACAGTGAATTAAAGACTTAATGACCTGAAGCCATAAAGCTTCTAGAATATAATATATCCATTAATATTCTTGACATCAGTCTTGGTGATGTTATTTTGGATTTGACACTAAAAACAAAGGCAAAAATACAAAACAAAAACAACAATAAACAAATAGGATTACATCAAATTAAAAGTTTCTGCATAACGAAAGATATCATCAAGATTAAAAAAAGACTACTGAATGGGAAAAATATTTTCAGATCATAAATCTGATAAGCAGTGAATATCCAAAATATATAAAGAAATCATACAATGCAACAGCATAAAAACAATCTAATTTAAAACTTGTGAGAAGAACTCAACATTTTTTTTCTTTTTTAAAAAAAGTGTATTTATTTTGAGGAAGAGAGAGAGAAAGAGATAGAGAGAGAGAGAGAGATTGAGAGTGAGTGGGGGTGGAAAAGGGAGAGGGAGAGAGAGATAATCCCAAGCAGGATACACACTGTCATCATGGAGCCTGACATAGGGCCCAAACCCATGAACCACAAGATCATGACCTGAGCTAAAACCAAGAGTCAGATGCTTAGTGGAGTGAGCCACCCATCACATTTTTCTAAGGACATAGAGGAGGCCAACAGGTACCTGTAAAGCTGGTCAACACCACCTGGTTTGAAAATGGCAGCAGAGTAGGAGGACCCCAGCCTCACTTCGTCCCACAAATACAACAAAATATCAAATCATCCCAAATACCCCAGAAACTGAAGTGAAGACTGGCAGAACAAATTCTACAACTAAAGATAGAGAAGAGGCCACATCAAAGAAGGTAGAAAGTGCAGACATGCAGTTTGGAAGAGAAATGGATTGTGCTGCTATAATGGGAAGAAAGCCACATTGTAGAGAAAAGAAAGGTAGATTAGCACACAGGGCAGCTGATGGGGAAAACAAATCCTCACAATTGATTTGAAAAGTGAGAGGAGTGAAATATTGTGACTTCTGGCAACACAAGGGGCATAAAACATGGAGTTTCAAAGGTCAGCAGGCTTGGCTGATGTCCAAGGCAAGACCCAAGGACACTGCACTACTCTTGGAGAGAAGGCAGCCAAACAACTCACAAACATTCAGTGTGAAAACAGTGATATGAAGAGTATCTGAGGTACATATTGAAGTGGTATATCCCTAATCTCAGAGCATGTCCAGGAGAGACAGTGTTCACAGACAGACTCCACTGAGAACAAAGGAACTGGATGATGCCATTTTCCCCTTTCTGCCTCTTAGCATAAGCAAGGGGCCACCTGGGAACCAGAAAAGTGCTGATACTCCCTACATAACATGCTTACACCAAGCCCTTCCACCCATGCTGTGGTGGATCTGTCCTTTGCAGTCATGCTTGTCTCGGTCCCAGCATGGCAGGTTCTCTGCCCCAGAATATCAGTCCAAACCCCTGCTCACACTGTGTTTCCCAATTTGGGAGTTTTGCAGAAACTCAGTTCCAGTGGCAGTGGTGACAGCTTTCATTTCATAAGAAGACCAGAGCGGGGCGCCTGGGTGGCGCAGTCGGTTAAGCGTCCGACTTCAGCCAGGTCACGATCTCGCGGTCTGTGAGTTCGAGCCCCGCGTCGGGCTCTGGGCTGATGGCTTGGAGCCTGGAGCCTGTTTCCGATTCTGTGTCTCCCCCTCTCTCTGCCCCTCCCCCGTTCATGCTCTGTCTCTCTCTGTCCCAAAAATAAATAAACGTTAAAAAAAAAAAATTAAAAAAAAAAAAAAAAAGAAGACCAGAGCACACCTAGTTAAACGTGCCACTTCCAGGCCAGGGACCAAAAAATGCCCACAACAAGCAAAGAGCTTCTGCAGATTACTGGGCTGCAGGATAAAGTGACCAGAAGAAAAGAGCTAAGCACATATAGCACACATTGGAGACAGTTCCAGAAGTGCCAGGCTCTGAGAAAGAAGGGATGCCACATGGCAGGGCATGGTAAGAGTTCTTCTTCATAAGGTCATTACCCTCAAGAACAAAAGACATAACTGGCTTTCCAAACACACAGAAACAGGCATACAGATGTACAGAAAATGAGAAGACAGAGAAATTTGTCTTGAATGAAAGAAAAGGACAAGGCTGTGAACAGATATCTCATGAAACAGATATAAGTAATATGACTGATGGAGTATTTAAAGGGATGATCATAATGAAACTCATTGGATTTGGTTAAACAGTGGTCGACATTAGTAAGACATGGAACACAGACATAAGGAACATCATAGGAGAGATAAAGGGCTCAAGAAAGGAAATGATAAAAATGCTTTATGAAATGAAAGAAAGCTTGAAGAAACATAGGAATGAAATAATGATCTTAGAAGACAGCAATGAAAAGTAATCAAGCTGAACAAAAGAAAAAAGAATTATGCAAAACAAGAATATATTTAGGGAACTCAGTGATTCCATAAAATATAATAATATTTGTACTATAGGAGTCCCAGAAAAAGAAGACAGTGAAAAGCAGACAGAAAACTTATTGGAAGAAATAATAGCTGAAAACTGCACTAATCTGTGGGAATAAAACATATATGTAGATGCAGGAAGCATACAGATCCCCTCCAAAATCAACAAAAATAAATCAAAAAAAGTATTCTATTTTCTTTATATTTCATGTTTTTATTTCAATTCTAGTTAGTTAACATATAGTGTAATCTTAGTTTCAGGAGTAGAACCCAGTAATTCATCACTTACATACAATATCCAGTGCTCATCACAAGTGTCCTCCTTAATACTGATAACACATTTAGCCTGCCCCCCCCCCAACCTCCCCTCAGGTAAGCCTTGGTTTATTCTCTATAGTTAAGATTCCCCTTTATTTTTGGTTTTCCTATCTTTCTCTTTTTTCTTTTCCTTATGTTTATTTGTTTATTTCCTTATGTTTTATTTATATGTAAATTTGTTTATTTATTTATTATGTTTATTCCTTATGTTTATTGGTTTTCCTATCTTTCTCTTTTTTCTTTTCCTTATGTTTATTTATTTATTATGTTTTCTTGTGTTTCATTCATTCATATGAATGAAATTATATGGTATTTGTCTTTCTCTAACTTATTTTGCTTAGCATAATATCTTTCATTTCCATCCATGTTGTTGCAAGTGGCAAAATTTCATTCTTTTTCATTGCAAAGTAGTATTTCATTATCCATTTCTCAGCTGATGGACATTTGGACTATTTCAATATTTGGCTATTGTTGATAATGCTGCTATAAACAAGGGCGTGCATGTGTATGTTTGAATCAGTATATTTGTATCATTTGGTTAAATACCTATTAGTGCAATTGGTACATCAAGAAGTAGTTCTATTATTAACTTTTTAAGGAACTTCCATACTGTTTCCCAGAGTGGCCACACCAGTTTCCATTTCCAGCAATAGTGTAAGATGGTTTCCCTTTGTCTGCACACTTGCCAAAATCTGCTATTCTCTGTGTTGTTAATTGTAGCAATTTTGACAGTTTTCAGGTGGTATCTCAGCATAGCTTTGATTTGTATTTCTCTGATGATGAATGATGTTGAGTATATTTTAAAGAATCTATTAGCCATTTGGGTGTCTTCATTGCTGCCCATTTCTTAACTGGATTATTTGTTTTCTTTGGGTGCTAAGTTTGATAAGTTCTTAAAGATTTTAGACACTAACCCTTTATCAGATATGTATGATATACCATTATGAATGATGCCTTTTAGTTTTGTTGATTGCTTCCTTTGCTGTACAATTTTTTTTTATCTTGATGAAGTTCTAATAGTTCATTTTTGTGTTTGTTTCCCTTGCCTCCACAGACATGTCTAGTAAGAACATGGCCAACTAAGGCCAACGTCAAAAAGGTCAACAGTCTGAAGTTAATTTTGAGGAAAATATAGTTAAAATTTTCTCTAATCTGGGGAGGGAAACAGACATTGAGATCCAAGAGGCACAAAGAACTCCCATCAAAATCAACAAAATCAAGCAAACACCAAAATATATTGTAGTAAAATTTCCAAGATACAGGAAAAAAAAAACTAGGAAAAACTAAAGGAGTTCATGACCACTAAAATAGCCCTGTAAGAAATACTAAAGGGCTTCTTGGGTGGGAAATAAAGACCAAAAACAACAAAGAGTAGAGAGAAACAGAGAAAATCTCCAGAAGTGACTTATCAAGTAATAAAATGACACTACATTGATATCTATTAATAATCAATCTGAAAGCACATGGACTCAATTTTTTTTTGTTTATTTTTATTTTTTTATAATATATGAAATTTATTGTCTAAATTGGTTTCCATAAAACACCCAGTGCTCATCCCAAAAGGTGCCCTCCTCAATACCCATCACCCACCCTCTCCTCCCTCCCACCCCCCATCAACCCTCAGTTTGTTCTCAGTTTTTAACAGTCTCTTATGCTTTGGCTCTCTCCCACTCTAACCTCTTTTTTTTTTTTTTCTTTTTTCCTCCCACTCCCCCATGGGTTCCTGTTACGTTTCTCAGGATCCACATAAGAGTGAAACCATATGGTATCTGTCTTTCTCTGTATGGCTTATTTCACTTAGCATCACCCTCTCCAGTTCCATCCACGTTGCTACAAAAGGCCATATTTCATTTTTTCTCATTGCCACGTAGTATTCCATTGTGTATATAAACCACAATTTCTTTATCCATTCATCAGTTGATGGACATTTAGGCTCTTTCCATAATTTGCTATTGTTGAGAGTGCTGCTATAAACATTGGGGTACAAGTGCCCCTATGTATCAGTACTCCTGTATCCCTTGGATAAATTCCTAGCAGTGCTATTGCTGGGTCATAGGGTAGGTCTATTTTTAATTTTCTGAGGAACCTCCACACTGCTTTCCAGAGCGGCTGCACCAATTTGCATTCCCACCAACAGTGCAAGAGGGTTCCCGTTTCTCCACATCCTCTCCAGCATCTATAGTCTCCTGATTTGTTCATTTTGGCCACTCTGACTGGCGTGAGGCGATACCTGAGTGTGGTTTTGATTTGTATTTCCCTGATAAGGAGCGACGCTGAACATCTTTTCATGTGCCTGTTGGCCATCCGGATGTCTTCTTTAGAGAAGTGTCTATTCATGTTTTCTACCCATTTCTTCACTGGGTTATTTGTTTTTCGGGTGTGGAGTTTGGTGAGCTATTTATAGATTCTGGATACTAGCCCTTTGTCCGATATGTCATTTGCAAATATCTTTTCCCATTCCGTTGGTTGCCTTTTAGTTTTGTTGGTTGTTTCCTTTGCTGTGCAGAAGCTTTTTATCTTCATAAGGTCCCAGTAATTCACTTTTGCTTTTAATTCCCTTGCCTTTGGGGATGTGTCGAGTAAGAGATTGCTACGGCTGAGGTCAGAGAGGTCTTTTCCTGCTTTCTCCTCTAGGGTTTGGATGGTTTCCTGTCTCACATTCAGGTCCTTTATCCATTTTGAGTTTATTTTTGTGAATGGTGTCAGAAAGTGGTCTAGTTTCAACCTTCTGCATGTTGCTGTCCAGTTCTCCCAGCACCATTTGTTAAAGAGGCTGTCTTTTTTCCATTGGATGTTCTTTCCTGCTTTGTCGAAGATGAGTTGACCATACGTTTGTGGGTTTAGTTCTGGGGTTTCTATTCTATTCCATTGGTCTATGTGTCTGTTTTTGTGCCAATACCATGCTGTCTTGATAATGACAGCTTTGTAGTAGAGGCTAAAGTCTGGGATTGTGATGCCTCCTGCTTTGGTCTTCTTCTTCAAAATTCCTTTGGCTATTCGGGGCCTTTTGTGGTTCCATATGAATTTTAGGATTGCTTGTTCTAGTTTCGAGAAGAATGATGGTGCAATTTTGATTGGGATTGCATTGAATGTGTAGATAGCTTTGGGTAGTATTGACATTTTGACAATATTTATTTTTCCAATCCATGAGCAGGGAATGTCTTTCCATTTCTTTAAATCTTCTTCAATTTCCTTCGTAAGCTTTCTATAGTTTTCAGCATACAGATCCTTTACATCTTTGGTTAGATTTATTCCTAGGTATTTTATGCTTCTTGGTGCAATTGTGAATGGGACCAGTTTCTTTATTTGTCTTTCTGTTGCTTCATTGTTAGTGTATAAGAATGCAACTGATTTCTGTACATTGATTTTGTATCCTGCGACTTTGCTGAATTCATGTATCAATTCTAGCAGACTTTTGGTGGAGTCTATCGGACTTTCCATGTATAATATCATGTCATCTGCAAAAAGCGAAAGCTTGACTTCATCTTTGCCAATTTTGATGCCTTTGATTTCCTTTTGTTGTCTGATTGCTGATGCTAGAACTTCCAGCACTATGTTAAACAACAGCGGTGATTGTGGGCATCCCTGTCGTGTTCCTGATCTCAGGGAAAAAGCTCTCAGTTTTTCCCCGTTGAGGATGATGTTAGCTGTGGGCTTTTCATAAATGGCTTTTATGATCTTTAAGTATGTTCCTTCTATCCCGACTTTCTCAAGGGTTTTTATTAAGAAAGGGTGCTGGATTTTGTCAAAGGCCTTTCCTGATCGATTGACAGGATCATATGGTTCTTCTCTCTTTTTTTGTTAATGTAATGTATCACGTTGATTGATTTGCGAATGTTGAACCAGCCCTGCATCCCAGGAATGAATCCCACTTGATCATGGTGAATAATTCTTTTTATATGCCGTTGAATTCGATTTGCTAGTATCTTATTGAGAATTTTTGCATCCATATTCATCAGGGATATTGGCCGGTAGTTCTCTTTTTTTACTGGGTCTCTGACTGGTTTAGGAATCAAAGTAATACTGGCTTCATAGAATGAGTCTGGAAGTTTTCCTTCCCTTTCTATTTCTTGGAATAGCTTGAGAAGGATAGGTATTATCTCTGCTTTCAACGTCTGGTAGAACTCCCCTGGGAAGCCATCTGGTCCTGGACTCTTATTTGTTGGGAGATTTTTGATAACCGATTCAATTTCTTCGCTGGTTATGGGTCTGTTCAAGCTTTCTATTTCCTCCTGATTGAGTTTTGGAAGAGTGTGGGTGTTCAGGAATTTGTCCATTTCTTCCAGGTTGTCCACTTTGTTGGCATATAATTTTTCATAGTATTCCCTGATAATTGTTTGTTTCTCTGAGGGATTGGTTGTAATAATTCCATTTTCATTCATGATTTTATCTATTTGGGTCATCTCCATTTTCTTTTGGAGAAGCCTGGCTAGAGGTTTGTCAATTTTGTTTATTTTTTCAAAAAACCAACTCTTGGTTTCGTTGATCTGCTCTACAGTTTTTTTAGACTCTATATTGTTTATTTCTGCTCTGATCTTTATTATTTCTCTTCTTCTGCTGGGTTTAGGCTGCCTTTGCTGTTCTGCTTCTATTTCCTTTAGGTGTGCTGTTAGATTTTGTATTTGGGATTTTTCTTGTTTCTTGAGATAGGCCTGGATTGCAATGTATTTTCCTCTCAGGACTGCCTTCGCCACGTCCCAAAGCGTTTGGATTGTTGTATTTTCATTTTCGTTTGTTTCCATATATTTTTTAATTTCTTCTCTAATTGCCTGGTTGACCCACTCATTCGTTAGTAGGGTGTTCTTTAACCTCCATGCTTTTGGAGATTTTCCAGACTTTTTTCTGTGGTTGATTTCAAGCTTCATAGCATTGTGGTCTGAAAGTATGCATGGTATAATTTCAATTCTGGTAAACTTATGAAGGGCTGTTTTGTGACCCAGTATGTGATCTATCTTGGAGAATGTTCCATGTGCACTCGAGAAGAAAGTATATTCTGTTGCTTTGGGATGCAGAGTTCTAAATATATCTGTCAAGTCCATCTGATCCAATGTGTCATTCAGGGCCCTTGTTTCTTTATTGACCGTGTGTCTAGATGATCTATCCATTTCTGTAAGTGGGGTGTTAAAGTCCCCTGCAATTCCCACATTCTTATCCATAAGGTTGCTTATGTTTATGAGTAGTTGTTTTATATATTTGGGGGCTCCGGTATTCGGCGCATAGACATTTATAATTGTTAGCTTTTCCTGATGGATAGACCCTATAACTATTATATAATGTCCTTCTTCATCTCTTGTTACAGCCTTTAATTTAAAGTCTAGTTTGTCTGATATAAGTATGTCTACTCCAGCTTTCTTTTGGCTTCCAGTAGCATGATAAATAGTTCTCCATCCCCTCACTCTCAATCTAAAGGTGTCCTCAGGTCTAAAATGAGTCTCTTGTAGACAGCAAATAGATGGGTCTTGTTTTTTTATCCATTTTGATACCCTATGTCTTTTGGTTGGCGCATTTAATCCATTTACATTCAGTGTTATTATAGAAAGATATGGGTTTAGAGTCATTGTGATGTCTGTATGTTTTATGCTTGTAGTGTTGTCTCTGGTACTTTGTCTCACAGGGTCCCCCTTAGGATCTCTTGTAGGGCTGGTTTAGTGGTGACAAATTCCTTCAGTTTTTGTTTGTTTGGGAAGACCTTTATCTCTCCTTCTATTCTAAATGACAGACTTGCTGGATAAAGGATTCTCGGCTGTATATTTTTTCTGTCTAGCACACTGAAAATCTCGTGCCAATTCTTTCTGGCCTGCCACGTTTCAAAAGAGAGATCAGTCACGAATCTTATAGGTCTCCCTTTATATGTGAGGGCACATTTACCCCTTGCTGCTTTCAGAATTTTCTCTTTATCCTTGTATTTTGCCAGTTTCACTATGATATGTCGTGCAGAAGATCGATTCAAGTTACGTCTGAAGGGAGTTGTCTGTGCCTCTTGGATTTCAATGCCTTTTTCCTTCCCCAGTTCAGGGAAGTTCTCAGCTATTATTTCTTCAAGTACCCCTTCAGCACCTTTCCCTCTCTCTTCCTCTTCTGGGATACCAATTATGCGTATATTATTTCTTTTTAGTGTATCACTTAGTTCTCTAATTTTCCCCTCATACTCCTGGATTTTTTTATCTCTCTTTCTCTCAGCTTCCTCTTTTTCCATAACTTTATCTTCTAGTTCACCTATTCTCTCCTCTGCCTCTTCAAGCCGAGCCGTGGTGGTTTCCATTTTGTTTTGCATTTCATTTAAAGCGTTTTTCAGCTCCTCGTGGCTGTTCCTTAGTCCCTTGATCTCTATAGCAAGAGATTCTCTGCTGTTCTCTATACTGTTTTCAAGCCCAGTGATTAATTTTATGACTATTATTCTAAATTCATTTTCTGTTATATTATTTAAATCCTTTTTGATCACCTCATTAGCTGTTGTTATTTCCTGGAGATTCTTCTGAGGGGAATTCTTCCGCTTGGTCATTTTGGATAGTCCCTGGCGTGGTGAGGACCTGCAGGCACTTCCCCTGTGCTGTGGTGTATAACTGGAGTTGGTGGGCGGAGTCTCAGTCAGACCTGATGTCTGCCCCCGGCCCACCACTGGGGCCACAGTCAGACTGGTGTGTGCCTTCTCTTTCCCTCTCCTAGGGGCGGGATTCACTGTGGGGTGGCGTGGCCCGTCTGGGCTACTTGCACACTGCCAGGCTTGTGATGCTGGGGATCTGGCGTATTAGCTGGGGTGGGTAGGCAAGGTGCACAGGGGCAGGAGGGGCAGGCTTAGCTCACTTCTCCTTAGGTGATCCACTTCAGGAGGGGCCCTGTGGCAGCGGGAGGGAGTCAGATCCGCCGCCGGAGGTTTGGCTCCTCCACAGAAGCACAGAGTTGGGTGTTTGGGCGGAACGAGCAAGTTCCCTGGCAGGAACTGGTTCTCTTTGGGATTTTGGCTGGGGGATGGGCGGGGGAGATGGCACTGGCGAGCGCCTTTGTTCCCCACCAAACTGAGCTCTGTCATCCAGGGGCTCAGCAGCTCTCCCTCCCGTTGTCCTCCAGCCTTCCCGCTTTCCGAGCAGAGCTGTTAACTTATGACCTCCCAGACGCTAAGTCGCGCTTGATGTCGGAACACAGTACGTCAGGCTCCTCCGCTTTTGCAAGCCAGACTTGGGGGCTCTGCTTGTCCGGCGAGCCACCCCTCCGCCCCGGCTCCCTCCCGCCAGTCCGTGGAGCGTGCACCGCCTCGCCGCCCTTCCTACCCTCTTCCGTGGGCCTCTCATCTGCGCTTGGCTCTGGAGACTCCGTTCTGCTAATCCTCTGGCGGTTTTCTGGGTTATTTAGGCAGGTGTAGGTGGAATCTAATTGATCAGCAGGACGCGCGGTTAGCCCAGCGTCCTCCTACGCCGCCGTCTTTGGACTCAATTTTATAATCAAAAGACATGGGTTATCAGAATGGGTAAAACCAATACAAAAACAAACAAACAAACAAAACAAGACTCGTATATATGCTCCCCACAAGAGGCCCATAAGTAGACTTAAAGACATCTGCTGATGGAAAGTGAGAGGATGGACAACAATTTATCATCATAGTGGATGTCAAAAGAAAGCCATATTGATAAGACCAGGAAGATGGCACTGTAGGAGGACTCTGGGCTCAGTGCGTCCTGCTGATTGCTTAGATTCCACCCACAACTGCCTAAATAACCCAGAAAACTGCCAGAAGACTAGAAGAATGGACTCTCTGGAGCCAAGCATAGACAAGAGCCCACAGAAGAGGACTGGTCTGCCTCCCTCCCTGTGCCACTGGGCACCTCACACAGTGGACCACCAAAGGCAAAGCAAGCCGAACCTGCCCCTCCCACCCCTGTGCACCTTGCAGATCTATCCTGGCTAATACACCAGACCCATAGAGGGAGCACCACAAGCCTGGCAGTGTGCAAGTAGCCTGACAGGGGCCACACCACTCCACAGTGAGTCCTACCCCTGGGAGAGGGGAAGATAAGGTACACACCATTCTGATTGCGGTCCCAGCGGTGGGCTGGGGGCAGACATCAGGTCTGACGCATCCCCACCCACCAACACAAGTTACTCCAGACAGCACAGGGAAAGAGCCCTGCAGTTCTGTGCCACTCCAGAGACTATGCAAAATGACGAAACAGAAGAATTCACCTCAAAAGAAATTCCAGGAAGTAGTGAGAGCTAACAAACTGATTAAAACAATTTAAGCAATACAACAGAAAATGAATTTAAAATAATAGTCATAAAATTAATCGCTGGGCTTGAAAAAAGTATAAGGACAGAGGAGAATCGATTGCTAAGAGATCAAGGGACTAAGAAACAGTCAGGAGAAGCTAAAAAATGCTATAAATGAGGTGCAAAATAAAATGGAGGCGACCACAGCTCGGATTGATGAGGCAGAGGAGAGAATAGGTGAACTAGAAGATAAAATTATGGAAAAAGAAGAAGCTGAGAAAAAGAGAGATAAAAAAAATCCAGGAGTATGAGGGGAATTTGAGAACAAAGTGATGTGATGAAACAATAATATATGTATAATAGGGATTCCAGAGGAGGAAGAGAGAGAGAAAGGTGCTAAAGGTGTACTTGAAGAAATCATAGCTGAGAACTTCCCTGATCTAGGGAAGGAAAAAGGCATTGAAATGCAAGAGGCACAGAGAACTCCCTTCAGACATAACTTGAATTGATGTTCTGCACAACATATCATAGTGAAACTGGCAAAATACAAGGATAAAGAGAAAATTCTGAAAGCAGCTAGGGATAAACATGCTCTAACATATAAAAGGACACCGATAGCACTAGTGATGGATCTATCTACTGAAACTTGTCAGGCCAGAAAGGAATGGCAGGAAATCTTTTATGTGATGAACAGAAAAAAATATGCAGCCGAAAATCCTTTATCCAGCAAGTCTGTCATTTAGAATAGAAGGAGAGATAAAGGTCTTTCCAAACAAACAAAAACTGAAGGAATTTGTCACCACTAAACCAGCCCTACAAGAGATCCTAAGGGGGATCCTGTGAGACAAAGTACCAGACACATCACTACAAGCATGAAACCTACAGACATCACAATGACTCTAAACCCATATCTTTTTATAATAACACTGAACGTAAATGGACTAAATGTGCCAACCAAAAGACATAGGGTACCAGAATGGATAAAAATAAAAAAAGACGCATCTATTTGCTGTCTATAAGAGACCCATTTTAGACCTGAGGACACCTTCAGATTGAAAGTGAGGGGATGGAGAACTGTTTATCATGCTACTGGAAGTCAAAAGAAAGCTGGAGTAGACATACTTATATCAGACAAACTAGACTTGAAATTAAAGGCTGTAACAAGGGATGGAGAAGGGAATTATATAATATTACAGGGTCTATCCACCAGGAAGAGCTAACAATTATAAATGTCTATGCACCAAATACGGGAGCCCCGAAATATATAAAACAATTACTCACAAACATAAGCAACCTTACTGATAGGAATGTGGTAATTGCAGGGGAATATAATACCACACTTACAACAATGGATAGATCATCTAGATAGAGGATCAAAAAAGAAACAAAGGCCTTGAATGATACATTGGACCAGATGGACTTGACAGATATATTTAGAACTCTGTATCCCAAAGCAACAGAATATACTTTCTTCTCGAGTGCACATGGAACATTCTCCAAGATAGATCACATACTGGGTCACAAAACTGCCCTTCATAAGTATACAAGAATTGAGATCATACCATGCATACTTTCAGACCACAATGCTGTGAAGCTTGAAATCAACCACAGGAAAAAGTTGGAAAACCTCCAAAAGCATGGAGGTTAAAGAATACCCTACCAAAGAATGAATGGGTCAACCAGGCAATTAGACACGAAATTAAAAAATATATGGAAATAAATGAAAATGAAAATACAACAATCAAAATGCTTTGGGATGCAGCAAAGGGAATCCTGAGAGGAAAATACATTGCAATCCAGGCTTATCTCAAGAAAAAAGAAAATCCCCAATACAAAATATAACAGCACACCTAAAGGAAATAGAAGCAGAACAGCAAAGACACCCCAAACCCAGCAGAAGGAGAGAAATAATAAAGATCAGAGCATAAATAAACAATATAGAATCTAAAAAAACTGTAGAGCTGATCAATGAAACCAAGAGTTGTTTTTTTTAAAAAATAAACAAAATTGATAAACCTCTAGCCAGGATTCTCAAAAAGAAAGGGTAGATGACCCACGTAGATAAAATCGTGAATGAAAATGGAATTATTACAACCAATCCCTCAGAAATACAAGAAAATATCAGGGAACACTATGAAAAATTATATGCCAACAAACTACACAACCTGGACGAAATGTAAACTTCCTGAACACCCACACACTTCCAAAACTCAATCAGGAGGAAATAGAAAGCTTGAACAGACACAAAACCATCCAAGAAATTGAATCAGTTATCAAAAATCTCCCGACAAATAAGAGTCCAGGACCAGATGGCTTCCCAGGGGAGTTCTACCAGACGTTTAAAGCAGAGATAATACCTATCCTTCTCAAGCATTTCCAAAAAACAGAAAGGGAAAGAAATTCCAGACTCATTCTATGAACCCAGCATTACTTTGATTCCTAAACCATACAGAGACCATGTAAAAAAAGAGAACTACAGGCCAATAACACTGATGATTACGGATGCAAAAATTCTCAATAAGATACTAGTAAATAGAATTAACAGCATATAAAAATAATTATACACCATGATCAAATGGGATTCATACCTGGTCTGCAGGGTTGGTTCAACATTCACAAATCAATCAATGTGATACCTCACATTAATAAAAGAAAAGATGAGAAACATATGATTCTGTCAATCGATGCAGGAAAAGCATTTGACAAAATTCAGCATCCTTTCTTAATAAAAACCCTCGAGAAAGTCAGGATAGAAGGAACATAATTAAACATCATAAAAGCCATTTATGAAAAGCCCACAGCTAATATCATCCTCAATGGGGAAAAACTGAGAGCTTTTTCCCTGAGATCAGGAACACGACAGGGATGTCCACTCTCACCGCTGTTGTTTAACGTAGTGTATGAAGTTCTAGCATCAGCAATCAGACAACAAAAGGAAATGAAAGTCATCAAAATTGGCAAAGATGAAGTCAAGCTTTCACTTTTTGCAGATGACATGATATTATACATGGAAAGTCCGATAGACTCCACCAAAAGTCTGCTAGAACTGATACATGAATTCAGCAAAGTCACAGGATACAAAATCAATGTACAGAAATCAGTTGCATTCTTATATACTAATAATGAAGCAATAGAAATACAAATAAAGAAACTGATCCCATTCACAATTGCACCAAGAAGCATAAAATACCTAGGAATAAACCTGACCAAAGATGTAAAAGATCTGTATGCTGAAAACTATAGAAAACTTATGAAGGAAATTGAAGAAGATATAAAGAAATGGTAAACATTACATGCTCATGTATTGGAAGAATAAATATTGTTAAAATGTCAATACTACCCAAAGCTATCTACACATTCAATGCAATCTCAATCAAAATTGCACCAGCATTCTTCTCGAAACTAGAACAAGCAATCCTAAAATTCATATGGAACCACAAAAGGCCCCGAATAGCCAAAGGAATTTTGAAGAAGAAGACCAAAGCAGGAGGCATCACAATCCCAGACTTTAGCCTCTACTACAAAGCTGTCATTATCAAGACAGCATGGTATTGGCACAAAAACAGACACATAGACCAATGGAATAGAATAGAAACCCCAGAACTAGACCCACAAACGTATGGTCAACTCATCTTTGACAAAGCAGGAAAGAATATCCTATGGAAAAAATACAGTCTCTTTAACAAATGGTGCTGAGAGAACTGGACAGCAACATGCAGAAGGATGAAACTAGACCACTTTCTTACACCATTCACAAAAAATAAACTCAAAATGGATAAAGGACCTGAATGTGAGACAGGAAACCCTCAAAACCCTAGAGGAGAAAGCAGGAAAAAACCTCTCTGACCTCAGCCACAGCAATTTCTTACTTGACACATCCCCAAAGGCAAGGGAATTAAAAGCAAAAATGAACTATTAGGACCTCTTGAAGATAAAAATCCTCTGCACAGCAAAGGAAACAATCAACAAAACTAAAAGGCAACCAACAGAATGGGAAAAGATATTTGCAAATGACATATTGGACAAAGGGCTAGTACCCAAAATCTATAAAGTGCTCACCAAGCTCCACATCCAAAAAACAAATAATCCAGTGAAGAAATGGGCAGAAAACGTGAATAGACACTTCTCTAAAGAAGACATCCAGATGGCCAACAGGCACATAAAAAGATGCTCAACATTGCTACTCATCAGGGAAATACAAATCAAAACCGCACTCAGATATCACCTCACACCAGTCAAAGTTGCCAAAATGAACAAATCAGGAGACTATAGATGCTGGAGAGGATGTGGAGAAACGGGAACCCTCTTGCACTGTTGGTGGGAATTCAAACTGGTGCAGCCGCTCTGGAAAGCAGTGTGGAGGTTCCTCAGAAAATTAAAAATAGACCTATCCTATGACCCAGCAATAGCACTGCTAGGAATTTACCCAAGGGATACAGGAGTACTGATGCATAGGGGCACTTGTACCCCAATGTTTATAGCAGCACTCTCAACAATAGCCAAATTATGGAAAGAGCCTAAATGTCCATCAACTGATGAATGGATAAAGAAATTGTGGTTTATATACATAATGCAATATTAATTGATCATGAGAAAGAATGAAATATGGCGTTTTGTAGCAACATGGATGGAACTGGAGACTTTTATGCTAAGTGAAATAAGTCATACAGAGAAAGACAGGTACCATATGTTTTCACTCTTATGTGGATCCTGAGAAACAACAGAAGTTCATGGGTGAGGGGAAGAAGAAAGAAAAACGAGGTTAGATTGGGAGAGAGCCAAAGCATAAGAGACTCTTAAAAACTGAGAACAAACTGAGGGTTGATGGGGGGTAGGATGGAGGGGAGGGTCGTGGGTATTGAGGGGGACACCTTTTGGGGTGAGTAGTGGGTGTTGTATTGAAACCAATTTGACAATAAATTTAATCTTTAAAAATAAGTAAATAAATACAAATAAATAAATAAAAATATAAGACCGAAAAATAATCCTGCACTAGTTGAATATATGTCATTTATTAACTGTTGATGGTGAAAATAGCAAAAAAAATAAAAATAAAAAAATAATGAAAGCCAGATTAGCCACACTTATATCAGATAAATTGGATTTTAAGCCAAAGACTGTTACAAGAGATGAAGAAGAGCACTATATCATAATAAAAAATTCTATACAACAAGATAAAAAATCATAAATATTTGTGCTCCCAACTTTGGACCACCCATATACATAAAACAATAACAAACATAAAGAAACTCAGTAATAATTTAAAAAAATAATAGTGGACTTAACACCCTACTTACAAAAATGGACAGATCTTCTAACCAGAAAACTTACAAGGAAATAATGGCTTTGAAAGACACATTGGATCAGATGGACTTAAGAGATATATTCAGAACATTTTATCCTAAAGCAGCAGATTACACATTATTTTGAAGTGCACACAGAACAGTTTCCCAATAGATCACATACTGGGTCACATATGAGGCTTCAAGAAATATATTTTTTTTAAATGAGATTACATCATGCACATTGTCTGACCACAACACTATGAAGTCAACCACTAGGAAATACTTGGACAGAAAAAAAAATCATTCTTTAATGAATGGGTTAACCAGGAAATTAAAAATGAAATAAAAAGTACATGGAAACGAAAGTGAAAACATAATGGTCAAAAACCTTCAGGATGCAGCAAAATCAATCATAAGAGGAAAATATATAATAACAGAGGCCTAATTCAAGAAGCAAGGAAAATATCAAATACACAACCTAAGCTTACACCTAAAGAAGCTAGAAAATGAACAGCAAATGAAGCCTGAAGCAAGCAGAAGCAAGGGAATAATAAAGTTAGAACAGAAATAAACAATATAGAAACAAACAAACAGGAAAAAGTAGAACAGATCAATGAAACCAGAAGTTGCTCCTTTGAAAGAACTAATAAAATTGATAAACCACAAGCCAGAATTATCAAAAAAAAAAAAAAAAAGAAAAAGGACTCAAAAAATAAGATAATGAATGAGAGAGGAGAAATCACAACCATCTCCACAGTAATAAAAACATTATCAAAGAATATTATGAAAAGTTATATGCAAACAACCTGGGCAACCTGGAAGAAATGGACATAGTTGTAAAAACATAAACTACCAAAACTGAAACAGGAAGAAAAACAAAATTTAAACAGGCCCATAACTATCAAATAAATTGAAACAATAACCAAAAATCTCTCAACGAAAAAGTCTAGGGCCCGATGGCTCGCTAGGGGAATTCTACCAGTTAAAGGAGAGTTAACCTCTTCTCAAACTGTTCCAAAGGTAGAAATGGAAGGAAAATGAAACTCATTCTACTAGGCTAGCATTACCTTGATTACAAAACCAGACAGAGACTCCACTATAAAGGTGAATCACAGGCTAGTATCCCTGATGAAAATGGATACAAAAATTCTAAACAAAATATTAGCAAATTGAATCCAAAAATAAGAATCATTCACCACAATAAAATGGGATTTATTCCTGGGCTGCAGGATTGGTTCAATATTCACAAATCAATCAATGTGATACACCACATTAATAAAAGAAAGGATTAAAACCATATGATTCTCTCAATAGATACAGAAAGAAATATTTGGCAAGGTACAGCTCCCATTTTTGATGCAAACCCTCAAAACAATAGGGATAGATGGAACATAACTCAACATCATAAAGGCCGTATATGAAAGACTCACAGCTAATATCATCCTCAGTATGGAAGAAGTGAGAGATTTCCCTCTGTAGTCAGGAGAAGTGAGAGCTGTCTACTCTCACCATTGTTATAAAATTAGTATTGGAAGTCCTACACTCAGCAATCAAACACCACCACCACCACCACCACCGCCAACAACAACAACAAAATAAAGGGTATTGAAATCGGCAAGGAAGAAGTCACCATTGTTTATAAAATTAGTACTGGAAGTCCTAGACTCAACAGTCAAACAATAACATCAGTAAAATAAAAATAAAATGACAGATGTTGATGAGGATGTGCAGAACCTTCTTGCACTGTTAGTGGGAATGCAAACTGGTGCTGCTAATCTGGAGAAAGGTATGAAACTTACTCAAAATGTTAAAAACAGAACTACCTTATGACCCAACAATTGCACTACGAGGTATTCACGCAAAGATACAAAAATACTAATGGGTACATGCACCTCGATATTTATAGTAGCATTATCAACAATAGCCAAACAATGAAGAGAGCCCAAATGTCCATCAACTGAGGAATGGATAAAGTGTGCTATATATATTCAATTGAATATTACTTGAAAGAAAGAAAGAAAGAAAGAAAGAAAGAAAGAAAGAAAATAGGAAATCTTGCTATTTGCAATGACTTGGATGGAGCTAGAGTGTATTATGCTAGAGGAAAAAAGACAGTGAGAGACATAGAAATACCACATGATTTCACTCATAGGTATAATTTAAGAAACAAAACAAATGAATTAATGGTAAGGGGGAAAAGAAAAAAGAGGGAAACAAATAATAAGAGACTCTTAATGTTAGAGAACAAACTGAGGGTTGCTGGAGGGAAGTGGCTAGGGCATGAGCTAGATTATTGATGGGTATTAAGGAAGGCACCTGTTGTAATGAGCACTGGGTGTTTTATGTATAGAATGAATTACTGAATTCTACTTCTGAAACCAATATTATACTGTATGTTAAATAAAAATCGCTTAAAAATTTTAAAAATATATTTTTGAGAGCTTTAGGCGAGGAGTTAAGATGGCTGAGAAGTAAGCAGACCCTGTGCTTTCTTTGTTCTCAAACACAGCTCTAAAGGTCAGATCACTTAGAACACCCAGGAAATTGATCTGCAGATTGACAGAGAATCTCCACAGTTGGAAGAAGAGAGTTTGGCAGGTGTGAGGTGCATGAAGGTGAATTAGGGAAGAGAAAAATGGCAGTGTCTCATAGGGGAGAGAACCTTTTCTGTGGAGAGACAAAAGAGAGAGAAAGAGAGAGGAGTTGAGAAAGTGAAGCATCGAGTTAGCACATGAGGAAAACCTCTCTGGAACAATGACTGAGAAGTGTGAAGTATTGTGTCCCAGTTGGTTTTTTGCATACTGCATTTGGAGCTCAAACTCTGAGGTTTTGGAAGTGTGCAACTTTCTCTGGAGCAGAGCTGTAGTGTGCACTCCTGGGGAAGGAGGGAGCTAGCCCTGAGTGCGTAGTGTGGTGTAGGGACCTCTGGGGTGCACTGGGAAAGAATATTATCTTTCATAGAGTACTTTTGGAAGAGGGTTTATTGTCTCCCAAGACAAAAGACCCTGTAGGTGCCAGACAAGGTCTTTTATCAGCAGGGGACAGAGGTGCATCCAGAGGGAATTTAACCTTTGCTGCCTTTAGTGGTGCTACACCATAGATTCCATGCACTGTGCAGGCTTGGGATAGTTTCTCAGGGACAGAGGCTTTCACATAGCATGGAGAGGCTCTACTATGAAGGAGGGGAGCATATCCATGTGGTGCCGGGTCCTTTAAGACTTTGAGTTTTGAATCCTAGCATCACGCCAAAGAAAAAAACACAGAAGAGTTGTGGTGCAGGGCAAGCTGACTGTCCTCGTTGTTCTGTGAGGGCTGCCTGAACAGATGGTTGTAAGAGATCCCCACCTGGGGATGAGAGACTGGGGTGGTGCCATTTCCCCACCCCCCAACACCAACATGGTGGGACTTCAGAGAGCAACACTGCAGCCTCTAGTGAAGATGTGACCCACTGACACCAAACCCCACCCCCCACCCCGTGCCTGGCAACTGTGCATTTACTGGGTCAAGAGTGACTGTAAGCCAAACCTGTGGACCTTTCCTCCAGAATACCACCAAAGCCAGCACCCCACATATACCAAGTGTATTGAATATCCAGAGGTTCAGAATGACACCTATAGTTCTTTTATCTTAGTTTCTTTATTGTTCTTTTCTTCTTTTGGAATCAGGCTCGTAGTTTCTTTTTTTCTTTCCCATTTCCTTTTCTCTCTATTTTTTTGGGGAGATCAGTCTTTTTTACTCATATATATATATATATATATATATATATATATATACCATTCTTTTTCTTTGGAATCAGTCTTATAGTTTTTTTTTTTATTCTGTATTTTTTTCTTGTCAATTACCTTCCCTCTTTTTGGGGGGATCAGACTCCCCCTTCTTTTTTCCAGGGTTACTTCAGCTAATAAATCAAAGCATACCAAGTTAAAGGTCCAAAAATTCCACAACTGCAAGCAAGGAGGAACTCTGCAGAGGTTTGACCAGTGAAAAAGAGCAGCCAAAACACACCAGCAGAATGCACACAGCATACACCAGGAAAACTTCCTAAAATGCCAGGACCTTGACAGTGGTATGACCTATTTTTAATATAGAAGTAGTCTCAGGTGCAGGAAACATAACAAGAGTTCAAAATACAAAAAAGACAGAGCTTTATCCAAAATGACATGGTGGAGGAATATCCCCCAAAAGGAAAATCAAGAATAAATCGCAGACAGGGATTTGCTCAAGACAGATATAAGCAATATAACTGAACAAGAATTTAGAACAACAGTCATAAGACTACTAGTTTGACTTGAAAATATTATAGAAAATACTAGAGAAAACCATGCTCCAGAGATCAAATACCTAACAAACAGGATGAAATAAAAAATTTTATAACTGAGATGCAAAACAAACTGGATACAGTCACAATGAAGATTCAAGAAGCAGGAGAGAGAATGGGTGAAATAGAAGATAAAATTATGGAAAATAACAAAGCTAAAACAAGAAGGGTTGGAAATTACTAGATCATGAAGGGACACTTAGAGAACTAAGTGATTCGGTGAAACAGGTCAATATCTGTATCATAGGAGTCCCAGAAGAAAAGCCAGAAAGGGGAGCAGAAGTTTTATTTGAGCAGATTATAGCTGAGAACTTCCCTAATCTGGAGAAGGAAACAGACGTTCAATTCAAAGTGGCACAGAGAATCTGCCTCAAATTCAACAAAAAAATAGGTCAGTGTCATGACATATCATAGTGAAACTTGCAAAATACTAAGAGAGATTCTGAAAGCAGCAGGGATAAAAGGTCCTTACCTACAAGAGTAGAAACCTAAGGCTAGTGGCAGACCTGTACACTGACTTGGTAGGCTAGAAGGGAGTGGCAGAAAATTATTCAATGTACTGAATGAAAAAAAAAATGCATCCAGGGGTCCTTTATCCAGGAAGGCTGCCACTCAGAATAGAAGAGATAAAGAGTTTCCCAGGCAAACAAAAACTAAAGGAGTTCATGACCACTAAACCAGCCCTGGAAGAAATTTTAAGGGAGGCTCTCTGACTGGAGAAAAAAAAAAAAAAAAAAAAAAAAAAAAGAAGAAGACCAAAGCAACAAAGACTACAAAGGAACAGAGAAATCACCAGAAAAGCCAATTCTACAGGCACTGCAATGACACTAAATTCATATCTTTCAATAATCACTCTCAATGTCAATGGACTAAATACTCTAAGTAAAAGACATAGGGTATCAGAACGAATACAAAAAGAAGATCCATCTATATGCTGCCTACAAGAGACTCATTTAGACCTAAAGACACCTTCAGGTAGAAAGTGAGGGAAAGGAGAACCATCTATCATTCTAATGCTGGTCAGAAGAAAGCCAGAGTAGCCATATTTATAGTGCAGACAAACAAGATTTTAAAACAAAGACTGTAATAAGAGTTAAAGAAGGTCATTGTCTCATAAATAAGGAGTATATCCACCAAGAAGATCAAAAAATTGTAAATATTTATGATTCCTACTTGAAAGAGCCCAAATACATAAATCAATTAGTCACAAACATGAAGCAATTCATTGATAACAATACCAGAATAGTAGGAGATTTTAATACCCCACTTAGAGCAATGGAAAGATCATCAGGGCAGAAAATCAACAAGGAAACAATGGATGGACCAGATGGACTTTACAGACATATTCAGAACATTTCATCCTAAAGCAGCAGAACACACATTAGTTTCTAGTGCACACGGAACATACCCCAGAATAGATCATACTGGGTCACAAATCAGCCCTCAAACAGTACAAAAAGATCGAGATCATACAATACATATTTTCAGATTAAAATGCTATGAAACTTGAAATCAACCACAAGAAAAAATTTGGAAAGCCCTCAAATACATGGAGGTTAAAGAACATCCTACTAAAGAAGGCATTGGTTAAAGAGGAAATGAAAGATGAACTTAAAAAAAAAAAACAGAAGTAGAGATGCCTGGGTAGTTCAGTGAGTTAAGTGTCTAACTCTGGATTTCAGCTCAGGTCATGATCTAATGGTTTGTGAGTTTGAGACCCACATCGGGCTCCACACAGACAGTGTGGAGCCTGCTTAGGACTCTCTCTCTCTCCCTCTCTCTGCTCCTCCCCAGCTCTCTCTCTCTCTCTCTCTCTCTCTCTCTCTCTCTCAGTAAACAACAAAAAAAATTAAAAACCTGGGAATCAAATGAAAGTAAAACATGACAGTCCAAACCCTTTGAGATGCAGCAAAGGCAGTCTAAGAGGAAAGTACATTGGGATTCAGGCCTATCTCAAGGAGCAAGGAAGGTAAAAAATACACAACCTACACCAAAGAAATACAAATCATTATAAGAGGATACTATGAAAAATTAAAAGCCAAACAACTGGGCAAACTGGTAGAAATAGACAAAGTCCTAGTACCTCACACATTAAGAAAACTCAAACAGGAAAAAAATAGAAAATTTGAACAAGTCATAATAAAAAATCTCCCAAAACAGAATCCTGAGCCAGATGGCTTCCCAGGGGATATTTACAAGGCATTGAAAGAAAAGTTAATCATACTCTTTTCAAACTGTTCCAAAAATTAAAAATGGAAGGAAAGCTTCCAAATTCTTTGAAGCCAGCATTAACTTGATTCTAAATCCAGACAAAGATCACATGAAAAAGGAGAATTACAGGCTAATATCCATAATGAACATGGTTGCAAAAATCCCAACAAGACACTAGTATATTGAATTCAATGGTATATTAAAAGAATTATTTACCATGTTCAAGTGGTATTTATTTGTGGGCTGCATGTCTGGTTCAATATTCACAAATCAATCAGTGTGATACATTACTTTAATGAAAGGAAGGATAAGGAACATATGATCCTTTCAACAGATGCAGAAAAAAAGCATTTGACAAAACATATCATCTTTTCCTAATTAAAAAAAAAAACTCAAGAAAGTAGGGGTAAAAAGAACATACTAAAAATCATAAAGGCCATATATGGAAGGGCCACAGCTAATCTCATTCTCAATGGAGAAAAACTGAGAGCTTTTCCCCTAAGGTCAGCAACATGACAAGTATGCCCACTCTCATCAATGTTGTTCAAAATAGTACTAGAAATCCTAACCTCATCAATAAGACAATAAAAAATAAAAAGCATCCAAATTGGCAAGGAAGAAGTAAAAAAATTTCACTCTTTGCAGATAACATAATACTTTACATGAAAAACCCAAAGTACTCCACAAAAACGTGCAAGAACAGACACAAGAATTCAGCAAAGTCACAAGATATAAAATCAATGTACTGAGATTGGTTGCATTTCTATACAGCAATAATGGAGCAGGAGAAAGAGATATTGAGGAATCGATCCCATTTACAATTGCACCAAAAGCCGTAAGACACCTAGGAATTAACCTAACCAAAGAGGTAAAAGATCTGTACACTGAAAACTACAGAAATCTTATAAAAGAAATTGAAGAGGAAGCAAAGAAATGGAAAAATATTCCATGCTCATGAGTTGGAAGAGACAATACTATTAAAATGTCTATATTACCCAAAGCAATCTACACATTCAATGCAGCCCTATCAAATAACATCATAATTGTTCACAGAGCTAGAAAAAAAAAACAATTCTCAAATTTGTATGCAACAAAAAAGACCATGAATTGCCAAAGAAATGTTGAAAAGTAAAACCATTGCTGGAAGCACCACAATTTCAGACTTCAAGCTGTATTACAAAGGTGTAATCATCAAGACAGTATGGTATTGGTACAAAAAAAATAGAACAAATGAAATTGCATTGAGAACTCAGAATAGACCCACAAATATGTGCCCAACTAATCTTCAACAAATCAGGATAGAGTATCCAATGGAAAAAAGACAGTCTCTTCAGCAAATGATACTGGGAAAATTGGACAATGACAGGCAGAAGAATGAAACTGGACCACTTTCTTATATCAGTCACAAAAATAAACTTAAAATGGATGAAAGATCAAAATGTGAGAGAGGAAACCACCAAAATACTACAGGAGAAAACAGGCAGCAACCTCTTTGACCTCAGCTGCAGCAACTTCTTACTAGACATGTCTCTGGATGCAAGGGGAATAAAATAAAAAATGAACTATTGGGACCTCATCAAGATAAAAAGCTTCCGCACAGCAAAAGAAATAATAAATAAAACTAAAAGGCAACTGACAAAATGGGAGAAGATACTTGCAAATGACATATCTGATAAAGGGTTAGTATCAAAAATATATAAAACACTTATCAAACTCAACACCCCCCCCAAAAAAACCCACAAATTATCCAGTGAAGAAATGGGCGGAAGACATGAATAGACACTTCTCCAAAGAAGACATCCGGATGGCTAACAGACACATGAAAAAATGCTCAGTATTACTCATAATCAGGAAAATACAAATCAAAACCACAATGAGATACCACTTCACACCTGTCAGAATGGCTACAATTAACAACTCATGGAACAACAGATGTTGATGAGGATGTGGAGAAAGGGGAACCCATTTGCACTGTTGGTCAGAATGCAAACTGGTACAGCCACTCTGGAGGACAGTATGGAAGTTCCTCAAAAAATTAAACATAGAATTATCCTATGAGCAAGGAATTGCACTACTAGGTATTTATCTTAAGGATACAAAAATGCTAAAGGGCACACGTACCCCAATATTTATAGCAGCACTATTGACAATAGCCAACATATGGAAAGAACCCAAATGCCCATTGTCTGATGAGTGGATAAAGAAGATTTCATCAGCAATGAAAAAAGTGAAATCTTGCCATTTGCAACAACATGAATGGAACTGGATGGTATTATGCTAAGCAAAATAAGTCAGTCAGAAAAGACAAACATTATCTGATATCACTCATATGTGGAATTTAAGAAACACACAGATGAACAGATGAACATAGGGGAATGGAAGGAAAAATAAGATAAAAACAGAGAGGGAGGCAAACCAAAAGAGACTCTTACAGACAGAGAAAAAATAAGTGTTGTTGGAGGGGAGGTGAGTGGGAGGATAGGCTAAATTGGTGATGGACATCGGGTAGGGCACTTGTTGGGATGAGCACTGGGTATTATATGTAAATGATGAATCACCGTGTTCTACCCCTGAAACCAATACTACACTGTGTGTTTACTAACTTGAATTTAAATAAATAAATTTAAACAAAATTTTGAGACCTTTAGAAGAAGGAAAAAATTTTTAAAAGGTAAAAAAGTATACTTGCAAAAAATAAGTATTTTTAGTTTATCTGAAATTTATATTTTAAAAACCCCACCTTCTGCCCCCTTTTTCCTCTTTTCTTCTGCTGGGTATCATATGATCCAAATGTTATTATGCTTTATGGAGTCACAGATTTCCCTTAGTCAACATTCATGATACAATTTTGTTCTTCTCTGTTCTTTTCAGCTTCATTATTTTCCATAATTTTATCTTCTATATCACTTATCTATTCCTCTGCTTCTTCCTTCCTTATGATCACTACATTCACTCAGTATTGAATCTGAGTTATGGCATTTTTTATTTCAGCATGACTAGTTTTTACGTCTTTTATCCCTTGCTAAGGAACTCCCTGGTATCTTCTATGATTTTCCTAATTCCAGCTAGTATCCTTATGACCGTTGTTTTATTTTCTGTATCAGGCATATTACATATATCTATGTAATAGATCTTACATCTACATATAAGATCCTTGGCCATGACCTTTTCTTGTTCTTTCCTTTGGGAGTAATTCCTCTATTTTGGAATTTTATCAAAGTCTCTGTATTCGGTGTGTTACAAAAGCCTGTTATGTTTCCTGCTCCTGAGAGTAATGATTTTATGTAGAGAAGGTCATATACTGTCTAGGGCCTGGTGTTTCAGGAGGTCTCTCTGCTGTATGCTATGTGCACTCTGCTACTGTGATTTCACTGCTTTTTACCTCAGGTCAGACCTCTGCAGAGTTTTTTCCTCCCTGCAGTTGGGAGTATTTGGACCTTGGCCATAGGGTGGCCAGTTTTAGCGAGGTGTGCTAAGGTCTGCTTATTAAAAGAGGCCTGATCCAATTTCCATTAAAGTTGAAGCTTTGCAGTACTCCATGGCCAGTAGGCTTTGCACTTGTAGGGGTTTGTGCTGGTCTTCTGGGGTACGGCCTTGCTTTTTTGGTTCTCAGGCACACTTGGCCTTGTAAAGAAGCACCTGCAGAGCATAGGTGCTCAGGCCTATACTGTTCATGCTCTGCTGCTCACTGAAGACAGTCCCTGCTGATGGTTGAGGGAGAAAAATGTTGATTGCCTCTCCATCATCCCCATAGATGGGACTTCATGGTTGCTGCTTTCCAGGAAGCCCTCATAGAAGAATGAATACTCTCCCCTTTTGCATCCCAGGCATCCTTTAGATCTTTGCCTTCACCATATCTGTGTCTTGGCTGTCTACCTGCCTGGTAGTGCAATGCACCTGTGTGTTATCTCAGACACACTGGCTGAGTTTTAAAAATCCAAATCTTAGGTACCCAGCATGGCATGGACCTACTATGGTCCTCAGGGGGAGTGTCTCACTGGGTTGGCACTGGTGTTGTTTTATTCCACAAAGGTAGCTGTACCAATGTACAGCAGCATGGAGTTTAGAATGAAGTGCATCAAAAAACCTGAATGTATCTTAGCCACCCTCAGCAAGTGTCTCTGCCCCTATAATAAAGGGATAGTGCAGCACAATGGTGCCACTGGCTCTCTTTCCCCTGAGAGGCAATTCCACCTTCCCCAGATGCATTCCAAGAAGGGGAAACAATCTTTCCCAGTGCATCCAAAGATATCCTCTTATTGGACAATCTCCCTCCACAGCCTCTGTCTTCCTTCTTCACAGGATCACTGCAATGCCTGCTAAGCTTAACACCAGCCATGGCACTGACTTCTAAAAATCCAGTTCTTGAGCTCAACTTGTATAAAAACTCAAAAAAATCAGCCCCTCTCATTTTCCCAGTCAATGGCCTTGGAGAAGTGTTTTCCTCATGTGATTCCCTATGCACTGCAGTCTCTCTGCCCACGCCACACGCCTCCTCTCTCTCTTTATCTCTTTCTGTGTGTGTGTGTGTGTGTGTGAATCTCTTTTTCTCTTTCACACATCTCTCTGTGATCAGGGCTGCCTCCCTTCTGCAGCACCCATGATCCTTTTCTCCCCCAAATCATGTCTCCACACCTTCTACCTTCCATAACGTGCCCATGCCCTCTTCTCCTCCTTTAGTTGTGAAATTGTTCTGTCAATCCTCAGATCAATTTTCTGCGGGTGTTCAGAAATATATGATATTTGTCTAGCTGTGTTGGAATGACAAGAATAGGGTCCTCTTACTATGCCACTATTTTAACTCTTCTACACCAAGATATCTTTTAATTAAGTTAGAAAAATATAGTGATAAAGAAAGAGATTTGAAAGATGCAAGACAAAAGAAGACAGTAACATAATTGGAAAACCCCAAAAGACTAGCAGGGGATATATCAGCGGAAACTTTACAATCCAAAGATTGGTATGAAGAATGACAGAACAAACTCTGAACTAAAGGGAGAAAAGAGACCACATTGAAGAAGGAAGGAAGTATGGAGATGTGGTTCAAGGGAGAAATGGATCACAGGTACTGAGGAAGAGAGGGAACCGTGGTTGCAGAAAAGAATGAGAGAGAGAGAAGCACAAAGAAGAACACACAAAGAGAATGTTTCCCCAAATCCAGGGGCTGAATTCCATGAGTTCCTGTGAACAGTAGGACTTAAATCCTGAAGGTTTAAAGATCAGCAGGCATAACTGGGATAGAGCCTGGAGGGACTGTGCTGCTCCTTCACATAAGGCAGTTAAATAACCCCAGGACAAAAAGTGTGGAAACATTGATCAGAATAACACCTGGGACACATCATGGGGAGACTGTTCTTGGAGCACTTCTCTGAGAAGCAGCATTCATGGATATGCCTATCTAGGAACAAAGGAGCTGGGTGGCACCATTTCCCTCTCCTGCACATCAGTGCAAATGCAGAGCCAACTGTGAGAAGCAGTCCAGTGCCAACACTGGCTTCCTAACATGTTTACTCCAAACCTCATCCCCCAGTGCTCTCATTGGACTGCCCCTCTCAGTAAAGCTTGCATCAGTCCCAGTATGATGGACCCCTACTCCAGAAGACCAACACAAATCCTGCTCGCACCATATTTCCAAACCAGAGTGTTCTGCATGGCCTCAGTTCTAGTGGAAGTGGTGTCAAGTCTTATTTAATAAGAAGACCAGAGCACATCTAGTTAAAACTCATCACTTTCAGTCCAGGGACCAAACATTGTACACAGCAGGCAAGAAAGGTCTCTGCAGACAACTGGCCTGAAGAACAGAGCAGCCAAAACACAACAGCAGAGCACATGAAGTACACACAACAGACACATCCTGAAGTACCAGGCCCTGGGCACTACAGGATCTCTTCTTAATAAGGACATTACTTTCAGGAGCAGGAGAAATAATTGGCTTTTTCTGACATACAAAAGAAACCAAGACCTAAACAAAATGCCAAGATGGATAAATTTATCCCAAACTAAAGAACAAGATAAGACCATTACCAGAGATCTAAGTGAAACAGAAATAAATAATATGCCTGATGAAGAATTTAAAGCAATAGTTATAAGAATACTCATTCGTCTTGAGAAAAGAAGAGAAGACATCAGTGAGACTCTTACCAAAGAGATAAAAAAAATAAAAAAAGTATCAATCAGAGATGAAGAATGCAATAAACAAGGCTGGGAACAGGCTTGATGTAAAGAACACCAGGCTGTAAAAAGCAGAGGAACAAATTAGTGACTGACAGGACAACAAAAATGGAAAATAATGAAGCTTATGAAAATAGAGAAAGAAGAATTATTCAACAAGAGCATAGATGTAGCATTGTGACTCCATCAAATGTAACAACATTCATACTAGAAGAATACCAGAAAAAGAGAGAGAAAAGGTGGCATAAAATTTATTTGAGGAAATAAAAGCTAAAAAAGTTCCTTAATCTGGTGAAGAACACAGATATACAGGTGAAGTAGGTACAGAGAATTCTCATCAAAATCAACAAAAGCAGTCCAACATCAAGACATATTATAATTAAATTTGAAAAATATGGTGATAAAGAAAATATCTTAAGAGCAGCAAGACGAAAGAAGTCCTTAACTTACAACAGAAGATACACAAAGATAGTTGGATATTTATCAACAGAAACTAGGCAAGCCAGAAAAAAGTGGCATGATACATTCTAATTTCTAAATGTGAAAAATCTGCAGCCAAGAATACTCTATTCTGTAAGGCTATCATTCAGAATAGAAGGATATAATATTTCCCCCCAAAACTAAAGGAATTGTGGCCACCAAACCAGCTCTGGAAGAAATAAAAAAGAGGATTCTTTGAGTGGAAAGGAAACACCAGAAGTGACAAAGACTAGACAGAAAAAGAAAAATTCCCAGAAACAATGACAAAACAAGTAAGAAAATGCCCATATATATAAATCTATCAATAATCATGCTGAATGCAAAGGGACTAAATGCTACAATCCAAATACATAGGGTGTTAGAATGGATTAAAAAAAACATGAACCATCTATGTGATGTTTACAAGAAACTCTTTTACACCTCAAGAAACCTGAAGATTTAAAAGTGAGGGAGTAGAGAAACACCTATCATGCCAATGGGTGTCAAAAGAAAGCCAGGGTAGCAATAGTTATATTGGAAAAAAATAGACTTTAAAACAAACACTGTAACAAGAGACAAAGGACACTACATAATATATAGGGGAACTTCCAACAAGAAGATATAACAATTGTAAGTATTTAAGAAACTAATATGGGAATACCTTAATATATAAAGGAGTTAATAACAAACATAAATAACTAATTGATAGTAATACAATAATAGTAGGGGATGTTAACTCCCCACTTCTACCAATGAACACATCATGTAAACAGAAATTGACAAGGAAACAATGGCTAAGAGTAATACACTTGAACAGATGGACTTAACAGATACATTCAAAACATTCTACCCTAACACAGCAGAATACACATTCCTTTCAAGATCACTTGGGACATTCTCTAGTATAGATCACATTTTAGGCAACACAAGACTCAACAAATGCAAGAAAATCAAGCCATACTATGCATCTTTTCTGAACACAGTGCTTGCTATGAAACCAGAAATTAACCACAAGGAAAAAATCAGGAAAAACAATGAATACACAGAGGTTTAATAACATGCTATTAAACCATGAATGGGTCAACCAAGAAATAAAGAAGAAAGAAAAAAATGCATGGAAACAAATGGAAATGAAAACACAATGGTCCAAAACCCCTGGGATACAGCAAAACTAGTTTTAAGAGGGAAATTTATAATTTATATATTAATATATAATTTATATTTCAATATTTATAAATAGTATATTAATATATTTATATATTAATGTATATTAATATATTTATAAATATTAATTTATATTTTATAAATTAATTTATAAAAATTAATTTATAAATCTTTACATATTAATATATAAAATTTATATATAAATTATATATTATAGATATAAATTATAAACTTCCCTCTTAAAACTAGTTTTGCTGTATAATATATTATATATATTATATATTATATATTTATATTATATTATATGTATATTATATAATATTATATATATAGCAGATATAATATATCAGATAAAACAAAATTGGTAAACCTCAAGGCTGACTTATCAAAAAGAAGAGATAAAGAAATAAAATAAATAAAATCACAAACAAGACAGGAGAAATAGCACCAAACACCACAGATATACAATTATAAGACAATATTATGAAAAAAATATATGCCGACAAATTGGACAAACTAGAAGAAATGGATAAATTTATAGAAACATATATACCACCAAAACTGAAACAAAAAGAAATAGAAAATTTGAACAGACAGATAACCAGGAAATAAATTGAATCAGTAATCAAAAACCTAACCAAAACAAAAGTCCAGGGCCAAATGTCTTCATAAGTGAATTATACCAAACGTTTAAGTAAGATTTAGTATCTACTCTTCTCGGGGCACCTGGGTGGCTCAGTTGATTGAGCATCCCACTTGGCCTCAGGTCATGAACTCGCATTTTGTGAGTTCAAGTCCCACATCAGCCTCACAGCTGTCAGTGCAGAGCCTGATTTGGATCCTCTGTACCCCTCTCTCTGCCCTGCCCTGCTTGTGCTCTGCCTTTCTCAAAAATAAATAAAGATTAAAAATGTTTTTAAAAACAGAAAAAAAAAATTCTTAAACTATTCCAAAAAATACAACAGGAAGGAAAACTTCCAAACTCATTCTATCAAGCCAGCATCACCCAGATAACAAAAATAGTCAAAGACACAACTAAAAAAGAAAACTACAGGCTAATATCAATGATGAACATAGACACAAATATCCTCAATACAAGCAAACTGAATCAAAATAAAAATATTTTTAAAAAATGGGTTGTGTGTTTCAATATTTGTAAAACAATCAGTTTGATACATCACATCAGTAAGAGAAAGGACAATAACCACTTGATCATTTCAATTGATGCAGAAAAAGCATTTGAGAGAGTACAATGTCCATTCAAGATAAAAATCCTCAACAAAGTAGGTTTGGAGGGAATATGCCTCAACATAATAAATGCCATCTATGAAAAATCCACAGCTAACATCATCCTTAATGGAGAAAAACGGAGATTTTCTGGATGCATACTCACACCACTGTAATTTAACATAGTACTGGAAATCCTGGCCTCAGCAATCAGACAGCGAAATGAAATAAAAGGCATCCAAATCAGCCAGGAAAAAGTCAAATTTTCCCTATTTGCAGATGACATGATACTTTATATGGAAAACCCAAAGACTACACCACAAAAACTTGTAGAACTGACAAATTGTGTAAAATCTCAGGGTACAAAAATCAATGCACACAAATTGTTGGAGTTCTATGCTCTGATAAGAATAAAACAGCAGAAACATAAATTAGGAAAAATATCCCATTTACAAATGCACCAAAATAACAAGATGTCTAGGAATAAACCTAACCAAAGGTGTGAAGACTTTACTCTGAAAACTATAAAACACTGATGAAAACATTGAAGATGACACAAATAAATGGGAAAACATTCCACCTCATGAAATGGAAGAACAAATATTGTTACAATGTCTATGCCACGCAAAGCAATCTACACATTTAATTTTTTAATGTTTGTTTATTCTGCAGAGAGAGAGAGAGAGAGAGAGACAGAGCATGCGCAGAGGCGCGGCAGAGCGAGAGAGGGACATAGAATCTGAAGCAGGCTCCAGGCTCTGAGCTGTCAGCACAGAGCCTGATGGCGGGACTCAAACTCACGAGGTGTAAGATCATGACCTGAGTCGAATTCAGTCACTTAACTGACTAAGCCACCCAGGCGCCCAGCAACCTACACATTTAATGCAATCCCTACCAAAATACCAGTAGCATTTTTCACAGATAGAACAGACAATTCTCAAATTTATATGGAACTACAAAAGACCCAGAGTACTCAAAAGCAATCTTGAAAAAGAAAACAAAACCTGGAGCCATCACATGTCAAAGCTGTAGTAATGAAAACACTATGACCTGGCACAAAAATAAACACATAGAGCAGTAGAATAGCATAGAATCCCAGAAATGGATCCACAACTATATGGTCAATCTTTAGCAAAGAAGGAAAGAGTATCGAATGGGAAAAAGAATGAAATCTTAATATTTACAATGGCATGGATGGAGCTAGGGAATATAACGGTAAGTGAAATAATTCATGCAGAGAAAGACAAATTTCATATAGTTTACCTCATACATGGAATTTAAGAAACAAAACAAATGAGTAAATGGGGAAAATAAAGTAAAGAGAGACACATAAAGAAAGAATCTAATAAAGAACAAACTGATGATTACCAATGTGAATAAGGGTGGAAAACGGGTTAATTAGGTGATGGGGATTCGGCATGTGGGCTTGTCATGATGAGCCCCGGGAGATGTAAGAAACTGTTGAATCACTATATTTTACATATGAAATTGATATAACACCATGTTAACCAACTGGAATTTTAAAGCCTTAAAAATAAAATAAATAAATAAATTGTGGTTTGAAATATTGCTTTTTTTTTTAACATTTTATTTTCCATATGTATGGAGATATTTTATCTTATAGCTAGGTGTAAGTTCAAGCTATTTTGGTAAACTACACTTTTTAAATAAAAGATGCATAATTACTTTTTTTCCAACCTGGTCTTTCCAGAATTTGAAACTCTTATTTAGTATTCTTATATTTATGGCAACATACTTATTTGCATATGCACAATAAGAATGTCTTCCATGTAACAGAGAATATTTTGAAATATTGGTTATAGTATCAAGACTTTTGCTGGAATTCATATTTGAGAGTGATATGTAATGAATCATATATGACCTATTTTAAGAAACTAAAGTTGTCTTGGAGGATCCAATGCTTGTAAAACTGCTCTGGAAAATCAGCCTACTAGTGACTTGTATTGTTTCCTGCATTACACATGGTTATAAAAGTTACTTTCTGGAGTTCTCAGGAAGATAAGGATTTTGGGGACCTTGAAAAGTGGAATTAACTGAAATTTGTAAGTATATAGGCAAAATCTGGGGTCAATTTATTGGATTGTCTTCCTAACTTTTAGAGGCTTTTAAAAATCCACCTGAGATTCCTTAAAGAAAGCTCCAGGCACACAAACTCAGACCTATGTGGTCAATGACTATTCTTACTTTAATAAGGTAAATAATAAGGCAAGTTTCATGAAACTAGACGTATTTTTCAAACAAACCAGTCTTATTTAATTAACTATGATAGAAATGGTTAGGACTTTAGAGAGAAAAAGTATGTTCCAATAAAACTACAGTGTACACTGTGGGTTCTGTCTTGCACATTTTAACATTTTTGATAAATCCTTAAGTCTTCTAGCTTCTTCCAGGATCTGATATCCCCAAATTAACATTAAAAATTTTTCTCCGGGGCGCCTGGGTGGCGCAGTCGGTTAAGCGTCCGACTTCAGCCAGGTCACGATCTCGCGGTCCGTGAGTTCGAGCCCCGCGTCAGGCTCTGGGCTGATGGCTCAGAGCCTGGAGCCTGTTTCCGATTCTGTGTCTCCCTCTCTCTCTGCCCCTCCCCCGTTCATGCTCTGTCTCTCTCTGTCCCAAAAATAAATAAACGTTGAAAAAATTTTTCTCCAATCTACTTAAAATTATTGATAACAGCTTTTTGCCAAAGCCCTACAAGATGAAGTTGGATGACATGATATAAACTTCAAAGAAATAACAGATCATGTATGAGCAATCTGTGTGTCTGCTGCTATGTGACCCACTCCAAAAGTTCACCAGCACACCTTTTACCATAACCATGTTTATTTAAACTCAAAACCAGAAAGTCCTCTGGATTACCACTTCTGTCCTTGTCCTACTACCTAAAAAGCTTTGTGATAAACACCTAGAAATCTTAACTGGTCATCCTCTGTAATCTGAAACTAGTTTTTTTAATTTTTTTAATGTTTTATTTACTTTTAAGACAGAGACAGACAGAGCACAATCAGGGGTGGGACAGAGAGAGAGAGAGAGAGAGTCAGAGAGAGACAGAGAGAGACAGAGAGAGAATCTGAAGCAGGCTCCAGGCTCTGAGCTGTCAGCACAGAGCCCGATGCGGGGCTCAAACTTACGAACTGTGAGATCATGACCTAGGCTGAAGTTGGATGCTTAACCAACTGAGCCACCCAAGCTCCCCTATAATCTGAAACTGTTTTAAATATTAGTCTTTGTTTTCCCTAGTATTAAATACCTGAGAGTACTTTCCAGCAAACCCCATCTACTCCCTCATCTCAACATATGATTCAGCTTGTCTTTAATGAACAAAAATTAACTGAAGAAGAAGTGGACACATATTGTTCAAATGAAAGAAGACTGTATTTTCTTTTATTAAACAAGAGAGGGCTGACAAAGATTATTTACTTAACCAAACTTGAGTCAGACTCGTGAGTCTTCTCCTGGCCATACTTGTGCACTTTGTAAATTCCTTTGCAATAGTTCTGCTAAATAAGTTTAGCAAGAGGCTCTTATTGTGCCTATATGATCACCCTCTGTATCTAATCAGGTTTCTCATCCTCAGCCATTTACCAGGTGATGTCTTGTCAGCCTGGTCTATCTTCAACAAAACTTGCCTGAATTCTCATTACCCTTGATGTTTCACTTAGTATTATTACACCCACTGATGCCATGAGGCTCTTTGTTTATAATTTCCTACTTTTCAATACTATATTCAGAATTGTTCAAGGTTCTACACTGAAATCTCTCGTTATCAACATAGTCATGAATAAATAAGATATTTTTGGTTTTAAGTACTTTCTAGCTATGTTTTTTCTTGGAAATTTATTAATCAGAAGAAAGAAAAAAAACAAACATCTCAGCCAGCACAGACCCATTTGTATGTTTATTCAGAGCCATGAGGAGACTAATGTGACCAGGTGGCAGTCTTTACTTGCAGTTCGGATAATTTTTTTTCCAACTGTTTTTATGTATGTATGTATGTATGTATGTATGTATGTATGTATTTTACATTCCAGTATAGTTAACATACAATGTTACATTAGTTTCAGATGTACAATATAGTGATTCAGTAATTCTCTACATCACCCAGTCCTCATCTCAACAAGCGCACTCCTTAATCCCCATCACCTATTTCACCCATCCCCATCGACCTCCTCTCTAGTAACCAGTTTATTCTCTATAACTAAACAGTGGAATTGTTTTATCAATTGGTGGAAGCATCCCTTCATGTGGAATATAACCTCTAAGTCAGCAGAGTGTTAACTCACAGGAACAAGAAGCAAAAATGTTAGCAGGTCACAAGGATTAATAGTGAATGGTACCTTTCCCATTTCCACCCTTTGCTTCCACTCCTGTGACTCAAGGAAATCAGAGAAATGACTACACATATTGGATGCTGATTATAGAGCATACATAATATTGCCACCTAGCTGGCCCTGTTACCGAGTCTTCTTCTAAAGGTCCTTCCACTATTTTATCAAGCTAGCTTCTTCAGGATGGTGTGGGACATAATGAGAAAAATTAAGTCCATGAACATGGGCCTATTACTGTCTGTAATACCATGACAATGAATAAGGCATTCTGAAATTCCATGGTTAGTAGTTTTGGCAGGAATGTTGCAACAAGTAAAGTAAATATCTATCCAGACCAAAAAAAAAAAAAAGTATGAATTCTAGTAAGGACAAAATACTGTCCCTTCCATGATGGAAGTAGTACAATTTATCCACCTGCAACTAGATAGATGGCTGAATGACCTAGGTAACGGTGCCATATCAGGGACTCAGTGTTGTTCTCCACTGCTGGCAGGTTAGGAACAAATGATGAGTGAAATGAAGAATGAAAATCATGTTTCTAATCCCACACATAAATTCCTCCTTGCCTAAATGGTGACTTTGTTCATGAGGTCACTGGGCAATGACCAGAACCTCTCATGACAGAGTCTCACTTGTATTTATACAGTGTATCATCCTATTCACTTGACTTTTGAAATCCTATGCTCCTGAAGTCAACCTTGGTGAGCATTAACATGAGACACAAATATGTTAATGGTTTTCTGCTACTTGAGATAGATGTATCCACATGTCTTAAACCCAAATTTCATTGTCACTTATTTCCATTCATCTTTAGGTCTTTGACCATTAAACCTGGACATTGGCCATAACTCATGAGTAGTATATGATTCCATGTCTTTACAAACAATTTCTCCTTCCAAACAATTTGAATGTCTGGGTGCACTGCATGGAGTTCTGCCCACTGGAAGGATTTACCAGCATCACTATCCTACAGGGATATCCCAGAGAGGGGTTAGAATGCTGCAGAGCTTTTGGATGGTGTCTGCATATCACGTAAAGTCATTTTTCTTTTTATGTCAATGACCTTAGGGAGTTATTCATGAGACTATAATTATGGACTGAGAGAGAGAAGACAGAGTAGCAAAGGTATATGTACATTTTGGCTGATCCTTCATATAACTTACTTGTCGCATTATGCCTGCATCCAGTCATGTATATATCAATTTAAATTAATTATGGTGTATTGCTGTGCACACCAATTTTTATAGCTCAGTATGTTCAGGTATCATCCATTTTATGATGGGCAGTTCAGGTCTCATGGTAACTTGGTGGCCCATGGTCAAGGATTGAGTCTCTGCTCAGGTTCAGTAGCAGTCCAAGATTTGTTCTCAAAAGGAGAGCAATTATCTGAGAATTATGGCAGGGCCTTGCTCTAAAATAATAAATGGCTAAGATATGATTAATCTATAAGGGCTTCTGAGGCTTCAAACAGCATTGAGTGAAACTTTTGAGAACCATTGTGTTGGCTAGAATATATGACCCTAAAGGTAGAGCATCTGGACTGACAGTATGGAACTATTGCAGGGCCTTCTCTTGTTCTTGGTCCCACTGAAAAGAAGTAGATTTTTGAGTCACTTCATGAATTGGATGGAATAATACACCCAGATGCATATATGTTTCTTCATAAATCCAAAGAGGCCAACTAAAGTGCTGTGTAAATTTCTCAGTTGTAGGAGGGACCAATGCAAATTAACCTATTCTGAATGTTAAGAATATCTGAACATAACCCACACTACTGGAGTCCTAGTAATTTCTGATGGAATTCTGTTGAATTTTAATCTGATTTATTCCCCACACTTTGACACATAAATGACTTACCAATCAATGCAAATTAGCTGTTCTTCCCACTAAGTCCATTCAACAGGTGATCAATATCCTTCAAACTAACTTGTGACAATAGGCATCACCCTCCAAGTTAGGGAACTAAAGGAAGTTCCTGTCAGCTGCTTATTATCACTATTTCAATTAGGTATTTTTGATCTGGGACATAACCACAGGATAGGTTCAGGAAAACTCTGGTCTCACTATGAGATGGACCTTAGTTTAAGGTCTATCGCCTAACCCCTAATAAGCCCCATTTCTGATTGGAGGCCCACAGTGATGTTTCCAATCCTGGAAACAATGTAACTTCAGGGCACAGTTGTCCCAGAATTGTATAATTATTTTCTTTCCTACAATTTTGTAGTTACCCTGGTAAAATGCAGTAGTCCTTTTTGAGGAAGACTGGAAAAAATAAAGTATATAAATGTTTCATAGTGTCTCAGGGAACTGGTTGACCTTTCATTCAGGGCATCTGGCTGTCCCTTCATTCAAGTGGTTTTGGTTCTGTATACAGGCTCAAGCCTGCAGTTGATTAATGGACTGACACTTTCTATTTTTTATTGTTGAAGTTAGATTTTTTAAATATGATTTAGGTCTTTTCCACTTATACAAGTTGAGTAAGTAGGTTTTCCATATCATCCCCTTCTAAAAACACTATGACTAACTAGCCAACACCATAGGTCTGTGCAAATCAGACTATTCTGAATACTGACTCTGCTGTCCATTACAGTAGCTACACCTACTTTGCTCATAGAAATTTAGTGATGCCACTTGGCTACTGGCATCCCAGGATCCAATAACCCCCAAGGATTTATATTAAAATTGTGTGGCAGTGGTTTTCACCCTGTCTGGTCCAAAGAGGAGAGAAATCACAAATCTCATCACCAATGCTGGTGCTCTCTTCTCAATTTATTTCCCACTGTACTGGTGAAAGGTATGCCTTTTGGACATTCCCAGTGTGAGTAAGGAGGTCTTATATAATAAATCTACTCTAACACTTTAGTGCCTCTCAGCTTTTGAATCCCTTCCACTACACTAAGCCAAGGGTGATCAATCATTTCCATTTTGCTCAAGTTAGGCCATCTTTTGATCCCGGCTCTTGTCATTCATTCCAACAAACTGTTAGAGCCCTTTCTAACTTCCTACGTTGCAACACTAAATATGCAATTTCTGCCTAATTTACTTATATAAATAAATTTAGCAATCAATAAAATGAAAAGGCAACCTACAGAATGGAAGAAATATTTGCAAATCATATATCTGAAAGGGATTAATATATAAAATATGTAAAGAACTCCTACAACTCAATTTCAGAAAAATAAAAATGAGCAATGGACATGAAAAGGCAATTTTCCAAAGAAAATATTCAAATGGATAACAAGTACATAAAAATGTTCAGCATAATTAATGATTGCAAAATGCAGATCAAAAACACTGAGATGGACTTCTGGGGAAGATGGTGGTGTAGGAAGATCATAAGATCACCTTGACCCACAGATACAACTAGATAATACCCACATCAGTGTAAATAACCTAGAAAGTGACCCAAAGCCTGGCAAAACAGACTGGTCACAGCTAAATGTAGAGAAGAGGCCACATCAAAGAGGGTAGGAAGGGTGGATACAAGGACAGAAACTAAATAGACCCATGAAGCTGTCTGCAGTAAGGAGTGATGATGAGGGCATATAAAGAGAAACCGACCTTCACACCAAGCACTCTAGGTATTGGAAACCCTCATGGGGAAGACAAATCCTTATAACATTTGGCTTTGAAAACCAGAGGGGTCAATTTTTTTTGCGTTTTTACAATCAGCAGACCTTAACACCTGGGGCTTTAAAAATCAGTGGGCTCTGTTCTGGGAGAGCCAGGAGGGCCACAGGAAACTGAGTTCCTGCCCTTAAAGAGACAGCACAACAAACAGCCCCACTGAACTACAGTGTGGAAACAGCAGTTTGAAAAAGGCCTGGGGTATACAAGGAGGAGATTTATTTATTCATCTCAGTGAGTGTACTGGAGAGGCAAGGATCTTTGGGAGACTTCCCCAGGAACAAAGGAGCTAAGGAGCACCATTTCCATCCCCTGCCCCTCAGCCTAAGCACATGGACACCTGTGGGAAACAGCACAGTACCAAACTCTCTACCTATTTTCTAACAATTCAACCATGCACGTTTTCCTGAGTATATTACCCCTTAAGCCCATCTCCACTCCAAGTATCCTCTCAAGCATACCCAAACAAACCTTGCTAACACCATGTGCCCAACCCCATGGTCTTCTGTGGATTTCAGTCCGAGGCTGCTCCAGGTCTCCACCTACAACAGACCCATGCAAACCTTGCTAACACCACATACTCTGTCCCTGTAACTTTCCTGGGAATTCTCCTCTCCAGTCAGGTGGCTGTTTTCTAAAGTGGCTATACTTCTCCTCCACAAGAGATCTGTCCAAACTCACTAATACCATGAGCCCCACCCCTGCATTCTTTGGTCCTGCCCCCTCTGATATGGTCTTGGCTGGAACCCATTCAGATATATGCCACAAGTCTGGCAGTGTGCAAGCAGCCTCAACAGGGGCCACCACTATCACTCCAAGGTGACTCCTACCTCAGGGAAAGGGGAAGATATCCACACACCAGTCGGACTGTAGTCCCAGCATTGGGCTGGAGATAGACAGCTGGTTTGACTTCAGGCCTCACCCACCAATGAAAGCTTCTCAGAGAGCAATAGAAGGAAAATTCCCAGCAGTTTGATGCTACTATATCTCTGGCAAATTCCTGGTCTGACTTAACTCAAGCACAAGGAAGTTCTAGACTGGCCCATTAACAACACAGGGACCAAACTCTGGCCACAACAGGCAAAGAGAGCCATTGTAGATAATGGGACTCAAGAAAAACACAGCTTAGCTACAACAGTAGGGCACGTCAATCACAGATAGTAGACACCCCTGAAGCACCAAGTTCTGGTAAACAGGGAACATTTTACTCCAAGGCACTGTGAGACTTCTTCTTCATAAGGCCACTACTGTCAAAAGCAGGAGACATAATGACATTCCTAACATGTAGAAACAGACACAGAGAGATTGACAAAATGAAGAGACAGAGGGAAATGTCTCAAATCAAAGAACAGGAGAAAATCACAGCAAGAGCGTGAAACAAAATAGAAATAAGTAATATGCCTGATAGATACCTTAAAGTACTGATCATAAAGATACTCACTGGAGTTGAGAAAGTAGTGGAGAACATCAGTAAGATCCTCAACAAAGAGATATAAAACATAAAAAAGAACAAATTGGATGTGAAAAACTCAACAATTGAAGTTAAAATACACTAGATAGATAAATAATAGACTAAAGGAAGCAGAATTGATCAGTGACCTGGGTGACAGAGTAACAGAAATCAATCAAGCTGAACAGAAGAGAAAATAAATACTATTAAATTAAAATAAACTTGGGGAACTCAGTGTCACCATCAAGTGTAATAACATTCACATAATAGGGATCCCAGAAGCAGAAGAGAGAGAAAGGGGGAGAGAAAATATATTTGAAGAAATAATAGCTGAAAACTTCCTGAATTTGGGGAAGGAAATAGGAATCCAGATCTAGGAGGCGCAGAGAACTCCCACAAAATCAACCCAAGGACATACACGTTAAAATACATGGTAATTAAAATGACAAAAAGCAGTGATAAAAAGAGAATTTTAAAAGCAGCAAGATGAAAGAAAACAATTACATACAAGGGAAACCTCATAAGGCTATCAGTGAATCTATCACAGACATTTTGCAGGTCAGAGGGAAGTAATATGATATATTCAGAGTGATGGAAAAAAAACTGCAAGAATACTCTATCTAGCAATGCTATCATTCAGAATAGAATGTAAGATAAAGAGTTTCCTAGACAAACAGAAGTTAAAGGAATTTATGATCATTAGACCAGCCCTACAAGAAATGTTCAAGGGAACTATTTGAGTGTAAAGGAAAGACCATAAGTAGGAAGGAAAAGTAGAAAGCTCAAAAGAAGTAAAAACAAATATAACTATAAAACTCAGTGAAGGGATTAACAAAATAAAAGAATGTAAAGTATGGCGTCATATACCCAAAATGTGGTAGTGGTGGGGAGAACAGTAAGAACGTGTTCAAATGTAAGCCATAATCCACTTAATAAAGACAGATATGTGCATAAGATTTTGTATATAAATTGAATGGTAACCACAAATCAAAACTGGTAATAGATTTGCAAAAAAATAAAGAGAAGGAAATCCAGGTGTATCACTAAAGAAAGACAGCAAACTTTGAATGAAGAGCAAAAGAAGAAAGGATTAATGGTAAACTAAGAAAATAACCATAAAACAAGTAACTAAATGGCAATAAGTACATACTTACCAAAAATTACTTTGAATGTAAATGGACTAAACACTCCAATCAAAAGATGCAAGGTGACAGAATGGACAAAAGAGCAAGATAAATCTATATGCTGCCTTTAAAATACTCATTTCAGACCTAAAGACACGTGCAGAATGAAAATGAAGGGATGAAAAGCTATGTAGCATGCAAATGGATGTGAAAAGAAAACCAAGGTGTAACACTTATATTGGATAAAATAGACTTTAAAACAAAGCTTATAACAAGAGACAAAGATGGACACTATATAATCATAAAGGAAACAATCCAACAATAGATATAATAATCTTTAATATTTAGGCACCCAACATGGAACAGCAAAATACATAAAACAGCTAATAACAAAACAAATAAATAAATAAAAGAAAAAAAGAAAAAAGAAAAAAAAGACAAAAAAGACAAAAAGAGAATAGAAAAGAAAAAGAAATAATAGTAGGGGACTATAATATAAAACCCACTTACATCAATGGATAGATTACCCAAACACAAAATACACAAGGAAACAGTGGCTTTGAATGACACATTGGACCACATGACCTAATAGACATATTCAGAACATTCCATCCTAAAACAGTAGAGTACATTCTTTCCAAGTGTACAGGGAACATTCTCCAGGATAAGTCTTAACAAACTAAAAAAAAAAAAATGAAGTCGTATCATCCATCTTTTTCCAATCACAACATTATGAAATTAGAAATCAACCACAAGGAAAAAAAAGGAAAGTCTACAAATACATGAAGGATAAATAATATTCTGCTAAACAACGAATGGATCAACCAAGAAAACCATAGAAAAAATGCATTGAGACAAATTAAAATAAAAACACAATAGTCCAAAATACTTGGGATGCAGCCAGACTCATCAGAAAAAAAAAAAAAAGAGACAGAGACAGAGAGAGAGACGAAGTCAAATAAACAAATCAGAAATGAAAGAGGAGAAATAATAACCAACAGAATAGAAATACAAAAGAATATAAGAGAATATCATGAAAAACTACACGCCAATGAACCGTATAACCTGGAAGAAATGGATAAATTCCTAGAAACATATAACTTACCAAAACTGAAGAAAGGAAGAAACAAAGAATTTGAACCAACAGATTACCAGCAATGAGATTTAATTAATAGTCAAAAAAAAAAAATCCCCCCCCCAAAAAAAGTCCAGGACCAGATGGCTTCACAGGTAAATTCTATCAAATATTTAAAGAAGAGTTAATATGTATTCTTCTTAAACTATTAAAAAATAGAAGAAGGTAGTTTCCAAATTAATTCTATGGTGCTAGCATTACCCTGACATTAAACCAGATAAACTACAAAAACAAAGAAACAACAACAACAACAAAAAACTCCAAGGTAATATCTCTGATGAAAATAGATGAAAAATCTTGAACAAAATTTTAGCAAACCAAATCCACCTATGTACTAAAAAGCATTCAACATGATGAAGTGGGATTTATTCCTGGGATGCAAGAGTGGTTCAATATTTACAAATCAGTCAATGTGATATATCACATTAACAAGAGAAAGTATAAAAACCATAGGATGCAGAAAAAAGTTTTTGAAAAACTACAGCATCAATTCATGATAAAAACTCTTAACAAACTAGGGTTAAGGGGAACATACATTGACATAGTAAAAGCCATATATGAAAAACCCACAGCTAATATCATACCAAATTTTAAAAAATATAAAAGCTTTTCCTCTAAGATTAAGAATGAGACACAGATGTTTGCCCTCACCACATCTACTCAACACACTACTGAAAGTCCTAGACACAGCAAGCAGAAAAGAAACAAAAAAGCGTCCACATTGGTAATGAAGAAGTACAATTTTCACTATTTGAGTATTTGTAGTGGCATTATACTATATATATAGAAAGACTTAAAACTCAATCATAAAACTACCACAACTGAAAAATGAATTCAGTAAGGATGCAGGATACAAAGCCATATACAGAAGTCAGGTGTATTTTTATACACTAATAATAAAGTAGCAGAAAGAGAAATTAAGAAAATAATCTCATTTACATTTGCACCAAAATCTAGGAATAAACTTAACCAAGGAGGTGAAAGACCTGTACTCCAAAACTATAAAATATTGATGGAAAACCTTGTAGAGAGCACAAACTAATGGAAAGATATTCCATGTTCATCGATTGGATGAAAAAATATTGTTAAAATGCCTTTACTACCTAAAGCAATCTACAAATTTAATTCAATCCCTATCAAAACAGCCTTTTTCACAGAACTAGAACAACTAATAATTCTAAAATTTGTATGGAGCCACACAAGTCCTCATAAAGCCAAAGCAATCTTGAAAAAGTAGAACAAAACTGGAGGTATCAAAATCAAGATTTCAGGATATACTACAAAGCTGTAGTAATCAAAAGCATATGGTTTGGGCACAAAACAGATATATAGATCAAAAGAACATAACAGAGGGGCGCCTGGGTGGCGCAGTCGGTTGAGCGTCCGACTTCAGCCGGGTCACGATCTCGCGGTCCGTGAGTTCGAGCCCCGCGTCGGGCTCTGGGCTGATGGCTCAGAGCCTGGAGCCTGTTTCCGATTCTGTGTCTCCCTCTCTCTCTGCCCCTCCCCCATTCATGCTCTGTCTCTCTCTGTCCCAAAAATAAATAAAGGTTGAAAAAAAAATTAAAAAAAAAAAGAACATAACAGAGAACCCCAAAATAAATCCACAATTTTATGGTCAATTTGTCTATAATGATATATTATAGGGCAAGAATATACAATGGGAAAAAGACAGTCTCTTCAACAGATGGTGCTGAGAAAACTGTACAGCAACATGCAAAAGTATGAAACTGAACCTCTTCCTGTCACCATAAACAAAAATAAACTTAAAATGAATTAAGTACCTAAATGTGAAACCTGAAACCATGAAAATCCTAGTAGAGAGAAAAGGCAGTAATTTCTCTGACATCAACCTTAGCAAGATCTTTCTAGATATGTCTCCTGAGGCAAGTGAACCTAAAGCAAAAATAAACAATTGAGACTATATCAAAATAAAAAGCTTCAGCACAGGAAAGAAAACTTTCAACAAAGCTAAAAGACAACACACTGAATGAGAGAAGATATTTGAAAATGACATATCTGATAAAGCATTAGTATCCAAAATATATAAAGAGCTGATAAAACTCTACACCCCAAAAACAAATAATCCAGTTAAAAAATGGGCAGAAGAGAAGACATTTCATTAAAGAAGTCATACAGATAGCCAAAAGACACATGAAAAGATACTCAACAGTACTCATCATCAAGGAAATGCAAATCAAAACCACAATCCCATATCACCTGATACCTGTTATAATGGCTAAAATCAAAACCTCAAGAACCAACAAATGTTGGTGAGGATGTGGAGAAAAAGGAACTCTCATTCACTGTTGGTGGGAATGCAAACTGGTGAAACCACTTTGGAAGACAGTATGGAAGTTCTTCAAATAAAATAAAATTAAAACTACCTTATGATCTAGGAATTGCATACTGGGTATTTACCTAAAGAACACAAAAATTTGAAGGTGCACCCCAATGTTTATATAAACATTATTTATAATAACTACATTAGGAAACAGCCCAAGTGTCCATCAACTGATTGATGAATGAGTAAAGAAGATGTGCTATACATATACAACAGAATATTATTTAATCATAAAAAAGAATGCCATCTTGCCATTTTCAACAACATGAACAGGTCCACAGTATAATGTTAAGTGATATGTCAGTCAGAGAAAGACAAATATCATACAATTTCACTCATATGTGGAATTTAAGAAAGAAAACAAAGAAAAAAGAGAGAAACCAAGAGAAAGACTCTTAGCTATAAAGAAGAAACTGACGGTTACCAGAGAGGAGGTGGGTGTGGGGGATGGGTGAAATAGGTGAAGGAAGTTAAGAGTACACTTAACATAATGAGCAATGACTAATCTATGGAATTTTTGAATGACTATGTTGTACCCTATACTAACATTACACTGTTTATTTACTATACTAGTATTATTTTTTCCTAAAAGAAAAGAAAACAGTGAGATGTGAACTAAAATCTGTTAGAATGGCTAGTATCAAAAAGTAAAAGATAAAAAATGCTAGTAAGGATGTGGAGTAAAAGAAAACCTTGTGCACTGTTGGCAGTGGGATGTAACTTTGTGCAGTCACTATGGAAAACTGTATTAAGGCTCTTCAAAAAATTAGAAATAGTATATAACCCAGTAATTCCACTTCTGTGTATATACCAATGAAACAAAATTGTATCTCAAACAGATATCTGCAACCTCATTTTTATTGCAGCATTATTTATAATAGCAAGACATAGAAACAACCTATGTGTCCATCAACAGTTAACTAATAAAGAAAAAAATATATATAATTTTTGTTATATAATATAATGTAATTATATAATATATTAATTAAATATTTATTAAATAGTTGTTTAAATAATTGTTAAATAATTATTGTTAATTAATATTATTATTTTATTAATTATTAAATAGTTATCTTCTTGTAGCTTTTCCCAGAGAGGTAGTGTTCATGGAGATGCCTCTCAGGGGACAAAGGAAATCGTGCCATTTCCCTCCTCTTCCCCTCAGCATAATCACAGACGAAATATGAGAAGTGGGTCAGCCCCAACATTGGCCACTTAACCCATTTATACAAAACCCCACACTGCTGTGCTCTGGCACAAATTATCTGATCTGTCAAGTCAGCCATAGTCCTAGCATGGCAATACCCTTCCCCAGAAGACCAGAGAAGGACTCTGAAAACACCACATTCCTAAATCCAGTAGTTTTAAAAGTCAGAAGCCTTGGTTGGGATAGATACCCAAGGGCACACTGCACAGCTACTGGAAGGAAGGAGTCAAACAACTTGGAGGCAGACATTGTGGAAACAGTTATCTGAAAAGTTCCTGGGACACATGGTGGGGAGATTATTTGCTCCTTTTGGACTCTTTTCCTGAGAAGCAGCGTGCACAGAGACTCACTCCTCTCTTAGGACAAAGAAGTTTGTTGGTGTCATTTCCCTCCTACCCCCTAATATATACACAGAGCCACCTGCAGTAAGTAGCAAAGTTCTGACACTGCTTATACCATGTTCCACATCCCTGTTCACCGGCAATACTGTCATTTCTGGTCAAGCTTGCATCAGTCCCCTCAGAGCAGGCACCTTCTGTAGAAGCAGAAACCCCTGCCCATGTCTCCTAACCAGAGAGTACTGCAGGGTAAATAGTATCAGGTCTCATTTAATAAGCAGACCAGAGCACATCTAGTTAAAATTCACCACACTCTGGCCAAGAACCAAACACTGCAGGCAAGGAGAGCCTCTGCAGACAACTGGCCTGAAGGACAGAGCAGGCAAAACACAGCAGAGCACACAAAAACAAAACAGAGACACTCCAAGAAGCACCAGGTCCAGGACCCTATACGTACTCTTCTACATAATGTCATTACTCTCAGAAGCCAGAAACATGACAGGCTTTTAACACAAACAACACGACAGAGACAAGAAAGAGAAATTCATCCCAAATGAAAGAAAAATATAATACCATGACCAGAAATCTAAATAAAACAAACATAAGTAATATGCCTGCTGGAGAATTTAAAGCAGTAATCATAAGGATACTTGTTGGGATTCAGAAAAGAAAGGAAGGCTTCAGAGAGTCCCTTTCCACAGAGATGAAAGAGTTTCAAAACAGTCAGAAATGAAAAATGCAATAATTGAGATTCTAAACTGAATGAAGGATGAAAGAAGCAGAGGAATGAGTAAGTGACATACAAGCTAACATAATGGAAAATAATGAACCTGAACAAAAGAGAGAAAGAAGGATTATAGAACACAAGAATAGAATTAGGAAACTCAGTGACTCCATCAAATGTAATAATATTTGTATTATAGGAGTCTGAGAAAAAGAGAGAGAAAAGGGGCACAAAATATTTTGAGAAAATAATAACTGAAAATTTCCCTAATCTGGAGAAGGAAACAGACATCCAGATCCAGGAGGCACAGAGAATTCCCATCAAAACCAATAAAAGCAGGCCAACATCCAGGCATACTGTAATTGAATTTGCAAAATATAGAGATAAATAAAAAATTATAAAGGAAGCAAGAAAAAAGCAGTCATTAACTTATAAGGGAAGAACCATAAGGCTAGCTGCAGATCTCTCAACAGAAATGTGGCAAGTCAGAAGAGAGTGACATGATATATTCAATGTACTGAATGGAAAAAATCTGCAGTCATTAATACTGTATCCAGCAAGGCTATCATTCAGCATTGAAGGTGAGATAAAGAATTGCCAGACAAAAAACAAAAAAAAAAAAACAAAAAACAAACAAACAAAAAAAAACCTAAAAGAGTTTGTGACCCTAAACCAACCCTGAAAGAAATATTAAAGGGGACTCTCTGGGGGGGAGATATTTCCAGAAATAATGTCAATGCTGCTTACAAGAGACTTATTTTAGACCTAAAGATACCTGAAGATTGAAAGTAAGAGGCTGGATAAATATTTATTATGCAAATGGACATCAAAATAAAGCTGGAGTAGCAATACTTACATCACACAAACTAGATTTTAAGCCAAAGAATGAAGAAGAGATGAAGGGGGACACAATATCATAAAAAGGGGGACTTTCCAACAGGAAGATCTAACAATTGTAAATTTTTATTTACCCAACATGGAGGCACACAAATATATAAAATGATAACAAACATAAAGAAACTCATTGATAATAGTACAATAATACCAGGGGCTTTACCACCCATCTTACAGCCATGGGAAGATCATCAAACAGAAAATCAAAAAGGAAACAATGGTTTTGAAGACACACTAGGCCAGATGGCCTTAACCGATCAATTCAGAACATCTCATGCTAAAGCAGCAGAATACTCATTCTTTTCAAGTGCACATGAGACATTCACAAGAATAGATCACATACTAGGTCATAAATCAGGCCTCAACAAGCACAAAATGATTGAGATCATACCATGCATATTTTCTGAGCACAATATAATGAAACTTGAAATCAACCACAAGAAAAAAATTAAAGACCAAAAATGTGGGGAGGTTAAACAACATGCTAGTAAATAAGGAATGGAGTAACCAGGGGCTATTGGGTGGCTCAGTCAGTTGAGGTGTGACTCTTGATTTCAGCTCAGGTCATCATCCCAGGGCTGTTGGATTGAGCCCTGCATTGGGCTCCATGCTGTTGGTGCAGAGCCTGCTTGGGATTTTCTATCTGTCCCTCTCTCCCTCTCTCTCTATCCCCCTCAAAATAAATAATTAACTTCAAAAAATAAAGAAGACACAAAAAAATCTTGTACAAAATGAAAATGAAAACACAATTGCCCAAAACTTTTCAGATACAACAAAAACAGTAATAATAGTGAAATATAGGATAAGTAGTTAAGATGGCAGAGAAGTGGGGGGACTCTGGGCTTTCATTGTCCCTCAAACACACCTGTATTGAGATAAGATCACTTGGAACACATAGGAAATCAATCTGTGGACTGGCAGAATAATCTCCATGGTTGGAGACAGTGTGTTCAAGGTGCATGGAAGTGAATTGGGGGAGAGAAAAACAGCAGTGTTGCAGAGGTGAGGGAACCCTTTCTGTGGAGAGACAAAAGGGAGAGAAAGAAACATGGGTTTAGAGACCACAGAGTCTGGATTGCACAAGAGGAAAACCTCTCTGGACCAAGGAATGGGAAGCTAGAGGTACTGAGTGTTATGGGAGATGCAGGAGATAAGCATCAAAGAAAAAGACTTCAAAAGGGAAGGGCTGGAGAAGGTGCAAGGAGGACATGTTTAAACTGCTGAACGCAGCTGGGCTCCTAAGGAATGGCTAGAGCCATTAACATTGTACATGGCCAGATCCTCCTTCACCCCTGACCCTTCCTAGTGTTATAGAAACCAATTAACTCAAAATTCAAACTTGAAAAGTTAACCATTAGATTGATTAACACATTTGCTTAGCTGACTTTATGCACATAATCTTTAGCAATTATCCTAATAAAAAGAAGCTTCATTCTGGAGTTGGGGCCTTGTTCGACTTGAGTATGAGGACCTTCACTTAACTGCACTTTGTTTGCAGACTCATCTTTTGTGACTCTGGCCATAATCCCTGCAACATTTGGCCTTGTTGGCAGGATATGGCATGGCAAACAGTCTTCGAGACTACTTTGGTTTCCAAACACATAGGACCAAAGCAGAGTGGTAGGACAGGTAAGTCCCGGCTTTGGGATAGTGAAGTATGGGAAATTCCCAGTCTCATGATCATGAAGCTTACTCTAAATTACTTCATAATTTATTGGAAGTTCAGGAGTAAAAGTGAAAAGGGGAACTTTTGATGAGCTCTGTTATTTAATTTAAAAATATTGCTATTGGTTTAACCCTTCCAGGAAAAATATCTTTTAAACCTTAAACAATGGAGATTAATTATGAAAATGCTTAGACATGCTCATCAAAATGGAGACATCATTTCTTTAAAAGTATGGTGTTGGAGACTTCTGGGAAGATGGCTGTGTAGGAGGACGCTGAGCTCACCGTGTCCTGCGAATCACTTAGATTCCACCCACGCCTGCCTAAATAACCCAGAAAATCGCCAGAAGACTGGCAGAACAGATTCTCCAGAGCCAAGCATAGACAAGAGGTCCACGAAAGAGGGTAGGAAGGGCGGAGAGGTGGTGCACGCTACACATACTGGGGGGAGGGAGCCAGGGCAGAGGGGTATCTGCCGGCCAAGCAGAGCCCCTGAGTCTGAGCGGAAGGGCCGGACAGAGTGTGTTCAGACAGCAAGCAAGACTTAACACCTGGAAGGTTATAAGTTAACAGCTCTGCTCAGAGAGCGGGAGGGCTGGAGGACAACGGGAGGGAGAGTTGTTGATCCCCGGAGGACAGAGCACAGCTTGGTGGGGAACTAAGGTGCTTGCCAGCACCATCTCCCTCACACATCCCCTAGCCAAAATCCCAAGGACACTGGTTCCTGCCAGGGAACTGGCTTCCACCGCACAAACACCCAACGCTGTGTTTCTGCGGATCCATGCCTCTGGTGGGTCTGACTCCCTCACGGTGCAGCAGGGCACCTCCCGAAGCAGATTACCAAAGGATAAGTGAGCTGAACCTGCCCCTCCCACCCCTTTACACCTTGCTGATCCACCCCAGCTAATATGCCAGATCCCCAGCACCACAAGCCTGGCAATGTGCAAGTAGCCCAGATGGGCCCACCCCCCCCCCCCACAGTGAATCCCACCCCTAGGAGAGGGAAAGAGAAAGTACACACCAGTCTGACTGTGGCCCCAGTGGTGGGCTGGGGGCAGACATCAGGTCTGACTGTGGCCCCACCCACCAACACAAGTTATTCAAGACAGCACAGGGGAAGTGCCCCACGGTTCCACACCACTGCAGGGACTACCCAAAATGACAAAACGGAAGAATTCCCCTCAAAAAAACCTTCAGGAAATAACGACAGCTAACGAAGTGATCAAAAATGATTTAAACAATATAACAGAAAGTGAATTTAGAGTAATAGTCATAAAATTAATCGCTGGGCTTGAAAACAGTATAAAGGACAGCAGAGAATCTATTATTATGGAGATCAAGGGACAAAGGAAGAGCCAGGAGGAGATAAAAAAGGCCATTAACGGGCTGCAAAATAAAATGGAGATGACCACAGCTCGGATTGAAGAGGCAGAGGAGAGAATAGGTGAACCAGAAGATAAAATTATGGAAAAAGAAGAAGCTGAGAAAAAAAGAGATAAAAAAAATCCAGGAGTATGAGGGGAAAATTAGAGAACTAAGTGATGCACTAAGGAGAAATAATCTATGCATAATTGGTATTCCACAGGAGGAAGAGAGAGGGAAAGGTGCTGAAGGAGTATTTGAAGAAATCATAGCTGAGAACTTCCCTGATCTGGGGAAGGAAAAAGGCATTGAAATCCAAGAGGCACAGAGAACTCCCTTCAGAGGGAACTTGAATCGATCTTCTACATGACATATCATACTGAAACTGGCAAAATACAAGCATAAAGAGAAAATTCTGAAAGCAGCCTGGGATAAACAGGCTCTAACATATAAAGGAAGACTGATAAGACTCGTGACGGACCTCTCTACTGAAACTTGGCAAGCCAGAAAGGAATGGCAGGAAATCTTCAATGTGACGAACAGAAAAAATATGCAGCCAAGAATCCTTTATCCAGCAAGTCTGTCATTTAGAATAGAAGGAGAGATAAAGGTCTTCCCAAACAAACAAAAACTGAAAGCATTCATCACCACTAAACCAGCCCTACAAGAGATCCTAAGGGGGATCCTGTGAGACAAAGTCCCAGACACATTGCTACAAGCATGAAACCTACAGACATCACAATGACTCTCAACCCATATCTTTCTATAATAACACTGAATGTAAATGGACTAAATGCGCCAACAAAAAGCCATAGAGTATCAGAATGGATAAAAAACAAGACCCATCTATTTTCTGTCTAAAGAGACTCATTTTAGATCTGAGGAAACCTTCAGATTGAGAGTGAGGGGATGGAGAACTATTTATCATGCTATTGGAAGTCAAAAGAAAGTTGGAGTAGCCATATTTATGTCAGACAAACTAGACTTTAAATTAAAGCCTGTGACAAGAAATGAAGAAGGGCATTATATAATAATCACAGGGTCTATCCATCAGGAAGAGCTAACAATTACAAATGTCTATGTGGCAAATATGGGAGCCCCCAAATATATAAAACAATTACTCACAAACATAAGCAACCTTATTGATAAGAATGTGGTAATTGCAGGGGAATACAATACCCCACTCACAGCAATGGATAGATCATCTAGACACACGGTCAATAAAGAAACAAGGACCCTGAATGATACATTGGATCAGATGGACTTGACAGATATATTTAGAACTCTGCATCCCAAAGCAACAGAATATACTTTCTTATCGAGGGCACATGGGACATTCTCCAAGATAGATCACATACTAGGTCACAAAACTGCCCGTCATAAGTATACAAGAATTGAGATCATACCATGCATACTTTCAGACAATAATGCTATGAAGCTTGAAATCAACCACAGGAAAAAGTCTGGAAAACCTCCAAAAGCATGGAGGTTAAAGAACACCCTACTAACGAATGAGTGGGTCAACCAGGCAATTAGAGAAGAAATTAAAAAATATATGGAAATAAATGAAAATGAAAATACAACAACCAAAACACTTTGGGATGCGGCAAAGGGAGTCCTTAGAGGAAAATATATTGCAATCCAGGTCTATCTCAAGAAACAGGAAAAATCCCAAATACAAAATCTAACAGCACACCTAAAGGAAATAGAAGCAGAACAGAAAAGACACTCCAAACCCGGCAGAAGAAGAGAAATAATAAAGATCAGAGCAGAAACAAACAATATAGAATCTAAAAAATCTGTAGACCAGATCAAGGAAACCAAGAGTTGTTTTTTTGAAAAAATAAAACAAATTGATAAAGCTCTAGCCAGGCTTCTCAGAAAGAAAAGGGAGATGACCCAAATAGATAAAATCATGAATGGAAATGGAATTATTACAACCAATCCCGCAGAAATACAAGCAATTATCAGGGAATACTATGAAAAATTATATGCCAACAAACTGGACAACCTGGAAGAAATGGACAAATTTCTAAACACACACACTCTTCCAAAACTCAAAGAGGAAGAAATAGAAAGGTTGAACAGACCCATAACCAGCAAAGAAATTGAATCAGTTATCAAAAATCCCGCAAAAAATATGAGTCCAGGACCAGATGGCTTCCCAGGGGAGTTCTACCAGACGTTTAAAGCAGAGATAATACCTATCTTTCTCAAGCTATTCCAAGAAATAGAAAGGGAAAGAAAACTTCCGGACTCATTCCATGAAGCCAGTATTACTTTGATTCCTAAACCAGACAGAGACCCAGTAAAAAAAGAGAACTACCGGCCAATATCCCTGATGAATATGGATGCAAAAATTCTCAATAAGATACTAGCAAATCGAATTCAACAGCATATAAAAAGAATTATTCACCATGATCAAGTGGGATTCATTCCTGGGATGCAGGGCTGGTTCAACATTCGCAAATCAATCAACGTGATACATCACATTAATAAAGAAAAGATAAGAACCATATGATCCTGTCAATCGATGCAGAAAAGGCCTTTGACAAAATCCAGCACCCTTTCTTAATAAAAACCCTTGAGAAAGTCGGGATAGAAGGAACATACTTAAAGATCATAAAAGCCATTTATGAAAAGCCCACAGCTAACATCATCCTCAATGGGGAAACACTGAGAGCTTTTTCCCTGAGATCAGGAACACGACAGGGATGTCCACTCTCACTGCTGTTATTTAACATAGTGTTGGACGTTCTAGCATCAGCAATCAGACAAGAAAAGGAAATCAAAGGTATCAGAATTGGCAAAGATGAAATGAAGCTTTCACTTCTTGCAGATAACATGATATATACATGGAAAATCCGACAGACTCCACCAAAAGTCTGCTAGAACTGATACATGAATTCAGCAAAGTTGCAGGATACAAAATCAATGTACAGAAATCAGTTGCATTCTTATACACTAACAATGAAGCAACAGAAAGACAAATAAAGAAACTGATCCCATTCACAATTGCACCAAGAAGCATAAAAACCTAGGAATAAACCTAACGAAAGATGTAAAATATCTGTATGCTGAAAACTATAGAAAGCTTATGAAGGTAATTGAAGAAGATTTAAAGAAATGGAAAGACATTCCCTGCTCATAGATTGGAAGAATAAAGATTGTCAAAATGTCAATCCTACCCAAAGCTATCTACACATTCAATGCAATCCCAATCAAAATTGCACCAGCATTCTTCTCGAAACTAGAACAAGCAATCCTAAAATTCATATGGAACCACAAAAGGCCCCGAATAGCCAAAGGAATTTTGAAGAAGAAGACCAAAGCAGGAGGCATCACAATCCCAGACTTTAGCCTCTACTACAAAGCTGTAATTATCAAGACAGCATGGTAGTGGCACAAAAACAGACACATAGACCAATGGAATAGAATAGAAACCCCAGAACTAGACCCACAAAAGTATGGCCAACTAATCTTTGACAAAGCAGGAAAGAATATCCTATGGAAAAAAGACAGTCTCTTTAACAAATGGTGCTGGGAGAACTGGACAGCAACATGCAGATGATTGAAACTAGACCACTTTCTCACACCATTCACAAAAATAAACTCAAAATGGGAGAGGAGGGAAGATGGCGGCGTAGGAGGACGCTGGGCTCACCGCGCGTCCTGCTGATCACTTAGAGTCCACCTACACCTGCCTAAATAACCCAGAAAACCGCCAGAGGATTAGCAGAACGGAGTCGCCAGAGCCAAGCGCAACGATGGGCAAAGGGAAGAGGGTAGGAAGGGCGGCAAGGCGGTGCGCGCTCCATGGACTGGCGGGAGGGAGCCGGGGTGGAGAGGCGGCTCGCCGGCCAAGCAGAGACCCCAAGTCTGGCGGGCAAAAGCGGAGGGAACTGACGGACTGTGTTCCGACAGCAAGTGCGACTTAGCGTCTGGAAGGTCATAAGTTAACAGCTCTGCTCAGAAAGCAGGAAGGCTGGAGGACAAAGGGAGGGAGAGCTGCTGAGCCCCCGGATGACAGAGCTCAGTTTGGTGGGGAACAAAGGCGCTTGCCAGCGTCATCTTCCCCGCCCATCCCCCAGCCAAAATCCCAAAGAGAACCAGTTCCTGCCAGGGAACTTCCTTGCTCCGCGCAAACACCCAACTCTGTGCTTCTGCGGAGGAGCCAAAACTCTGTCAGCGAATCTGACTCCCTCCTGCTGCCACAGGGCCCCTCCTGAAGTGGATCACCTAAGGAGAAGCGAGCTAAGCCTGCCCCTCCTGCCCCTGTGCACCTTGCCTACCCACCCCAGCTAATACGCCAGGTCCCCAGCATCACAAGCCTGGCAGTGTGCAAGTAGCCCTGACGGGCCACGCCAACCCACAGTGAATCCCGCCCCTAGGAGAGGGGAAGAGAAAGCACACACCAGTCTGACTGTGGCCACAGCGGTGGGCCGGGGGCAGACATCAGGTCTGACTGCGACTCCGCCCACCAACTCCAGTTATACACCACAACACAGGGGAAGTGCCCTGCAGGTCCTCACCACGCCAGGGACTATCCAAAATGCCCAAGCAGAAGAATTCCCATCAGAAGAATCTCCAGAAAATAACAACAGCTAATGAGGTGATCAAAAAGGATTTAAATAATATAACAGAAAGTGAATTTAGGATAATAGTCATAAAATAAATCGCTGGTCTTGAAAACAGTATAGAGAACAGCAGAGAATCTCTTGCTACAGAGATCAAGGGACTAAGGAACAGTCATGAGGAGCTGAAAAACGCTTTAAATGAAATGCAAAACAAAATGGAAACCACCACGGCTCGGATTGAAGAGGCAGAGGAGAGAATAGGTGAACTAGAAGATAAAGTTATGGAAAAAGAGGAAGCTGAGAAAAAGAGAGATAAAAAAATCCAGGAGTATGAGGGGAAAATTAGAGAACTAAGTGATACACTAAAAAGAAATAATATACGCATACTTGGTACCCCAGAGGAGGAAGAGAGAGGGAAAGGTGCTGAAGGGGTACTTGAAGAAATAATAGCTGAGAACTTCCCTGAACTGGGGAAGGAAAAAGGCATTGAAATCCAAGAGGCACAGACAACTCCCTTCAGACGTAACTTGAATCGATCTTCTGCACGACATATCATAGTGAAACTGGCAAAATACAAGGATAAAGAGAAACTTCTGAATGCAGCAAGGGGTAAACGTGCCCTCACATATAAAGGGAGACCTATAAGACTCGTGACTGATCTCTCTTTTGAAACTTGGCAGGCCAGAAAGAATTGGCACGAGATTTTCAGTGTGCTAGACAGAAAAAATATGCAGCCGAGAATCCTTTATCCAGCAAGTCTGTCATTTAGAATAGAAGGAGAGATAAAGGTCTTCCCAAACAAACAAAAACTGAAGGAATTTGTCACCACTAAACCAGCCCTACAAGAGATCCTAAGGGGGACCCTGTGAGACAAAGTACCAGAGACATCGCTACAAGCATAAAACATACAGACATCACAATGACTCTAAACCCGTATCTTTCTATAATAACACTGAATGTAAATGGACTAAATGCGCCAACCAAAAGACATAGGGTATCAGAATGGATAAAAAAACAAGACCCATATATTTGCTGTCTACAAGAGACTCATTTTAGACCTGAGGACACCTTTAGATTGAGAGTGAGGGGATGGAGAACTACTTATCACGCTACTGGAAGCCAAAAGAAAGCTGGAGTAGCCATACTTATATCAGACAAACTAGACTTTAAAATAAAGGCTGTAACAAGAGATGAAGAAGGACATTATATAATAGTTACAGGGTCTATTCATCAGGAAGAGCTAACAATTATAAATGTCTATGTGCCGAATACCGGAGCCCCCAAATATATAAAACAACTACTCATAAACATAAGCAACCTTATTGATAAGAATGTGGTAATTGCAGGGGACTTTAACACTCCACTTACAGAAATGGATAGATCATCTAGACACATGGTCAATAAAGAAACAAGGGCCCTGAATGACACATTGGATCAGATGGACTTGACAGATATATTTAGAACTCTGCATCCCAAAGCAACAGAATATACTTTCTTCTCGAGTGCACATGGAACATTCTCCAAGATAGATCATATACTGGGTCACAAAACAGCCCCTCATAAGTATGCAAGAATTGAAATTATACCATGCATACTTTCAGAACACAATGCTATGAAGCTTGAAATCAACCACAGAAAAAAGTCTGGAAAACCTCCAAAAGCATGGAGGTTAAAGAACACCCTACTAACGAATGAGTGGGTCAACCAGGCAATTAGAGAAGAAATTAAAAAATATATGGAAACAAATGAAAATGAAAATACAACAATCCAAACGCCTTGGGACACAGCGAAGGCAGTCCTGAGAGGAAAATACATTGCAATCCAGGCCTATCTCAAGAAACAAGAAAAATCCCAAATACAAAATCTAACAGCACACCTAAAGGAAATAGAAGCAGAACAGCAAAGACACCCCGAACCCAGCAGAAGAAGAGAAATAATAAAGATCAGAGCAGAAATAAACAATATAGAGTCTAAAAAAACTGTAGAGCAGATCAACGAAACCAAGAGTTGGTTTTTTGAAAAAATAAACAAAATTGATAAACCTCTAGCCAGGCTTCTCAAAAAGAAAAGGGAGATGACCCAAATAGATAAAATCATGAATTAAAATGGAATTATTACAACCAATCCCTCAGAGATACAAACAATTATCAGGGAATACTATGAAAAATTATATGCCAACAAAGTGGACAACCTGGAAGAAATGGACAAATACCTGAACACCCACACTCTTCCAAAACTCAATCAGGAGGAAATAGAAAGCTTGAACAGACCCATAACCAGCGAAGAAATTGAATCGGTTATCAAAAATCTCCCAACAAATAAGAGTCCAGGACCAGATGGCTTCCCAGGGGAGTTCTACCAGACGTTTAAAGCAGAGATAATACCTATCCTTCTCAAGCTATTCCAAGAAATAGAAAGGGAAGGAAAACTTCCAGACTCATTCTATGAAGCCAGTATTACTTTGATTCCTAAACCAGACAGAGACCCAGTAAAAAAAGAGAACTACCGGCCAATATCCTTGATGAATATGGATGCAAAAATTCTCAATAAGATACTAGCAAATCGAATTCAACGGCATATAAAAAGAATTATTCACCATGATCAAGTGGGATTCATTCCTGGGATGCAGGGCTGGTTCAACATTCGCAAATCAATCAACGTGATACATCACATTAACAAAAAAAAAGAGAAGAACCATATGATCCTATCAATCGATGCAGAAAGGCCTTGACAAAATCCAGCACCCTTTCTTAATAAAAACCCTTGAGAAAGTCGGGATAGAAGGAACATACTTAAAGATCATAAAAGCCATTTATGAAAAGCCCACAGCTAACATCATCCTCAATGGGGAAAAACTGAGAGCTTTTTCCCTGAGATCAGGAACACGACAGGGATGCCCACTCTCACCACTGTTGTTTAACATAGTGCTGGAAGTTCTAGCATCAGCAATCAGACAACGAAAGGAAATCAAAGGCATCAAAATTGGCAAAGATGAAATCAAGCTTTCGCTTTTTGCAGATGACATGATATTATACATGGAAAATCCGATAGACTCCACCAAAAGTCTGCTAGAATTGATACATGAATTCAGCAAAGTTGCAGGATACAAAATCAATGTACAGAAATCAGTTGCATTCTTATACACTAACAATGAAGCAACAGAAAGACAAATAAAGAAACTGATCCCATTCACAATTGCACCAAGAAGCAAAAATACCTAGGAATAAATCTAACCAAAGATGTAAAGGATCTGTATGCTGAAAACTATAGAACCTTACGAAGGAAATTGAAGAAGATTTAAAGAAATGGAAAGACATTCCCTGCTCATGGATTGGAAAAATAAATATTGTCAAAATGTCGATACTACCCAAAGCTATCTACACATTCAATGCAATCCCAATCAAAATTGCACCATCATTCTTCTCGAAACTAGAACAAGCAATCCTAAAAATCATATGGAACCACAAAAGGCCCCGAATAGCCAAAGGAATTTTGAAGAAGAAGACCAAAGCAGGAGGCATCACAATCCCAGACTTTAGCCTCTACTACAAAGCTGTCATCATCAAGACAGCATGGTATTGGCACAAAAACAGACACATAGACCAATGGAATAGAATAGAAACTCCAGAACTAGACTCACAAACGTATGGCCAACTCATCTTTGACAAAGCAGGAAAGAACATCCAATGGAAAAAAGACAGCCTCTTTAACAAATGGTGCTGGGAGAACTGGACAGCAACATGCAGATGATTGAAACTAGACCACTTTCTGACACCATTCACAAAAATAAACTCAAAATGGATAAAGGACCTGAATGTGAGACAGGAAACCATCCAAACCCTAGAGGAGAAAGCAGGAAAAGACCTCTCTGACCTCAGCCGTAGCAATCTCTTACTCGACACATCCCCAAAGGCAAGGGAATTAAAAGCAAAAGTGAATTACTGGGACCTTATGAAGATAAAAAGCTTCTGCACAGCAAAGGAAACAACCAACAAAACTAAAAGGCAACCAACGGAATGGGAAAAGATATTTGCAAATGACATATCGGACAAAGGGCTAGTATCCAAAATCTATAAAGAGCTCACCAAACTCCACACCCGAAAAACAAATAACCCAGTGAAGAAATGGGCAGAAAACATGAATGGACACTTCTCTAAAGAAGACATCCGGATGGCTAACAGGCACATGAAAAGATGTTCAGCATTGCTCCTTAAAAGGGAAATACAAATCAAAACCATACTCAGGTATCACCTCACGCCAGTCAGAGTGGCCAAAATGAACAAATCAGGAGACTATAGATGCTGGAGAGGATGTGGAGAAACGGGAACCCTCTTGCACTGTTGGTGGGAATGCAAATTGGTGAGCAGCTCTGGAAAGCAGTGTGGAGGTTCCTCAGAAAATTAAAAATAGACCTACCCTATGACCCAGCAATAGCACTGCTAGGAATTTATCCAAGGGATACAGGAGTACTGATGCATAGGGGCACTTGTACCCCAATGTTCATAGCAGCACTCTCAACAATAGCCAAATTTAGGAAAGAGCCTAAATGTCCATCAATTGATGAATGGATAAAGAAACTGTGGTTTATATACACAATGGAATACTACGTGGCAATGAGAAAAAATGAAATATGGCCTTTTGTAGCATCGTGGATGGAACTGGAGAGTGTGATGCTAAGTGAAATAAGCCATACAGAGAAAGACAGATACCATATGGTTTCACCCTTATGTGGATCCTGAGAAACTTAATAGGAACCCATGGGGGAGGGGGAGGAAAAAAGAAAAAAAAAAAAAAGAAAAAAAGAAAAAAAGAGGTTAGAGTGGAAGAGAGCCAAAGCATAAGAGACTGTTAAAAACTGAGAACAAACTGAGGGTTGATGGGGGGTGGGAGGGAGGGGAGGGTGGGTGATGGGTATTGAGGAGGTCACCTTTTGGGATGAGCACTGGGTGTTGTATGGAAACCAATTTGACAATAAATTTCATATAATAAAAAAACAAAACAAAACAAAAAAAAAAAAACTCAAAATGGATAAAGGACCTGAATGTGAGACAGGAAACCATCAAAACCCTAGGGGAGAAAGCAGGAAAAAAACCTCTCTGACCTCAGCCACAGCAATTTCTTACTTGACACATCCCCAAAGGCAAGGGAATTAAAAGCAAAAATGAACTACTGGGACCTTATGAAGATAAAAAGCTTCTACACAGCAAAGGAAACAACCAACAAAACTAAAAGGCAACCAACGGAATGGGAAAAGATATTTGCAAATGTCATATCAGACAAAGGGCTAGTATCCAAAATCTATAAAGAGCTCACCAAACTCCATACCCAAAAAACAAATAACCCAGTGAAGAAATGGGCAGAAAACATGAATAGACACTTCTCTAAAGAAGACATCCAGATGGCCAACAGGCACATGAAAAGATGCTCAGCATCGCTCCTCATCAGGGAAATACAAATCAAAACCACACTCAGATACCACCTCACGCCAGAGTGGCTACAACGAACAAATGAGGAGACTATAGATGCTGGAGAGGATGTGGAGAAACGGGAACCCTCTTGCACTGTTGGTGGGAATGCAAATTGGTGAGAAGCTCTGGAAAGCAGTGTGGAGGTTCCTCAGAAAATTAAAAATAGACCTACCCTATGACCCAGCAATAGCACTGCTAGGAATTTACCCAAGGGATACAGGAGTACTGATGCATAGGGGCACTTGTACCCCAATGTTCATAGCAGCACTCTCAACAATAGCCAAATTATGGAAAGAGCCTAAATGTCCATCAATTGATGAATGGATAAAGAAACTGTGGTTTATATACACAATGGAATACTACGTGGCAATGAGAAAAAATGAAATATGGCCTTTTGTAGCATCGTGGATGGAACTGGAGAGTGTGATGCTAAGTGAAATAAGCCATACAGAGAAAGACAGATACCATATGGTTTCACCCTTACGTGGATCCTGAGAAACTTAATAGGAACCCATGGGGGAGGGGGAGGAAAAAAGAAAAAGAAAAAAAGAGGTTAGAGTGGAAGAGAGCCAAAGCATAAGAGACTGTTAAAAACTGAGAACAAACTGAGGGTTGATGGGGGGTGGGAGGGAGGGGAGGGTGGGTGATGGGTATTGAGGAGGTCACCTTTTGGGATGAGCACTGGGTGTTGTATGGAAACCAATTTGACAATAAATTTCATATAATAAAAAAACAAAACAAAACAAAAAAAAAAACTCAAAATGGATAAAGGACCTGAATGTGAGACAGGAAACCATCAAAACCCTAGGGGAGAAAGCAGGAAAAAAACCTCTCTGACCTCAGCCACAGCAATTTCTTACTTGACACATCCCCAAAGGCAAGGGAATTAAAAGCAAAAATGAACTACTGGGACCTTATGAAGATAAAAAGCTTCTACACAGCAAAGGAAACAACCAACAAAACTAAAAGGCAACCAACGGAATGGGAAAAGATATTTGCAAATGTCATATCAGACAAAGGGCTAGTATCCAAAATCTATAAAGAGCTCACCAAACTCCATACCCAAAAAACAAATAACCCAGTGAAGAAATGGGCAGAAAACACGAATAGACACTTCTCTAAAGAAGACATCCAGATGGCCAACAGGCACATGAAAAGATGCTCAGCATCGCTCCTCATCAGGGAAATACAAATCAAAACCACACTCAGATACCACCTCACGCCAGAGTGGCTACAACGAACAAATGAGGAGACTATAGATGCTGGAGAGGATGTGGAGAAACGGGAACCCTCTTGCACTGTTGGTGGGAATGCAAACTGGTGCAGCCACTCTGGAAAACAGTGTGGAGTTCCTCAGAAAATTAAAAATAGACCTACCATATGACCCAGCAATAGCACTGCTAGGAATTTACCCAAGGGATACAGGAGTACTGATGCATAGGGGCACTTGTTCTCCAATGTTTATAGCAGCACTCTCAACAATAGACAAATTATGGAAAGAGCCTAAATGTCCATCAACTGATGAATGGATAAAGAAATTGTGGTTTATATACACAATGGAATACTACTTGGCAATGAGAAAGAATAAAATATGGCCCTTTGTAGCAACGTGGAGGGAACTGGAGAGTGTGATGCTAAGTGAAATAAGCCATACAGAGAAAGACAGATACCATATGTTTTCACTCTTATGTGGATCCTGAGAAACTTAACAGAAACCCACGAGGGAGGGGAAGGAAAAAAAAAGAGGTTACAGTGGGAGAGAGATCTAAAGCACAAGAGACTCTTAAAAACTGAGAACAAACTGAGGGTTGACGGAGGGTGGGAGGAGGGGAGGGTGGGTGATGGGCATTGAGGAGGGCACCTTTTGGGATGAGCACTGGGTGTTGTATGGAAACCAATTTGACAATAAACTTCATATATTGAAAAAAAAAGAAAACAAATAATACAAAACAAAACAAAAATCTGTATCTGCTCATCTGTCTGAGCTGACAGACTTTAGAACCATGTGAACTTTTTCCTTTGCCCTCTGCGCCTCTGTCTGCCTTCAGGCCTCTTGGCAGCAACAACTCCCCTCTTCTGAGAGGTGAGAATGTACACTGTCAAAAGGCAAAGAAAACACTTTCTTAAACTTTAAATTTCCTCATTGGTTCCACAGGAAAATTAACAATGGTAAACTTTAAGAAAACACAGAGAAATGTCTTCTAAGGATAGATATGTCTTCTAAATTATAAGACTTACTAAGATTGAGGTAAATGGAATTTTAAAATATACTGATATAAAGTTAAAATTCCGCTTTTCTCTCTGTTCAAAAAACAAAGCTTTCTTGGACTGCTCTGCTTGTGATAAGACAGTGTAAGCAAAAGTTTTTTTCTTTTCTCTTTGCCAAAAAAACCCCCAAAGCTTTACGTTTCATCTTTATCAGGTCTTTGATTCCTTAGGTAAAACTTCTCAATGTTAAAGGAGCTAAGTTTTGCTAACAACTATATAATGCTATACATTCACCTTTAGGATCTTTTATTGCCACATTGGTTCAATAAATACAATTTTAAGATTTATAAAAATATATAATCCTATTTAGGATATGCTTTATGATAACTTCTTAAAGTTTTAAGAAACTTCCCAGGATTTAAATGGTAAATAAAACATGCTAAATATTAAACTAATTTAAATTTGTTGGATTTGTCTTTAAAGTTATCAGCATTAAATATAAAATTTTATTCCACTAAGGTTTATTAGAAGTCAAATAAACTCACATTATCTCTGTTCTAATCTGTAAACAAAAGGATGACTTAAAGTAATGGTTAATTTTATTTGGATCATAATTTTCATGAGTAATTGTTAAGATAACTTTCAAAGTGTTTGGTAACCTAAAACATTTAAGTTTTGTTTGCATGATAAATTGAGATAAATTCATTGGATGTCTAATGAGATGAAAAGCTAAAACACTAATTACTAAATATGGAAAAAAGGCACAATAGGCCTTATTTTTAAACGGAGTAGTCTTACACTTAAAAGTATTCATATGCATCCTGGTGTTATTGATTGTGATTATGAAAATAAAATTCAAGTTATGATATCGGCCAATAACCTGTATACTATTCAACCAGGAAATAAAATTGCTCAATTACTTATTTTTCATTATATAGAAGGCCAAAGCAATTCTGTTATCAGAACTGAAGGTTTTGGCAGTACTGGAAAACAATTGTATTGGCAAACGTTTTTGAAAGATCCTCACCCCGAAATACATCTTAAAATTAATAATAAATCTTTTATAGGATTAGTAGACACTGGATCTGATGTTACCATCATATCTGAAAAGTTTCGGCCTTCATCTTGACCTGTTGAGAACATACCTGTAATTTTTACAAGACTTGGCGCTTTAAGGGGAATAAAAATAACTCAACAGATTATGAGATGTGAAAAACCCAAGGTTATTGCCAATAACCTATGGGGTAGGGATTTACTTCAATAATGGGGTGCATATACTAACATGCCATCTGCATCCACTCAAAGTAAAAATATAATGTATGCCATGGGATATGACCCACTGAAGGGATTAGATAAAAATCAACAAGGCATTAAAACACCCCTTGATATTTTCCCCAAACATAAAGCCACAGGGCTAGGATATCCAAATTTATCCTAGAAGTCACTGCCAGAGAACAAAAATATGTGCTGCCTTTAAAATGGCTTATTGATGAGCCCATATGGATAGAGCAATGGCCGTTTTCTCAAGAAAAAAGTGGCAGCTTTAAAATCTTTAGTCTCTGAACAAATAGAATTGGGACATATTGAACCCTGAACTAGTCCCTGGAATTCTCTAGTTTTTTTTTTTTTCAGAAAAAAAGAAATCTGCAAAATGGAGAATGCTAACTGATCCCTGAGCTATAAATAAAATCATACAACCTATGGGGGCTCTACAGCATGGCCTTCCAACACCTACCGCTGTCCCTCGAGTTTGGAAAATTATTATTAATCTTAAGGATTGTTTTTTCTCCATTCCCTTAAACCCTAAAGATTCGGAGAGATTTGTGTTCTCTCTTCCTATAATTAATCATGAGGAGTCCATAAGCAGAGTTCAATGGAAAGTTTTATCCCAAGGAATTTTAAATAGTCCCACCCTTTGTCAACTGTTACAGAACCTCTCCAATATTTAGGATCTCAGTTTCCTCATGCTAATTACATGGATGGCATACTATTAGCTTTACCCGAATGACATGATTTACATGCATTCTTTTCAGCAGCTCAGGCAACCATCTCAGAATATGGCCTTATTATAGCAGAAGACAAAAATTCAACTTGAAGATCTCGTATTCTATTTAGGTCAAAAATTAATACAAAACTCAATAATGCCTCAAAATGTTCAAATTCATAAGGATACCTTGAATACTTTAAATAATTTCCAGAAGTTATTAGGAGACATTAACTGGCTACGTTCTACTCTAGGTATACCTGCTTATCAACTGACTCATCTTTTTGATATACTTAAAGAGGATTCCAATTTAAATAGCCCTAGAAAAGTAACTCTGGGGGCGCCTGGGTGGCTCAGTCGGTTAAGCGGCCGACTTCACCTCAGGTCATGATCTCGCGGTCCGTGAGTTCCAGCCCCGCGTCGGGCTCTGTGCTGACAGCTCAGAGCCTGGAACCTGTTTCAAATTCTGTGTCTCCCTCTCTCTGACCCTCCCCCGTTCATGCTCTGTCTCTCTCTGTCTCAAAAATAAATAAATGTTAAAAAAAATTCAAAAAAAAAAAAAAAGAAAAGTAACTCTGGAAGCATCTCAAAAATGAATTGAAAAAAAAAATGCTTCCAGTCAGCTTACTCGAATTACCCCCTTGCTACCTGTTTCATTGCTAATTTTACTGTCACCTCATTCTCCTACAGGAGTACTTTGGCAGGCTAGTGGAATAATAGAATGGATATTTCTTTCCAACAGAGCCTTTAAAAAATTATCTACATATTTAGACAAAATAGGAATGTTAATTTCTAAGGGTCGGGAAAGACTTAAAGAAATGACAGCCCAAGACCCTGAGACAATTATAGTACCTCTGTCTCATGCACAAATATCCAAGGCATATTGGCAATTCATTTCATAGTAACTTGGAGTTGCAGATTATATAGGTCACATAGACAACCATTACCCTAAATCCAAAAAAAATTAATTTATCAAAACCATCTCCTTCATCATGCCTTGAATTGTACAATTGATACCTGTAAATGGGCCTAATTATTTCACAGATACAAACAAACCTAGTTATTCTGCATATTATGGTACTATTTCTAAATATGTAAAATCCCCATATACCTCAATACAAAAAGCTGAACTCCTTGCCATATTTCTATTGCTTAAGGATGTTCCCTCCTCCATCAATATCTTAACAGATTCAGCCTATTCTAAACAAGTGATTGAAAATTTGGAAACCATTAGTATTCATATTTGTCAGAACTGTCTGACTTATTTTTTCAGATCCAACATTGTCTCCAACACCAACTCCGTCCTATAGACATTACTCACATATGATCTCATCCTGGCCTCCCCAGCCCCTTGCCAGAAAGAAACACTACAGCAGATTTCTTATTGAACTTCTGTTATTACAACACAAGATTTTCACAATCTGACTCATCTTAATGCTGAAAGCTTAAATAAACGCTTTTCTATTTCCCTTAACAAGCTAGAGAAATTATCACACACTGCTCCACTTGTGGGTTACTGTCATTCCTCGATATTCTCAGGGGATTAATCCTAAAGGTAAACAACCTAATGATTTATAGTAAATGGATGTTATTCATGTTCTGCAATTTGGTCACCTTGCATATGTGCATGTATAAATAGATACACATTCTGGTTTTATATGGGCTATACCTTCATCAGGGAAAAAAATGGCCCATGTTATTCAACATCTTTTAGAAGCATTTGCCATGATGGGACTCCCCCGGAATCTTAAAACTGACAGTGGCCCGACTTATACTTCTCACACTTTTCTTATATTTTGCCAAAAATGGGGCATTCATCATACTACAGTAATCTTATAATCAACAAAGTCAAGCTATTATTGAATGTGCTAATCGTACATTAAAAACAAGGGGTATGGTCTTGAATCCAAAGAATCAATTAATGAAAGCATTATTTACACTAAATTTTCTGGATTTAAGAGGTGAACAAGAACTCACCACAGCTGAAAAACATCACACAGTCTCTAATACAAGACCCCTTTCACAATGAATATTTTAGAAAAATGATAATAACCAATGGTATCCTGGGTATGTTAAATAGTGGGGTCAAGGATTTGCTCTTGTATCCACAGATAAAGGGGATATCTGGCTCATAACCCAGCGATTAAAACCATGATATGAAAAGTTGGTCAAAGAGAAAAAGATTTGACCATTTTTGACCACTGAAAAAAGATATGGAAGAATTAAACCTGGAATGGGAGATAAAAAGAAGAACAGAAAAAATAATGAAAGCCAAACCTATGACATGGAACAGATGAAGACGACTCTAGAAGCAGAACAGATCCTCCAAAAAACAGGAAACACCTAAGACTTCTACTACTCTGTTTACTGCCATGATGTTGGTTCTTACTTTAACTGTGAGTACTAAAAAGAACCACACAGCCAGGAAGATGGTGGTGTAGGAGGATGCTGGGCTCACCTCATCCTGCTGATCCCGTAGGTTCCACCCAGATCTGCCTAAATAACCCAGAAAACCACCAGAAGACTAGCAGAATGGACTCTCCAGAGCCAAGTGTAGACAAAAGGCCTGCAGAGGAGGGTAGGAAGGGTGGAGAGGCAGTGAGTGCTACACAGACTGGCGGGAGGGAGCCAGGGAGGTGGAGGGGCAGCCTACCCAGCAAGACAGAGCACCCAATGTCTGGCTTACAAAAGTGGAAGGGCCAGACTCTGTGAGTTCTGACACCCAGCAGGACTTAACATCTGTAATGTTAAAAGTCAACAGCTCTGCTCTCGGAGAGCAGGGAGGGTCAGAGGTCGCTGGGAGGAAGGCTTGTTGAGCCCCAGAAGACAGAGCTCAGCTCAGAAGGGGAACAAAGGTGCTGGCAAGAGCCATCTCCCTCTCCCATCCCCTAGCTGAAATTCCAAAGGGAACCAGTTCCAATCACTGGACTTGCTTGCACCATGCAAATGCCCAACACTGTGCTTCTGTGGATCTATCCCTCCAACGGGTTTGCCTCCCTCCCAGTAGCACAGGGCCCCTCCTGCAGGGGACCACCGAGAGCAAAGTGAGCTAAGCCTGCCCCTCCCACCCCTGTGCACCTTGCAGATCCACCCCAGCGGCTAACACCCCCTTGGCCAGATCCCATCAAAGCATCCCACAAGCCTGGCAGTGCTCAAGTAGCCCATACAGGAGCCACACCAATCCACGGTGAGTCCTGCCCCTGGTAAAGGGAAAGAAAAGGTACACAACAGTCTGACTGTGGCCCCAGAAGTGGGCTGGGGCAGACATCATGTCTGACGGCGGCCCAGCCCACCAACACAAGTTACTCCCAACAGCAAAGGGGAAATGCCCTGCAGTTTGGAGGCACGTCAGGGACTACCCAAAATGACAAAATGGAAGAATTCTCCTCAAAAGAAACTCCAGGAAGTAGTGAAAGCTAACGAATTAAAAAAAAACAATTTTAGCAATATGACGGAACAAGAATTTAGAATAATAGTCATAAAATTAATGGCTGGGATTGAAAAAAGCATAGAGGACAGCAGAGAATCTATTGCTAAAGTGATCAAGGGACTAAGAAATAGTCATGAGGAGTTAAAAAATGAAATAAATTAGGTGCAAAATAAAATGGAGATGGCCATAGCATGGATTAAAGAGGCAGAGGAGAGAATAGGTGAATTAAAGATAAAATTATGGAAAAAGAGGAAGCTGACAAAAAGAGAGATAAAAAAAATCCAGGAGTATGAGGGGAGAATTAGAGAACTAATGGACCTTGTTTTTTTATCCATTCTGGCACCCTTTGTCTTTCAACTGGAGGATTTAGTCCATTTGCATTCAGAGTGATTATTGAAAGATATGAATTTAGTGTTTTTGTGTTACATAGAGTGTTGGTGTTTATGGTGATACATCTGGTCCTTTCTAGTCTTTGTTGCTTTGTGTTTGTTTTTTGTTGTTCTCCACTCAAAAAGTCTCTTTTAAAATTTCTTGCAGGGCTTGTTTAGTGGTTAAAAAGTCCTTTTTTTTTTGGCCTAGGAAATACTTGTTTTAATTTTTAACTTTTTAAAAATTTAAATCCAAGTGAGTTAACATAATACTGATTTCAGGAATAGAATTTAGTGATTCATCACTTACATATAAAACCCATTGCTTATCTCAACAAGTGTCCTCATTAATGCCCCTTGCCTATTTATCACATCCCTTCACCCAACACCCCTCCAGCAACCCTCAGTTTTTCTCTGTATTTAAGAGTTTCTTTTGGTTTATCTCCCGGTCTGTTTTTATATTACTTTTGCTTCCCTTCTCTTATGCTCATCTGTTTTGTATATTAAAGTCTACATATCAGTGAAGGCACATGATATTTGTCTTTCTCTGACTGATTTATTTCACTTAGCCTAATACACTCTAATTCAATCCACGTTGTTACAGATGGCAAGATTCATTAATTTTGATCACAGAATAATATTCCTTTCCATCTTCTCTATCCATTCATCAGTTGATGGACATTTGGCCTCTTTCCATAATCTGGCCATTGTAGATAGTGCTGCTATAAACATTGGAGTGCATATGCCCTTTCAAAACAGCATTCCTGTATCCTTTGGATAAATACTTAGTATTACAATTGCTGAGTCATAGGGTACTTCTATTTTTTTTTTTTTTTAAATTCCAGAGTGTTTCCCAGAGTGGCTGTTTTCTAGAGTGGCTGCACCAGTTTTCATTCTGTCTGGGAAATTCTTTATCTCTCCTTCTATTCTGAATGACAGTCCTGCTGGATAAAGAATTCTTGGCTGCATATTTTTTTTTACCAATCAGCATATTAAATATTTCCTGCCATTCCCTTCTAATCTGCCAAGTTTCAGTGGACTGGTCTTCTGCTAACCTTTTGTGTCTACCCTTGTAATTTAAAAACCTTTGTCCCTAGTTGCTTTCAGAATTACCTCTTTAACTTTGTATTTTTCAAGTTTCATATGATATGTCATGGTGTTTACCTGTTTTCATTGATTCTTAGGAGAGTTCTTTGCCTCTTGGACTTGGATGTCCATTTCTTTCTTCAGACTAGGGAAGTTCTCATCAAAAATCTGTTCAAATAAACCTTCTTTACCCTTTTCCCACTCTTCTTCTTTTGGGACTCCTGTGATATGGATATTGTTTTGCTTTTTGGAATCACTGAGTTCCCTCGGTCTTTCTTAGTGATCTTCTTTCCATTCTCTTTTCAGCTTCATTATTTTCCACAATTTTATCTCCTATATCTCCTATTCTCTCCTCTACTTTTTCAATTCTTATAGTGACTATATCCAGTTGATGTTGCATCTCAGTTATAGTACTTTTTATTTAAGCCTGACTACTTTTTACGCCTCATAGCAATGCTTTCTCTGGTGTCTTTTATGATTTTTTCAAGCTCAGATAGTAGTCTTATTATTATTGTTCTAAATTATTTTTCAGATATATTGTTTACATCTGTTTTGAGCAAGTCCCTGGCTGTGATTTTTTCTTGACCTTTCTTTTGAGGAAAATTCCTCCATCTTGTCATTTTGGCTGTTTATGTCTTTTGCATCTTTGAAATATTTTTATGTTTTCTGCACCTAAAAGCAATGCTGCACTGAAAAGGGGTCATACACTGCCAAAGGTACAGCATTTCAGGAAGTGTTTCTGGTGTATACAGTGGGGATCCTTTGAACCTTTAACTAGTTGTGCTATGATTTGTCTGTTAAAACTAAGTCCAGAGGAAAAAAAAGAACAAAAAAGTCTGACCCAAAACAAGAGTAAAGGAAAAGGAATGAAAAAAATAAACTATAGGCCTGATTTCAAATAAAAAGAAATTTTTAAAAAAAGAAAGAAAAATAAAAGAAAAAAGGAAGGCTCTTCCAAAAAAAGAAAAGGCAATGAAAAAAATAAACTAACAAACACACAAAAAAACTATAAGCTTGATTTCAAAATGAAAATGAAAAAGAAGAGGAAGAAGAAGAAGAAGAAGAAGAAGAAGAAGAAGAAGAAGAAAGAAAGAGAGCTTTGAAGCACTGTATTTTCAGTAACAAAGCAGGAAACGGTATCCAATGAAAAAAAGACAGTCTCTTTAGCAAATGGTGCTGGGAGACCTGGAGAGCAACGTTCAATATAATGAAATGGGACCAATATCTTAATAATACACAAAAATAAACTCAAAATGGATGAAAGACGAAAATGTGAGACAGGAAATCATCAAAACCCTAGAGGAGAAAATAGGCAACAATCTATTTGACCAATTTCTTGCTTGACACACCTCTGAAGGCAAGGGAAATAAAAGCAAAAATGAACTATTGGTACCTCCTTATGATAAAAATATTCTGCACTGCAAAGGAAGCAATCAACTAATATAAAAGGCAACTACAGAATGGGAGAAGATATTTGCAAATGACATAATGGATAAAGGGTTAGTATCCAAAATCTACAAAGAACTTACCAAACTCAACACCTGAAAAAAATAATCCAGTGAAGAAATGGGCAGAAGACATGAATAGACACTTTTTCCAAAGAAGATATCCAGATGTCATCCAACAGACATATGAAAAGATCCTCAACATCACTCATCATCAGGGAAATACAAATCAAAACCACATTGAGATACCCCCTCACACTGCTCAGAGAGGCTAAAAACAACTCAGGCAACAACAGATGTTGGCGAGGATATGGAGAAATGGGAACTCTCTTGCACTATTGGTGGGAATGCAAACTGGTATAGCTGTTCTAGAAAGAAGTTTGGAGGTTCCTGAAAAAATTAAAAAAAAAATAGAACTACCCTATGACCCAGAAATAACCCTACTAGAAATTTATACAAAAGATACAGGAGTGTTGATTCACAGGGGCACAGGAAAGCAGTGATTTCAACAATAGTCAAATTATGGAAAGAGTTCAAACGTTCACCAACTGATTAATGGATAAAAAAGATGTGGTTTATATATGCAATGGAATACTACTTGGCAGTGAGAAAAAATGAAATCCTGCCATTTGCAACAACATGGACGGAACTGGAGGGTATTATGCTAAGTGAAATAAGTCAGTCAGGGAAAGACAGATATCATATGTTTTCACTCATATGTGGAACTTCAGAAACTTAACAAAAGACCATGGGGGAAGAGAAGGGAAAAAATAGTTTCAAACAGAGAGGGAGGCAAACCAGAAGAAGCTCTTAAAGACAGAGAAAAAACTGAAGGTTGATGGAGGGACATGGGAGAGAGGAAAATGGGTGATGAGCATTGAGGAGGGCACTTGTTGGGATGAGAACTGGGTGTTGTATGCAAGCGATGAATCATAGGAATCCACCCATGAAATCAAGAGCACACTGTATACATTGTATGTTAGCTAACTTGACAATAAATTGTCTTGAAAAATAAGTCTTGGGAAAAAAAAAGAACAGAAAAAAGTCTGATCCAAAAAAAGAGTAAGGAAAAGGAATGGAAAACAATTTAAAATTAAAAACTATAACCCTGATTCCAAAGAAAAAAAACGAGAGGGGGAGAGAGAGAGAGAAGGAAACTAAATTAAAAACAAAACCAAACACACAAAGAAACTATAATTCTTATTTCAAAAGGAAAATTAAAAAGAAGAAGAAGAAAAAAAAAAGTTTCTATTTCCACCAGAACTGCAGTTGATGCTTTGAAGCACTTTATTTTCTGTACACTTGGTGAATGTTGGATGCTGTGGGGAAAAAAAAATCTTGGGGATGGTGGCTGTGCTGGTCTGTAGAAGTGGCCCACTGCATTGGCTCAGCATCAGTCTTGCCCCAGTAAACAAGTAGTTGCCAGGTATAAGGGGATAGGGTTTGGTGTAAGTAGGTCCTGCTTCCACTATGAGCCACTGTGTTGCTCTCTGAAGTCTGGGTAGTCAGCATGTTCCACACCACAACTCTCTTGCATTTTTTCTTTGGCACAGGGCTAGGATTCAAAACCGGGAAACTTAAAGTGCCCAGCACCACATGGCCCTGCCCCTCTCCTACAGAGTATGTGTACACATCATGTACACATCATGCTGTGTCTGATGTCATTTGCCCCCCCCCAAAAAAAAAGTCCCATGCCTGTTCACATGTGGAATCTGGTTTAGCACCACAAAAAGTAGCAATCGGGTTATCTGCCCTCTGTGTGCCCCTCTGTCCCCTACCAATGAACAACCTTATACTGGTGCCTGTAGGTCTTTCGTCCTTGGAGAGGCAGTATACTCTTTTCCAAATGTGCTCCAGGAAGGGAAATTTTCTCTCCCAGTGCAACTCAGGAGGTCCCTATACCATTCTCTGCACTCCAGGGCCAGGGCCCTCCTTCTCCCCAGGAACTTGCACCACAGCTCCACTCTAGGGAAAGTCCATGCACTTCCCAAATCCCAGAGTTTGAGCTCCATATGCTGTTTGCAAAACAAAACAAAACAAAACAAAACAAAACAAAAAAAAAACAAAAAAAAACAAAACAAAACCGAAAAACTCAGTTGCAGGGTGTATGGCCAGAGTCACAAAAGATGAGTCCACAAACAAAGTGCAGTTAAGTGAAGGTCCTCATACTCAAATCGGAAGGAGGCCCCAACTCCAGAATAAAGCTTCTTTTTATTAGGATAATTGCTAAAGACTATGTGCATAAAGTCAGCTAAGCAAGTGTGTTAATCAATCTACTGGTTAACTTTTCAAGGTTGAATTTTTAGTTAATTGGTTTCTATAACACTAGGAAGGGTCAGGTGTGAAGGAGGATCTGGCCCTGGACAATGTTAATGACTCTAGGCGTTCCTTATGTGCTGCAGCCGAGTTCAGTTATGTAAAAATGTCCTAAGGCCTTGCACCTTCTCCAGCCCTTCCTTTTGAAGTCTTTTCTTTTGATGCTTCTCTCCAGCATCTCCCACAACCTTACACCAGTTAGAGTGGATAAAATTAACAACACAGTAAACAATTGGTTTTGGCAAGTGTTCAGGGAAGGGGAGACATTCTTACACTGTTGGTGTTATGCCCAGAATTCGTGATCCCCAAAGACCACCAGGGAGCCAAGTCCGATGTAAAAGCAAAAGAGCCTTTATTCGAGCTAGCTCGAGCTCAATCCCCTACCTGCACTGATGCAGTGGTGAGATACCGGGGAGAGAGAGCGACTTTCAAAAGGACAAAGGTTTTATTGGGGCCTAGGGGCTGTTGGTGAGGTAATGGCTGTGGCCTCAGCCGATTGGCTGGAGAAGGGTCTGAGTCCTGCCTGTTAGGCAGGTGAGGTGGGGGGGGTTTACTCAAGTGGAGGAGGCGTGGTCAAGGTGAAGGACACAGAACAAGATGGAGTCAGCCGGCGTAGGCCTGCCCTTTCATTCCCCCCTTGTGATGTAGCTTCCGGACCCAATCATGGGACCGGCTGCATTTATGGTGACAAGGGGAACAGAGTTTGGAGGTTTACGCAAAGTTCTGGGAAGCAAGTGTCCCTGGGGTGGCTCTGGGAGGTCTGATTAAGTATTGTCCCTGAGCTGGTGTCTATGATCTGCCAGGTGATGTTTTGGGGGGCGTGGAGACTCCTGGCAGCATGAGCAATGACAAGCAGAGTTAACAGAGTTACCAATATTAGGTGGGTCGAATGGGCTGTAGCTTGAGCTTGAGCAGGTTGTGTTGGTCCCGACTGATGGCCCATCACGTGACAAAGTCCTTCTGATCGAGGAGGGGTCCGCTGGCCAAACATGGGTGTGATGGACCCAGGTCGCGATGCCGTCTACTTTGAGAGCGGTGGGGGTTGTCAGCACCACGATGTAGGGTCCCTTCCAGCGTGGCTCGAGGGTCTGTCGGTGGTGCCTCTTGACATACACCCAATGTCCCGGCCTGTACTGTTGAGGTGTCAGTGTCGGGCCAGCCTCGTAGATGGCACGGAGGCAGGGCCAAATGTCCTCGTGCGCCCTCTGGAGTCCTCTCAAGGAAAGAAAAAGTTCTTGATCTTTAAACTCAGCAAGAAGTTCAGCTCAAAGGTTGGGAATAACAGGGGGTGGCCTGCCAAACATGATCTCATAGGGAGTAAAACCCAGAGTGTTTCTAATCTGGTAGTGTTTCTAATCCGGTAAAGGGTGTACGGTAAGAGAGTCACCCAGTCCCCGCCAGTCTCCATGGTTAATTAGGTAAGGGTCTCTTTTAGGGTTCTATTCATTCATTCTACCTGTCCTGAGTTCTGGGGCCTATAAGCACAATGTAATTTCCAGTTTGCCCCCACCGCCTTGGCTACTGCCTGTGTTACCTGCGAGATAAAAGCTGGTCCATTGTCTGATCCTATCATGGCAGGAAAACCATACCTGGGTAAGATGTCTTCTAGTAGCTTCTTAGCCACTGTCTGAGCCATTTCATGCTTGGTTGGGTATGCCAGAGAATGTGTGTGTAAATACTAAAAGATATTTATAACCATACTTTCCTGGTTTGACTTCACTGAAGTCGACTTCCCATTGGGCTCCCAGTCTGGTGCCTCTGAGCCTGGTTCCTTTTTTATTTGATGTGGCTCTCCCATTGGTGAGTTGGCAGATCTTGCAGGCAGATACAACTTGCTCTATTTTGGTGTCCTGTTGGTGAATCTTGATTCCGGCATGTCGGATTAAGTCTTTTAATTTTCGGGCCCCCATGTGAGTAGACCGATGCATGTGTTTTAATATTGAGACTCCGAGCTGGTCTGGCAGCACAAGCTCCTTGTTAGGTGTATACCACCATCCCTTTATATCCTGGGCCATGGGGAGTTTCTTGATCTGCTGTAACTCCTCCTGGGAGTATTTGGGCTGGTCTGGTAAAATTGGGTCTCCCGGGTCCGGTAGTTGTATGGTCATGGTGGGGACTGGAGTAAGGGCTACTGCCTTGGCTGCCTGGTGAGCCTTTTGATTACCTCTAGCTACTGGGTTATCAGCTTTTTGGTGCCCTTGGCAGTGGATAATGGCTAGCTTGGCAGGAAGCCATAAGGCCATAAGCAGGTTAAGTATCTCCTGCTTATTTTTTATAGTCCGTCCTTCTGCCGTCAGTAACCCCCTCTGCTGATAAGTTGCCCCATGAATATGAGCTGTGACAAACACATAACAGCTGTCTGTGTAGATGTTAAGCCATTTTCCAGCTCCCAGCATCAGCGCCTTGGTGAGGATTATGAGCTCTGATCGCTGGGTTGACGTTCTGGAGGGTAGAGCCTCCGCCCATATGGTGTTCGTTTCGGTGACCACCACTGCACCCACATACCTGTGTCCGTCTCGCACAAAGCTGCTGCCATCAGTGAACCAAGTAGCCTCGGCATTGGGGAGGGGCCGGTCGGTCAGGTCCGTCCGGAATCCATGTACTTGTTCCAGGATTCCCGAACAGTCATGTAGTGGAGCACCTAGGTCAGGGTCGGGCAGCAGGGTTGCAGGATTGAGGGCCGTACTGGGGTGGAACCGCACTCGTGGAGGGTTGAATAGGAGGCTCTGGTAATGAGTCATACGTGTGTGGCTCATCCATCAATCAGGAGGCTGTTTCAGGACCCCTTCAATGGCGTGTGGGGTCGTGATCCAGATCTCCTGTCCTAGGGTCAGTTTGTCTGCGTCCTTGACTAGGAGTGCTGTCACCGCAATAATTCTTAGGCATGGCGGCCAGCCGGCAGCCACTGGGTCTAGTTTCTTGGACAGGTAAGCCACCGGGCGGTTCCAGGGGCCTAAGGCTTGAGTTAGAACCCCTTTTGCCATTCCCTTATGTTCGTCTACAAAAAGGTGGAAGGGCTTCGTAATGTCTGGCAGGCCCAGGGCTGGGGCACTTATGAGGGCCTTTTTTAACTGATTAAAGGCAGTTTCTTCTTCTTCAGCCCATTTAAATGTTTTCCCCTCTTTGGTAGCTTCATATAGGGGCCTGGCGATCTCAGCAAAACCTGGAACCCAGAGGCGGCAGTAGCCGCCTGGCCTAGGAATTCCCTTACTTCTCTTTGGGAGGTGGGAGTAGGGATCTTCAGGACAGTTTTTTTTTCTGGCATCTGATAACCGCCGCTGTCTGCCCTCCAGGATATATCCCAGGTAACTTACCCTCTCACTGCATATCTGAGCCTTCTTCGCGGATGCCCGGTACCCTAAGGCCCCCAGGGTAGCCAGCAGGTCCTGGGTCCCTCGCTCACAGTCTTTGGCCGTGTCGGCAGCAATCAGGATGTCATCTACGTACTGTAGGAGGGTGAGGCCAGGGTGCTCCCTTCTGTACTCACCCAGGTCCTCGTGTAGTGCCTCGTCGAAGATGGTGGGTGAATTTTTGAATCCCTGAGGTAGCCGTGTCCAGGTGAGTTGCCCACTGTAGCCCTCCTCTGGATCATGCCACTCAAGGGCGAACAAGGGTTGGCTCTGGGGTGCCAGCGGCAGACTGAAGAAGGCGTCCTTTAAATCTAGTACAGTATACCAGACCCTGGAGGGCGCCAAGGAGCTGCAGAGAGTATATGGGTTGGGAACAGTTGGGTGTATGTCCACGACCCTCTTATTTACTTCCCGGAGGTCTTGTACTGGTTGGTAGTCATTTGTGTGAGGGTTTTTGACCGGCAGTAGGGGGGTGTTCCAGGGATACTGGCAAGGAGCTAGTACCTCTAGGGTTCGTAGTCTCTGGATGTGTGGCTGGATCCCCTTCCGGGTCTCCTGAGACATGGGATATTGTTTGATCCTTATCGGACTCTCTCCTGGCTTGAGTTCTACCAGGACTGGGGTCCTGTGAGCAGCTAGTCCTATCCCCCCCGTCTCTGCCCAAACCGAGGGGAATTCTTGTAGCCATCTGTCTATATTATCCTCTCTCGGGAGCGCCTCCTGGTGGAGGAGGTATTCATCCTCCAGTTTCATGGTCAGGACCTGGATGGGGTGGCCCTTGCCATCGGTGACCTGAGGCCCCCCTTGTCTGAAAGTTATCTGAGGTCTAATCTTGGTCAGTAAATCCCATCCTAACAGCGGATAGGGGCATTCTGGTATTACCATAAAGGAGTGGGATACCTGGCCCAGCCCCAAATCTACCGTTCTTCGGGTAGTCCATGAATACTGGCTCATACCAGTTGCCCCTTGTACCCAGGACTTCTTGCTGGCTAGTTATTCTTGTGGGGTGCGGAGGACCAAATGTTGTGCTCTGGTGTCGACAAGGAAGTCAACAGGGATCCCGTCCACTTTAAGAGTTACCCTGGGTTTGGGGAGAGGGTCCGAACCCCAACTCCCCTAATCACTTAGTTCATCTAGCTTTAGGACTTTTACTCAATCAGTCTTGCTTCCCTTCCCGCTGGCCCTTTTTGGACAATCTCGGGCCCAATGCCCTATCTTCTTGCAGTATGTTCACTGATCTTTCTGCAGCCTCTGCTTCCCCCCCTTGGTGGTTCCTTCACCTTTTCTTGCGTCATCTGCCAGCTGCCGGAGACGGTGGTCTCGTTCCTCAGGGAAGTCAGCAGTGGTAGCTAGTAGTATTCTGGCCAGGTCTCGAGTCTGCTTACTGCTGGCAGCCACCATGGCGTGAGCCTGCTTGTCCTCAGGAGGCTCCCGGTTATTATATACCTTTTCGGCTACCACCAGTAAGTCCTGCAGACTTTTTTCTCTTAGTCTATCTATTTTCTGTAATTTTCTCCTAATGTCTATGGCCGATTGGTTTACAAAGGCCATGATAACAGCTGCCTTGCTTTCCAGAGCCTCTGGATCCATGAGGGTATAGGTAGAGTGCCTCCATGATCCATTCTAAAAGGGCAGCTGGAGATCATGTTTTCCCTGTTGTACATTTCCTACCTTGGCCAAATTGGTTGGCTTTCTAGCAGCCACTCAGAGAGCCCCTCCATTAGAGTCTGGCTGTAGACCCAGAGCCTCTCCTTACCTTCCGCTGTGTTGAAATCCCACTGGGGCCAAGTTAAGGGGAAAGAGGCATCTATCTGAGCCTGGTTGGTGGTGGGATTCCCGTCTGCGCCCAGAACTAGTTTTCGGGCCCCATTGAGGATTCTTTCTCTTTCTTCAGTCATGAACAGAAAAAGCTGCTGGCAATTGCCCCACGTGGGCTGATGGGTAAAAAGAACAGAGTCTAATAGATCAATAAGCCCTGCCGGTTTCTCGGAAAACAGGATTCTGAGCTTTCCAATTGTAGAGGTCACTAGTGGCGAAAGGCCAATAGTGATGGGGCTGATTCCCCTCCGCATCTGGGGGTCCAGTGGCTCGCAGGGGCAGAATAGTGGAGTTGGTGGCAGAGGCGGATTGCTCCCTTTGAGCCCTTTGTCTGGTAAAAGGTGGGCTTCCCAATGGAGCGTTTCCACCTCTCACTCTCGGAACAGCATCTGCCTCCCCGGAGGGGGAGGATGGTGTTCTTCCGGCATCCTACAGGGGTTATATGGGGGAGGAAAAATTAATTCTTCTTCAGCCCCCCCTTGTAGGACAGGGTAGCGGGGTGCTGAAGGCTGGGTAAGACTTTTCTTCTTCTTTGTCCCCTGCAAAGCAAGAATGGGTTTTGGCTCCAGAGGAAGCAGGGCTAGGAAGGGCTTAAGCCAAGAGGGTGGGTCTTCTACAAGGTCCTGCCAAGTAATAATGTAAGGGAGCTGATCAAGATGGCCCGTCTTAGGCCGAGAGATGATACTCCTGACTTGGTGGATGGTAGGGAGGTCGAAGGTCCCCTCTGGTGGCCATCCAACATTGAAAGTTGGCCACTTGCTAGAACAAAAAAACTGCTACTGACCCTTTCGGACTTCCACACTAAGGTTGTTAGCTCTTCCCCTGACATCCTTAAAATGATCAATCATAATACTTAGAGGAGTAATCTGAGTCTGTCCCATAACATCCGTTCAGTAAGTCCAGTAAGTCCACAGAACAAAACAGAGAATCACAAAAACAGACAAACAGAGGGCCCCTAGAAAGTCTTACAACTCCATGGAAGCAAAACTGAAAGCTAGCTTAGACCTTTGAGGGGATTCCATGTCCCTCCAAAACCAAAAGCTAGACGACGGCCTCACGCTGACCAGTGGGAGTGACCCGCCTCATCTCAGACCTTTCAGGGGATTCCATGTCCCTCCAAAACCGATGAGGCGATTCCACGTGCCTCTAAAAGGGAGGATCGGAACATCTTCCGAAACTCCTGGCCGGTGGTCCTCCAGTGCATCCACTTCGACCACGTGGGGCACTACCAGAATTTCAGAAATGAGCTCACACAGAAAAGATGGAACAAACAGACACTAACCATGGCCAGTCAGGCTCTCCAGGTCGGGGGTCCCTTGGGGGTCTTGGGGATCCCGGGCCGAGCCCCCAAATGTTATGCCCAGAATTCGTGATCTCCAAAGACCACGAGGGAGCCAAGTCCGATGTAAAAGCAAAAGAGGCTTTATTCGAGCTAGCTCAAGCTCAATCCCCTACCTTCACTGATGCAGCAGTGAGATACCAGGGAGAGAGAGCGACTTTCAAAAGGACAAAGGTTTTATCGGGGCCTAGGGGCTGTTGGTGAGGTAATGGCTGTGGCCTCAGCCGATTGGCTGGAGAAGGTTCCGAGTCCTGTTAGGCAGGTGAGCGGGGGTGTTACTCAAGGGGAGGAGGCGTGGTCAAGGGGAAGGACACAGAACAAGATGGAGTCGGCCCCATGTAGGCCCGCCCTTTCATTGGTAGAAATGCAAACTTGTGCAGCCACTCTGGAGAACAGTATGGAAGTTCCTCAAAAAGTTGAAAAGTTAAAAATAGAACTACCCTATGATCCAGCAATTGCACTACTATTTACCCAAAGAATACAAAAACACATATTCAAAGGGGTACATGCACTCCAGTGTTTATAGCAGTATTATCAATAGCTAAAATATGTAAATAGCCCAAATGTCCATCCACTGATGAATGGATAAAGAAAATATGGTGTATATATATATATATATATACACACACACACACACCATGGAACATTACTCAGCCATAAATACGGTGTGTGTATATAAAAAACAATGAAATCTTGCCATTTGCAACAATGTGAATAGAGATAGAGAGTATAATTCTAAGTGAAATAAGCCAGTCAGAGAACGACAAATACCATATGATTTCACTCATATGTGGGATTTGGAAAGAAAGCAAACATAGTGGGAAAAATATGCATACCATGAAGCAGACTCTTTTTAAAAATATATATTTACTTAATGTGAAAGAGAGAGAGTGTGTGTGTGCACATGCATGAGCTGGGGAGGAGTAGAGAGAGAGAGGGAGAAAGAGAATCCTAACCAGTCTCCACACTGTCAGTGCAGAGTCTAAAGTGGGGCACAATACCATGAACTATGAGATCATGATCTAAGCTGAAATCAAATGTGAGATGGTTAATCAACTGAGCTATCCAGCCTGATACAGACTCTTAAGTGCAGAGAACAAACTGATGGTTGGGGGGATGGTTTAAATAGATGATATGGATTAGGAAGTGAAGTTGTTATGATGAGCAACTATTGCTGTATGAAAATGCTGAATCACTAAATTGTACACCTGAAACTAATATTTTACTGTATGCTAACTATTACTTAAAAACTAAAAAAAGGAAATAAATTAAATACATTTTTAATATAGAACATATAGCTAATCCAGATATTCTGCATATTTTAATATACAGTTCACACTTTACACAAATAGTGCTGTCTTTATTAATGAAAATAATCATTAACATCATCAAATCCAGTAAAATTAGAGAGCAATTTCAATGACCCTAGAACCAATCCAGAAAACTGATTTTAAAATTATATTCTTTAGAACTACTCTCTATATACAATCTAAAATTTTCATGTTTCTCCAAAAAGAACAACAAAAACTGAACTTATAGAATACATGATGATAGATGATAGATGCTGCTGCTGCTGCTGCTGCTGATGATGATAGATAGATAGCTATAATATGAGATTAATTAATTACAGGAATTGTTTCAGGCAGTTATGGAAAATAGAAGTCCTATAATAGGCCATCTGCTAAGTGGAGAACAAATCCAGTGATATAATTCTCAGTCTGACATTCTGAGAAACATTGGGAGCATATGGCAAAACTCCTAGTCCCAAGGAAAAGCCCTGAGAATGAAGGGGCCCTTGGTGTAATGTCCTAGAGGCCAAAGGCCTAATAATCAGGATCTCATTTCTCTTAGGGTAGGAAGTGACAGACATCCCAGCTCAAGGAGAGGAGAAGGAATTCACCCTTTTTTGTCTTTTTGTTCTGTTGTGACTATCTATTCAGATTACATGTTGCTTTCCCACATTGGTGAGGGAAGATCTCTTTACTCAAAATCTTTACTCTAGTTCCTACCAGAAACATTCTCACAGATACACTAAGAAACAATGTTTTACCATTTAACTGACTTCCCATATCCCAAACAAGTTAACACATAACATCGCAAGCCCACCCTTTTCAATGTGACACCTGTACCCAATGCCTTCAACCATACTCAATCTTCAAATAAAGACAACAAGATTGCAAACCTTAACATGATAGAGGTATCCTGTATAATACTGAAAATACACTAAAATTTTCCCCAGAAAAGAAGGTAAATTCCTTGAACTTTTACTCTTCTCCCAGATATCTCATAAAAATAGTATGATGCAAAACTGACAATACTCAAATATTATGTTACAAAGCCATTATATCTCATATTATATGTCATATGTCTCATTATAGGGGAATAAGAAAGCATAGAATTAAAAGATATTAGCACACACAACAAATATATCAATAAGTGTCACATATCAACATCAAAAAAAGAAGAAAATATTCATGATAATTACATCTCTCATTTACCTATCCATTCATGTAGTGGTACGTGTTATTTAAAGCTACCTTCTTCGAGAGACCAAGGGAAGATGGCGGCATAGGAAGACGCTGGGCTCACTGTGCGTCCTGCCGATCACTTAGATTCCACCTACACCTGCCTAACAAACCCAGAAAACCACCAGAAGACTAGCAGAATGGAGTCTCCAGAGGCAAGGGCAGACGAGAGGCCCACAGAAGAGGGGCCCCTCCTGAAGTGGATCACCTAAGGAGAAGCGAGCTAAGCCTGCCCCTCCTGCCCCCGTGCACCTTGCCTACCCACCCCAGCTAATACGCCAGATCCCCTACGCCACAAGCCTGGCAGTGTGCAAGTAGCCCCGATGGGCCACACCACCCCACAGTGAATCCTGCCCCTAGGAGAGGGGAAGATAAGGCACACACCAGTCTGACTGTGGCCACAGCGGTGGGCTGGGGGCAGACATCAGGTCTGACTGCAGCTCCACCCACCAACTCCAGTTATACACCACAGCACAGGGGAAGTGCCCTGCAGGTCCCCACCACTCCAGGGACTATCCAAAACGACCAAACGGAAGAATTCCACTCAAAAGAATCTCCAAGATATAACAACAGCCAATGAACTGATCAAAAAGGATTTAAATAATATAACAGAAAGTGAATTTAGAATAATAGTCATAAAATTAATCGCTGGGCTTGAAAACAGTATAGAGGACAGCAGAGAATCTCTTGCTACAGAGATCAAGGGACTCAGGAACAGCCAGGAGGAGCTGAAAAATGCTTTAAATGAAATGCAAAACAAAATGGAAACGACGATGGCTCGGATTGAAGAGGCAGAGGAGAGAATAGGTGAACTAGAAGATAAAGTTATGGAAAAAGAGGAAGCTGAGAAAAAGAGAGATAAAAAAATCCAGGAGTATGAGGGGAAATTTAGAGAACTGAGTGATACACTAAAAAGAAATAATATACGCATACTTGGTATCCCAGAGGAGGAAGAGAGAGGGAAAGGTGCTGAAGGGGTACTTGAAGAAATAATAGCTGAGAACTTCCCTGAACTGGGGAAGGAAAAAGGCATTGAAATCCAAGAGGCACAGACAACTCCCTTCAGACGTAACTTGAATCGATCTTCTGAACGACATATCATAGTGAAACTGGCAAAATACAAGGATAAAGAGAAAATTCTGAAAGCAGCAAGGGGTAAACGTGCCCTCACATATAAAGGGAGACCTATAAGACTCGTGACTGAACTCTCTTTTGAAACTTGGCAGGCCAGAAAGGATTGGCACAAGATCTACAATGTGCTGAACAGAAAAAATATGCAGCCGAGAATTCTTTATCCAGCAAGTCTGTCATTTAGAATAGAAGGAGAGATAAAGGTCTTCCCAAATAAACAAAAACTGAAGGAATTGGTCACCACTAAACCATCCCTACAAGATATCCTAAGGGGGATCCTGTGAGACAAAGTAGCAGAGACATCGCTACAAGCATAAAACATACAGACATCAAAATGACTCTGAACCCGTATCTTTCTATAATAACACTGAATGTAAATGGATTAAATGCGCAAACCAAAAGACATAGGGTATCAGAATGGATAAAAAAAACAAGATCTATCTATTTGCTGTCTACAAGAGACTCATTTTAGATCTGAGGACACCTTTAGATTGAGAGTGAGGGGATGGAGAACTATTTATCATGCTACTGGAAGCCAAAAGAAAGCTGGAGTAGCCATACTTATATCAGACAAACTAGACTTTAAATTAAAGGCTGTAACAAGAGATGAAGAAGGACATTATATAATAATTACAGGGTCTATCCATCAGGAAGAGCTAACAATTATAAATGTCTATGCGCCGAATACCGGAGCCCCCAAATATATAAAACAATTACTCATAAACATAAGCAACCTTATTGATAAGAATGTGGTAATTGCAGGGGACTTTAACACTCCACTTACAGAAATGGATAGATCATCTAGACACATGGTCAATAAAGAAACAAGGGCCCTGAATGACACATTGGATCAGATGGACTTGACAGATATATTTAGAACTCTGCATCCCAAAGCAACAGAATATACTTTCTTCTCGAGTGCACATGGAACATTCTCCAAGATAGATCATATACTGGGTCACAAAACAGCCCCTCATAAGTATGCAAGAATTGAAATTATACCATGCATACTTTCAGACCACAATGCCATGAACTTTGAAATCAACCACAGAAAAAAGTCTGGAAAACCTCCAAAAGCATGGAGGTTAAAGGACACCCTACTATAGAATGAGTGGGTCAATCAGGCAATTAGAGAAGAAATTACAAAATATATGGAAACAAACGAAAATGAAAGTACAACAATCGAAACGCTTCGGAACGCAGCGAAGGCAGTCCTGAGAGGAAAATACATTGCAATCCAGGCCTATCTCAAGAAACAAGAAAAATCCCAAATACAAAATCAAACAGCACACCTAAAGGAAATAGAAGCAGAAGAGCAAAGGCAGCCCAAACCCAGCAGAAGAAGAGAAATAATAAAGATCAGAGCAGAAATAAACAATATAGAATCTAAAAAAACTGTAGAGCAGATCAACGAAACCAAGAGTTGTTTTTTTGAAAAAATAAACAAAATTGATAAACCTTTAGCCAGGCTTCTCAAAAAGAAAAGGGAGATGACCCAAATAGATAAAATCATGAATTAAAATGGAATTATTACAACCAATCCCTCAGAAATACAAGCAATTATCAGGGAATACTATGAAAAATTATATGCCAACAAATTGGACAACCTGGAAGAAATGGACAAATTTCTAAACACACACTCTTCCAAAACTCAATCAGGAGGAAATAGAAAGCTTGAACAGACCCATAACCAGTGAAGAAATTGAATCAGTTATCAAAAATCTCCCAACAAATAAGAGTCCAGGACCAGATGGCTTCCCAGGGGAGTTCTACCAGACGTTTAAAGCAGAGATAATACCTAACCTTCTCAAGCTGTTCCAAAAAATAGAAAGGGAAGGAAAATTTCCAGACTCATTCTATGAAGCCAGTATTACGTTGATACCTAAACCAGACAGAGACCCAGTAAAAAAAGACAACTACCGGCCAATATCCCTGATGAATATGGATGCAAAAATTCTCAATAAGATACTAGCAAATCGAATTCAACGGCATATAAAAAGAATTATTCACCATGATCAAATGGGATTCATTCCTGGGATACAGGGCTGGTTCAACATTCGCAAATCAATCAACGTGATACATCACATTAATAAAAGAAAAGATAAGAACCATATGATCCTGTCAATCGATGCAGAAAAGGCCTTTGACAAAATCCAGCACCCTTTCTTAATAAAAACCCTTGAGGAAGTCGGGATAGAAGGAACATACTTAAACATCATCAAAGCCATTTATGAAAAGCCCACAGCTAACATCATCCTCAATGGGGAAATACTGAGAGCTTTATCCCTGAGATCAGGAACACGACAGGGATGCACACTCTCACCGCTGTTGTTTAACATAGTGTTGGAAGTTCTAGCATGAGCAATCAGACAACAAAAGGAAATCAAAGGCATCAAAATTGGCAAAGATGAAGTCAAACTTTGCTTTTTGCAGATGACATGATATTATACACGGAAAATCCGATAGATTCTACCAAAAGTCTGCTAGAACTGATACATGAATTCAGCAAAGTTGCAGGATACAAAATCAATGTACAGAAATCAGTTGCATTCGTATACACTAACAATGAAGCAACAGAAAGACAAATAAAGAAACTGATCCCATTCACAATTGCACCAAGAAGCATAAAATACCTAGGAATAAACCTAACCAAAGATGTAAAAGATCTGTATGCTGAAAACTATAGAAAGCTTATGAAGGAAATTGAAGAAGATATAAAGAAATGGAAAGACATTCCGTGCTCATGGATTGGAAGAACAAATATTGTCAAAATATCAATACCACCCAAAGCTATCTACACATTCAATGCAATCCCAATCAAAATTGCACCAGCATTCTTCTCGAAACTAGAACAAGCAATCCTAAAATTCATATGGAACCACAAAAGGCCCCGAATAGCCAAAGTAATTTTGAAGAAGAAGACCAAAGCAGGAGGCATCACAATCCCAGACTTTAGCCTCTACTACAAAGCTGTAATCATCAAGACAGCATGGTAGTGGCAGAAAAACAGACACATAGACCAATGGAATAGAATAGAAACCCCAGAACTAGACCCACAAAAGTATGGCCAACTAATCTTTGACAAAGCAGGAAAGAACATCCAATGGAAAAAAAGACAGTCTCTTTAACAAATGGTGCTGGGAGAACTGGATAGCAACATGCAGAAGGTTGAAACTAGACCACTTTCTCATACCATTCACAAAAATAAACTCAAAATGGATAAAGGACCTGAATGTGAGACAGGAAACCATCCAAACCCTAGAGGAGAAAGCAGGAAAAGACCTCTCTGACCTCAGCCTTAGCAATCTCTTACTCAACACACCCCAAAGGCAAGGGAATTAAAAGCAAAAATGAACTACTGGGACCTTATGAAGATAAAAAGCTTCTGCACAGCAAAGGAAACAACCAACAAAACTAAAAGGCAACCAACGGAATGGGAAAAGATATTTGCAAATGACATATCGGACAAAGGGCTAGTATCCAAAATCTATAAAGAGCTCACCAAACTCCACACCTGAAAAACAAATAACCCAGTGAAGAAATGGGCAGAAAACATGAATAGACACTTCTCTAAAGAAGACATCCAGATGGCCAACAGGCACATGAAAAGATGCTCAATGTCGCTCCTTATCAGGGAAATACAAATCAAAACCACACTCAGATATCACTCACGCCAGTCAGAGTGGCCAAAATGAACAAATCAGGAGACTATAGATGCTGGCGAGGATGTGGAGAAACGGGAACCCTCTTGCACTGTTGGTGGGAATGCAAACTGGTGCAGCCACACTGGAAAACAGTGTGGAGGTTCCTCAGAAAATTAAAAATAGACCTACCCTATGACCCAGCAATAGCACTGCTAGGAATTTACCCAAGGGATACAGGAGTACTGATGCATAGGGGCACTTTTACCCCAATGTTTATAGCAGTATTCTCAACAATAGCCAAATTATGGAAAGAGCCTAAATGTCCATCAACTGATGAATGGATAAAGAAATTGTGGTTTATAAACACAATGGAGTACTACTTGGCAATAGAAAGAACGAAATATGGCCCTTTGTAGCAATGTGGATGGAACTGGAGAGTGTGATGCTAAGTGAAATAAGCCATACAGAGAAAGACAGATACCATATGTTTTCACTCTTATGTGGATCTTGAGAAACTTAACAGAAACCCATGGGGGAGGGGAAGGAAAAAAAAAGAGAGCCAAAGCATAAGAGACTCTTAAAAACTGAGAACAAACTGAGGGTTGATGGGGGGGTGGGAGGGAGGGGAGGGTGGGTGATGGGTATTGAGGAGGGCACCTTTTGGGATGAGCACTGGGTGTTGTATGGAAACCAATTTGACAATAAATTTCATATATTGAAAAAATAAAAATTAAAAAAAATAAAGCTACCTTCTTCTAATACCTTTCTTGTATCCCCTTTCCATTAGCAAGCACATCAGCCAGTGGTGCCTTTTACCTGGTGGAGTGACCCAAACCTTTATTCTAGAAAGATCTGGATCATTACTAGTCCTGCTTGGATTGATGTTTTACAATTTCCCTTTGGCCTTAATCACTTGCACATTAATAGTATAAGAAACCCTAAGGGCTATCTGTATTCCAGACAGAATACAACTATCTGGAATAGTTGTTCAATTCTTTTTGGTCATAACATACATTTTTTGCTTGCCAAACATTAGTCAGTCAAGCTCATGAAACTTCTAGAACCCCCTGTGCAATTCCTTGTAAAATCTATAATTTGAACCCTGCTAACTCAGTTGTCAAGAGGCTCTCATCCTCCATGTATGATTATCATCAAAATCTAATCAGCTTCTTCATCCTCTACCATCCACCAGGTGATGACTGATCAACCTTCCCTGTCTTCAGCAAGAATCCTGTTAGGTCAGTTTAGACAGAATCTTCCTTACTGTTATTAATTTTGCTGTTGTTAATTTTCTACCCACAGACCCACATTGGTCTCCACTTGCCCATGCTGTATTTGGATTTAATCTTGTTTCTCTGCAGAGATCTCTTTTCCTCTATTGCAAAATCCTTGAATTAAATCTATTTTTACCCTTTTATACATCTAGTTTTTCTTTGACAGTTATAATGCCACAAGTCACATAGTGCAAATTCATCATGGAGCTGCAGAAACTTCACCCAGAACCCTACATATTCACCTTTGAAGTATTTGTCTTCACTTCTGACTGTCTGATTAGGGATCACCTAATTACCAATGAGTGAATCCAGTCCCTGTATAATTGTTCCATGCAAAAATTGCTTGTAATATTAAGGATATATTTTGATTCATGAGATTGTGAATATGCTCTAGAGTCACAGAAAAACAGAGGTATATTAGAGTACTAGATTTTTCCGTAAGAAGCTGGTTAAGAGTCCATACCATATAAGAACTTGCCAATTTTTAAACCTCATTTAATGCAAGTGTCTCACTTAAGTTTTGTATTTTAAGGCATCCACTTCAAAGGCAGCTATCTCCATTAACCACATTGCCAGGCATAGGAATAGACAAAGAGGTAGGATGCCCCTATGAGGTTCCTTTGTTTAGAGATGTTAACTTGGCTTATATATCTATCTGCTTGTTTGCGTTTTGTTTTATTTTCCTTTACTCTTCTTCTCATGCTTTAGGAACCACCATGTTTTGGAGTGCCTAGGTGGTTCAGTCAGTTAAGCATCCAACTTAAACTCAGGTCATGATCTCATGGTTCATGAATTCAAGCCCCATGTTGGGCTCTGTGCTGATAGCTCTGATCCTGGATCCTGCTTCAGATTCTGTGTCTCCATCCCTCTGGGCCTCTCCCCTGCTTATGCTCTGTCTCTCTCTCTCTCTCTCTCTCTCTCTCTCTCTCTCAATAATAAGTAAACTTTATTTTTTTAAAAGAACCACCAAGTTTTAAATTCACCAATAACGAGTAAATCCATGCAACTCTAGGCTCCCTCCCTAACCCAAATAAAAGGAGAACACCTCTCTGTGTCTCTTTCTACCTGCAACTTCATTGTGTGGCCCCAAGCATACCGTGTACCATCCAGGACTTGTGAGTAATCTTGTTTCTTTAAAAGTTCCCTGATGGTCATTGCTGGAGGCATCTTGCAATCATAACAAGAATCATAGGGGCAAGTCCAGCTACAGCACTGGTTCTGAAAGAGGAATCTGGGTCCAAGTGAGCACCCCCAGGCATTTTGAGTTGGCCACATCACTCTCAATAGGCTGAGACCAGCACAAAATAGTCCCAGGCAAGCACAACCTATGTTAGAGTCCCAAGTTTCTCTTACTAAGTATAAAATTGTCATTAGCTAAGAATGTGGGAGCTTCTTAGTGGATTACAAAACCCATTCTTGAATCACTGTTTATTAGATGCACTGCCAGCTCAGTTTGCTTACCTTCTGCTGCCAACATTTTACTAAAGGTAATTGGGAACTTCAAGGAACTCTTCACTAAACTTAAAATCTTCCTAAACTTCTTCCTTAGCTGCTCCCGTCTCATCACAGGTGCTCCTGCTTCCTTCCTTCACTGCTTTGGAACTTTACTTCAGTTCCCATGAGTCCTTTGATATATCCACCTTCAAAACCTTATCTTCTTTGTCTCTCTGTCCACTCTGGTCACTCTTACATTCCCACTTCAGCCCCTCCATTCACTAGAGTCATGTGAACTTTAGGTCCCATATCCTCTAGTGATGGCTCTTAACAGACTATGGGACACACTCCCCCAAACAAAGTTACCACCTGATGATAAAAAAAGAGAAAAAAGCTATTTGAAATCAGAACTGCATATTTTGTCCATGCAGACGGTTTTTGGAAACATCCAGAGGGCTGCTAGATGTCTTTTCAGTCATTGGCCTAGAATTTAGTCCATAGCATTATCAGGTTATATTTCAGGGCAAAAGAAAATTGTAACAATCTCTCCCACAAAAAAAATTGGCAAACAGGTAACCTTAAATTGCCACTTTCCAGAAACACTATTCAGATAAAAATAGAAAGTGTTGATACACCAGTGAGATTGTATTATTATATTTTATATGAGTCAGGATATATTTTTATAATGAAAGCTATAAGATCTCTTCATCTGTCTCTAAGTTTAAGTATGTTGCTGCATATATGTTACACTTTCTATTTCTTAATAATATTACTAAATTAATTTATAAAATCTCTTAAAGTGTTTCCATTCAAATTGGCTTAGGGTAATGATTGCTTCTATAAGTATTCCTACAACCCTCAGAAACATACAAAAAATTGAATATATTTAAGTAAACTTTACCTGGGATAAAAGTTGCTAATAAAAGGTAAGTTTCAAATTTGTTGGTAAAATAAAAATAAGTACGCCTTAGAGTTGTCAGCATTAAATATAATGCACATAAATATTTCTTTCTATGTTTAGTAATCAAACAAGCTTATGTTATCTTTACTAGATGTTTTAATATTATAAAAATATAAATCTAACATAAGAAAAAAATGTACATTAAATAAGGTGCTTGATGCATGTCAAATGTAGTAATAAATTATAAAGAAAAAAGCATCATGTTTAACTTTTTAGGGTCTTTGTTTTGTGTTTTCTTTTAATACTTCATAATTTGTCAACATGAACAATAACTCAAGATAACAGCTACATTCATTTTTTTAGCTCATGAAATTTTATCACTATTTGAAAATAATTGGCAAAAACAAGTGGATTAAATAGATGCAAATGGGACAAAAGCTTATAAATGAACGTTTCTGCAATTACTATGTTTCAAAATATGTTTACAGTATTCTCACTGCACAATTTGGTGACTTAAAACCTGAAATCATATTAAGTTAAGGTAAATGATGGGTACTAATAAATGTCTAGATGATTTCCAAATAAGATAAAATATTTAATGTTTATTTATTTTAGTTTTTTTAGAGAGAGAGATAGAGAGAACAGGAGAGGGGCAGAGAGAGAGGAAGAGAAAGAATCCCAGGTAGGCTCTGAGTTGTCAGTGCAGAGCCCAATGTGGGGCTCAGTCACATGAACCATGAGATAATGACCTGATCTAAAACCAAGAGTCGGACATTTAACTGACTGAGACACCCCGGTGCCCCTAAACTATTTAAACATTACTAATTGAATATAAGTTTCTCTACTTTTGACATCTTATGTTATACAATACAGAGAAGCTAAATGTATTTGTGTCTGTTAATAAGCGTGTAATTTGTACAAGGAAAAAGGCATATGTCTCTAGGAAATAATGAAATGATATGTTCATAAATTTGCTACAAAATGATAGTATATGGCAGACAGTTTCAAACTGTTACTTTTGGGGATGCTATGTAAAAGGTGACTAGTAATTTAAAAATTGAATCAATATTTGTAAATGGCATTGCTAGGACTAACAATAGTAAAGAAAAAGTCTGTATGCAAGGAATATAAGATTTCTTGTTGATAATGAAAGACATGAAGGGTGTTTTTTTTTTTAAGACAAAAGAGAATAACTTTGTCCTAACGCAGAATAATTGGTTATTCCAGAATAAGAGAGATGAAAAGAGTAATATAAAAACCAAATGAACATTAAAGACAAACAAACAAACAAAAAGTTGTTGAATGCTTGTGGGAAAGAAATCTTTGAAAAGCTATCTTGTCTCGTGCAGTCAAAACTAACAATGATTGGATTTATTGATTTAGGTTCAATATTATGCTTTGACACAAAATCACAATTTGGTTATCTCAACAAAAATAACATAGTTTTCTTAGATTATTGATATTTTGTTAGTGGAAAGTATCAAAATTTTCTTTAATTTTTCTTTTATGCCTGTGAAACCAAGATTTTTGTCTAAAAATAATTTATTATGCTTCAGATTGTCTTTATCAGGTCTTTGCTTCCTTTATAAAATTTTGTGTCCTAAATATTTTAAAAAATTACTGAAGAAGCTGATGGATTTATAAAACTGCTAATCTAAGATAACAGAACAATAATTAAATCCATGGGGATGAATGAACTAATAAGAATGATTATGCTTGTTTATGACTTTCTGTTTGAAGCTTTGTCTTTTAAAAAAATGTTTTGCCTTCCAGAATTAAATAAACACTTCTCTCTTAAGCTATGTATACCTTGTAGAAATTTGTAAGGTTTATCTTTGTGACCTAAGATGAAACAATTATTTTCTCTCCATAGAAGATCCCCCCAGAATTTGAAAACTCGGCAAGTATTTTTATTTTTATGGTAATATGGTTATTGTACAAATTCAGTGAGAATCTGTTCTTTCTTTTTTTAATGTAGTCCCAACAGTTTATTTTTGCTTTTGTTTCTCTTACCTTAGAAGACATATCTAGGAAAATTTTTCTATGGCTGATAGAGAAATTTCTGATTCTACTCTCTTCTAGGATTTTTAAGGTTTCAGGTCTCAACTTTAGGTCTTTAATCCATTTGAGTTTATTTTTGTGGATGGTGTTAAAAATGGTCCAGTTTCTTTCTTTTACTTGTAGTTGTCCAGTTTTTCCAGCATCATTTATTGAAGAGAATTTTTCTCGATTGTATATTCTTCCCTCCTTTGTCATAGATTTCTGACCACACAAGCATGGGTTTATTCTGGGTTCTCTAATATGTTCCATTGATCTAAGTATCTATTTCCATGACAGTACCACACTGTTTTGATTATTACAACTTTGTTGTATATCTTGAAATCTGTGATTGTTATACTTCCAGTTTTGTTCTTTTTCAAGATTGCATTGGCTTTTCATGTTCTTTCATGGTTCCATACAAATTTAGTATTATTTGTTCTACTTTTGTGAAAGATACTGTTTATATTTTGATAAAGATTGCATTGGGGCGCCTGGGTGGCGCAGTCGGTTAAGCGTCCGACTTCAGCCAGGTCACGATCTCGCGGTCCGTGAGTTCGAGCCCCGCGTCGGGCTCTGGGCTGATGGCTCAGAGCCTGGAGCCTGTTTCCGATTCTGTGTCTCCCTCTCTCTCTGCCCCTCCCCCGTTCATGCTCTGTCTCTCTCTGTCCCAAAAATAAATAAACGTTGAAAAAAAAAAAAAAAAAAAAAAAAAAAAAAAAGATTGCATTGAATCTGTGGATTTCTATGGATTATCTTTCTGTTTGTTTATGCAATCTTTAATTTTTTTTCACCATTATTTTATAGTTTTCAGAGTCCAGATCATAAGTGTATTCACTGGACTTGAGAAGAGTCAAGACATAAGTGAAGCCCTTAACACAGAGATAAGGAATAACACAGCAGATATAAAGGGCTCAATAAACAAAATGAGAAACACACTGGATGAAATGATCAGCAGAGTGAAAAAAGCACAGGAACAAATAATGACCAAGAAGACAGTGGTGGAAAATAATCAAGCTGAGAAAAAGAGAGAAGGATTATGGAACAAAAGAATAGTCTTAGGGAGCTCAGTGGTTCCATAAAACATAATAGCATTCAAATTATAGGGGTCCCAGAAGAAAAAGAACAAAGAAAAGGGGGCAGAACATTATTTGAAGACATAATACCTGAAAACTTCCCTAATCTGGGGAAGGAAACAAATATCTATATCTAAGAGGCACAGATAACTCTCATCAAAATCAACAAAAGCACACCCACACTGAGACATATTGTAATTAAAATTGAAAAATGTATATATAGGAAAAAAATTAAGAGCAACAAGATAAAAGGAGAAGAAAGTTATAAAAGAAAACCCATATAGATATCATACTTTTTGTCAAAAACTTTGCAAGCCAGAGAGAGTGTCTTGATATATTCAAAGTACTGAATGGGAAAAGCCTGCAACAAAGAATTCTCTCTTACACGGCTATAATTCAGAATAGAGAGGTAAAGAGTTTCCCAGACAAACAAAAACTAAAGAAGTTCATGACCAGTATACCAGCCCTGCAAGAAATATTAAAGGGGAAGCTTTGAGTGGAAAGGAGAGACCAGAAGTAACAGTATACAGACTGTTACAGTAAAAACAGTAAAAAATAAGTATTTCTGTAAAAAAAAAAAAAAAAAACAAGGAACTCACAAAATAAAAGGTGGTAAAATATAACAACATATACCCAAAACATGGGGAGGAAAGCAGTAAAGAATGGGTTCAAACTTAAATAATCATCAAATTAATATAGACAGATACAGGCAGAAGAGGTTTTATACAAACCAATTGGTAACCATATATATAAAAAACACTAAAAATATGTAAAGAATAAAGAGAAAGGAATTCAAATATATCACTAAAGAAAATCAGAAAAATATGAAAGACATAAAGGCAAAAGATAGTGAGAGAATATCTTCAGAAACAACCATAAAACAAATAATAAAATGACAATAAATAATTACTATCTATCAATAATTACTTTGAATGTGAATGGACTAAATGCTCCAATAAAAAGACATAGGGTGACATAATTGGTTAAAACAAACAAATAAACAAACAAACCCATATATAGATACCCATATATGAAGATACCCATATATGAAGCCTATGAGAGACTCATCTCAGACCTAAAACATCTGCAGATTGAAAGTGAGGGGATGGAAAAACATCTATCATACAAATGGATGTGAAAAGAACGATGGAGTAGCAATAGTAATATCAGACAAAATTTCCTTTAAAACAAAAATTGTAACAATAAACAAGGAAGAATGTTATACAATAATGAGACAGTCTAACAAGAAGATATAACAATTGTAAATGTTTATGCACTCAACATAGAAGAACCCAAAATACATAAACAGTTCATAACATAAAGGAAATGATGGAGCACAATACAATAATAGTGACGGACTTTAATATCCCATATACATCAATGAAAAGATTAAACATAAAATCAACAAGGAAACAATGGCTTTGAGTGACATAGTGGAACAGATGGGTTGAACAGATACATTCAGAATATTCTACCCTAAAACAGCAGAATACAGATTCCATTCAAGTGCACATGGAACATTCTCCAGAATAGATCACTACTATGTCTCAAAACAGGCCTCAGACAAGTACAGAAATTTTGAAATCATACCACACATATTTTCTGACCACAACACTATGAAACCAAAAATCAACCACAAATAAAAAAAAAAAAAAACGGAATAACACAGAAACATGGAGATCACATAACATGATACTTAACAATGAGTGGGTCACCCAGTAAATAAAAGAAGACAGAAAAATTACATGGAAACAAAAGAAAATGAAAACACAATGTTCCAAAGCCTTTGGGATGCAGCAAAAGTATTCCTAAAAGGAATGTTTATAACAATACAGACCTAGATCAAGAAGCGAGAAAAATATCAAATAACCTAACATTAGACATAAACCACTTAGAAAATCAACAACATACAGAACTTAAAAACACGAGAAGGAAGGAAATAGTACAGATTAGAGCAAAAATAAATAATATAGAAACAAACAAACAAACAAACAAAAACCCAATATACTACATCAATGAAAACAGGAGCTGGTTCTTTGAAAATAAAATTGATAAATCTCTAGCCTGGCTTGTCACACAAAAAAATACTCAGATAAAATCATAAATGAGAGAGGAGAAAGAGCACACATAAAGTATAGAGACTTCATCAAGATAAAAACTTCTGCACAGTGAAGGAAGCAGTCAACATAACTAAAAGACAGTCAACGGAATGGGAAAATATATCTGCAAATGACATATCTGATAAAAGGTTACTATCCAAAATATATAAAGAATGTATAAGGCTTAACACCCACAAAAATTAATAATCCAGTTAAAAAGTGTGCAGAAGATATGAATGGACATTTTTCCAAAGAAAGCATACAAATGGCTAAGAGAGATATGAAGATTCTCAACATTATTCGTCATCAGAGAAATACAAATCAAAACTAAATGAGATACCACCTCACATCAGTCAGAATGACTAAAATTAACAAAACAGGAAGCAACAGGTGTTGTCAAGAAAGTGGAAAAGGAAACCCTCTTACACTGTTGATGGGAATGTAAACTGATGCAGCCACTCTGAACAGTATGGAGGTTTCTCAAAAAGTTATAAATAGAAAACCTAATACCCTAATGCCCAGCAATTGCACTAGTAGGTATTTACCCCAAGGATAGAAAAAAAAAAAAAAACTATTCAGTGAGATACATGCACCTCAATGTTTATAGCAGCATTACCAACTATAGCCAAATGATGCAAACAGCCCACGTGTCCATTGACTGATGAATAGATAGATATAGATATATGGATATAGATGATATAGATATAAATATAGATAGAATATTTCTTAGCCATAAAAATAATGAAATCTTGCCTTTGCAACGATATGGAAGGGACCAGAGAGTATTATGTTAAGTGCAATAAGTCACAGAAAGACAAATAACATATTATTTCACTTATATGTTAAATTAAAAAACAAAACAAAATAAAACAGAAGAACATAGGGGCAACATAAAACAAAGGAAAACCAGAAAACAGACTCTTAACTACACAAAATAAAGTGAGGGTTACTGGAAGGGAAGTGGTCAGGGGTGGGTTCAATGGATGATTAGGATTAAGGAGTTCACCTGTTGAGTTGAGCACTGGGTGCTGTGATGAACCATTTCAGTGATGAACCACCAAATTCTATACCTGAAACTATTATTATACTATATGTTAACTAACTGGAATTTAAATAAAAACTTGAAAAATAGTATATTGTGTATAAGCTTCTGATATCTGATAAATATATGATAAAATCTTATTATCCAAAATTCATAAAGAATTAATATAACTCAACACCCAAAAATCATATAATACAATTTAAAAATGAGCAGAAGACAGGCACAGACATTTATCTAAATAAGACCTACAGATGGTCAACAGACACTTGAAAAGATTCTTAACGTCACTCATGAAAATACAAATCAAAACTGCAATGCATTTTCACCTCACACCTGCTAGAATCGCTAAAATCAAAATCCCATGAAACACCAAATGTTGGTGAGGATGTGAAGAAAAAGGAGCCCTCTTTCACTCTTGTGTAAATTCAAATATGTGCAGCCACTGTGGAAAACAGTATGAATGTTACTAGAAGAATTAAAAATAGAACTACCATATGATGTAGTAATTGCCAATAGTGGGTATTTATCCAAAAGATAGGAAAAAAACAAATTCAAAAGGATACAGGCTCTTGCATTGTTATAGAAGCATTATTTACAACAGCCATATTATGGAAGCAGCCCAAGTGTCCATTGATAGATTAAGAGATAAAGAGGAGGTGGTATATATGTATATATATAAAATAGAAAAAATTAAAATTTAAATCCAAGTAAGTTAACATATAGTGTAATAATGGTATCAGGAGTAGAATTTAGTGACCCATTATTTACATATAACACCCAGTGCTCATCAGGAAGAGCCCTCCTTAATTCCCATCACCCTTTTAGCCCATCCTCCCATCCACCTCCTTCCAGCAACCCTCAGTTTGTTCTCTGTATTTAAGAATATCTTATGGTTTGCCTCCCTCTTTGTTTTTATTTTATTTTTTATTCCCTTCTGTTCATCAGTTTTGTTTCTTAAATTATACATATGAGTGAAATCATATGATATGTGTCTTTATCTGACTGACTTGTTCCACTTAGCGTAATACATTCATGTCCCATTCACATTGTTGCAAATGGCAAAATTTCATTCTTTTTGACCACCGAGTAATATTCCAGTGTATGAATGTGTATGTGTGTGTATGTGTGTGTGTGTGTGTGTACACACATACAGTATCCATTTTGAATTTCTTTTTGTGTATGATGTAAGAAAGTGGTTTAGTTTCATTTTTCATGTCACTGTCCAGTTTTCCCAGCACCATTTGCTGAAGAGACTCTCACTTTTTCATTAGATACTCTTTTCTGCTTAGTTGAAGATTGTTGGCCATACTTTATGGGTCCATTTCTGGGTTCTTTATTCCGTTCCATTGATCTATGTGTCTGTTTTTGTGCCAGTACCATACTGTCTTGATGATTACAGCTTTTTAATACAGCTTGAAGTGTGGAATTGTGATGCCTCCAGCTTTGATATTCTTTTTCAACATTACTTTGGCTATTCAGGGTCTTTTCTGATTCCATACAAATTTGAGAATTGTTTGTTCTAGCTCTGGGAAGAATAATGATATTATTTTGAAAGGGATTGCACTGAATGTGTAGATTGCTTTGTGTAATATAGACATGTTAACAATATTTGTTCATCCAATCCATGAGTATAGAATGTTTTCCCACTTTTTGTGTGCCTTCAATTTCTTTCACAAGCTTTCTATAGTTTCCAAAAGACAGATGTTTTCCCTTTTTGGTTAGGTTTATTCCTAGGTATCTCATCTTTTTTTGTGCAATTGTAAATGGGATCAATTTTTATTTCTCTTTCTGCTGCTTCATTACTGGCGGATAGAAATACAACTGATTTCTGTAAGTTGATTTTATATCCTATGACTTTGATGAATTCATGTATCAGTTCTAGCAGTTTTTTGTGGTCTTTTGGGTTTTCCACATAGAGTATTATGTCATCTGTGAAGAGTAAAAGTTTGACTTCTTCCTTCTCAGCTTGGATGCCTTTTATTTCTTGTTGTTGTCTGATAGCTGAAAGCCAGGTCTTTCAACATAAATATGTTGAAAAACAGTGGTGACAGTGGAGACATCCCTTTCATGTTTGTGACCTTAGGGGGAAACCTCTCAATTTTTCCCCATTGAGGATATATTAGCTGTGGGTCTTTCTATACATGGCCTTTATGATGTTCAGGTATGTTCCTTCTACCTCCACTTTCTTGAGGGCTTTTATCAATAAAAGTTTCTGTACTTTGTCAAAAGCTTTTTCTGCATGTATTGAGCAGATCATGTTCTTCTTATCCTTTCTTTTATTAAGGTGGTGTATCATGTGAAATTAATTTGTAGATATTGAACAACTCCTGCAGCCCAAGAATAAATCCCACTTGATCATGGTGAATAATTCTTTTAATGTATTGTTGGATCTGGTTTGCTAGTATCTTATTGATAATTTTTGAACCCGTATTCATGAGGGAAATTGGTCTGTAATTATCTTTATTAGTGGGGTCTTTGTCTGGTTTTAGAATCAAGGTAATACTGGCCTCATAGAATGAGTTTAAAGTTTGCCTTTTCTTTTTATTTTTTGTAACAACTTCAAAAGAATAGGTATTACTTCTTCTTTAAAGGTTTGGTAGAATTCCCTAGGAAAGCCATCCAGTCCTGGATTCTTGTTTGTTGGGAGATTTTTGATTACTGATTCCATTTCTTTCCTGGTTATGGGTCTGTTCCAATTTTATATTTCTTCTTGCTTCAGTTTTTATAGTTTATATTTTTCTAGGAATTTACCAATTTCTTGCAGTTTGCCCATATTGTTGGCATATAGTTGCTCATATATTCTCTTATTATTGTTTCTATTCCTGTGGTGTTGGTTGTGATCTCTCCTCCTTCATTCGTGACTGTGTTTATTTGGGTCCTTTCCTTTATCTTTTTGATAAATCTTGGTAGGGATTTATCAATTTTGTTAATTCTTTCAATGAACCAACTCCTAGCTTCATTGATCTGTTCTACTGTTTTTGTTTATTGTTTTGTTGTTGGTGTTGGTGTTGTTGTTGTTGGTTTTGGTACCATTGACTTCTGCTCTAATCTTTATTATTTCCCTTCTTCTGATGCTTTTGTCCTTTATTTGCTGTTCTTTTCCCAGCTCCTTTGGGTGTAAGGTTAGGTTGTATATTTGAGACCTTTCCTCTTTCTTGAGAAAGACCTGGATTTCTATGTACTTCTCTCTTTATGACCACCTAGCATCAAAGGTTTTGGACTGCCACTTTGTCATTTTTATTGGTTTCCATGTACTTCTTTATTTACTATTTAATTTCTTCATTAACCCATTCATTCTTAGTAGGATGTTCTTTAATCTCCAAGTATTTGTGGTCTTTCCAATTTTTTTTTCTTGTAGATGACTTCAGGTTTCATAGCATTGTGGTGTGAAAATATGCATGGTGTAATCTTAATCTTTTTGTACTTCTTATGGCTGATTTGTGATCTATTCTGGAGAATGTTTCTTGTGCACTCAAGAAGAATGTGTATCCTGCTGCTTTAGGATGAAATGTTCTGAATATATCTATTAAGTCCATCTGGTCCATTGTGTCATTCATAGCGATTGTGTCCTTGCTGATTTTCTGCTTAGATGATCTGTCCATTGCTGTAAGTGGGGTGGTAAAGTCCCATGACATTATTGTATTATTATCAATGACTTTCTTTAAGTCTGTGATTAATTGATTTATATATCTGGGTGCTTCAAAGTCGGAGGCATAAATATTTATAATTGCTAGGTCTTCTTGGTGGATAGACCCATTAATTATGATATAATGCTTTTCTTAATCTCTTTTTTCACTCTTTGTTTTAAAATCTAGTTTGTCTGATATAACTGTGGCTATTCTTGCTTTCTTTTGATATCCATTATCATGACAGTGGATCTCCATACCCTTACTTTCAATCTGCAGGTGTCTTTAGGTCTAAAATTAGCCTCTTTGATGCAGTTATTATAAAATATTATTCAGTTATTAAAAAGGAATGAAATATTGCCATTTGCAACCACATGGATGGAACTATAGAATATAATGCTAAGTGCAATAAGGCAGAGAAAGACAAATACCATATGATTTCACTCATATTTAGAATTTAAAAAATACAAAATAAAAAAAAAGAAAAAGAGAGAGAGAAAGACAGAGACAGAAACTAGGAAACAGACCCTTACTATAGAAAACTAATGGTTTCTAGGGGGGTGGGGTGGGCATATGTATTAAATATGTGACAGGTATTAAGGACAATACCTGTTGGGTGAAGTATGGAATTGTTGAATTTCTTTATTGTATACCTGAATCTAATATAACACTGTATGCCAACTATAGTGGAATTAAATAACAATATAAAAAGGAAGAAAATGAAAATTAAAAGTAGAACTACATATGATCCTGTAATTGCACTCCTGGTTTTTTACCCAAAGTATATAAAAACACTAAGTTGAGGGAATATCCACAACCCTGACTACTGTGGCATTGCTTACAATAGCTAAATTTTAGAAGAAGCCTAAATGTCCATCAATAGGTGAATGTATAAGGAAGATGTTACACCACACACACACACACACACACACACACACACACACACACAGGAGAGTATTGTTTCTCCATAAAAAAGAATTAAATCTTACCATTTGAAACAAAATAGGTGAATCTAGAGAGTATAGTTCTTTTTTTTTCTTAATATGAAGTTTATTGTCAAATTGGTTTCCATACAACACCCAGTGCCCATCCCAAAAGGTGCCCTCCTCAATACCCATCCCCCACCCTCCTCTCCCTCCCACCCCCATCAACCCTCAGTTTGTTCTTAGTTTAAGAGTATAGTTCTAAGCAAAATGAAGTAGTCTGAGACATAAGTACCATATAATTTCATTCATACGTGGAATGTAGGAAAAAAAACCACAAACAAAGGGGAAAAATGAAAAGAAAAACCAGACTGTTAACTGTAAATAACAAACAGTGGTTACTCTGGGGGAAGTGAGTAGGAGAATGTGCAAAATAGGTGAAGGGGAATAAGAGAACACTTCTCTTGGTGACCATTTAGTAATATATGGAATTGTTGAGTCATTATATTGTAGACTTGAAACTAATACAACACTGTGTGTTAACTACACTGGAATTTAAATACACACACACACACACACACACACACACACACACACACACGTTGAAAGAACTTACCCTTCACTTTACATAGGAGATCTGGGCAATCCTTATACCACAGGACTCCTAAAAATATCACTGAGTTAGTACAGGCTTGCATTTTATTTGCTATATTCTATACCAGCTAAAATTCAAATGTTTTATCAAGAAGTTTATATTCCTGCTTGCTCAGTAGGTCCAATCAATATAAAGTCATCAGTGCAATACATCAATGTAGTATCTTTGTAAGGAAGAGGAAACCAAGATCCCTGAAGAACTAAACTGTGATTAGGCTGGAGAGTTAATATACCTCTAAAGTATGACCATGAATATATTTTTTGTCCTTGAATAATTAAAGAAATTGTTACTGGTGGGCTTTATGGAAAGATGGATAAAAAGATATAGCTTCATACTGGGTACGAGAAGGTATGTGAATTTGCTCAAGAAATGAAATTACAACTGGCATAGCAGCTACCATAGGATCACTACTTGGTTAAGCTAGTAATAATCCATTCTTTTTCTTACACAGATCAACCTCTGTACCTCAAAGCCAAATAGAAATATTGAATGTGGATGTGATGGAAATCACCACTCTTGCATCTTGCATCTTTGATGTTGGCAAGTATCTCTGCAATCCCTAAAGGAATGTTAGGTATTGCTTTTGATTTACTATCTTCCTAGGTAAAGGTAATAATTATGGCTTCCATGTGGCCTTTCCCATGATAATAGCCTCATTCTGCAGGTCAGGAAATAAATGTTAATTCTTACAGCTACTAAGTATGCTACTCTAATTATGCATTCTTGAACTGGAAGGAATGATTCAGGATGGTCCTTTACCTGATGGGTTAACCCAAATTTTTATTTCTGAAGCATCTGTACTATAGTATACTTGTCCTGCTTGGATTATGTTATCAGTTTTACGTTGCCCTTAATCTTAGAACATGTTAATACTAAGAGAATGTCTAAGTGATGTTCTGTATTCTAGACATATTCTTTCTCACTTCCACTGTGGATCAGTTGTTTTATTTTGATTTGCTAATAACGCAGATTCTTTTATTCACCAGACATTAGGCTCCTAAGCCTTCCCATAGGCCCACCTATCCACTGTAAAATCCTTAGCTATGTCAGTTTAGCAAAAGTCTTTCTTCCTCCATATCTGAGCATTGTCATTGTCTGAACAAGTTCCTTATCCTCCACCATCTATCAGGGTGTGTAAAATAAGCCTTCCCTGTATTCACCAAGACTCCTGTGGGTAGATTAGTCAACTACTCCTTTAGCCTTGATGTTTTCTTTTAGTAATTTTTCATTTACAGACACCCACCAGGCTTCCTGGCTAAAAACTACCACTTTCTCCTGATGTATTTATAATTGAACCCAATTCTGTAAAGAGGTTTCTCTCCCTCTATTGTCATAGTCCTGGATAATGTATGTTTTTATTACTTTAACTAATGTCTGGATCTGTTTTGATGATGATGATGATGATGATGATGATGATGATGATATGAGACTCATATAAGGTCAGGTACATTTTTGGACCTCCAGACCATCCCCCAGGACCCTGAGTGTGCACTTTTGAAACATTTATCTTCACTCCTATTTGATCAAGGATCCATTAGTGACTGACTCCTAAACAATTGCTTCAGAAATATCCTAAAAGCTGGTATGGATAAAGTTTGCTTCTAAAAATTTGGGTTCTAATTAGAAGATATGTTAGGGTCCCAAAGAGAGGCGGTACAGAATGCTAGGTTTCTTTGTTTGTTAAACTCTGGATAAGAGTACACAGCAAGCATTGTGTAAGAAACAGGTTTAAGTGCCAGGCTAAAGGAAACTAAGTTAAAAGTCCCAAATTTCTCTTTCCTTACATGTAAAGATATGCATAGTTAAGAACCTGGTAGCTTGTCAGTGTATTGAAAGCCTCTTTCTTGAACTCTTACTGAAAATATTCCTAATTCTGATTCCATGCTGTTATTATGATTTTACTAAGGATAATTTGGAACTTTAATCAACCGTAGGGGAAATTTAATGTCTATTCAAACTAGCTTTTCTAAAACTTCTCCCTTCACATCAGTTTTTTTTCTGCTTTCTCCTTTTACTGGTTTGAATCTTACTCCAATTGTTCTTGAATCCTTTGATATGTCCTCTTTATAACCCTTACCACAACATCTCTCTCTGTTCAGCTTGCCAGAGTTTTCCCTTCTCATGTTAGCCCCTATTCACTTGAGCTTTAAGCCTACTGCCATTCCTTGAGGGCTCTCAAGGGGTTATGGATCCCAAAAAGCAATCATCTGAGGCTGAAAAAAAGAACAAAATGCTATTTGGAAGAGAACTGGATGTTTTGTCTATGATACGTTTTGGAGACACCCAGAGAGCAGCTAAATATCCTTTCAGGCACTGATTAAGTTGAATCCAGAAACTGCATAGGATTTTTTGTCAGGGCAAAAGAACATTTTAAAGGGCTTCTCCACAAATATTAATAAACAGGTAACCATACTTTGTGTCATGTCAGAACAATTTAGATAAAAATATAAAGTGCAGACAAACCGGGTCAACTGTATTACTATGTTTTGCTGATCCCAAATTTTATTTATTTATTTATTTATTTTTAGTCTTTTTTTCAATTTATTTTTTTATTTTGAGAGAGAGAAAACGTGCATGAGCATATGAATGGGGGAGGGCCAGGGAGAGGGGGAGAGAGAATTCCAAGCAGGCTCCATGCTTCCAGAGTAGACCCCTACGAGGGGCGTGAACTAACCAAGTGTGATATCATGACCTGAGCCAAAATCAAAAGTTTGATGCTTAACCCACTGAACCATCCAGACACCCCTCACCTCATATTTTAAAATAAAAGCCGTAAGATCTCTGTTGGAATGTCTGTATGTTTATATACATTTATGTACACATGAATGCATATGTTTATGCCTAGGTGACATATTCCTACCTATGGATGATATTACCAAATTAATTTATAAACCCTATAAAGAAGTTCTATTCACATAAACTTAGAGATAAATCATTTCTTTAAATTAAGTATCACTCCAACAGTGCAAGAGGGTTCCTCTTTCTCCACATCCTCTCCAGCATCTATAGTCTCCTGATTTGTTCATTTTAGCCACTCTGACTGGCATAAGGTGGTATCTGAGTGTGGTTTTGATTTGTATTTCCCTGATGAGGAGCGACGTTGAGCATCTTTTCATGTGCCTGTTGACCATCTGGATGTCTTCTTTAGAGAAGTGTGTATTCATGTTTTCTGCCCATTTCTTCACTGGATTATTTGTTTTTCAGGTGTGGAGTTTGGTGAGTTCCTTATAGATTTTGGATGCTAGTCCTTTGTCCTATATGTCATTTGCAAATATCTTTTCCCATTCCATTGGTTGCCTTTTAGTTTTGTTGATTGTTTCCTTTTCAGTGCAGAAGCTTTTTATCTTCATGAGGTCCCGATAGTTCATTTTTGCTGGTGCGGCCACTCTGGAAAACAGTGTGGAGGTTCCTCAAAAAATTAAAAAGAGATATACCCTATGACCCAGAAATAGCACTGCTAGGAATTTACCCAAGGTATACAGGAGTGCTGGTGCATGGGGGCATTTGTACCCCAATGTTTATAGCAGCACTTTCAACAAGAGCCAAATTATGAAAACAGCCTAAATGTTCATCAACTGATGAATGGATAAAGAAATTGTGGTTTATATATACAATGGAATACTACGTGGCAATGAGAAAGAATGAAATATGGCCTTTTGTAGCAAAGTGGATCGAACTGGAGAGTGTTATACTAAGTGAAATAAGTCATACAGAGAAAGACAGATACCATATGTTTTCACTCTTATGTGGATCCTGAGAAACTTAACAGAAGACCATGGGGGAAGGGAAGGAAAAAAAAAGTTAGAGAGGGAGGGAACCAAAGTATAAGACACTCTTAAAAACTGAGAACAATCTGAGGTTTGATGGGGGGTGAGAGGGAGGGGAGGGTCGGTGATGGGTATTGAGGAGGGCACCTGTCGGGATGAGCACTGGGTGTTGTATGCAAAACAACTTGACAATAAATTTCATATCAAAAAATTAATTAAGTAAGTAAGTATCCTAAATATATATGAAATTTTAACACAAATCCAATTTTTCTTAAGTTCCTATGACCTGGCATAATCTTTGGTAGATAAAACTAGATTTAAAAATTGTTGGCAAAATAAATAAGGCATACCTTTAGAGTTGTTGTCATCAAATATAAGAAGAATATCTTTAACCACCTCACATCCATCAAAATGACTAACATTAACAACTCAGGCAACAACAGATGTAGGTGAGGAGGCAGAGAAGAGGATCTCTTTTGCACTGCTTGTGGGAATGTGAACTGGTGCAGCTGCTCTGGAAAACAGTTTGGAGGTTCCTCAAAAAATTAAATATAGAACACCCCTCGACCCAGAAATTGCACTACTAAGTAGTTATCCAAGGTATACAGCTGTGCTATTTCAAAGGGGTACATGCACCCCAATGTTTACAGCTGCACTATCAAAAATAGCCAAAGTATGGAAAGATCCTGGGTGTCCATCAACAGATGAATGGATAAAGGCGTGGTATACACACACACACACACACACACACACACACACACAATGGAGGATTACTCAGCAAACAAAAACAATTAAATCTTGCGATTTGTAACCATGTGGATGGAACTAGAGGGTATTATGCTAAGCGAAATTAGTCAGAGAAAGACAAATATCATATGACTTCACTCATATGAGGAATTTACGATAGAAAACAGATTAACATAATGGAAGGGAAGCAAAAATAATATGAAAACAGGGACTGGGGCAAACTTAAATATAGAGAACAGAGGGTTGCTGGAGGGGTTGTGGGAAGGGGGATGGGCTAAATTGATAAAGGGCATTAAGGAATCTACTCCTGAAATCATTGTTGCACTATATCCTAACTAACTAGGATGTAAATTAATAAGTAAATAAATTAATTAATTTAACAAAATGATACAGAACATTACAATTACCCAGAAAGTTCTCTGATATCATTTCCTTGTTGGCCCCTGCCCCAAATCCACTCCAGAGGCAACCACTGTTCTGGTGGTCTTTGGCCATAGATTGGTTTTGCCTGTTTTATAACTTCATATAAATGGGAACCATATAATCTGTGCTCTTGTATGTCTAGATTCTTTTAGTAAGAATGAGGCTTTCAATATGCAGCCATGTTGTGTTATGTATAAGTACTTTGTCCCTTTCTAATGCTAATCAAGTTTCCACTGTCTAAATATACTACAGTTGGTTTATCCATTCTTCTATCGACGGGTATCTGGGCTGTTTCTCATTTTGGGCAACATTTTCAATAAAATTGCATATCTTTAGAGTTGTCATCATCACACATAATGCAGACACACAATTTTTTTTCTTTTTAAAAAATATAATGTATTGTCAATTTGGCTAACATACAGTGTTCGCAGTGTGCTCTTGGTTTTGGGGATAGGTTCCCATGATTAATCATTTACATACTACACCCAGTGCTCATCCCAACGATGTCCTTCACTCATTATCCCCTCGCCCCTGTCCCACCCTCATCAACCCTCAGTCTGTTCTCTGCATTTAAGAGTCTCTTATTGTTTGTCTTCTTCTCTGTTTGAAACTATTTTTCCCCTTCTCTTCCCCCATGGTCTTCTGTTAAGTTTCTCACATTTCACATAGAGTGAAAAAAATATGATATCTGTCTTTCTTTGACTAACTTATTTCACTTAGCATAATACCCTCCAGTTCCATCCACATTGTTACAAGTGGCAGGATTTCATTATTTCTCATTGCCAAGTAGTAATCCATTGTATTTATAAACCACATCTTCTTTACCATTCATCAGTTGATGGACATTTAGGCTCTTTCCATAATTTGGCTATTGTTGAAAGTGCAGCTATAAACATTGGGGTACATGTGTCCCTATGATTCAGCACTCCTGTATTCTTTGGATAAATTCCTAGTAGGGCTATTGCTGGGTCATAGGGTAATTCTATTTTTAATTTTTTGAGGAACCTCCACAGTGTTTTAAAGAGCAGCTGCACAAGTTTGCATTCCCAACAACAGTGCAAGAGGGTTCCCATTTATCCACATCCTCTCCAGCATCTGTTGTTGCCTGAGTTTTTAATTTTAGCCACTCTGATTGTTGTGAGGTGGTATCTCAATGTAGTTTTGATTTGTATTTTCCTGATGGTGAGTGATGTTGAGCACATTTTCATGTGTCTGTTGGTCTTCATAATGTATTCTTTGGAAAAGTGTCTATTCATGTCTTCTGCTCATTTATTCACTGGAATATTTGTTTTTAAGGTGTTGAATTTGGTAAGTGTTTTATAGATTTTGGATACTAACCCTTTATCTGATATGTCACTTGCAAATATCTTCTTCTATTCTTTCAGTTGCCTTTTAGTTTTATTGATTGTTTCCTTTGCAGTGCAGAAGGTTTTTATCTTGATGAGGTCCCAATAGTTCATTTTTTCTTTTAATTACCTTGCCTTCAGAGACGTGTTGAGCAAGAAATGACTGCATCTAATGTCAAAGAGGTTGTTGCGTGTTTTCTCCTCCAGGATTTTAATGGTTTCCTGTCTCACAATTAGGTCGTTCTTTAATTTTGAGTTTATTTTTGTGTGTGGGGTAATAATGTGGTCCAGTTTCATTCTTCTGCGTGTTGCTTTCCAGTTCTTCCAACACCATTTGCTAAAGAGGCTGTCTTTTTTTCCATTGGATACTCTTTCTTGCTTTGTCAAAGATTAGTTGGCCATACAACTGTGGGTCCAATTCTGGTTCTCTATTCTATTCCATTGGTCTATGTGTCTGTTTTTGTGCCAATAACATACTGTCTTGATGATTACAGCTTTGTAGTAGAGACTAAAGTCCAGGATTGTGATCTGCTTTGTTTTTTCTTTCTCAAATTACTTTGGCTATTCGGGGTCTTTTGTGGTTTCATACAAATTTTAAGATTATTCTAGCTTTGAGAAGAATGTCAGTGCAATTTTGATTGTGATTGAATTGAATGTGCTTTGGGTAGCATTGACATTTTAACAATATTCATTCTTCCAATCCATGAGTGTGGAATTTTTTCCCATTTCTATGTGTCTACTTCAATTCCTTTTATAATTTTTCTATAGTTTTTAGTATACAGACCTTTTATATCTTTGGTTAGGTTTACTCATATGTATTTTATGGTTCTTGGTGCAATTGTCAATGGGATCAATTTCTTGATTTCTCTTTTTGTTTCTTCATTATTGGTGTATAGAAATGCAACTTATTTCTGGGCATTGATTTTGTATCCTGCAACTTTGCAGATTTCACGTGTCAGTTCTAGCAGCTTTTTGGTGTAGCCATTTGGGTTTTCATGTAGAGAATCATGTAATTGCAAAAAGGGAAAGTTTGACTTCTTTCCAATTTGGATGCTTTCATTTCATTTTGTTGTCTGATTTGTGAGGCTAGGACTTCCAACACTATGTTAAACAACAGTTGTGAGAGTGGATGTCCCCATCATGTTTCTGATCTCAGGAGGAAAGACCTAAGTCTTTCCTCATTGAGGATGATGTTAACTGTGGGCTTTTCATATATGGCTTTTATTATGTTAAGGTATGTTCATTCTATCCTGACTTTCTTCAGGGTTTTTATTAAGAATGGGTGCTGGATTTTGTTAAATGTTTTTTCTGCGTTTATTGACAGGATCATATGGTTCTTATCCTTTCTTCAATTAATGTGATATATCACATTGATTGATTTGCAAATATTGAACCTGTACCTCAGGAATGAATCCCACTTGATCATGGTGAAAAATTCTTTCAATATACCATTGAATTCAATTTGCTAGTATCTAGTTGAGAATTTTTGCATCCATGTTCATCAGGGGTATTGGCCTATAATTGTCCTCTTCTGTGGGATTGCTGTCTGGTTTGGGAATCAAGGAATGAGTCTAAAAGCCTTCCTTCCATTTCTATTTTTTGCAACAGCTTGAGAAAGATAGGTATTAATTCTGCTTTAAATGACTGGTAGAGTTCCCCTGGGAAGTCATCTGACCCAGGACTCTTATTTGTTTGGAGATTTTTGGTAACTGATTCAATTTCTTAGGTGGTAATGGGTCTATTCAAATTTTCAATTTTTTCCCACGTGAGTTTTGGTAATGTGTGGGTGTCGAGGAATTTGTTCATTTCTTCCAGGTTTTCCAGTTTGTTGGCATATAATTTATGATAGCATTCTCTAATAATTCTTTGTATTTCTGTGGTGTTGGTTGTGATCTGTCCTTTTTCATTCATGATTTTATCTATTTTGGTCCTCTCTCTCTCTGAGAAGTCTGACTAGGGGTTTATCAAATTTGTTTATTTTTTATTAAAAAATGAGCTCTTAGATTCATTGATCTGTTATTTTTTTTTAATTCTATATTGTTTATAACTGCTCTAATCTTTATTATTTCTCTTCTTCTGCTAGCCTGGGGGTTTATTTTCTGTTCTGCTTCTAGTTCATTTAGGTGTGAGGTTAGGTTTTGTGTTTGGGATTTTTCTCTTTCTTTCTTTCTTTCTTTGGTTCTTTCTTTCTTTTTTTCTTGGTCTAGCTTTTTTTTATTAATAATTTAACCTTATTTTTTATTTTTTTTTAAATTTACATCCAAATTAGTATATAGTGAAGCAATGATTTCAGTAGATTCCTTAATCCCCCTTACCCATTTAGCCCATCCCCCCTCCCACAACCCCTCCATCAACCCTCAGTTTGTTCTCCATATTTATGAGTTTCTTTTGTTTTGTCCCCCTCCCTGTTTTTATTTATTTTTGTTTCCGAAACCTCCACTTATGTTCATCTGTTTTGTCTCTTAAAGTCCTCATATGAGTGAAGTCATATGATATTTGTCTTTCTCTGACTAATTTCACTTAGCATAATACCCTCCAGTTCCATCCACGTAGTCGCAAATGGCAAGATTTCATTCTTTTTGATTGCTGAGTAATAATCCATTGTATATATATATATATATATATATATATATATATATATATTGTACATATATATATATACCACATTTTCTTTATCCATTCATCCATCAATGGACTTTTGGGTTCTTTCCATACTTTGGCTATTGTTGATAGTGCTGCTATAAACATGGAGGTGCATATGTCCCTTCGAAACAGCACACCTGTATCCCTTGGATAAATGCCTAGTAGTGTAATTGCTGGGTCATAGGGTAGTTCTATTTTTAGTTCTTTGAGAAACCTCCATACTATTTTCCAGAGTGGCTGCACCAGCTTGCATTGCCACCAACGATGCAAAAGAGATCCTCTGTCTCCGCATCCTCACCAACATCTGTTGTTGCATGAGTTGTTAATGTTAGCCATTCTGACAGGTGTCAGGTGGTATCTCATTGTGGTTTTGATTTGTATTTACCTGATGATGAGTGATGTTGAGCATTTTTTCATGTGTCAGTTGGCCTTCTGGATGTCTTCTTTGGAGAAGTGGGATTTTTGTTTCTTTAGATAGGCCTGGATTTTAGTGTATTTTCCCCTTAGGATTGCATTTGCTGCATCCCATTTCCCTCCCTTGCCACTCTGCTTAAACCAAATTCAGTATCAAAACTGGCTGCCTAACCTGTTTACACCAAGTCCTGCCCCCCTGTACTCTGCTGGTACTGTTTTTCATGGGCAGGTGTGCCTAAGGGCCAGACCAATGGGCCCCTTCTTCTGAAGGCCAGCAGAAACTCCACACACACATCTACTGACCATTGAGTTCTGCAAGGCTTCAGTTCTAGAGAAAATACCATGATATCTCATTTAACAAGCAGATCAGAGTTCTCCTAGTTAAGACTTACCACATTCTTGCCAAAGTCCAAACACTGCACAGTGCAAGCAAGAAGAGCCTCCACATATGACACACCTGAGGGACAGAGTGGCCAAAACAGCAACAGAGTGCATGCATCACACAACACAGACACTCCCTGAAGCACAAAGCCATGGACAGTATACAACCTATTCATAAAGCTATTACTCTCAGGAGTAGGAAATATAACAGGCTTTTCTAACAAATAGAAGAAAGAGAGACCTAGACAAAATGCAAAGGTGAAGGAATTCACCCCCAAAGAAAGAAGAAAAGGTCACAGCCAGAGATCTAATCAAAACAGATATAAGTAATATGCCTGAGAATTGAAACAGAAATAATAAGGATACTCGCTGGGCTTAAGAAAATCATGGAAGACATCAGAGAGACCCTACCACAGAGAATAAAGAGTTAAAAAAAATCATCAGGCAGAAATGAACAATGCAATAACTGAAATTCAAAAACAATGGAGTTAATGGCCACAGGGATAGAAGAAACAGAGAAACAAATAAGTCATATAGAAGAGAAAATTATCTAAAATAATAAAGCTGAACAAAAGAGAAAGAAGAATTATGGATCATGAAAGTAGACTTAGGGAACTCAGTGACTCCATCAAATGTAATTAACATTCATATAATAGGAGTCCCAGAAGAAAAAGAAAAAAAAAAAAAAAGGGACAGAAGGCATATTTGAAGAAATAATAGCTGAATACTTGCTTAATTTGGGGAAAGAAACAGACATCCAAACCCAGGAGACACTGAGAACTCCCATCAAAATCAACAAAAGCAGGGTAACACCAAAACGTATTGTATTTAAATATGCAAAATAGAAAAAAAAATCCTAAAGGCAGCAAAACAAAAGAAGTCATTAACTTACAAGGGAAGACCCATAAGACTAGTTGAAGATATCTCCACAGAATCTTAGCAAGCCAGAAGGGAGTGGTATGATATATTTAACATGCTGAATGGGAAAAACATGCAGCTAAGAATACTCTATCCATCAAGGCTATCAATCAGAATAGAAGGAGAGATAAAGAGTTTCCTAAACAAACAAAAAATAAGGGAATTTGTGATCACTAAACAAGACTTGCAGGAAATACTAAAGGGGACTCTTTGAGTAGGAAGGAAAGAATAAAAGTAACAAAGGCTAGAAAGGAGCAGAAAAAGTCTCCAAGAAAAGAACAACAACAAAAATAATAAAGTAGCACTAAATACACATCTATCAATAATTATTCTGAATTTAAATGTACTAAATGCTCCAATAAAAAGACATAAGGTGTCAGAATGGATTAAGGAAAGAAAAAAACAAGATCCATCTCTATCATGCCTACAAAAGACTCATTTTAGAGCTAAAGACACCTGCATATTAAAAGTGAGGTGATGATTACTGGAGAGTGTTATGCTAAATGAAATAAGTCATACAGAGAAAGACAGATACTATATGTTTTCACTCTTACGTGGATCCTGAGAAACTTGATAGAAGACCATGGGGGAGGGGAAGGGGAAAAAAAAGTTAGAGAGGGAGGCAAACTATAAGACTCTTAAAGACTGAGAATAAACTGAAGATTGATGGAGGGTGGGAGGGAGGAGAAAGTGGGTGATGGGCATTGAGGAGGTCACCTGTTGGGATGAGCACTGGGTGTTGTATGGAAACCAATATGACAATAAATTCCATATAAATAAATAAATAAATAAATAAATAAATAAATAAATATGAGGTGATGGAAAAACATATATCATGCAAATGAATGTCAAAAATAAAGCCAGAGTAGCAAACTTTATATCAGACAAACTAGATTATAAACCAAAGACTGTAACAAGAGATGAAGAAAGACACTGTATCATAATAAGGGGATTACCCAACAAGAAAGTCTAACAATTGTAAATATTTATGCCTCCAACTTGAAACTCACAAATGTATAAAATAATTAATCAAAAACATAAAGAAACTCATCAATAATAATACAAAAATAGTAGGTGTTATGCCCAGAATTCGTGATCCCCAAAGACCACCAGGGAGCCGAGTCCTATGCAAAAGCAAAGAGCCTTTATTCAAGCTAACTCAAGCTCAATCCCCTACCTGCACGGACGCATTGAAAGGAACAATCCGAATGACAGCCCTACCTTAGTTTAATGACAATCCGAATGACAGCCCTACCTTAGGTTCTCTTTTCTGCTTATTATGGATTTTTGATAAGAAATACAATTGCTGAGAAGTCTGTTTTGCTTGCTGTTTGCTATGAGCATTGTGAGACCTTTCCTGAATGTAACCCGCTGTGTAGTAGAATGGGTTGTAAACCTTCCTAAATGTAGTCTGATATGTAATGGAATGAGTGGTTGTACATAAACTAACCGGCATTTCTCGCTTCTGTAAATCTGCTTGCTTAGCACATTCCTCACCTATCCCCTTCCCCTTTTTTTTTTCTCCCACCACAAGTAACGGACAAAGCCTTCCCGCCAAAGGACAGACAAAGGACGCCCAATCAGAAAACCACAAATGTCCGTACTTTAAAATCGACTAATCAGGCCCCTCATAATTTGAAACCTCACCTATGCTGTTTGTCCCTGTCTATAAAAACCCTATACTAACTCTGATCGGGGCCTCTTGCGTCACCGGCGACGAGTGCGCAGAGGACCAGGTTTGAACCTGCAATAAACGACCCTTGCCGCTTGGCTTTGACTCACGACTCTGGTGGTCTTTTGTGGGAGGTTTAGGAACTTCGGGCATTACATTTGGAGGTTCCACCGAGACCTCCCCCGAGCCCACCAGACTTCTGATCAATGGGTCGTATCTGATTCCGATCGGTAAGTAAGCCGGCTCTAACGTTCTTCCTTTTCTCTCTGATCTGTGCTTCTTCTCTGGAGAACCGGTTCTGTCTGGAAGCTGGTGTGATCCTGGCGGACGCGCTATAGGGCACCCAGCCGGGGTCAGTTGGAGACGTCCACTGACATCTGGGGGCCTGTTTGGCCCATCTGGGGCTACTTGGCCCATCTGGGGACCTGTTCGGTCCATCTGGGGCTCCTTGGCCCATCTGGGGACCAGTTCGGTCCATCTGGGGACCTGTTCGGTCCATCTGGGGCTCCTTGGCCCATCTGGATTCTTTTCTGTGGGCTGCTTACGCCCAACGCGCCTGCGAACTAAATACTTTCATTTTCTTTATGAAACTCCAGAGTGCTAAAAAATATCTCTAGGCGTCTAAAAGAGAAGAAAAACCATCTAGGCATGCCAATTGTTACCGGTATTTTGATGTGATGTATGTCTGTGTGTCTGTCTGTTGAATGGAATGATTGTTGGGAGTCAGGGGCACGCGCCTGACTTACCCTATGTGTAGTCCCACAGCATAAGCTACGGGATTCGAGTGGGCTCTAACCCGATTTCCGCGGTGATCCTCATACGGCTTAAGGCGGTCAAAATCTTCTTGATCCGAGCAGGGGGTTTATACCTGCCCGCCCATGCTAAGAGGCACCTAAGTTCCCGCGAGGGACGCGGACGGGCGAGTACGCGAGTGCTTCTTTGTCAGTCTAAAGAGTGCTTCTTTGTCAGTTTAAAGAGTGCTTCTTTGTCAGTCTAAATGTATTGTCACCCCGGGGTCCTTGTAATTACCTCCGTAACCCTTTCTGTTGGGCTAGCCAAGAAAGTTGGAACCGCTGCGAAAGATTTTTGTTAGTTCTTGTTTTTCTTTCATGGGTCGGATGTTTTATTGGAATTAAGTGTTTTCTCGGCTGATCAGAATTAATTATTCCATCCTTTGCTTCTCTCTCCTCCTTTCTCAGCTCCCTGCGACTTTCCTTCCCGCCCCCTGGCCAGCGGCGCCCCCCCTTCTCCTCTCCTCTTCCTCAGAATTATAATATGGGCCAAACGCAGAGCACCCCTCTCTCCCTCCTTCTCGCCAACTTCAGGGACGTAAAAGCTAGAGGACACAGCTTAAGCCTAGACATTCACAAAAGGAAGTTGATTACCTATTGTCGCTCTGAATGGCCCACCTTTGGGGTTAATTGGCCTACAGAGGGAACCTTCTGCCTCCCTGTGGTCCTTAAAGTAAAATCAAAAATTTTCCTACCAGGGAAAGAAGGTCACTCGGATCAGATTCCCTATATTCTGGTGTGGCAAGATTTAGTAGAAAACCCTCCTCCTTGGATGGCCTCTTCCTTAATAGCAGAGTCATGCCAAATCCTGGCGGCTAAATCCATCAACCCTCCCAAGCCGCCAACTCCAGCTGCACCCCCTGTTCTCCCCGACAGCCAAGATTTACCTTTCCTTGACCCTCCCCCTTATCAGGTTCCTCCTCGCACTCCGCAAGCTGCCCTTATCCCTGCTGCGCCAGCAGAACCTCCCATAGCCCAGCCCATAGGAGAACTGGAGAATAGAGAGGCTCAACCCGCGCCCATGCTTAGTGGGGGCGAAGTCCAAGGGCCGGCTGGACATACCCGTAGGCGGGCCCCACGTGAGCCAGGACTCCGCCTTCCTGACTCCACCGTAGCTTTACCCTTACGGGAAATAGGGCCTCCCGATGATACGGGGAATCCCCGACTTCAATACTGGCCCTTCTCTACTAGTGACCTATATAACTGGAAAACCCAGAATGCCCGATTTTCTGACAACCCTAAAAATTTAATAAGTCTCTTAGACAGCGTTATGTTTACTCACCAACCCACCTGGGATGATTGTCAGCAGCTCCTCCGAATCCTGTTCACCACCGAGGAGCGAGAACGAATTCAATTGGAAGCAAGAAAGGTGGTTCCTGGAGATGACGGCCAACCCACTGCTAACCTTGATCTCATTAACGCAGCTTTTCCCTTGACCCGACCCCCACAGGATGGCTGGGACTACAACACGGCAGAAGGTAGGGGACGGCTGCGCATTTATCGCCAGACTCTAATGGCGGGTCTCCGGGCTGCTGCACGCAAGCCCACTAATTTGGCAAAAGTGTATTCAATAATACAAGGTAAGACAGAGAGCCCTGCCGCTTATTTAGAAAGATTAATGGAAACCTTCAGACAGTATACCCCCATGAACCCCGAGGCCCCCGAAAATCAAGCTGCTGTTGTAATGGCCTTTGTAAATCAAGCAGCCACTGATATTAAAAAGAAACTCCAGAAGCTAGAGGACCAGGAGGGAAAACAGATTCAGGACTTACTCCGTATTGCCCAGCGTGTCTATAATAATAGAGAGACTCCAGAGGACAGGCAACTTAAAGCCACCGAGAAAATGACCAAAGTCCTGGCTACTGTTGTCCAAAAGCCCCTGGATAAACACAAGCCCCTAGATAAGGACCAATGCGCCTATTGCAAAGAAAAAGGCCACTGGGCCCGAGAATGCCCTAAAAAGAAAAAGCCACATCATGGTCAAAAACCGTGGCAGCCAAAAACTACACCTGCCCTCTTCACTCAAGATGCAGAATAGGGGGGACGGGGTTCGGATCCCCTCCCCGAACCTAGGGTAACGCTACAAGTGGAGGGGAACCCAGTTCAATTCTTAGTTGACACAGGGGCACAACATTCGGTCTTGATCAGACCCCATGGAAAAATTTCTGAAAAATCTTCCTGGGTCCAAGGGGCTACTGGAATAAAAAAATATCCCTGGACCACCCAGAGAACTGTGGACCTAGGAAATGGAAAGGTCACCCATTCCTTCCTAGTCATCCCTGACAGCCCGTGCCCCTTATTAGGAAGAGACTTACTCACTAAAATGGGGGCCCAGATTCATTTTACGCCAGGGGGCCCCCAAGTGACTGGCCCTCACAACCAACCCATTACCATACTTACTCTGAGATTAGAAGATGAATATCGACTCCATCAGGGGCCACCCTCACAAAGTCAAAACATAGAGCCCTGGCTCCAGCGGTTTCCAGAAGCATGGGCTGAAACCGGGGGTATGGGGTTGGCTAAACATCGCCCAGCTCTATTTATAGAGCTGAAACCGGGGGCAGATCCAGTTCGGGTCCGACAATACCCGATGTCAATGGAGGCCAAAAATGGCATCACACCACATATCCGTCGCCTCCTAGACTTAGGCATCTTGCGGCCCTGCCATTCAGCCTGGAACACCCCCCTGCTGCCCGTACGAAAACCTAACAGTGCAGACTACCGTCCGGTACAAGACCTGAGAGAAGTTAACCGCCGAGTCATGGACATACACCCAACAGTACCCAACCCCTATACCCTCCTAAGTGCCCTCAGCCCAGAAAAACAATGGTATACGGTCCTTGATTTAAAAGATGCTTTTTTCAGCCTGCCTCTGGCCCCCAAAAGCCAGGAGCTCTTCGTCTTCGAGTGGTCCGACCCTGAGAGAGGCATAAATGGGCAACTCACCTGGACCTGGCTCCCCCAAGGATTTAAAAACTCACCCACCTTGTTCGATGAGGCACTCCACGAGGATATGGGTGAGTACCGGAATCAAAACCCCGAAGTGACTCTCTTACAGTACGTTGATGATCTTTTAATCACCGCTGAGACTGCCGAAGCTTGCTTGCAAGGCACCAAAAATCTCCTCCGGACACTTGGTGCCCTGGGGTACCGGGCTTCAGCAAAGAAAGCCCAAATTTGCAGATCCGAGGTAACCTACTTGGGCTATCTGTTAAGGGAAGGCCAACGATGGCTCACTGATGCACGGAAGGAAACCGTTCTCCGCATCCCCCGACCCACAACCCGAAGGCAGGTAAGAGAGTTTCTGGGATCAGCCGGGTTCTGCCGCCTGTGGATACCTCGGTTCGCCGAGATGGCTAAGCCTCTTTACTTGGTCACCCGAGAACAGGCGCCCTTTGAGTGGACAGAGGAAACTGAGCGGGCTTTCCAGCAAATTAAACTCGCCCTGTTGTCGGCACCAGCCTTAGGGCTCCCCGATATCTCCAAACCCTTTCATCTCTTCATAGATGAAAATAAAGGGGTAGCCAAAGCAGTGCTGACGCAACTCCTTGGCCCATGGCCCAGGCCCGTTGCCTATCTTTCGAAAAGACTGGACCCAGTAGCGGCTGGCTGGCCCCTTTGCCTCCGTATGATCGCTGCTACAGCTCTAATGGTAAAGGATGCTGATAAGTTAACTATGGGACAAGAGTTACATATCACAACCCCTCATGCCATCGAGGGAGTCCTCAAACAACCTCCTGACCGATGGATTAGTAACGCCCGACTGGTTCACTACCAGGGACTATTATTAAATCCCCTCGGAATCATTTATGCTCCCATCCGAACACTAAACCCTGCCTCCCTGTTACCAGACCCGGACTTAGATACCCCTCTCCATGACTGCACTGAGATATTGGCACAGGTTCATGGAGTTCGGGAAGATTTACAGGACCATCCGCTGCCAGATGCCGAAGTTACCTGGTTCACTGACGACAGCAGCTTTATACATCAGGGTCAAAGGTACGCGGGGGCAGCAGTCACAACTGAAACTGAGACTGTTTGGGCAGAGCCTTTGCCAGCTGGCACCTCTGCCCAACGGGCTGAACTTGTGGCCTTAACCAAGGCACTGACTTTGGGAAAAGATAAGAGACTAAATGTGTACACCAATAGCAGATATGCTTTTGCTACGGCCCACATACATGGAGCTATATACAGAGAGAGGGGACTGTTAACTGCAGAGGGGAAAACCATCAAAAACAAAGAAGAAATATTGGCTCTTTTAAAGGCACTCTGGCTGCCTAAACGACTAGCCATAATACATTGCCCAGGCCACCAAAAACCGATCACACCGGTGGCCAGAGGAAATAATCTGGCTGACCAGGTGGCCCGAGAGGTGGCCTTACAGGTGGACTGTGCTTTAATGACCACCCTACCAGACCCCGGTCCAGCTAGTTTACCAGAAAGTCCCACCTACACTAAAAAAGACCTAGACTGGATCCAAAAATTGCCTATGACTCAGTGCCTTAACGGATGGTGGAGAGCAGCAGACTGTAGCATAATCCTCCCAGAGGAAATGGGAAATAAAGTTTTATCCAAGATGCACCGAGCCACTCATATGGGCACGAGAAAAATGCAAGATTTAATAAGACATGCTAGGATCACCATCAAAGACTCTAGGACAAAAATCGAACAGATAGTTACTAGCTGTAAAGCTTGCCAACTAACTAACGCCACCAACCACGGGAAAAACCCTGGCTCAAGAACTCGCGGAACCAGGCCGGGAGCCTATTGGGAAGTAGACTTCACCGAGGTAAAGCCTGGAAAATATGGATACAAATATCTGCTAGTGTTTATAGATACCTTTTCAGGATGGACAGAGGCCTTCCCCACCAAGCATGAGACTGCGCAGATAGTAGCAAAGAAAATGTTGGAAGACATCATGCCCAGGTACGGATTCCCTACCCTAATAGGATCAGACAACGGACCAGCATTCATTTCAAAGGTAATACAAGGGATAGCACAGTTTATTGGGGCCGATTGGAAACTACATTGTGCATATAGACCCCAAAGTTCAGGACAGGTAGAAAGAATGAATAGAACCCTAAAAGAGACCCTAACCAAATTGACCATGGAGACTGGCACTAACTGGGTAGTCTTACTCCCCTACGCTCTGTTCAGGGTGCGGAATTCCCCTTACAAACGTGGATTAACCCCCTTTTTTGAAATCATGTATGGAGTGCCCCCCCTATAATTCCCAACCTATAGTCTAATGTGTTAACTGAATTTGATGATCATGAACTTCTTATTTCCCTGAGGGAACTCCAGCACACCCACCAGGAAGTTTGGCCCAGATTGAGAGCCATTTATGAGAACGGGCCCCCTCCCGAGCCGCATCACTACCGACCCGGAGATTGGGTATACGTGCGGAGACACCAGCAAGAGACCCTCCAACCACGGTGGAAGGGACCCTACATTGTGATCCTAACCACACCCACTGCTCTCAAAGTCGACGGAATTGCTACCTGGATCCATTACACCCACGCCCGACCAGCTGATACCTTTGCGGTTCAAAAAGACTTCGTGCCGGAAGCCAACACCGCCTGGACGGTTGACCAGAGTAAGACCCATCCTTTAAAATTGACTCTGCGTCGAAAACCTGACCCCGAAAACCGGCTAAGACCAAAGGCCTGGGTGTCCCATACCAGGACTGTTGCAGCAGCTCCGGACCTACAATGATCGGAGGAGCCCTCATTAGCGTACTCCTGCTCACCTCCTACGGACTGATAAGCATTGCAAGTAACCCCCATACACCCTATACTTTAACCTGGGAAATTACTAACCTAGAAACCCATGAAATATATAATGTCACCACTAAGACAGATGTCCCCCTGAATACCTGGTGGCCAGATTTATATTTTAATCTAGAAAAAGTCAGTCCGTTAGAAGATATGGAAGAGGGTGAGTGGAGGAAGAAACAGCGAAGGGTGTCAATCAGTAGAAATGGATTTTATGCATGTCCGGGATTTAGGGAACCAGGAAAGATGAAACGCACCTGTGGGGGGATAGAATCTCTCTATTGCGCCGCATGGAGTTGTGTCACAACTAATGATGGGGAATGGAAGTGGAAAGTAACCTCCCAATTCATTGAAATGTCCTATGTCCGACCATGTACTCGCACCAGGTATAATGAAAATTGTAATCTCATCCGTGTGCAGTTCACAGAAGAGGGAAAAAAGGACCCTCGATGGGTTCACGGGCTGACTTGGGGACTCTATTTATATCAGTATCCTCTCTATGGAACCCTCATTCAGATAAAATTAAAGGTACAACCCAAGGTTCCACCACTGTTAGTAGGACCGAATCCAGTAATAGGGGCCACAAGTGAGCCTACTACTACTCCAGGGCCCACTAGTAAGCCTACTGACACCACGGGCATGGGTACTAGTTCTTCGACCACTCAGGTGACCCCGAAAAAACCCAAAAAAATTCAAATCCCATTCAAAGATGACCCCTTATGGGTAATGATAAATACTACTTATAAGGCCTTAAACCATACTAAACCCAATGAAACAGAAGCTTGTTGGCTGTGCTATTCCACAAAACCTCCATTTTACGAGTCAGTAGCAATAACAGGGAATTATAGCACTGCAAACAACTCAGACGCTTGCAGTTGGGGACAGAGAAGACCCGGCCTCACACTACCAGTGCTTACGGGAAACGGGACATGTATAGGAGCAGTACCAACAAAATATAGCCACTTATGCATAAGTAACAGAAATATATTCAATACTTCAGGGAACTGGATTATTCCACCAAATAACGCATGGTGGCTTTGTTCTCATGCGGGATTAACCCCTTGCCTCTATAAAGATATGTTCAATCAGTCAGAATTCTGTGTAATGGTAATTGTGTTCCCAAAAATCATATACCACACAGCTGAATATGTAGACCAGATGTGGATAGCACCTAAAAGAGTGACTAAACGAGAACTCATTACTGCAGGGACTCTAACTTTAGCCACCATATTTGGACTCGGGGCCATCGGAACTGGGACAGGGATTTCGGCCTTAACTATACAAAACAAGGGATTTAGTATACTTAGAGAAGCGGTTGACAAAGATATAGAAAGAATAGAAACTGCCATCACTTCGCTTGAAAAGTCCCTAACCTCCCTCTCGGAAGTAGTTTTACAAAACAGGAGAGGATTAGACCTGCTGTTCCTACAGCAGGGTGGTCTCTGTGCAGCACTAGGAGAAGAATGTTGTTTCTATGCTGACCACACAGGAATAGTAAGAGATTCTATGGCCAAGGTCCGAGAAGGGCTAAATAAGCAAAAAAAGGAAAGAGAACAAGAGGCTGGATGGTTTGAATCCTGGTTCAGTGCGTCCCCATGGTTAACTACCTTGCTCTCTGCCTTACTCGGGCCTCTGGCCATCCTACTTTTCGCTCTCACATTCGGCCCCTGCATCATAAACAAAATTATTAATTTTGTCCAAGACAGGTTCAATGCTGTACAATTAATGGTCTTAAGAACTCAGTACCAACCGCTCGAGACATTACAAATAGAAAACTGAAGATCCAAGATTGGCTCTTTAGGCACAAGAAAAAGGGGGGAATGAAAGGAACAATCCGAATGACAGCCCTACCTTAGTTTAAAGCTAGGTTCTCTTTTCTGCTTATTATGGATTTTTGATAAGAAATACAATTGCTGAGAAGTCTGTTTTGCTTGCTGTTTGCTATGAGCATTGTGAGACCTTTCCTGAATGTAACCCGCTGTGTAGTAGAATGGGTTGTAAACCTTCCTAAATGTAGTCTGATATGTAATGGAATGAGTGGTTGTACATAAACTAACCGGCGTTTCTCGCTTCTGTAAACCTGCTTGCTTAGCACATTCCTCACCTATCCCCTTCCCCTTTTTTTTTCTCCCACCACAAGTAACGGACAAAGCCTTCCCGCCAAAGGACAGACAAAGGACGCCCAATCAGAAAACCACAAATGTCCGTACTTTAAAATCGACTAATCAGGCCCCTCATAATTTGAAACCTCACCTATGCTGTTTGTCCCTGTCTATAAAAACCCTATACTAACTCTGATCGGGGCCTCTTGCGTCACCGGCGACGAGTGCGCAGAGGACCAGGTTCGAACCTGCAATAAACGACCCTTGCCGCTTGGCTTTGACTCACGACTCTGGTGGTCTTTTGTGGGAGGTTTAGGAACTTCGGGCATTACAGCATCGGTGAGATGCTGGGGAGAGAGAGCAAGTTTCAAAAGCACAAAGGTTTTATAGGGGTCTAGGGGCAGTTGGTGAGGTAATGGCTGTGGCCTCAGCCGATTGGCTGGGGAAGGGTCGTGACCTCAGCCGATTGGCTGGGGAAGGGTTGGAGTCCTGTTAGGCAGGTCGCCGGGTGTATTTTGATTGGGAAGTTTGAATGGGTGAGCGGGAGGTTACTCAAGGGGAGGAGGCATGGTCTGAGGTTTCTGCGATTTTCCTGGAAAGGGGACATGTCGGGGACATAGTCACTCAAGGTGGAGGACACAGAACAAGATGGAATCAGCCGGCATAGGTCCGCTCTTTCAGTAGGGAATTTAACACCCCATTTACAACAATGGACAGTTCATCTAAGCAAAAAATCAGCAAAGAAACAATGCCTTTGAATGACACACTGGATCAGGTGAACTCAAAAGATATGTTCAAAACATTTCACCCTAAAGCAGCAGAATACAAATTCCTTTCAACTGCACATGGTACATTCTTCAAAATATATCACAGAATAGGTCAAAAATCAGTCCTCAATTAGTACAAAAAACTGAGATCATACAATGCATATTTTGTGATCACAACCCTATGAAATTTGAGGTCAACCACAAGAAAAAATTTGGAAAGACCACAAACATATGGATGTTAAATAATATTCTACTAAAGAATCAATGGGTTGACCAAGAAATTAAAGAAGAAATACAAAAATACATGGAAAAATAAAAATGAAAACATGGCAATCAAGCCTTTGGGATCCAGCAAAATTGGTCTTAAGAAGATAAAGTATATAGGAATACAGGGCTACCTAGGAAGCAAGAGAAATCTAAAATATTTGTGACATTTTTTCCTTCTTTAGGAAGGATTTAGGAAGGACTGAATTGTGTTATACTTTCCTCTTATGACTGCCTATGCTGCATCCCAAAGATTTTGAATATATGTTTTCATTTTCATTGGCTTCCATGTAATTTTTAATTTCCTCTTCAATTTCTTGTTTAACCCAAAAATTCCTTAGTAGGATGTTCTTTAGTCTGCAAGTATTGGTGGTATTTCCAATTTTATTCTTGTGGTTGATTTCAAATTTCATAGTGTTGGGGTGCCTGGGTGGTTCAGTCAGTTAAGCGTCCAACTTCGGCTCAGGTCTTGATCTCACGGTTCATGGATTTGTGCCCCACATCAGGCTCTGTGCTGCAGCTCAGAGCCTGGAGCCTGCTAAGGATTCTGTGTCTCCTCTCTCTCTGCCCCTCCCCCACTCATGCTCTATCTCTCTTTGTCTCAAAAATAGATAAGACATTAAAAAATTTTAAAAATTCAACTTTCATAGTGCTGCCTGAAAATACACATGGTATGATCTTGATTTTTTGTACTTCTGATTTGTTACCCAGTATGTGATCTATTCTGGAGAATGTTCCATGTGTGCTCAAGAAGAAATGTTTCTTTAGGATGGTATGTTCTGAATATATCTGTTAAGTCCACCTGGTCCAGTGTGACAGTCAAACCCATTATTTCCTTGTTGATTTTCTGCCTAGATGCTCTATCTATTGTTGTAAGTGGGGTGTTAAAGTTCCCTACTATTATGGTATTATTATCAATTAGTTTCTTTATTTTTTTTAAGTTTTTATGTTTTATTTTATATTTGAGAGAGAGACAGAGCCTGAGCAGGTGAGGGGCAGAGAGGCAGGGAGACACAGAATCTGAAGCAGGCTCCAGGCTCTGAGCTTTCAGCACAGAGCCTGACGTGGGACTTGAGCCCACAAGCTGCAAGATTATGACATGAGCCAAAGATTATGAAGCTCAACCAACTGAGCCACTCAGGTGCCCCAGTTTCTTTATGTTTTTAATTAGTTGACTTGCATATTTGGGTTTTTCCAAGTTGGGGACATAAATATTTATAATTGTTAGAACTTCTAGGTGGACAGACCCCTTAATGATGATATAATGCCCTTCTTAATCTCTTATTATAGTCTTTGGTTTAAAATCTAGTTTGTCTTATGTAAGTACAGCTACTCTGGACTTCTTTTAACATCCATTAACATGGCAGATTGTTCTCCATCCCCTCACTTTCAATCTGCAGGTGTCTTTAGGTCTAAAATGAGTATCTTGTAGGCAGTATAGAGATGGATCTTATTTCTTTCACCATTTCTGATACCTTATGTCCTTTGATTGGAACACTTAGTCCGTTTACATTCAGAGTTTTTATTGAAAGATATTAATTTAGTGCCATAGCTGTTGTTCTGGTTATGTTCTCTGGTCCTTTCTAGTCTTTGTCACTTGTAGTCTCTTTGTTTTGTTTTGCTTTGGTTTGGTTTGGTTTTTCCACTCAAAGAGTCCCCCTTAAAATTTCTTACAGGGCTGGTTTAGTGGTCATGTACTCCTTTAGTTTTTGTTTGTCTGAAAAACTATCTCTCCTTTTATTCTGAATGACAGCTTTGCTGGATAAAAAATTCTTGGCTGCATATTTTTCCCATTCAGCAGGTTGAATATATCCTGCTACTCTTTTCTGGCCTCCCAAGTTTCTGTGGACAAATCTTCTGTTAACCTGTTCTATCTTTCCTTGTAGGTTAATGACTTTTTTTCCCTTGCTGCTTTCATGATTCTTACCTTCTCTGTGTATTTTGTGAATTTGACTATGCTATGCCTTGATTATGGTTGATTTTTGCTGAATTTAATGGGAGTTCTCTGTGCTTCTTGGATTCTGATGTCTGCAATCTTCCTTGGTAGTGAAGTTTTCAGCTATAATTTGTTCACATAAACCTGCCCCTATTTTCTCTCTTAATCTTATGTGACTCTTATAATATGAATGTTATCCCTCTTTAATAAGTCATCAAGTTCTCTAAGTTTTGTATCATGACACTCTGCCTTTGTTTCCCTCTTTTTTCAACTTCATTATTTTCCATAATTTTATCTTCTATATCACTGATTTGTTGTACTATCAACAATAGCCAAGTTATGGAAAGAGCCCAAATGTCCATCGACTGATGAATTGATAAGATACACACACACACACACACACACACACACACACACAATGCAATATTACTCAGCAATAAAAAGAATGAAATCTTGCCATTTGCAACAACATAGATGGGACTAGAGTGTATTATGCAAAACGAAATAAGTCAGTCAGAGAAAGGCAAATATCATATGATTTCACAAATATGTGGAATTTAAGAAACAAAATAGATAAACAAGGGAAGGGAAAGAAAAAAAAAAAACAGAGAGGGAGGCAAACCATAAGAGGGAGTGCTGGAGGGGAGGTGGGTGGGAAGATGGGCTAAATTGATGATGAGCATTAAGAGAGCACTTGTTGGGGGGCGCCTGGGTGGCGCAGTCGGTTAAGCGTCCGACTTCAGCCAGGTCACGATCTCGCGGTCTGTGAGTTCGAGCCCCGCGTCAGGCTCTGGGCTGATGGCTCAGAGCCTGGAGCCTGTTTCCGATTCTGTGTCTCCCTCTCTCTCTGCCCCTCCCCCGTTCATGCTTTGTCTCTCTCTGTCCCAAAAATAAATAAACGTTGAAAAAAAAAATAAAAAAAAAAAAAAAAGAGAGCACTTGTTGGGATGAGTACTGGGTGTTATATGTAAGTGATGAATCACTAAATTCTAGTCCTGAAAACAATACAATACTATATGTGAACTAACTTAAACCTAAATTAAAAAAAAAAAAAAGTAAAAAAAAAAACTCAAATAAACAACTTAATGTTATACATATAGTAGCTAGAAAAAGAACAACAAAGCCAGCAGAAGAAGGGACATAATAAAGATTATAACAGAAATAAAATATATAGAATTAAAAAATATAAGAGATCAATGAAACCAGCAGCTGGTTCTATAATAAAATATATAAAATTTATAATATAATAAAATTGATAAACCTTTAGCCAGACTTATCAGAGAACAGAGAAAGGACCAAAATGAATGAAATCACAAATGAGACAGGAGAAATAACAATGCCCCAGAAGTACAAAAAAATTATGAGTATATTATGAAAAACTGTATGCCAACAAATTCCACATTCTGGAAGAAATGGGTAAATTTGTAGAAACATAAACACTGTAACAAGAAGAAATAGAAAACTTGAACAGACTGATAATCAGCATAGAAACCAAATCAGTAATCAAAAATCTCCCAAAAAACAAAAGTGCAGGGCAAATGGCTTCGTAGACAAATTATACAAAACATTTAAAAACGAAGTAATGTCTGTACTTCTCAAAGTATCCCCAAAAATATAAATGGAAGAAACTTCTAAAATATTATATGAGGCTAGCAGTACCATGATTTCAAAACCAGACAAAGACTCCACTTAAAAAAAAGTAACTAGGGGCGCCTGGGTGGCGCAGTCGGTTAAGCGTCCGACTTCAGCCAGGTCATGATCTCGTGGTCCGTGAGTTCGAGCCCCGCGTCGGGCTCTGGGCTGATGTCTCAGAGCCTGGAGCCTGTTTCCGATTCTGTGTCTCCCTCTCTCTGCCCCTCCCCCGTTCATACTCTGTCTCTCTCTGTCCCAAAAATAAATAAACGTTGAAAAAAAAAAAAGTAACTATTGGCCAATGCCTGGATGAACATGAATGGAGAAATTCCCAACAAAATACTAGCAAATCAAATTTAACAGCACATTAAAAGAATCATTCAGCATGATTAAGTGGGTTCAATATCCACAAATCAATCAACACGATACAACACATTAATAAAAGAAAGGATAAGTATAATATGATCCTCTAATATATACAGAAAAATTATTTCACAAAGTATAAGATCAATTCATAATAAAAACTCTCAACAAAGTGGGGATAGAGAGAACATATCTCAACATCCTAAAGACAATATATGAAAAACCTACAGCTAATATTACCATCAACAGGAAAAAAATACTAAGAGCTTTTTATCTGTGGTCAGGAACAAAACATGGATGACCACCTTCACTACTGTTATTTAATATAGTAGTGGAAGTTCTAGCCACAGCAATCAGACAACAAAAAGAACGGTATCCACATGGGCAAGGAAGAAATCAAACTTTCACCATTTTGCAGATGAAATGATATTCTATACAGAAAACCCAAAAGACTGCTCCAAAAATTTGCCAGAACTGATACATGAATGCAGTAAAGTTGAAGGATACAAAATCAAGATACAGAAATCTGTTGTATTTCCATACAATAATGAAGCAGCAGAAAGGGGAATCAAAGAATCAATCCCATTTACAATTGCACAAAAAATCCATAAGATACCTAGGAAAACCTAACCAAAGCAGAAAAAGATTTGTATTTTGAAAACTATAAAACACTGATTAAAGGAACAGAAGATGACATAAAGAAATGGGAAAACATTCCATGTTCATATATTGGAAGAACCATTATGGTTAAAGTGTCTACACTACCCAAAACAATCTATAGATACAATGCAATCCTTATCAAAGTATGACCAGCATTTTTTTTTATTTTTTTTTAATGTTTATTTATTTTTGAGACAGAGAGAGACAGAGCATGAACGGGGAAGGGTCAGAGAGAGAGGGAGACACAGAATCTGAAGCAGGCTCCAGGCTCTGAGCTGTCAGCACAGAGCCCGACGTGGGGCTCGAACTCACGGACCATGAGATCATGACCTGAGCCGAAGTCGGACCCTTAACTGACTGAGCCACCCAGGCGCCCCTGACCAGCATTTTTTACAGAGCTGGAACAAACTATCCTAAAATTTGTATGCAACCATGAAAGACCCTGAATAGCCAAGACATTCTTGAAAAAGAAAAGTAAGACTGGATGCATCACAATTTTGGACTTCAATTTACATTACAAACCTATGCTGATCAATGCAGTCTTGTATTGGTGCACACACACACACACACACACACACACACAGACACATCAATCAATGGAACACAATAAAAAAACCAGAAATGAACCCACAACTATATCGTCAACTCATCTTTGCTAAAGCAGTAAAGAATATTCAATGAAAAAAAAAAGACAATATTTTCAATAAATGGTTTGGGGGGAAATGGAAAACAAAATTCAAAAGAAAGAAACTGGTCCACTTTTACACATACAAAAAATAGATTCAAAATGGATGAAAGACCTAAATATAATCCAGGAAATCATCAAAATCCTAGAGAAGAACAAAGGCAATAACCTCTTTGACATTGGCTGTAGCAGCTTCTTACTAGATATATCTCCTTAGGCAAGGTAAACAAAATAAAAGTGAACTATTGGGACTTCATCAAAATAAAAAGCTTCTGCAGAGTGAAGGAAATGATCAACAAAACTAAAAGGCAACCTTCAAAATGGGAGGAGATTTTTGCAAATGACATATCTGGTAAAGGGTTAGGATCTAAAATATATGAAGCACTTATAAAACTAAAACCCAAAACACAAATAAAAAATGAGCAGAAGTCATGAATAGAATTTTTTTCCAAAAAATACATACAGAAGGCCAACAGACACATGAAAAGATGCCCAACATCACTCATCATCAGGAAAATACAAAGCAAAACTATGAGATATAACCTCACACAAGTCAGAATGGTTAAAATTAGCAACCCAGGGAAGAAGAGATGTTAGTGAGGATGCAGAGAAAGGGGAACCCTCTTGTACTGTTGGTGTGAATGCAAACTGGTTCAACCACTCTGGAAAATACTAAGGAGGTTCCTCAAAAAGTGAAAAATAGGACTGCCCTGAAATCCACCAATTGTACTCCTAGGTATTTACCCAAAGGATACAAAAATACTGATTTGAAGGGGTACCTGCACCTGGATGCTTGTAGCAGCATTATCAACAATAACAAATGATGAAAGAGCCCAGATGTCCATCTACTGATAAATGAACAAAGATGGTGTGATACACACACACACACACACACACACACACACACACACACGATTATTATTCAGCTATTAAAAAGAATGGAACCTTGCCATTGGCAATTATGTGGATGGAACTGGAGAGGCTTATGCTAAGTGAAACAAGTCAGTCCGAGAAAGATAAATGCCATATGATTTTACTCACATGTGCAATTTAAGAAATGGAACAGATGAACTTTGGGGAGGAAAAGGAGAGACAAACCAGGAAAGAGACTCTTAACTATACAGATCACACTAAGAGTTACTGGAGGGGTGGTACATGGGGGAATCAGTGAAATAGGTGATGGGGATTAAGAGGGGCACTTGTGATGAGCAATGGCTGATGTGTGGAATGATTAAATCACTAGATCCTCCACCTGACTAATACTACGTTGTATATTAATGGGAATTTAAATAAAACGCTTGAAGGGTTTCTGGGTGGCTCAGTTGATTGAGCATCTGACTCTTGATTTTTGGCTCAGGTCGTGATCCCAGAGTCATGGGACTGAGCCCTGCGTTGGGCTCTATGTTAAGCTTGCTCTCTCTTCTTCTGTCCCTCTCCCCAGCCCACACGCTCTCTTTCTCTAAAATAAATAAATAAATAAATAAATAAATAAATAAATAAAATGAATCTTATAAATATATCCATTTAATCTTATCCAGCTTTGACCTCGCAGCACAAAATTCTTCTCCCATAAACCTGAAATCTTCTGTACCCACTCAGGTTCTATCTCTTTTTTTTTTTTTTTTTCACATTTTACTTAAGGACAAAATTACTCCTATTTTTTCCTAAACAAACAAAAAAAATGCATATCTTATATTCCTAATATTTTTTTCATGTAAAAACACATCCAAGTTGCCTTTCATACTCTGTGTAATGAAGTTTTTCTTTCACTGTTTCTAATAGTTTTATTTTAATGTATTGATTATAAATAATAACAATTAGCATCCTTTATTTTACAGGGAAAACTACAAAGTAAACAATTGTAAATTGTCATATACCAATACACTGTAATAGATTAACAAATTTTATGAATATACTATCTCACAGTCTCTAGAGGTATATGTTTTATATTAAAATTCATTAATGTAGCAAGAACATGTTTATCAAGAAAACGTAATATATTTATCTTCTTTGTACCATATAAAAATAGGAAGCTAATGGTATATAAACCTAAACTTATGCTTAATAATAAAAGTTCCAGCATGCTAGCTTATCTGGAAATTATTTAGCTATTCAATGGATATCTAATTACTTAATTTTGGAGGTTACCAAAATATTTTGGAAAATATTTTTAGGCAAACATATTAAAAACACAATTATTGTTGGGGTATCTGGATGGTTCAGTCGGTTGAGCGTTTGACTCTTGATTTCAGCTCAGGTCATGATCTCAGGGTCATGGGATTGAGCCCCATGTCAGGCTTGCACTGAGTGTGGAGCCTGCTTAAGATTGTCTCTCTCTCTGTCTCTCTGTCTATCCCTATTTTCCACTCATGCATTCTCTCCCTCTAAAATAAAAAAAAAAAATAAAAAATAAAAAATAAAATAAAATAAAATAAATAATAAAAAATAAAAATGCAATTATTGTTTAAATGAAGTTTGTCAGAATAATGATACACTTTTATTAAAATTAATTTCATCATTTGTATAATCTTAAACACTAGTGTATATAATATTAGTTTATTTGACTAGTAAATGAAAGTAGAATGTATGCTTGCATTATATTTAATGCTTACAACTCTGAGGACATGCCTGTATTATTAAATCAACAATATCAAAGTATTCTTATTAATATATGGAATTGTTAAATCACTATATTGTACACCTGAAACTAATATAACACTGTATATTGACTAACTGGAATTAAAATAAAAACTTTAAAAAAGTAGTCCTATTTACCAAATATTTGTCCAACCCATGTAAATTTGTAAAACATTTGAGTTGGTTCTTATATTTTTGGAATTTAGAAATATTTAATTTATACAAGTGTTGATTTCTCCCTAAGCTAATTATGATAGAACTCCCTTAAGGGATTTTATAAATTAATTAGTAATGTCAGAAGATAGAGAAAATATACACTTGCACACACACATACACACAAATACATACAAATGTAAATAGAGACTTTATGATTTTCATTTCAAAAATTTTAGCCATGAGTCAGGCATAAATGCAGTAATACAAAACTCACTAATTTATATCTGAGTTGGTTCTCTTTGTTTTTGCTCCATTTTATATTTTTTATTGGAAATGTGTTTAGGGCAAATGGGAAATGTTAAATGTCATCTGTTCAATATGCGGGTAAAACTATTTACCAATATTTATGGAGAAGACTTTTAAGTTTCCTGTGCTCTTATATGTTATCTTATAGGACTGTGGAATACATTTTAGGTGAGGGACTAAGGTGACATGAAGCAGCACTTTGGACATCTCTAAAGCCTATCTGAGTGAATAAAATATCCATTCTGTTTCCAGTTCGTTTTTTTTTTTTTCTTTTCAGCCTCAGATAGTTTTGCTTTTTGGAGTCTGCACATTTTTGAGAGCCCCTGATAGGGCAAAACACCTAAAGTTCCAGTGAATATAGGGACTTTAGGAGCTGCAGTCAGAAAGGAAAGGTCTGGCAGGAGTAAAGAGAGGGGTGGAGGAGGTAAGACTTGAAAGAAGACATACAAAAGGATACAAAGGATCTGAAGAAAAGATAAACAGTGGTAAAAGGAGGAGTGGGGGTAATGGAAAGACAGAGTCCTTAGAGGGGCTAGTGTGAGGGGATCTTAACTTTCCCAAAGAAGTCACTGAAGTTCTACATTATTTTTAGTCAGTTACTGACACCAAGAGAAGAAGTAGAGAGTTAGCCATGTAGTGGCATTTTTGTCACTTGGAGTTTAAGGTAGGGGGTATTTGGACAACTGAGAAGTTCCCATTGGAGAAACAGGATTAAGTACAGAGAACAAAGAGACATCAAAAGAACCAGAATCAAATAGCAAATAGCAATTATCAAAAAGGCAAGAACTAACTAGTATTGCCAAGGATGTGGAAGAGAAGAAACCCACGTGCACTTGTTGGTGGGAATGTAATTTGATGCAACCACTATGGAAAACAGTACGGAGGTCCCTCAAAAAATTAAAAATGTAACTGCCATATAATCCAGCCTTCCACTTCTGGGTATTTACAAGAAATAGTAATGCAGTTACTATCTTGAAAAGATATCTGTACCCCCATGTTTATTGCAGTATTATATACAATAGCCAAGACATTGAAACCACCTAAGTGTCTAATGGCACATAAATGGGTAAAATACACACACACACACACACACACACACACACTCATACACACAGTGAAATAGTATTTGGTCATAAAAAGGAGATCCTGCTATTTGTGACAACATGGATGGGCTTTGAGGGCATGAAGCTAAGTGGAATAAGTCAAACAGAGAAAGACAAATACTGTATGATTTCATTTATAAGTGAAATATAAAACAAACAAATAAATAAACCAATAGACAGAATAAATTGGTGGTTGCCAGAGGTGGAGGTTTGGGGATAGGTAAAATGGGTGAGGATAATCAAAAGGTAGAAAATTCCAGGTATAAAATAAATAAGTCGTGAGGGTATAACATACAGCATGGTGACTACAGTTAACAGTACTGTACTGTATATCTGAAAGTTGTTAAAACAGTAAGTCTTAAAAATTCTCATCACAAGAAAAACCTTTGTATGATGGATGTTAACTAAATGTATTATAGTAATCTTTTCACAATAAAAATATATATCAAATCATTATGTTGTACACCTAAAATTAATATAATGTTATATGCCAGTTAGAAAAAAGAGGCAGGAAGAAAAAAGAACCTTTATTCTAGCTCAGGAGTCAGGGTATGAGCCCTACTCAAAACAAGAAGCCATCAGGGACATCCATTCAAGCAGATACCTTTCATTAGAAGTCTGGGGCGAGTGGGGAGGTTGTCTAACTTAGTTCCAGTATGTACTCAAAATTGTAAGAAACAAAATTGTTCCTCATCATGCTTCAACAGACATTTGTCCAGAGCATTAGATCAGGACTTGGACTTACCACCATAGGAACAAGAAGTTTGAAGATGATACAAAGGTCTCTATGCAGCTGAGAAGTCCAGTTGTCATGTCTGAGGAGGGTCTAATGGTGGTTACAATACAGATCCAAGTTGTGGAGGCCAAAACTGTCAAAGGTAAACAAAGTTGGGCACTAGTTAAAGTGCAAGGACTGATTTTAATTAGAAATATACCACTGCAATAGTGAGAAGAGTCCAGTGTGATTTGAGTTCAACTTGTATTTACTCAGAAGTGAATGGTCTTTTTAAAGGAGAATGAGGGAGAAGGGAGGGTTTGAGCAGGGTCTCAGTAGAGTCATGGAAGTGAAAAATTACAAACAGTGGGAGGATGGTTCGGTCCATATGGAACCCATCTGGGTTTGTTAACAAGCACTTATCAAACTTAGGCTCCTTCCTTCCAACATAGACTGGAAAACCAGGACCCTTATCATCAGGAGTTGGCTGCAACAAACAGAAAATGCTTTTGGCTGAGTTTTTTCAGGCTCTTTAATGACAGTGTGGGGGTGGGGTCAAGTGTGGGGAAGGAAGAGGGAGTCTAGGGTCATCCTCGGGATGCAGCTTGAGGTTTCAGAAACTATATCAGCTTTCGTCCAAGTCTGTAGGCCAAGTTTGTTATGCTCAGCTACATACAATTTATCCTTGACATATGAAGTATTAATAATATACCAATATTTAGGTTTGGCTAACTATTACTACTTCAGCCCCACAAGGAACAGATGAAGATAATGCAGCAAGAAAATTCTGTTCTGTAAGACAATGGAAAAAATCACGAGGTTTGTGTTGGAAAATCAAAGAGCTTCTAAGAGAAAAGATGCACAGAGGATATATGCTCCAGTGAGAAATGGCCTGAAAGAGGCGCCCCCACTGCCGAGCTGTGGTACCTCAGCGCCCCCTGCCGGCGTCAATTGTGCCGCTCCCGTCGGGTTTCTTCTGTGCTCAGCGGCCGAGGACCCTTTCCCATAGCATTCTGTTAAGTCCACTCTTGGCCTCCCATCTGTGGACGCCAGAGGGCGCTGTGACCCAGTCCCTTTGAATGTTCTACTCAACATTCAATATCCCCCCTATGCACACATGCAAAATGGCGAAGAAACAGGAGCCTGCACTCAGATGGGGGAGAGTTGTGAGGCATGGAGAAAGGGATGCAAACAGGGACATTCAGGATCCCTGCCGTCCACTAGCCTGGAAATTCTCTTTGCCCCCTCCAGCCTGGCTCCTCCCCTGGTGCAGAACCACTCCTGGTAGTGTCCAGGGACCTGTCCAGTGGACTGGAGCCATCCTCACTTGTTTTCACTGTCTTCCTGTCTTCCTGACAGACCTCGTGGGCAGGGAGTAACGTCTCAAGGAAAAATACCCAGGCGTTAGAAATTCCCTGACACCACATGCATTCCTCTGTGGGCTGCCCCTGCAATACTTCCTGACTTTCCTCTCCCACTGGCTAGTCCCACCATGCTCTTCCCTTAATGTTTCTGATATCCTTACAAATTACTGTTCCCAAAGGTCCTTTGAAACCACTGGCCTCTTCATATGCCCTTGCCTGTGATGAGGACATGCTTTTACTTCTCGTTGCCCTCCCCATTTTGCATAACTGGCTGTTCCCCATACTTCAACACTTCCTCAGATATGGTCCTCCAAGTGGTCTTCCTTGTGCATCCCATTGTAAGTCTGATTCCTCACATCTGAGTTCCCAAGTGCAGCTCTCCACCCACAGCTTAGTTTCCTGTTAAGTTTTGGGAATTCCCACTGTACCAAAATCTTAGAGAATATGGAAACTTCATCTATGTTAATCCCCCATGAGGCCCCTCACATGTATTGGACACAGAGTAACAGAGGAGATTTCCTTTAATTGTAATTTAAAATCAAATAAGGCTATTTCAATCTTCCACATCCTTGACCTCTAGTGTTTCTAGACTATAGAATTTGCAACTATAGACAGGATTTGAATCTGAAGATGCTTCATCAGGTAGATAGCACCACAGGATAAGACCTTGCTTTTTGGCTGAGTTGCTTCTTCACAAATCACCACTCTATTAATAAATCACCATGATATGCATTTGTCCTTCTCACCTCTTTTGCAACCATTCTTTCTTTCTGGTTAGGGAATCTCACCTTGCTGGATCTGAGTTAACTATGCATTCACCAAGAATCATCTTGGTAATTAGTGTTCCTTTTATAAACTAATTAAAACATCAATTTTCAGTTTCATCAATTTTAACATGCACATTTTATTACATTTTTCATCCTGGATAGAGAAAAAAAACTTCTTATGATTAATATAACATCATAGAGAGCACATCATCATTGCATATACACAGTCTGAAAATCCTTACATTGATATTTTCTAGTTAGATCACCAGCATGAAGTTCTGCAGAACTGGTGCCAGTGTCTTGGAGGAAAGTCTCAGGGACAAAAAAGTGTATTCTATTAAGAAGCATTACATCACAATCTATATTAACAACACTTTGAGAGATACTACATTAAACATTATGAACATTGATGACTCTAAGTCTAAACCTGATTCTGAAGAATTGGATGCAGACTGTTCATATACTTTTGAGAATCTAGTTAATTTGTTTCTTTTTTAATGTATATGAGGGCTATATCTATATAGTTTTCAAAGAGATTTTTTATATGTACAAAATAAGGATTATGACCATTATGATATAATACACTGAGCATTTTTTCCTTAATACACATCTTTAATGATCTGTTGAGAGGATGACATATTCTGAGTCCCACTCACTTGCACTCAAAGAGAAATCTTGCAATATCAACTCTTATACTCCTATTTGTATTACAACTGCCAGGTTTTTAATCTGTCTCATTTTGTGGATTTTATTTGAATTATTCCTTCAAGTAAATACTATTAATGAAAGCCTAAAACTTGGTGTACAGAAGTCTTTAATATAGGTTTGCAGAAGAAATGAATCAGAAAATTGTTGGGAAATAAATTTTTAAAAGATGAAAGATTCTAAGGGGATTCCACCTGAAAATTTGGAATATATTAGCATGGTTTGGGCAACTGAGTATTCAACCTAATAGAAAGAACATGGCCACTGAAGTGCTCTCTGAAATAAAATTTGAGATGCAAAGGGTAGGCTCCTAAAAATTATAAGTACTGAAAAAAAATTAGTTCCCAAGGAAAATTGTTTAACATATAAATACCCATTTTGACTAGATTGAGTAAAGTGGGAACACATCATTCCTGGTGATAACAATGCTACTTCTCATAACTTACATAAATAAATTATACAAAGATAAGAATATAATTTTAATCCTATAATTGTTCTTTTAGCTTTTTATGAAGAAGTGAAATAGATAATTATTTAAGTAATTCTTCAAATATAATCTGTTCTTGCACCATAAATGTGGTGATAAACATTATCATAAAGCTTGAATTGACAGATTATTGAGTTTGAGCAACATCATCAACTCTATTCACATTTTAACAAAATTTTGTTGCATAATCTAATCATACCTATATATACATATACATATTTGATGCCAAAAGTATTCCAGTATTCTTTGTAGGAATGGTGATAAAACTGTGATCAAAAGAGAAGAATTACCTGCACTGTACTCTATTATAATACATGTTCAGTGTCTACTGTTTTTTCCAGATACTTGTGTATATTATGAAATCTTCCTCTCTTTGGTTTATGGTGTCCCCAAAAAAGGCATCTATTCAGAGATAAGTCAGAGAAGGAAAAATACTGCGTGATATCTCTTTTATATGGAACTTTAAAAAGTCAAACTCATAGAAACAGTGAGTACATATGGTTTCACTCTTATGTGGATCCTGAGAAACTTAACAGAAACCCATGGGGAAGGGGAAGGAAAAAAAAAGAGGTTAGAGTGGAAGAGAGCCAAAGCATAAGAGACTCTTAAAAACTGAGAACAAACTGAGGGTTGATGGGGGGGGGGTGGGAGGGAGGGAAGGGTGGGTGATGGGTATCGAGGAGGGCACCTTTTGGGATGAGCACTGGGTGTTGTATGGAAACCAATTTGACAATAAACTTCAAATATTGAAGTAAAAAAAAAAAACAGTGAGTACAATGGTGGTAATGAGGGGCTGCGGTGTAGGGGAAATAAGGAGATGCTGGCCAAAGGGTACAAACTTGCAGTAAGAAGATGAATGAGTTCTGAGGATACAAGGTACAACATAATAATTACAGTTAATCGTATTGTATTATATACTTTTAATACTAAGTACCATATACATCTATATATAATTTATTTTATGTAATGAGAACATTAAAGATCTAGTTTCTTTGCAACTAGATCTTAAATCTTATTACATAAAATAAATGATAATTATGTTATGTGATGGAAGTGTTAGCTGATGTTATGGTAATGATCCTATTACAATAATACTTGTATCAAATTAACATGTGTATACCTTAAAATTATCCAATGTTATATCTCAAAAAATTAAGATTCATTTTGAACCTCCTTAAAAAAACATTTGGATATAAGCTTGCAAGAATGCCCTTGTGCCTCTTAACAGTACAGTGAGATCAGACACCAAGCTTCAGGCATATCCTTCATGGTTCCTGGCACCTACCAGGATGCTAAACTGACCTGCAGGAGTTTTCATAATTTGTTGTGTTTGTCCTCTTCCAATTTACCTAAGGATAAACTCAGAGTTCTGTGGCCTATTTTAACCTACCTATTACAATCCTCTTCCCAATGGAATGGAGCATGGACTTTTAACAGAGATACACTTTTGTATTTTTTCAATTCAAGGTCATGGGTGACAATATTGTTCTAGCTACCAACATGTTGAATCTTTGTCCTTACAAAGCCCAGATATCACATTTTTTTTTTCTTAGAGAATTCTGTCCTTCCAGCAATTACTATATGGGGCATTCTTTTCTAATTTTAGATCTACAAAAGGACATTTTTGCTGATGGTTTAATGATAGCCCAGACAGAATCTATTATAACATGTGGACTGACACTCAGGGGCAGAACCAAAGTTAGAATCAACATAAGACCTCAGTTGTGCTCATGCAATGCATTGCTGTAGGATGGGAAGAACATACAGGGAACAAAGGAGAAAGCAAGATAGGTAAAGGACTTTTAAAGAATTAGTAACCATGTCAAGTGGTTTGTGATGAAAATGATAGTTAATGATTAAAAGTAAGTTTAATAATTTTGTATTGTGCTACTTAATATCTCAGTCCTGCTACTTAAGGCAAGGTTCCAAGAAAATCTCAGTTTGTTCTTCTCTAATATTAGAAAATAAACATACCATTGAGATTTGTTTGAAGATGTAAACAAGCAATGCATGTGAGAAATAAGACCATTGTTAATATTCACGAGTTCATTGCAGATATCCAACCCTGTTCAAAGCTGTTCTCATAACCTGTGTCACAGCACAGGTAATATGTGTCATGGCTTTGACTAAACATCAAGTATGTTTCTCCTGAAGAAAATGGTAAACCCATACATAGAAGCCACAATTCAATGGGCAGCAATGGAAATTAAGCAGGGACAATTCTTACCTGGATAAGTATCCCATATGATTGCCTTCTGTCTGGGTATTTGAGCAGAATCCTGATGTCCTTCCTCAAAGCATACTTGAGGATTGGAGGAAACAGTAGAAAGTTACCAATTAAGAATGTAAATATAGAAATCAGATGGATGCTGGGTCCATGAGGATATTCTTTTTTTTTTTTTAATTTTTTAACGTTTATTTATTTTTGAGACAGAGAGAGAGCATGAGTGGGGGAGGGTCAGAGAGAGGGAGGGAGACACAGAATATGAAACAGGCTCCAGGCTCTGCACTGTCAGCACAGAGCCCAACGCGGGGCTCAAACTCACGGACCTTGAGATCATGACCTGAGCCGAAGTCGGACGCTTAACCGACTGAACCACCCAGGCGCCCCAGGATATTCTTAAACTTTACAAGAGACCTGGCTCACATGTTCTAGGATTTTGCCATGCACATGAAAAATAAACTAATTGCTTCTGTATATAACTGTAATAATGTATTGTTTTATACCTTCATACTTAAAATATAGCTGTGTAACACCTGGGCAGCATTCTAAAAACAAAATCTACAAGAAGCAACATTAGAGTATTTTCCCCAACATTGTCTTCTCTGCTCAGCTCTGTTCCTCTGTTCTCTCCTGTTCTCCTGTGGTTTAGGTGGGGACTAGCGTAATTTTGCAGATGAGAAAGATTTAGGTAAAAACAGAGTAATGAAATGGTCAAAATAGTTAAATTATTCAAAGTTATAAATGGGGTTATATCTTATAAATATCAAAATGTTTCTGAGCCCATATAGAAAAATGAGTAAAACAATAATGCCATTTTATGACATGAGAAGATTTTAAAAGCAATTTTGGGAATATCCAGCAATATTTTAAATGAACACCTTCTGGCCCTAAGAATCTGCCACAAAAATGTATACATATTAACATATATGTTTATTTTATGTTTGAGTATGTTTGTTTCAACATTGTTTCTTGTATCAAACAATGATAATAATAACAGACAAAAATTCCCTAAATATTGAAATATCAAGAAAAAACGGTAAACTGGAAAATCACTGTGGCCCATCAATACAATGAAATACTATAAAAAACTTTTATTACAGTTGTATAGTGTACATCTGTCAATGTATGTATGGGTAAAGCAAACATGGTATAAATGTGTACAATGGAATATTATTTAGTGACAATAAGAAGGAAATTTTGCCATTTGCAACAATTTGGATAAAACGTGAGATCATTATGCTAAGTGAAATAAGTCAGAAAAAGACAAACACTGTATGATATCCCTTGTATATAGATTCCAAAAGGTGAACTCATAGAAACAGAGAGTAGAATGGTTCTTACTTGTAAGTTGCTTAAGATCTTTTGTTCTCAACCACAAAAAAATGGTAATTATGTGATATGACTGATTATTAGCTAATGTTATGATAATAATCATTTTGAAATATTTAAGTGTATCAAATAAACATGTTTATACCTTAAACTTATATAATGTTATATGCCAATTATTCAATAAAACTAGAAAATTTTGAATTATTAAAAAATGCATGCTTGGTAAAATATTAAGAGTAGACAACGATAAGAACTTTTGGTGATAATTTCTCTCACTTTTACTCAAATTTAATGTAATATGTTTACATTCAAAATATTTACTTGGGGCATGCAGCTGGCTCAGTCGTTAGCGCATGCAACTCTTGATGTCAGGGTCATGAATTCAAGTCCCACACTGGGTGTAGAGCTTACTTAAAATTAATAATAATAATAATAATAATAATAATAATAATAATAATATTTAGTTAAAATCTCAATATAATGTGGCTGATAAAAAAAGACTTGTTTTACAAAATAAAAAGTCAGAAATAATGGTTCTGGAAAAAACAATAAACTTTTATATTTAACATTTAAGCATTCATTACACGGAAGAACATAAAAAAATCAAATTCAGTTACCAGGACCCCAAAAAACTGGAGAAATAATACACAAAGTCTATGAAGAGACAATTAGAATATGAATTCAGGGGTACCTTTATGGTCTAACTCTCAGAGCTTTCCAGGGAGGCTTAAGTGGGTGAAGAGAAAGTTGTCAACTGAAAACCTGTGGCCACTTTTGATGGGAAGGAAGTGTTGGCTTGCTTTCTAATTTTCCTTTGCTTACATGGCCTCTGTCCTTGAACTCCAGGCTTTATTTCAGCACCTTTTCAGACCTAAGTCTTGACAATTGTATATACAGCATTCCTAAGACTGATACTCCCAATAAAGTTGATGAATAGTTAATAAATTCAGCACTCATGAATATGACATACAGTGATCTCAGAAACTAGATGTAATTTATGTAATAGTTAATATTTCCACAGTGCTTCAAATGTTTTCATGTTGAAGCTTATGTTGTGGCACTACGACTTTTGTTTTGTTTTGTTGTTTGTTTTTTGTTTGTTTTTTTTTTTTTTTTGTTTTGTTTTGTTTTTGCCTCCTTCTACTAGACCTGTGTCTTAGCTCAGGCTAGTATATCAAAATGCACAGACTGGATTATTTAAACAACAGACTTTTTTTTCTCATGCTTTTGGAGGCTGGTATGCCCAAGATCAAGGCACCAACAGTGAGTTGTATACAGCCTACTGACTTGTAGACAGCTGCCTTCTAATTGTGTGCCCATATTGAATATACATATGTTAATCCTATCGGTGAGGGGGAGGGATCTCATCCTCAAGATCTACTCTAAACCCAATTATCTCCAAAAGTACCATTTCATTGAGGAGTAAGTCTTCAACATATGAGGGGGGTGGGGGGGCACATTCAGTCCATAACATTCTTTACTGTTACTTTTTATACTGCATAATATCTATGGCAATGGAAATCACTTCTCTGTCTGTCAGAATGACCACTGGTTGCTGTATCTGAAGCAACAGGATCTTCATCTGTTCAGAACATTTGTGTATCTTCCGTGCACAGCGGAGTGGATGCCATGTGGGTGGCTCAATATTCCATTTTGTAAAAGTGACTGAAATGCTGCATCAATCTCCCTATGCTTATTTAAATAACCCAAACAAGTACATAAATTATAATTTGGTCTTTTTTATTTCAAAATTCTTTAGTAGCATTCTGATACATAGACATAAAGTTGACATGAGTCCTGTCTACTGATTTATCCCCATCTCTGCTCATTCTACTCATAAATCCATGAATATGGCACATGATTTCTTTGCAATTTACTAAACATATACTGCATTGTTACATTAGTTACATGAACCTCTATGTGGGTGACCAAGGAATTTTGAGGAAATCACAATTATTTTGCTTGTATGAACCTTCAAAATTAAGTATTTGGTGATAACTAGTTTTATCACATTGTCCAGGATGTCTGTGTGTGTGTGTGTGTGTGTGTGTGTGTGTGAGTGTGTGTGTGTGTTTCTTTCTTAGATCACTCATCACTGTAGATAGAAAAATACCAGGTCGGGGTAAAATAAACAACTAATATTTATGGATCTTGTATTTTCATTCTAATCATGGTTACTTATTTAGAGTTTTCTTGGGTCTCCTAGTTATTGGACTTAACATGAAGAAGACATTAAACACTTTCTCTCCAACTGTCTTTTCCTGCTTACATTGTTGGTGAAATATTTTAGGACTCAGAGATTTTTGAAGTTCAGAGGTTTATAGTGTTTTGTTTTGCTTTAACATGAAGTAAAGACAATTACAAAGCATGACTTGAACTAACCACAAATTTATGCAATAGCCAGAACCCAGCACAGTAATACATACCAGGTGAATCCTAGGAAATCCAGTTCTTCCTTGTGAGTAAGGACTCTGGATTGTAGTTGTAAAGAAGACCTCATGTCTAAGCCCTGATCTCTAGATAATGCTTAGTAACTATATATACTTAGTCACTTAGTAACACACACACACACACACACACACACACACACACACACACACAGACATGTCTGTGTATAACCATACATTACTACATAATTGTTTTTATATACATTTACATATTTATCCACTGATTTTTCTTCAATTGATTGATTCAGTGATAAAATCTTCCACGAGGAAGAGGTAAGGACAGCTTTGTGACTCCAAGAAATACAACAGACCCATCATACTAATGGGTCTGAAGAAACTGAACAGATATGAAGAGTTTATCCATCACCATGATAAAGAGGGTTGTCTTTGCATTTAGAAAGATAGGTTTTTAATTATATCCTTAATGTCTTCACATTAATGGGTAAAGGGTAAAATAATACTTTAATGGGTAAAATAATAGTTCATGATGAAATTGTGTGTGTGTGTGTGTGCGTGTGTGGTCAAAGGAAAGACCTAAAATAGAGTTCTGACACATACTATACCATTGGACTTTTATCTATAATGATTGTGTCTAACAATTATTATGATCATATGTGCACTCACATACAGGCAAACACACACAAGTACACACGCGCACACACACACACACACACACACACTCATAAATCCACCCTCAAATAATCCACATAAGTATTATAAGTAGAAGAACTGATTCATGAATTCAGCAAAGTTGCAGGATATAAAATCAATGCACAGAAATCGGTTGCATTCCTATACACCAACAATAAAGAAACAGAAAGAGAAATCAAGGAATTGATCCCATTTACAGTGGCACCAAAATCCATAAAATACCTAGGAATAAACCCAACCAAAGACGTAAAATATCTGTATGTTGAAAACTATGGAAAGTTTATGAAGGAAATTGAAGAAGACACAAAGAAATGGGAAAATATTCCATGTTCCTGGATAGGAAGAACAAATAGTATTAAAATGTCAATACTACCCAAAGCAATCTCCATATTCAATTCAATCCCTACCAAAATAATACCAGCTTTCTTCACAGAGCTAGAACAAACAATCCTAAAATTTGTATGAAACCAGAAAAGACCCCAAATAGCCAAAGCAATCTTGAAAAAGAAAACCAAAGCAGGAGGCATCACAATCCCAGACTTCAAGCTACACTACAAAGCTGTAATCATCAAGACAGTATGGTACTGGCAGAAGAACAGACACTCAGAACAATGAAACAGAATAGAGAACCCAGAAATGGACCCACAAACGTATGGCCAACTAATCTTTGACCAAGCAGGAAAGAATATCCAATGGAATAAAGACAGTCTCTTAAGTAAGTGGTGCTGGGAAAACTGGACAGCGACATGCAGAAGAATGAGTCAGGACCACTTTCTTACACCATACAGAAAAATACACTCAAAACAGATGAAAGACATCAATGTAAGACAGGAAGCCATCAAAATCCTTGAGGAGAAAGCAGGCAAAAACCTCTTCGATCTTGGCCACAGCAACTTCTTACTCAACACGTCTCCAGAGGCAAGGGAAACAAAAGCAAAACTGAACTACTGGGACCTCATCAAAATAAAAAGCTTCTGCACAGTGAAGGAAGCAATCAGCAAAACTAAAAGACTGACAGAATGGGTGAAGATATTTGCATTCTCCCAACTGACAGAATGGGAGAACATATTTGCAAATGACATATCAGATAAAGGGTTAGTATCCAAAATCTATAAAGAACTTATCAAACTCAACATCCAAAAAACAAATAATCCAGTGAAGAAATGGGCAAAAGACATGAATAGACATTTCTCCAAAGAAGACATCCAGATGGCCAACTGACACATGAAAAAATGCTCCACATCACTCATCATCAGGGAAATACAAATCAAAATCACAATGAGATACTACCTCACACCTGTCAGAATGGCTTACCATTAACAACAGATGTTGGCGAGGATGCGGAGAAAGAGGATCTCTTTTGCATTGTTGGTGGCAATGCAAGCTGGTGCAGCCACTCTGGAAAATAGTATGAAGGTTCCCCCTCCCCCCCCAAAAATAAAAATAGAACTACCCTATGACCCAACAATTGCACTACTAGGTATTTATCCAAGGGTTACAGGTGTGCTGTTTCGAAGGGGCACATGCACCCCCATGTTTATAGCAGCACTATCAACAATAGCCAAAGTATGGAAAGAGCCCAAATGTCCATCGATGGATGAATGGATAAAGAAGATATGGTGTGGGGTGGCTGGGTGGCTCTGTCGGTTGAGCCTCCGACTTTGGCTCAGGTCGTGATCTCATGGTCTGTGAGTTTGAGCCCTGCATCAGGCTCTGTGCTGACAGCTCAGAGCCTGGAGCCTGCTTTGGATTCTGTGTCTCCCTCTCTCTCTGACCCTCCCCCATTCATGCTCTGTCTCTCTCTGTCTCAAAAATAAATAAACATTAAACAAATTAAAAAAAAAAAGATATGATGTATATATACAATGGAGTATTACTCAGCAATCAAAAAGAATGAAATCTTGTCATTTGCAACTACATGGATGGAACTGGAGGGTATTATGCTAAGTGAAATTAGTCAGTCAGAGAAAGACAAATATCATATGACTTCACTCATATGAGGATTTTAAGAGACAAAACAGATGAACATAAGGGAAGGGAAACAAAAACAATATAAAAATAGGTTGGGGGACAAAACATAAGAGACTCATAAATATGGAGAACAAACAGGGTTGCTGGAGGGGGTGTGGGAGGGGGTATGGGTTAAATGGGTAAGGGGCATTAAAGAATCTACCCCTGAAATCATTGTTGCAGTATACGCTAATTTGGATGTAAATTAAAAAAATAATAAAATTAAAAAAATATTATAAGCAGAGTACATCCTTAGGAAAGAAATACATGAAGATTTTGATAGTGGTCACCAGTGAAAGGTGATATCAGAAGATATCTAGGATATATGCAGATTGCTAATGTCTACACTTGAGACTTCTACACTTAAGATAAAATAAAAAAAATCAATGAAGTGAAAGATATATATATGCATAAGTTGTAAGTATTAGAAAAGATGTCTAAAAATTATAATTGTTATTCTATGTTTTTTCTGATTATATTCTGCTTGCTTATTCTGTTTTTTATAAACTTTGGAGGACTGATTAGAGAGAAGAAAAATTAAGTTTTTGAAGACAAAATAGTAATTACAATCACAATAATAGTCAGAATTCATAGGGTGTCAATGAAAAGGCTTCAGGAACACCTTAGTGAGGAGACTATTAGCTTAATAGTATGGGGATCCTGGAGTAGAGACAACTCTAAAGGCAAATGGAAGGTTAGAACATAATTGTTACTGTCAATTTGGGGTGAGGGGAGAGAAATAAAGGGCAAGGAGCATATATAAAGGGGCACAACGAGAATATGTTTGGCAATTGGCTGAATAGTGTAGACATAGCCTATTCTGGCACAAATATATGTTCAGGAAGTTCTGAATTTTATTTTATTATTTTTATTTTTTTAAAGTAAACTGTACCCCCAATGTGGGCTCAAACTCACTGCCATGAGATCAAGTGTCACATGTTCTACCGACTGAGCCAGCCAGGTGACCCAAGTTCTGAATTTTATATTTAGCTCCATGAAAGTTGACTTTAAAGTGTAAAGGGCCCATTTTGTAGCTGTTGGTAGATCAAACAACACATTTTAAAATTAGAATAAATAACATCATAACGTGTAAAATTCATGGAAATTTAAAATATAATATGAGGGGCGCCTGGGTGGCGCAGTCGGTTAAGCGTCCGACTTCAGCCAGGTCACGATCTCGCGGTCCGTGAGTTCGAGCCCCTCATCGGGCTCTGGGCTGATGGCTCAGAGCCTGGAGCCTGTTTCCGATTCTGTGTCTCCCTCTCTCTCTGCCCCTCCCCCGTTCATGCTCTGTCTCTCTCTGTCCCAAAAATAAATAAATGTTGAAAAAAAAATTTTTTAAAAAATTAAAAAAATAAAAAAATAAATAAATAAATAAAATATAATATGAGACTCAGAGCAAAGTTTCCCACTCATCTTGATATCCTCTAGATATATTGCTGTGGAAAAATTTTAAAATATTAACACAAGAAACATTACTAAAATCTGTATTTCATACTAGAAGTAGCATTCTCATTCACATAAAAAAAAGTGATAGCCTATATCATTATAATTGATAATTGAAAATTTTCTAAGACTACAAATATATCAAAACAGAATTGAAAGACATAGATACTAAAATGAAGAACTTGGTTTTAACATGATATTTTATAAGTATAAATATGAATTTGTGAACATAAATTAAACATTTTTTTGGTCAAAATTTAAAAACAAAGGTGGAATAGACTGCATTCAAGGTTCCTTTTCCAAGTAAGAGGGAGCAAGCACACTCCACTCTGTTTCTTCCACTGAATATAACTATAAATGTTGAATAAAATATATGGAACAGCTATTTAAACACTGAAAATAAACATTAGCGGGAATCAAGGAAAGACAATGGATTGTGAAGTACTACTAAACTGGTGTTTTCTTACTCTTTCCTTTCCTTTTTCTCTTTTTCTTTCTTTCTTTCTTTCTTTCTTTCTTTCTTTCTTTCTTTCTTTCTTCTTTCTTTTCTTTTCTTTTCTTTCTTTCTTTCTTTTTTCTTTTTTTCCCACTGTGTATTTCCTGGCCTGAGATACACATATATCTCCCAGCTTGTATTTAACACATACAGAAACCCAGAAATTAGCACTGTGGTGCAGACAGAATGCTTCAGAGCCCTCTTATTCTAATTTGAGAATTGCAAAGGGAACTGCTAATGCTAAGAAAGTGCAGAATTTGTCTTCCCTTCCCCCCTTTCTTTTCTCCAATCTCTCCTTCCCAAGCCCTGAGGTCACTCTGTTGTCATGGTGACAGTGGCAGCTAAGGGAGCTCACAAGAAGAAAAAAGTAAGAGTAAGGGAACTTTCTTTGCTGCTAGAAGTTGTAGTTCTAAAAGCCAACACATATTATTTTTATGTTTTCTTTCTATGTCTTCTGACTACTTCATCCCAAACATGGTCAAAATTATGGCCTGAGAACTGAAAAGGACCAATGGAAGCAGAGAGTATTGGGAGTTTGTGGAGAGAAAGGAGCCTGAGAAGGGGATTCTTTGAAGTAGTATAAGAATTCACAGGCTCACCAGCCTCCTCTGTCTTAGTGTGGATTTCTTCCTAATTAACATACCAAAGACTGAACAGCCTAGGCTCTAAACTGAACTCTGGGTGGGGTAAAGACTAGATAGTGAATATTTTGGCTTCATGAGTCATATTGTTTCTCTCAAAACTACTAAATTTTGCCATTGCAGCATGAAAACAGCTATACACAATTAAATTTGCATGCCTCTTACATTAAAATTATATTTACAAAAACAGGTTTGAGGCAGAATTAACCTTTCAGGCTATAAGTCAACAGAAATATGTGATACTGTGATTTACAGGAGTGAATAATATGGTCTCAGCATGTAAAATAATAATCTTGTGTTGTTACTCCAACAATTGCTGCTTCAATGTTGTGAATGCATTTTACCTTTGTTTTCTCATCTATATAATGGTTAAATTCATAGAACAAACTCCATGTACCTTTTATGAGCTTTAATTTCAGAAAAAATGCACAGTACCAAATAACTTTTCAATAAGTATTTGGTTAAATCAATATTATCTTTATATATTATGTATAATCTATTTAAACACAAAGAAGCAAATGTTGTGAGACACATTAATGTATTTTATAAATATAAGTTTAAAAAAGCACCAAAGTATTAATGGTGGCAATGTACTGCAATGATTAATTTTTGGATCAGTGGTATAAGGCGGAAATTCCTTAACTGTAAAAAATTACAATGTTTTCTTTTTCCATTTTGTTTCTTCTTTGTTACTGACAAGGATTCTTTGCTTGGCCAAACTTCAGTAAGTGTCCTGAACCTTCTCCTGGTCCTATCTATGCTCTTCCTTGTAAAAGCTAGTTTTAGCAAGTACTCCACTAAGATACTTTAACCAGAAACTCCCACCCTAAATATTTGAACCTCTTGAACATCCTTAATCAGTTTCCTTATCCTCCACTATCCCCAGTTCATATATCTTGAACCTGGCCTTTCTTCAGCAAGGATCCTGTTAGGCTGATTGACCCAGAACTCTGAAATTTTACCTGACTCCTACCCTAGTTTTTGTCTGTATATTCCCACTTGCCCATCCTATATTCAATAGTTGAGCCTAACTTCTTTCTCCTACTATAAAATCCCATTGCAGTGATCCCCGTACCTGTCATAATGGCCCCAAATAAAACCTAACATCACTTTTAACTAGTTTCATTGAATATTTTTCTTTAATATTATTATCAGCATGTATTCCCATTTCAAAAAAAAATAGGGTAGTCAATATGACAAAATAAGTATACAAGACTATAGAACAATAATAGAATCAACTAATGAATTATAGCAGACCATAGTGCCTTTATGTTGGGATTCCCTCCATTTCCCTTACCTTCTCTAATATTGCTTAAATATTTCAACTTAATGCAAAAAATACAGGTAAAATCAAAATAATTTACAACAAAAATAAAACATGACTTTTGAGTTGTATAAACTACAATGTCGTTTACCATAAGCAAGGTGCTGATTAAGCTACAGTCAGAAACCACCTTCATTGGTCAGTTCATACATTTGTAAATAAATCTTTGCTGGAATGGAGTCATATCCATTCATTTATATATGGTCTATTGTTGCTTTCATGTTACATCGCAGAGATAAATAACTGTCACAGAGACCATAGTGGACCTTCCAAGCTTAAAATGCTTAATATCTGGCCCTTTACAGAAAACAAAAATAATGCTGACCTCTGAATTAGAGTTTGGGGAATATATTCTATGAAAAAGAAAGAATGAAAGAAAGGGAGAGAGAGAAAGAGGAAGGAAGGAAGGAAGGAAGGAAGGAAGGAGGGAAAGAAGGAAGGAAGGAAAGAAGGGAGGAAGGAAAGAAGGGAGGGAGGGAGGGAAGAAAACTGAACCAGAACTGGGAGGATAGTATAGGGGAAGCAGAGGCAGTATCAGAACAATTTTGGGATTGAATGATCAGTTCTAAGATGTCAGCTAGGACAATGGAGTAAGATAAGTCAGGACATATAGAAAACCAAGATTCAGTAGGTATTTTAAAAGTCGTAAAACTTTTTTCAACTTTGCACCATAATTGTTTAAGAATCTTAAAAAAAATAAAATGTGAATATTGAGACTTTGGGAAAGTTTAACGTTGAAGCCCCTAAAGTCTTCGTATATTAAAGATATTTTATTGGTGTAGAAAGAAAAAAACAATTAGAGAAGCAATACAGAATCTAAAGGAAAACATAGAAATGATTAAAATAGTATACCATAAAAAACACTCAAGATCAGTATTATTAAAAAATATTTAGACTTTGCAGATGGATGCAATAAATGAAATGTAAAGAAAGGGTATAAAATTATGGCTTTGGTAATGCTTATCTAACTGTACAAAAAAAAAAAAAAGGGAAGAGAATGCTGTGGAAACATCAGTTTGTACTTTTCTCAGGGGCGGGAACAAATAACCCGAATTTAATATAAAGTTAAAGATCAAGACCCGAAACCATGATAAGAAGTCTGGGAGAATTTTTTTTTGGGGGGGGGGGGGGCGGGGGGATACTTAAATAATTTGTTAAAGGCTTTACAGTGCAGATGACAGGAAATTCGCGGAGGGTGACAGAAAGAGGAACGCACATAGCGCAGAGCACGGAAATGAAACCCGGACGGTAAGGAGTGATGCACCTGATAACGCCCCGCCTATGCCCCGCGGAACTTACAGGATCGGCCTTTGCAGTCGCCGGAAAAGCACGTGACCTTCCCACAGCGCACTGCGAGAGCCAGCCGGCCGCACTGTACAATGGTGCATTTCCTGCCGGCTGAAGTACTGCTAGGAGGCGGCGAAGGCTGCCTGTGCTGTACGAGTCGGAACCCTGGGGTGTTAAGAGTACAAGGCTCCGCCCGAGGAGCCTCAAACAAACACGCCAGGCCTATCAGATTAGAAAAATGGTTTAAAGAATAATAACGTATAAAGGCCTCAGCTTAAAATTATGCTCATGAACTATAATGTGACTAAAGAGGAAAATGGTGTTTGTAAACACACATACATATTTCCAAGGATTAGTGTGACACCGTGAGAAGTCAACTGAATTAGTTTTATATCAAACATGAAATATATATATATATATATATATATATCCATGGTAATCCACTCCTTTAATCCATGTTTGTAAATGAAATCAATCTAATAGAATTCACATCAGTTTTTTAACCCTTATGTTACTTGTAAAATGCAAAGTGGATATGGGCCAGTCTTCTCTCTATCTTTATCGAGAATAATCATAAAATCACATTATTTTCCCCCTGCAACAATTATTCATTATGTTTCACTTTTCAAATAAATATTTAAAAATCCTGCTCAAATGAACACAGGCATTTCTGGTTCCTGGGTCACCGCCCCCCCCCCTCCCCTCCGCAGCCACCTATTTTTTTAAACTTGTTATTTAGTTTGCTGTTGGCCTCCCATTTCTGTTGATGCTAGATGGCGCTATGAGCCCAGGGGTCCTGATTCCAAAATCAGTGTAGCACGTACTTCTGAAACATGAGAAGTTTAGTTTAAGGCTTGAAAGTAACCTGTGTTTGGAGCTGAATTGCCTCCTTACAGGAGGGGCGTTCATGGTCTGACTTGGCATCTTTCACATGGAGGTCTAACTCAATCAAGAGAAGGCTGTACCCTGCAAACACTACATTTTTCTGTGGCTATTTTTCCAGGACCTTAGGCTCTCATTTTTTTTTCACCCCATGCTTTTCCGTTGCCTAGTCTGTCTCTAAACCCCATAAATTTTGTTATTCAAATTTACAAGTCCCCCAAATTCTCATTTTACAGTTACACCAGCTGTGTTTCTAGTAAGTAGACCCCATAGTAGTCTGATAAAATGTTAAAAACTATAAATCCAAGTTCAGTAACAGAGAATACATTCCTTCAAAAATCTACCACAGGCATATGCTTCCAGCTTTCTTCAAATTTCCTGAAAATGCTACTTTCCATGTTATTTCTCACATCTTTTGTCCTTTATACCTGAATACAATTTCTTTATTGGCTTCTCTAGCTCTAATTTACATGGGCTTCTAATGCTTTATGTATTCAATCATAGAACGTTTTCTCCAACAAATCTTCAATGACCATTTAAATTCAGGTTTCATTCCAGTAGATATTGTGGATTGCAGCAGAGTAATGCACATTCCCTCCTCCAGCATATTTAATCTTATTTCCATTGCCTATTTGAATCTTCACTTGCCTTATGTCTCAAGTAAAAAGGGAAACATTACATTAATGTTTCATTTCTCCATTCTTAATATATAGCAAAATACATGTTACATGGTTATCACTTAATTTCCTTGGTTTTCAAAACTGAATGGCTCAAAATCAGTTGTCTTCATATTTTCCAACAATGAATAAATGGATATTCGGGGGCTCCCTAAATGGATATTGAAGTTAAAATTATATTTTACAGTAGTATAAAAATATAATAAATTAGAACTTAGGGATAAATCTGACAAAATGTGTGCAAAATTTGTACTATGAATATTAGATAAGATTAATAAAAAAATATTGAAGTAAATGTAGAAATACTCCAATCTCATGTATTGGAAGGGTCAATATTTTAAGACATCAATTATTTCATATTTATCTAAATATTTCCACACAATCAACAATCAACATCTCATTATGAATTTTTGTAAAAACTGACAAGTGCATTCTAAAATTTATATACGGGGCGCCTGGGGGGCTCAGTGGCTTGAGCGTCCGACTTGGCTGGGGTTATGATATCATGGTTCCTGAGTTCGAGCCCTCGCTTGGGGCTCTGTGCTGACAGCTCAGAGCCTGGAGCCTGCTTCGGATTCTGTGTCTCCCTCTCTCTCTGCCCCATCCCCACTCATGCTCTGTCTCTCTCTGTCTTAAAAATTAGTTTAAAAAACATTAAAATTTACATAGGAAAGTAAAAGACTTAGAAAGCCAAATCAATTCAGAAAATGAAAAGCGATGTTAGAGGACTCACATGATTTATTTCAAGACTTAATATAAAGGAAAGTTGAGGTCATGATAGACATTTAAATAAATGAAATATCATAGCATCCAGAAAAAAACCTACAGGCATATGGTCAGTAGGTCTTGATAAGTGAGCTAAAGGAAGTCAACGGAGAGAAATAATAGTATTTGCAACAAATGGTGCTAGCACATTTGAGCATCTGTATGCTGACAACAACAGCAACAAAATAAAACCATCCAATTGCATTTTTCACTATATTAAAAATGAACTCAAAATGTTTCATAGATATAAATATAAAACCTTAATATATGTCTAAAAGAAAACATAGCAGGTAACCTTTGTGGTCTTGGGATGAGCAAAAATTTCATGGGTAGGAAATAAACATAAGTCACAAAAGAAAAAATGGATAAATTGTACTTAATATTAAAAATAAGTTATATTCTATGAAAGACTCTGTTAACAAAAAAACAAGAGATACGATAGACTTAGAGAAAATATTTTCAATATCTAACTGATACAAATCTTATATCAAGAATTTATATAAATATAATATATATATTATATATATAATTTTAATAACAAAACAAGAAACAAATTTTTAAAGCAGGAAAATGTATACTTAAGCAAAAAAGAGTTGGCAAACAAGTGTATGAAAATATGCTTAACACCACTGTCATCAGAAAGATGAGAATTAAAACCACAATGAGATACCACTACCCATCCACTAGATGAACTTTAAAAAATTCAAAATATACTGCCAATACCAAATGCTAGGAAATATGTGAAGCAACTTCAACTCTCCTATTTTGCTGTTGGGAATGTAAAATGGTATAGTAGCTTTCTGAATCAATTTGGCAGTTTATGTAAAGTGAATAAAAATCAATTATATGATCCAGCAACCTTAATATTAGGAACTTTCCTAAGATAAGTAAAACTATATGTTCATAAAATGCTGTATCTAAATTCTTTTTTTTTAATGTTTTTAATGTTTATTTATTTTTTTGAGAGAAAGAGAGAGACAGAGTGAGAGTGGTGGAGGGGCAGAGAGAGAAAGAGACACAGAATCCAAAGCAGGCTCTAGGCTCTGAGCTGTCAGCACAGATCCCGACATGGGGTTCAATCTCACTGATCTCTCATGAGATCATGACCTGAACTGAAGTTGGAGTCTTAACTGACTGAGCCACCCAGGCACCCCTGCTGTATCTAAATTATTATAGAAAACGTATTTATAATAATCCAAACCTGGAAACAACCCAAATGTCCGACAAGTTGTAAAAGAGATGAATACATTCTAGTACACTTTTTCAGTAGATTACAAATCAATGTTGAAAAGGAACAAACTACATATACCTGCAGCAGTATGAATGAATCTCAAAAACATTATTCTAAGTGAGAAAAACTGGACAGAAAGCTTGCATACAGAATAATTTCATTTAAATATTCTGAAAAAGACAAAACAATCAAGAGAAATATGAAAAATAATTGCTAAGGCTGTGAAGGGAGAGAATTGCAGTAAAGAGACACAACAGAAGTTTTAAGGGTGAAGAAAAATGTTCTGTATCTTAATTATGGTGGTGGTTGCATGACTGTATGTATTTGTTAAAATACATTGAACTATATACTGAAAAAAAAATGAATTTCATCTTAATAAACCCAACTTAAGAATAAGTGGATTATTTATCAATCTCCTTACTTTTAGTCCTTGCTTATTTAAATTAGTAGCCTTATACATTTAAAAAAAAACATATTACACATTTTTCATAGTAGAAATGTTCAACTTACATTTCCGTGTAGAGATAAAATAGTAACAGTCCTACCTACATGTTCAGACTCATCTCTTGTCCCAATGCCATTCACGATTTTATGAGTAGGTAATTATTTTTGCCTTATTAAATTTGGACATCTTTACATCTGGGTATCATTCCCTTATTTCTGTAGCCTTGAAATCTCTGTGCTTGCTACTGGCTGAATTATATCTTCCCCAAATTCATATTCTGGAAATCCCATCCCCATACCTCAGAATGTGAATGTATTTGGAGATAAGTCCCTTAAATAGGTGATTAAGTTAAAATGAGGCCATTAGGGTGGATCCTAACCCACTCCAGCTGGTATCCTTACAAGAAGAAAATAACTGAACACACAAAGAAATATCAGGGATGCTAACACTGAAAGAACACATGAGGATACACTGAGAAGGCAGTCCTCTGCAAGCCAAAGGAGAGTCCACAGGAAAAAACAAACAAACAAACAAACTTCCAATACCTTGATATTGTATTTATAGTCTCTACAGCTGTGAGAAAATAAACTAGTTTTGTTTAAGACACTCATTATGTGGTAATGTATTGTGGAAGTTCTAGCAAACTAATGCAATGCTCTAATAACTAACTCAGTCATTATATCATTTTAGAAACTGACTCCCTGACTAGATGATTTTGAAAACTGAGTTATTAAGGATGCATTTTCTGTCTGAGCTATAAACCCAAGTCTTCATACATAAATCTATGTATTTCATCTATATATTAATTCAATATCTAGGTGTTTTCACCAGTGAGGTCAGAGAAAATATCCTAGTTCCAGGGGATACGTAAATGAATGGTAAAATAGAATAATTCGTCTCCAAAGGGCTTACAGTCTAATTCTTGTTTTCCAGAGGCTAACTATAAAAGTCATAAACATGATGGTCACATCTATTACTAATAGGATAAATGGAAATAAGCTTTCAAGAAGCTTCCCTGTGACCTCACAGTGTAGTCAATAATCAGAAACCATCCCCATTTTATCTGTTTTTACTTTCATTAACTTTGGAGTTTGTCTCATTACTCATCTATAACAAAAATCCCCACGTTCTGTTGCTGTTATGGTTGTTGTTTTTCACATAACTGCCATATATATACATTTTGTTTATCTATTTGTTTGTTTTATATATTTTATTTATTTGTTTATCCATTCATTTGTGAGTGTATGTGTTTTGTAAATAGGTTCCACACCCAGCGCAGAGCCCAGTGCAGAGCCCAGTGGAAGGCTTGAAATCACGACCCTGAGATCAAGACCTGAGCTGAGATCAAAAGTTGGACCTCGAGCCTAATGGGTGAGCCAGGTACCACGATCTGTTCATCTGTCGATAGACACTTTGGTTGCTCCCAACTTTAGGCTATTGTGAATAATTCTGCAATGAAAATGGGTGTACAAATATTTCTTCAAGACCTGCTTTCAAATTTTTTAGAAACATACCTAAAATGTAATTGTGGGATGATATGATAATTCTACTTTTAATTTTTTAAGGAACCACCATACTCTTTTTCGTAGTAGCTGTACCATTTTACATTTCCATCAACAGTGAACAATGATTCTAATTTTCCACATCCTCACAAACACTTGTTTGTTTTTCTGTTTTGATGTCTATGTTTTTTTAGAAGCCATCCTAATGGGTGTAAGGGGGTATTTCATCATAGTTTTGATTTGCATTTCCCTAATGATTGTTGATACTGAGTAACTTTCCATGTATTCGCTGGTCATCTGCATATCATTTTTGGAGTAATATCTATTGAAAGTTTTTACCCCCATTTCCATAGATTGCCTTATCAGTCAATGGATTGTATCTTTGGATGCACAAAATTTGTTAATTTTAGTGTACTCCAATGTATCTATATTTACTTTTGTTGCCTGTGCTTTTAATTTATATCCAAGAAATCACTGCCAAATTTAATGTCATCAAGCTGTCTCTATATGTGTTTTTTTTCCAAAGACATTTACAGTTTCTAGACCTTATATTTAGGTTTTTGACCCATTTTGAGTTTTTTATACTTTATACTTTTTCATATATTTTTTGCATCCAGTTTTTCCAATACCATTTGTTGAAAAGACTGCCCTTCACTCCTTGAATGATCATGGAACCTTTTTCAAAATAATTTGACTATGCATAAAAGGGTTTAATTTAGACCTCCCTATTCTGTTCCATTGTTCTACATGTCTGTCTGTATGCTAGTACCACACTATTTTAATTATTGTAGCTTTGCAATCACTTTAGAAATCAGGAGCTATGAGGGGCGCCTGGGTGGCGCAGTAGGTTAAGCGTCCGACTTCAGCCAGGTCACGATCTCGCGGTCCGTGAGTTCGAGCCCCGCGTCAGGCTATGGGCTGATGGCTCAGAGCCTGGAGCCTGTTTCCGATTCTGTGTCTCCTTCTCTCTCTGCCCCTCCCATGTTCATGCTCTGTCTCTCTCTGTCCCAAAAATAAATAAAACGTTGAAAAAAAAATTAAAAAAAAAAAAAGAAATCAGGAGCTATGAAACCTTCAACTTTGTCCTTTTTCAGAATTTTTTTTTACTATTTTTTCCTATTTTATTTTTTTAATATTAATTTATTTTTACTATTTCATTTACTTATTATTACTTATTATTTTATTTACTATTGTTATTATTTTACTATTATTATTATATTATTATTATTATTATTATTATTATTATTTTGTATTTACCATTTAATGGCGTCTTTTGAGACTCTATATGTATTTTGGGATGCATGGTTCTTTTTGATACTGGTAAAAATCATCCTTTTTTTTAATCTCTAGTCAGGTTTCTCTAAGTCCACATCTTGGCCTATAAAAACTATAGACTCTCAGTATAAATGATTTTGTTCATCTTCCTACACATACATTAAAATTTTTAAAGATTATAAGTTTCTAACAGCTCAATCCCTAGGATGACTTTTGCTGCCAAAATAATTTACTATTTGTTCTAATCAACACCTGATGATAGATACCTGATCTTTTTATTAGACACTTACAAAAAATACTTAAAATTTTGAGTTATTTTGAGTTATAAATAACTGACATATATATGTATCTCTTTCAACTCAGAGGTTTCTTTCTCAAGTACCTGAAAATCATTAGTTTGAAATGAAATTAGGAAGGATAGGGCCTCTGTTGGGGTATAGAATCTTAACTTTAATAATTGTCAGCTAGCAGACACAGCTGGCCTAATCACATTTATACTGACCAACTACATCATTTTTCACTTCCCAGACTCTACCAAGCCCCTGTTCACTTCTCTCTTTTTCCCTTATTCTTTCTTTAAAATGCCCAGTCTTCTCTGTACAAACAGATGTTAGACCATAATTTCTATTGCAGTAGTATACTATTGATTGAAATCTCTCCTTACCATGAAGTGGTGTCCAGCTTTGTTTAAATTTGACAATACTACTACGTTGTATTTGGGGAGGGGGGGCTGGTGCAAAGGAACACTTGGATCTCATATTTTACTTTAAAAATCTTGGCATTTCAGTAAACACCATATGATAGGTTCTTTGATTTTGGAAGCTGACATTTGCTCTTATGGGCCATAGCTTGAGGCCATTCCCCATATAGAGGTTATTTTGAGAGTAGTATTGCCATCAGTCCAAAGAGGAGTTACCAAGGCAGTTTTTCAGCATAGTGTTCAAATAAAGTGCTGCTAGAGGACAGGAGAATCAGGTTAATAGCTTTAGAGTAATAACCTCAGAGGGAGGCAGACAAGACATTTAAAATTCCAGATTTTTGATACTTACGTGCTGTTGGAAGTGGGTTTTCATATTGAGAGGTAATATTTGTGGAATCTGGCTGCCTGTGCTGATTTCCCAATTCTGCCATTTTCTGTGTGACTTAGTTAAGTTTCTTAACCTGGATGTGCCTCATATTTCTCATCTGTAAAATAGCAATGAGAGTCCTGATAAGACATTTTGAAATTGAATGGTGATAATACATTTGGATATTAACACTGTGGTTAATATATACTGGTATATGTATTGTCAAACACAATTCTGAGAACTCTCCAAGAATGTTCTCACTGTGGGGATGTTGGGTATGAATACTAGGTATTAAAACAGGTTCTATCTCCTGGAAGTAACTGCAAATCACACTTTGGCAGTCAATTTTCTATGTGAGAAGTCACAAACCAAATTCCCCATCTGTCCACATTCCCATTGACTCTACATCCAGAATCAAGCAGTAAGTTCTAGCCAATTTGGAGATTGGTAAAGGAGGTACGTCCTTTGTTCTTTTTTTTTTTTAAGCTTATTTATTTTGAAAGAGAGAGAGAGAGAAAGAGAGAGACGATGGGAGGGGCAGAAAGAGAGAGAGAAACTCAAGCAGGCTCCGAGCCACCAGTGCAGAGCCTGACGAGGCATAAACTCATGAATCATGAGATCAAGACCTGAGTCAAAACTAAGAGTCAGACTCTTAACTGACTGAGCCACGCAGGAGCCCCAAGAAAGTACATCCTTTGTTCTTTTTTAAAAGCTTATTTATTTTGAAACAGAGAGGAAGAGAGAGAGAGAGAGAGAGAGAGAGAGAGAACAGGGGAGGGGTAGAAAGAGAGAGAGAAACTCAAGCAGGCTCCAAGCCACCAGTGCATAGGCTACGCGGCACTTGAAACTCATGAATCATGAGATCATCACCTGAGTCAAAACTAGGAGTGACTGAGCCACTCCTTAACTGACTCAGGTGCAGTTATTGAGCACAGTTACGTACTAGTTACAGTTATTAACGTACTTAACTCTCACATATCTCTAGGAGGTAATTGTTGTTATTGCCATAGAACATATAACAAAATCAGATATTGAACAACTGACTGGCAGTCTTTGATCTAATAAGTAGTAGAAACAGAAATGTCTCAGTCAATTCCCCATATTTCTGTTACCAGCTTTTTACAACTAGGCAAATTTTAGAATTACATAAAACTGAAAATAATACTTGGTATGTGGCACTACCTTCTGCCTATAGTGGCCTAGAACATTCCTCAGATGCAGAAGAGGAAAATATGACAAGACACTACATATTGGTTCACTCAATATCTAGCTTAGTACATTCTATCAAACCATTATCCACATCTAGCAATAAGAAGAGATGATAATCATGCCAGTTACCTTGCAGATAGGGTTGCTATGTGAATCATTATCCACTGAGATATGGGTCACAGAACTATGGGAACTGTGCAGGAAAAAAAAAAAAAAAGCAAAGACACTAGGAAATGTCATTTGAACTTGGCTCTCAACCTTTTAATCCTCCTGACTACAAAAAGATAGAGGTCTTTACATGTCATTGTTATCTTTCAGCAAGCCCAATGGTGAAGAGTTACATATTAGAGACAAAGGAAATGATGTCTATTAGTAGGTTGAACCACTCATAGGGACCCTAATCTGCTTTTCTTGTGATTTCATATTTGAGGTCAATAAACTTACAATAATTTTATTAAATAATTCAATTAGAGTTTTTTATTTATAAGACCAAAACATATCATCAAAATACAGAGCAACCAGTAAGGTTTATCATTTCTATTTATTTCTTCCCAAATCCTCTTTCCTTTGCTATATAAATGCTGCATTCTATGTCTCTTTCCTTTGCTATATAAATGCTGCATTCTATGTAGTTTGCACTGAAACAGTGGATTGTTCTTCACATGCAGGAAAATTAAGGTTAATGGTGAAATAATCAAATGAGGTGAAGATGAGGCACAAATTTTTTAACAATATTTGGCCTTTAAATTCTCTGTATAGAGTACTAATTTCCAGTATTGACATCTTGACTGCAGCCATACAATTTTGAGTAAAGATATCCATAAAAACATCATGATTTTACTCTGTTTTGCTCATATTTTACAAACCTAGAACAAATGATGCTCCCCACCCCAGAACAGTTTTTAGACCATTAGATCAAGAATTTCATTGCTTGCATAGCAAATATAGCTATTGAGTCTCAGAGATGCAACCTGTGAGGATGCTTCCTTCACAGGAGAATGTGTTCCTTTAAACACATTTGTGCTCTCCACATTTCAGGCCTCAAATAAATCTTAAGTCTGCTTGTTGGAGGCCTGAATTGTTTCTACCTCTTCATGCTTTTGTGTCTCTTGGTCGTTTAGGGTGAGGAAATATCTATTTAACCCAGTCAAGGAATCCCATCTGCACTCTCCAGGATACTCATCAGCCTATTCACAAACAAACTATGTCGCAGAGGTGTCAAAGATTCAAGTTGAAACAATGAACATTGATGAATCAGCTAAGTCATAGAAAGGTGGATAAATAATTGACTAAGTCAATACAATGATAATTTAAAAAGTCACAGGCACACATACTTTAATATTATGGTAATTGGTAAAATATTACAATTTCTTCTCTAAAAGACCATATTACAAAAGTATGTGCTACCTGTAACAGATGTGTATACACATATTTTGAGTGGCATTTAGTATCCTCTTACTAAAGAGTAAGAAAAGAATATATATCTATATTATGGGCCATGTATATTTAAAAAAATCATGCAAACGTTAAAAAAATGATGTGGAAATAACTACAGGCTCCAACTAAGGTTTACAGCTTTTAGATAAGGAAAAAAGCAAACAATGTTACTAAATTCATACTTGCACAGCAAATGAGTAATCTGGTCTCCATATTCAGAGAGGGAATCTTAGTATTCTGTTTACACGAATGAATGCCTTTCTGAATCTTTCACAATTAGAACAAATTAAGTCATATAATAAAATATTCACAGCACGTTTCAAAGCATGAGACTCTGAGAAAAAATCTGGAAAACACTAAAACAGTAAAAATGTTACATCTGTCTTCCTTAAAAAATCAATTTAGTAAAGAGTAATGCTTCAAAACATTCAATAAAAATGATTTCAAAATTCTTTGAAAAATGATTATTCATGCATTTAAAAAGCAAGAAAGGCATACACAATACAAAAAATATGAGTCTGTTTGTAGATGATGTCTATGTAATTTTTTTACAGTGGGAATTTATACGCATGTGTTAAAGACATTTACATGCCAAACAAAATGCAAGAACAAATATTACAAGGCAAGGCCCGAAGCAATAACGCACAGCAAGCGGTATGATTTCTGAACAAACGTTCTTTATACAAATTCTCCGACCGAATCCTGAGGGAAAAGCAAGGAGCAGCTAGCTTCGCCTGCATAGTCGACCCCGCGGAGAAGTACTCGTATCAGCCTCGCCAGCTAGGGCTCTGCCCTTGTTGGGCGGGGTTCGGAGAAGGTCCACACCTACTAGGTCATCTGCGCTTGCTCAGTAGCCTCTCTGGGACTCCTCCCCTGGGGCTCCCGCCACAGCTGGCTGTTGCAGGAGCAAAGAGCGGAAAGTCCCTTAAGCTGCAGAAAAGGGGGGGGGGGGGGCGGGGGGCGGGGGGGGAAGGCGGGGATAAAAGAGGCGTGCCGTTGAACAAAATTCACTGAGAATGTACTAAAAAATTAAAGCGGGAATGGTGTTGGGGAGGTTGCCTAGGATCCACAGTGGTTTTAGAGACATTGAAGTCCGTGGAAATACAGAATCTTCCATCATTTCCTGTCTCGGGGAAAAAAATCATCAGTGAAGCTCTTGGGGGATAGTTGGAGAAATTTTCATATGGAACAAAATCATGGTCTTAGGGAGCTATCCCCTTCCTTTTTGATAGAAGTGATCTAGGTATTGTGGTTACAGAAGAATATCCTTAATTTTGTCAAAATGCAGGCAGAAATGCCATGCCTTAAAATTGTCTACTTCAGACTTAGGTATACAATGAGCTTATTACAGAAATATGTTAACGATTTTGGATTGAGGTGAATAGGTGTTAATTTTACTATTCCTTTTGCTTTTCTAAAAGTATCAATTTTTATTATACATTTAAACATTTTAAATTCAAGAACGATGTGCCAAATTATATACAAAAATGATAAAGGTACTAGAACTGAAATTATAAGAGTACTAGAATGCCACAAATTGCAATAACAATCTAATGCTCTTAAATATTTTCCAACTTTCTATAAAATCAAGTTATTTTGAAACACAGCCTGTGCAGCTGCAGACCAGGTTTATTTTCAGCATTTTAAGATTGGTCTTGGCTTCCAGGATGTGGACGCCAGATGGCGCGGTGAGCTGGCAGCTCAGAATGTTTAAATCCATGAATTCCATATACGCTGGCAAAATGAGTGAGGGGAAAGGAGCTTGCCCTCAGGTGGGGTGTGGGGTAAAAGGAATGGAAATAGAAAGATGAACAGGATCACTCAAGGTCAGTATGCAAGTCTGTGAAATCCCTTCCACCCTTGTTGTTTCCCAAACCCAGTATCCTCTTGGCAATGTACAGGGATCTGCTAAGTGGACAGGACCAATCCTCGCATGTTCTTTCTGAAGAGGTCCTTTAAATAGAGGTAAGAAGGCCAGCATATTTCTTGTTGGAAGCAACACAAAAAAATATGAGAGTGCAGTGTTATTGTTAAAATACTAAAAAGAAAATAATGTCAATCTTGTATTCTGTACAAAGCAAAAAACTCTTTCCAAAACAAAATAAAATAAAGACTTTTTAATGTGTATAAGCTGAAAGAATTCATCACTAATAGACCCTCATCACAGGAATTGTTAAATTTCAGGCAGACAGAACAAAACACCAGATGGAAATGTGAATCTACACCAAGTAATGAAGAGCACAGGAATTTGTAACTGTATGAGTAAACATATATACTTTCTTATTAGTTAATAACAGCATATAATTTACAGTTTAGAAAAAATAATTATAATGTAGTATGGGGTTACTTGTGTAAAGGTAGAATTTATTACAACCTTTATTCTTAAAAGTTGGAAAATGAGAAGTGGAACTATAGTATTTTTAGGCTTTATGCATTACATGAAGTGGTATAATATCACTGCAAGATAAAATCTTATAAGCTAAACCTACATACATTAAATCCTAAGTCAACAATACTAGTAAAAAAGAGTTATAAAATAGCCAATAAAGAAGACAAAGTGGAGTCATTAGACATACAATATTATTGCAAATAAGGCAGAGAAATAAGAAAAAGGGATAAAGTAATATATGTGACAAATAGAAAAATGATACATTTTAACGTAACTATATTAATGATAATTTTAAATGGAAAGGGTCTAAATCCACAAAATCAAAGACACATTGTCAGATTGGACATAAACACAAGAGCCAACCATAAGTTGCCTGCAGAATATACTTTAAATATAAAGGTATAAATAGGGAGAAGGTAAAAGGATAGACAAATATATATCATTCCAACAAAAAACAAGACACCTTTAGTGGCAATATTAGTATCATTTAAAATAAATGTTTTTTTTTTAGTGTTTATTTATTTTTGAGAGACAGAGACAGCATGAGCGGGAAGGGGCAGAGAGAGAGAGAGAGACCCAGAATATGAAGCAGGCTCCAGGCTCTGAGCTGTCAGCCCAGAGCCTGACGCGGGGCTCGAACTCACAGACTGTGAGATCATGACCTGAGCCAAAGTTAGACGCTCAACTGACTGAGCCACCCAGGCACCCCTTAAAGTAAATGTTATACTAAAAGAATACTGCCAGTATTAAAGAAGATTATTTCACAAATTATTTTTTTTCTTTTTAAATAGGCTCCATACACAATGTGGGACTTGAATTCATGATCCTGAGGTCAAGTCGCATGATCTACTGACTGAGCTAGCCAGGCATTCCCAAGAGTTATTTTATCATAACAACTGATCAGTTTATAAGACATAACAATCCTAATCCTTCATGCACAAAATAACAGATTTTCAAAATGTATGCCAACTAAAAAAAAATTTGATAGTGCCTCAAGAAGAAATATAGACAAATCCAAAACTATATTTGGAAATTCCAATCTGCCTCCCAATATTTAGTAGAACATATAGAAAAAGGTACCAGGAAGGATATAGAATATTTAAACATTATCAACTAACTTGATCTTATTGACATATATATTTATATGCTTCACTAAAACAGCAGCAAAGCACACTCCTTTGACGTGAACATGGGACATTTACCATGATAGCACATATTCTGTGTCAAAAAGTCTAAATAAATTTACAGGGATCAAGGCATACAAACTGTAACATTTATTCTGGATGAAATCTATCATAAAAGTTGATATAGCTCAAAAACAAAAGAAAGGAGTTTGCTCAACTTGATAAAAAAAAAAAAAAACATTTACAAAACCCAGCCTGGAAAAAACAAAACAAAACAAAAAACAGTATCAAATATAATGGTAAAGAGAGATGCATTATCTTTAAGATTGAGATGAGGTAAAGATATCCCACTGTAACTGCTTTTTCAGCAAAGTAATACATGTTTTAACTAATGAAATCAGGCAAAAAGATATAAAAGTCATAGAGGTAGGAAATAAAGATGTAAAAGTATTTCGCAGATGATATGATATCTACGTAGACAGTCTTAAAACATCCAACAAGTAACTCCTAGAACTAATAAGTGAATTTAGCTAGTTTGCAAATAGGATGTCAACACAGTGAACAGAACATTGGGAATTCAAACTGAAAATGCAATACCATAAATAATAACCAAAAAAAATCCACCTTAGGTATAAATCTAATACAACATATGTGGGATTTTTATTATGAAAATTACAGAACACTAAGATATACCTTGTTCATATAATGAAAGACTCAACATAGCAAAGATGCCAATTCTTCCCAAATTGATCTATAGGTGTAAATAAATTCCAAGAGTTTTTGTGGACATCAGCAAGCATAATCTAAATTTTATGTGAAAAGGCAAAGTAACTAAAATAGATAAAATAATTTTGAAATAGAACAATAACAAAGGAGGAATCAGACAAACTGATTTTTTAGTTTTTGTTTAAATTCCAGTTAAAGAGTGCTTGGGTGGCTCAGTCAGTTAAGTGTCCAACTATTGGCTTCAACTTAGGTCATGATCTAATGGTTCATGAGTTTAAGCCCCATATCAGGCTTTGCGCTGACAGCATGGAGCCTGCTTGGGATTCTGTCTCCCTCTCTCTCTGTCCCTTCGCCACCCGTTCTCTCTCTCTCTCTCTCTGTCTCAAAATAAAAATAAACTTAAAAAGTAAATTCCAGTTAGTTAACATACAGTGTAATATTAGTTTCAGGTGTATAATATAGTGATCAACAGTTCCATACAACAGCTGGTGCGTATAACAAGTACACTCTTTAATCCCCACCACCTATTTAACTCATCCCCCATCCCCTCTAGTAACCATCAATTTGTTCTCTATGGTTAAGAGTCTGTTTCTTGGTTTGCCTCTATTTTCCCGGTGCTCATTTATTTTATTTCTTAAATTCCACATATGAGTGAAATCATATGGCATTTGTCTTTCTCTGATTAACTTATTTTGCTTACTCTCTAGCTCCATCCATGTTGCTGCAAATGGCAAGATTTCAATCTTTTTATGGCTGAGGAATATTCTGTCATATATGTATACCATTTCTTCTTAATCCATTCCTTAGTCCATGGACACTTTTTCTGTTTCCATAATTTAACTATTGTAGATAATGCTGCTATAAACATTGGGGTGTATGTATCCCTTTGAATTAGTATTTTTGTTTCTTTGAGTAAATACTTAGTAGTGCAATTGCTGGATAATAGGGTAGTTCCATTTTCAACTTTTTGAGGAACCTCCATACTGTTTTCCAGAGTGGCTGCACCGCTTTGCATTCCCACCAATAGTTCAAGAGGGTTCCCCTTTCCCTACACCCTTGCAAACATTTACTGTTTCCTGAGTTGTTGATTTTAGTCATTCTGACTGGTGTGAGGTGGTATCTCATCGTAGTTTTGCTTTATATTTCCCTGATAATGAGTGATGTTGAACATCTTTTCGTGAGTCTGTTGGTAATCTGGATGTCTTCTTTGTAAAATGTCTATCCATGTCCTCTGCCCATTTTTTAACCAGATTATTCATTTTTGGGTGTTGAGTTTGATAATTCTTTATGTATTTTGGATACTAACCCTTTATCAGATATATCATTTCCAAGTGTCTTCTCCATTCTGTAGGTTGCCTTTTAGTTTTTCTGTTTCCTTTGCTGTGCAGAAGCTTTTTTACCTTTATAGAAATCCCAATAGCTTGTTTTTGGTTTTGTTTCCCTTGCTTCAGGAGACATATCTAGAAAGAAGTTGCTATGGCCAACGTCAAAGAGGTTATTGCCTGTTTTCTTCTCTAGGATTTTAATGGTTTCATGTCTAACATTTAGGTATTTATTGCATTTTTGAAATTCTTTTTCACACAATTTGATTTTCACTTAGTGTATAGGTACTGTAATCAAGAATCTGTGATACAGGTGAAAGAATAAAGACATATATCAATGGAACAGAATAGAATTTATAAATAGACTCAGGCAATAATAACCAAAACATTTTTTTAAACAAAACGTTTTCTGATAAACTTACAAAAGAAATTCAGTGGGAGCACCAGGGTGGCTAAGTAGGTTAAGTGTCCAACTTTGGCTCAGGTCATGTTCTTGGGGTTCATGAGTTCAAGCCCCGCATCAGGCTCTGTGCTGACTACTCAGGGCCTGGAGCCTGCTTTAGATTATGTGTCTCCCATTAACTATGCCCCTTCCTCTTTCAAAAATAAATAAATATGAAACAAAAGGAATTCAGTGGAGATCTAATTTTAAAATAGATGGTATTAGTTGTATATTCAACACACACACACACACACACACACACACACACATATCCTCAAGTCACACCTCATGCTTTATGCAAAATGGATTCAATATCTAAGTTTAAAATGTAAAACTGTAAAATTCTCCAAAAAGGAGCACATTTGTTGACTTTTCTTTAGAAGAAGAGAAATTAGATATGACACCAAAAGGACAATCTATAAAAGAAAAAATACATGAATTGGACTTCTTCAAAATTAGTAACTTTTGCTCTGTGAAAGACATCGATAAGAGACTGAAAAGTCAAGGTGCAGAATGGGTGAAAACATTTACATATACGTGTGGTACATATACATTTACATATACGTGTGGTAAAGGACTCACATCCAGAAAAAAACCCAAAGAACTCTCTACACCAAATAGTAAGAAAATTAAGAAATCTATCATCTATCTATCTGTCTATAACTAAATCATGAGAAAGTCATGAACTGACAGTATACCAAATATAAGATAAGCACACGAAAAATATTCAACATTCTTGGCTATTAGGGAAATTCAAATTAAAACCACGATAAGATACTACTAAAATTGATAAAATATATTTTTAAAACATGACAGTACCAACACAATACATAAAAATTAACCCAAAATAGATCTAAATGTGTGACCTGAAAACATAAAAATCTTGGAAGAAAAGAGACAGTAATTTCTTTGACATTAGCTGTAGCAATATTTTTCAAAATATGTCTCCTCAGGCAAGAGAAAAAAAACAAATATAACTTATTGGGACTACATAAAAATAAAAAGCTTTTGCATAGCAAAGGACTCTATCAACAAAGCAAAATGTAAACTACTGAATGGGATTGTATATTTGCAGATAATATATGTGATGAGGTTAATTTCCAAAATTATACAAATAACTTAAAAAAATTCAACACCAAAATACCCCAAACAATCTAATTAAAAATGGGCAGAGTGATACAGAATTGTTGAATCACTGTATTGTACACCTGAAACTAAAATAAAACTTATTTTTAATTATACTTAAACACCAAATCTATAGGCAGAAGACCTGAGTAGACATTTTTCCAAAGAAGACAGAAAGGTGGCCAACAGACACATCAGAAGATGCTCAATATCACTAATCATCAGAGAATTATCAGAGAAATTTAAATCATCAGAGAAATTTAAATAAAAAACACAATGAGATATTATCTTACAACTATCAGAATGGCTAGGATAAAAAATAAAAGAAACAACAACAACAAAAAATGTTGGCGAGGATGTATAGTAAAAGGAACACTTGTGCACTATTGATGGGAATACAAATTGGTGCAGCCACTGTGGAAAATACTATGGAGGTTCCTCAAAAAATTAAAAACATAAATACTATATGATGTATTAATTCCACCAGAGGGATTTATCCAAAGAACTTTTTTTTAATTTTTTTTAACGTTTATTTATTTTTGAGACAGAGAGAGAGCGTGAACAGGGGAGGGGCAGAGAGAGAGGGAGACACAGAATCTGAAACAGGCTTCAGGCTCTGAGCTGTTAGCACAGAGCCCGATGCGGGGCTCAAACTCACAGACCGTGAGATCATGACCTGAGCCGAAGTCGGACGCTTAACCGACCGAGCCACCCAGGCGCCCCTCAAAGAACTTTTTAAAAAATGAATTCAAAAAACATATGTACCTCTAAGTTTACTGCAGCACTATTTACAATAGTCAAGGTGTGGAAACAACCTAAGTATCCATCAATAGACAAATGGATAATGATAGATTAGATACATATAATAGATATAGATATAAATATAGATGATATAGCTATAGATGATATAAATATAGAAATAACGGAGTATTAATCAGCCAAAAAAAGAATGAGATCTTGCCATTGTGACAACATGGATGGACCTTAAGGGTATTATGCTAAGTGAAATAAGTCAGACAAAGACAAATACCATGTCATTTCACTCCTGTGGAATCTACAAAGCAAAATAAATAAATAAACAAAAAGCAGATTCTGACCCTAAATACAGAAAATAAACTGGTGTTTGCCAGAGGGAGGGGGTGGAGAATAAGCAAAATGGGTGAAGCTGGTGGAAGATACAAGCTTCCAGTTATAGAATCAGTAAGTCATGGGACTAAAAGACACAGCATAAGAAATACAGTCAATAATATTGTAATAGCATTGTGTGGTGACAGATGGTAGTTACACTTGTGAGCATAGCATAACATATAGAGAAGTTGAATCACTATGTTGTACACCTGAAACTAACATTGCGTGTGAAGTATACTCAGATAAAAAAATTAAAAATTAAAAAAAAATTATGGTATCAAGTGGTATTAGGAATATATAATTTTACAGCTACTCTGGTAAACAGTTTCACTCTGGTAAACAGTACAAAAATGTACTTATCATGTTCTCCAGCAATGTTACTAATGGGAATATACCTTGTAGAAATGAAAACTTATGTTCGTACAAAACCATGTATATGAATGTTCATAGCAGCTTCCTCGTAATATCCAAAAGCAGGAAATAAACCAAATATTCTTCCAAAGATGAAGGGAAAAACCAACAAAAGTATACCCATACAATGGAATACTACTCAGAAATATAAAGGAATAAACTATTTATACATGTGAAACTTGGCTGAATTTCAAATCAATTGGCTGAGTGAAAAAAAAAATGTCAATCTCAAAAGGCTACTTTCCATAGGATTTAATTTATATAACATTATTGAAATTATACAATTGTAGGTATGGGGAAGAGATTAGAGGAGGAAAGAGATTAGTGTTGAGAAAGCGTGCAACTATCACAGAATAGTATATGAAAGTAATTTAGGGTGATGGAAAAGGTATACAGTCTGAATGTGATGGCTGTTACACAAACCTATTCGGGTGATAAAATTTCATAGACTTATATACAAAAAAGAGTGCATATAAAAATGGGTGTAATCTAGGACGCCTGGCTGTCTCAGATAGTAGAGCATGTGACTCTTGATCTCACGGTTGTAAGTTCGAGCCCCATGTTTGGTGTGGAGATTACTTAAAAATAAAATCTTAAAAACATGGATGAAATTTAAAATATATAATCATAATAATAATAAGTGAAATCCATATAAGTTGTGTAGTTTAGGTAATACCAAGTTCAATTCTTGGTTTTGATAATTGAACTATAACTATACAATGTTTTCATTGGTAGACCTGCATGAAGGGTACATGGGAACTTTGTTCTTATACTCTATCAAGTTATCATGCTTAAACATGGCTTACAGTTCTGTTTGCTTATCAGGTTCCCAGCAAGAGCCAACATGTTCTGTGTGCTGTTTAATTCTCTAATACCTACTCTTATGTGAATTAAATATATACTTTGAACAAACTTTTCACTTTAAGTTATCAATTGGCAATAGAGCCTTTGATACCAAAGTTTACATCTTTAGTTTGGCAAAGCAGAAGCTTCTTATTTTACTCTTGACAATTTTGCATACCAGTGAACATGACATTGGGAATTAACTAATTTTGTAGGCTGCCACTTCCCATTTATGAACATGTTTAAGGATTTTTCCATACAGGAACTATTGAGATGTATCTGTTCACACATGACCAGGGCCAAGTTAGAGATAAGGCAATACTTCAGTATAGTACCCCAAAAATGCATCATTATAAGAAGGGCGATGATGCAATAAGAAATAGAGAATAATAAGGCACAGGAACAATTTATGTAAAATTCTTGAAGATATCTCTATTAAACATCTAAAATTGAGTTTGGTTGCACTTATTGTTTGGGCTAATATAGTTCTCTGGCAAAAAAGTGTGACCTTAAGTAATTAGTTCTCAGTCAGTATTGCTTCTCCAAATTGTTTTTCTTGAATGCTTACATATTTCTTGTTTTTATTTTTAAGGTATGTGATTTTATTTGATATATGATATTTTATTTTTAAGTGCATGTAGCTCTTAAGATAATGGCTAAATAATTGTTAAATTACGTCTGTACTTCAAAAGTGACGCAAAGCCTTTTTCATGAAATATGTCATGCCACATCTAGTAATTTTTACAACTCTAATTCAACATAGATTCTTTCCACAAGAAAACATTAAGCCCTTGTGCTAAACCCACAACTCGACTGGCAGGTATGTAAGTGGAACAAGCATCTTTTACACTGGACACGTGATCCACATACATGCCATCTGAAGAGATGCAACAGTAATCCCTATTGCCTTCTTTATCTCTTTTTGCATAATTGTAATAATATGAATGCCTAGATATTGAGGATGGTGGAAAAGAAAACTAGAAGGAGGCTGAGACTAAGGACATTCTTGAGTTTCTATAATAGTCTTTGTTTGCTTACAATGATTGGACTTTTTGATGTTATAAAAATAAATTCTGAGAGCACGTGGTGGGTCAATTGGTTGAGCAACTGACTCTTGATTTCACACGCTGAGTGTAGAGCCTGCTTGAGATTCTCTCTCTCCCTCTGCCCCTTTCCCCTGCTTGAACGTTCACTCTCTCTCTCTCTCTCTGTCTCTCTCTCTCTCTCTAGAATAGAATAAAATAAAATAAAATAAAATAAAATAAAATAAAATAAAATAATGTCTTCATTACATTTATAAGAAACTAAAGTAGGGTTTTTTCTTTAATACTAGAATTCTTAAAATATGGTCAGTTAGTTTGTATTACAACTGGGTAGCACTTACACCAAACTCCTACACAAAAGCCTTCTGGAAAGTCTCGTAGTGGTTCTCGTAGAACCTTGTGCTCTGCTTTCTCTTTGTTCTTTTCTGGTTTATTGTCACTTTTTGATCAGTTAACAAATCATGTCACTCCCAAACTTTATGGAAGCAGTTCAAAGGGTTTAGATAAAGGCAATAGGCAGTATTGAAATAGCTGTTAAAGCAAAATAAAAGAATTATATACTCTAATTTGTAAATAAGATGCAAAATATTTCTCATGTCACATATAGCATAACTCTACAGAAATATGCATATTATAATAGGAAATAGTATAATTTGGATAGTGATTTGTCATTATGTAGTAAGATTGAAGAGATGCACACACTTTGGCCTAGCAGTTAAAAGTCTACAAATATATACAAACATACAAATATATCCACAAATATATCATATATAATTCCATATATAATTCCATACATAGTGGACCTGTAATGTAGATAAATGTAGAGGTTATGTGTACTCCAATACTGTTTCTTTCGACAAAAAAAGCAAATAAAATAAAACAAAAACAAAAACCCAAAATAGAAACAAAGTAAATACTGTATATACCTATCAAATAATAATGGATGATTGGGTAAGCAACATATGGCAATGGAATACAATAAATACTTGAGATAAGTAACAAGTCTAGTGTTAACACATCCACAGTACAAGACAATAGGACAATGGAATGTTTATGCTTATACAGTGGTGAGGATAATGGTGTAGAGAGAACAAAGGTGACAGAGTTCTGATTACATCACTTAATACCTATGTAACCTTTCACCAGTTACACTACCTACCTCATCGTTGGTGTCCTGAGCTGTGCAGTGGGTATAATGGTAATATATACATGTACTTTTTATCTGAGTAATAACATTCTAACAAAATAAAAAAAAAAAACAACACTAATAATAATGTGTGACAATACTATGGCTCAGTATATGTAGCTGAAAATTATAATATGTTATATGGTCTCTATATAGTTGTACATGTGAAAACAGAGAGATACACATATATGTGTCTTACAAGCATAGTCTGAAAAAAAAGGCATCAAAGTATGGATATTGGTGGTTACAAACTGCAGGAGTCAGAAGGTAGATGACAGTCATTAATTATGTAACTTTTATCTAGGTATAATTTGAAGTTTTATCAACATAAACTTATTACTTCAAAAGTTAGAAAATTAATACAGCAAATTATATACTTCTAAATATTCTATGAAGGAAAATTATAGGGCTATAAAAACAAGAGTTGAAAGTCAATACTGAATAACACATCAGGAATTTCATGTTTTTGGATTTTCCCTGCTTCTGTTTCTCCATTATATTTTTAATATTTTTCTAGAATAATTTTTGGAATGAAGAAGAAGACCAAATAAGTAAATTCCAAATAATTTATAATACATGGAAAACAGACCGAGACCCATTTTGTGTGATGTTCTACTAAAGAGGTTTCTACAACAAACGCAGAAGAATGAGCTAGGGTATAGCACTGAGAAACAAAGGCGGGTAAACCTGAAACAAAATTCTGAGGTCCAGTAGTTCTAAAATGAAATTAAGGGATAGTGGTTAAGAGGAGAGGGAGTTGTGTATTAGGGGAAGTTTAAAAGAAAAGTCCAACAGTTATTTTGAAATTAATTAATCAAACAATTTTAAGCTATTTTAAATCAAAATAAAATTGACCTTAAAAGATTAAAAGTTTTAAAGTGGAAGCAAAATTGCATACTGGCAACAATCACAAGATTTTTGAGGAACTGTATTGAATTCTAGTTCTTGGAACCACTGGCGTGGATAAATAGGTCTGCAAAACACTAAAGTAATCAGTACCCAGGTCTACAATGACCTTAAGTGCTGTTAGCTTTCCATTAAACAAAACAGAACATAAAAACCTCCACATCAATCTAAATTAACCATTTGAAAAATGACCAATGGAATTAATTTAAAGTAAATAAACAGAAAGCACTATTTAAAAAGGAATACTGTAAGCAACTTTATTTACGTGTTTTCATATAAATATACAAAGCGGATGATATTAAAAACACATTTTCACATTTTCAAAAAAAAGTCAACCTCTTTATAGGCTGAAAATCAAACATCAAAATCTAGGGAAACAAAGGGCTCAAAGCGAATCAGCCATGGGACAGCCAGCGACATCTAGCGCCAGTGTCTCCCAGGCGCAAATCACCGATAGGAAAGTCCCAGTTTAGAGCCTTAAACCTGAACGGATCGGCAGAGGTCCAAGAGACGGAGGCCTACAGGGACAGATATTCTACACCTCGTCTCACCCACCAATACCGCTCAGACGCTCATGAGATTGGCGCTTTCAGGCTGCCGTCTTCTCTGCCAGTCACGTGACCTTCCCACAGTGCTTAGCCAGTGAGCGCGCTCGGCGGACCGGGAAGCTTTTCCTAGCGGCTCTCTTTCTAGGTTGAGGTGATGGCAGCGGTCTTGGTACTGCCGGGGTCACTGTCCGGAAACCTGAGGCTCACGTAGTGTTCACTCTGGGCTATTCATAAGTCAAGAAGAACAAAACAAAACAAAACAGTTCCAGAAGTCTCCACAGTTCACTTCCGCTTCCTTGCTGTTTTTCACCATAATGTATGATAAGTGTAAAGAGTGTAAACTTTTTTTTTTTTTAACATTGTTAAAAAATTTCAGATCGCTTTGTCAGAAACTACAGTTTAGAGATTCTGTAGCTGCATTCTTACAGCTGCATTTCTTACATTCTTCTGAAATGCTGAATTTGAAACGTTAAAAGGACAAGTTACAGAGTAGCACCTGCTTTAAGATAAATGTTTAGGTAATGTGTCAGAATCAACAAAAGCATAGTAAGAAGCAAATGCTCCAAAATGGTAAAAAATAGCACTGTCCAACACCTTTCAGGGTATTATAGTACTTGTCTTTCACTGAATATATTTTCTGTTAAATGCATAACGACTTAATAAAAAGGAACTTTTAATTAAAATCCACAATGTAGAGGATGGATAATTAAAATATTCTGACATTATCCGCCATTCATTCATTAAATAAACTTAGATTCTCCATATTTTCCATAAATATACATAAATCCCAGATTAAATGATGTCATAAGAACATTTTTTTTTCAGAAGAGGAAACAAAATACATAAAAATAATGAACACTATATCTGCCCACCAAAAAACACACTAAAATAAGCTAATAAGCCATGTTAGCTTGAGTGGGGAACAAACGAATTGTTGCTAATATTCAGGTTTGAGAACTGTATATTTGGTACTTACACATTTTAAGGTAAGGTATATATTGCTGTAGCCTTTTTTTGACACATCAATTCTATTTTCACTCAAGTATGACATTTATGAAAATGCTCTCTGCAGCATTTTCCAAAAAAATGAAACGTAAGAAATAAAATGTTTATCAGTGGGGCATAGACAAACTAATTGTCATACATAATTTCTAATACAAAATGTTAATGAAAATAATGTAGTGATATCTAGTGATACAAAAACAAAAACATGATATATTACAAAAATATTTTGGACAAAAAATGTGAATATCATGTATCTAGTTTTATTAGATACATATATTTATGCATAGTAAACATATAGAAATATGTATACGTAGGTAGATATATACAGAGATCTCCAGCTGATATATTTGTAAATGTTATAAAGATCTGATGTCTATATTTGTGTCTATATATCCAACTCTATATAAGTAGATATATATATATATATATGTTGTATTTAATATATTTGTAAACATACTAAAAGTTTGAATGCATAACCACACTTAATAGATTGTATGGAATGAAATGGGATAAAAGAATACTTTGTATAAACCTTTTAACTTTTAATTTGTAAGCTTCTGTAATTCTTAAATACTTGCAGTAATATATTGATATTTTTAATTTAAAAGTATTCTAATCTTCTCTCTGTTGAAGTCCATCATCAGTGGTTTCTTGGACCGTGCTCTTTTTAGGACTCTGATGGCTCTCCTCACAATAACACCAACATATACAGCAGCAGCGGGGAGCCTGGATTCTCATCAATTTAATTTTTTTCTTGCTCCCATAATTCCATTTCTGGATGACAGATGGCGCTGTAACATGGGTCTTTGATAGCTGCGTACAGTTCTAACACTGACACCTCACATGAATAAGGTGAATTTTAACTAGGAAAATGGAGTTCTAAGGTTTACACATTTTTTTTTTGACAGTGGTGCATTGATGTAAACTTTTTAGGGAAATTTTAAGCACTGTAACAACAGCACACTCTACATGTGCTGAGAAAAGGCTACAAAATAAACTCTCCTGTAACTACTAACTGGAAGACTTTGAAGGTGGTTTCTCTTATAATCTAGCATTTTTTCTGGGCTCAAGATCTCTCCCAAACTTCAAAGACCAAGAACCATTACTAAACAGTCAGTCTGGGAGGAAAAAGTTTTATGTGGCACATGTTGGTTGGAATATGTAGAAAAAGGGCAGACAAAGCAGTGGAAGAGGTACTAGAAAACTGTGAGTTTCATAAAACCATAAAATAAAAAGGAAAAAAAATACATTTAAAATGAAAGACTTGAATGGGAAGGTCAGTTACTAATGAAAAAAAAAATGTTTGAAGCCCAAGCAAATGTTTTAAGCCTAAGCCTAGCAATTTTAAAGATGTGAAAAAAATCTTGCATAAGCCATTTCATTTTAGGATGTTTCCAAGAGTTTATGGGCTTACAGAAGCCCTCGCTTCATGATTTTGCTAATAAATTTATACCCTTTTGGTAGCCTACAAGTGCTGGTGAAGAAAGGATATTGGAAAAAATATTATAAGATTGAATATAAACCATGTATGTATGAAAAAGTCATAGAAGTATTTCAAATCAGAAAAGCAAGCACTAAAGAGTTAATCTTTGAGGAAAATAATGGTGGAATAAGGAAGTGCTTGAAAATACATGGAAACATGCCAAAAAGTATGGAAGCCAGCCTGAAGGAAGCAGATTTGGGAAAATATGTGCCTCAAAATAAATAAAGTAGTGTTGTATTATATCCTAAAACATAACATAAACATCCATGAATGTTTACTTATACTTATTTATGTCAATATCCTGTCCTCAGAAGACATGTGTGAACCCTGAAAATAACTATTTTTTTAGTTAAAATTCACGTTATTAGTCCACATTTATATAAATAATTTGATAAATAAGGAAATAAGACAAACATCCCATGCATAATAACCCTGAATAATTTATGTAGATGGTCCCCTCTAGCTGGTACAGCATTAACCCCCATTCTTTAAGTGCTGGCTGCCTATACTTACTTGCTCCAAAGGGGGAAAAAAAGTAACTTTTGAGAAACCTGACAAATACTACCTCAGCAAGTATTGGTATTCAAGGTCAATATCCACAGTGATAAGTCATTTTGATAGTATGTACCATTGATATGATGTGATTAAAATGGTACTTTTACTTTGTGATCCTCCTCTTCAAAATACATAGATCCAGTATAATCATGAGAAGAGCATGAAATAAATCCCAGTTGAGGGACATTCTACAAAATACTTGCCCAGTAGTCCTCAAAAGTGTTAAAGTCATCAATAACAAAGAAATTCTGAGAAATGGTCACAGTCTCAGACAAAAGACTGACAAGTAAGGAGACCTGACAAGTATATATAATGTGGTATCCTGGCTGAAATCCTGGAACAGATAAATCACATGAGGTGAACACTAAGGAAACTTGAGTAACGTATAACTTACAGTTAATAACATATCAATATTGGTTCACTAATTTTAAGAAATATACAATACTTTTGTGAAATGTTATTAATAGGGGAACTGGGTGTCGGACTTCAGTAGAAACTTTGAATAAGGATATAGGAACTCTCTGTACTATCTTTTATATAAAGTTTTATACATTTTTCTGTAAATTTGAAATAATGAAAAAATATAGGTATTTATGGATTTGAACCCAATGAGTAAAATGAGAATCATGAATCCATACTGATGTAAACAATGAATGAATGAATGAGTGAACGAAGGCGAAGTGAAAATTCTTCCAGATATAAGGATACAAGCTTACAACTGAAGAATGAATGATAAAGTAAGAATTAGAAAGTCATCAATTTGTGTTAAAATAGTGAGTGGAAGTATGATCAGCAACACATTATTTACACAATCTCAAAATGTCTCCTATAAATTACTTTTATTAATTACAAATAGAAAATGTTAATCATGGAGAATCTTAACTTTTTACCTTAACCAAATAATCAAAGTTAGCATCACCAATATCAGTACAAATCAACATTATATGTCTCCTGAAATGATGCTTTGAGAAGGACTATCATTTCAACATCATTGTTGATAAAAATGTATAACATAATTCTAACCATGGGTCAACATCAGACAAACACAAACTAAGAGGTATATTGCAAAATGACTTGGATGCTTCAAACACATAAAAGTCAATAATCACAAAGAAACACTGAGGAATTACTCAAGGTAAAAGGAGACTAAAAATATATGAAAATGAAACACACCATGCAATCCTGAATCCCAAAGTAACTGTTGTAAAGGACATAATTGAGACAATTGACAAAATTTGGGTATGGATTGTGGAGTAGATAGTAACATTTAATCAATCCTAAATTTCCTAACTCTGGTTATGTAAGAGAATGTCAGTGTTATTGGAAATGTATTCTAAACTATTTAGGTTTGAAAGAACATACTTTATCTAACTATTTTTCAAATGTTTTGGAAATTTATTGTGTGTGTGTATACATATGCACATATAATTCTATATCTACCCATGTATATATGTAGAGAGAATGATAAGAATGATAAGTCAAGTGGGGTGCGTGTGTGCAAAATATAAACATTTGATGAATGTTTATAAAAGGTAAAAATAATACAAGAATCCCTGTTGTAATCTTGCAACATTTCTTTAAGTTTAAAATTTTATCATAATAAAAAAAGTTACAACAAATAATTTTGGCACAAGTGACTGTTTAAACTACCTAGGAAAAAAGGTGAAATCCCTCTATCACAATATTTACAAAAGTGAGTTTAAATTAAAGCAACTGTCTATAAAACAGTGAGGAAATCATCCTATTTGGAAGAAATATTTGTAGCACTTATAATTGGCACAGATTTCACCTCTAGAATATAAAGCAACTTTCGCATTTTTTTAAGATTAACAAATAAAACACCAAATGGGGGAAAATAACAGTTGATATCCAACAGGAAATTCACAGAAAATACAAATTACCCAGAAACATAAAAAGAGATACGTAGGAATCAGGAAAATAAAAATACACTATTTTTAACCTATTAAAATGGCAATTTCAAAAAGTTAATTTATACAGTGTGGTCAAAGGATTGGGGAAACAAGTATTCTCTGTGTGGTTATAGGAGTGCAAATGTATTAGGTATTAGTATTGTGCATAATGTCTATGCTAACTACCCAGAGAACGACTAGCCAAGATTCTGGAAGAAATAATGAATGATAGGTTAAGTTATTGCTGTCATTAACTACTATGGCTGACTAATTCCCACTACGGCTGAAGAAATATTTGTGAAATGAAAGATAACTCCGAATAGTTAGAATGTTATAGAGTGTCCCCAGAATACAATAAATCCTTGGTTTTCAACTGAAAGGAAGAAATGAACATTTTTTTTTATTTTTAATTTTCTCTGTGTCTTCAATATCTCAATCTTGAACAAAATTTGAAGAAAATGCTTTGAAGGGTCATGTTATTCATGGTTTTCCCACTCTAAACATAGATATCTACCTCAGGTGCTTGATGTTGGAGCTCCCAGCTGGACCCATCCATCTACCAACTGCATCACCAGGATTCTGGCCAGGACAGGAATAGAGCCTGGCATGTCTTTTAAAGCCATAGAAATGCATTGGAGATTACCATGTGCCCTGTGACTGCTATGAATCATGAATAGATGCTGTGATTATTTTTCATGTGGTTGGTAATATTTAGAGTGATTTTTCAGTTACAATTAAGAAAGCCTATCCTATACAGGGAAAACTATAACGTAGTAAACAACAATGAGTCATTGTACAGACACTATTCGCATCCAAGTCTCTGTCCTATTCTGGATGGGTTTTCCCTCTCACTCCATCAAAACAAATCTTTCAAACATTGTTGTGGATCTTCGTGCTGTTAAAACTGGCAGGCACTTCCCACCATTTTCTTTGATCATTCATCTATATTCAAGTGTTTATGAGCCTCTTTTCTATGTATCCTCTGTTTCTGAGCCTCCATTCTCCTTATTGCCCAGTGAACTCTCTGACTAGTCTAATTCAGTCTCATTTATTGGTTCCCTCTCCATTGTTCATAACCTTAAAATGTTGGAATCCTTAAGCTACGGTGGAAGGTCCTCCATATTATCCATTTCCACGTGTGAGAAAATTGTTACAATTTCATTCCTTGCATCCAATTTAATGGGTAGTCCCTAGCCACACTAACTCTGGGCCATGGACACATGTATTGCTTTAGCAAACAGGAATATCTCCAATGTGACACAACCAGACATGCAGAAAAAGTACTTGCACATTGAGGCTTGTCTTCTCTTGATGCTCTTAAAAATGCCATAATTATATTAAGAAGGCTAGTCTAGTCTGCTTTATGATGAGATACCTGTTGCTAATCATCCCTGTTACTGAACCTGCCACCAAGCCAAACTTTGCACATATAGAGGATGCCATGATAGACCATCCAGGTCTAGTCCAGATCAGAGGAACCACGAAACGGACTAGAAATGTCCAATACTGTTGTTTAAAGCCACATATTTTGGGGGATAGATTGATATGCACCAAACCTAATTAATACATAGGCACTTAGAAGTGTGGTGGTAACAAAAATATGAAGCACCAGCTTTGTAGCGAGCAGAAGGTACAAACTGAAAACACAGTGAAGAAACTGTTAGGAAAAGCTGGAAAAGGGAGAGCAAACCTCTTGTGCTTTGAGGCTGAAAAAAATGGCAGGGAAACAATTGTAACAGGTTCAAAAAATGGTGATCCATATTATATAATGGTAGAAAAAGTGGTAAACCTATGGCCAATGATTTTTACCTACCTTGAAAAAGATGGTTTCCAGGTAGTATGGTTAAATTGCCAATTGACACCTTTTGGTTAAGTATGATAAGGTGCAACAAAAGAGACAGCTGATCTTAAAAAAATGAATTGTTCAGTACATAAGCAAAATTTAGGAGAAACACAAAATGGATGAGAATATGCTGAATTGAAAAATAAAACTATTTCTCACAATCTCAAGCAAACGAAGAGAATTTAAATAATGAATGACTACTCCTCTAAGACACTAAGTATGGGCACAACAAAAACTGATAGATTTTTGCTATCAATTGGCTTTCACTGTAGGTATGAGTCCATGCTTTTATCTCCACCTCAGACTCCATTTAAACTCCACATACAATGATCTACAGCTAAATTTAAATCCCCTTGAATTTTCACAGATTTTTTCTTATACATAAAAAATAAGAAATTGAGCTCCACTTTCTTCCTCCGAAAACAGACTCCTATTCCATTGTTCTATATCTCAGTAAGTGGTGTTATCCTTATTATTAGCTGCTACTTAGACCAAACACCTAGATTATCCTTCCTATTTCTTGATGATTAAATCCCTCCAATCCCTCCACCCATTCACCTCTGCCAAATTCCACCTATCTATGTGGAAATATATAACTCAAGTCTATGTACTTTTTCATCACCAAGATAATTCAAGCAACTGTATCTCCTTTTTGGATTACTGCAAAAACCTATCAATAGCAGAAAATATTTTGGGATACTAACCTATTTTATTCTTCCTCATAGTTTTCTCTTCATTTCCTCAATTCAAGGAGATAGCCATATCTCTGCATGTTAAATTAATGTGGAATGCAGCAGGGATCAAAGCTGTAATATTTTTCAAGTCTTCCCAGCTTCTGTTTCCAAAAACCTACACCCTATATGAGAGAGAGGATTTAATGATAAAGCAAAAACACCTCAGTCAAAAGCAGGGAGGAAAGCTAAGCTACTTCATCCACCAGACTTGAAAGAGAGTTTTGTGGGCTGAGGGAATATGTAAGGATCCGTGGAAGAGAAAAACACAACTGGACCTGGAAAGCATAAGGGACTTGGGCTCATTGTCTTTTCTGTTCACCAGAGACAGGACAACATCCTATGGTGATAAACACTCTGTGGTGAATGGAGGTGAGAACTTTAAGGAAGTTCAGGAAGCTATAAAGTCCATACAAACCAGGAGAATGTCTTAATTATATGATGATCCTTTGTGTTTGCATGTGTCCTAATGGGCATATAAGAGTCTGTCCCCAAATCACACTAACATGAGGGCTCGGGCATAGATGTCCAGTTGAAACAAAACAAAGCAGCACAACAATGGAAGATAATTCCCATGCTGAGAAGACTCCTCTGAACACAGAGGAATGTTGCATTTCTTTTCACTTATATGTGTCCATTAGTGCCAGGTTGTATAGGCATGGATATGGGCAAGAAAGTTCCTAGGACAGCAGAAGTAACTGTTACACACACTATGGGAGAAACAATCTCTAGCTTTCATTATTGCCTACATACAATAAGAGGATTAAAAGATTTGAATATTAATATGAGAAATGTTTATGATTTTCTAAGTCATTGCTTTCACTCAAATGTAGTGTATAGGACATCCTTAAGCCCTTGCAAACTCATAACTCACCCCTTGTCACATTACTGTTTATGTCCCATTACAAATTCAACCACTGGAAACCCTTCACCCTTCCATGAAATTTGGACAGGTATTTAGTGGACAAATTGGGACAAAATGTAAAGTGCCATATTTGTCTTTTCCTCAGCTAAATGACCAGAAAATAGGTGATTAATCATTAGTATCCTAGAAGGAAGAATAGGCAGTGAGAAGCCTTAAAAAAATTAGCATGTCTTCTTAAAAGATTCCGCCCCCCTCCCAAATTCTCAGGACACAGCCATGAGGTACATGGGACCCAGTGTGGGTGCCATATTGCACGAATGAAACACATCCATCAGGAAGACCCACTGAAGTTCAGAAGTTGTCAGCCTGTGCCTCCTCTCTCGCCCCATTCCTTCCCCAAAGCGGCAGGTACAGCTTAGTTCTAGCAGGCCAGGGTTTGGGGGTGGCGGGGATGGGGGTAAAATTCCCAGTTTTCCTTGGGCTGTTTCCACCACAGTCTCTCAGCACTCTGACTGGCCAATGTTTAAATAGTCCATTTTCAGCTTGAAGGGACTGGGGATCTGCAGCTGAGAATCTGCATTTTTAACTAGTTCACAGTGCTGCTGCTGCTGGTATGGAAAGCACTCTTTCTTCAATCATCGGTGGCTTCTGGGAATACAGTCCCAGGGAGACAGAGGCTGATAAACAGGGGATTCAGTTGCTGAGGTGAGACTTCTTTGGGTCCACTCACCTCCAGCCTGCCAAACTGCACAAATTGCTTTCACGCAGCTGCTCTCTTTCCAAAATTAGGGTTTGTTACTTGACTCTAATCCTACTCAGTGACTCTCATAGTTCATTTCCAATTTACAATATCCCACTTAGATGCTGTCAGAGAACAGAAAGGGGCAATCCCTATGTAAATCTGTTGTGGTCTGTTGATGCAGTAGCATGTCACAAAATGAACACTTGGGGGCTGTAAGCTCCAGCAGAGGGAGGAGCAGGAGAGAATGCCAAGCCAACATCCTTCGCTATCTCCCCCGCCCAGCCCTCGAGCTTTCTGGAAGGTGCCAAACTTGCGCAGCCGCAAAGCTGGCCCCGCAGTGCTGTAAAAAGAGTGCGCATGCTCTACGAAGCCCCCTCCCCGCGTGAATCTGGCCCTGCAGTGGATCAAGAGTGCGCATGTGCCAAAACCCCCTTCCTGTGTGAAGGGACCCCTGCAGTGCAGTGAAAAAAAAGTGCGCAAGCGCCAGGAGCCCCCCTCCCTTTCAGGGCTGTGAGCTGGTCTCCACCTATCTCCTCCCACCTCCTCTTCTAGGTGATTGACACTAGACTTGGCCTAAGGGATGAAGGGCTGCAGAATGGTGGTCCTAGGAGAAGTGTCGTCAAATACAGATGCGACATAAACATTCTTGTACTGCGACATAACCTAGATACCAGTCCCTGTCCCCAGTCCCATAGAGTTCAGAATAGGGCAGTGATCTAACAGTGGCCCGGGGTCAGATAAGCTCAGATTTCTGAAATCAGGGCTGTCTTACACTGAGATTCTCAATTCACTCTTATTCTTCAAAACTCGTCACTGTTGCAGCCTTCAGATGGCAGATGGCATGTTAGGAAGCCCACAACTGACCTTTACATTTTTTCTGCCTCTTAAATTATAGAATGTTGTTATCAGTTGTTAAAAATCTATACACCTATATCAATGAGGCTCAGAGCTTCTTCTGAAAGCTCTATGTCACAAGTGCAGGAAATCAGGATAGTCGGAGAGAAGAGGGCCTAGTGACACTGCAGTTCTGTTAAGGGGAGAAGAGTCCATTTGGAACCAGAGATCTAAAGCAGGAAAAGGAGAGGTGGGGGAAGCATGCCTCCCTACTGGCCCCTCCCCCACATCTGCCCTCAAAGTCGCACCCTGCCCTTCACTATGCCTTTGTTCTCAGTCTAAGAACCACATTTCTTTAATAGACTCAGAAACCATTAGCATCCTGCCCCAAGATAGAGCCCCATATAGGCAAGACTTCCTTGGGCGGCAGAGATCTGAGACAGCACAGCAACAAAGCTTTTAGTTCTAATATTAGTTCAACACTTCCTAAGGTACAGCATTTTTTCATACTCAAACATTACAGACAACCTGAACACATCACCCCTTTCGTCTTCTATCAGGGACCCACATAACTTCGTAGTTTCATCAGACTGAATAGGAGATAGACATAACATAACATAACATAACATGTAGGTGAAACCTGGTTAGATCCTTAACATCTCTCATTTGGGTACTGTAGTAGTCTCCGTGCATGTCTTCCTGCTTCTTCCTTTTCCTCTCCTCCAGCCCATAATCATCAATAAAGCAGGATGACTCAGACTCTGTACAACCTCTGTTCAAGCCCCTGCAATGGCTGCTTACTGCACTCAGTGGAAGCCACAGTCTCCTAAACACTATGAATGGCTATGAATGACCCTTCTGACTTCAGCTGCACTCCAGCCACAGGGCCCCCCTTGCCATTCCCCTGACAAATGAGCTCTCTTAGAGGTCTTTTGCTCTATGCTTAGAACAACCCCCACTCTGCTCCTGCTTGATTAACTCTTTCACTTCCTTCAAATCTCTGATCCAAATTCACTTTTTTGAGTCTTTTCCCAACCACCTTATTTACTTTTGAAACTTGCACTTCTCAGCAAAGCCTATCAATTCATCTTACTTTGATACATGCGTGTTTTTCCCCCAATGTACTCATCACCTTTTTACCCCTATATAATTATACATACTATATAAATGTATAATATAAATTATAATTGTAAGCTTCACTAAAGCAGGGAGCTTTGGTTTTTTACACTGATGTATCTCAAGCCCCTGGAAAGTACTCAATATATAGTAGGTGTTCAACAAATATTAATTAAATGAATGAATAAATGGATGAATATTTAGGTCTCAGGAGTAAGACATAAAATGAAAAGACAGTTTAGGAACCATGAAGTTAGTGGGAGAAGTAAATAACAAGAGAAAAAAGGGGCATAGCAAAATTAAGAGGCTCACAAATAGTCTTCCCAAGCCCTGTTTTGAGTTGTGAGCAAAAAGGATAGTGTGAGCACAATAAGATGTTGTAAAGAAGCAAGAAACGTGTACAGGCACTAGAAAGCCCCAGAATAGAGAGATTTGCTCTTACTGCTTGCTGCTGTCTTCCTCCTGCCTCAATAAACCGATCCAAACGATGCTTGCCAAACTTGCTTCCCTAGAACAAAATGCGTACACATTTGGACATGAAATTTGTTTTCCCTGGAAGGCTTCAACTTTACAATTAGTTGCCTCAGTTTGAATATTTTGGTCTCTACTCATCAGAATCACATAGTCTGTCCTCAGAAGTCCACCCCTGTCCCATAGCCAAGGAGGGCTTCGAGGGATTAGTTGCCTAGAATGAGCAAGGAGATTGGCAGGAGTCAGCATTCCCTTTTTGAGATCAGGACACGACTACTCTGGAGCCTTTGCTCTGTTCATGTGACCTCAGAAAAGCCTCTTCTAGGGCATATATTTTTAATATCTTGAAAAATGTGAAGTGTGCTTACACTAAAAACTATTTAAAAACAGATTAAAAAAAAAGAAGAAGAAGAAGAGGAGTATGTCCACCACAGCATTGTTTGTGATGGTGGAAAAATTAGAGATGTTTTTATTATGTATAAATAGGTGGCTCACAAAAAAGGTGCATATGTTATTGGAAATCAAACATCTGACAGAAAAATGAAAGATCTATATATGGTTATATGGAAAAATCATCTGATATTTGTAAAATAACAATTCCAAAAGTAATTAAAAGCAACATGTGTATTTATGCATTTTTCAGTATATTGGTATAGGCATAAATCCCTTATAGTTACTGGTCAATTTTTAACAGTGATTGCATCTATTAAGTTAAATGAAACAGAAATTTGGCATAGGACTCATTAATATGTTTGTTTATACGCCTTACAATGTTTGAATGTTTGCAGTAACTATGAATTAGTTTTGTTATTTACAAATTCCTGCTCCACTCACCTCCTTCATCACTATGTTCTTATCCCCTCTGCACTTTTTCTGAGTCTTTTTTTATCCCCTCCCATCAATTCAGTACCTTTCCCCCCTGCAATTCTTCGGGATTTTTGAAGCAGTTTGCTTCTTGCCCAGGGTTCCCTGTTTTGAATGCCAGGTGGCGCTGTAACCTGATTGGTAAAGACTATCCCAACAGATCCCTCAAGAGTGAATGAAGATCATATTAAAGCAGCAGATTTGGATGTGTTGGGGATTCACTCCTCAGGACCTGTTCGGTTAGAATCTACAGAAGTGAGCCAAAAGGGGAAATTCATGTGGGATGTGCTGACACATTTTGCATTCAAAAAATGTCCATCCCCCAAAACAAACAAACAAAAAACTAAACAAACAAAAAAGACTCTTGAAATGATAGACTTTGAAAATAATAGACTTTAAAATGACCAGAGTGGGGGAGCCTGGGCGGCTCAGTGGGTTAAGCATCCAACTTCAGCTCAGGTCATGATCTCGTGGTTCGTGAATTTGAGTCTTGTGTCAAGCTAGACGCTGACAGCTCGGAGCCTGGAGCTTGCTTCAGATTTTGTGTCTCCCAGTGTCTCCGCCCCTCACCCGCTCATGCTCTGTGTGTGTGTCTCTCTACAAAAATAAACACTATTTTTTTATATGACAATAATGATCAATTCAAAAATATTCCCTCAAATTATCCTATATTTAGCTGTTTTTACTCAATGTGAAAAATCTGTTGTAAGCGTTTTGTTGTTGCTGTTGTTGTAGAACTTCTGACTGCTGGTACCTGCAGGTCTCAATTTAGAGTTTTTCTAATTGATTATTTCTGAAGAAACTACAAAATGAGTGATGAGTTAGAAAACAGTTTAAATTTGTGTTTAAGTGTACACAGAAATATTCAAAAGGCAATGTGAAAATCTGCAAATTATATGAAAATTCAAACCATAGCCACATGTGAATTAGACATGTGTATGGGCAATTTATATGCCCATGTTGCTATTCTACAACAATGTAACCAAACATATACTATTTCCCTGCAGTCACCAGCGGACATTTGTCAGAGCTCAGGGTACAAGGGAACTGAAATTCTGGAAGCAAATAATGTCAACCGAGAATAAACAAATCATTTTATTTACCAAACATTTTATTATCTTATGTGATTGTAAGGAAATTTTATTTTTAAAAATTCTTTAAGAAATAAAATTAGAGATTAAGAAAGGAGGAGATGAAGAATGAGATAAAAAACATTTTGTTACCTTTATCTGCAGGAATTTTAAGTTGGTCACAAGCAAGTTTAAAAAGTTATAAACATTTGTAAAATAGGGTGCCTGGGTGGTTCAGTCAGTTAAGCATACCACTCTTGATTTCAGCTCAGGTCATGATCTTATGGTTCTTAAGTTTGAGCCCCACGTTGGACTCTGTGCTGACAGTGTGGAACCTGCTTGGAATTCTCTCTCTTCCTCTCTCTGCCCTTCCCTGCTCACTTGCTTTCTCTCTCTTTCTAAAAATGAATTAAAAATCATTAAAAAGTATTTTTAAAAGAGAACATTTGTGAAATAAGTATTTCTAAACAATTGAAGTGTCACAGAATTTTTGGAACATATAATACATTCCTTGTATTAAACAATGGACATGTAGTTGCATTTTTTTCTAATCTAGAATGATTTTTGCTCACCCTCACCAAAATAAACCTTGACCAAATATTTTTAAAATATGAGTTTGAGGGTCACTGTATCATTAGCTTCCAATGGTTCTCCCACCTCTCCAGTGCCACCCAAACACAGAAATATCTACCATAGGGACTTGGGGCTATTTAGGCCTCCAGCTGGACCTATCCATCCATGAAGCCTACCCTGGGCCCTTTGCCATGTCAAGAATAGAGCTGGTATGGTATGTCTTTAAAGCCACCGAAAAATGTCAGAGATTTCCAATCTACTCCCTCAGGATCACTGGGAGTTAGCAGGAGAATGTTCACTTAAGGTTAGTAAGTTTCTTCTAGGAGTCTGTTTTGGAAATGATGTTCTGGAGCCTTTCAGAAGAGAGATAGGATAGGGAGAGAAGGGGTCTTGGAACATTCACTTTCCAGTTTGCTTTTAAGAGGTTTCTGTTCTTATCTCTCCACCGAAAGACTCATGCTAAGTCTCTGCTAATGTTCATGTTGTTAAATCTAAAGAACATGTGTCACTGCCCCAGAGACTTGAAATGCAGCAGACCCTGCCCACCCAGAATCTTTATCTTCACCCACACCCCAATATACTCCTAGTCTTCCAGACCTCTTCAGACAGGTTTTCTTCAGTCTTTTTTCCCTGCATTTTTCATGGCTCTGATTAACAACAACAACAACAAAATCTGAGCTGTATAAAGTCATACCCTGCCCCCCCCCAGCTCATCATTCACCCTTTGTCATACCCCAGCTTCTTTCTATTTTCTTACTGGGAAACCTTCTGCTGACTTCCCCTCAAAGCTCCACACCAGGGCCCCACTTAGCGCATGTGAAAACCCAAATTCAGTTATATTCAGGCAGACATCTCAGGGGGCATATTGAGAGTAATTAGCAGGAGCCACACTTTGTCTTTGATAGTAAGAATAGAAAATGCATTAGCCACCATGAGCTCAAGGGAGAGGTAGGAGTTAAGCGGGGGAGAAAACACCAACACTCCACCTCTGGAGCCCCCTTCTGCTCCCTCCCTACAAGAACTGGCGCAGGTGCAGAAGACACCCCTGCACTGCACCAAGGCAACTGCGCAGGCTCCAGAAGGACCACTCCCTGTACTGAGGGTGGGGGCTGGGTACCTTCTGCTCCCCTTGGCAACCTTTTTTTTTTTTTTGAAGCCTGACGTTAGCTTTATTGAAAGGGTGGGGAGACTGTAGGAAAATGGCTTTCAACGCCAGATTTCCTCAGACAGATGCAATTAGAACCTCCTGGATTATACCAGAGTTTGACACCCATCTGCAGTCCCTCCCAACCCCATCCCAGTCCATGCTCCTCTAATTTAGGCCTCTTGTTAGAGAGGAATGGAGGTGCTCAGGTGCAGATATGGGATTTTTGTTTGTTTTGCTGTTGTTCAGTTAATTCAGCCTTTCAGAATCATCTCATCATCCATCTTTTGAGTACTCTAATGAAAGAGACAGCTGTTCTTATTTTCCATGTTTATCAGGGTGCATTTTTTACCCTCTGTGACTACTGACTACAGTATCCCTTCCAGATTTGCATGGTCAGGGTACCCATTCAATGACCGGGGGTGGGGGGGGAATCCCCTCTTTCTGTGCTGGGGGCACATTAAAAACAATTTATGGAAAGATGATGACAGGATGGAGGTAGGGATAATCAAGATCACAGGAGCTTCTGAGATGCTGGTAATGTTATTTATCTAGATCTGGGTGCTATATACACAGAGGTGTGTTCTCCTTGTGAAAAAATATTAAAGTTACACTTACAGTGTGCATTTTCCGTACTTTTCTTAAAATAAAACCAAATGCAAATGCACCAGCAAAAACAAAGCAAGAAACAAACAATCAAAAAACTTAGGGGCCATAAGCTCAGGCAAATGGATAAGCCAGGAAATACACACCACACCACAAGCAAAAAACATACACACAACACACACACACACACACACACACACACACACACACACACAGAGCCATCTGCTCCAGCACCCTCTACTACCTCTCTCCCAGACATCAGGAGGGTGCCCAGGCAAGGGTGCTGGTAATATCTTGAATTCTGCATCAAGAAAACACATGCTTGACAAAGATCCCTCCAAGCATAAAGATCCCCCTTCCTTCTTTCCTTCAACTTGCCTACCACTGACCAACCATACACCCTCAACCCTCTTTGTAACCAGGTGCAGGAAAGAGCATTAATTCTTTCAGACATCCTCCATTTAAAACATTCTGGTTTCCACCTGGCCACTTCATGCAGTACTAAGTCTTATGGCATAGACTCCAGTTAGTCAAGGCTTCTGGAGATGAAGAGCTTTGAATGAGCAATGGGGCTGACAGATCAAAGCTTACACTTCTGTACCCAAAACCTTCATACCTGATGTAATGCTTATTTTTCAGGGTGCCTGAAGTAAATTGTTAGGCCTTTTCTTTATTATTGTCACAATCAGCATCCTAGCCATTCCAAAGATCATATCCTCAGAGTTTATTTGGTCTCTGTTATTGTCTTTGCTCTTGAGTGTGCATCACATTTTCCTATTCCTTCAGATGTTGAATAATTGTGGGTTGTGTCCTAGACATTTTGAATGATACATTATAAACAGTCTTGATTGTGATGTTTTTGTGAACAGTTAATCTACATATGTATTTTTTTTAAAGTAGGCTGTTCATTTGGTGGACCAATAGTGACAAACTCCATCTCCCCTGCTGCTGGTGGGAACTGTGGTTTCAGTTCAGGTCTTAGCTAGATTGCTTAGAGTCTCAACTGTGTGCCTATTTCAGGGGTCATCCAGAGAGTTAGAAGAGTGTACAAACAGGATTTAGCCCTCTCTCTGACTCTCCCCTTTCTGAGACCTTGTCCTCATTTTCTAGCTTATATGATTGCCCTAAACTCTATCCTCTGATTTTTCATACCAGTAAAACTTCTGTCTTGGTTTTTCCTTTGGAATTTTAGCTTCCCTTCATGGGAAGGGACTTGGAAATTCCCTTGGGCTAAAAACCATAAAACAATGGGAAGCTCACCTACCACCATACCCCCGTAACCAACTGTCAACTCCCCTCCAGTATCTGCCCACTTTTTATTGCTCTCCAGTGATTTCAGAGTTGTTTTTACATTTTCTTCTATTTAAAATTATTTATATTATACATTTTAAAGAATATATTTTAGGGACACTTGTGTGGCTCAGTTGATTAAGCATTGGATTCTTGATTTTGGCTCAGGTCGTGATCTCACGGTTGTGAGTTCAAGCCCTGTATCAGGCTCTGCATGAGAGTGTGGATACTTCTTCGGATTCTCCCTCTCTCACTTTTCCTCCCAAGCTGTACTCTCTCTCTCTTTCTCAAAACAAATAAATAAACTTAAAAAAGAATATATTTTAAAGTATTTTAACAATATATTGCAATATTAGAACAATATATTAATATTAAAATATTAATGATATTTACATCACTGCATCAATACACAATTCATATGAAATAATTAAAAACATATAGATGTTTATATTTACATACTTGAAACCAAATACATTTATTTAGTTTTTTGTTATCTGCAGGAGGTTTCTTCCAATAAGAGATATTTGGCTCTGGCCTGAAGCATAACCTCAAGTTGGTTTTCTTAAAACACTAGGAGAAGCACACGGACTGGTCTGAAGCTCTAAACAGAGTTCAGAGTATTCAGGAAAGACCAAACAGGAACATTTCTCTGAATGCATGTCAGGACATCCCACTACATAGAGCTACCAGAAAATTGCATTAAAGATGTCATGAGTTTTGGGGTGGTGTATGGGGAGAAGAGAGAGAAACTACCTCTCCATGCATCCATCTAAAATAAGGACATAGTTGGGACACTTGGGTGGCTCAGTCAGTTAAGCGTCCAGCTTCAGCTCAAGTCATGATCTCATGGTTCTTGAGTTTGAGCCCCACGTCAGGCTCTGTGCTGACAGCTCAGAGCCTGGATCCTGCTTTGGATTCTGTGTCTCCCTCTCTATTTCCTTCCCCCATTCATGCTTCATCTCTCTGTGTCTCTCAAAAATTAATAAACGTTAAAAAATTTAAAAAATAAAAAGACATAGGAGAAATGAATAATCTGGAGAGGGCCAGGAAAAAGGTGTGGGATCAAAAGACAATGCTCCTACATGGAGGGCTGTTTGCTCACCTCTCCACTCATACCTTCTCTTTCAGAACCCCTGTGGTCTGAGGAAGAAAACCTCGGGGTCACATGACTGAGCACCCTTGTGAAGAACATAAAATATTGTTCTTTGCATTAATAAACAGATACAGCATATCTCTAAACTATATTCCCAGATTTAAGCAGAACATTCTTCAGGGAGCTGGGGACCTGGAAAAAGGAAAGCAACAGACAGAAAACACAGTTTTTGTTTTTGTTTTTCCCTTAGAGATTGCTGTTCTTTCCATTTATCATTCATAAAGCATCTACAGTCTCCAAGTGCTGACCTCACTCCTCAGGAAAATGCAGCATCAATTCTATTCAAGGCTTAAATCATGGAAAACTTTTTTTTTCCATTTTATTTAGTAAGAATTTTGTTTCCATAATACTTCATGTTCTTTCTTTGTCTCATTCCACTTTAATTAAACACCTTCCATCATACTGTGCAATGTGTTTTCCATTCAACTGTCACATTCCCTAAGGATGTCATCCAGCATGGGTGCTCTCTATGTCCAATTCACATGTAAGGACAGGTAAGAGGGCAGAAGCTTGATGTAAAACCATGCTCATATTTGATCACAGAGTGACTAGACAGGTAGAGACTGAGGATCAGTGAGCCAAGTGGGTTCTATATTATGAGGAGACAGTAGTGCTCCCATAGTGGTTGCCATGAAAGTCTTAGAATAACTGGCCTTTTGTGTAGACTCCAGAAATTTCCTGGTACATAAAGGAAACTTCAAGCCTGATATCTCTTTAAGCCATATTTTAATCATTTCCCCAAAATCAAACTTCAAATATAATTTCTTATAACAAATCATGAATTAAGATTTGAGGATCTGGAGTATATTCTTATTAATCAATAGTATCTAGGTCTAGAAGTCTGAACAGTGAAATATAGCCGGAAGAGCCCATAGCTCAAAGAAATGTAATTATATTTTTCTGCCACCAGAATCATCCTAAAAATCATGTGAATCTCCAGGTTCAATGTCTTATATCATGAGTTAATCACTAAATATCTACTTTAGGATCTCCCAATATCTATGTCCAACCCTAACAGCTCAGAGTTTCATGTAGCCAGAGTTGCTGATCATTGAGCAAGAAAGTTTTCATAGAATCCTGTCAGTCCCTACATCCTAACTCAGTCCCTACAGTGTCAGAACATAAACCAGCTGACAAGCAGCTGACTGGGAGCACTGCTCACATTTCTCAGATCTGGGCAAAGCTTCCTAAGACACATCTGCTTTCTTAATTACATCTTTATGAAGCCATTACTCACTTCCAAGCTTACTCCTTGCCAAATTCCGGGCTCTTTTCTTTCTCCACTCATTAAGCCACAAAAATACTGAAGTTAATTATAGGGAAAGGAAAGTCTGCACCCCAATAAAATAACAGTACCCAGTAACCCAATAAAAAATACTACATATTTAAATCTGTACAGATAGTGTTCAAAGTGGGCCACATAAATGAAATGATAATCAATCTAAACTTGTGCTTTTATTTATTTATTTATTTATTTATTAAAGTTGATTTATTTATTTTGAGAGAGTGTGAGTGGGGGAGGAGCAGAGGTAGAGAGAGAGAGAGCAAGAGCAAAAGAGAGAGAAACAGAGAGAGAGAGAGAATCTCAAGCAGGCTCCACCTGTCATTGTAGAGCCCTATGCGGTGCTCAGTCTCATGATCGTGAGATCATGACCTGGACCAGAATCAAGAGTCATACCCTTAACCAACTGTGCCACCCAGGTGCCCCTAAGCTTGACCTTTCAGATAAGAAAAATACAAATTAGTACAATTGATATGGATGGAAAAATAGGCAGGAATGATGAACCAGTAGTGGAACTTCTCTTTACATCTCATTAATCTCTCTCCTGTTTAGTGTGGCTTCTATCAATAGAGAAATACAAGTGCTAAGAAGGTGCCCATACTACTCTGTAAAGATGCACTTGATCCTTAAATATCCTTCCCATCTTGTCTGTTGTCTCTCATTTTGCCCCCCTCTCTAGGTACATGATAAATACTTTATTCCCAAGAAAAAAGCTCATGTTTGCAGGCCTGGGCAACATATTTCTGTTGAAAGGCCCAATATAAAAACTGCTATACATTATGTGGTCTCTTGTATTGTTGTACCCAGCACTCTCAGGACTCCGTAGTTGAATTAAATTTCAACTCTCCAAACAATTCCATCAAGTTATATGTTTACCTTAGACCAATGAAAGCTAGCTGTATGGTAACTTGAAATCAGTGAGAATACTCCAACTTTGATTATTTTTTTTTTCAAAACTTTTGTGGCTAATGTAGGTCCTTTGCATATCCAAACAAAATCAGACTGTTCTGCAAAAAGCCTGTTCATTTTTTTTTGTTTCTTAAATTCCACATATTAGTGAAATTATTTGTCATTCTCTGTCTTATTTCACTTAACATAATACTCTCTTTAGCTCCATATCATTGCAAATGGAAAGATTTTATTCTTTTATAAAAATAATATGGGTAATATTCCATAATAGATAGATAATATATATAGATACACATATACATCTACACATAGATATACATACATACCACATCTTTATCCATTCATTAGTCGATGGACACTTGAGCTCTTTCCATAATTTGGCTACTTGTAGATAATGCTGATATAAAAATCAGGGTGCATGTATCCCTTTGAATTAGTATTTTTGTATTCTTCAGGCAAATACCTGGTAGTGCGATTGCTGGATTTTAGGGTATTTCTATTTTTAACATTTTCAGGAATCTCCATACTATTTTCCAGAGTGGCTGCACCAGTTTGCATTCCTAGCAATAATGTAAGAGGATTCCCCTTTCCTCATATCCTCACCAACACCTGTTATTTCTTGTGTTGTTGATTTTAGCCATTCTGGCAGGTGTGAGGTGATATCTCATAGGAGAAAAGGGGAAAAGAAAGGAGAATGAAAGGCAAACCAAGAAACAGACTGTTAACTATAATGAACAAACTGATAGTTACCAGTGTGGAGGGGGGTACGGGATGGGTTAAATAGGTGATGAGGATAAAGGAGTGCACTTGTTATAAGTACCAGGAGATGTATGGAAGTGTTGAATCACTATATTGTACACCTGAAACTAGTATTACACTGTATGTTAACTAAATGGAATTTAAATAAAAACTTTTAAAAAAGCCTGGTGTGATTTTGATTTGATTTGTGTTTTATATACATATACTCTTGAAGACAACTTTATGTTTTAACAATATTGACCTTCTGTTCATGAATATGCTATATGTTTCCATTTATTTAGATTCTTTAGATTTTCAAGTCAATGTTTTACAGTTTTCACTGTAAAAGTCTTGCAAATATTTTGTTAAAATATATCCTGATTTAAGTTTTTTGGTGTTATAAATGGTATTGTTTCTAAGTTTTACTTTCAAATGGATGGCTGGTAGTAAATAAAAGATACAATTAATTTTTCTATTTTGAACTTTTGCCCAACATTGTGCTAAAATCACTGCTTAATTCTAGTGGATATTTATAGATTCCTTAGGATTTTATATATACACTACCATACCATCTGTGAATAAAAAGAGTTATTAACAGCATTTATTATATATTTTAAAACTTGTCTGCTAGTCCCATCGTTTCTCAGTCTGCTTTGACTGACATTTTTTTTTTATTCTAGTTATGGGTCACATTTCACATTTTCTTGCTACTTGTCATATTTAGTGATTTTGAATATTTCAGTGTTGATTATCCGGATTCTGCTGGGCTTTGTTCTGATAGGCAACTGAGTAATTTGTAAATCATTTCAATAATTTTGAAGCTTGTTTTCAGACATTTTCAGGGCAGGTCTTGAGTTGCTTTCACTCTAGAGGGAGTTTGGTCCTATGTCTAATAAGCAGTCTTTTTGGGTTTTCCGCTGAACGTCTTTTCATTAAAGTCATTCCAATCTGCCTGGTCTGCACTGGAATGTTCTCCAGCTCTGCATGTTTAGGATTTATTCAGGTTACAGCTGTATGGTTGTTCTTTGTCCACATATTCATGGATTAGCAACAGACTTAATGGGACAATTATGCAGATTTCTGGAGGTTTTTTCCTGCATATTTTTCTTTCTTTTATTACTATATTTCATAAATCCCAGCCATCCCACCTCTATGAGTGCTGACCTCTGCCTCCTCTAATCTGAGTGATTGCACACTAAATAATATATGAATATATAATATGTAATACATACATATGTAATGAATATATATATATTTAGTGTTTCTCTGTGTGTGTGTGTAATAAGACAAATATATATGAGGCAAATGTGGCAATTGGTGATATAGAAGAGCTGGTAGAAAAATAAAAATATATATTCCCATGCAGTGATCTCAGAAAAGGATAAAAGCTGAATAAAGATCCTGGATAGAATCATGAGGAAATGTCTTTCTGAGGGTGGGGGTGCTCCTTGTTATATTCACTACCACCTTTTCTCTTTCCTAGCTTATGTAAAACTTTATATAAAAGTGAGACCTTAGGTATTTCACTGGGCTCTATGACTTCATGAACAGTCTTTATTTCACTAGTTTGAGTTTTTTCTTTCTACAGTTTTAAAGAAGTAGAATCACAATATGTTATCTTCTATTCTAACCTTTTTTTTTTTTTTTAGCATATGTCTTTAATAGACATCTATGATGTGGCATTTTCCTTTTATTGTGGAGTAGTACCCTGTTTTATAAAAACATCACTATGTATTTGTCTATTTACCTGTTGAAGTACATTCAGTTTTTACCTGGATTGGGGCTAATTTAAAGAAAAATGCCATGAATATTTGTGAACAGGTCTTTCTGCAGATATATTTTCATTTCTGTTAAATAAATAACTAGGTATTGGTTTGCCAATTCCTATTATAAGTGTATGTCTAACTTATCTCATAAGAAGCTGACAAATCATTTTTGAAAATAATTGTACTTCTTGAAAATTTGTACTTCTTTTTAAAATTGTACTTCTTTTTAAAAATTTTTTAACGTTTATTTATTTTTGAGACAGAGAGAGACAGAGCATGAACGGGGGAGGGGCAGAGAGAGAGGGAGACACAGAATCGGAAGCAGGCTCCAGGCTCTGAGCCATCAGCCCAGAGCCTGACGCGGGGCTCCAACTCACAGACCGCGAGATCGTGACCTGAGCTGAAGTCGGTCGCTTAACCGACTGAGCCACCCAGGCGCCCCGAAAATAATTTAACTCTTGAAGAGACAATGTTTAACTACCTTAAGCATTTTTAAGTTTTTAAACTCAGTAAACTTTTCATTTATGTGCTTCTAATCAGGTCCTTTTACCAGTATCCATACCCGCAATTACTTGGAGAATTTGCCAATTAACTGTTTCTTCCTGTTCTCATCCCCATGGCTTTCCCTTCCAACATAAATTATAAAGAAGGGGTATATTTATCAGGAACACAAAGGAGGAACACTATAATTTTTTGATATTTTTGGTGAGTTATGTTAACCAATCAATGGATTTTATTGGCCATTTTCTCTAAAAAATAATTTAAAATATCATTTCTGTCCCGACAATTTTTTCCTTCTTTAAAAATGGTCTGCTCTTAACTGCTTTCTTATGATATTTTACTAACTGTAAGCAATAGCTGCCAACTTCAGAACTAAGATTCTATTTCCCAGTCTTTCCTTCAAGCTGCTGGCTCAGGAAGCATGTGGTTCACCTCACAACTTAGTGAGGACAGCTGAGTAACTCTATATTTTGTCACCACCAAAGATAGATGATCATCTTCTGGGCTCAAATATCAGTTTCTATATTGCTTACTATGAACTGCTAAGCTAATACCACATGTTTTAGTTTTAATGTTATTGTAGTATTCTGATTCTCTGATTTCTACATTAGGTTAGGCTATATTATATTGTGTTAAAAAAAACTAAACCCAAAGTATCTATGGCATAACACAAGTTTGTTACTTATCCATGCTACATATACCACATAGGTTGGGAGGTGCTTCTCCCCCACATAGTGTTTCAAGGCCCAAGGCTGATAGAACTATGACCTTTATGCAGTTTTTTTTTTTTTTTGTTGTTGTTGTTGCTGCTTTAGACTCTTATTTCATACATTGCCTATATGGAGTCTGACATGGAAAGATTTTATTTTCCTACCTCATATCATTCTCCTTGAAATTCTGGTCAAGAATTTTTTTTTTAAATCAGAATGAGTCCAAAAATCATTTCAAGCCATGGGAACTGGTTAGCAGTAAAAATGAATGGGCATGTATTTTAAAGCCATAAAAAATTACACAATGAAGTCAATGAATTCAGCTTTCATGTTAACAGAAAGGGAGTTGTCCCAAAAAAGTGATGACAAGTGGGTATAATAACAAAAGTCACACAGCTGGTCTGAAGATACCCAGCATCACATGGGAAGACGAAGTTCCTCTGCTTGGACTTCATTTGGCAGGTGACATGGCCTCTCTAGGGACACAAGACCTGGTGGATGCCATTGAGCTGCTCCATTAACTAACATAGGTATGGGGATGCTGGCTGAGGGCAGTGAGCCTTGGTGCAGGCTTTCTTCTGTGCTTTACCCATAAACTCCAATCACTTTGCAGTCACACAACTGATTTCTGGGACAAACCAGCATGGGTCAAAGCACAATGGGATCCAGAGGATCAGTATGATACCATGCTGCAGGGATCTCTAAAATTCGGAGTTTTGAAACCCAGCCATGCAACTGAGATAAAATACAGGAGTGCTGTGCCACCTGTCAGGTAAATAGCTCAGATGTAAGCAGGGTGATGGTAGAGATCTGGAAGAAACCAGGGATGCAGAAGAGGTGATTGTTTGCTTTTTTGTGAGGGCTTCCTGAAGAGTGGTGGGTGGGATCTCCCTGCTCCAGAAACAAGAGAGCCAGGCTACACCATTTTCACCCCGTCCATCAGCACTGATCTACTTCAGTGGGCAAAACATATACCAAATGGAGGTGACAGCCACTTACACCACACCCTGCCCCCTTGTGTTCTGCAGATCCATCTCTACTAGGGCAAGTCTGCCTGAGAATCAACACAGCAGGCACACACCCCAGAAGACCAGAACAAACCCCTTGAAGGTACCAAGTCTATTGATCATGGAATGCTACATGCAAAGCTTCAGCTCTAGGTAAATAGGCTCAAACTTCCCCTTTTTCCCCTCCCCTATGCGATAAAGAAAAAGCAATTTTTATTTATTTTTATATTATATTATAAATTACATATATGCATATGTATGCATTATATATTTGGGTATGCCTTCTTTTAACAAACAGACCAAAATACATGAAGGATTAGTTTCTTTTTCTTTTTTTTTTTGACCTTGACAAAATGACAAGACAAGGGAATTCCCCAAAAGAAAGAACAGGAAAAGTAATGGCCAGAGATTTAATCTATATGGATATAAGCAAGATATCTAACTAGAATTTAAAACAACACCTATAAGGACACTAGTTGGGCTTGAAAAAAAGAGTAGAAAACACTAGAGAATACCTTACTGTTGAGATAAAAAAACTAAAGACTAGTCAGGACAAAATTTAAAATGCTATAACCAAGATGGAAGCCTGAAAGAATGTCATGACAATGAGGATGGATGACTCAAAGGAATGAATCAGTGAAATAGAAGACAGAATTATGGAAAATAATGAAGATGAAAAGAAGAGGGACAGAAAGGTATTAGATCACAAATGTGGGTTTAGGAAACTCAGAAACTCCTTAAACATAATAACATTTGTATCATGGTAGTCCCAGCAGATGAAGAAAGGGAAAAAGGGGCAGAAGGTTTCTCTGAGAAAATTATAGCTGAAAATTTGCCTAACCTGGGGAATGAAACAGACATTGAAATCCAAGAAGCACAGGGGTGCCTGGGTGGCTCATTTGGTTGAGTTTCCAGCTTCAACTTAGGTCATGATTTCACAGTTCATGGGTTCAAGCCTCATGTTAGGCTTTGAACTGACAGCATGGAGTCTGCTCTATATTCTATCTCTGTCTCTGTCTCTGTCTCTGTCTCTGTCTCTCCCTCCCCTGCTTGGTCTCTCTCTCTCTCTCTCTCAACAATAAAATAAAACATTGAAAAGGAAGCACATAGAACCTCCCATTAAACTCAACAAAAGCTGGCTATCACCAAGATATACCATAGACAAATTCACAAAATATACAGACTAGGAAGAATCTTGAAAGCAGCAAAGGGAAAAAGGTCCTTAAGGTTCTTAAGTCACAAAAGAAGCCAGATAAAGTTCACAGCATATCTGTAGATAGAAACTTGACAGGGAGTAGCATGATATATTAAGTGTTAAATGGGAAAAATATTCAGCCAAGTTTCCCAGAAAAAAAAAATGTGACCACTAAACCAGCCCTGCAAGAAATAGTAAAGAGGGCTCTTTGAGTGAGGGAGAAAGGACCAAAGCAACAAATACTAGAAAAGAACAGAAAACATCACCAGAAACACCAACTTTACAGGTAACACAAAGCCACTAATTTCATATCTATCATATCACCATGAATGTAAATGGACTAAGAGCTCCAATCAAAAGGCATATGTCAGAATGGATTTAAACAAAACAGAACAAAACAAGACTCAAGTATATGCTGCCTACAAGAGAATCATTTTAATTTTTTTAATGTTTATTTTTTTTTTGAGAGAGAGCGAGAGAGAGACAGAGCACTAGCAGGGGAGGGGCAGAGAGACAGAGGCAGACACAGAATCAGAAGAAGGCTCCAGGATCTGAGCTGTCAGCACAGAGCCCGATATAGGGCTTGAACTCACAGACTGCGAGATCATGACCTGAGCCGAAGTTGAATGCTTAACTGACTGAGCCACCCAGGCGCCCCATGAGAATCATTTTAGACTTAAAGATACCAGCAGATTAAAAGTGAAGGTAAGAAGGGCCATCTATCATGCTAATGGACATCAAAAGAAAGCCAGAGTAGTCATACTTATATCAGACAAAATAGATTTTAAAATGAAAACTGTGACAAGAGATGAAGAAGGGTATTACATCATAATTACAGGGCCTATCAGGAAGATACAGCTGTAGTAAATATAAATGACCCCAACTTAGAAATACCCAGATATATACACCAATTAATAACAAACATAAAGGTCCATCAACTGATGAATGGATAAAGAAGATGTGGTTTATATATACATTAGAATACTACTTGGCAATGAGAAAGAATGAAATCTGACCATTTGTAGCAATGTGGATGGAACTGGAGACTGTTATGCTAAGTGAAATAAGTCAGGCAGAGAAAGACAGATACCATATGTTTCCACTCATACGTGGATTCTGAGAAACTTAACAGAAGACCGGGGGGGAGGGGAAGGGGGAAAAAAGTTACAGAGAGGGAAGGAGGCAAACCATAAGAGACTCTTAAGTACTGAGAACAAACTGAGGGTTGATGGTGGGTGGGGGGTGGGGGGAAAGTGGTTGATGGACATTGAGGAGGGCACCTGTTAGGATGAGCACTGGGTATTGTATGGAAACCAATTTGACAATAAATTATATATATATACACACACACACACACACATATATATATATATATATATATATATATATATATGTATATATATATATATATATGAAAATAACAAACATAAAGAAGCCCACTGATAATAATAAAACAATAGTAGAGGACTTCAACACCCAATTTACAGCAATAAACATATCACCTAAGCAGAAAATCAACAAGGAAACAATGGCTTTGGACCAGACTTAACGTATATATACAGAACATTTCATCCGATAGTATCAGAATACACATACCTTTTTGAGTGCACGTGGAATATTCTCCAGAATAGATTACATACTTTGTGGGTCACAAATTAGCCACGAATAAGTACAAAAACATTGAGATTATACCACGCAAATTTTCAGACCACAGCACTATGAAACTTGACATCAACTATAAGAAAAAAAAATTGGAAAGACCACAAATACTTGGAGGTTAAAGAACATCCTACTAAAGAATGAATGTGTTAACCAGGAAATTAAAGAAGAAATGTAAAGAGCATACCATGTTCATAGTTAGGAAGGATAAATATTGTTAAAATGTCTATGCTACCCAAAGCAATCTACACATATAATGCAATCCCTATCAAAGTGCCACCAGCATTTTTTTAGAGAGCTAGAACAATCATAAAATGTGTATGGAACTACAGAAGACCCTGAATAGCCAAAGCAATACTGAAAAAGAAAAGCGTGAGGTATCACAATTCAGAACTTCAAACTATTACAAATATTTAGTCATCAAGACAGTATGGTACTTGCACAAAAACAGACACATAGATCAATGGAACAAAATAAAGAACCCAGAAATGGACCCACAAATGTATGACCAACTAATCTTTGATGGATGTTGGGTACATATATATGCATATATATATTATAACATATATAAATATATGCATATATATGAATCTGTTATGCAAATATATAGAAACATTTGGTACATAACAAAGGTACAGAAATGAAGAATGTCTTATATTAATCAATTGACTTAATATGGTTGAGGAAAGAACCAATGAGTTTGAAGATAGGTAAATAGAAAGTTCTCAACTGAAATGAAAGAAACAAACAAAAATTTAAAAATTAAGAACAGAGCATACAAGAACTCTGTGTCCATATCAAGATATATAATATAGAATAGCAGAGGAAGAGAAAGAAGGAATTGATCAGAATAAATATTTGAGGTAATAATTGCCAAGAACGTCCAAAATTATTGACAAATGCCAAACCAATATCCAGGAAACAAAGAAAACACTAAACTTTATAAATAGTAAAACAAAAGAAAAAAAACACCTATGTTTATTACATTCTAACTAGATAAAATCAGACAGAGGTCCCTTAATGGATGCCAGAGAAAACAAAAACCTTACCTATAGAGGGATAAGGATAAGATTTACAGTGGGCTTTATTCACAAGCAATTCAAGCAAGGAATGAATGAAGTAAACTCTTTAAAGTGTTAAGAGAAAAAAACTAGAAATATATATATATATATATATATATATATATATATAGAGAGAGAGAGAGAGAGAGAGAGAGAGAGAGCTAACTAATCCATCAAAAGTGAAATAGAAAAGAAGCATCCTGGAATTACCAACTAAGGATCTCTGAAAATCTGTTCCTTCATAACAGCAATGGGAATGTGGCAAAACTTATCAAAATAAACCTTTTCAGAACTCTGGAAATTGACCAAAGGCTCGTAACAAAGAAAAAAATCATTTATTTAAAAAAATGAATTAAAAGTAAATTAACAGTAAATTTGTGTCAATCTAACCTGCCCTATCCCCATTCCTCTCTCCTGAACTCCTCAGTAGTCTTGACATCTAGCAGCTCTGCAACAAGTGTAGCTTGTGAAAACCAGCATTCTAGAAGCCACTGGAAGTTTAGAATAAGTGTTGAACTTCACCCAACACTACATTCCTAGAAAACTGTCACTATTTTATCAGACAGCCCCTGGAAAATACCCATCCACAGAGATTGTCTTCATTTGATGTGACCAAGAGCTAGAGAGAATACCCTATTCCAAGGGGTTTTGTTAAAAACAATAAATGTTCTTTGTTTAACATTGCAAGTACCTGAGATCGCAATACCCATTGGAGTAACTAAGGTATGACAAAAACTTAAAACTAAAATCTAGGAAATGAGATAGGATAATTTGGAAAGTTTAGACATATTCTTAGTGATCTAGAATGACATGTACACATTCAGGGCTATATGAAAGCTCAGAAAAACCTTGAAAAAAGTCTTAATTTATCATTTGTGACTAACCTTGAGACTCTACATGAGCAGAAAGTGAAAGGGTAAAAAGTCAGGGAATGAATGTGTGTCCCAATACCTGCACAGAGCCCATTAGCAAAAGCTGGAAAATTTATTGGTCGTGTCATGTAAGAAAGTCTCTGCCCAATCATTAGCTAACCACTTAGTTAAATGATAAAGACTGCAGCAGCTACAGATGACAAATAATACACATTCTATAGAACCAGTTCAGGAAAGTCACTAAATTACCGCACAACAATGAATATTAACAATAAACACTAGGAAGGGTTATCATTTCCAGAGTTGTCACATATTATAGTTTTCAATAACAAAAGTTTAGTTTTAAATAACAAAAAATAATACAAATGAATAAAAAGAAAGTATGTCCTGTGCATAGAACAAAAACAGTCAATGAAGACTGTCTTTCCCAGAGCAACCCTAGATATTAAACTTGCTAGACGAAAGTATAAAATCAGCTGTTACAATTATTCCAAAGACTTAAAGGAAACCATGTTAAACCAAAGTATGAGATATATGTATCTCATCAACTAGATAATATCAGTAAAAGTAATTGTTTTAAAAATGGAAATTATGGAGAAAGGGAAGACTGTGGTGGAGTGAGGAGGACCCTAGGCTTACCTTCCCCCACATATACAACTATATGACTATCAGACGATCATAAATACTCCAGAAATCAACCTGAGGACTGGTAAAACAAACTCCACAACTAAAGAAAGAGAAAAGGCCAAATCAAAGAAGGTAGCGAGTGCAGAAATGAATTTTGGGAGAGAAACAGGTAAAGGCTGTCACAGAGGGGAGCGAGCCATTGTCACATAGAAGGTTGAGAGACAGACTAACACACAGGAGAGTCCACACAGGAATAAATTTAAGTTGGTATTAAAGTGAATTAGATTGGTTAAAGTTCAGATAATAATTGTGATGACCAGGACAACCAATAAGAAAATAATTCCAAAAGCTTAGCTAAGGAAACAGCAAGGTGATTAAAAAGTACACTATAAAATACAAAAACAGTCTATGGTAGTTAAGTTTGGAACAAAAATGAGTTAAGACATATCAGAAGGAAATAGTAAAATGGAAGACATAAATCCTCCATTAACAGTAATTACATTAATGGTAAATAATGATGAACAATTCTATCTATTCATATAAGTACAACTCCTATCAAAATCCCAGTTGCCTTTTTTTTTTTTTTAGTAATTGGCAGGCTGATTCTAAAAATCATATAAAAATACAAAAAAATAGAAATCAGATGAAAATACAAGGAATCCAGAATAGCAAAAACAATCTCAAAAAAGAACAAAATTTTGAGTACTCATTTCAAACTTTCTGATTTGAAAACTCACATAAAAAGCTATAATAATAACAATAATAATAATAAATTGTGGTACTGGCATAAGTATAGATATATTGATCAGTGGAATAGAATTAAGTGTCCAAAAATAAACCCTCACATTTTGGTCAATTGCGTTTCTAAATTTGCCAAGACTATTTAGCCAAGGAAATTTAATGTGAATTTGATTTTCAGGTTTTTATTTAAATTCCAGTTAGTTAACATCCAGTGTAATATTAGTTTCTGGTGTAGACTTTACTGATTTATCACTTACATACAACATCCAGGATTCATCACAAGTGCCCTCCTTAATACTCATCACAAATTTAACCCATGCCCCTGCCCACATTCCCACCAGCGACACTCAGTTTGTTCTCTATAGTTAAAAGTCTGTTTCATGGTTTGCCTCTCTCTTTCTTCCCCCCTATATTCATCTGTTTTGTTTCATACACATGTGAGAAAAACCATATGGTATTTGTCTTTCTCTGACAGACATATTTCACTTAGCATAATACTCTCTAGTTCCATTCATTTCATTGCAAATGGCAAGATTTCATTATTATTTATAGCTGAGTAATATTCATTGCGTATATATCTTCTTTATCCATTCATCAGTAGATGAACATTTGAATTGCTTCCATAATTTGGCTACTGTAGATAATACTTCTATAAACATCAGAGTGCATGCATCCCTTTGAATTAGTGCTTTTGTATTCTTTGGGTAAATATTTACTAGTGCAATTACTGGATTATAGGGTAGTTCTATTTTTAACTTTTTTGAAGAACCTCCATACTGTTTTGCAGAGTGTCTGCACCAGCTTGCATACTTGCCGACAGTCTGAGAGAGGTCCCTTTTCTCCCCATCCTCACCAACACCTTTGTTTCTTGCGTTGTGGATTTCAGCCATTCTGACAGATGTGAAGTGATATCTCATTGTAGTGCTGATTTGTATTTCCCTCATGATGAGTGATGTTGAGCATTTTTTCATGTGTCTGTTGGCCATCTGGATGTCTTCCTTGGAATAATGTCTATTCATATCTTCTGTCTAAATTTTAATTGCATTATTTGTTTTCTGGGTGTTGAGTTTTATAAGTTGTTTATATGTCTTAGATACTAATCCTCTATCAGATATGTCATTTGCAAACATCTACCTTCTGGTCTAGGTTCATTCTTTTGCATGTTGTGATCCAATTTTCCCAACACCATTTCTTGTGATTGTCTTTTTCCCATTCTACATTCTTTTCTTCTTTGTTGGAGATTAATTGGCTATATAGTTGTGGGTTCATTTCTAGATTTTCTATTAAGTTCTATTGATTCATATGACTGTGTTTGTGCCAGAACCACACTATTTTGATTACTACAACTTTGTAAAATAACTTGAAGTGCAGATTGTGATGCCTACAGCTTTGCTTGCTTTTTCAAGGTTGTTTTGGTTATTCATGGTCTTTTTTGGTTTCGTACAAATTTCGGGATTTTTTGTTTTAGCCCTACAAAATATTCTCTTGATATTTTTTCTTTAACAATAATTTTATTTATTTATTTATTTATTTATTTATTTATTTATTTATTTAATTTTATTTTATTTTCAATTTAGTTATCATACAGTGTAGTCTTGGCTTCAGGAGAATTCAGTGATTCATCACTTACATAAAAAACCCAGTGCTCATCCCAGCAAGTGACCTCCTTAATGCCCAACACCCATTTTCCCCATCCCATTCAACTCTCAGTTTGTTCTCTGTATTTAAGAGTCTCTTATGGTTTGTTTCCCTCTCTGTTTTCATTTTACTTTTCCTTCCCTTCCCCTATGATCATCTGTTAAGTGTCTCAAATTCCACATATGAGTAAAATCATGGGATATCTGTCTCTGACTTATTTCACTCAGCATATCACTCCAGTTCTATTCATGTTGTTGCAAATGGCAAGATTTCATTCTTTTTCATTGCCCAGCATTGTCTGTGTATGTATGTATGGGTATATATATATATATATATATATATATATATATATATAGTATATATATTTCATTGCCATGTAGTATTCCAGTGTGTGTGTGTGTGTGTGTGTATACACACACATATTGTGTGTGTGTGTGTATATATATATATATATATATATACACACACATATATTGTATATATACACATATATTGTATATATATATACATATATATATACAAACATATTGTAATATATATATACATATATATATGTATATATATATATACACATATATATATATATATATATATATATACATATATATATATATGAAATTTGGGCCCTTTCTATAATTTGGCTATTATTGATAGTGTTGCTAGAAACTTTGGGGTGCATGTGTCCCTTTGAATTTGCACTCCACTCTCACCACTGTTGTTTAACATAGTGTTGGAAGTCCTAGCCTCAGCAACCAGAAAACAACATGAAATAAACTGCATCTAAATTGGCAAAGAAGAAGTCAAACTTCCAATATTCTCAGATGACATGATACTCTACATGGAAAACCCAAAGACTGCACCAAAAATCTGCTAGAGGTGATATAGGAATTCAGCAAATTTGCAGGATATAAAATCAATATAGAGAAATCGGTTGCATTTCTATAAACCAATAATGAAGCAACAGAGATATCAGGGACTCAATTCCATTTACAATTGAATCAAAAAACATAAAATACCTATGAATAAAATACCTAACCAAAAAGGTAAAAAATCTGTATGCTAAAGACTATAGTCTATAGCTTATGAAAGAAATTGAAGAAGACAAAAAAAGAAATGAAAAACATTCCATGCTTATGGATTGAAAGACATATATTGTTAAAATGTCAATACTACCCAAAGCAATCTACACATTCAATGTAATCCCAATCAAAATATCACCAGCATTCTTCACAGAGCTAGAACAAATAATCCTAAAATTTGCATGGAACCACAAAAGACCCCGAGTAGCCAAAGTAATGTTGAAAAAGAAAAACAAAATTGGAGACATAAAAATCCCAGATTTTAACCTTTATTCAAAGCTGTAATCATCAAGATACAATGGTATTGTCACAAAAACAGACACATAGACCAATGGAATAAAATAGAGAACCCAGAAATGGACCCACAAATATATGACCAACTAATTTCAACAAAGCAGGCAAGAATTTCCAATGGGGCGGAGGACACAGTCTCTTTAGCAAATGCTGCTGGGAAAACTGGGCAGCTACATGCAGAAGAATGAAACTGGGCCACTTTCTTACACCATAAACAAAAATAAATTCAAAATGGATGAAAAACCTAAATGTGAGACAGGAAACTATCAACAAACTACATGAGAGAACAGGCAGCAATTTCTTTGGCCTTGGATGCAGCAACTTCTTACTTGACATGTCTCTGAAGGCAAGGGAAACAAAACAAAAAATGAGCTATTGAGATCTCATCAAGACAAAAATCTTCTGCACAGCAAAGGGAACACTCAACAAAACTAAAAGGCAACCAATGGAATTGGAGAATATATTTGCAAATGACATATCAGATAAAGGCTTAGTATCCAAAATCTATAAAGAACTTACCAAACTAAATACCCAAAAAGCAAATAATCCAATGAAGAAATGGGCAGATGTGAATAGACATTTTTCCAAAGAAGATATCCAGATGGCAAACAGACACATGAAACAATGCTCAATTGTCTCACTCATCATCAGAGAAATACATATCAAAACCACAATGAGATACCACCACACACCTGTCAGAATGACTAAAATTAACAACTCAGAAAATAATAGATGTACATGAGGATTTGTAGAAAGGGAAACCGTTTTGCATTGTTGGTGGGAATGTAAACTGGTGAAGCCACTCTGCAAAATAGTATGGAGCTCCCTCAAAAAATTAAAAATTGAACTAGCCTATGACCCAGCAAGTGTAGTACTAAGTATTTATCCAAAAGATACAAAAATGGTGATTGAAAGAGGCACACTCACCCCAATTTTATAGCAGTGCTATCAACAATAACCAAATTATGGAAAAATCCTAAATGTCAATCAACTGATGAATGGATAAAGAAGTTGTAGTGTGTGTGTATTCACACACAATGGAATACTACTCAGCAATAAAAAATGAAACCTTGCCACTTGCAACAACGTGGATGGAATTAGAGTGTGTTATGCTAAGCAAAATAAGTCAGTCAGAGAAAGACAGATATCATAGGATTTCACTTATATGTGGAATTTAAGAAACACAACAGATGAATGTAGGAGAGGGGAAGGAAAATTAAGATAAATCAGAACAGGAGTCAAATCATAAGAGACTCTTAAATACAGAGAACAAACTGAGGATTGCTGGAGAGGAGGTGGGTGAGGAAATGGGCTAAATGGGTGATGGGAATTAAGGGGGGTACTTGTTGGGATGAGCACTGGGTGTTGTATAGAAGTGATGAATCACTGAATTCTACTCCTGAAACCAGTACTACACTGTATGTTAACTAACTTTAATTTAAATAAATAAATTTTAAATACTGTCAAATAGAAAAACCAAACAATGAGCCCTAAGTGCTTAGGATTCAGAGAAGATAGGTGATAGACATAAATAGAATTGTAGTGACATGATGTCCACAGGCACAAATGAGTACCCAGTACTCAAAAACTACTCTCTGATACCATGTCTAATATCTATCACAATCTATTAAGCCACCTGTGACCAGACTTAACAAAGTCTCATCTGGCTACCAGAATTCTCAGGAAAATGCCACTGAAAACATCCCTAAGTCTCAGAACACATCACAATGCAAGAACCCATTACCCCGTCTTCATACTCTAGCTTGAATAAATTGTGGAGTCTAGTGGATGCATGACTCATATATTTGAGATCAGGACTGGATGCACACTTAATTCATTCTGCCTGGAACTTTTGCCTACAATTTCCATCAACATCCTAAATCATGAATTAGGTGAACTTCTTCTTCACTTAATAAGTTCATCAGGGGACACCGAAGCTTATTTCAATTCCAAAAGTAGAATTGGTCAGAGTAGCAAGCAGGATAAGAAAAAAAAAAAAAAACATTTTATGGAGACCATAGTACATATGCTTAGTCTCTGATAAATCATAAAGTGTTTTGTATGATCACCATCCATCTTATCAGAAGGAATGAAAGAAGGAAAATATAGATATACAATTGTTATGGATTGAAGAATTTAATTTGGAATGCCACTTACACAGATCATTGCTCATGTTTCTAAGATTAGGACAGAAATTCTCGAGATAAAGTTTCTTCTAAGTTTTTAGGAAGCTATTGTTCCAGTGTAAACTTTCAACTAATCTTAGCCACTTCTACCTTCCTTCTCAGTGGATTTCTTTCTTTAAAAAAAAAATAATGTTTTTATTTATTTTTGATGGACAGAGAGAGAGACAGCATGAGTGGGGGAGGGGAAGAGATAGAGGGAGACAGAATCTGAAGCAGGCTTCAGGCTCTGAGCTGTCAGCACAGAGCCCAGTGTGGGGCTAGAACTCATGAACCATGAGATCACGGCCTGAGCAGAAGTCTGACACTTTACCAACTGAGCCACCCAGGCGCCCCTCAGTGGATTTCTTGAGCCATAATTTATAAAATGACATCTCCATATATAATCTAGGAATATCAGTAGTTCCACCCAAAATTTAAATATCTCTAATAATCAGGTAGGAGGCATATGGAGTTGTCAACTTATATAAAACTAAATTTCAGTATGTTTCATCAGTAATAGACCATAATGCAACAGATAAGCCGCCATTATTTAACATTGAGAAATAGGAAGTTACAGAGAAAAATAGTATACTCCATTGATGATAGAGCACACATTTCACATCTTTCCAATAGAGATGTATCTTAAAACCGATAGTGTACAAACACTATTGATCACAGTGATGCTGTCATTGCTGCACATGCATGAAACTTGTTCTAAAAACTTTCCATTACTTCTCTGGGAATGTTAACATTATCAAAACTTGCAGGCTTGGTTTCAGTAAGTTGGAAGATAATCTCACAGAGAGAAGTAAAAGACTTGTTCAAGAAATGTGGCATCTGTAAAGCTTCTGATTAGCACATATGATGATAATATGAGGAAAATCATAGATACGATGAGCTGAAAAGTGATCAGAGGAGTCTGACTGAATGGGAGAAATTTTAGGAATACTTTTTTCAGTGCTATTCGCTTACATTTTTCATCTCTTGTAATCATAAAAGTGACAGAAGATAAATATCCACTTTTATATAAGTTTGAGAGATTTTTCAATAATTATATGATAAAAATTCTAAGTGACAAGAAATATTTGTAGTACAGTTTGTCACAGGCTTTATTCTTTACTCATGATATACACGATAATGATGCACCTTACATTTGATACAAATAAATTTTGTAATTACTTAGAAAAGGCTGTCATTATTAGCAAGTACTGACTTGGTCATGATTATAGAATTGGTTTTAGTCTACATACTTTATGTATTATTAATTTACTCAATCCTCACATCTAAAGAGACAGGCACTAAGAGTCCCACGTTCCATTTCTGTATCTGAGCTAAATTCCTACAAGTGAAAAATTGGAATAATCTTAAGCATGACTCAGTCTGTCTCAAGTCTTTCCATCAACTGTGTTAGAATACCTTTTCTCTTTTATGGAAAATACTCTTCTACATTTAGTTTAAGGAATTTTAGCCACCATAATGTCATAATATTATTTTCCCAAATTAGGTTTTAGATACTGTATTAAATTGTTTATAAATTTTAGGTGTATAACCCATATGGAATTCATTTTGTGTATAATGTAAGATCAAAGATTAGATTATATTTCCCCCCATGGCTATTCAATCTGTTCAAATATTTATGGGAAAATCTTTTCCCCCCATTGATCTTTCTTATAAATTATTTGTTTTATATGCATGTATCTGCTTTGAGCTCTCTTGTCTTTGATTCACTGATTTATTTCTCTATCTATGTGCAAATACCCACTGAGAAATCCAGGCTATAATCAAATTCTTATCTATTCCTCTCTGTGGAGGGGTAATAGCTAGGGTGTGGCACCAAAGATTCCTTTTAGAATGAGGAAAGGTCCACAGTGCTCCCAGGATCCCCCTTCTGTTACCTCCCTTTCTGCTTGCTACTGAGCTCTGTCCTCAGCAACAAAGATTTTATATATAGATTTGAAAATCAGTTTTAATCAGAAGCACTGATTTTATAAATCCTGATCTGTATTTGAAAACTTTAGTTTGTACCACATAAATCATACAGTGTTCCTTCAGTAGTGTGTCCCTTTCCATCACTAGAAAAACTTCTAGAAAAATGCAGCCAAGAATGAGGAATTGCATTAACAAGGAATGTGACTAACATCTTTGAAATCTGAAAATCTGTTTATAGCTGCAGCCAGTCTGCTTAGGGGTCTTCTAGAAATCCTCTTATGCTTCTGGACCCTTAATTCACACCTTATACAAAAGTTATTTTGGGGGCACCTAGGTGGCTCAGTCGGTTAAATGACCAACTCTTGGTTTTGGTTCAGGTCATGATCTTGCAGTTTGTGAGTTCAAGCCCTGCTTCGGATTCTCTCTCTCTCCCTCTCTCTCTGCCCCTTCCTTGCTCTCTCTTTCTCTCTCAAAATAAATAAGTAAACTTTAAAAAGTTATTTTTATTTCATGGTAAATTTCCTGTTAAGGAAAAAGTTACCCTGGTAAGGGTAAATTTGGGACCCTTTATGAGGGTCCCAAATCTCAGTGCTGTGACATACAAATAGAGGGAGAAGTTAGTATCTGAGCACACACACATTTCTGTTAGGCCATATTTTGTTCTGATTTCACAGAGGAAAGATAGCAAATAGCCTTGAACGACACCTGAGCTTAGTGGAGGAGGAAGGAGCCAGCAAGGACAAAGCAATTAGAAGTTACCCCTCAACACTCCTTTACCTAGCCTTCCCCCTACAGAATACAAGTTAGGATTCAGCTGCAAACCTCCCTACCACATGCTAATACAAGTACTCATGCTCCACAAAGCCCCAAGTACTAACGTCGGAAGTGTGTCATCTTTCCCACTTCCCAGTTGGCCTACAGATCACTTTATGAAGTCTCATAAAAATAATGTACACAGTTAATAACCCATATATCTCATACTCTCGGAAAATTCAATCTCACATGCCTTGGACAATCTCATGCCTATACAAGTGTTTGATACTGAATGTTTCTGATGGGACCTCTGGTGATAAGAGGTGTGGAGTGAGGATTTTGGTTCCTAGAGATGGCCCCCTCCAGTTATGTCAATAAGCACAGTTGGCTGTCTTTCAGTGTTATCAGTGTCATGTTTTCTAAATAATGACACAGGACCACCAGCTTTTGCCTCATCTTTCCTCAAACTTGCTTTGTAATTCTGTATCTTAAAATACCAATATTAAGAATTTGTCTTTTACCTCCACATCACAAGCGGGGATCCTTATATTTTACCCAATGTCCCATATCATCAAAAATATGTGTTTCATTAAGTCTAAGAGGTCGCTGACTTCAAGTACACCATTACTTTATGTAGCATTGAGAAAAAAAAGAACAAGTAAATAATGACCCAACTTCAAGTCTCACTAATTTAAAGATATTAAATGTAAAATTGTGCATAATAAAAAATAATTATTTGTGAATAAAGTCAGGATTTGGTGAAGTGAGGCAAAAAATTGGAAATATATTTATATGAGTTATGTTGATAAAGTAATTAACATTGCTTATCAGAAACCACATGAGATAAATAAATATATGAGGAAAAAAGGGCAAATCATTTTCCCAAAACCCATTCAACCTTCACTATGACCCTGGAAATCCTTGGTTTACCAAGAAGAGTGTGCAGGCTCCATGCACATTCCTCCTAGCCAAGAATGAGACAGAGTCAGGTCAGGAGTGGGCAGAGAGTTGCTTTTCAATTCTAGATAAGAAACCAGTAAGTACACAATGAAGAAGGGACTGTATAAGAGTATAATATGGACTACATACTACTAAAGGGAGGATTGACATGGCCACTTATCCTAAGCTTCTGAGCCACAAGCTTCATCTTTTTTTTTTTTTTTTAAAGAAACTGTGTGAGTGTAGGTGCCATGGAGAATCATAGAGGCACATGAACACCAAGCAGACACCAGGCAGAGTTCTCTCATTAGAAAGGATTACAGATGTTCTCCATGTCCTTTCCACCTCCTTTCCACTTGCCTCCTTTCCACTTGCAAACGACACAGCTCTTTTGCCCCCATGGGAAAATATAATAACATGATTATCAGTCTATAATAGATTTCCCTGTTATAACCCATTTCACAGCATGACTTTGGCAACTACAGCAGCCTCCTAGATGAAAGGGATTATGGAAATCAGAGACTGGTTGTGAAGAGCTGAGCTGGCAGGAGAAGGTCTCAGCTTTTGGATATCAGGTTTCCTCAGGCACAGTTGTTCTTTTTAGAAATCCTCTAGTCTCCTCTCTGTCTTCTGAAGCCTTTACCACACACCTGTTAAACTTATGATTGTGTTTCTGTTTCATTCATATAGTCATAAGTTATTAGGGTTTCTTTTTTAACTCCACATCTTTGAAGCCCCTCCAGTGCCCTTTCCTAGAACTCCAAGTTACATGTTGAAGGGTAAAAGATGGGCAGAAAAGGCAAACTTTTGAGAAGTTTATCCTGACAATTGTTTCACAGTGAAAAGTCAAAACACAGATCTTGAGAAACCCTGGATTCAGATAAAGGGAGGGGCATGTAGATGGGAAAATCAATCCTACCACACCTAACATCTACAACCAGGGATGTACAGGGATCCAGTCAGGGAGCAGGTACCAAAAATGTGTCACAGAGAATGAGGAACAAAGTCTCCATATGGTCTTTTTCAGCTCAGAGAGTTGAATGACTTTCATGGAGACATAGTTTGCGTAGACACCTGAACACTAGCCATACCTAAAGGCTTCAATTACAAAAATCCTGTCAACACCTGTTATTTCTTATGTTGTTGATTTTAACCATTCTGACAGGTGTGAGATTTGTGGTTTTGATTTGTATTTACCTGATAATCAGTGATATTGAGCATCTTTTCATATGTTTGTTGGCCATGTAGATGTCTTCTTTGAAAACATGTCTATTCATATCTTCTGCCAATTTTTTAAGTGGATTATTCATTTTTTAGATAATCTTTATAGATTTTGGATACTAACCCTTTATCAGACATGTCATTTGCAAATGTCTTCTCCCATTCCATAGGTTGCCTTTTAGTTTTGTTGATTGTTTTCTTCGCTGTGCAGAAGTTTTTATTTTGATGAAGTCCTAATAGTTTATTTTTGCTTTTGTTTCCCTTGCCTCAGGAGACGTATCTGTTAAGAAGTTGCTACGACAAATGTCAAAGAGGTTACTGTCTGTGTTCTCCTCCAGGAATCTAATGGTTTTTTGTCTCATATTTAACTCTACAATTCTTTTTGAATTTATTTTTGTGTAAGTGTAAGAAAGTGGTACAGTTTCATTCTTTTGCATCGTGCAGTCTGGTTTTTGAGGATGTTAAAAAGGAGAACGCTTTTGCTCTGTTGGTGGGAATGTAAATTGATGTAGCCACTCTGAAAAACAGTATGGAGGTTCCTCAAAAAATTAAACATTAGAACTACCCTATGATCCAGCTATTGCATTCCTAGGCATTTACCTGAAGAATACAAAACTACTAATTCAAAGGGATACCTGGATCCTAAAGTTTATAGCAGCATGATCTACACACACACACACACACACACACACACACGCACATATATGTAACTCAGCCATAAAAAAAGAATGGAATATTTCCATTTGCAATAACATGGATGGACTTACAGAGTTATTATCCTAAGTGAAATAAATCAGTAAAAGAAAGACAAATACCATACAACTTCACTCATATGTGGAATTGAAGACACAAAACAAATGAGCAAAGGGGATAAAAAAGAGAGAGAGGAAAACCAAGAAACAGACTCAACTATAGAGAACAAACAGATAGTTATCAGAGGGGTGGTGGGTGGGGGATGGGTTAAATAGGTGATGGGCATTAAGGAGTACACTTGTGATAAGCACAGGTTGTTGTATGGAAGTGCTAAATCACTAATATTCATGTGATTATAATATTATACCATGTATTAACTAACTGTAATTTAAATAAAAACTTAAAGAAATTACACTTAGTATAATATTCTCCAGTTCCATCCATGTAATTGCAAATGGCAAGTTTTCATTCTTTTTGATTGCCGAGTAATACTCCATTGTATATAGATACCACATCTTCTTTATCCATTCATCCATTGATGGACATTTGGGCTCTTTCCATACTTCGAATATGAAATCATTGTTGCACTATATGCTAACTAATTTAGATGTAAATTAAAAAAAATTAAAAATAAAATTAAAAACAAACTTAAAGAAATTAAACACTGGGAAGTTTAAGTAAAAATAAAATCCTATCTCTGGTTTAAACATTATTTTCCATACTAAGCTTAACATGTGGAGTATTTTGTCCACACCCCTCTAGAAAAAATGTACTTTAAGGAAAAAGCAGCCTGGCGTAAAGAATGAGGATGGATGGAACATCAGCTCATATTTGTGATTAGAAAAGCTCCTAAAGAGATAAACTATCTAGACAGCCTTCTCGGAAATCCCTCACCACTCACAGATATTTGTTCCCTTACAGCCTCTGATTTCAAAACACACCTATCAGAATTTAGTTTTTAACTCTCTACATTCTTTCAGTGTGGATTCTCACAGGCCTAAACAAAACAATGTTTGACAAGTACATGTGGACCGGGGACAATTGATCTGAATTTAGAACCCTGGATGACCCTACTTGTTTTCTCTACAAGTCAACAAGACAAAAAAACAAAACAAAACAAAAAACAACTGAATAGATGAGCATAGGGAGGAGAGGAAAGCAGGAGGCAGCCTCTCTACATCTCTGTTCTTCAAGTAAGCCCTCGAGAATACAAACAGAAAGCACAGAAGCAATGTAGGACCTCCAGTAAGACTCTGGAACAAAACCTTTGGCAGCAAAGAAGCCTCCAAGTGTTTTCCTCTCCTTTCCCTTTCTAACTTTCTGCAAACTTCCTCTGTTCTCAGAAAATGAATCTATAGAATTATAAGTCTACATAATGTGTCTATAAATGAATCCAATTGAAAGGCCTGAACACTCAGAAACCAAATCACAAATACGCTGTTTTCAACCACCTCATGGAAGAATTTTCTAGGTGTCAGAGGTCCAGAATGAGAAATGCACAAAGCTAGGGAACTCCTAATAGCCATGAAGGGAGGTGTACCAGCAAGCATCCTTATTTATCATTTATTGCTTAAGAAACATGTTGGCTACACTGGATTTTTAACTTAAACACCCTTTACTTTTCAATCTATGTCTTGAATTACTATTAGAGATTTTATTAATAAATTTTCATAAGCCCCTCTGATAATGGGGACTTATTTGTTACCACAGTGAAGCCTATTCTATGTTCAGTAATAAAATGGTTTAAGAGTTCAGTGGGGCTTGGGGACCTAAAAGGGACAAAATTCCCTTTTTATATAAATGAATATATAAAATGGCAGATCATTTATATTGACTGAGAGAAATGAATGGTCAGGTAGAAAAAAACCTCTCCCCCCCACAAAAAAAAACCTACAAAGAAGTAAACAGAAATAAACTAGCTTCTCTCTATCTTCCTAAATTTCCCCATATATGTTCTGAGCACAGGTACAGTCGCTACAGAGACCAGATAGGGGTAATATCCAGCCTTGTCCCGAAAACAGAGAGCAGGAAGAGCACTTGTCACTATTAAGTAAGGCTACATCTTGACTAAGACTTAGAGAGCTGTGCTTTTCATTTACTTCTTACTCAAGGCTTGATCAATCTATAGTCTACCTCAGTGAATGAGACAGAACCATCTGGTGAACTTGGGGAAACATAGATTGCTGAGTCCCTCATCCAGTTTCCAATTCAGTAGGTCTGGAATGGGTTCCAGTAACCTGTTTTAATTCCAGGGATAGCTACTGGCCAAATACTATTCTCATTTTTTCCCTTTAGTTTCTAATTAGTTTTTCAGTTATCAAACTGTTCATGACATCCCTCCTAGGCCTCCACAAAGCCTCCCTGCAGTGTAGTCACAATGGGAGAGGTTGGAGTTAGAGGAAGAGAGGATAGATGGTGGAACCATGGTGAAATCTGGGCAAGGGGTGACTCCATACAGAATCACAAAATAGCATAGAGTTAGATCAGGGGGCTGTTTAAAAAAGAGAAGGAGGTTCTCTGAGTGGTATGTAAATACAAGGACAAAAGACACAGGCTTAACTGTGCACCAAGCTCCAGAGTTAAAGGTTAGAATTATAGATAGGAAGGAGAAATTCCCAATTACTCCTTATTTCCCTAACCCAATTGTCAATGTATAGCAATATTGGCCTGGACAATACAATTCTCAGAAGATAACCATTTAAAACATGCACACATGCATTAGATCAACATTTGAAGCCAGATCTCAAGGTCACATTCCTACCCTGTAGCAAAGAAAGGATTCTGGGGATTAGAAGCCTGGAAGGAGGAATGTAGCTGACAGGGCACACAGCTCATATTTCTGCATCTGGGATTTTTAGTTCTCTCTACTCAGACTTTATGAAGCCTTTTCCATGCTGGACAGTCTCATGTGAGATTCCTGGCACAGGTTCACCCAAAATATTAAATAGTGATCATTCAAATAACTCCAGGTATTTTTTTTCCTCAACATTTATAATGTGGACCCCAGTGTTAGATGTAGCCAGAGGTGTTGAAAGCAAAGCAGCACATTTAATGCTAAACAAGAGTATTGCTGGAGTGACATATCATTACATTGCTGCTCCCAATCCAGTGGATGCAGAGGAATATGCTGCAGGGATATACAGACAAAACACTTATGTGGATGGAAATCAGGGGATAAGAAATGCATCAATAAATTCCTAGAATCATACAAGCTACCCAATTTTAAGCATTGAGAAATAGAAAATCTTGACAAACCAATAATAAGTTAGAAAATTGAATAAGTAACTAAAACTTCCTAAGAAAGAAAAGCTCAGAACCAGATGACTCCATGGGTAAATTCTACCAAACATTTAGAGAAGAATTCACATCAATCCTCCAATTCTTTCAAAAAATTGAAGAGGAAAGAATACTCCCAAACTAATTTTACAAGGCCAGCATGACTCTGATACCAAAGTCAGATAAGGACACTACAAGGAAAGAAAACTACAGACAAATATTCCTCATGAATGTAAGTATAAAAATTCTCAACAAAACACTAGCAAACTGAATTCAACATGACATTAAAAGGATCATACGTCATGATCAAATGGGATTTACCCCTTGGATGCAAAGTTGGTTCAACATACGCAAGTCAGTAAATGTGATACACCACCTTAATAGAATGAGAGATAAAAATCGTATGATCATTTCAGTAGGTGCAGAAAAATAATTTGACAAAGTTCAACATCTTTTAATGATAAAAACCCCAAAAAGGTAGTATACAATGAACGTATTTCAACATAATAAAGGTCACATATGACAAGCCACAGCTAACATCATGCTCAATGGTGAAAGACTGAAAGCTTTTCCTATAAGATGAGGAACAAGACCAGGGTATTTACTCTCACCACTCCTATTCAACATAGTACTCTAAATCCTAGCCATTAGGAAATCCTAGCAATTAGGAAACAAAAATAAATAAAAACAATTCAAATAAGAAAAGAGTAAGGAAAATCATCTTTGTTTGCAGATGACATACTATTGTGTATAGAAATTCCTAAAGACTTCACCAAAAAATTCTTAGAACTAATAAATTTAAATTTAATAGTCTCAGAATACAAAATAAACTTGCAAATATCAATTATGTGTCCATACACTAACAATTAACTATCTGAAAAAGAAATAAAATAGTTCTATTTATAACAGTATCAAAAAATAAAATATTCCAGAATAAATTTAACCAAGGGGGTAAAAATAGTTTTTCACTGATAATAACAACACATTTATGAGAGAAACCAAAGAAGACACATATAAAAGGAAACATATTCTAAGGGGCACCTGGGTGGCTCAGTTGGTTAAGCGTCTGACTCTTGGTTTTGGCTCAGGTCATGATCTTACAGTTGGTGAGTTCAAGCCCTGCATCGGGCTCTGCACTGACAGTGTGGAGCCTGTTTGGGATTCTCTCTCTGCCTCTCTCTCTCTGTCCCTTCCCTGCACAAGTGAGTTCTCCCCGCCCCTCAAAATAAATAAAATAAACATTTATTAAAAAGTAGAAAAAAAGATACCCTGAGCCCATGGATCCATATCAAAATTTCAAAGGCATTTTTAGCAGAAAGAGGAAAAAAAAATAATTCTAAACCACAGAAGATCCCTGATAGCTAAAGCAATCATGAGAATGAGCCAAGTCAGAGACATCCCACTTCCTGATTTTGAACTATGTCACAAAGCTATAGTAATCAGAATGGCATGGTACTGACTTAGAGATAGATATACACATCAATAGAATATAATTGAGAGCCCAGAAAGAAATCCACACATATAAGGTCAACTAATCTCTGATCTTTGTCAAGGGAGTTAAGATTATGAGTAAAGGACAATCTCTTCAATAATGAAAATCATGTTGGGGAAAGTGCATACTCATATGCAAAATAGTGAAACTGGACCCTTATCTTATGCCCCTCACAAAAATCAACTTAAAATGGATGAAAAACTTAAAGACAAGATGTGAAACCATAAAACTATTGGAAGAAAACATACAGAAGAGCCCCTTGACATCAGTCTTTTCAATAATTTTGTTGGATATGTTATCTAAAGCACAAGAAACAAAAACAAAAATAAGCAAGTGGGACTATATCAAACTAAAAAGTGTCTGCGCAGAAATAAAAATAAAATGAAAACATACAGAATGAGAGAAAATATGTGCATCATCAGCAAAACAAAACAGTGACCAAATGAATGGAAAAAGATATTTGAAAATGATATATTTGATAAGACATTAATATCCAAAATATATAAGAAACTGATCCAACTCAACAGCAATACTATAACTCATATAATCCAATTAAAAATGGACAAGGACCTGAATAGGCATTTTTCCAAGGTAGGTATGCAATGACCACCGGGTATATGAAAATGTGCTCAATATCATTAATCACCTGGGAAATGCAGAAAAAAACGACAGTAAAATATCACTGCATACCTTTTAGAATGGCTATTATCAAAAATACAAGAAACAAATGGTGTAGAAGATGTGGAGAAAAGAGAACTCTACTACAGTCTTGGTGGGAATGTAAATTGGGACAGCCATTATAGAAAACAGTAGAGAAGTTCTTGTAAAAATTGAAAATATGACCTCTATATGATCAAGCAATTCAGCTCCTGGGTATATATCTGAAGGAAGTTAAATTGGTATCTCAAAGAGATATCTTCACCCTAATGTTTACTGCAGCATTATTCATGATCACAAAAACATGGAAACAACCTAAGTGTCCATCAACAGATAAATGGGTAAAGAAAGTGTGGTATATATACAACAGAATATTATTCATCCATAAATAAGAAGGAAATCTTGTCATTTGAAACAACATGGATGAACGTTGAGGAGACTATGCTAAGTAAAATGATTCAGACAGATAAAGACAAATACTGTCTGTTCCCACTTGTATATGGAATCTTAAAAAGCCAAACTTAGAAACAGAGTGTAGAATGGTGATTACCGGGGGCAATTTGGGGGAATGAAGAGATGCTGGTCAAAGAATACAAACATCCAGTTTTAAGATGAACAAAATTCATAGATGAAATGTAGAGCATGGTGACTATAGTTAATACTGTACTGTATACTGGAAAGTTGCTAAGAGAATTGATCTTAACACACACACACACACACACACACACACACATAATCATATGTGGTAATGGAAATGTTAACTTAATTATATATATATACACACACACACACACACACACACACACACACGCCTCAAATCATCACATGGTACACCTTAAACTAACACAATGTTATTTGTCAATTGTATCTCAGTAAAGCTGGGGAAAATGCAACTGAGATAAAATACTGTTCCTATTTCTGAGATCTTGGCACAAGTTCCTAAAGCTCAGCTTCCTTTAGATTTTGTTTAATGTTTGTTTATTTTTGAGAGAGACAGAGACATAATGCGAGTGGATTAGGGGCGGAAAGAGAGGGAGACACAGAATCAGAAGAAGGTTCCAGGCTGTGAGCTGTCAGCACAGAGCCCAACATGGCCTCGAACTCACAAGCCCTGAGATCATGACCTGAGCCCAGGTCAGACGCTCAACCAACTGAGCCACCCAGGCGCCCTGGCTCAACTTCCTTTAGAAGCTAGAAATACCTAGGAAGCTAGCACTCACCTCAAAGCTCAATTCATTCCAATTCTTTAGCCATCAACTCTTAGGGTAGGTCCAGCATCTAAAAGAGGGAGCCCCTCACACTTTAAAAATCTCAGAGACCTGTCCTTATGTCTCAGTAGGGATTTTGTTCAGGCCACCAAATAGCAGAGAAGCCAGCATGGGGCCATTTACAGAAATAGACAGAAAAAAGAATGGCAAAGAAGCATTTCTCTCCTGCTCTCCCACACCTGCAACTCCTCCATGCATTCTTTGCACTAGGAAGTGGGCATTGACACCAGGAAGAGCCTACATGCTTTTCATATGCTGCAGACTCCCAGGAAATTCCTCCCAGTACCATGGATTGCCTTCCATGATGCCCTATGTGCCTTTCTTATCCTCTTTCCAAAACCCCTTGAGGATGTTTGACAATAGTTTTATTGTTTATTCTTCATCACTTAAAAAAGTGCATATTCTCAGAGGCCCTCCTCATCTTAAAGAAAACTATAGTGTTCTTAAGGAAGCTCCTCCTCAGTACAGACTTGTCTGCTCTACTCTTTCTGAAGGGGTTGTTACAATGATCTGTTTTTAGGGACCAAATCTGCATCTACAAATCTCAAAATATTTCCACCCAAGGGTCCCAGTTATACATTTCTGACCATGCTCTTTCAGATGAGGCTACAACATCACACAGCATGTCCTAACTAGCATAGCATGTTGCTTTCAACCCCCCGCCTTGAAATCATTTCCAAGATTTAGCAGCCTGGCCTGGGTAATGAGGCTGACAACAACTCTGTTCTCATAAACTCCCCAAAGACGCTTCAACGCCCCCATCATAAGCTCAAGACAGCCACCTAGTTAATCACACGCCTTCGCACATACGCACTCAGTAGGCAGAGACCCAGCAGGTATGGGGACAAGGCATCAGGGAGCAAAGTGCGTAAATCTGAGCAGAGTCACGTTTTAGCCCGTCCCCATAGCAACAGAAAGTAGAAAACAGGCAATCAAGGATAATAAGCCCCGTGGGCGGGCGAACCTGTGAGAGCAAGTTAAGCCCCCATCCTTCCTTTTCTCTCTTTTCCACCCCCACCATCTCTCTGGAATATAAACAAACGTCAAGACCCAGTAAAGAGGGCTCTTCAGGGCTCCATGACAACTGCCCTCCCTTCATCCTGTCTTCCCCCGCTAGCTTGGATACACCACCTTTCTGCAAAACGCCTCCATCTCAAACAATCTGGTGACAATATGGCCACTTCACAACACCTAATCCCTGAGCATGACCAGAAGGGGCTTCTGAGGGTCAGCGACCTGGACAGTGAGGAATGTAGCAAAGACAGAGCAGAGGCTAGACAGCTACACACAGAACAATGCTGTTCTTTCTTCTCTTCTTTTCTCCAATTATTTATTTTGAAATATTTCAAAGCCACAGGAAAGTTGAAAGCATAGAAAAGTAAACCACTGTAATATCCTCATCTAAATTCACCAGTTGCTAACAATTCAGCTTTTTAATATTCTATCTATACATCTGTTTATGTGTCTGTGTACTTATCATAGTCGTTTATTACATAACTATGATAATATCACATCTAAGAAAATTAAGATTAATTATGTAATATTTAATATGTAGCATGTTTAAATTTTCATTTTGTCTCCAAAATATCTTTTATAGCTTTTTATTTTTATTTATTTTTGGACCCAAAATGCAAGCAAACCACATGCAGTGCATTTGGTGTCTTGTCTCCTTTAATGTATCATGATCATGTGCCCTCCACCAACACCTGTTTTTGGTTTTTGTTTTTAGTTTTTTTTTTAATGACATTGTTTTTCAAAACTACAGGACAAAGTTCTTGTAGATAATTCTATATTCTGGATTTCTTTGTTTTCCCCCCGCTAAGGATTAGATTCAGGTTAGGTTGCCATACCATCAGAGATGCTGGATTTGATCACTACCCTACTGTACAGGCACATTTTTTTTCAAAGGGAAAATTCCTTGGGGAATGATGGTTTGAGACAACAAAACTATCCTGAAACATAAGAGCCTTTCATCTGGTGATTATAGCCTTGACAAGGGTTCTGCCTGAATTATTACATCTGGTGAGAGTTGCAAAATGTTAATTTTCTACTTCTGTCACTCCTGTGGTTATTATCTATCAAAAGAAGAGATCTTCCCTAATAACTTGTATTATCTACCTACCTACCTACCTACCTACCTACCTACTAAGTATCTATCATCTATGTATCTATCTTCTATCTATCCATTATCTATCAATCATATCTGCCTGCCTACCTACCTATCTTCTGTAATCTATCTATCTATCATATATCTATCCTTTATGTCTATTTCTCCATTGCTTTATATCTTTATTGAGATAAACTCTAAACATCTAAAATCAGCATATATTTAAATTGTACAGTTTGATGAGCATTTACACGTGTGTATACCCATGAAACCATCACTATAGTCAAGGTAATATCATTATCCCTAAAAATTCTGGTGACACTTTGTAATCTCACCCTCCTCCCTACAATCTTGATAGGCTACCACTGATATGATTTCTTTCACTGTAGATTAGTTTTTATTTGAATTTTATATACATAAAACAATGCAGCATGTATTCCTTTATGTCTGGCTTCTTTGGTCAGCATAATGATTTTGAGATTCAGTTATAATGTGTGCATCAATAGGTTGTTCCTGTTGTTCCTTTTTTTATTTTTTACTGCTGTATAGTATTCACTGTCTTTCAAAATTTTTATAATTTAAAATAATTTCAGACTTATAAAACAATTGCAAAGATAGTACAAAGAATCCCTGTATACACTTCTCTCAGCTTTCCCTAATGTTAACATATTATGTACTACGGAATGCTTAGCAAAAATAAGACCATTTGCAGATAACCTGATACTATACATGGGAAATACTAGAGACTACACCAAAAAACTATGAGAAGTAATAAATGAATTCAGGAAAGTTACAGATACAAAAGTTTTTTTTTTAGTTTTTATTTAAATTCCATTTAGTTAACATAGAGTATAGTGTTAGTTTTAGGTATGCAATATATTGATACAACACATTAAGACATCAGTTGGTGCTCATCACAAGTGAACTATAGGATACAAAATAAATACCCATATTTCAGTAGCATTTGTATACCTAATAACAGAGTAGCAAAAAATAAAAAAAAATCTTTTACAATTGCACAAAAAGTAATAAAATACCTAGGAATAAACTTAGCCAAGAATGTAAAGAAGTGTACACCATAAACCATAAAAAATTGACAAAACAAAATGAAGATGATATAAGCAAATGGAAAAATATTCCATGCTCATGGATTGGAAGAAAAAAATGTTAAAATATCTATATTACCCAAAGCAATCTACAGTTTCAATGTAATCCCTATCAAAATACCAACAGCATTTTTTCACAAAACTAGAACAAACAATCTTAAAATTTGTATGGAACTACAAAAGATCCCAGGTAGCCAAAACAATATTGAGAAACAAGAACAAAGCAGGAGGTATCACAATTCCAGATTTTAAGATATACTACAAATCTGTAGTAATCAAAACAGTATGTATGAGACTGGCACAAAAATAGACACATAGGTCAATGGAACAGAATAAAGACCCCCCAAATAAACCCACAAATATATGGTCAATTATTGACAAAGGAGGCAAGAATATACAATGGAGAAAAGACAGTCTCTTTAATAAATGGCCCTGTGTGGGGCGCCCGGGTGGCGCAGTCGGTTAAGCGTCCGACTTCAGCCAGGTCACGATCTCACGGTCCGTGAGTTCGAGCCCCGCGTTGGGCTCTGGGCTGATGGCTCAGAGCCTGGAGCCTGTTTCCGATTCTGTGTCTCCCTCTCTCTCTGCCCCTCCCCCGTTCATGCCCTGTCTCTCTCTGTCCCAAAAATAAATAAACGTTGAAAAAAAAATGGCCCTGTGAAAACCACACAACTACATTCAAAGTAAAGTTGGACTAGGGTGCCTTTGTGGCTCAGTTGGTTGAGCAGCCAACTCTTGATTTCAGTGCAGTTCATGATCTAATGGTTCAGAGATCAAGCCCCACTTTGGGCTCTGTGTGGAGTCTGGTTAAAACTCTTTCTCTCTCTCTCCCTCTCCCTCTACCCCTCCCCTGCTTGTGCTTTCTCTCTGAAACTACAACAACAGCAGCAACAACAGGACCACATCCTAATACCATACACAAAAATAAACTCAAAATAGAATAAAAACCTAAATGTGATACCTGAAGCTATAAAATTCCTAGAAGGAAACAGGTAGTAATCTCTCTTACATCAGCCATAGCAACATTTCTCTAGATATGTCTCTTCAGGCAAGGGAAACAGAAGCAAAAGTAAACTATTTGGACTACATCAGAATAAAAAGATTTTGCATAGCAAAGGAAACCATCAACAAAACCAAAAGCCTACTCAATGAGGGGAATATTTGCAAATCATATTTTCAATAAAATGTTAATATCCAAATATATTTTCCCATTCTGTTGGTTGCCTTTTAGTTTTGTTGATGGTTTCCTTTGCTGTGCAGAAGATTTTTATCTTCATGAAGTCCCAATAGTTAATTTTTGCTTTTAATTCCCTTGACTTTGGGAATGTGTCAAGTAAGAAATTGCTGTGGCTGAGGTCAGAGAGGTTTTTCCCTGCTTTCTCCTCTAGGGTTTTGATGGTTTCCTGTCTCACATTCAGGTAGTTTATCCATTTTGAGTTTGTTTTTGTGAATGGTGTAAGAAAGTGGTCTAGTTTCATTTGCAAATGACATATCGGACAAAGGGCTAGTATCCAAAATCTATAAAGAGCTCACCAAATTCCATACCCGAAAAACAAATAATCCAGTGAAGAAATGGGCAGAAGACATGAATAGACACTTCTGTAAAGAAGACACCCAGATGGCCAACAGGCACATGGAAAGATGCTCAACATTGCTCCTCATCAGGGAAATACAAATCAAAACCACACTCAGATATCACCTCACGCCAGTTAGAGTGGCTAAAATGAACAAATCAGGAGACTATAGATGCTGGAGAGGATGTGGAGAAACGGGAACCCTCTTGCACTGTTGGTGGGAATGCCAACTGGTGCAGCCGCTCTGGAAAACAGTGTGGAGGTTCCTCAAAAAAATAAAAATAGATCTACCCTATGACCCAGCAATAGCACTTCTAGGAATTTACCCAAGGGATACAGGAGTGCTGATGCATAGTGATGCAAATGATGATGCACTTGTACCCCAATGTTTATAGCAGCACTTTCAACAATAGCCAAATTATGGAAAGAGCCTAAATGTCCATCAACTGATGAATGGATAAAGAAATTGTGGTTTATATACACAATGGAATACTATGTGGCAATGAGAAAGAATGAAATATGGCCTTTTGTAGCAACGTGGATGGAACTGGAGAGTGTTATGCTAAGTGAAATAAGTCATACAGAGAAAGACAGATATCATATGTTTTCACTCTTATGTGGATCCTGAGAAACTTAACAGAAACCCATGGGGGAGGGGAAGGAAAAAAAAAGAGGTTAGAGATGGAGGGAGCCAAAGCATAAGAGACTCTTAAAAACTGAGAACAAACTGAGGGTTGATGGGGGTGGGAGGGAGGGGAGGTTGGGAGATGGGTATTGAGGAGGGCACCTTTTGGGATGAACACCGGATGTTGTATGGAAACCAATTTGACAGTAAATTTCATATTAAAAAAATGAAAAAAAATGTTAATGTCCAATACATATCACTTATACAACTCAACACCCAAATAATCCAGTTAAAAATGGGCATCGAATCTGAATAAATCTTTTCTAAATAAGACATACAAATGGCTAACAGATTCATGAACAGAAAATCAACACTCCACATCACTAATCATCAGGGAAATATAAATCAAAACCACAATGAAATATAACCTTACATTTGTCAGAATAGCTAGTATCAAAATGACAAGAAATAACAAATGTTGTCAAGGATGTGGAGAAAAAAGGACCCTCTTACACTGTTGGTGGAAATGTAAATCAGCATAGCCACTGTATAAAACAGTATGGAGGTTCCTCAGAAAAGAAAATAAAATTAGTAATATCATATTTTCCAATAATTTCACTATGGGTATTTATGAAAAGAATGAAAACACTAATTTGAAAAGATATATGCACCACTATGTTTATTGCAACATTATTTACAATTGTCCAGATATGAAAGCAACCTAACTGCCCATCAATATATAAATGGATAAGGAAGATGTGATATATACATATATACACACAATGGAATATTTCACAGCCATAAAAAGGGATAAGATTGTGTCATTTGAAACAACATAGATGGACCTAGAGGGTATTATGTTAAGTGAAATAAGTTAGACTGAGAAACACAAATACCATATGATTTCATCCATAAGTGAAATACAAAAAATAAAAATTAAGAAACAAAAAGCAGAATCATACCTATAAATACAGAGAACAAACTGATGGTTGCCATCAGGAGTTTGGGAATGTGCAACGTGGGTGAAGGGGATCATAAATACAGGCTTACAGTTATGGAATGTCACAGGAAAAAGAGATACAGCATAAGGAATATAGCCAACGATATTATACCAGTGATGTATGAAGACAAATGATAGTTACACTTGTGTTGCCCATGGCATAATGTATAAACTTGTTATATTGCTATGCTGTACACATAAAACTAATGTGATAGTGCATGCCAAATATACTTAAAAATATATATAATATAATACAATAATTCAGCAAAAAAATCTAAGCCTTTAAGTCCTTTTAATTAATTAGTTAATTAATTTATTTATATTGAGTTAAGTTTTTTATATGTTTTGGATATTAACCTCCTTTCAGATATATGATTTGAAAATATTTTTCCCATTCCTTAGGTTACTTATTCACTGTTCAATTTTTCTTCAAAGAAAGATACACAGAACAATACATGTGTCAAAGTTTTTACCATCGTTAATCATCAAAAAAATGCAGATTAAAACCACAATGAGATATAACCCCACAGCTTTTAGGATGTCTATTATCAAAAAACAAGTGGGGCACCTGGATGGCTCAGTCAGTTTGGTGTCTGACTTCAGCTCAGGTCATGATCTCATGGTTCATGAGTTCAAGCCCCACATGGGAATGTCCACTGTCAGCACAGAGCACGCTTCAGATCTTCTGTCACCCTCTCTCTCTGCCTCTCCCCCACTTAGGCTCCCTCTCCCTCTCACAAAAATAAACATTTAAAATATATGTTGGATAAAGGGTTAGTATCCAAAATGCATAAAGAACTTATCAAACTCAACACCCAAAAAACAAATAATACAGTGAAAAAATGGGCAGAAGACATCAATAGATACTTTTTCAAAGAAGGCATCCATATGGCCAACAGACACATGAAAAGTTGCTCAAGGTCACTCATCATTAGGGAAATACAAATCAAAACCATATTGAGATACCACCTCACATTGGTCAGAGTGGCTAAAATTAACAACTCAGGAAACAACAGATGCTGGAGTGGATGTGGAGAAATGGGAAGCTCTTGCACTGTTGGTGGAAATGAAACTGGTACAGCTCCTCTGGAAAACAGTGTGGAGGTTCCTCAGAATCCTAAAAATAGAACTACGCTACAACCCAGCAATAGCATTACTAGGAATTTATCCAAAGGATACAGGAGCGCTGACTCATAGGGGCACATGTACCCCAATGTTTATAGCAGTGCTTTCAACAATAGCCAAATTATGGAAAGAGCCTATATGTCCATCAACTGATGAATGGATAAAGAAAATGTGGTTTATCTATACAATGGAATACTACTTGGCAATGAGAAAGAATGAAATCATGCCATTTCCAGCAACATGGACAGAACTGGAGAGTATTATGCTAAGTGAAATAAGTCATACAGAGAAAGACAGATATCATATGTTTTCACTCATATGCGGAATTTGAGAAACTTAACAGAAGACCATGGAGGAAAGGAAGGGGAAAAATAGTTACAGAGAGGGAGAGAGGCAAACTGTAAGAGACTCTTAAATACAGAGGACAAACTGAGAGTTGATGGGAGGGGTGGGGGACAGGGGAAAATGGGTGATGGGCATTGAGGAGGGCACTTGCTGGGATGAGCACTGGGCATTGTACGTAAACGATGAATCACAGGAATCTACCCCCAAAACCAAGAACACACTGCACACACTGTACATTAGCCAATTTGACAATACATTATATTAAATAAATAAATAAATAAACAAACTTTTAAAAAAGATTTAAAAAAAATCAAGAGGTAACAAGTGCTGGTAAGAATGTAAAGAATACATAATCCTAGTGCACTGTTGCTGGGAATGTGGTACAGCCATTATGGAAAACAGTATATTAGTTCCTCAAAAAATTAAAAATGGAACTCCTGTATGATTCCACAATCCCATCTCTGGATATATGCCAAAGAAATAAGTACCTTGAAGATATGTCTGCACTCCCATGTTCATTGTGATATCAGTCACAATAGTCAAAATATGGAAATTATTTTATACATTCAGCTTGATTGGCAGACACTTTAATTGAGTCATCTATATTGTCACAAATGGCAGGATTTCCTTCTTTTTTTAAGGCTGAATAGCATTCCATTGTATTCCATTGTATGTGTATTTATTTGTGTGTTTACATATGCACACATAAACATACAATGTACTATTATTCCATTCATATGTATAATGTGTACACACACAAATAAACACGCAATGGAATACTATTCGGCCTTAAAAAATGACATCCTGCCATGTGGGACAACATGGATTAATCTGGAAGACATTAAACTAAACAAAATATTCCAGACATAAAATGACATACACCATAGTATTTCACTTACATATGGAAACCTAAAAACATTAAATGTATTAAAGGAGAGAGTCGAATGGTGGTTGCATGGGTTTGGGGAAAATGGAAGATGTTGGTTCAAACCCACATAGTACCAGTTATGAAGGATAAGTTCTTCAGGCCTATTGAAGAGCATGGCAACCATAGTTAATAATACTGTACTGCAACCCTCTCTGTTTTTATCACTTTTCCTTCTCTTCCCCTATGTTCATCTGTTGAGTTTCTCAAATTCCACATATGAGTGAAATCATATGGTATCTGTCTTTCTCTGGCTAACTTATTTTGCTTAGCATAATACCCTCCAGTTCCATCCATGTTGTTGCAAATGGCAAGATTCCATTCTTGCTTACCAAGTAATATTCCATTATACATAATATTATATATAATATATACATATATTATATATAATATATATGCATATATATACATATATATTATATAGATCACATTTTCTTTATGCATTCATCAGATGATGGACATTTAAGCCCTTTCCATAATGTAGTTATTGTTTATAGCGCTGTTATAAATATTGGGAGCATGTGTCCCTTCAAATCAGCATTTTTGTACCCTTTGGATAAATTACCTAGTAGTGCAATTGCTGGGTTGCAGGGTAGTTCTATTTTTAATTTTTTGAGGAACCTCCATACTGTTTTCTAGAGTGCCTGCACAAGTGGCATTCCCACAAACAGTGCAAAAGTTTTCCCCTTTCTCCACATCAGCACCAACATCTGTTGTTTCCTGAGTTGTTAATATTAGCCATTCTGACAAGTGTGAGGTGGTATCTCATTGTGGTTTCGATTTGTATTTCTCTGATTATGAGTGATGTTCAGCCTCTTTTCATGATGTCTTCTTTGGAAAAGTGTCTATTCATGTCTTTTGCCCATTTGAGAAGGAGGCAAACCAAAAGACACTAAAATATAGAGAACAACTTAGGGTTGCTGGAAGGGAGGTTGGCAGGAGATGAGTTAAATGGGTGATGGGCATTAAGGAGGGCACTATTTGGGATTAGCATTTGGTGTCATATGCAAGAGATGAATCACTGGATTCTACTCCTGAAGCCAAGACTACAGTGTATGTTAACTAACTTGAATTTAAATTAAAAAAAAAAACTGTATTACATAATTGAAGTTTGCTAAGACAGTAAGTCTTACATGTTCTCAACACACAGAAAAGAATAGTAGCTATGTGAGGTTAGCAATATGTTAATTAGCTTGATTTTGTTCATCATTTCACAATGTATATTATATTAAATGCATCATGACATACATTTTACTTTATTTTTTAATGTTTATTTTTGAGAGAGAGAGAGAGAGAGAGAGAGAGAGAGAGAACACGAGTGGGGGACGAGCAGGGAGAGAGGGAGACAGAGAATCTGAAACAGGCTCCAGGCTCCAGGCTCTGAACTGTCAGCACAGAGTCCAACATGGGGCTCAAACTCATGAACTGCGAGATCATGACTGAGCCAAAGTTGGACACTTAACCCACTGAGCCACCCAGGCACCCCATAGTGTATATTTAAAATATATACAATTTTCATTTGTCAAATAAACATCAATAAATCTGGAAAAAATAATACATTAGCATTGGTACAAAGTATTAAATAATTTTTATTCAGACATTGACAGTTTCTCAGTTTTTTTCATGACCTTGCCATTTAAAGAGCTGATCAGATATTTTATAGAACGTCCTTCAATTTGAATATCTAATGTTTTCTTACTATCAGGCCATGGTTATGGGTTTTGGAGATGGATACCACTTAATTGAGGTGCCCCTCTTATCACATCACATCAGGGGGTACATGATATTATAGTGACAAGGTAATGTTAACTTTGATAACTTGGTTAAGATGATTTCTCCCAGTTTACTCCACTGTACAGTTACTATTTTTCATTTTACATACTTGTTAGAAGCAAATTACTAAGCCTTAACTCAAGGGAAGAGAATTAATCTCTACCTCTGGAGAAGTGAATATCTATGTTTATAGTTTGGGATTCTTCTGTAAATATTTATCCTTTATTTACTATTTATTTGTGTGTGTAATAATTTATTTTGAAATATCATTATGGATTCATGAGCATTTATTTTATTATTTTAATTATAACCCAAACCATCCTTAATTATTTTGTTGCTAAAGTTGTTTCAGCTTTGTTTGGTCACTGGGAGCTCTTTGATCTACTTTTATGGGCCTGTGATAAGTCCTATTTTCTCTTCTTTTTTCATGTCCTTCCTTTCTGGCCTATAGGATGCTTCAGGTTCACCCTGTATTTTTCCTGTCCCAGCCCTAGAATATGCTGAATCCCTGATTCCTTTATTGGGTAATAGAATTTAGAAAGTACAATCTAGGCATTGAACATGCTCCTCATTGTTACTGGAGTTTTGCTGCCTCTAGGCCCTGTCGGTGAACAGAATCAGAAAATATAACGTATGCCTATTTTCACTCAGTTTTGTGAAAATGCTAGTTCTACCAAGCTCTTAGCTTTCCTTCACTAAACCCCATTCATTCGTTTATTCCATATCTTAAACTAGAAATTAGCAAAGCTAAATTTACTCTTTACACTTAACCAGAGATAGTAACATTCTTTCTTTCTTCCTTTCTTTATTTCGTTTTATTTCTCTTTAATTTTATTTTTAATTTTTTTTAATTCACATCCAAATTAGTTAGCATATAGTGCAAAAATTGTTTCAGGAGTAGATTCCTTGGTGCCCCTTACCCATTTAGCCCATACTCCCTCCTACAACCCTTCCAGCAACCTCCCTCCCACAACCTCTCCAGCAATATGGAGTTTGTTCTCCATATTTATGAGTCTCTTCTGTTATGTCCCCCTCCTTGTTTTTATATTATTTTTGTTCCCCCTCCCTTATGTTCATCTGTTTTGTCTCTTAAAGTCCTCACATGAGTGAACTCATAGGATTTTTATCTTTCTCTAATTTCACATAGCATAATACCCTCCAGTTCCATCCACGCAGTTGCAATTGGCAAGATTTCATTCTTTTTGATTACCAAGTAATACTCCGTTGTAGATATATACCACATCTTCTTTATACATTCATCCATCAGTGGACATGTGGGCTCTTTCCATACTTTGGCTATTGTTGATAGTGCTGCTATAAACATGGCGGTGCATGTGTTCCTTCAAAAAAGCACACCTGTATCCCTTGGATAAATACCTAGTAGTGCAATTGCTGGGTCATAGGGTAATTATATTTTTAGTTTTTTGAGAAACCTCCATACTGTTTTCCAGAGTGGCTGCACCAGCTTGCATTCCCACCAACAATGCAAAAGAGATCCTCTTTCTCTGCATCCTCGCCATCATCTGTTGTTGCCTGAGTTGTTAATGTTAGCCATTCTGACAGGTGTCAAGTGATATCTCATTGTGGGTTTGATTTGTATTTCCCTGATGATGAGTGATGTGGAGCATTTTTTCATGTGTCGGTTGCCCATCTGGATGTCTTCTTTGGAGAAGTGTCTATTCATGTCTTTTTCCCATTTCTTCACTGGATTATTTGTTTTTTGGGTGTTGAGTTTGATAAGTTCTTTATAGATTTTGGATACTAACCCTTTATCTGATATGTCATTTGCAAATATCTTCTCCCATTCTGTCGGTTGACTTTTAGTTTTTCGGATTGTTTCCTTCACTGTTCAGAAGCTTTTTATTTTGATGAGGTCCCAGTAGTTCATTTTTGCTTTTGTTTCCCTTGCCTCCGGAGACGTGTTGAGTAAGAAGTTGCTGCAGCCAAGATCAAAGTGGTTTTTGCCTGCTTTCTCCTCAAGGATTTTGATGGCTTCCTGTCTTACATTTAGGCCTTTCATCCATTTTGAGTTTATTTTTGTGTATGGCATAAGAAAATGGTCCAGGTTCATTCTTCTGCATGTCATTGTCCAGTTTTCCCAGCATCACTTGCTGAAGAGACTGTCTTTATTCCATTGGATATTCTTTCCTGCTTTGTCAAAGATTAGTTGGCCATACGTTTGTGGGTCCATTTCTGGGTTCTCTATTCTGTTTCATTGTTCCGAGTGTCTGTTCTTATGCCAGTACCGTACTGTCTTGATGATTACAGCTTTGTAGTATAGCTTGAAGTCTGTGATTTTGATGCCTCCTGGTTTTTGTTTTTGTTTTTTTTTTTTTGTTTTTTTTTTTTTTTTTCCCTCAAGATTGCTTTGGCTATTCGGGGTCTTTACTAGTTCCATACAAATTTCAGGATTATTTTTTCTAGCTCTGTGAAGAATGCTGGTGTTACTTTGATAGGGACTGCATTGAATATGGAGATTGCTTTGGGTAGTATTGATATTTTAACAATATTTGTTCTTCCTATCCAGGAGCATGGATTTTTTTCCATTTTTTTGTGACTTCTTCAATTTCTTTCACAAGCTTTCTATAGTTTTCAGTGTATAGATTTTTCATGTCTTTGGTTAGATTTATTCCTAGGTATTTTATGTTTCTTTTTGTGCACCTGTAAATGGGACAGATTCCTTTATTTCTCTTTCTGCCGCTTAATCATTAGTGTATAGGAAAGCTACTGATTTCTGTGCATTGATTTTATATCCTGAAACTGCTGAATTCATGAATCAATTCTAGAAGGTTTTTGGTGGAATCTTTTGGGTTTTCCATTTAGAGCATCATGTCATCTGCAAAGAGTGAAAGTTTGACCTCCTCCTGGCCGATTTGGATGCCTTTTATTTCTTTGTGTTGTCTGATTGCAGAGGCTAAGACTTCCAATACTAATCTTATGCCTTAAGGAGCTGGAAAAAGAACAAATAAAACCCAAAACCAGCAGAAGACAGGGAATAATAAAACTTATAGCAGAAAAGGGGCGCCTGGGTGGCTCATTCAGTTAAGCGTCCAAATTCAGCTCAGGTCATGATCTTGTGGTTTGTGGGTTCAAGCCCCACGTCAGGCTCTGTGCTGACAGCTCGAAGCCTGGAGCTTGTTTAGGATTCTCTGTCTCCTTCACTCTCTGCCCCTCCCCCACTTGTGCTCTGTCTCTCTCTGTCAAAAATAAATAAATATATAAAAGAAAAAAAAGATTAGAGCAGAAATTAATGCTATCGAAACCCCCCCCCAAAAAAAAACAACGAAAACAAACAAACAAAAACCAACAGTAGAACAGATCAATGAAACCAAAATTTGGTTCTTTGAAAGAATTAACAAAATTGATAAACCACTAACCAGTTTGATCAAAAAGAAAAAGGAAAGGACCCAGATAAATAAAATAATGAAAGAGGAGAGATCACAACCAACACAACAGAAATAAAACAATAATAAGAGAATATTATGAGCCATTATATGCCAACAAAATGGGTAACCTGGAAGAAATGGACAAATTCCTAGAAACATATACACTACCAAAACTGAAACAGGAAGAAATAGAAAATTTGAACACACCCATAACCAGTAAGGAAATCGAATTAAGAATCAACAATCTGCCAAGAAACAAGAGTCCAGGGCCAGATGGCTTTCCAGGGGAATTCTACCAAACATTTAAGGAAGAGTTAACACCTATTATCTTGAAACTGTTCCAAAAAATAGAAATGGAAGGAAACCTTCCAAACTCTTTCTATGAAGCAAGTATTACCTTGATTCCAAAACCAGACAGAGACCCCACTAAAAAGGAGAACTACAGACAAATTTCCCTGATGAACATGGATGTGAAAATACTCAACAAGATATTAGCCAACCGGGTCCAACAATACATTTAAAAAATTATACACCACGACCAAGCAGGATTTATACCTGGGATACAGGGCTGGTTCAATATCCGCAAAACAATTAATGTGATTCATCACATCAATAAAAGAAAGGACAAGAACCATATGACCCTCTCAATATGCAGAGAAAGCATTTGACAAAACACAGCATCCTTTCTTGATAAAAACAGTCAAGAAAGTAGGGATAGAAGGAGCATACCTCGAGATCATAAAAGCCATATATGAACAATCCAATGCTATATCATCTTAATGGGGAAAATCTGAAAGCTTTCCCCCTAAGGACAGGAACAAGACAGAAATGTCCACTCTTGCCACTGTTATTCAACATAGCATTGGAAGTTTCTTTCTTTCTTTCTTTCTTTCTTTCTTTCTTTCTTTCTTTCTTTCTTTCTCTTTTTCTTTTTTTTTTTTGTTTTTTAATTTTTTGTTTCATTTTTTAAAAAATTTAAATCCAAATTAGCATATAGTGCAACAATGAGTTCAGGAGTATATTCCTTAGTGCCTCTTACCCATTTAACCCATCCCTCCTCCCACATCCCCTCCCATAATCCTGTTTGTTCTCAATATTTATGGGTCTCTTCTGTTTTGTACCCCTCCCTGTTTTTATATTATTTTTGTTTCCCTTACCTTATGTAACATTCTACTTCAAAATGAAATCCTCATGATTATATACAGATAGGATAAGAAATAAATGGAATTGGACAACATTTGTAAGCCAAATGAGAGTCTGGGTTGTGAAAAAAAATATACAATGTTGCCAACCCAAGAGGGATGAATGATCTGGGCAGGTCCCCCAGTCTGGCCCCACCCCTACTCCACCACACTCACATATGCTGTGAGCTATGAAAAGAGCATGGCTATAATGGAAATCCATTGCACGGTGCATGGAGTATAGCGTGGAGGCTCCAGGAAACTCTCCTGGCTTGTCATATTTCTCCTCTTACTTCATACTCCCAGAAGAGCTCTGTGATTACCTCCTCTATTTTTCTCAGGAACGAAATGTGAAAAATTGGGGATGTGAATCATGAATGTCTATAGATAGAAAATATTTGGAATATTTGGGCCTTTCCATATACATGACATGTACTGTATCCTCACCATTTTATCCATGATTTTTGGCCCCCAAGATTTGTGGGGCTTTCAGTCCAAAAGGAAGAAATGCTGATAGTAGAGAAGACAGGGTACTTCCTAGGATTTATTAGGCAATACTATTTTCTTCACTCAGTTGTTTTGATGTGCAAATCTAAGACTGTCAATGTGCCACCCTGAAACCGCAGTTTTTAACTGTTCCAGAGATCACATCCTGGAATATGAAGTAGTTTGAGATTTACACTTACATCTGGAAATTTCAGAGCCCCACCCAAAGTCCTAGACCAAAGAGTTCTATGTTGATAGGAAAAAAAGTGAGCTGAGCAAGATGGTTATTTTGGATAAGTGTATCAACTTCAATAACACATACACACAATAGAAAAATTCCCCCAGAAAATACAGTTTTAGGTGTGCATGGGGGGAAAGAGCCAACTGAGGTGGGGAAGACAACAGAAACATAACCTACTGTTCCACCCCCATAATTCGATCTATGAGAACAGCACAGGTTGAAGAGGCTAGAGGGATAGAAAAGAACCTGCTGATGGAAGATGCTCTCACCTGCCATAATGGATCACTGCTGCCTGCTTTCCCCCACTGTGTGCCCACATACCTCTCCTCCCTGAGTGGCACAACCTGCTTAGATTTTCACTTGGACACCACATTTCCCCAGACATCTTCTCAGACACAGTTACGAACTGTGGCTTGAAATCAACCACATTGGGCATCATGGCCTCTCCTCACTTCAATCCAAACCGGGGCTGGACCTGGGGTGAAGAGAGCAGCTGGCTAAGGTGTAGCTCATGTTTCTGATTTCAGGAAGACATTTCCTTAGGTGCTGTTATTCAGGCCATTTGGCCACCAGGAACCCCTCTGGCTCTCTGAGCTCTTACCTCATCCCTGGTCAACTTTCACAGGATTTTCCATTCCTTGTCTTAAATAGATCATGGACAGCTGTTCTTGTCATTTTATGCTCTATGGTTCTTAACCCTTTGCCAAGCCTCATTTTTGTCATTACTTTAGACACTCTGAGAAAAGGCAGAGTGTGCTGGGTAGGAAGAGAGAATCAGCTTTGCAATCATCTGGGCTCAAACCCTGAATGTGACTCTCATAGCTATGTGACTCTGTGTAAATCATTTAACCTCTCTGTGCTGTTATTTCAACTGTAAAGTGGGGAAAAATAATAATAGCTCTGTTACCATAGGGTTCTAATGATGTTTACATGAGTTAGTATACAAAGTCCTAAGAAGAGCACCATGCACCTCAGAACTGTTATGGAGGTGTTGGGCACATACTAAAAGCTGTCATTGCTCACAATCCTCTCCAAAATCCCAGGGTGGCCCAGGTATAGGATAGGAAGGAGGTCTGATACTGCAGGTTAACATGTTCAGGCCTTGAAGAGTCTAATAACAAATACCAAACCCAGAAAATGTCATCCAAAGGGAAGGAATGTTTTCCCAGGCATGTACTCTTTGGGGGCAAATACATATTTTGAAGACCCTTCCTCTCCTATAAGATCTCACAAATAATCATTTGAAACCACAGGAAACTTATATCCAATACCTAAGTTGTGAATTGTTAGGGCATGATTTGTAACTTCTTCACTTAACAACCCCAAAGTCAGCTTCAAATTCCAGCTCCCCAAAACATCTTAAGTTGCAGATAACATGCCCAGAAGGAGGTGGAGGTAGGAAGTGAAATATGGAGATAATTATATTTAAGAATGAAGCTGACAGGGAGCACTTTCAGTTTCCTATTCATAGTTCCGTAATCCCCTTTGCCTCCAAAACTTCCATATGGCAATGAGTACAGCTAAGGTCACAGATAGAGTAAGGAATGCTGTGCTGATCCATGAATGTTCTTCTGTCCCCAGGAAGAACCCTCAGGTCTCAGAGCATTGTCTACTGTCTTTCTCCTCACTCCAACCCCTACCCTGCTCCTTGTAGTTGTCTCTCATTTTTGTCTTCAACAACAAACCAAACAAACAAAATGAGCCAAATATATAGGCATATTCTCAAATATATTTCTTATACTGAACTGGTAAATATTTTGGCCTCAATATTTTCAAAGGTATATACATATACCTTTTATTCCCCTCACAGTAACTTTCAAATACACATACAAATACTTTTAGGGGAAAAACCTTAGCAAATAAGTTGTCTTTATTCATGATTGTTTTGACTGTATTACCAAATATAGGTGTGGCAAAATAATAAATTTTCTCAATTTTATTCCCTGGCAGTACAGAATATAAACATATCCAGCTAAGAAGAATAAACAAGCAAAAAGAGATGACTTTCACATGTTGTGATGAGCAAGCTAAGGATTTAATATTTAAATTGTGAACACTGCTTGAGCCCTAAATATTTAGTTGGTTTAGTCCTTTCTTTCTTTTTTCTCTATTCAATCATGAAAAATTTCAAACCAAAATGTAGAAAGAATTGTGTACCCACCACCTAGATTCTAAAATCAATATTTTATTATATTTGCTTTAGCAAATATCTATCCATTTATCCATTCCTACATTTAATCCATTTTACTTTTATGCACTTTAAAGTAGATTGCAGATATCAGTACACATCACCCCTATAAATATCACTAATAAGATGAAAGTATTTTCTTACTAAAAGAAAATCTAAATATAGTGAAATGTATAAAACTTAAGTGATGAGTTTTGACAAATGGATGAACTGATGGACTTCAAAACCCTATCAAAATATAGAAAATTACCATCAATGCAGAAAGTTCCCTCATGCTTCTTTCCATTCAATTCACAGCAACCGCTGGCCTGATTTCTCTTAACAATAGATTATTTTGCCTGTTCTTGAAAATCATATAAACAAAATAAACTTGTATGGACTATTTTGTGTTAGATTACTATTCATCAGCATAATGTTTCTGAAGTATACATGCTGCAGCATATATCAGCAGTTCTTTTCTTTTTGTTGATGAGTTGCATGCCAAAATTTAGCACAGTGGCTGGTTCCAGGTGTTTACTTTTGTGTATAAGAAACATGCATCAAAAGACAAGCCCCATCTGAAGAGTCAAAGATGTGAATCAGAGGGGCGCCTGGGTGGCGCAGTCGGTTAAGCGTCCGACTTCAGCCAGGTCACGATCTCGCGGTCTGTGAGTTCGAGCCCCGCGCCAGGCTCTGGGCTGATGGCTCAGAGCCTGGAGCCTGTTTCCGATTCTGTGTCTCCCTCTCTCTCTGCCCCTCCCCCGTTCATGCTCTGTCTCTATCTGTCCCCCAAAAAAAATAAATAAAGGTTGAAAAAAAAAAAAGATGTGAATCAGAAAGAATTGTAGTATTTCATCATAAAAATTCCTCATTCCTACATCTCTAATTTTAGTGGATTTTGATAATTAGGTGGTGAGAAAACCCTCTGTAATTTGGACAGAAAGAGACCAGGATATCTAAAAGTTGGGTTTTGTGGAAATTAAGTGCTAAGAATCTTTTTTTGTGTGTGCCAAAAAATTATTTTTTAATAATATAATTTATTGTCAAATAGGTTTCCATACAACACCCAGTGCTCATCCTAACAAGTGCCCTCCTCAATGCCCATCACTCACTTTCTCCACTCTCCCACCCCCATCAACCCTCAACTTGTTTTCAGTATCCAAGAGTCTCTTATGGTTTACCTCCCTCCCTCTAACTGTTTTTTACCCCTTCTCCTCCCCCACAGTCTTCTGTTAAGTTTCTCAAGATCCACATACGAGTGAAAACATATGGTATCTGTCTTTCTCTGACTGACTTATTTCACTTAGCATAATACCCTCCAGTTCCATCCAACTTGCTGCAAATGGCCAGATTTCATTCTTTCTCATTGCCAAGTAGTGTTCCATTGTATGTATAAACCACATCGTCTTTATCCATTCATCAGTTGATGGACATTTAGGCTCTTTCCATGATTTGGCTATTGTTGAAAGTGCTGCTGTAAACATTAAAAAAAATGTTTATTTGTATTTTGAGAGAGTGAAAGCAAGCAGGAGAGGGGCAGAGAGAGGGAGAGAGAGAGAATCCCAAGTAGTCTCTACACTATAGTGCAGAGCCCAATGTGGGATTCTATCTCATGAACATGAGATCATAACCTGGGCCATAATCAAGAGTTGGATGCTTAACCAAGTGAGCCACCCAGGCAAACCCCCCCTACCAAAATCATTTTTGTCAAAATTTGTTCCCAAAAAAAAATCTTGTGGCACCCATAATGCATGGGAACAAAATGCATGGCAGATACCCTGTTTAAGAAATATATATTGACTACAAAGGCAGAAGTTATTCTCATGTTTTATTTTAGAAAAGTTTCCCATACTTTACCATTCATGTTTATATTGGAAAGCTCTCAATAGTTGTTATGTTATATGATACAAGGTAGGGAGCATATATTTCCATATTGATCTAAGGACATTTTTGAAATAACTATTTTACCATTGCTTTACAGTATAGTTATGTTATAACTCACCTATAACATAGTTATATATGTGTGGATCTGTGCCTGTATTCTCTACTGTGTTCCACTGTTTGCTTATTTATTTATTTATTTAATTTATTTATTATTTTAGGAGTGGGAGATATGTGAACTTTGTGCATTTTGAGTAGAAAGTTGATTTTTCACTTTGTGTATTTTAATTTGAATAGTCAACTTAATGTAATCACTGTTCTATTTGGGTTTAACTCGTTTTCTATAACTTCTGTTATAGTTTAAAAACTATAGTAGTTTGCTTCTGTTTTTAACTACTTTAAAATCAAATATTTAGTCATGCATTATTTTACCCTCTAAAATTATTATTTATTTGTTATCTTATTATTGTTGACTATCCAATTAATTACAACATGCTCAATTTTACAAATCCTAATATGAATTTCTACTTTTCTCATTTTCTCAGTAATGACAGAAACATGGAACACGTCAACTCCCTTCTCCCATTTTTTGACAATTACTTTTATCTTGTATTTTGATTCTACTTATATTGTGAATCCTATAAAATCTTAGGATCATTGTTTTATACACCAATATATATTCATATTTAAATGCATATTCAACTTTATTTGTCCTTCATATGAGTTTCTTTTAGAGATTATCCTGCTTGAATAAATCTTGTTTATTTTTCGTTTGGGATGATATTTTGGTAAAATATCTCTAAAACTTTCTCATAGTATCTGAATTTTAAATAATGTTTCCATTGAACATAGGATTCTTGGTCATCTGGTATTTTATTTATTTATTTACTTTTGGTTATGAGAAGGCATTCTATTGATTTCTGGCTTAAACTATTTCTGTTTAAATCTGTTTGTTTTATTGTTGCTTCCTTAAACATAACATGTCTGTTTTTTTCTGTCTTCTTTCAAGATTTTCCTCATTGAATTGGCATTCAATAATATATATATTATATATATGTGTATATATATTAATGTGTAATGTATACATTAATGTATAATGTATATATGTAAAGTATATATCAGTAATATATATGTAATATATACTTATATATTGTAATATACTCATATATGTAATATACATATACTCATATATGTAATATATTACATATATATTCACCCATATATATTTATTTAAACATATATATACATGTATACATATATACATATATATATGTATATATATACCATAATGTCAATTTCTTTGTATTTATCCTGCTTGATTTTCACTGGACGTTTATAATCTATTTATTGATGTTTTCAACAATTTTGGAAAATTCTTAGGCATTATTTTTTCAATATTTCTTTGATCCCCATTTCTCTTTGTTTTACTTTAGTCTAATTCCAAATGTGTTAGGTATTTTCACTGTGCTCTAGAGATTTCAAATATAAATATTCAATTATTTTACTTTAGTACTTATTTTCATATATTTTCTCTTGGTTCATCTTCTTTACTTTGTACTTGATCTTTCAAATGATATATGGAGTTATTAATTTTAGCTATAGCGTCTTTTATTTTTGTAGTTTTTGTGTATTTTATGCATTCTTCACCATTGAAAATGCCTTATATTTTTATCTTTCTGTATTTTTCGCTATTTCAATAGACATATTAAGCAAAATTAGAATGAAGAATGTTAACTCACCAACTTCCTCAACAACTGTAGAAAGAAATTGCCAGTTTAAAATATTATGCTGTATAGAAAAGTGTGTAGAAGTATCAACAAGAATGGAATACTACTTGGCAATGAGAAAGAATGAAATCTGGCCATTTGTAGCAATGTGGATGGAACTGGAGGGTATTGCTAAATGAAATAACTCAGGCAGAGAAAGACAGATACCATATGTTTTCACTCATATGCGGATCCTGAGAAACTTAACAGAAGACCATGGGGGAGTCGAAGGGGGAAAACGTTACAGAGAAGGAGGGAGGCAAACCATAAGAGACTCTTCAGGACTGAGAACAAACTGAGGGTTGGTGGGGTGTAGGGGAGAGGGGAAAGTGATTGATGGGCATTGAGGAGGGCACCTGTTGGGATGAGAACTGGGTGTTGTATGGAAACCAATTTGACAATAAATTATATTTAATATAAAAATTTTTAACCATGAAAGTACATGAAAGTACAAAAATTTCAAAATACTAATGAATAGCATTTTAAATAGATATTGCTAAGAAATAGACTATAGCATATGGGTGTGTATCAATAGTAATGTGCTTATGTCATGTTTTCAGTGTTCAGAAAACCCATTGAAAAAGACAGCAGAGGGGCGCCTGGGTGGCGCAGTCGGTTAAGCGTCCGACTTCAGCCAGGTCACGATCTCGCGGTCCGTGAGTTCGAGCCCCGCGTCAGGCTCTGGGCTGATGGCTCAGAGCCTGGAGCCTGTTTCCAATTCTGTGTCTCCCTCTCTCTCTGCCCCTCCCCCGTTCATGCTCTGTCTCTCTCTGTCCCCAAAATAAATAAACGTTGAAAAAAATTAAAAAAAAAAAAAAGAAAAAGACAGCAGAATGGGTTAATTCAAGATATCAATGTTTCTCCAAATTTGCAGGTTAAAATAACTGTTATGAGACAATGATCAAAGTTAGAGAAAAAATGATCAGCTAGCACCTTCCTGGAGACAATTCCCTTTGTCTTTCCGGAAAGAGGCAAGACTGACTATGGGCAGAAAGAATGTTCATGTTGCAGACACAATACTGTGTGGACTCCAATCAGAACCGCAAGCTCTCCCTTTGCCCTTACCCATAAATGCCCTCTCATGTGTCTGTTTCCAAACTTTTTTCTTATTGGTAATGCATAGACAAATAGACCTCAACATTGTTTCACTTTAAACACTTTTTAAAACTCTGGCCCTAGTATTATATGTTTTGGCTTGTAAAAGTGTGAATCATATAGCATGTCCTCAGCAGCTGCCCCATCCTAAAGCCAGAAAATGCTTCTAGGAATGAGCACATGGGACGAGGAGAAAGACTAATAGGACACAGCTTATACTGTGGGACCAGCACTCTTCATAAGGCATATCCTTTTTGTTTATGAGAATTTTCTAATAGTTCTTATTTTTCTCAGGCTTTAGCTTATTCTTTATACAATTCCATATTACATAAATTTTTAAAATTTGCTGATTATCAGAGTATTTTTATGTACACTAAAGGCACCTTAATCAGGGATTGGGTTAATCCTTTCAAAGCCCAGTGACTACAGTGCTTGTTGACAGGGAAACAGGTGGTAACAGCGAGTAAATGTTGAGCTATATTTCCTTCTATCTCCATAGCAACAAGATAGAAAAACTTCAACTAGGATACATCATTTTCAGCGAGGAAGAAAATGAGATGTTCCTTTCTTCTTTTCATTTATCCCCAAGTCTCATTTCTATCCTTTTCCTCTAGGAAAAAAAAAAAGGGGGCGGGGAACATAGGTATAAAGAAATCTATTTATTACACAAATAATGCCATGTAGGGTCTGTAAAGATATCTCAAGAGTAGGTCCTTTCTTGTCTCCCTCTCATATGGCAGCAGATTGTATTATTGGTACCAATTATTAATTCTCACTTTTTTATTAGAGTTTTGTTGCTCCATCAAGTGCATAGACACTTGACTTGCTTTTGGAATGTGAGCAGAAATTATGAATACTGTGCTCGGGAATAGCTTAAGAGTCCTTACTCGCTTCTGTGGTTGCTTTTGTTCCTCCTGTCACACAAATCACATGTCCTTCAACCTGAATCCTAGAATAAAGAAGACATGTGATGAATTGCACATGATCCCCATCAGATACACAGCCACTATTTTTTGTGAAAAAGAAATAATGCTTGTAATAATGAATACGAGAGACTTTGAAGTCTTTTCTTACTATACATTAACTTAGTGAAACTAATGAACAAAGAAATTGGCACCAGTTATGAGGTGCCACCAGAAAAAAAAAAAACTAATAGATTCTTAGCAGATCCAAACAATAGGCTGTTACAAAGTCGTTATTGATGCCTAGAAAATGAAGTGAGCCATGTTTTTTATCGATAAAACATTTTCTAAAACTTTTCTGTATGATAAGTTGTTATAAGCTTATGGGTTTAGGCAAAGATACTGGGAATGTGAAGCTAATCGTATGACTTAGCTGTTATTAGTTACAGTAAAAGGTATTATGTGAAAGAGAAAATTTCAGAAAATAACCTGTGAATTTGATAGCAAAATTGAAATATGGAATTGTTTATTCTCTCTAAACAATGAAAGGTAAAACAGAAACAAAGATCAAAACTCAGTGTTAAAGCAAAGACCAAACCAAGAGTGTGGCCTCAAGGGTGTGGCCTCATACCCTTTGTTACAACCTCTGAATTGATTAAAGGGAGCATTCAGTCAACAAATTTAGCTTCACAAAATGTCTCAGGAGACAAAGGAGACTAAGAATATGATTCTTTTTTGGAGGCGTGATTGATTTAAGTTACATCAATTTACTTCAGATTACCTTAAGCCACAAGTGGAGGATGTCTTGGAAAGAACTGTGGGTGTGGTTACTGTCACATTGGAATTTTACAGAATAAAAGCTAAATTTGTTTAGAGAGAGCTATACTGTCAAAGAGCCAGCAGCCTGTATTAAAACATGCTGTGGCTCTTTGAGACTTAAAATGATTTTTGGACCCCCAATAATCTGCTTGTCCCCAAAGAAGAAATACTGTTTAATGCCTTATGCCAATGTGGCCAAGGAGAGTGATGAATAACCCTCTACTTTCAGAAGGTAGAGCCAAGAATCAAAGAAAACGGAATCCTCCTCCAAGAGAGTAGACACTGGGACCTAATAAAAGAAAACCGTCTACCAATTAGCTAATACGGACACAATGTTTGTCCAGAAGGATTTCAGAAATCTTACAATGAAAGCTGAGTCCCCCCACTGCCAATCTTTGAATCTTTCCCTTTTAGAAGGAGGGTATTTATTGAAATAGCTCTCTCTGATATTTTATGCTGATTGTATGCTGGGCAGAAAGCTTTTATATATATATAAATCTGGATAATAAAACAATATAGACTAGAATGTTATCATGAGATACAGAAGTTTAGCTATGATGGCGTGGTTAGATGACACAGAGATTTCACTTACAGGAGGGAGTGAATTCTATACACTTGAGGGAATGAAGTAATATTTGTAACAAGGGTTGGGTTATGGTATATTCTATTGTTGTGCTCAATTGTTCCTTCCCCATTTCCCTGCAAAAAGGATATACTCTATGTTCCATATAAATTGGGCTTGGACATAGGACTGTCTTTGGAATGTGAGTTGAGGTGGTGAATATCACATCCAACCAGATACTTCACGCACCCAAGCATGTGTTTTTACCTTTATTTTTACTATAAAAATGTAATATATTATTTGGTCTGGATCCCAGAAGATACATAAAGGAAAGCTGTAATTGACAACTATTGATATATACATGAGTAAGATATAAATGTTTGCGATTTCAAGTTCAATGAAATTTGGGGGAGGGGTCTTTGATATTACAGTATAACATAATTAAATCCAAATAATAAAAGTGCATATACTTCATTTTTTAAGAGATGTTTTCAGCAACAAAATCTCAGAAAAAAAGGGCTTTAGCAACTCATTTTGACATACAGCTCAATTTTCAGACATCCTGACCTTTTTCTGTACAAATCTGCCTGTAAATCACATAGGTTTTTTTGTGTTTTTTTTTTTTTTTTAATATTAGGGAAAAAAAGGTGGTGAGAAATCCTGTGTGATTTGCCCTATGTGAGGGGCAGCCCTGCGTAGGGTATCTGAACTAGAGGGGCCTGAAGAAGGAATATGTGTGTTGTGGCCTGGCAGGATATGGGTTCTGAGACAGGTGAGAAGGCACAGAGAAAAAAAAAAAATGTAGCTGCCATGGGAGAATGGTTACATATTATAGACACACTAAGTAAGAACATTTTTAAGGATATTGGAAAACAGGATTTCACTCTTGGAGAATGGACTTTCACACATTCCAAATCTTGTGCTGGATACTGTCCTTTGATATTTTTCTCACTTTATTGGGGCTCCCACATCCTGTGCTGGGCCATCACAGCTACCTCTGAAGTCGCCTTCCCCCAGACCCATATGCAGTATACCTTCCCTTTCACAACCTTCCTTACCCATTTCTATGCATGAAGGTACTTGGGATAATCCACTCATGCCCACAGTTAGTGTGTGAGTTCTGTAAAGAACTGTGCTCCACCCTAGCTCTCTAAGCACTCTCCCAGATACCTACTACCAATTTTCTTCACTCATGGGCTTAAAAACAACATTTTAACAAAGTTAAGCCTGGATACCAGCTTATATAAGAAATTTCAAATTAGGGGCCCCTGGGTGGCTCAGTTGGTTAAGTGTCCGACTTCAGCTCAGGTCATGATCTCACTGTTCGTGGGTTCGAGCCCCATGTTGTACTCTGTGCTGACAGCTCAGAGCCTGGAATCTGCTTTGGATTCTGTTTCTCTCTCTCTCTCAATAAATAAATATTAAAAAAATAAAAAAAGAAATTTCCAGTTAAATATCTTGAATTTTATTAGTTTACACTTGAGTAGCTCATATCTCTCAGGGAGTTTAGAGATCAGAAGTTTGAAACAAGAATTGCATGCAGAAGAATTCCAAATAATTTATGTAGATACTCTACCCTGAAGGAGAGGAGCATAACTCCCTACTCAAGTGTAGGCTGTCCAAAGTGATTTCCTTCCAATGATTACAGTATGGAAAGGGGATTAAAAGAGTAACTGCTGTGGAGAAATCTGACAAAGATTACCAGGTTTCAAGGTCAACATCAACAGTGATAAATTACACTGATGACATATGACCTTGATATGATGTGATGAAATGGAACATTATCCATAACCCCCATTTAATCATGAGGAAAACATTAGGTAAATTCTGATAGAGGGAAAATTTACAAATTACTTGACCAGTACGCTTCAAAATGGTCAAGGGCATAAACAACAGAAAATCTATCACAGCCAAAAGGAGACTTAGGAAACATGATGACTAACTGTGATGTGGTGTCCTGGATGGGATCTTGGAACAACAACAACAACAACAACAACAACAACAACAACAAAAAAGGTATAAGGTATAAACTAAGGTAATAACATATCAGTATTGGTTCATTATTTATGACAAAGGTAACTTACTAACTGAAGATGTCAATAATAGGGAAAACTGGGTATGTGGTATAAGGGAACTCTGTACAATCTTTGCAACTTTTCTTTAAATCTAAAGCAGTCACCTTCCCTCATCTTCCCTTCAATGAATCAGGGCAGGTAAAGCACAGCATGGAGATGTGCTCCTGAAAAACCCTCCAGCATGGAGAGGCACCCCTGTTCACCCTATCCAACTGTAAAAGAGACAAAGACATGAAGAAGATGCTACAGTCCATCAAAAAGAGTAAGTAAACATCAAGAAGCCCGTTGTTCCTGTACCGCCAGTTGTGAGCACTTTATTCCTTCCCCTCTGCCAGGCAGTGATTCTGAAAATTGACAGTAGGAACAATTAGTCATGTCAAGACTTGAGTCACAGTTTGTACACCTAAAGGGACTAAAGAAAAAAGATGAACAAATAGAGACCAAAGTAAATAGAAGAAAGGAAATAATAAAGATAACAGCAGAAATACATGGCATAGAGATGAAAGAAATTAAGAAAGAAAAAAATCAATGAAACAAAGAGCTGTTCTTTGAAAAGATAAACAATATTGATAACCCATAGCCAGATTCATCAAGAAAAAAAGAAAAAGGATTCATATGAACAAAAACTGAATCCAGGAAGAAATAGAAAATTTGAACATACCAATTACTAGTAACGAAATTGAATCAGCAATATAAAACCATCAAAACATTAACAAAAGTCCAGAGCCCCATGCATTCATAGGCAAACTCTACCAAACTTTAAACAAGAATTAATACCTATAATCCTCAAACTATTCCAAAAAGTAGAAGAGGAAGGAAAGCTTCCAAATATGTTCTGTGAAGCCAGCATTACCCTGACACCAAAACTAGAAGAGTACACTATAAGGAAGGAAGGAAGGAAGGAAGGAAGGAAGGAAGGAAGGAAGGAAGGAAGCTACAGGCCAATATCTGTGGTTAACATACAAACAAAACTTCTCAGTAAAATATTGGCAAACCACATTTGACAATACATTATAAAAGGATCATTCACCACAATTAAGTGACATTTATTCTAGGGATCCAAGGATGCTTAAATATTCACAAATCAATCAATGTGACATACCATATCAACAAAACAGAGGATGAAAATTATATGGTCATCTCAATAGAGAAATAAAAAGCATCTGACAAAATTCAGCATCCATTTATAATAACAACTCTTAACAAAGTAGTTTTTGAAAAAACATACCTCAGCATAATAAAGGCCATTTATGAAAAACCCACAGCTGGCATCATATTCAATACAGACAAACTGATAGCTTTCCCTCTAATATCAGGAACAGGACAAGGGGATGCCTATTCTGACCATTTTTATTCAACATAGTACTGGAAGCCCTACCTATAACAATTAGACAAGAAAATAAATAAGAGCCATCTATATTGGTAAGGAAGAAATTAATCTGTCACTAAATGCAATGACATAATACTGTACATAGAAAATCTTAAAGACTACAATAAAAAACTATTTAAAGTGATTAATTCAATAAAGATTCAGGATACAAAACTAATACTCAGAATCAGCAGCATTTCTCTATACTAATAATGAGTTAGCAGAGAGAAAAATTAAGAAAACAATTCCATTTACAATTGCACCAAAAAGAGTAACATAACTAGAAATAAACTTAACCAAGTAAGTGAATGACTTGTACTCTGAAAACTATAAAACACTGATGAGAGAAGTTGAACATCATCCAATTGGAAAGATATTCCATGCTCATGAATTGGAAGAATTAATATTTATTAAGTGTCCATACTACCCAAGGCAATTTCCAGATTCAGTGTAATCCCAGTAAAAATACCAGCAACACTTTTTCATGGAACTAAAACAAATAATGATAAAATATGTATGCAACTAGAAAAGACCCCCCAAAGCCAAATCAATCTTGAGAAAGAAGAATAAAACTGGATGTATCACAATCCTAGATTTCAAGGTTTACTACAAAGCTGTAGTAATAAAAAAGGTGTTGTACTCACACAAAAATAGACACATGACCAACAGAAGAGAAAAGTGAGCCCAGAGATAAACTCATTATTAAATGGTTAATTAATTTGACATAGGAGGCAAGAATACACAGTGGGGAAAAACAGTCTTTTCAGTAAATGGTGCTGGAAAAACTGGACAGCTCCATTCAAAAGAATAAAACTGAGCCACTTTCTTATATTATACATACTGATAAACTCAAAATGGATTAAATATCTAATAAGGAGTTAATATCCAAAATATAAGGGGTAATATCCAAAATATATATGAGACTAATGCAACTCAACACCAAAAAAATAAATAATTTGATTTAAAAATGGGCAGATGACCTAAATACACATTTTCTGAAAGAAGACATACAGATGGACAACAGACACATGAAAAGATGCTTACCATCACTAATTCTCAGGGAAATGCAAATCAAAACCACAATGAAATATCACCTTACATCTGTCAGGTTGGCTAATATAAAAACAAAACAAAACAAAAACAAAAAAATAAAACCAAAGAAACAAACACAAACAAACAACAAAACAAAACAAAAAGAAAGGACAAGTTTTGCCAAGGACGTGGAGAAAAAGGAATGCTTGTGTACTTGTGGTGGGAACACAAATTGGTACAGCCACTGTAGAAAACAGTATGAAGGTCCTTCAAAAAATTAAAAATATAAATACCATATGATCCAATAATTCCACTACTGGGAATTTACTCAAAGGGAATTAAAACACTAATTCAAAAAGATATATGTACCCCCATGTTTATTACAGAATTATATACAATAGCCAAGATATTGAAGCAACATAAAGTCCATCAATAGACAAATGGATAAAGAAGATGTGATATGGGGTGCCTGAGTGGCTCAGTCAATTAAGCAACCAACTCTTGACTTCAGCTCAGGTGAAATGCTCTGTCAGTGCAGAGGCTGCTTGGGATGCTTTACCTCTCCTTCTCTCTCTGCTTGTTCGTACTCTCTTTCTCTCTCTCTCTCTCAAAGTAAATAAATAAACATTTTTTTAAAAGATGTGACATACACACACACATACAATGGAATATTACTCAGTCATAAAAAGTAATGAAATATTGCCATTCACAGCAACATGAATGTACCTAGAGGGTGTAATGGTAAGTGAAGTAAAAGAGACTGAAATAGACAAATACCACATGATCTCAATAACATGTGGAATCTAAAAAACCAAACAAATGAACAAACAAACAAATATCAGAATCAGAACTATAAATACAGAGAATAAACTGATGGTTACCAGAGAGAAGGGGATGGGAGAAGAGCAAAATGGGTGAAGGGGACTGAGATACAGGCTTCCAGTTATGGAATGAGTAAGCCATGGGAATAAAATACACAGCATAGGGAATATAGTGAATGACATTGTAACAGCAATGTATGGTGACAGATGGTAGCAACACTTGTGAGCATGGCATAAGATATAGAAAAGTGGAATCAATATGATGTACACCTGAAACTAATGTAACACTGTGTGTCAACTATATTAAAATTTAAAAAAAGTTATACAAAATTCCAATTAAAAAAAATCTTTACTCCCCGTGTGATAGCTAGACTTCCTTAGGCCTGACTTGCTTGCAAATCTTTCAGGGCAGCAAACAAGTGCCTATGATGCAGGATGGCCTCCAGGTCACACACACACACACACCATGCATTTACCTTACAGGGATGGCTGTGGAGACCAGGTATCTCAAAAACAATTTAAGGAAATTGTGGATCCAATTTCAGGCATACTGCCTTGGGCTAAGATGAGTCACACACACCATCCCCTTGGCCCCTCATTTCTGCCTCTTCTTAGAGAAAAAAATATTTGGGCAACAGCAGGCTGAGATAAGAAACAGGGCCATTAGGGAGCGAAGCACAGATTTTGTAGATGGATTTTATTTTATTTATTTATTTATTTTTAATTTTTTTTTAACGCTTATTTATTTTTGAGACAGAGAGAGACAGAGCATGAACAGGGGAGGGGCAGAAAGAGAGGGAGACACAGAATTGGAAGCAGGCTCCAGGCTCCGAGCCATCAGCCCAGAGCCCGACGCGGGGCTCGAACTCACGGACCGCGAGATCGTGACCTGAGTCGAAGTCAGACGCTTAACCGACTGAGCCACCCAGGCGCCCCTGTAGATGGATTTTAATCCTGAATGGCTTTCTCCATTCAGTCTCCCTGAAATTTTATCTTCAAAGACCTGAAATCAATTTTTGTGAAAGTGCAGCTGTCTTATCATCCCACATCATTTTTCATAGATTGTCAAGGTGAGTTATTGTATCCTATATCTAAGCTATATCCTTCCCACACACACACACACACACACACACACACACACACACACACTCCAACACCTGTAGTTATGCTTCATGTGTAAATGGAAATATAGGGACAGCTGAAGGAAATAATCTGAAGTCACACTTAGGATTCTGTGTACTAAGACTTATTTTAAAAACTATCCCACTAATAAACATGATCCCAAAAAGAAGAGGAGTCAGTCAAAGGTGACAAATGAACAGCCATTTCCCTTTTGTCCTTGTTTTCTATGAGTCAAAGGTAGGTACAGATGCAGCACAGAGACCACACATGCCCACACAAAACCCTCCTCCTTCTCTCTCCTTGAATTCCCTAAAACCCTCAACAAACTTTCTCCAGCACTCACCACAGAAATACAACTGGTTTCCTGATGGGTCTGATGCCAACCTTTGCTCATTATTTGCTTAATCCAATTAAAACATCTTTGAATATTAGAGATCTCATATTTACTCTCTCCATATGAGGTCCCTGCCCTGTACACATTGAAACCATCTAAGACCTAGCCATGTTCAATGGAGAATGTGGCCAATGTGGGCGCCCCACCCATTTGGGGATCAATATTGTTCTTCAGTTGCATCTCCTCAAGTTTCTTTCTTTTCCACTTCATTCCATTATATTATCTGGGTTTGCTCATTCACTGTATTGCTACATTTTGTGAGGTGTTCCCATGATTCACCTATGAAATAGGCAGTTGGTAGGCAGATTATGGATATATATGGGTATACTTGCTTGGTCTATATTTATAGTTACAGCTTATCAGGAGCAAAGGCCATGCAAGAGGAGAAAGCAATGCCAGCATCCCTCTGTCCACTCTGTGCCATAATTTTCCTATTTCTCCTTCAACCCTCCTCCTCACATCTTTCTCCAGCCCTCTGTGCTGAGTTGAAGTGAATACAGTACCAAGAAAGCCCTGCAGCACATAAATAATCTTCACACTTCAGAAGGACACATCTCAGCCCAGAGCTGCCACATCCCACAGAAGAGCATGACTCATCCCTAAGATAATCTCAATGCAAATATTTTGGTATGTTTTCAATGAGTTCATAATTTTCAATGTCCTGAGCACCACAGTCAGAAAAGGGCACAGCAGGATGAAAATGAGAAACAGGCTGACAGTAAGAAGAGCTTAGATTCTGACGTTGGTTGTCATTCCTATCTGTTTTTCTCTTTAATCAATTTCCTCAACCAACGGATCTTAAGGTCCCATATATTAAACTGCAATAACTGTCATTCATTCTTTTTTTATTACTAGACACAATGCATTTTATTTATTTCTTCTTTTTTAGAATATAATTTGTTGTCAAATCGGTTTCCATACAATGCCCAGTGCTCATCTCAACAAGTGCCCTCTTCAATGCCCATCACCCACTTTCCCACTCCCCCAGCCCCCATAAACCCTCATTTTGTTCTCAGTATCCAAGAATTTCTCATGGTTTACCTCTCTCTCTCCCTGTAACTTTTTTTCCCTTCCCCTCCCTTATGGTCTTCTGTTATGTTTCTCAAGATCCACATATGAGTGAAAACATATGGTATCTATATTTCTCTGACTTACTTCACTTAACATAATACCTCCAGTTCCATCCACGTTGCTGCAAATGGCGGAATTTCATTCTTTATCATTGCCAATTAGTATCCCATTGTATATATAAATGACATCTTCTTTATCCATTTGTCAGTTGATAGACATTTAGGCTCTTACCCCAATTTGGCTATTGTTGAAAGTGCTGCTATAAACATTGGGGTACATGTGCCACTATGCTTCAGGGAAATAACTGTTATTCATTCTAAATCAAGTTCAAAAATACCTAAGCTTCAATATGTTTATTCTATCAAAAAGTTAGAGCCCTCATGGTCTATACCAAACCATACTATCCCACAGTTAACTTTTTTTCACCTTTTCCTGACATGAGAGGGCTGTTTATGGGAATTCCCATTTATGTTCATCTCTGGTGACACCTCCAACAAGTTGCATTAACACCCATGAGCTCAGAGACAGGGAGGGAAGGCAGGAATTGGCAAGCAAACTGGCCCTACACTCCCTATTTGGGAGTCTATTTCTCCCTCACTTTCTGCACCTCCTCTCTCTCTCTCTCTCTCTCTCTCTCTGTCTCTCCCTCTCTCTCTCTCAAAATAAATGAACAAACTTTAAAAAATAAATTCTGGTTATAAGTTCTTTGGGAATATAAAGTTCTTAATTTTGATGATATCCCAATTGCCAACCTTAAAAAAATGCTGCAATAAAGTATTATTTTTTTATTTTTATTTTATTTTTAAAAATGTATTTATTTAAATTCAAGTTAGTTAACATACAGTATAGTATGGTTTCAGGAGTAGAACCCAGTGATTCATCACTTCCATACAACACCCAGTGCTCATTCCAACAAGTGTCGTCCTTAATGGCCATCACCCATTTAGCCCATCTCCCTACCCACCACCTCTCCTGAAATCCTGTTTGTTCTCTACATTCAAGAGTCTCTTCTGGTTTGCCTCCCTCTCTGTTTTTATCTTATTGTTCCTTCCTTTCTCCTATATTCATCTGTTGTGCTTATTAAATTCCACATATATGTGAAATCATATGCTATTTGTCTTTCTCTGGCCTATGTCACTTAGCATAATATATTCTTGTTCCATCCACATTATTGTTAATGCCAATATTTTGTTGTTTTTTATCACTGAGTCATATTCCATAGTACACAAATACCACAAGTTCTTTGTTGATTCATCAGTCGTTGGACATTTGGGCTCTTTCCATAATTTGGCTATTCAAGAGAAATGATAAGAACCATATGATCCTCTCAATAGATGCCGAAAAAGCATTTGACAAAATACAGAATCTTTTCTGAATAATAACCCTCAAGAAATTAGGGATACAAAGAACATATCTCAATGTCATAAGGGCTATATATGAAAGATCCATAGATAATCAGGAAAAATCCATCCTCAATGGGGAAAAACTAAGAGCCTTCCCCCGAAAGGTAAGGAACACAACAGGGATGAACATTCTCACCAGTGTTCAACATAGTACTGGAAGTCGTAGCCTCAGTAATCAGACAACAAAATAAAAGGCATACAGATTGGCAAAGAAGTCAAACTTTCACTATTCAAGATGACATGATACTCTACATAGAAAATCTGCAAGACTCCACCAAAAAAAACTGATAGAACTGATACATGAATTCAGCAAAGTTGCAGGATATAAAATCAATGTACAAAAATAGGTTGTATTTATATACACTAATAATAAATAAACAGAAAGAGAAATAAAGGAATTAATCCCATTTACAAGTGTACCAAAAATCATAGGATACCTAGGAATAAATCAGAACTCAGAAATGGACCTAAAGAGGTAAGTGGTCTGTACACTGAAAACTATAGAAAGTTTATGAAAGAAAATAAAGAAGAAACAAAGAAATGGAAAAATATTCCATACTCGTGGACTGGATAAAGAAATATTGTTAAAATGTCTATACTACCCCAAAGCACTGTACATATTCAAGGCAATCCCTATCAAAATAACACCAGCATTCTTCACAGAGTTGTTGTAGAATAAACAATTCTAAAATTTGTATGGAACCCGAAAAGACTCCAAATAGCCAAAGTAATGTTGAAAAAGAAAACCAAAGCTTAAGGCATCACAATCCCTGACTTTAGCCTGTATTACAAAGCTGTAATCAAGACAGTATGGTACTGGCACAAAATCAGACACATAGATCAATGGAAGAGAATAGAGAACTCAGAAATTGACCCGCAATTGTATGGCTAACTAATATTCAACAAAGCAAGAAAGAGTATCCAATAGAAAAAAAAAGACAACCTCATCAGCAAAAATATTGTTTAATAAATATTTCCCTACCTCAACATCATAGAAATGTTTTCTAAGTCTTCATTATTTCTAGATTTTTTTTCACATCTAGTACCCTAACACATTTGGATTTATTACATATGGTGTGAACTGGAGGGGCAGATACATATTTTTCCTTACCTGTTATGGGTTGATATATATTGATAGACTTTAATACTTCATTTCTGTTCTCTTGCCAGACAAAATTTCTTAAAATTAGAAGCAGAAATAAGGATTAAAGTAAGCCCAAATCCTTTCTTCCAGGAACTCCATTAGAGTCTCAAAGTGAGTATTTCTGAAAGACCCAAACTCAGCCCTGATGGAAGTGGAAGGGAATAATGCAACCGTCGTGAAAGACACTCAAATCCCTCTCTGTAGTGTAGCCACTCTTCAGAGAGAAGGACAATAAGAGCACAATTCTAAAACCTTATCCAAGCCAGGGACAGGGAACTACTCTCCTCTCCAGCTCCCTCCAGCCTTTCTGTCTCATCTAAGAGAACAATGAAACAAAATGAAAACGATAGTCAATACAGGATTCAGAGAAATAGATTTAAAATGTCATAACCAACAAAGGGAGTAAAAATTAGCCCATAGGGTTGAGGGAAGCCTTAAAACTAGAAGAAGGATATAGACACGTTGTGAAAGCCAAAGCTCTCAGACACATGCAAACCAAAAGTTTGACATTTACTTAAGATTATAGAATGCTCCCCTCTTCATAACTTATGACCACAGCAAGATAGTCCCAATATAATGAAGTGGATTACAGCTGAAACAGCTGCAAGATACAAATTCTCTAAGTAGTAAGACACAGGGAATTCCCAAAGCTAAAACAGGAGACAAACACAAAGTCATAAAGGAATTTTAACCCTCTGGTACCTATAGCTACAAAAAAAAAAAAAAAAAAAAAAAAAAAAAAAAAAAAAAAAAAAAGATTAAACAAAACACAACTTCTGACCAAATTAACACAAATACTCACACAAAAGTCCTAGTGACCTCAGTTCCTAATAGGTGATGCAATATATCTAGATTTCAAAACAAAAAACCCAAGCTTTAAGAAGAAAACACACAGATGGCATAAATAACTCAATTATCAGAACCAGACTCAGTTATAACCCATATGTTGGAATTATCAGACAAGGAATTTAAAATAGCTATACTTAATATAGTAAGGGTTCTGATGGAAAAATGGACAACATTCAAGAAGAGATAGATGATCAATGTAAGCAGAGACATGAAAATTCTAAGAAAGGAATCAAGAAAATACTAGATATGACAAACACAGTAACAGACAGGAAGAATGTCTTTGACAGTCTTTTTACATGGCTGAGGAAAGACTTATTGAACTCAAATTTAAGTTAATAGAAGCCTTCCAATTGAAATGTAAATAAAAAAGAATGAACAACATAAAAGAAAACAAAATAGATCATTCAAGAACTGTGTGACAGTAACAGATGGCATAATAACGTATACAGAAAAAAATTAAAGACCCCACCAAAATACTATTAGAAAAAATAAATGAATTCAGTAAAGTTACAGGATATAAAAAAGGGAGGCAACATAGGGGGACGACTGGGTGGCTTAGTAGGTTGAACCAGTAGTTTGATTTTGGATCAAGTCATGATCTCACAATTTATGGGATCAAGCCCCACATAGGTCTCCGTATTGACAATGCAGAGCCTCCTTGGGAGTCTCTTCCTTCCTCTCTCTGCCCCTTCCCCCTCACACTCTCTTTCAAAATAAATAAACTTAAAACAATAATATACAATGGGGATAAAACATATTCTTCAATAGAGAGTTGTTGAGAAAACTGGACAGCCAAAGAATGAAACTGGACCACTCTCTCACACCATATACAAAGTAAACTTGATAGGTTAAAGACCTAAATGTCAGTCTTGAAACTATAAAACTCCTAAAAGAAAATATAGGCAGTACGTCTTGGATATCAGCCTTAGCAATATTTTTCTGGATGTGTATATCTGGTCCAGGGAAACAAAAACAAAATAACAATTAAAACTACATCAAAATAAAAAGACTTTACACACTAAGGAAAACCATCAATAAAACAACAACAAAAAAACAGAATCTATTAAATGGGGAATGATACATCATTTGCAAAGATACATCCAATAAGGGGTTCATATTAAAAATATATACAGATTTAATATAGATATACATTTAAAAATAAATAATCAATTTGAAAAATGGACAGAGGACCTGACTAGACGTTTTTTTTCCAATGAAGAAAAATGGATGGTGTACCACCTCATACCTGTGAGAATGGCTAAAATTAACAACCCAGGAAACAGATGTTTGTGAGGATGCAGAGAAAGGAGAACAATTTTGCATTGTAGGTAGGAAAGCAAACTGGTGCACCCACTCTAGAAAATAGTATGAAGGTTCATAAAAATTAAAAATAGAACTACAACCCAGAAATTAGATACTACTAAGTTTTTATCCAAAGGATACAAAAAATGTGGATTTAAAGGGACACATACACCAAAATGTTTATAGCGGTGCTATTAACAATAGCCAAATTATGGAAAAAGCCCAACTATCCATTGACTTATGAGTGGATAAAGAAGATGTCGTGTATATGTACACACACACACACACAATGTAAATTTATGTGGCGATCAAAAAGAATGAAATCTTGTCATTTGCAGCAACGTGGATGGAGCTAGAGTGTAGTATGCTAAGTGAAATAAGTCAGTCAGAGAAATACAAAATCATGATTTCACTCATATGTGGAACTTAGAAACATATTAACATAGGGGAAGGGAAAGAAAAATAAGATAAAAACAGAGAGCAAGGCAAGCCAGAAGAGACTTTTAAATACAGAGAACAAACTGAGGGTTGCTGGGAGGGAGGTGAGTGGAGGGATAGGCTAAATGGGTGATGGGTATTAAGGAGGGCACTTGTTGGGATGAGCACTGGGTGCTCATATATGGAAGTGATGAATCACTGGGTTCTACTCCTAAAACCAACACTACAGTGTATGTTAGCAAACTTGAATTAAAAAAAAAATAAATAAATAAAAGAAGACAAATGTATAGTGAAAAGACACATGAAAAGATGATCAACATTATTAATTATCAGGGAAATGCAAATTAAAACCTCAATTAAACCCTCTCCTTATTCCCCATCAATGGTTTTGTTAAAAATGTTTATACTACTCAAAGCAATCTACACATTTAATGCAATACTTATCAAAGAACCACCACCATTTTTCACAGACCTAGAGCAAACAATCCAAAATTTGTATGGAACCACAAAAGAGCCTGAATAGCCAAAGCAATGGCAAAAGAGAAAAAAAAAAAAACTGGAGGCATCATGATTTGGTATTTCAAGCTACACTATAAAGCTGTAGTCATCAAGACAATATGGTACTGGCAAAAGAACAGACAACTAGATCAATGGAAGAGAATAGAAAACCCAGAGATGGACTCACAACTATATGGTCGACTAATATTTGACAAAAGCAGGAAAGAATATCCAGTGGAAAAAAGTTTCTTCAACAAATGGTGTTGGAAAATCTAGACAGCAACATGCAGAAGAATGAAACTGTCCCACATTCTTACACCACACACAAAAACAAATTCAAAATGAATGAAATACCTACATGTGAGACAGGAAAACATCAAAATCCTAGAAGATAACATAGTCAGCAACCATTTGACCTCAACTGTAGCAACTTATTACTAGATATGTCTCCAGAGGCAAACATGAACTCTCGGGACATCATCAAAATAAAAAGCTTCTGCACAAAGGAAACAATCAACAAAACTAAAATTTAGCCTAAGGGTTGGGAGAAGAGATTTTCAAGTAACATAGGTGATAAAGGATTAGTATCCAAAATCTATAAAGAAATCATCAAACTCAACACCCCAAAAATAAATAATCCAGTTAAGAAATGGGAAGAAGACATGAATAGACACTTTCCCAAAGAAGACATCCAGCTGGCTAGTAGACACATGAAAAGATGCTCAACACCATTCACAGTCAGATAGATACAAATCAAAACCCACAATGAGATACCACCTGACACCTGTAAGAATGTTTAAATTAACACCACAAGAAACAACAGATTTTGCTGAGGATGGGGATAAAGGGAAACATTCTTGCACTGTTGTTTGGAATGATAACTGGTGTAGCCACTCTGGAGAAGTATGGAGAGTTCTCCAAAACTTAATAATAGAATCACCCTATGATCCAACAATTGCAATACTAGGTATTTACCCAAAGGATACAAAAATACAGATTTGAAGGGGTACATCAGGGGCACCCTGATGTTAATAGCAGCATTACCAACAATAGCCAAATTATGGAGAAAGACCAAATGTCCATCAACTGATGAACAGATAAAGAGAATGTGGTATGTATATGGAATGGTATGTGTAAGGAATTTATATGGAATTGATGAATGGATAAAGAAGATGTGGTATGTATATGGAACGGAATATTATTCAGCTATCAAAAATAATGAAATTTTGCCATCTGCAACAACAAGGATAGAATTAGAGGGCATTATGTTAAGCAAAATACGTCAGTCAAAGACAAATATCGTATGATTTAACTTACATGTGGAACTTAAGAAACAAAACAGATAAACATAAAGCAGGCAGAAAAAAATGAGAGAGAGAGAAATAAATTGTAAGAGCCTCTTAAAGATAGAGAACAAACTGAGGATTGATGGAGGGAGGTTGGTGGATAGTGGGATAGATGGGTATGGGTATTAAGGAGGACACTTGTTATGATGAGCAGTGGGTGTTGTATGTACATGACGAATCACTGATTTCTACTCCTGAAACCAATATTGCACTGTATGTTAACTAACTAGGACTTAAATAAAAATTTGAAATAAAAAGACCTGATTTCACAGTTGTGATCAGTTCATGATCTCACAGTTCATGAGATTGAGCCCCATGCCAGGCTCTGTGCTGACAGCAGGGAGTCTACTTGGAATTCTCTCTCTCCCTCTCTCTCTGCCCCTCCCCCACTTTCTCTTTCAAAATATACAAATCAATTTAAAGAAGAAAACAAAGCAAAACATAATGATATATAACTTCATACCAGTCAGAATGGGTACAAAACAAGAAAGAAAGAAAGAAAGAAAGAAAGAAAGAAAGAAAGAAAGAAAGAAAGAAAGAAAGAAAGAGATTGAATAAGTGTTGGTAAGGACGTGGAGGAAAAAAAAACACCCTTGTGCATTGTTATCGAAAATATAAATTGGTGCAGCCACTATGGAAAGAATATGTAAGTACCTCAAAAAGTTAAAAAATATAAATGCCATGCTACTCAGTAGTTCCACTTATGGGTAGTTATCCAAATAAAATGAAACCAATTTGAAATGATATATGTACCCCTATGTTTATTGCAGCATTATTTACAATATCCAAGGTATGAATCAACCTAAGTGCCCATTTATAGTAAATAGATAAGGAGATGTGGCATACATGTACGATGAAATATTACTCAGCCATAAAAAATGAAATGTCATTTATAACAACATGGATGAGCCTACAGATTATTATGCTAAGTGAAATAACTTGGCCTGAGAAAGACAAATACTGTTTGATTTCACTTACATGTGGAATCTAAAAAACAAAACAAAACAAAACAAAACAAAAGGACAAAGAGACTTCTAAATATCAAGAACAGTTGCACATGCCAGAGGGAAGAGGATGCAGGGATAGATGTACTAGGTGAAGGGTATTAAGAGGTACTAACTTGCAGTTATAAAATAAATAACTTATAGGGATGAAAAGTATACCATAGTGCATATATTCAATAATATTGTAATAAAAATATGGTGACAGGGGGTAACTACACTTATTGTGATGGGCATTTTGTAATGTTTATAATAGTTGATTCGCTACATTTTACACATGAAACTAACATAATACTATATGTGAACTATACTTCAATTTAAAAAAAAATGAAAAAAATTGAGATTTAGGCTTTTGGTTATGGAAAGAATGTCACTGGGATAAAAAAAGTACAGCACAACATTTTATGGTGACAGAAGGTAGTTACACTTGTGGTGATCATGGCATAAAGTACAGACTTGCAGAATCACTATGTTGAACATCTGAAACTAATACAGCATTGTGTATCAACTCTACTTCAATTTTTAAGAAAGTTAAAGTAAAAATTAAAAAATAAATTAAAAAATTATGTGACAATCTGAAAAGGTATAACCTACTCATACCTGGAATATCAGAATGATTAAGAAAGAGAGAATAGAGAAGAATAAATATTTGCAGTAAAAAAATCTTACCTACTAAAGAATAAGGATAGAAATTACAGTGGAAAAAATCAATATGATTGTTTGTTTGTTTGATAACCTCTGGCTAGGGTAGCTAATAAAAAAGAGAGAATATACAAATAACCAATATTACAAATGAGAGAAGAAACCACTACTGATTCTATAGCTATTAAAAAGACAATAAAGTCATACAGTAAAGAATTCAATGTACATATGTTTGATAACTTAGATGTAATGGATTAATTACTTGAAAGGCACAAGTACCAACACTCAATCAAGGAGAAATAGATAACTTGAATAGTCTTATACCCATTAAGTAGATTGATTTGATAATTAAAATATTAAAAAAAATAAAGCATTAGGACCAGATGGTTTTAGTGATGACTTCTAATAAACATTTAGGGAAGAAATAATACAAACGTTTTGCAATATCTTCCCCAAAATAGAACTAGTGGGAGCACTTCCCAACTCATTTTATGAGACCAGCATTTTACTAATACCAAAACCAGGAAATTACATTGTAATAATAGAAAACTAAATACCAGTATCTCTCAAGAACATAGATTCAAATATCTTTAATAAAATGTTATTTAGCAATGTATAAAAAAGATTATATAGGATGACCAGAAGATATTAATTAAAGGAAAGACTGGTTCAACATTTATAAATCAATCAATATAATTCATCACATTAACAGTTTGAAAAAGGAAAAAATACAATCCTATCAATAAAGCATAAAAACATTTAACAAAATTCAAGTACCTACTCATAATAAAAAATCTAAAGAGAACAATAGGAATGGAAGGAATTTTCTTAACCTAATAAAGGGCATACATGAAGATATCTACATCTAAAATCTAAATCTAAATATACATCATAATGGTGAAAGACAATTCTTTCCCCTTATAATAGGGAACAAGGTAAATATGTCTCTCTTGCCACTCTTATCCAACATTATACTGGCTTTCCTCACTAGTGCAATAAGACAAAAAGAAATAAAAGGCATACAAATTGAAAAAGAATAAGTAAAGATATTTTTATTTACAGACGAAATAATTCTCTATGTAGGAAGTCTCACAGAATTTACAAGAAAGCTTCTGGTACTAATAAGTAAAATAACAAGTTTGCAGGATACACTGCTTCTTATAAATCAAAAATTAACTATTGGAATTGAAATTTTAAAATGATATTTACAATAATACCAAGAAATGAAATGCTTAGGTATAAATATGTGCAGGATTTCTATGCATAAGAGTAATTAAATAAATCAAGTAAAATCTAACTAAATAGAGGGGTATTCATTATTGAGAGACTCACATTGCTAAAATGTCAATTCTTTCCAACTTAATCTATAGACTTAGTAAAATCCCAATCAAAATCCCAGGAAGCCATTTTGTAGATATCAAGTGATCACAAAACATCTATGAAAACACATAGGAACTAGAATAGTCAACATAAAACTGAAGAACAAAGTTGGAGGACTCACACTACCAGATTCAAAACTTAATATAAAGATGCAGTAATCAAGACAGTATGGTAGTGACAAAAACATCCCACAAAATACACACACACACAAAACAAAACAAAACAAAACAAAACAAAACAAAACAAAAAACAAACAAAAAGAATAAAAAAGAAAACACCCCCAAAAACCATAGATTAATGGAACAGAACATAGAACCCAGAAAAAGACCCATGCAAATATAGTTAACTGAGTTTTGGCAAAAAAACAATCCAATGGACAAAAAATAGTTTTCAACAAATAGCACTGGACAATTGGACATCCATATGCTAAAAGATAAACCTAGACTGAAGTCTTACACCACACAAAAATATTTTCTAAATGGATCATAGACTTATTGAAAAACTATGTATTTGACTTAGAATTTGGTGATGCATTTTTAAATATGACATCAAAAGCCTGACTCATGAAATAAAAAATTGCTGAATTGGACTTTATTAAAATTTAGAACCACTTTGCAAGAAAACATTTGTTAAGAGAATGACAAGTCAGTCCTCATACTGATAGCAAATCTGTAAAACACATATCAGATAAGTGATAACACATATCATTAAGTGATATCTGCATATTATACCCACAATATGCAGATATCACTTAAATTCAACAAGAATAAATCTAATAACCACATCAAAAATAGGCAAAAGATTAAACAGGCATCTGATCAAAAAGATGTGCAGATAAAATATAAGCATATAAAAATGCTTAGCATTATTTGTCATTTGAGAAATGCAAATTAAAATAGCAATGAGATACTATTACATCTATTAGAATGGCTAAATTCCAAACAACTGACAAAACCATTTGTGGGTGAAGACTCAGAGCCCAGGAGCACTCAGTCTTTGCTGGCACAAAACCAAAATGGCACAGCCACTGTGAAAGATAGTTTGTCAATGTCTCACAAAGCTAGCCATAATATTACCATACAATTAACATACCTAGGTATTTGATCAGTTGATTTGAAAACTGACATCCATAGAAATCCTGTGCTTTTGGGGCGCCTGGGTGGCGCAGTCGGTTGGGCGTCCGACTTCAGCCAGGTCACGATCTCGCGGTCCGTGAGTTCGAGCCCCGCGTCAGGCTCTGGGCTGATGGCTCAGAGCCTGGAGCCTGTTTCCGATTCTGTGTCTCCCTCTCTCTCTGCCCCTCCCCCATTCATGCTCTGTCTCTCTCTGTCCCAAAAATAAATAAACGTTGAAAAAAAAAATTTTTAAAAAGAAATCCTGTGCTTTTTTACATAAAGCTTTACATAAACTTTTCTCATAATCAGTAAAAACTGAAACAATCAAGATGTCCCTCAATGAATAAATAAGTTGCGGTATATCCTTATATTGGAATACTATTCAGTAATAAAAAGAAATGGGCTATCAAGCTCTGCAAAAACATGGAGAAACCTTAAATGTGTATTACCAAATGGAAGAATCCAATCTGGAAATGCTACCTACCTACTGCCGGGGTGGCTCAGTTTGTTAAGCTTTTGACTTCAGCTTAGATCATGATCTCACTGCTCATGGGTTCAAGCTCCCTGTCAGGCTCTGTGCTGACAGCTCAGAGCCTGAAGCATGCTTCGGATTCTGTGTCTCCCTCTCTCTCTGCCCCTCCCCTACTCACACCGTCTCTCTCAAAAATAAATAAATGTAAAAATAATTTATATAACATTTTGCAAAAGGCAAAACTGTGGAGAGGGTGCTTCTATCAGCTGTGTCATGGGTTCATAGAGATGCACCATTGCATAGCTGAGGCCCAGGAGATTTTTCTTAGGGCAGTGAAACTATTCTGTATGACATTGTAATTGTGTATATATTACACGATGAATTCACCAAAACCCATAGAATTGTACCACACAACCTTCTCAACACTCCACATTCATAGTTGAAAGCAGTAAGTGAAGGAAAGAACCTGTCCCTATGATTATTTTTTGATTTGAGGAAAATTACTCCCCAGACTAGACAATTCATACTCTTAAGCCCGCACACTCTCTATTATTCCATGGGGTTGACATCATCTTTCTCTTAAATAGAAACTTGCACAGAATCCCCTTAAAGAGGCCCAATGTAACCATTCATGTATCTGTAAGTGCTCAGCGCCCCATTCTTCCTGCCTGAAGGCTGAAAGAGCTACTGGGAATAAGAGGGTTAACTGAGAAGGGAGGTCACCAGGAAGCAGTGCTCAAATTTGTCCTCATCCCCTCATGCTTTTAATTATGTTTTGTGAAATATCAGTTATTATTTTATTCTGTATCATAATTCCAAGATGATGAGGTCTGTAAAATTTTGAACTAACTTTACGTCTAAACATGCAAAGCCATTCCAAAGCTTAGACCACTGGTGAAGTGAATACAACAGCCTATGCAAGAGACTTGTAATTCTGGTTAAGTGTTTACATCTGGAGTGATAAGTGAGAAATGGTTTGTTAATAATCGTGATGCCACTAAGAGGGAAGGAGAAGAGAGAGAAAACAGGGAGATGACGACAAATGCACAGCCTCCTCTCCTCTTTTGCACAAACATCCCCAAAGAAGAGCCCAGGGCCAGTGCAAGACGCTACCAGACACTGCAATGTAGGGAGAGAAGTGTGCAAGCATGCTCCCAGAAGACCCCTCCCAGCACTGAGAGACACAGGCCCCCCACCCTTCCCCCTCTGCTGCTGCAAACACAAGTGGTTCCTCAGTCAGGAGCTTTGTTTTCAGAAACACAGTTTTACTCATGTGCCTGAAATCAGCTTTTACTCAAGAGTTCCAATTTAAAACATTTAAGCTTTACTACAATAATGAACATAGAAAATGTTTTAAAAAAAAAGTCCCTTCCAGTAAACTAATCACCTTTGTCTTCAAAAGGACAAAACAAAGCAAACACACACACACACACACACACACACACACACACACACACACACCTGCACGGATATGACACTGGGCTGAGCCAAACTATACCTACTGTGGCCTCTTCTTGGATAATTATGTAGAATATCATTAGTACCCTGTACCAGTCCTGAACTAGGCATGCTTCTGGGAATGGAGAGGTAAAGTGGGGGAAAGGCTTTCATTGAACACAATTTGCATTTCTGATAGTAGAGTCTCCTAAGGCTATGGGTTTTTTTTTTCCTTTTTCTTTTTTTCTTTTGAGTTGTTCTTGAAGTCACCCTTGGCTCTATGAAGTTCTTAACTCACCTCTTGTCGAATTCCATCTGCCTTTTAATTCCACATCTTAAACCATAGATGATCAGGACTTCTCCATTCATCCACACCTGAATCGAAGACCCCAAATATTCCATCCCAAATGTCCACACTCACAGTTGTATTTGGATGGGGAGCAGATGGGAAGAAAAGCAATTTATTTGGAGCCACTGAAGGCTGTCTTCATAGTAATAGAATAGAAAATGGCTGATGAACGGCTGTCAGCCTAAAGGAAAGAATGGCGGGTTAGAAGGGTAGGCAGAGCATTAGCCCTCTGTATCTCCCTACGATTCCCACCCTTGCTTCTGCTGTGACCCTAAAGGAGACACAAGCACAATGAAGAACTTGCCAGGCATCAAAGAGAGTGCAAGGCCGGAAGCCCCCTCCTCTCAACGGGAGGGCTCACCGCTTGCCCCTCCCTCCAGCACCGCTCCCTCCCAGCTGTCTGTCCACACATTTGTTCTCAGAAACAAAGCTCTCACAGACACAGACCCGCACTCCAGATTTCCCAAGAATACCCCGCATCTTAACATTGTGCTTACAGTCTTGTCAAACAGTAGGGATATCACATATGAAGTACATCCCTGCCTGTTGGCAGCAAAAGAATGTTGGGTTTGGGGGATGTCAAATAATGAACGTGGATGTCACTATTTCAGAAATCTTGATGGAGCTACCTGAAGCTTTAATGATTTATTCATTCAGCCTTCACTGAGACTCCTCTCTTCTTTACATTAATTCGTATTGTCCAGCCCCAGCTTTAAGCGATTTGCTGTCTGAATCCAGAGACTCTCAAGGTTTTTATTAACCTTTTATTCTACATAGGAACCAGAGATCCCTTCAGACCTTTCTGTAGCCAATCATCAAATTAAGGCAACTTAAGTGGAGGCAATTTAAGTCGGAACAGTTGTAGAATATAAAATAGATGATTAGGGCTCTTAAGCCTAGGAAGAAGAATAGGTGGGGAGGGGTAGAATGGAGAAACAGCACAGCCAGCATCTCCCTCACCCCCATTCTCCTCCCCCATCAGTTTGCCCCTGTGAAAGAAGAAAAGAGAACATGCACAAAGAGGATCCCTTGGTGTACAAAGCCCAGCAGGGAGACCCCTAATGCACAAAGAAGACTTCCCCTTGTCTTCTTCCCCCACACCATACCCTATGCCTGCCAGCAGCTGGTTCTCATGCACAATCTCTCCAGACACACAGTCTGAACACCACATTCTCTGAAGTGCCACAATTTCAAGCATTCTGCAGTGGATTTATTCATATCTGCTGTCTTCTTAATCCTATGCAAAAATTTTATATAGGATTGGAATGTGAAGTTAAGCTAATAGGGAAGTAGTGGACATTTCTGAAGTGGAAGCAACTTTCCAAACCTACTACTATTTTGTTCTATTTCTGATACTGTTTCCGCCCTCTAAGCCAGTATTACTATTCAGTTTGTTTAATTGAAATCTCCTTTCTGGGATGTGTGGGTGCTTAGTCTGTTATGTCTGACTCTCCATTTCAACTCAACTCATGGTTTTGTAGTTAGTGTGTTCAAGCCCGGAGTCAGACTCTGCACTGACAGTGTAGAGCTTGCTTGCGATTCTCTGTCTCCCTCTCTCTTACCCTCCCCTGCTAATATTCTCAATCTCTCTCTCTCTCTCTCTCTCTCTCTCTCTCTCTCTCCTCTTTCAAAAAAAATTTTAAAAGGTAAAAACATTAAAAAAATAAAATCTCCTTTACACTTCCAGTTTTACATGATCTGTAATGTATATGCTCTAGGGGCCCAATTAACCAATATTGGAACTCAGTAACCACAAATGTTTGAAGATATTAACCAGAGAAACCAAGAGGGTCAATCATTTGAAGCTAAGTTCATGCTGCTCTATAAGAGACACACTGTGCAATTTGTCTGTCAAAACCTCAAAATTAGAAGGAAGGAGAGGGGGTAGATGATGGAGGGAGAACAAAAAACAAACCCACATTCCCATACCTCTCTGACCCACCCCCATTTCTACAGGGAGCTGAGACAAAGGAGAAGCCAGTGCTCCTAGAAGGCTCTCCTGAGGTCAGAGGACCCCATTCTGTCCCTCTCCTCCCCAACACTCTCCTTCTCACCACTCTGACACTGGTGGCTTTGTCTTCAGAAATAATGCCTGTACAGAATATGCCATTATACCATATTTCCCTTTGATAGCCCTAATTTTAATCATTTTCCCTTGTATCTGGCCACATGATTGAACATTAGTCCTGCATCCATTCTCTGTACCCGAGCAATAAGGAATGCAACCAAGAGCACAAAGCACAAATTTATGACAGTAAGGCATTGATATCTGTTATTCCTTTTAATCTTTATGATGCCTTCTTAGGCTGTCAAGCTCTTAACCCACTCCTTTTCAAAACCCTACAGCCTTTTCATTCTGTGTTAAACATCCACCCACCCACTCATGCACACATAAGGACACATATATGTAGAATATGAGGGCTTAATCTTTCCCTATATACATAATTCATGGATCTTAGTTATCTATTTAAAATCTGAGGGACCTGCAGTTACATGTAGGAAGATTAGTGGGATGGCAGAATGAGGTAATTTTTGAGGAGTAAAGCTGAGGCTGGGCTCTTTAGTAAGACATAAAATATCTTTTCCTATTCCGTTGGTTGCCTTTTAGTTTTGTTGATTGTTTCCTTTGCAGTGCAGAAGCTTTTATCTTCATGAAGTCCCAATAGTTCATTTTTGCTTTTAATTCCCTTCCCTTTGGATATGTGTCGAATAATAAATTGCTGCAGCTCAGGTCAGAGAGGTTTTTTCCTGCTTTCTCCTCTAGGGTTTTGATAGTTTCCTGTCTCACGTTCAGGTCCTTTATCCATTTTGAGTTTATTTTTGTGAATGGTATTTTTGTGAAAGTGGTCTAGTTTCATTCTTCTGCATGTTTCTATCCAGTTGTCCCAGCACCATTTGTTAAAGAGACTGTCTTTTTTTTTTCCATTGTATATCCTTTCTTTGTCAAAAATTAGTTGCTCATACTTTGTGGCTCCAATTCTGGAGTCTCTATTCTATTCCATTGGTCTATGTGTCTGTTTTTGTGCAAATACCATGCTGTCTTCATGATTACAGCTTTGTAGTAGAGGCTAAAGTCTGGGATTGTGATGCCTCCCACTTTGGTCTTCTTCTTCAATATTTGGCTATTCAGGGTCTTTTGTGGTTCCATACAAATTTTAGGATTGCTTGTTCTAGCTTTGAGAATGCTGGTACAATTTTAATTGGGATTGAATTGAATGTGTACATTGCTTTGAGTAGTATTGACATTTTAACAATATTTATTCTTCCAATCCATGAGCACAGAATGTTTTTCCATTTCTTTGTATCTTCTTCAATTTCCTTCATAAGATTTCTATAGTTTTCAGCATACAGATCTTTTACCTCTTTGGTTAGGTTTATTCCTAGGTATTTTAGGCTTCTTGGTGCAATTATGAATGGGATCAGTTTCTTTATTTGTCTTTCTGTTGCTTCATTATTAGTGTATAAGAATGCAACTGATTTCTGTACATTAATTTTGTATCCTGTGACTTTGCTAAATTCATGTATCATTTTTAGCAGACTTGTGGTGGAGTCATCAGGTTTTCCATGTATAATATCATGTCATCTGCAAAAAGTGAAAGCTTGACTTCACCTTTGCCAATTTTGATGCCTTTGATTTCCTTTTGTTGTTTGATTGCTGATGCTAGCACTTCCAACATTATGTTAAACAACAGCGGGGAGAATGGACATCCCTGTCGTGTCCCTGATCTCAGGGGGAAATCTCTCAGTTTTTCCCCATTGAGGATGATATTAGCTGTGGGATTTTCATAAATGGCTTTTGTGATGTTGAAGTATTTCCTTCTATCCTGACTTTCTCGAGGGTTTTTATTAAGAAAGTATGCTGAATTTTGTCAAATGCTTTTTCTGCATCGATTGACAGGATCATATGGTTCTTATCTTTCCTTTTATTAATGTGATGTATCACATTGATTGATTTGCAAATGACATATCAGACAAAGGGCTAGTATCCAAAATGTATAAAGAACTCACCAAACTCCACAACTGAAAAACAAATAATCCACTGAAGAAATGGGCAGAAACCATGAATAGACACTTCTCTAAAGAAGACATCCAGCTGACAGACACATGAAAAGATGCTCAACGTCACTCCTCATCACGGAAATACAAATCAAAACCACACTTAGATACCACCTCATGCCAGTCAGAGTGGCTACAAGGAACAAGTCAGGAGACTATAGATGCTGGATAGGAGGTGGAGAAACAGGAACCCTCTTGCACTGTTGGTGGGAATGCAAACTGGTGGTGCCACTCTGGAAAACAGTGTGGAGGTTCCTCAAAAATTAAAAATAGATACCCTATGACCCAGTAATAGCACTGCTAGGAATTTACCCAAGGGATACAGGAGTGCTGAGGCATAGGGGCACTTGTACCCCAATGTTTATAGCAGCACTTTCAACAATAGCCAAATTATGGAAAGAGCTTAAATGTGTATCAACTGATGAATAGATAAAGCAATTGTGGTTTATATACACAATTGAATACTACGTGGCAATGAGAAAGAATGAAATATGGCCTTTTGTAGCAACGTGGATGGAACTAGAGAGTGTAATGCTAAGTGAAATAATTTATACCGAGAAAGACAGATGCCATATGTTTTCACTCTTACGTGGATCCAGAAGACCATGGAGGATGGGAAAGAAAAAAAAGTTAGAGAGGAAGAGACCCAAACCATAAGAGACTCTTAAAGCCTGAAAATAAACTGAGGGTTGATGGGGGGTAGGAGGGAAAAGAGGGTGGATGATGGGCATTGAGGAGGGCACCTGTTGGGATGAGCCCTGGGTGTTGTATGGAAACCAATTTGGCAATAAATTTCATATTAAAAAATAATAAAAAGGAAATAACTCGCAAAAAAAGAGCAAAAAAAATGAGCAAAAATTGGCTCATCAGATACAAGAAGCTCAGAGAAAGGGAGTGGCAGTCATATAGAAAAGGGCAAGATCCATCAATTGCCACTGCTCATACTGTTGCTGAATACTAAGATGCACTTTGTAGGGTGAGACTCTATAAGGAGGTACAAAGAGATGATGGAGAGCTGTATCCTGAATGTTTCCCAGAGTTTGGAAAGTAATGTGAGATATTGATTTATAACCAGGCAAAGTAGTCTTTGTTGGGCACCTGGGACATTAAGTGAAGACACCAGAAGGGGCACACCTTAATTATTGTGATAAACTATCCCTAGAATAAAGCTACCAGAGATCTGACATACAAGGCTTAAATAAACTAAAAAAAAAAAAAAAAAAATCAACTGGTTCAATGTATATTTTATTTTATTTTTTATCTTTTTATTATTTTCATTTTTATTTTGGGGGAGAGAGAGAGAACACATACATGTGAGTGGGGAAGGGGTAGATAGGGAGGGAGAGAGAGAATCCCAAGTAGACTCTATGCTCAGTGAAGAGCCCAATCATGGCCTGAGCTGAAATCAAGATTTGGATGCTTAAAAGACTGAGCCACCCAGGTGCCACATGATTCAATACATATTTAATTTAATTTAATTTAATTTAATTTAATTTAATTTAATGTTATTCTACTTTATCATTTTATTATTAATTTTTTAATGTTTACTTTTATTACTGAGAGATAGAATGTGAACAGGGAAGGTGCAGAGAGAGAGACGGGGACAGAGGATCTGAAGCAGGCTCTTCACTGACAACAGAGAGCCCAATGTGGGGCTTGAACTCACAAACCATGAGATCATGATCTGAACCAAAGTTAGATACTCAACTGACTGAGCCACCCAGCACCCCTAAAAACATATTTTATTTTTATTTTTATTTTTTTAACGTTTTTTATTTATTTTTGAGACAGAGAGAGACAGAGCATGAACGGGGGAGGGTCAGAGAGAGAGGGAGACACAGAATCAGAAGCAGGCTCCAGGCTCCGAGCCATCAGCCCAGAGCCCGACGCGGGGCTCGAACTCACGGACCGCGAGATCGTGACCTGGCTGAAGTCGGACGCTCAACTGACTGCGCCACCCAGGCGCCCCCCTAAAAACATATTTTAATTGCCTGTCCAAACTTCATACTTTTTTAAAGAAGGTTTAAAATATCCAGGTGATCAACGGTGTAAAATCACAATGTCCAAAACCAACCAACCAAACGATCACCCCCACAATACTCCAGATAAGCAAAGAAGCAGGAATATAAGGCTCATAACCAGGAGGAAAGTCAGTAAAAATAAATAGAAAAAAAATTAAAGGGGTGATGGAACTAGCAAACAATGAAATAACAAGCCACATTTTAATCATATGTCAAAACTTGAACATAAAAGGAAAAAAAAATGGAACTTTTAGAGCTGGAAAGTACAACTGAAGTGAAAATTTCACTGCGCAGGATTAAGATTAAATACTGATTAAAATTACAAAAGAAATGAAAGATATTACAATAAAAACTATCCAAACACAGGAATAGAGATTTAAAGAAAAAAAGAACAGAGATATACGGACCTATAAGTGAAAAGGCAACATACAGAGCAGAAGAAAGTTTTTTACAAACTATCCATCTGATAAGGGGTCAATATGCAAAATATATAAAGAAGTCCTACAACTCGATAGTAAATCATCATCATCATCATCATCATCATCTAATTTTAAGAATGGGCAAAGATCTGAACAGACATTTTTGAAAGCAGATATCCTATCCGAAGCACTAACATATACATGAGAATGTGCCCAACATTACTGATCATTTAATTTGAAAAGCAAATTAACACCATTATGAAATATCACCTCATACCTGCTATGATGGCTATTATCAAAAAGGCAACAGATAAAAATGTTGTCAATCATGTAGAGAAGGGGAACCCTTGTACACTGTTGATGGGAATATAAATTAGCACAGCCACTATGGAAAATAACATGGATGTCCTCAAAAATTAAAAATAGAACTGCCATATGATTCAGCAATTCTTCTTCTGGGTATATATATATATCCATAGAAAATGGATCACTATCTTGAAGAGATATCTGCACCCTTATGTTTACTGAAGCATTATTTGTAATAATCAAGACATGTAAATGACCTATGTGTTTATCAATGAATGAGTATATACATAATGGAATATTATTCATCCAGAAAAAGAAGAAAACGGGGTACCTGGGTGGCTCAGTCGGTTAAGGTTTTGGCTATCGATTTTGGCTCGGGTCATGATTTCACTGTTCATGACATTGAGCTCCCAGTGGGGCAGAGTCTGCTTGAAATTCTCTCTTACCCATTCTCTCTGCCCCTCTCCAAGTGATGCTCTCTCTCTCTTTCTCAAAATAAATAAATAAATAAATAAATAAATAAATAAATAAAAGAAGAAGAAGATGAAGAAGAAGAAGACGACAACGACGATGAAGAAGAATGGGAAAGGAGAAGGAGAAGGAGAAAGAGGGGAATGGAGTAGGAAAACCTGCCATTTGTGATAACATGGATGGATCCTGAGGGCATTATACTAAGTGAAATAAGTAAGACAGAGAAAGATAAATACTGTGTGATCTCACTTATATGTGAAATCTAAAAAGAAACTAACAACAAACACCCCCCCCCAAAAAAAACACAAAACAAACTCATAGGAACAGAGAACAGTTTGGTTTCCATTGTCCAAGATATTATGTCAGGTTTCAAGATTTTTATTCCCTTCAGTAATAGGGATAGATAGCAAGCCAATAATTGTTTCTCAAATGGTTTCAATGTACCACTGTCTCTGAAATCTGGTTCAAAATCCAATAATCACTTCTGGGTGACACGGCTAGATTTTACCATAAATTTTAGTCTGCATAAATGTGAATTTAAAGATACTTTCAGGGGCGCCTGGGTGGCGCAGTCGGTTAAGCGTCCGACTTCAGCCAGGTCACGATCTCGCGGTCCGTGAGTTCGAGCCCCGCGTCGGCCTCTGGGCTGATGGCTCAGAGCCTGGAGCCTGCTTCCGATTTTGTGTCTCCCTCTCTCTCTGCCCCTCCCCCGTTCATGCTCTGTCTCGCTCTGTCCCAAAAATAAATAAACGTTGAAAAAAAAATTAAAAAAAAAATAAAATAAAGATACTTTCAAATTATATCTGAGTGCAGATCATAATGGCTCCAAAGTATTGCTTACATCACCACTTTTTGCAATTTGAACATAACCTACCATTTTTCAGGCTCCCATTTAAATATGTCCTTTTGGGTAGTTTTATGGATAGGAGTTAGCAATATTCTCAGATTAGAATATGTGTCATCCAAAATCCTGATTAATTTGCTTAACAAATTAATATCTTTGGAGATTTGAAATCACATTTCTCCTTAGCTTTACCTTCTAGCTTTAAAAATCCCTCCACTGGATTATTTGTTTTTTGGTTAATAATCCAGTGAAGAAATTGGCAGAAGACATGAATAGACACTTTTCCAAAGAAGACACCCAGATGGCAAACACATGAAAAGATGCTCAACATCACTCATCATCAGGGAAGTACAAATTAAAACCACACTGAGATATTACCTCTCAATGGTCAGAGTGGCTAAAATGAACAAATCAGGAAATTACAGATGCTGGTGAGGATGTGGAGAAATGGGAACACTCTTGAACTTTTGGTGGGGATACAAACTGGTGCAGCCGCTCTGGAAAACAGTGTGGAGGTTCCTCAAAAAAATAAAAATAGAACTACCTTATGAATGGATAAAGAAATTGTGGTTTATATACACAATGGAATACTACGTGGCAATGAGAAAAAATGAAATATGGCCTTTTGTAGCAACGTGGATGGAACTGGAGAGTGTGATGCTAAGTGAAATAAGCCATACAGAGAAAGACAGATACCATATGGTTTCACTCTTATGTGGATCCTGAGAAATGTAACAGGAACCCATGGGGGAGGGGGAGGAAAAAAGGAAAAAAAAAAAAAAAAGAGGTTAGAGTGGGAGAGAGCCAAAGCATAAGAGACTGTTAAAAACTGAGAACAAACTGAGGGTTGATGGGGGGTGGGAGGGAGGAGAGGGTGGGTGATGGGTATTGAGGAGGGCACCTTTTGGGATGAGCACTGGGTGTTTTATGGAAACCAATTTGGACAATAAATTTCATATATTATAAAAAATAAAAAAATAAATAAAAGAGAAAAAAAAAAGAAAAAAAAAAAAGAAAAAAAAAAAAAAGAACTACCTTATGACCAACAATAGTACTACTAGGAATTTACCTAAGGGATACAGGAGTGCTAATGCATAGAGGCACATGTATCCCAATGTTTATAGCAGCACTTTCAACAATAGCCAAATTATGGAAAGAGGTCTAAGTGTCCATCAATTGATGAATGGATAAAAAGATGTGGTTTATATATACAATGGAATACTACTTGGCGATGAGAAAGAATGAAGTCATGTCATTTGCATCAACATGGATGGAACTCAAGGTTTATGCTGAGTGAAATAAATCAGTCAGATAAGGACAGATATCATATGTTTTCACTCATATGTGGATCTTGAGAAATTTAACAGAAGACCATGGGGGAAGGGAAAGGGAAAAAATAGTTACAAACACAGAGGGAGGTAGGCAAGCCACAAGAGACTCTTAAATACAGAGAATAAACTGAGGGTGGATGGGGAGGTGGGGGAGAGGGGGAAATGGGCATTGATGAGGGCACTTGTTGGTATGAGTACTGGGTGTTGTATGTAAACCAATTTGACAATAAATTTAAAAATAAAATAAATAAAATCCCTCCAAAGTAAACAGAGTGGATTTGTTTAGAGCTCTTCAATGTTGTGGTCCAGTGGAGCATCCCATTTGTCTACCTAACCTTGATAGTACTGCACTAAGACCTTTGAGATGACCCCCTCAGAGTCTGTTTTATTCACTGATTCATTAACAATCATTTCAAGGTTTCCATCCTTTGGTTACATGTCCCTTTGTCTACCTCCATTTTCTTGTGGATAATTTTCTTAGCTTCTATAAGACCCATAAAGAGACCAAGAAAATTGATACAGCATCTCAGACTATTGCCTGATTTCTCAGCAGTAAGCTTATATGGGGTGCTCTTGTGAAAGAAGTCTCCTTGATCATGGCATCCACCATGACCTGGGTAAGGATATTATTAAATGCATAGACATACCCATCATCATAAAGCCAATTCAGCATGGCTTGCATACACAGCACATCAGCCACTTACTCTGGGAAATTTTCCTTGGAGAGAAAGTAAAATTTCCTTTCACAGGGTAAACAAACCTTAAAGTGACTTTTATTAGTATATCAGACTAGCTGTTCCTTCAGAATTCACTTCTTTTTTGTTTATTTAATACACAGCCATTTGTGATTGTCCAATAGTAAGCTGTGGGTTTTACATCAACCCCAATATGCTCCTCCATAGTGCAGCATTAAAAATCTGGATACAGGAGCACCTGGGTGGCTTGGTTGATTAAGCATCCAACTTTGGCTTAGGTCATGGTCTCACAGTCTGTGAGTTCAAGCCCTGAATCTGGCTCTGCATCGACAGCTCGCTCTCTCTCTCTCTCTCTCTCTCTCTCTCTCTGTCTTTCTCAAAAATAAACATTTTTAAGAAAAAAATCAAGTAGACAGCTTCTGAGTTTTTCTTTCTTTCTTTCTTTCTTTCTTTCTTTCTTTCTTTCTTTCTTTCTCTTTCTTTCTTTCATCAATCAAATGAGACAACTGCTTCACACTGCCTCCCACCCCCACTTAATTTCAGTACTTTCTTGGTTTTGAGCTCCCTACAGCCACTTGGATTACCTTCTTGGTGAGCAGAGGTTATTCTAGAATAATTTTCCTTTTGTTGACTACCCTGAGGCTAATGGCTATAGCTAAGACTGGCCAAAGTTCAAGCTTAGTACAGGTCCAGGTTCTGGTCAACAATCTCCTCTACTTAATTTTAGTGATAGCAAATAAAATTTTCCAAAATTTTATATATTTGTATTTTTAAAATTACTTTGCATTTATTTAGGTATACAACGAGCCAACTTTTAAGGAGTCAATTCTATCATTTCTAAATCCATTAGTAACATTTTCCCTCTAGTAACTGATCACAACATATCTGCTGTCACATACTATGAGTGATTTGGTAGCCACCCATGCATCTAAGGTTTTCTATCCTTTGCTTATTTGCATATCATTTTTCCAAATAATGCTTCCACCATTTCAGTGAGTCAGAGCCATTCTTGTGAATCCCTCTTTAGCACAAACTTGAGAACTGGGTTCCTAATACAACTTTCAGGCCCAATGATGTACGAAGACTCACAGGACTCAGAAAAGCTATTATACTTACAGTATGGTTTATTAGAGTGAAAGGAAACATTAAAATCAGAAAAAGGGGTGAAGTCCAAAAGAAACCAGATTCAAGCTTTCAGTTGTCCTCTCCCAGTGGAGTCACATGATATACTTAATTCTCCGAGCAACAATGTGTGATAATATGTGTAAAATGTTGTCAACATGAAAAGTTCCTGAACCTTTGTGTCCAGAGTTTCTCTTGAAGGTCACTCACATACGCATGCAGCTCCTGCATGACTAACCATGACTACTCAAACTCCAGCCCCCCAGAGTAAAATAAGGTAGTCACCATAAAACACATTTTTTAATGTAAACTGTCTAATTAAACTGGTTCTATGGGAGCCAGGGCCTCCATAAAAACAAACAAACAAACAAACAAACAAAACCACTCTTATCAGGCAGAGTATCCCAAGGGCTTAAAGAGATCATCTTCCAGAACCAGGCCAGGGGCCAGTCCTGAAGAGAAGTATTGAAAATATCTAGTTCTGAACAGCCCAGGACTACTGGGTTAGCCTTTTCTTGTTTATACTCTTTAACCGATTTTGTGAAAATCTTATTACCTTGATACAAAAACCAAAATTTACAGAAATATAAAAGCAAAGAACATTGCAGTTCAATTTTCCTCATGAACGTAGATGCAAAAATATACAACAAAAGATTAGAAATGGAGGTGGGTGGGGGAATAGGTTAAATAGGTGGTGGGAATTAAGGAGTGCATTTGTGATGAGCCCTGGGTGATGTATGAAAGTGTTGAATCACTATATTGTACACCTGAAACTAATATTACACTGGATGTTAATTACCTGGAATTTAAATAAAAACTTGAAAAATATATATTAACAAATTGAACCTAGAAATATTTAAAATGTCTAATACATAAGGACTAAGTATAATTTATCCTGAAATGTAACCTTGATTGCACACATACCAATCAATGTAATTTACCATGTAAATACAATAAATGAGAAAAATTATATAATTATTTTGGTAGATACAGGGAATTCATATGACTAATAAGACTCATTTATGATAAAACTTGTAAACAATCTAGGAATAGAAGAGAATTTCTTCAACCTGATAAAAAACATGTTTGAAAAACCTACAGATATGCATCATACTTAATAGAGACAAATTATGTGTTTTCTGCTTAAGATGAGAAATATAGCAAGGATGTCCTCTCTTACCACTAGTTAACATTACATTCTTGGCCCTACTCACTGAAATCAAGCAGGAAAAATAAATAAAATCTGTACAGATTATAATTTAATAGGCAAAGCTTCCTTTTTTATGTAGATGAAATGTTTATCTCCGTGGATGACCTTTTAAGGAATCTGCAAAAACTACTAGAAATAGTTTAGCAAGGTTGCATGATCAAAAAATATACAAATATTAATTTTATTTCTATACAACAATTGAAACATTGAAAAGTATAATTTAAAATAGCATATAGAATGACATTAATGTATCTTTTAAAAATTTAATAATAAATTTAACAAAATATGTGCAAGAATTCTACATTGAAATCTACTATAAATTGCTAGGATATATTCAAGATAAATAAGTTAATGAATTCGAAGACCCAATTTTACTAAGATATCAAGTGTCTGAAATAGATCTATAGTTTCAGCATAGTCCAAAATAAATCCTCGTAGTTTCTTTTTGGGGGAGGAAATTTTTAAGCTATTTCTAAAAATCTACAGGAAAGTACTAATTTACATGAAATAGCTAAACATATTTGAAAAAGATAAACTATAAAGCCACAATAATTGAGTTTTTTATTTGCCTAAGGAATATATAGATTTTAATAGATCAGAAGAATACATCCAGCAATAGAGCCACACACATATGGTCAACTAATTTTTGACAAAAGTGCCAAGTTAACTCAATAGGGTAAAAATAATCCTTCAAACAAGTTGTTCTATAAAAACAGCAACAGATAAACCTCAAATGTTTTCTTCCACCATACACAAGGGACATAAAATAAATCCTAGTCCTAAATGTAAGAAATAAAAGTATAAAATTTGGAGAAGTCAGAGAAATAAATCAACAGACAGGAAAAAAAAATACTATGTAACATTACCTCACCCTCAAGGTCCACCAGTAAATCAAACCCAGAAGGGGCCCCACAGCTTGAAGCCCATACATGCCTAGAGCTTTCAGAATCCTGGCAGACCTTTACTGCACAGTGCTGCTCCTTCTCACATTCCATCAGCTTGGGCCCACTTTAACCTAGAAATGAAATTTTCACAAATGGACTTTGATAACGGATTTCTTGGGAGATGCTCAGTTTTATTTATTTATATTTATTTTTCTTTATTTTTTTTTGGGGGGGGGCTTTCTGTGTATCAATTTATTATCGATCTCATTAGACAGAGATCAAACCCACAAATCTTTTTGAGATAACCTCTTTTTTTTTAATATAAGAAATTTATTGTCAAATTGGTTTCCATTAAACACCCAGTGCTCATTCCACCAGGTGCCCTCCTCAATACCCATCATCCACCCTCCGCTCCCTACCACCCCCCATCAACCCTCAGTTTGTTCTCAGTCAGTTTTAAATGAATAGTGTCGACCCCAAAAGATATGTCCAAGGTCACCTGTGAATGTGACCTTATTTGGAAACAGGGTTTTTGCAGATGTAATTGAGTTAAAGATTTGGTGAAGGGGCGCCTGGGTGGCTCAGTCGGTTGAGCGGCCGACTTTGGCTCAGGTCAGGATCTCGAGGTCCATGAGTTCGAGCCCCGCGTCGGCTCTGTGCTGACAGCTCGGAGCCTGGAGCCTGTTTCGGATTCTGTCTCCCTCTCTCTGACCCTCCCCCGTTCATGCTCTCTCTGTCTCAAAAATAAATAAACGTTAAAAAAATTAAAAAAAATTAAAAATAAAAAATAAAGATTTGGTGTAAAATAATCCTGGATTTAGGGTGGTGCCTAAATGCAATTACTGGCATACTTACATGAGAAAGGTGAAATGATATTTAAGACACAGAACACACAGAGAAGGCAACGTGAAGATAGAAGCAGAGATTGGAGGGCTGGAGTTAAAAACCAAGGAAAGCAAGGACTGCTGGCAACAAACTAAAATTTCAGAGAGTGGCAAGAGAGGATTCTACCACAGAACTTCTGGAAGGAAACCACCCTGCTTACATCTTGATTTGGGCTTTTGATCTACAGAAACATGAGAAGATAAATTTCTGTTCTTTTTGCAAAGTTTGTTGTAATTTTCTATAGCAACCCTAAAAATTAATATGCCCAATAAATTTATTATATGGATTTCCTGAAAACTCCTAACCTTATAAAGAGTTCTTAGCATTGTCAAATTCCAACCTCTTTTCCATTATATGTCTCAACCCATGTTTAATAAGATTGTGTTTGATGTTAGGTTTGATAAGTTCTTTATAAATATTTTGGATACTAACCCTTTATCAGATGTCATTTGGAAATATTTTCCCCTATTCTACAGTTGACTTTTAGTTTTCTTGATTGTTTTCTTTGCTGTGCAAAGGCTTATTATTTTGATGAAGTCTCAATAATTTATTTTTGCTTTTGTTCCCCTTGTCCAGGAGACATATCCAGTAAGAATTTGTTATGACTGATCTCAAAGAGGTTACTGTCTGTGTTCTTCTCTAGGATTTTAATGGCTTCCTGTCTCAACTTTCAGCCTTCAATCCATTTTGAATATATTTTTGTGTATTGTGTAAGAAAGTGGTCCAGTTCCATTCTTTGTATGTTGCTGCCCAGTTTTCCCTTATGTTCATTTCAATAAATGCAGAAAAAGCATTTGACAAAGTACAACATCTATCCATTATAAAAACCCTCAACAAAGTAGGTTTTGAGGGAACACACTTGAACATAATAAAGGCCATATATGAAAAACCCACAGCTAATATCACCCTCAATGGGGAAAAAGTGAGAGCTTTTCCTCTGTGGTCATAAATAAGGGAGGGATATCCTCTCTCACCACTGTAATTTAACATAATACTGGAAGCCCTAGCTTCAGCAATCAGACAACAAAAAGAAATAAAAGGCATTCAAATCATCCAAGAAGAAGTAAAAATTTTACTATTTGTAGATGACACGATAGTCTATATAGGAAATCCTAAAGACCACCAAAAAATTGTTAGAACTGATACATAATCCAGTAAAGTTGCAGGATACAAAATCAGTGTACAGAAATCTGTTGCATTTTGTATACCTATGATAAAGCAGCAGAAAGATAAATAATCAATCCCACTTACAGTTGCACCAGAAACCACAAGATACCCAGGAATAAATATAACCAAAGAGGTAAAACACCTATACTCCTAAAACTATAAAACCCTGATGGAAGAAACTAAAGACAACATAAAGAAATGGAAAGACATGCCATGCTCATGGATTGGAAGAACAAATATTATTTAAATGTCTACACTACCCAAAGCAATCTACACATTAAATGGAATCCCTATCAAAATACTGCCAGCATTTTTCACAGGGTGAGAACAAACAATTCTAAAATTTGCAGTTTGCTTTTTTTTTTCACCTGTTTCCCTGAGTGCTACTTGAACATAATTTATAATTTAATTTTAAATTATCTACAGTGCTGAGTATACCTCTTTGAATACTGTTTTTACCACAATCTGGTGGTATTATTATTTTATCAACTTAAATGAAGTGTATAAACTTTCCTTCTTTTTACATCCCTCTGAACTCCATCATTTATAATATAATTAAATTAAGTATTCCTTTATCTACATTTAGAACTCTATCAGAAAATGTTATAATTTTTACTTCAACCATCACACACAACTTAAGAGATTCAATAGAAGGAAAGTCTATTTTATTTACTCATGTTTTTCTTACTGTTATTTCTTCCTTCATGGTGCTCCACATTTCTTCCCTCATTTTTTATTTTCTATTTATAAAACTTTATTCAGCCATTCACTTACTGTACATCTAATGGTGATGAATTATCTTATTTTTCCTTCATCTTAAATGTCTTGATTTCCCCTTCATTGATGAAATATATTTTTAGGACATATAAAGTTCTAGGTTGGCAGTCTTTTTCTTTCAGAATTTGACAAATGCTATGGCACTTCCTTCAGTTCCCCACAGTTTCGGTTGAGATTTCGACTCTTACTCAAACTCTTCCTCTTCTATAGCTAAGATAGCTTTCTCACTGTCTGCTTTCTTGTTTTCTTTGTATTTAGTTTTCTGCAGTTTGTCTGTGATGTAACTTAGTGTTCATTTCCTTCTTCATCCTGGAGTTCATTCAGCTTCTTGAATATTTATGTTTATGTCTTTTGTCAAATTTAGGGAGTTTTCTGTTATTATTTCTTTCTTCAGTCCTGCTCTCTTTCTCCTCTCCTTTTGGAATCCTAAAATATAAAATATAGGTCTTTTATTATACTTCCACAGGTCCCTGAGGCTCAGTTTATTTGATTTTATTCCATTCCATTATATTATGTTATATTCCATTCCATTCCATTATATTATATTATATTATATTATATTATATTATATTATTATATTAATTTATTTTTTAGTCTATTTGCTCCCTATTGTTCTGATTAGGTAATTTCTATTACTCTGTCATCAACTTCACTGATTTTTCTCTCTATTTCCTCAATTCATCTGTTGAACTCATCTTGTCCTTGCTGTGTTTTACAATTTTTCTAAGTTTATTTATTATTATTTGCTAAGTTCACTTTGCTAAGTTCTAAGTAGTTTCCATAAGATTTTCTATGTACATGATCATATGTGTAAATAAAGACAATTATCTTTCTTTATAATATATAATATAGAATAGATATTATTTAAAATATATATTCTATATTATATATAGAATATATATTCTTTAGAATATATATTATATATTTAGAATATATATTAATATTGTATATTTAGAATATATATTATTTAGATATATATTTATATATTTAGAATATATATTAATATTATATATTATATTTATATATTTATATATAAATTAATTATAATTTATTATAATTGAATTTATATATAATTTATATATAATTTATATATAGTTTATAATATATAATATTAATTATTATAGTTAAATATAATATATTTATATATTTAGAATATATATTATTATTTTTAATTTTTAATACATATTGATATTATATATTTATATATATAAATATATAATATATAATATTATAATAAATATAATATTATATATTATAATATTATATATTATATATATTATAAATTATATTATATATTTATTCTTAAGAATATATATATATATATAATATATATATTATTCTGACCTTGTTGCACTATCTAGAACCTCCAGTATAATGTTAAATAGAAAAGGTCAAAGTGGAAATCCTTGTCATATTACTAAAACTAGGAAGAAAGCATTCAGTCTTTTATCATTAGGTATAATTTAAGATATAGGCTTGTCTTACATGACTTTTATCAGTTTTAGTATGTTATTTTCTACTCCTTATTTGATGAGAGTTTTATTATGCATGGATTTAAAATTTTGCCAAATGATCTTTTCATATCTCTTGAGATTGTTATATAATGGTTCTCCTTTATTCTATAAATATGGAAAATTATATTGATTAACATTTCTTTATACTGATTGACTGTTTAACATTAAAACTAACTTGCAAAATTTTTACCAGGTCATTTTTTTTTTTTTTTTTTACATTCTGCACACATTGCCAGATTTAATATGATAATATTTTATTAAGCATTTTTTAATGTAGGGGCGCCTGGATGGCTCAGTAGGTTAAGTGTATGACTTCAGCTCAGGTCATGATCTCGAAGTTCCTGGGCTTGAGCCCCAGGTCGAGCTCTGTGCTGACAGCTTGGAGCCTGGAGCCTGCTTCAGATTCTGTGTCTCCTCTCTCTGTTCCTCCCTTGCTCACGCTCTGTTTCTCTCTCTCAAAAATAAATAAAGATTTAAAAAAAAAATTAAAGAAAATATTTTTTTACTGTTTACTTATTTTTCAGAGAAAGAGAGAGAGAGAGAGAGAGAGAGAGAGTGGAGAGGGGCAGAGAGAGCGGGAAACACAGAATCTGAAGCAGGCTCCAGGGTCTGAGCTGCCAGCACAGAGCCTAATGCAGGGTTCAAACTCATGGACTGGACCATAAGATCATAACCTGAGCTGAAGTCAGACACTCAACCGACTGAGCCACCTAGGCGCCCCTTATTAAGAATTTTTATATCTACATTCATGAGGAAATTAGTCTTTGCTTGTAATATCCCTCTTTGATTATGTTACCAAGGAAATCCTAGTATGAAAAGATACACTGAAAAAAAAAGTTTTCTATTTAGTTTTCAATTAAAGTTTTGGTAGAATTGATATAATATTTTTGTTTTTTTTTAAGTTTATTTGTTTATTTTGGGGGGGGGGGGTAAGACAGAGAGAGAATCCCAAGCAGACTCCACACTGTCAGTGCAGAGATCAACGTGGGGCTCAAACTCACAAACTGCAAGATCACGATCTGAGCTGAAACCAAGAGTAGGATGCTTAACCAACTGAACCACCCAGGCGCCCCAATATAATACTTTTCTCAAACTTTATAAAATTCATCAGTGAAGTTATCTGGCTGGGGCATTTTTTTCTTAGTGGCAAGGTTTTCAATTACAAATCTTTTAGAAAGATCTATAAAATTGAGAAGTTTACCAATATATAAAAAGAAGACACAAATTACTAATTTCAGAAAGTAAAAGTTAGTATATTATCAAACACCCTGCAAATAAAAAAAGGATAGTACATTAATATTTTGAAATTACATGTTAGATAAATTCAGCAACTTAGATGAAATGTACAAATTCCCTGTTGTATTAGCATCAATAGGAAAATAGTGCAGCTAACATGTCCAGTGGCTTATCAACTATCTAATCAGGGAAAATGCCAAAATTCCTTTGTGTAGGCACCATCTAACTTCACTACTGCTTTTTCTCTGGGCATTCTTTAAGGTAAGAGGTGACTCCCTTATCGTTCTTGTAGAGAAATGATGATACACAGTATTCATACACCCACTTCCTCAAAAGGGGCAATTCTTTCTCTCTCCCTGTCTGACCCTCATACTGAATGGTGAGTGGGCATATTGGAGTGGTAGAAAAATATCTCTCAGTTCACTGGGGAACATAATGCTATTTGTTCCTTGAAATATAACATGAGTCATTTAGGTCACTTTCTCCTCAACTTTATGCTTGAACCAAGATTACTTGAACAAAAGAAGAAAAGAAAAATCTCATTTGTTCTCCAACACCGTCTTATTTCTTTAAAATCACAGAGCTGTGGTGATCAAGACAGTATAGTACTGGCACAAAAATGGACACATGGATCATAGAAAACCCAAAAATAAACTCACAACTATATGGTCAATTAATCTTTGACAAAGCAGCAAAGAGTATCCAATGGATAAAAGACTGTCAACCAAGAGTTCTATATTCAACATAATTATTCTTTAAAATGGTAAAGAAATTAAGACCTTCCTAGGTCAAACGAACACCACCACCACCACCGACAACAAAAATTAAGAAGAGTTATTAATAAACCTGATCTACCATAAATACTAAATGGTTTCCAGGAAGTCAAACTAAGAGGACATTAGACAGTAATTCAAATCCATACGACAAAATAAAGAGCTCCAATAAAGTTACTACCTTGAGAATAGAAGACAAATAAATGTATTTGTTGTCTGTAAATATTTTTTTCTCCTAACTAAAAAGGCAACCTAATAAAATTATAAATATGTGGGGCGCCTGGGTGGCGCAGTCGGTTGGGCGTCCGACTTCAGCCAGGTCACGATCTCGCGGTCCGTGGGTTCGAGCCCCGCATCAGGCTCTGGGCTGATGGCTCAGAGCCTGGAGCCTGTTTCCGATTCTGCATCTTCCTCTCTCTCTGCCCCTCCCCCGTTCATGCTCTGTCTCTCTCTGTCCCAAAAATGAATAAACGTTGAAAAAAAAAAAAGAAAAAAATTATAAATATGTATTGATGGAATTAAAAAGTATAAAGGTGTAATTTGTAAGTTAATAACAGCATGAAATATGGGAAGGTAACAGAGCTATAAAGGAGCAAAATGCTTATATACCATTGAAATTAAGTTGTATTAACCTATGCTATATTGTCATAAATTAAGCTGTTAGTTGTAATCCTCAAGGCAACCACTAAGAACATAACTTAAAATGTATAATAAAAAATGGCAAGGTAATTAAAATGATACGCTAGAAAATATCTACTTAATACAAAATAAATTTTACAACTTTAAGGAGGAATAAAGGAAGAAAAACAGAAATAAGACATAAAGAAAACAATATATTAGCAATTGTAAATCCTACATGACCAGTAATATCATGAAATATAAATTAATTAGAAACTCAAAATAAGGGGTAGGTAGTGGAGGAATGAATACAAAAATAAGTATATGTTCTCTATAAGAGACATAGTTTAGATTCAAAGACATAAATGAATTGGGTTGAAAGTCAAAAGGTGGAAAAAGATACACCAATGAAAATGTATCCAACAACAGAGCTAGAGTTCTAATATATGACTAATATTTGAGGAAACAGTCTTTAAGATGAAACTTGTACTAGAGAAAAATAAGGCTATTTATAATAAATAGTTAATTCATCATAATAACAAAAAAATATATATTCATATAACAACAGAGCCCCAAAATACATGAAGCAAAAAACAAAACAGACAACAACAACAAAAAAGGTCTGAGAATTAAAGGGAGGATTAGATGATCCAATAATAGTAATTGGAGATACCAATATCTCACTTTCAGTAATGGAAAGAAAAATAAATGAGAGACAATATGGAGATAAAACACTTGGAAAACACTACAAACGAACCAGACATAACAGATACACAGAGCACCCCACCCAGTAATGGAAGAATATGCACTCTTCTCAAGGACACAGGAAGCATTCACCAATGTAGACCACCTTTGGGATGATGCAACACAACTTAATAAATTTAAAAGAAAGAAATTATAAGGATATTTACTCAGATCAAAATGGAATCAAATTAGAAATCCAGAAAAGACTATGTGTTAGTTCACAAAACAATTTTAATATATTTATTGAATTCCAAATGATTGAAATCATACAAAGTATGCAACCAAAATGGAATGAAATTAGAAGTCAGTTACATAAGGGAATTTTGAGAGTCACAAACATTTTACGGTTAAGCAACACTTTCCTAAATAATGTATGTGTAATGGAAGAAAATAAAATGAAAATCACAAAATACGTAGAGATAAATTAAAATGAAAACACATCATACCAAAACTTAGGGATGCAATAAAATAGCGTTTAGGAGAAAATATATACCAATATGTACTTTTATATATTTATTTTTTAAAGTCTATTTATTTACTTTGAGAGAGATAAGGAGAGAGAGGAAAGGACAGAGAGAATGGGTAAAAGAGAGAATCCCAAGTGGGCTTCACGTTGTCAGCACAGAGCCCAAAACAGGACTCAAGCCCATGGAGCTGTGAGATCATGACCTGAGCCGAAATTGAATTGGATGTTAACTGACTGAACCACCCAGGCACCCCTAATATGTACCTTTAAATGACTATTTAAAAATGGAAAAAGATCTCAAATTAATACCTTTTTTTTTTTGCTTAATTTTACCTATTGCTTTTCTATTTTATGTTTATTTACAGTTTAATTTTTATAATATCCTGTCTTCACTTTATTTTCAATAATAATTTTAAAACAACTCAATGGGAAAAGGATAGTTTTTTCAACAATTTGCCTGAGGTCAATTGGATATCCAGATGCAAGAGAATGAAGTTGGACCCATATCTTATACCATAAAAGTAAGTAAATAAATAAACTGAAATTTATGAAAGATTGAATGTGAAAGCTAAAACAACAATAGAGAAAGCCATAAGGAAAAAGACACAGAGGTCAATCTTCAAAACCTTACATTAGGCCAGGTCATATGTGGTCATAGGTCATAAATATGACAGTACATGCACAAGCAACATATTACAAAAAAAGCATAAATTGAACTTCATCAAAATTAAAACCCTCTGTTATTCAAAGTACACTATCAAAAAGTAAAATGACAATCCAAAGAATGGAAATAAATATTTTCAAATAATATATCAGTTAAGAATCTATTAACAAAAATACAAAGAATTCTTACAAATCAAAAATAAAAAGACAACTCGGTTGAAAATGATCAAAGGATTTGAATAGACATTTTTCCAAAGAAAATATACAAAAGGTCAACAAGCATATGAAAACATACTCAATATTATTATTCATCAAGGACATATATAAAAACCATGATGAAATACCACTTCATGCCCACTAGAATGGCTATAATAAAAAAGACAATAACAAGCGTTTACAAAGAGAGTTGACACTTGAACAACACAGATTTGAATTGCATGAATCCACTTATACATGGATTTTCTTCAATAAATATATTGGAAAAACTTTTAGAAATATGTAAAAAATATTTAAAAACCTAGCAAATTGTGTAGCCTAGAAACATAAAAAAGAAATGAGGAAAAGGTATGTCATGAAGACAAAATTTGTGTAGATACTAGTTTATCACTCACTACCATAAAATATATACAAATCAATCATAAAATGTTAAAAATTATCAAAACACAAATACACAAAAACTTACAGACCATACATAGCACCATTCATAGTTGAGAGAAATGTAAACAAATGTAAAGATGAAGTATTAAGTCATAACCGTATGAAAATAACTGTAGTAAATTTTTTCACTGGATTATTTGATTTTGGGGTGTTAGTTTTATAAGTGCTTTATATATTTTGGATACTAACCCTAACCCTTTATCAGATATGTTATTTGCAAATATGTTCTCCCATTTCGTAGGTTGCCTTTTGGTTTTATTAATTGTTTCTTTGTGCAGAAGCTTTTAATTTTGATGAAATCCCACCTGTTTATTTTTGCTTTGCTTTGCCTTGCCTCAGGAGATATACCTAGAAAGAAGTTGCTATGGCCCATGTCAAAGAGGTTACTGCCTGTATTTTCCTCTAGGATTTTATGGTTTCCTATCTCCCATTTAGGTCTTTAATCCATTTTGAATTTGTTTTTGTGTAAATGTAATAAAGTGGTCCTGTTTAATTATTTTGCATGTTGCTGTCCAAGTGTTCCCAAACCATTTTTTGAAGACACTGTCTTTTTCCCATTGACTAGGCTTTCCTGCTTTGTTGAAGATTAATTGATTATATACCTCATTTCTGGCATTTATATTCTGTTCTATTGATACATGTGTCTATTTCTCTGCTAGTACCATACTCTTGATTGCTACCCCTTTGTAATAAAACTTGAAGTCTGGAATTGTGACGCCTCCATCTTTGCTTTTCTTTTGCAAGGTTGTTTTGGCTATTCAGGGTCTTTTGTGGTTCCATACAAATTTTTGGATTGTTTGTTCTAGCTCTGTGGAAAACAATGATGCTGGATATTTTGATAGGAATTGCATTAAATGTGTAGATCGCTTTGGGTGTATACACATTTTAACAATATTTTTCTTCTGATCCATCAGCATGGAATGTCTTTCCATTTCTTTGTGTCTCATTCAACTACTTTCAACACTGTTTTATAATTTTTAGGATACAGGTCTTTTATCCCTTTGGTTAGGTTTACTCCTAGGTATATTGTGGGTTTTGGTGCAACTGTAAATGGGATAGATTCCTCAGTTTCTCTTTTTGCTGCTTCATTATTGCTGTATAGAAATGCAACACATTTCTGCACATTGATTTTCTATCCTGAAACTTTACTGGCTTTGTTAACCAGTTCTAGATGTTTTGTGGTGGAGTCCTTAGGGTTTTCTATACGTAGTATCATGTCATCTTCAAATAGTGTAATTTTTACTTCTTCCTAGCTGATTTGGATGTCTTTTATTTCTTTTTGTTGTCTTATTGCTGTGCCTAGGACTTTCAGCACTATGTTGTATAATACTGTCTTGTTTCTGAAAGGAGAAGAAAATGTCTCAGCTTTTTTTCCCTATTGAGGATGATATTACTATTGGTGTTTTGTATATGGCCTTTATTATGTTGTAGTATGTTCCCTCTAAACCTATTTTGTTGAGGGTTTTTATCATGAATGGTCATTTTACTTTATAAAATGCTTTTTCTGATTATATAGAGAGGAGCAAATGATTCTTAATTATTTATTTTATTAATATGCTGTATTATGTGGATTGATTTGTGAATATTGAACCACCCTTGAAACTCAGAGCTAAATCCCACTTGATCGTGGTGAATATTTTTTAATATATTGTTGGATTCAGTTTGCTAGTATTTTATTGAGCATTTTTGCATCTATGTTCATCAGGGATATTTCTTCTAGTCCTCTCTATTAGTGGAATCTTTATGTAGTTTTGGTATAAGGCTAATGCTAGTTTCATGGAATAAATTTGGAGGTTTTCTTTTCTATTTTTTAGAATAATTGGAGAAAAATATGTTTCAACTCTTTTTTTAATGTTTGGTAGAATTTTCCTGTGAAGCCATCTGGCTCTGGACTTTTGTTTGTTGGGAGATTTTTGATTACTGATTCATTTTCTGCCCTGGTTATCAATCTGTTCAAGTTTTCTATTTCTTCCTCTTTCAGTTTTGGTAGTTTATGTGCTTCTAGAAACTTACCCATTTTTTTTTCCAGATTGTCCAACTTGTTGACATTTTTTCATAATATTTTCTTATAATTGTATTTCTTTGGTTTTGATTTTTATTTCTACCTGGGTAGAGGTTTATCAATTTTATTATTTTTTTCAAAGAACCATCTTCTGGTTTCATTGATCTGTTATATATATATTTAGTTTTTATATCATTTGTTTATGCTCTAATCTTTACCTTTCCTCTTTTCTGATTGCTTTAGGCTTCATTTGTTTTCCTTTTCTAACTTCTTTAGGTGTAAGCTTAGGTTGTTCATTTGGGATTTTTCTTGCTTCTTAAGGTAGTTCTGTATTGGTACATACTTCTCTGTTAGAACCACTTTGTTGCATCCCAGAGGTTTTGGATTTGTTGTGGTTTCATTTTCATTTGTTGAATGAATTTTTTTATTTCTTATTTGATTTCCTGGTTAACCCATTTATTGTTTGTAGCATGGTGCTTAACCTACATGTATTTTTGGTCTTTACATATTTTTTCTTGTGCTTCGCTTCTAGTTACACAGTGTTGTAGTCAGAAAAGTTGTGTGGTCTGACTTCAATCATTTTGTATTTGTTCAGGCCTGTTTTGTGACCTAGTATGTGACCTATTCTGCAGAATGTCCCATGTGCACTTGAAAAAAATGTGTATTATGCTGCTTTAGGTTGAAATGTTCTGAATATATCTGTTAAGTCCATTTCATCCAGTGTCATTCAAAGCCATTGTTTCCTTGTTTATTTTCTGTTTAGATAATCTGTCCATTGATGTAAGTGAGATGTTATATTATTATCAGTTAGTTCCTTTATGTTTGTTATTAACTGTTTTATATATTTTCGATGCTCCAATGTTGGATGCATAAACATTTACAATTTTTATATATTGTTGTTGGATTGTCCCTTTTTATTAATCTATAGTTTGCTTCTTCATCTCTCATTAAAGTCTTTATTTTAAAGTCTACTTTGTCCTATATACCTATTGCTACTCTGGCTTTATTTTGTATTTTATTTTCATTATATATGATTATCCATCCCATCCCTTATAATCTACCATTGTCATTAGGTCTAAAATTAGTCTCTTGTAGGCAGCATAAAGATGGATCATATTTTTTAATCCACTTTGACACATTATATCTTTTGATTGGCATGTTTAGATCATTTATATTCAAACTATTATTGATAGTACGTATTTGTGCCTGTTTTGTCATTGCTTCTGGAAATTTTCTTTGGTTCTTTTTTGTCTTTACCACTTTTGGTCTCTCCTTTCCAGTCAAAGAGTCCCCTTTAATACTTCTTGAAGGGTTGATTTAGTGGTCAGTAACTCCTTTAGTTGTTATTGTTGTTGTTGTTGTTGCTTTTGTTTTTGGTCTGGGAAATTCTTTTTTTTTTTTTTTTAATATATGAAATTTATTGTCAAATTGGTTTCCATACAACACCCAGTGCTCATCCCAAAAGGTGCCCTCCTCAATACCCATCACCCACGCTCTCCTCCCTCCCACCCCCCATCAACCCTCGGTTTGTTCTCAGTTTTTAACAATCTCTTATGCTTTGGCTCTCTTTGGGAAATTCTTTATCTCATCTTTTATTCTGAATGATGGCCTTGATGGATATACTACTCTTGGCTGAAGATTTTTCCCGTTCAGCAACTTGAATATATCATGCCAGTCCCTTCTGTCCTACCAAGTTTCAATTGAGAAATCTCCAGCTAGCTGATGGGTTTTCCTTTGAAGTGATGAACTTCTTTTATCATGATGATTTATCATCTTTTCCTTAACACTATATTTTGCAAATTTGAGTACAATATGTTTTGGTGTTGGACTGCTATTTTTTATCTTGATGGGAGTTCTCTGTGTTTCTTGAATATGGATGTCTCTTCCTTCTCCAGATTAGAGAAGTTTCAGCTCTTACTTCTTCAAATAAATTTTGTCCCCTTTTCTCTCTCCTCTTCTGAGACTCCTATTATAAATATTATTATGTTTAATGGAGTCACTGAATTCCCTGTCTATTTCATGCTTCATAATTCTGCTTTCTCTTTTTTTTTGTTCTGCTTCATTACTTTCCATTACTTTGTATTCTAGGTCATTAAATCGTTTCTCTGCTTCTTCCAGGTTGCTGTTCTTTGCATGAGGCATGTTTCTAATCTAATTTAGTGCTCTCTTCCTCTTTGATTCATTTTTTTGTATTCTTTTTTTTTTCAATATATGGAATTTATTGTCAAATTGGTTTCCATACAACACCCAGTGCTCATCCCAAAAGGTGCCCTCCTCAATACCCATCACCCACCCTCCCCTCCATCCCACCCCCCATCAACCCTGTTTGTTCTCAATTTTTAACAGTCTCTTATGCTTTGGCTCTCTCCTACTCTAACCTCTTTTTTTTTTTTCCTTCCCCTCCCCCATGGGTTTCTGTTAAGTTTCTCAAGATCCACATAAGAGTGAAACCATATGGTATCTGTCTTTCTCTGTATGGCTTATTTCACTTAGCATCACACTCTCCAGTTGCATCCACGCTGCTACAAAAGGCCATATTTCATTCTTTCTCATTGCCACGTAGTATTCCATTGTGTATATAAACCACAATTTCTTTATCCATTCATCAGTTGATGGACATTTAGGCTCTTTCCACAATTTGGCTATTGTTGAGAGTGCTGCTATAAACATTGGGGTACAAGTGCCCCTATGCATCAGTACTCCTGTATCCCTTGGATAAATTCCTAGCAGTGCTATTGCTGGGTCATAGGGTAGGTCTATTTTTAATTTTATGAGGAACCTCCACACTGCTTTCCAGAGCGGCTGCACCAATTTGCATTCCCACCAACAGTGCAAGAGGGTTCCCGTTTCTCCACATCCTCTCCAGCATCTATAGTCTCCTGATTTGTTCATTTTGGCCACTCTGACTGGCGTGAGGTGATATCTGAGTGTGGTTTTGATTTGTATTTCCCTGATAAGGAGCTACAAAATCAATGTACAGAAATCAGTTGCATTCTTATACACTAACAATGAAGCAACAGAAAGACAAATAAAGAAACTGGTCCCATTCACAATTGCACCAAGAAGCATAAAATACCTGGGAATAAATCTAACCAAAGATGTAAAAGATCTGTATGCTGAAAAGTATAGAAAGCTTATGAAGGTAGTTGAAGAAGATATAAAGAAATGGAAAGACATTCCCTGCTCATGGATTGGAAGAATAAATATTATCAAAATGTCAATACTACCCAAAGCTATCTACACATTCAATGCAATCCCAATCAAAATTGCACCAGCATTCTTCTCGAAACTAGAACAAGCAATCCTAAAGTTCATATGGAACCACAAAAGGCCCCGAATAGCCAAAGTAATTTTGAAGAAGAAGACCAAAGCAGGAGGCATCACAATCCCAGACTTTAGCCTCTACTACAAAGCTGTAATCATCAAGACAGCATGGTATTGGCACAAAAACAGACACATAGACCAATGGAATAGAATAGAAACCCCCAGAACTAGACCCACAAATCTATGATTCATTTTTAAAACTTTATTATTTATTTATTTTGAGAGAGAGAGAGAGAGAGAGAGAGAGAGCAAGTGGGGGAGGGACAGAGAGAGAATCCCAAGTAGGCTCTATACTATTAGTGCAAAGCCTGATTAGGGGCTTAAACTCACAAACCATGAGATCATGACCTGACCTGAAGTTGGACACTTAACCAACTGAGCCATCCAGACACCCCTCTATTATTCTTTTTTAACTAATATGTCTCTGTGTTATTTTCTCAAGCCCAGTGAGTATTCTTAGGATTGTTGCTTTAAAATCTCCATCAGGCATGTTACTTATATCTGTTTTGTTTAGATCTTTGGCCATGGCTTTATCTTGTTCTTTCCTTTGGGATAAATTCCTCCATCTTGGCATTTTGTCTAAATCTGTGCCTTCTCCTCTGTGTTAGAAAAAGCAGTTATGTCTCCTGCTTCTGAAAGTAATGGCCTAATGACGAAGAGTAGTGTCAAGGGCCTGGTTCTTCAAGGTTGTGCTGTGTGTGCTGTTGTAGTTTGGCTGCTCTATTCTTCAGGCCAGTCATCCTTAGAGGTTCTCCTTGCATGCTGTAGGCAGTGTTTGGTCCCTTGAGTGAATGTGGTGAGTTTTAACTAGGTGTGCCCTAATCTGCTTGTGAAATGAGTCCTGACACCATTTCCATCAGAACCGAGGACCTGCAGAACTCTGGCTGGAAGATGTGGTATGAGCATGAGTTTATGCTGATCTCTGAGGGAGAGGCCCACCATGTTGGGACTAAGGAAAGTGTGACTGAGAAGAATTGTCCCACCAGAACACAGGGTTTGGGGCTTGGTGTATGCAAGTTAGACATCCTGTGTTGGTGCTGCTCTGCTCCCTTCAGGTGATTCTGTGTTTATGCTGAGGGCCAAAGCAGGGAAATTGTGCCAATCAGCTCCTTTGTGTCTCTGTGACTGTCTCTCTGGGGTGTGTTACAAGAGGAGTGAATTATCTCCCCACTGTGTGTCACCAGTGCTTTTCAGATCACTGTTTCCACATTGCTTGCTCTTGGGTTGTTTGTCTGCCTTCTCTCCAGGAAGATGCAGTGTCCTCTGGGCTCTGTTTCAGCCAAACCCACTGATTTTTAAAACTCCAGGCTTTAAGCTCTACTGCTTGTAAGAACTCAGGAAATTCAACCCCTCTTGTTTTCCAAGCCAATGCATTTGGGGGAACATCCTCCTTGTATGTTTTCCTGTGTGCTCCTTTCTCTCTTACCCTTCTTCTGACCATAACTCCTTCCCATCCACGGCACCTGTGATCTGTTTCTCCTCTAAACCAACAACCCACACTTCCTATCTTCTTCGATGTGGCCTCTTGTCTTCCTTTAGTTGTGGAGTTTGTTCTGTTGGTCTTCAGGTTGATTTCTTGGGTATTTAGAATTATTTTTTAGTTATCTTGTGTTTGTAGGATGAGTTGAGTTTAGGGCCCTCCTACTATGCTGCCACCTCCCTCCCCTCCAGCAAGTGCTAAATATTAATACACATAGTAAACTGGATGTATCTACAAAGGATTATACTAGGTTAAAAAATTCACACTCAAAGGACTACATATTCTATAATTATTTTTATATAAAATTTTTGAGATAGGAAAACGTATAGAAATGGAGAACAGATTAGTGGTTACTAGTGGTTAAAGAGGGGTGTGGGGAGGTAGGTAAGTGGAAGCTGCAAAAAGCAATATGAAAGATCCTTGTGGTGGTAAATATGTTCTGTGTCTTGATTGTGTCAGTGTGAATACCTTGGTTTTGATGTCGCAGTATAATTATTTAAGATGCTGTAAGGAGAAATGGTAAAGGATACACAATCTCTGTATTATTTCTTATAACTTTTGTAAATATACAGTCATCTCAATTTTAAATAAAATTATTTGTACATCTAAATACTAGAAACAAAAAGTTTAAAAATTAAATGAAAAAATATCATTTATGAAAGCATCCACAAATATAAGATACTTAAGGATACATTTAACAAAATATAGGCAAAGTCGACACTCAGCCCATGACAAAACATTCATATTCTTCCTTGGCAAAACATACAGCAGGTCCCTGCCCAGGTCCCTAGATACATGTGTTTCTCTTGGGATCAGGAGAAGTAGAGCTGATATTTCTGAGATCAGGATGATGCTTCTGTGGGACTATCTTCATGAAGCTTGTTTTTTCTAACTTATTTTCTTTCATTCCCTATGCATCTCTAGGCTCCTTTTTTTCACTCAACATTGCATTTTTCTGTCACTGGAAACCCACTCCAAAGACATTCTAAGTCCTAAATCCTGCTTGTATTTGTTAATAATATCCCCACTGGAATTTACCTTTGTAAATCACCATACTCTAGAGCATGATGTTCTGTACCTTCTTTCAACATATTTTTTAAATGTTTTTATTCATTTTTGAGAGAGGGAGTCACAGAGTGCAAGCAGGTAAGGGGCAGAGAGAGAGAGAGAGAGAGAGAATCTGAAGCAGGCTCCAGGCTCTGAGCTGTTAGCACAGAGCCCAACAAGGGGCTCAAACTCATAAATGGTGAGATCATGACCTGAGCTGTGCCTGATATACCTGTGTTTTCAATGTTATGTAGCACTTAAACAGGAAAGAGGAAATAAAGCCTAAAAGTGGTGTCTATTGACTACAGGCTTTGTGCAATTCTATTTCTTCAAGGAATCTCAGAACAATGTGTCTAACTCAGTGATATACAAGGACAGGGTCTCTCTTAGGGTATCTGACTCTGCAGAAGGTATAGACTCAATACAAAGAAATCATATCTGACACAGAACCCATTATCTTGCTCTTATTCTTTTACTGCCTTCTTTCTATAATTGTGCCAAAAGATATTAGGGAAGACCCTCCACATTATTTTCAATAGTGGGTTGCACCATTTTACATCCCCACCAACACTGTATGAGTTATAATTTTCCCACATTCCTCACCAACACTTGGTATCTTTTTTTTATAATAATAATCCTAACAAGTGTAAGGTGATATCAGATTATGGTTTTGGTCTACATTTCCCTGATGATTATGTTGAACACCTTTTCATATACCTGGTGGACATTTGAATGTCTTCTTTGGGGGAAAAATGCCCATTTTAAGTCTTGTTTATTTTTACAATTGAAGTTTTTTAAACTTAAGTTTATCTATCTATTTATTTATTTATTTATTTATTTATTTGGTGCTGAGTTGTAGGAAAGTCTTATATATTTTGAATATTCACACTTTACCACGGGAATGGTTTGCAAATATTTCCTCCCATTCCTAGTTTGTTTGTTTTTTTTCATTCAGTTGATTTTTTGCTTTTTGCATAGATTTTTTTGTTGTTGTTGTTTAATGTAGTCTCCCTTAATCTTTGGATTTATTTTGTATATGTTAGCAAATCCAAGAAATCATTGCCAATACCAATGTCAATAAATTTTCTCCTCTTTCTTTTCTTCTTTCTTTCTTTCTTTCTTTCTTTCTCTCCTTCTTTCTCCTTCTTTCTTTCTTTGAGAGGGAGGGAGAATATGTGTAGGGCAGAAGGGCAGGGAGGGAGAGAGAGAGAGAGAGAGAGAGAGAGAGAATCCTAAGCAGACTCCATTCTCGGCATGGAGCTCGACACAGGGCTCAATCCCACAACCTGTGCTGAAATAAAGAGTCATCTCTTTTTTTGTTTGTTTGTTTGATAATTATGTTTATGTATTTTGAAAGAGAAAAAAAGTGTAAGTGGGGGAGGGGCAGAGAGAGAGAGAGAGAGAGAGAGGGAGAATCCCAAGCAGGCTCTGCACTGTCAATACAGAGCTAGTTGCCAAGCTCAGTCTCACAACTGACCTGATCCGATATTGATCTGATTGGATGTTGACCTGCTCCAATATTGAGTTAGATGCCTAAATGACTTAGCTACCCAGGTGCCCTTTTTTTGTTCATACAGTTTTATAGCTACAGGTCTTACATTTAATATTCAATCCATTTTTATCTGACTTGTGCATATGGTGTAAGATAAGGGTTCAATTTCATTCTGTGACATGTGAATATCTAGTTTTTCCAGCACCATTTGTTCAAGATGCTAGCTTTTCCCCACTGTGTGTTTTTGGTATTCTTGATGAAAATTAGCTGACGACATATGTGTTTTTTTTTCTGGTTTCTCTATTCCATTCCATTGGTCTTTCTGCCAATGTTACTGCTTTATGTAGGTAATATGCTGTTTTAATTAATATAGCTTTGTAATATATTTTGAAATTAAGAAGTGTGATGACTCTAGCATTGTTCTTTTTTCTCAAGATTGTTTTGACTATTCAGGGTCATTTGTGGTTCCATATGAAAATTAGGATTTTTTTTCTGTGAAAATTGTCATTGGGATTTTGACAGAAATTGCATTGAATTTGTAGATCTATTTGAGTATTATACACATCTTGACTATATTAATCCTTTCAATCCATAAACATGTGGTGTATTTCCACTAATTGGTGTCCTTTTTGATTTATTTCACCAGTTTTTTAAAGTTTTCAGTGTACAAGTCTTTTGCTTCCTTAAGTTTATTCCTAAATGGCATTGTTTTTCTTAACTTTCTTTTAACACAGTTCATTATTAATGTATAGAACTATCATATGATCCAGAAATTCCACTCTGGATTTATATCCAAAGAACTGAAATCCTGATTTGGAAGAAATATTTGCACTCCCATATTCATTGCAGCATTATACACAATAACCAAGACATAAAAATGAACCAAATTTTCAGGGTGACTGGGTGGATCAGTTGGTTAGGTGTCACACTTCTGATTTTGGTTCAGGTCATGATCTCACAGTTTCTGAGTTCAAACTCCATGTTGGACTCTCTACTGACAGTGTGGAACCGGCTTGGGATTCTCTCTCCCTCTTTCTCTGATCCTCTGATCATGCTCTCTCTCTCTCTCTCTCTCTCTCTCTCTCTCTCATAATACACAAACTTAAAAAATTATAAAACAGAACTAAATTTTTATTATCAAATATATATAGAAAACGTGGTATATATCTACAATGAAATATTACTGATCCTTGAGAAAAGGAAATCCTATTATCTGCACCAACATGGATGAATCTAGAAGACAATATTCTATATGAAATAAGCAAGTAACATAAGGAGAAATACTACGATTCTAATTTTACAAGGTATAGAATATAGTCAAACTCATAGAAGCAAAGAATAGAATGGTGTTTCCAGAAAATGAGGGAAAGGGTAAAAGCTGAGTTGTTGTTCAATGATAATAAAATTTCAGTTATGCAAGATCAAGAAGTTCTAAAGATCTGATGTATAATACTTATCATTAACAATATGGTGTTAAACATTTTAAATATGTTAAGAGGATATATATCATGTTAAGTGTTCTTACTATATGTGTATGCTCACACACACACACACACACCACAAAAGGACACATGGAAAATTTTGGAGGTAATGGATATGTTTAATATCTTGATTGTGGTGACGTCATTATGGTTGTATGCATATGTCCAAGATCATCAACATGTGTACATTCCATATGTGCATTTTTTGTATGTCAATTATACCTCAATAAAGCTTAACAGAGATAGTAAGGAAGGTTTAACAAAGAAAAAAATGAATCTCAGAGCATTAAATGGCACTAAAGTCTATATGAGGAAACACAAAGAACTAAGCTCACCACCATCAACAATGACAAAACAACAAAAACTAAAAAGAAACATTGCAAGAAGTATTACGGGAACATTGCTTTCTCCCTCAATCAAGTGTTCCTAGTGACTATAACAATAAATAAGTAATAAATAATCAAATTATATGAATAGTTATGCTCCAAATTATACATACACAGTGAAATGTAGATAATTTGAACCTTGTTAATAATTAAACTAAAGCAAAGATTCCAATTTATAATCATTATGTTAAGAAAAATTTCACTCCTTAAACACAAAATTGGTTTAAGTGATAATTTGCCTTGTATGTGTTGTAGAAAAATGACTTAATAATATACAAGATGGCTTAGTGGAATTAAACAATTACATTAGGAAAGCAGCTGACATCACAAACACCGTAAAATATTCTCTTTTCCCCAATGACACTATCCCAGTAGAATATATCTTACAATGAAGTCAGTCAAAAATAAAGAAAATAACAATGTATACCCAGACTCTCAATGTAACTTAATTTAAAATAACCCGAAGAATTGGAAATAAGCTATGTTTCTAACAACAGTGAATAATAATTAATTAAATAATGCTTTTTTTTCGCTCATGAATCTACATGTTGACTAGAAAAATAATTATTAGTGTTCTCTGGCAGTCAGGAAAGGGCTCGTGAAATTATTGCGAGGTGAAAATTGGAATAGAAATTATATAATGCCATAATTTCAACTACTGAAGAAACATTTATTCATATGCAAAAAGGATTAACCAGGCACATAAACAATATTATAACATGTATTATGAGTGCGGCATTGAAATTCATTTGATGGGGAAGATAAAATAATAGGAGTGGTTGAGAAGCAAGGGAAGAAAATCAGTCCTTAGGCAATGAGTAGAGTGGAAACTGTTGCCAGGGAGACCAGTTACTAGGCTCCTGAAATAGCGTAAATGAGAGTTGATGAAATTCTAAACCAAGGCAGAGGCTGTGGGGATAAAGGGAAAGGAAATATTGACGTTACTATATTTTTAAAAGAAAGACCATATTATAAAGAATATTTTTTTCTTCAGGGAAAAAAAGGAAAAAAAAATAATGTTAAATGGGCCTTATGACTATTAGAATAGATTGAAATGATATTATTTATTGTTTGTTAATTACCTAATCAGTGTTAGGCAGTTAGCTCTTATTGTCTTTTTAGGCAGCCTATGATGTTCCCATCCGTATCCTCATTTTAAAGAGGAGACAACTAAGTTGGACAGAGTTAAGTGCCTTGTAGCACATCACATAGCCAATGAGTGTGAGACCTACAATTCCGATCAGATATCAGGCCCTCCTACCTTCATCAACCCTGTTTGTTATTGGTATTTAAGAATCTCTTATGTTTGCCTCCCTCTTTGTTTGTATCTTATTTTTCCTTCCCTTACCATATGGTCACTGTTAAGTTTATCAAATTGTACATATGAGTGAAATCATGTATCTGTCTTTCTCTGACTGACTTATTTTGCTTAGCATATCTTTCGTTCCATCCAAGTTGTTGCAAATGTCGAGATTTCATTTTTTTCATTGACAAGTAGTATTTCACTATGCATATATGCCACATCTTCTTTTTTTTTTTTAACGTTTATTTATTTTTGGGACAGAGAGAGACAGAGCATGAACGGGGGAGGGGCAGAGAGAGAGGGAGACACAGAATCGGAAACAGGCTCCAGGCTCTGAGCCATCAGCCCAGAGCCCGACGCGGGGCTTGAACTCAAGGACCGCGAGATCGTGACCTGGCTGAAGTCGGACGCTTAACCGACTGCGCCACCCAGGCGCCCCTGCCACATCTTCTTTATCCATTCATCAGTTGATGGACATTAGGGCTCTTTCCATTATTTGGTTATTGTTGATAGCGCTAATATAAAAATTGGGGTGCGTGTGCCCCTTTGAATCAGTGTCCTGTATCCTTTGTATAAATTCTTGGTAGTGCTATTTCTGGGTCATAGGGTAATTTATCGTTAATTTTTTGAGGAACCTACACACTAATTTCCAGAGAGACTGTACCAGTTTGCATTCCCACCAACATGCAAGGGGGTTCCCATTTCTCCACATCCTCGCCAACATCTGTTGTTTCCTGAGTTGTTCACTTTAGCCATTCTGACAGGTGTGAGTGGTATCTCATTGTGGTTTTGATTTGTATTTCCCTGATGATGAGCTATGTTGAGCATATTTTCATGTGTCTGTTTGCCATCTGGATGTCTTCTTTGGAAAAGTGTCTATCGATGTCTTCTCATTTCTTCACTGGGTTATTTGTTTTTCAGGTGTTGAGTTTGGTAAGGTCTTTATAGATTTTAGATACTCTTTATCCGATATGTCATTTGCAAATATCTCTTCCATTCCATCTGTTGCCTTTTAGTTTTGTTGATCATTTCCTTTGCTGTACAGAAACTTTCTATCTTGATGAGGTCCCAATAGTTCATTTTTGCTTTTGTTTCTTTTGCCTTCAGAGACATGTCAAGTAAGAAGTTGCTGTGGCTGAGGTGAAAGAGGTTGCTGCCTGTTCTCTTCTGTAGGATTTTGATGGTTTCCCAGCTTACATTTAGCTCTTGCATCCATTTTGGATATATATATATATATATATATATAGAGAGAGAGAGAGAGAGAGAGAGATGATAGAGATAGAGATAGAGATGACAGAGATGATGATAGAGATAGAGATAGAGATAGAGATAGAGATGATAGAGATACAGATGATAGATATATGGTGTAAGAAAGTGACTCAGTTTCATTCTTCTAAACGTCGCTGTCCGGTTTTCCCAGCACCATTTGCTAAAGAGTCTGTCGTTTTTCCATTGGATATTATTTCCTGCTTTGTCAAAAATTAGTTGGGTCAATTTCTGGGTTCTCTATTCCATTCCATTGGACTATGTGTCTGTTTTTGTGCCAATACCATACTGTCTTGATGATTACAGCTTTGTAGTAGAGGCTAAAGTCCAAGATTGTGATGTGTCCAGTTTTGGTTTTCCTTTTCAACGTTAGTTTGGCTACTCAAGGTCTTTTGTGGTTCCATACAAATTTTAGAATTTTTTGTTATACTTCTGTGAAGAATGCTGGTGCTATTTGATAGGGATTGCATTGAATGTGTAGATTGCTTTGGGTAGTATAGATATTTTAACGATATTTTTCCTTCCAATCCACGAGCATGGAATGTTTTTTCCATTTCTTTGTGTCGTCTTCAATTTCCTTCATAAGTTTTCTATAATTTTCAGGGTACAGATCTTTTATTTCTTTGGTTAGGTTTATTCCTAAATATTTTATGGTTCTTGGTGCAAATGTAAATTGGATCAGTTCCTTGATATCTCTTTCTGTTGCTTCATTATTGGTGTATAGAAATGCAACTTATTTGTGTACATTGATTTTATATGCTGTGACTTTGCTGAATTCATGTATCAGCTCTAGCAGATTATTGAAGGAGTCTTCTGGATTATCCATGTAGAGTATCATGTCAACTGCAAAGAGAGAAAATTTGACTTCTTCTTTGCCAATTTTGATGGCTTTTGTTTTATTTTGTTGTCTAATTGCTGAGGCTAGGACTTCCAACATTATGTTAAACAACAGTGGTGAGAGTGAACATCCCTGTAGTGTTCTTGATCTAAGGGGGAAATCTCTCAGTTTTTCCCCATGGAGGATATTACCTGTGGACCTTTCATATATGGCTTTTATGATGTTAAGGTACATTCCTTCCGTCCCAACTTACTTGAGGGTTTTTATTAAGAAAGGATGCTGTATTTTGACAAATGCTTTTTCTACATCTTGAAAGGATCATATGGTTCTTATCCTTAATTCCATTAATGTGAATTATCACCTTGATTGATTTGTGAATATTGAAGCAGCCCTACAGCCCAGGAATGAATCCCACTTGATCATGGTAAATAATTATTTTAATATAATGTTGAATTTCATTTGCTAGGATCTTGTTGAGAATTTTTCATCCATGTTCATCATGCATATTGGTGTATAGTTTTCCTTTTTAGTGGCATCTTTGGTTTGGGAAACAAGGTAATTCTGACTTTATAGAATGAGTCTGGAAGCTTTCCTTCCATTTCTATTTTTGGAACAGCTTGAGAAGAATAGGCATTTACTCTGCTTAAATTCCCCTGAGAAGCTATCTGGCCCAGGACTCTTATTTGTTGGGAGATTTTTGGTAACTAATTTAATTTTTTCTCTTGTTATGGGTCTGTTCAAATTTTCTGTTTCTCCCCCTTTGAGTTTTGTAGGGTGTGAATGTCTAGGAATTTGTCCAATTTTTTCCCAGATTTTCTACATAGATGATTTGTCCGTTGCTCTAAGTGAACTATTAATTCCTTATAACCATGGTTTTATATCTATACATTTATTTATGTTTGTGATTAATTGATTTATATATTTGGGTGTCTGATGTTGGAGGCATAAACATTTACAATTGTTAGCTCTTCTTGATGGATAGACCCCTTATTTATAATATAATGCCCTTTTTCATCTCTTATTACAGTTTTTGTGCTAAAATCTAGTTTGTCTGGTATGACTACTTTGGCTTTATTTTGACATCCAGCAGCATGCTATATGGTTCTCCATCCCTTCACTTTCAATCTGCAGACGTCCTGAGGTTTAAATGAATCTTTGGGGCTCCTGGGTGGCTCAGTCGGTTAAGCATCTGACTTCAGCTCAGGTCATGATCTCGTTGTTCTGAGTTGGAGCCCGTGTTGGGCTCTGTGCTGACAGCTCAGAACCTGGAGCCTACTTCTGAGTCTGTGTCTCCCTCTGTCTCTGCCCCTCCCCTGCTCATGCTCTGTCTCTCTCTCTCTTTCTCTCTCTCAGAAATAAACATTAAAAAATAAATACATAAAATGAATCTCTTGCAGGCAGCACATAGATGGATCTTAATTTTTATCTATTTTGATACCTTATGTCTTTTGATTGGGACATTTAGTCCATTTACATTCAGATTTAATGTTGAAAGATACGGATTTAGTGTCATTGTGTTATCTGTAGGTTTTGTGCTTGTGGTGATGTCTCTGGTCCTTTGTAGTCTTTGTTCCTGTCCATTAGCAGAGTCCCCCCTTGGGATCTCCTGCAGGCCTGGTTTATGAATTCCTTTAGTGTTTGTTTGTCTCAGACAACCTTTATCTCTCCTTCTATTCTGAATGACAGTCTTGTTAGATAAAGAATTCTTGGCTGTATATTTTCCCTATTCAGCACATTGAATATTTCCTGCCACTCCCTTATACTCTGTCAAGTTTCAGTGACAGGTCTGCTACTACACTTATGTGTCTACCCTTGTAGTTTAAGGCTCATTTGTCCCTAGCTGTTGTCAGAAATTTCTCTTTATCTTTGTATTTTGCCAGTTTCATTATTATATGTTGTGGTGGTGACCTGTTTTTGTTGATTTTTAAGGGGGTTCTCCGTGCCTCTTGGACATGGATGTCTGTTTACTTCCCCTTACTAGGGAAGTTCTCAGCTATAATTTGTTCAAATAAACCTTCTGCCCCTTTTTTATCTCTATTCTTCCTCTGGAACTGCTATGATACAGATATTATTTTGTTTCATTTAATCACTTAGTTCTCTAATTTTCCACTCATGATCTAGATCTATATCCTTTCCCCTTTTTTTTTTTTGCAGCTTCATCGCTTTCCATAATTTTATCTTTTCTTCCATCCTTGCCGTCACTGTATCTAGTTTATTTTGCATCTCATTTATAGCATTTCTTAATTCACTGTGACTATTTCTTAGGTCTTTTATCTCCACAGCAATAGATTCTGTGATTCTGTGCTGTCTTCTATGTTTTTTTTTCTTTTTCAGGCCGGTTATTAGTCTTACTATTGTTATTCTATACTCTTGTTCAGATAATATTGTTTATATATGTTTTGAGAAATTCTCTGGCTGTCATTTCTTCCTGGAATTTCCTATAAGTAGAATTCTTCCTTTTCATCATTTTGGTCACATTTCTACCTTTTATGTATTTTAACAGTTTGTTATGTGTCCTGCACATGCGAGAAGTATTATCTTAAAAAGGGATCATTCACTCGGCCTGGCACTTCAGGAAGTGTTTTTGGAGTGTGTTGCATGCACTCTATTGTTGCATATTTGGCTGCTATATCCCACTGGTAAGTCTTCTACAAAGCTTTTCTTTATTCTTAGTGGTGGATTGTTTAGATCTTCCATCAGGTATGCTTTGATTTGTTTACTGAAGTAACTCTGCATAAAAAGAAAGGGCAGGGGACCTGATTCCATACAAAGAGAAAAATAAAAGGAGAGGGAAAAAAAGACTGAGCAGTGAATCAAAGAAACTATAAGGATAAATCCAGAGAGAGTGAAAGGAAAATAAAGAAGAAAGAGATATAGCAAAGGTGTAAACAGAATACAGTAAAAATGCCTGACTAAACAAACAAAGCAAAGAAGGAAAGAAAAAAAAAATATATATATATAGTAAGAATTGACCAAAAAATCAAATCAGAAACTATGAGCCTGATTTCAAAGGGAAAAAAAGAAGGTAGAAATAGAAAGAAGAGGAAAGAGAAACAAATAAAGCAAAGAAGGAAAGAAAAAATATATACAGAGAGAGAATAAGAATTGACCAAAAATCAAATCAGAAACTATGAGCCTGATTTCAAAGGGAAAAGAAAGAAGAATGTAGAAAGAAAAAGAAGAGGAAAGAGAAGAAAAGGAAAGAAAAGAGAAAAAAACAGGCTAACATACAAAACTGCAGGACAGTTGTCGGTTGGTGCCTGGGACTGGTGGTTGTGTTCGTCTGGAGAAGAGGCCATCCGTTCACTCAGTGTCAGTCCCACACCAGTAGATAAGCGGTTTCCAGGCACAGATGGCTGGGGTTTGGTGTAAACGTGTCCCACCTTCACTGGGGACCACTGTCCTGTTTCTTGAAGGCCCACCATTTTGGTGATGGGGAGAAAAATGGAATATCCCAATCTCTCCTCCCCAGACCAGGTGTCTCAAACCACACTATTCAGGCAGCTCTCACAGAGTAGCACAGGTGGGAGGCTTTCCCTGCTCCATAGTTCTCCCACACCTCCTTGATGCATGGGTGGAATTCAAAACCCAAAGTCTTTTTTTTTTAATTTTTAAAATCTTTATTTATGTTTGAGAGAGAGAGAGAGAGGGAGAGAGAGAGAGAGAGACTGAGTGTGAACAGGGGAAGAACAGAGATAGAGGTAGACATGGATCTGAAGCAGGCTTCAGGCTGTCCTCAATGCAGGACTCAAACTCATGAACTGCGAGATCATGACCTGAGCCAAAGTCTGATGCTTAACTGACTGAGCCACCCAGGCACCCTGGACTGAATTCAAGATGTATTACAAAGCTGTAATCATCAAGACATACGGTACTGGCACAAAAGCAGACACTCACATCAATGGAACAGAAGAGAGAAACCAGAAATGGACCCACAAATGTATGACCAACTAATCTTTAACCAAGAAGGAAAGAATATCTAATGGAATAAAGACAGTCTCTTCAGCAAGTGGTGCTTGGAAAACTGGATGGCAACATACAGAAGAATGAACCTGGACCACTTTCTTACACCGTACACTAAAAGAAACTCAAAATGGATGAAAGACCTAAATGTAAGACAGGAAGCCATCAAAATGCTAGAGGAGACAGCAGGAAAAAACCTCTTTGACCTCGGCTGCAGCAACTTCTTAGCCAACATGTCTCCAGAGGCAAGGGAAACAAAAGCACAAATGAACCATTGGGAGCTCATCCAAATAAAAATCTTCTGTACAGCAAAGGAAACAATCAGCAAAACTAAAAGGCAACCAACAGAATGGGAGAAGATATTAGCAAATAACTTACCAGATAAAGGGTTAGTATCCACAATCTATAAAGAACTTATCAAACTCAGCACCCAAAAAACAAATAATCCAGTGAAGAAATGGCCAAAGACATGAATAGACACTTCTCCAAAGAAGACATCCAGATGGTTAACAGACACATAAAAAACTCAACATCACTCATCATCACGGAAATACAAATTAAAGTCTCAATGAGATACCATATCACACCAGTCCAAATGGCTAAAATTAATAACTCAGGCAACAAGAGATGTTGGTAAGGATGTGGAGAAAGAATATCTCTTTAGCACTGCTGGTGGGAATGCAAACTGGTGAAGCTATTCTGGAAAACAGTATGGAGGTTCCTCAAAAAATCAAAAATTGAACTACCCTACTACCCAGCAATTGCACTACTAGGTATTTATCCAAGGGATACAGGTGTGCTGTTTTGAAGGGGCACATGCACCCCAATGTTTATAGCAGCGCTATTAATAATAGCCAAAGCCAAAAAGCCCAAATCTCCATTGATTGATGAATGGATAAAGATGTGTCATATATATGGAGTATTACTCGGCAATCAAAAAGAATGAAATCTTGCCATTTGCAACTATATGGATGGAACTAGAGGGTATTATGGTAAACGAGATTGGTCAGAGAAAGACAAATATCATATGACTTCACTCATATGAGGAATTTAAGATACAAAACAGATTAACATAAGGGAAGGGAAGTAAAAATCATATAAAAACAAGGAAGGGGACAAAACATAAGAGACTCTTAAATATAGAAAACAAACAGAGGGTTGCTGAAGGGGTTGTGGGAGGGATGATGAGCTAAATGGGTAAGGAGCATTAAGGAATCTACTCCTGAAATCATTGTTGCCCTATATGCTAAGTTGGATGTAAATTTTTAAATAAATAAATAATTAATTAATTTTTAAAAACCAATGTCTTAAAAGGTTCTGCACCATGCAAACCTGTTTCTGGGGTAGTGCCACTCTGCCCTGCAAATAAAAGGCCTTTGCCTGACACCTACAGGTTCTTTTATCCTTGAGGGGACAATATACAGTCTTCCCACAGACCTCAAGGGAGGGGACTGTTCTCTCCCAGTGGGCCCCTGAGATTATTACCACTACCTGGGACTGGATTCCCACCTCCAGGCACACACACATGGTAGTGGCTTCAGTCTGAGAAAGTCATGTGCTTCTGAAAACACTGATCTTTAGCTCCTAAGGCTGTTTACAAAGTAGAGACTGTCACTCTCTGTATTTCTCTTTCTCCAATTCATGGTCTGAAGAGGTTTGTTTCTTGTCCTAAGTCAATACTGCAATCCACAGCTTCTCCTTCTCTCCATTTTGTCTCCCTCCCTGCCCATTCTGTTTTATTTCCCTCAATTCACACACATGTGCCTCTGTCCCACCAAACTGTCTCGCTCCACCTGTGGAGAATCTTCTGTCACTCCGCAAATTGGTTTCCTGGGTGTTCCAAGTGTTCTGACCTCAGTACAACTGTGTTTGAGGGATGAGGTAAATCTCAGTCCCCCTACTTCTCCACCATCCTAACTGTAACTGCAATTTAAATAAAAAATTGAAAAATTAAAAAATAGAGAAATGAAATTACTGAAGTATTTTCTCTTTATGTACATGTGTCTTTTTTTAATTATTTACAAATTAACAGAAAACATTTTAAAAATATAACACAAGGGGCGCCTGGGTGGCGCAGTCGGTTAAGCGTCCGACTTCAGCCAGGTCACGATCTCGCAGTCCGGGAGTTCGAGCCCCGCGTCAGGCTCTGGGCTGATGGCTCAGAGCCTGGAGCCTGTTTCCGATTCTGTGTCTCCCTCTCTCTCTGCCCCTCCCCCGTTCATGCTCTGTCTCTCTCTGTCCCAAAAATAAATAAACGTTGAAAAAAAAAAATATAACACAAAATTTTACTTTGAAAAAGAGAAAAAAATAATAGAAACTTTAAAATGGGCAAAAACAGAAACAATTCACAACAGAAATATAAAAAATATATTTAAAAAAATGACCTTCTAAATCATTAAACAAATTCAGTCTTAGGCTGACAAACCATTTCCACATATCTAATTCAGGGATGTAAAAAAATATATATGCACTGTAAAGTTGAGACAAAATAATATTTTTTGCATCACTGGGAATCAATTAGGCAAACCATAAAAAGTACATTAAAAATGGCATACCTTCTTTATCTGAAAAATTGCACATTCAGAAATCAGTATGAAGAAAATAATAAAAGATTAGACAATAATTTCTTTAAAAAGAGATACTTATTATATGTCGCTTAAGGACTGCCTGAAGTAAAAAATAAATAAAATAAGTCAATAGAGTTGTATAAAACCAAAAATAATACTTCTGTATGTTTTTTGTTGGCAAGGTCTAATAATGTACACAACATCAAGATTTAATATATTAAACATGTAACAATGGCGTATACAACTTGCTGGGTATGCAGAGAGTAGTCAAAAAGGGAAGCATCAACACTATTTTCTGTACTTTATGGTCTACAGGATGCAAAGATTCTTTATTAACATAAACAATTTACTCAAGATCTCCTTACTCTGTGACTCTGAATTTGGGTCTCAAAATAAATTATGTAAAATATGACATCATATAGACAACACATGGAGGGGATGGTACAAATTAAATTCTTTTATAATGTGTTGAGTTTAAGCGAACATCAATTTAATATTGAGTGCTATATATTTACAATATTATATAAGCCCTCATAGTAAACAAAACCCAAAAACCTATAATAGACACACACATAAATAAATAAATAAATAAATAGGAATCCAAAGTATGGAAAGAGGCCAAATGTTCATCGGCTGATGAATGGATAAAGAAGATGTGGTATATATAAAAATAGAATATTACTCAGCCATCATAAACACTTGCCATCTGCAATGACATCGATGGAGATACAGTGCATTACGCTAAATGAAATAAGTCAGTCAGAGAAACACAAATACCATATGATTTCACTCATATGTGGAATTTAAGAAACAAAGCAGATGAACATAGAGAAAGGAAAGAAAAAAATCAAGTAAGATTAAAAAAACAGAGAGTGTGGCAAACCATAAGTTACTCTTAGCTGTAGAGAACAAACTGAGAATTGGTGGAGGGGAAGTGGGCAGGGGATGGGCTAAATGGGTGATGGGCATTAATGAGGGCACTTGTGATGAGCACTGGGTGTTGTATGTAGATGATGAATCACTACATTCTACTCTTGAAACCAAGACTACACTATATGTAGATCAACTTGAATTTAAATAAAATCTTCAAACAACAACAAACAACAACAACACATAGTACTAGATGTCCCAACTTCACCAATTAGACAAGAAAAAATGGTATCCAAATGACTAAGAAAGAATTAATACTACTATTTCCAAAAGACAAATTGTGTGATACTACATATAAAAAATCCTAGACTCCACCAAAGAGTTATTAGAACTAATAAATGAATTTAGCAAATTTACAAGATACAAAATTAACATACAGAAATTGGTTGCATTTCTATACACGAATTACAAAGTTGCGAAAAGAGAAATTAAGAAAACAATCTCTTTTCTAAATGCATCAAAAATAATAAAATACCTCAGAATACATTTTACCAAGAAGGTGAAAAACCTGTACTCTCAAAAATGCAGGATACAGATGAAAGTAATTAACGATCACACACAGCACACACACACACACACACACACACACACGCACACATATATAATGTTCGTGAATTGGGACAATTAATGTTGTTAAAATGTCCACGCTACCCAGAACAATCTGCAGGGCAACACAATCCCTTTGATAATACCAACAGTATTTTCTACAGAACTAGATAAAATAATCCTAAAAATTGTATGAAATCACAAAAGAAAACAAATAGCCAAAGCAATCTTGAAAAGAACAAAGCTGGAGGTATCACAATATCACATTTTAGGCTATACTACAAAACTATAGAAATCAAAACAGTATGGTACTGGGACAAAAATAGAAACATGTGTTGTTGTAACAGAATAAAGTCCAGAAATAAATCCATCCATATATGGTCAAATCTATGACAAATGAGGCAGAATACACAATGGGTAAAAGACCGTCTCTTCAATATATGATTTTGGAAAAACCGGGCACTACATGCAAAAAACTGAAACAGGATCACTTTATTACATCATACACAAAAATAAACTCACAATGGATTCAGACCTAAATGTAAGACCTGAAAACATACAACTCCTTTAAAAACAAAGTGGACAGCAATGTCCTGGACATTGGCCTTAGAAACATTTTTCTGTAAATTTCTACTCATGCAAGAAAAACAAAAGCAAAAACAACACTGGGATTAAATCAAATTAAAACCCTTTTGAATGATGAAGAAAACCGTCTACAAAACAAAATACAGCTTACTAAATAGAAGATATTTGCAAATGATTATAGCTTATAAGGGGTTCATTTCCAAATATATAAAGAGCTTATAATACTCAACACCAAAAATCCAATTATAAAATGGGGAGAGAACCTGAATAGATGCTTTTCGAAAGAAGACATACAGCTAGCCAACAGACACTTGAAAAGATGTTCAACAGCATTAATCATCAGGTAAATGCAAATCAAAACCACAATGAGGGGCACCTGGGTGGCTCAGTCAGTTAAGCCTAAAACTCTTGATTTCAGCTCAGGTCATGATCTCAAGGTTCATGTGACTGAGCTCTATTTGGGGCTCCGTGCTGACAGCGCAGAGCCTGCTTGAGTTTTTCTCTCTCTCTCTCTCTCTGACCCTCCCTTGCCCCCCCTTTCTCTCAAGATAAATAATTAAACATAAAAAAAAATGAAAAACTACAGTAAGATATCACCTCACACCAATCAGAATGGCTAATATCAAAAAGGCAAAGTATAAAAAGTGTTGGCAGGGCACCTGGGTGACTCTTAAGCATCTGACTCTTGATTTTGGCTCAAATCATGATCTCACAGTTCATGATTTCAAGCCCCACTTTGGGATCTGTTAGTGTAGAGCCTGCTTGGGATTCTGTCTCCTCTCTCTCTACCCCTCCCCTGCTTGCTCTCTATTTCTGTCTCAAAATAAATAAAAATAAATTTTAAAAAAGTGTTGGCAAGTATGTCAAAGGAACCCTTGTGTACTGTGGGTGATAAAGTAAATTGGTGCAGCCACTATAGAAAATAGTTGGAGGTTCCTCAAAAAATTAAAAATATAATTATCATATGATCCAGTAATTTTACTGTTGGATGTTTACCCAAAGAAAATGAAAACACTAATTCACAAAGACATATGAACCACTATGTTATTGCAGAATTATTAACAATAGCCATGATGTGGAAGTGTCCATCAATCAATTATTGAATAAAGAAGATGTGGTATATACAGTGAAATATATTTACTTAGCCATAAAAAGAATGAGGTCTTGTCATTTGTGACAAATGGATGGACCTGCAAGGTATTATGCCAAGTAAAATAAGTGAGATAGAAGACAAATACCAAATGATTTCACTTATATGTGGAATCTAAAAAACGAACAAACAAAAACAGAACTAGATTCATAGGGTCAGAGAACAAACTGGCGTTTGCCAGAGGGGAGGTGGATGGAGTCATGGGCAATATAGGTGAAATGGATTAAGGTATAAAATAAATAAGTCATGGGAAGTCAAAGTACAGTATAAGAAAAATAGTCATTAACATTGTAGTAACTTAGAATGATGACTGATGGTAACTACACTTGTGGTCATCATGGGGTAATGTATAGAATTCTTGAACCATCATGTTGTATATCTGAAACTAGCACAACATTGTTTATCAACTATACCAAAATTAAAAAAAAAAAAAAAAAGATAGATAACATGGTGAGGGGGAGTGAACACTGACTGGTGAATGATGCTATTCTTTTACTGACTTCCAATTCCAAAATAAGTTGTGAGACTCTGGATTTTGTATTTCAACTGGAAAACAAAACCTAATTTAAGAATAGTGGGATAATTACCTTCTCAGGAGCTCCCAGGGTTTTAAGAATTCAAACTGACAACATATGTTTATTAACTTTGTTTCTTTATACTGTGGTAGAAGTACAAAAACAGGTTTTCCTAAGGGGTTTTGGATTGGAAATTAGTCGGTGGTGATTTAATTGAAAAACAAAAGTGCTGAAGTATTATAGCTCAAGCAGCACATCCATTAAAGGAAATTCCTCATTATTAGAGACATCTTCTGAAAAAGATCAAAATTAACACAGTATGAAACTAACCTATATTAAGAAAAATGTTTACTCTTCTTTTTTTAAAAAAATATTTAGTTATTTAAATTCAAGTTAGTTAAATTAGAGTGTAGTGTTAGTTTCAGGAGTAGAACCCAGTGACTCATCATTTACATGTAACACTCAGTGCTCGCCCCAAAAATTGCCTTCCTTAATACACATCACCCATTTAGCCCATCCCCCCACCCATTGCCCCTCCAGCAACCATCAGTGCATTCTCTGTATTCAAGAGTCTCTTATGGTTTCCCACCCTCTCTGTTTTTATTTTACTTTTCCTTCCTTTCCCTTATGTTCATTTATTTTGTTTCTTAAATTCCACATATGAGTGAAATTTGTATTTGTCTTTTTCTGACTGACTTATTTCACTTAGGATAATACCCTCTAGTTCCATCCACATTGTTGCAAACAGCAAGATTTCATTCTTTTTGATAGCCAAGTAGTATTCCACTGTGTATGTATGTATACACACACACACACACACACACACACATACACACACAGAGTGTTTTCTTTATCCACTCATCAGTCAATGGACGTTTGGGCTTTTTCCATAATTTGGCTATTGTTGATAGTGCTGATATAAAAACTGGGGTGCATGTGCCCTGAATCAACATTTTTGCATCCTTTGTATAAATACCTAGCAATAAAATTAAAGTGTTGTAGGGTACTTTCATTTTTTTATTTTTTAGGAACCTCCATTCTGTTTTCCAGAGTGGCTGCACCAGTTTACATTCCCAAAAACAGTGCAAGAGGGTTCCACTATCTCAGCATCCTTACCGAAATCTGTTGTTTCATGAGTTGTTCATTTTAGACATTCTGAGAGGTGTGAGGTGATATCTCATTGTGGTTTTGATTTGTATTTCCTTGATGATGAGTGATGTTGAGCATCTTTTTCTGTGTCTGTTTTGCCATCTGGATGTCTTCTTTGGAAAAGCATCTATTCATGTTTTCTGCCCATTTCTTCACTGGATTATTTGGGTTTTTTTGGGGTTGTTGAGTTTGGTAACTTCTTTATAGATTATGGATACTGAGTCTTTATCTGATATGTCATTTACAAATAATTTCTACAATTTCATTGGTTGCCTTTTAGTTTTGTTGATTGTTTCCTTCACTGAAGCTTTTTATCTTGACAAGGTCCCAATAGTTCATTTTTGTTGTTATTTTCTTTGCCTTCGGAGACGTGTCAAATGAGAAGTTGCTGTGGCTGAGGTCAAAGAGGTTGTTGCCTGTTTTCTCCTCTAGGGCTTAATAGTTTCCTGTCTCATAATTATGTATTTCATTCATTTTGAGTTTATTTTTGTGTATGGTGTAAGAAAATGATGCAGTTTCATTTCTCTGAAGGTCGTTGTCCTTTATTCTCAGAACCATTTGCTAAACAGACTGTCTTTTTTTCACTGGATTGTCTTTCCTGCATTGTCAAAGATTAGTTAGCCATACATCTGTGAGTCCATTTCTGGGTTCTCTGTTGTGTCCTTTGATCTATGTGTCTTTTTTGTGCTAGTGCTATACTACCCAGATGATTACAGCTTTGCAATATAGGTTAAAGTCTGGAATTGTGATGCTTCCAGCTTTGTTTTTTTTTTGTTGTTGTTGTTTGTTTGTTTGTTTTTGTTTTTGTTTTCAACATTACCTTGGCTATTCTGGGTCTTTTCTGGTTCCATATAAATTTTAGGTTTGTTCGTTCCAGCTCTGCGAAGATGCTGGTGTTATTTTGATAGGGATTGTATTGAATGTGTAAATTGCTGTTGGTAGTATAGACATTTAACAATATTTGTTCTTCCAATCCTTGGAATGTTTGTCCACTTTTTGTGTATCTTTAATTTCTGTGTACAGACCATTTCCTCTTTGACTAGGTTTATTCCTAGGTATCTGATGGTTTTTGGTGCAATTGTTAATAGGATCAATTTCTTGATTTCTCTTTCTGCTGCTTCATTATTGGAGTGTAGAAATGCAACCGAATTCTGTACATTGATTTTATATTCTGAGACTTTGCTGAATTCATGTGTCAGTTCTATCAGTTTTTGGTGGAGTCTTTCATGTTATCCATGTGGAGTATGTCATCTGCAAAGAATGAAAGTTTGACTTCTTTTTTGTCAATTTGTGTGATTTTGTTTCTTTTTGTTGTCTGATTGTTGAGGCTTGGACTTCCAATACTATGTTGAACAAGAGTGATGAGAGTGGACAAACTTGTCATTTTCTTGGCCTTAGGGGGAGAGCTCTCAGTTTTTCCCCATTGAGGATGATATTAGCTGTGGGTCTTTCATATATGCCTTTTATGATTTTAAGTATGTTCCATCTATCCTTACTTTGTTGAAGGTTTTTATCAAGAATGGATGATATATTTTGTCAAATGCTTTTTTGTATCTATTGAGAGGATTGTATGTTTCTTTTTTCTTTCCTTTATTTAAAAAAATGTTTACTTAATTTTGAGAGAGAGAGAGAGAGAGAAGGAGCACAGGGGAGGGGCAGAGAGAGGAGACAGAGGATCTGAAGAGGCTCCGTTCTGTTAGCACAGAGCCTGATGTGGGGATCAAACTCATGAACCATGAGATCATAACCTGAGTCAAAGTCAGATGCTTAACTGAGCCACTCAGATACCTCATATCCTTTCCTTTATTAATGTGGTATATTACATTGATAGACCTGCAAATATTGAACCTGGCCTGCAGCCCAGGAATGAATCCCACTTCATTGTGTGAATAATTCTTTGAATTTAGATTTGATTTGTAGTATCTTGTTGAGAAGTTTTGCATCCAGGTGCATCAGGGATATTGGCCTGTAATCATCCTTTTTAGTGGGGTCTTTATCTGACTTTGGAATCAAGGTAATGCTGGCTTCATAGAATGAGTTTGGAAGCTTTCCTTCCATTTCTATTTTTTTTAACACTTTGAGAAGAATAGGTATTAATTCTTGTTTAAGTGTTTGTAGAATTCCCTGGGAATCCATCTCGCCCAGGACTATTATTTGTTGGGAGATTTTTGGGAACTGATTTAGTTTTTTTGCTGATTATGGGCTTGTTCAAATTTTCTATTTCTTCCTGTTTAGGTTTTGATATTGTGTGAGTTTCTAAGAATTTGTCCTTTTCCTTCAGATTGTCTGGTTTGTTGCCATATAATTTTTCATAGTGTTCTCTAATTATTGTTTGTATTTCTATGGTGTTGGTTATGATCTCTCCTCTTTCATTTGTGATTTTATCTATTTGGGTCCTCTCTCTTTTCTTTTTGACAAATCTGGCTCTGGATTTATCAATTTTGTTTATCCTTTCAAAAACCAGCCTTTAGTTTCGTTGATCTGTTCCAATGTTTTTTTTTTTTTTTCTCTTCTTTGTTTCTATATATTTTTTATTTCTATTCTAATCTTTATTATTTCTTCTGCTGCTGCTGGCTTTGGCCTTTATTTGCTGCTCCTTTTCTAGCTACTTTATGTGCATGTTTTGCTTGTGCATTTGGGAACTTTTTTGCTTCTTGAAAGAGGCCTGGATTACAACGTATTTTCCTTTTAGGACTTCCTTTGCTATATCCCAAAGGGTTTAGACTGTCATGTTCTCATTTACATTTGCTTTCATTTTAAAATTCTTTTAAAATTCAATTTAAAATTCTTTTAAAATTCAATTTAAAAATTCTTTAATTTCTTGGTTAGCCCATTCATTTTTTTCGTAGGATGTTATTTAACCTCCAGGTATTTGAGGGCTTTTCAAATTTTTATCTTGTGGTTGATTTCAAGTATTAAAGCGCTGTGATCTGAAAATATGCATGGTATGATTTTCATCTTTTTCACCTGTTGAGGGCTGATTTGTGACACAGTAGGTGATATAATTTGGAGACTGTTCCATTTGCACTAGAGACTAATGTGTATTCTGTTCATTTAGAATGAAATATTCTGAATATATCTGTCAAGTCCATCTGCTCCATTGTGTCATTCAAAGCCATTGTATCCTTGTTGATTTTCTGGTTAGATGACCTGTCCATTGCTGCAAGTGTGGTATTAAAGTTTCCTATTATTATGATACTATTATCATGAGTTTCTTTATGTTTGTGGTTAATTGATTAATATATTTGTGTGTTTCCAAGTTGAAGGCATAAATATTTACAACTGTTACATCTTGATGGATAAACACCTTAATTATGATATAATGCCCTTCATCTCTTGTTACAGTCTTTGGTTTAAAATCTAGTTTGTCTGATATGACTATGGCTACTCCAGCTTTTCTTTTGATGTTCATTAGCATGATAGATTGTTCTCCATCCCATCATTTTCAGTCTGCAGGTGTCTTCAGGTCTAAAATGAGTCTCTTGTAGGCAGCATGTAGATGGATCCTATTTTTTGATCCATTCTGATACACTGTGTCTTTTGATTGGATCATTTACCATTTATATTCACAGTGATTATTGAAAGGTATGGATTTAATGCCATTGAGTTGTTTGTAGAATTGGTGTTTCTGGTCCTTTGTATTCTGCTGCTTTGGTCTTCTTCTTCTTCCTTCTCTTCACTAAGAATTTGCTTTAAATTTCTCTTTTTAGTTTTTGTTGTCTGGGAAAGCCTTTATCTCTCCTTCTGTTCTGAATGATAGCCTTGCTGGATAAAGGATCCTTGGCTGCATTTTTTTTTTCCTATTCAGCACATTGTATATTTCCTGACACTCTCTTTTGGCCTGCAAAGTTTTAGTGGTCAGGTCTGCTTCTAACCTTCAGTGTATACTTTATAGGTTAAGGACCTTTCAGAATTCTGCTTTCAGAATTCTAGCTGATTTCAGAATTCTCTGTTTATGCTTTTAATTTTCAAGTTTCACTATGATATGTCATGGTGTTGACCTTTTTTCATTGATCTTGAAGAGGATTCTATGTGCCTCTTGGTCTTGTATGCCTGTTTCCTTTCCCAGACTAGGGAAATTCTCAGCTACAATTTGATCAAATAAACATTCTGCCTCTTTTTCTTACTCTTCATCCTCTGGGACTCTTATTATATGGATATTGTTTTGTTTCATAGAATCAGTTTGCTCTCTTAGCCTCCTCTTGTTATCTAGTAATTTCCTTTCCCTGTTTTTTGGATTCATTATTTTTCATAATTTTATCTTTTATTTCACCTATTCTTTCCTCTGCTTCTTCAGTCCTCACTGTCACTGTATCTAGTTTATCTTGTATCTGTTGTAACATTTTAAAATTAATCCTAGTTTTTTCTTAGGTCTTTGATCTCTGTAGCAAGGGTTTCTCTGGTGTCTTCTACATTTTTTTCAAAAAATAAGTTTATTTATTTTTGAGAGAAACAGAGACATCATGAGCAGGGGAGGGATAGGGAGAGAGATAGAGGGAGAGACAGAATCCCACCAGGCTCTGCACTGTCAGTTCAGAGCCTTATACAGTGCTCCAACTCATGAAACCATGAGATCATGACCTGAGCTGAAGCCAAGAGTTGAATACTTAAATGACTAAGCCACCCGGGTGCCCCATATGCTTTTTTCAAGCCCAGCTAGTAGTGCTATGCCTATTCTAAATTTTTATTCAGATATATTGCTTATATCTGTTTTGAGAAAGTCCCTGGGTGTGATTTCTTCTTGTCCTTTCTTTTGGGGAGATTTCATCCACCTTGTCATTTTGGCTACATTTCTGTCTTTTTTTGTGTGTTTTAAAAGCTTGTTGTGTTTTGTGCATCTGAGAGTACTGCTATATTAAAAATGGGTCATACACTGCCCAGGGCCTGGCACTTCAGGAAGTGTTTCTTGTGTTTGCTGTGTGCATTTTGCTGTTGCATTCTGGTTGCTCCTTCCCACTTGTCAGTCATCTGCAGAGCTCTTCCTCACTTGCAGTGGTGGAGCATTTGGACCTTTAGCTAGGTGTGCTTTGATTTGATTTGTTTGTTTTTAATATTTTTAATGTTTATTTGTTTCTGAAAGAGAGAGAGAGAAAGAGAGAGAGAGCAGGAGCAGGAGAGGGACAGAGAGAGAGAGGGAGACACAGAATCTGAAGCAGGTTCCAGGCTCCAAGCTTTCAGCACAGAACCTGATGCGGGGCTCAAACCCACAAACCATAAGATCATGACCTGAGCCAAAGTCAGACTCTTAACCAACTGAGCCACCCAGGTGCCCCAATTTGTTTGTTGAAGTAACCCTGGGGGAAAAAAGTGAGTGAGGAGAAATATCCCAAGAAGAGAGAAAAAGAAAGGGAACAATAACAATAACAAATAACAAAACAATAACAAAAAACAGAGAATCAAAAACTATAAGGCTATGAGCCTGTTTCCAAAAGAAAAAAAAAGGAGAAAAAAAGGAGAAAAAAAGGAAAAAAGTTGTCTGTTGGTGCCTGGGGGTGCTGGCTATACCAGTCTGGAGAAGAGGCTGGGTTGAAGCACCTGGGTGGCTCAGTCAGTTTAAGCATCTGACATCAGCTAAGGTCATAATCTCACAGTTCACATGTTTAAGCCCCACATCAGCTCTGTGTTGACAGTTCAGAGCCTGGAGACTGCTTCAGAGTCTGTGTTTCCCTCTCTCTCTGCCCCTCCCCTACTTGTGCTCTGTCTCTGTCTCTGTCTGTCTCTGTCTCTGTCTCTGTCTCTCTCAAAAATAAACATTAAAAAAAAAAGAGGTTGGGTGCAATGGCTCAGAGTCAGTCTTGCCCCAGGCAATAAGCAGTTCCCAGGCAAGGAGATGTAGGGATTGGGGTAAGTGGGTCCTGCCTCCACTGGGGGCATCTGCGTTGCTCTCTGAAGTCCCAAAGTGTTGTTTTTGGGGCAAAAATGGTGTCATCCCTAACTCTATTCCCCATTCTGTGGCTATCAACCCCTACCGTTCAAGCAGCCTTTACAGAATAGTGAAGACAGTCTGCTTGCCCTGCAACACAATGCTCCTGCATTTTTCTTTGAGGCACAGCTGGGATTCAAAACCTGAAGTCTTAAAAGACCTGGCACATCATGGATCTGCTCCTCTCCTCCTGAGTAAAGCTTCTCTTTTGATGAAAGGCCACTGGCTGGCACCTGCAGGGGTCTTTTGACCTTGGGGAGGCAATAAACTCTCCTCCAACAGTACTTCAGAAAGGGGAATGTTCTCTCCCAGTGCACCCTGGGAATTTCTACACCACACTATGTGCTCTGGAGTCAGCTCCCTTCTCCCCAGGATTGCCTGCCACAGCTATCCAGCCCTGGAAAAGCCCTGGAAAAAATCATGCACTTCCAAAATCTCAGAGCTTGAGCACCAGAGTTTGTTTGCAGAAAAAGAACTGGGACACTCAGTACTTCTCAATTCCCACGGTCCAGAGAGGTTTTCTTCTTGTGCTAGCTCCATGCCACATTAGCTCAACCCCTCTCTCTTTCTCTCCTCTTTGTCTCTCCATGAAAAGGGTTTCCTCCCTTCCACTGCACTGCTGTTTTTCTCTCTTCCAGTTCACATCTAGGCACCTCACATCTAGGCTGTCTCCCTCCAACTGTAGAAATCCTTCTGCCACTCAATAGATCGATTTATTGGATGTTCTACGTAATCTGACTTCAATACAGCTGTGTTTGAAGGATGAGGAAAGCCCAGTGTCCCCTTACTTCTCCTCCATCTTAACTCGAGAACTTGAGATGGGAGGTTATCCTCAATTATCCAGTGAGTACAATCTAATCACAGGAGTCCAAAACCCTCAGAAAACCTCATACTTCACAGTGATTTGTTATAAACATTTCTTTCAGGCTACTTGAAGGGGATTAACCAGGAGTGGGTGGCTGGATGCGACTTGCTTCAGGAGTTTCTTAGGTGATGGAAAATTCACCCAGGTGGTAGCCAATCATTTCAGGCTTGATTTACACCTGGTTGAAGGTCCATTGTAGATGCCCACCATGCTGTCCACCAACTCCAAGAATAATGTTTCTTCTTATCAATTTTACTGGAAAAACTGATAATTCATGGAGCATTTGGCAGAATACACAAGAGGGTTTTCTTCAGTTGCAGAGAATAATTAGCTTTCAAAGAGCACTGATCTGACCCACCCTAACAAATCTTAAACATCTAAGTAACTTGACTAAATTCCAGAATATCTAATCAAGAATATAGAGATTGAACAGTGGTTCTGAGAAGATAACATTCAAAATGTCTATCACTCAATACCAAACATGCAAAGAAAGAGGAAAATGTAACAGAATTGACCATAGAGAAAAGAGATTAAAAAAATAAAATCGGGGCGCCTGGGTGGCGCAGTCGGTTAAGCGTCCGACTTCAGCCAGGTCACGATCTCGCGGTCCGTGAGTTCGAGCCCCGCGTCGGGCTCTGGGCTGATGGCTCAGAGCCTGGAGCCTGTTTCCGATTCTGTGTCTCCCTCTCTCTCTGCCCCTCCCCCGTTCATGCTCTGTCTCTCTCTGTCCCAAAAATAAATAAACGTTGAAAAAAAAAAATTAAAAAAAAAAAAAATAAATAAATAAATAAATAAAATCAGTAGGCAGGGAGCCTGCGTGGCTCAGTCACTTGAGTGCCTGATTCTTTACTTCAGCTCAAGTCATGATCCCAGGGTCGTGGGATTGATTTCTGTGTTGGGCTCCATGCTAAGAATGGAGTCTGCTTAAGACTCTTTCTCTCAGGGCACCTGGGTAGCTCAGTCGGTTAAGCATCCAACTGTGGCTCAGGTAATGATTGCATAGTTTAGGGTTTGAGGCCTGTGTTGGGCTCTGTGCTAATAGCTCTGAGCCTGGATCTTGCTTTGGATTCTGTCTCATTCTCTCTCTACCCCTCCCCTGCTCATGCTCATGCTCATGCTCTGTCTCTGCCTCTCAAAAATAAATAAATATTTAAAATTTTTTAAAGAAAAGATTCTCTCTCTGTCTCCCTCTGCCCTTCTCCCCCACTCACACCCTCTCTCTCTCAAAAAATAAAATCAGTGGGCTTTGAGACAATTTCAAGCAGCATAATGATATATTGTAAATAATTATTGTGTTCCCCAAAAAACTGAAAATGTAATGGTGAAAAATTTTCAAAGTGACAATCCCAAGAAGCTTAAGAAACCCAAGGACAAGAAACTTAAAAGAATACTACATTAATGTACCTCATAATCAAAACACCCAAACCCAATGGACAAAGAGAAAATTTAATAGCAAAGAAAAAGACATTACATAAATAGGAAAAAGATAAGAATGACAGCATATACACTGTTTCCAACAGTGTAGCAAAACCTTTAAAGTACTAAACAAAGAAAAAACCTATTAACATAGAGTATTATACAAACAGGGAGAGGGGAAAGCTTTCAAAAATAAGTAAAACAAAGACTTTTTCAGGCATACAAAAGCTGACTGATGGAAGTGATTTCATTGAATTTGCAGAGTAGGGAGCTGGAGTATTATGTCTTCCACTGAAACAACCATTAAAACTGGCAAAAAAAAAAAAAAACCTGACAGAATCAACATTTTCAAAATTTTAGAATTTAACCAAAAACTTATAGAAATCAAAGGAGTACTTATTGAAGAAATGGAATGCTTAACTGTGGTTATAGAGCATTTTGACATATTTGTAAATGATGAATCACTAATTTCTACACTAAAAACTAATATTAATTGTATGTTAACTAACTGGAATTTAAATAAAAACTTGAAAAAAAGAAAAAAAAGAAAGTAATATTATAACAACTTTGTATGGTGAGAAATGGTAGATAGATTTACTGTGGTGACTATTCATAATGTACATAAATACTGAATCACTATGTTGCATACCTGAGACTAATGGAATATTTTATGTAAATTATTCTTCAATAGAAAAGGAAAAGTAGTGTCAAGTTTCTAAAAATAGGGGAGCCTGGGTGGCTCAGTCGGTTAAGCATTCGATTCTTGATATTGGCTCAGGTCATGATCTCATGGTTCTTGGGATCAAGCCTCGCATAGGGCTCCGTGCTGACAGCACTGAGCCTGCTGGGAATTTCTCTCTCCCTCCCTCTCTGTCCCTCCCCCTCTTGCTCTCTGTCTTTTAAAATAAATAAACATGAAAAAATAAAAAAAATAAACACACACATATACACATATGCATGCATGCACACACAAAACATTGAAGGCAAACTAAAAGAGCTGGCAAGAACCAAATGTGGAATAATTTGAAAAGCAAAATATATTATAATAGTATTAATTTATAACCCAAGAGACAAAATAGGTGTTCGTGAGTCCATACTGATATAAAAACATGATTGAATAAATAAATGAAAAATAAAGGACAAATCTTAACTCACAGAAGAATTCTAATTAGTGGATGTAGAAGGATCAGGGACAACAAAAAAATCACCTTTAGGCCATCACAGTAAATAGTTCTGCAGGCAAGATTCAAGAAAAATTCTAAAATCACTGGGTGAAATTTTAAAGAGAAACAGGATAACAAGCTATTCAACACAGGCTGAAATAACCTTTCTGTCTTAGTGTGGTTATCTTTTCAGTTTTATTGAGATATAATTAACATATAACATTGTGTAAGTTTAAGGGGTACAATGTGATGATTTCATATACATACATATTGCAAAATAATATACATACAATAGCGTCAACATATCCTTAACTGCACATGACTACATTTTCTGTGGTGAGAACATTTAAGGTCTACTTTCTTTTTTTTTTTTTTTTTTAATTTTTTTTTTCAACGTTTATTTATTTTTGGGACAGAGAGAGAGCATGAACGGGGGAGGGGCAGAGAGAGAGGGAGACACAGAATCGGAAACAGGCTCCAGGCTCTGAGCCATCAGCCCAGAGCCTGACGCGGGGCTTGAACTCACGGACCGCAAGATCGTGACCTGGCTGAAGTCGGACGCTTAACCGACTGCGCCACCCAGGCGCCCCTAAGGTCTACTTTCTAAGCAACTTTCAAGTATATAGAAATTACATTCCATGTGCTATATACTAGATCCCCAGAATTTACTTATCTTATAAAGGGAAGTTTGTACCCTTTGATCATCATTCCCTCATTTTCTCTACCCCCAGCCCTGGTAACCACCACTCTAATTTCAGTTTCTATGAGTTCAGCCTTTTTGTTTACATTCCGCATATAAGTGAGTTCATGAAGAACTTATCCTTCTCTGTTATTTCACTTAGTATAATGCCCTCAGTGTTCATCCATGCTGGCATAAATATCAGAATTTCATTGTTTTTCATGGCTGAATAATATTTGATCATATTCATATACCACATTTTCTTTATCCATTCATATACTGATGAAAACTTAGATTTTTGCCCTTGTCTTGGCTATTGTGAACAATGTTGTAATGGACACAGTGGTGCAGATGTATTTTCAAGACAGTGATTCCTTTCCCTTCAGACACATATCCAGAAGTGGGATTAACAGATTATTTGCTAATTCCATTTTTAGTTTTTTGAGTAACGTCCAGTGTTTTCCACTGTGGATATTCCAAATTGCATTCCCACCAAAAGTGCACAAGAACTGTTTTTTTTTTTTTTTTTTCCACACCCTTGCTAACACTTAGCTCTTGACTGCTTGATAATGGTCATTCTAACACGTGTGTGATGATATTTCATTGAAGTTTTTATTTGCATTTTCCTGATGCCTAGTGATGTTAGATACACATGTACCTGTTGACCATCTGTATATGTTATTTGGGAAAAATGTTTATTTGGGTCCTTTGCTCATTTTTTAATCAGACTATTTGATATTTTGTTATTGAGTTGTAAGACTAACATATGTTTTGAATATTAACACCCTATCAGATAAATGGTTTGCATTTTCCCTCATTCTGGAAGTTATGTGTTTATTGGTTTATTGTTTTTTTTAACTTTTTAAAATTCCAGTATAGTTAATATACAGTATTATATTAGTTTCAGGTGTACAATATAGTGATTCAACAATCCCATACATACAAGTGCACTCCTTAATTTCCATCACCTATTTTATCCATCCCTCCCACCCAACTCCCCTCTGGTAACCATCAGTCTATTTCTTGGTTTCTCTCTCTCTCTCTCTCTCTCTCTCTCCCCAGCAGCAATTGTTTTGTTTCTTAAATTCCCCATATGAGTAAAATCATAAAATATTTGTCTTTCTCTGACTTATTTTGCTCAGCATTATACTCTCTGTCTCCATCCATGTCATTGCAAATGGCTGAATTTCATTCTTTTTTAATGGCTGAATAATATTCCCTTCTTTATTTTGCTGCACATATTTTAGTTTGATCTCATCCCACTTACTGATTTTTGCTTTTGTTCTTATGCTTTGGTGTAATATCCAAAAGAATAATGTTCAAGACCAATGTCATAGAGTTTATTTATTTATGTTTTCTTCTACAGCTTCACCATCTTGGACCCTACACTTAAGTCTTTAATACATTAAGAGTTAATTTTTGTTAGTGGTATAAGATGCGAGGCAAGTTCCCTCTCCTCCTCCTCCCGCCTCTGCCACCTTCTCCTCCTCCTCCTCCTTCTTCTTCTTTCTTCTTTCGTCTCCTTCTTCTTCCTCTTCTTCTTCTTCTTCTTTTCTTCTTCTTCTTCTTCTTCTTCTTCTTCTTCTTCTTCTTCTTCCTCTCCCTCTTTTTCTTCACATGTGAATGTCCAGTTTTCCCAGCACCCTTAATTGAAAAGACTACCTCTATCCCCATTGAGTATTTATGGCTTCCCTGTCGAATATTAATTGACCGCATACACATTGGATTATTTTTGGGTTCTTGATTCTGTTTAATTGATCTGTTTGCCTGTTTTTATGCCAGTACCATGGAGTTTTGATTACTACAGCTTTATACTATAGTCTTAAATTTAATGTGATGTGTCCAGCTTTGTGTCTCTTTTTCAAGATTGCTTTAGCTATTTGTAGTCTTTTGTGATGCCATATAAATTTTACTATTATTTTTTTCTATTTATGTGAAAAATGGCATTGAGATTTTGACAGAGATTACACTGAATCTATGAATGGTTTGGATATATGGACATTTTAACAATATTAATTGTTCCAATCCATTAATATAAGTATAGAATATATTTCCACTTATGTGTGTCTTCATTTTTTTCATTAATGCCTTTAGTGTATGCATCTTTCACCTTAATTAATTTTAATTCCTAATTATTGTATTGTTTTTGATACTATCATTGATAGTATTATTTTCCTTATTTCATTTGCAGATAGCTCATCATTTATTGTCAGTGTATAAAAATGCAACAAATTTTTATATATTGATTTTGTATCTTACAACTTTACTGCATTTGTTCTAACAGTTTCTTGGTGGAGCCATACAATCTATGTATGTAAGATTATGCTATCCGAAAAAAGAGAGAATTTTACTTTGTTATTTTCTGTTTCGATGAGTTTTAACTTTTTTCTTGCCCAATTTCTCTAGTTAGAACACTGGTTATTTTAATATATATTCACACATGTTGGGTGTTTTTGTTTTTCGTTTTGTTTTGTTTTGTTTTGTTTATGTTACTCCCTCCAGTAAGTGGGGAAATTTAATTCCTCTCATCCTGAGTGCAGTCTGAAATTAGCGATTTCCTTCTTCTTTTTTTAAAAGTAGGCTTCACAGCCTACTTATGTGGGGCAGGTACTCATGACCCCGAGATCAACAGCTGAGCTGAGATCAGGAGTGGGAGGCTTAACCAACTGAGCTATCCAGGCACCGCTGTGATTTTCTTCTTATAAATGTAAAGGAAAAAAATAGTAACTTAACATGTATATCATATATACTCTGATATAATGTGGTAAAAGGACACATTACTTCTATGTTGTTATTTCCAAAAATTCACAACCAAAGATTGTCATGAGAAAACATCAGAAAATAAGTAAATCTAAGTGGATGGATATTCTTCAAAATGCCTCACCAGTTCCCTTCCAAAGTGTCACATTCATAAGGAACAATATTAGAAAGCACCACAGGTTGGATGAGGCTAAGTAGATATGATGACTAATGCAATGTGGTATTCTGGATTAGATTCTGGAATGGAAAAAAATACATTAGAAGAAATAAAAATAAAATAAAGTCTGTAGCTTTATTAATAGTACTGCATCACTGTTAATTTCTTAGTTTTGATAAATATGCCACACTTAAGAATGTTAACCTTTAATGGAAACAGAAGAAAGAGTATACAGAAATGTTCTGTACCATCTTTGCTACTCTTCTGTAGATTATTTCATAATAAAACCTAAATGTTAGGCCTAAAACCATAAAACTTTTAGAAGAAAACATAGGCAGTTATCTCTTTGACATTGGTCATAGCAATATTTTTCTGGATATGTCTTCTGAGGCAAGGGGAAAAGAAGTAATAATAAACGATTGGGACCACACCAAAATTTTTAAAAAATGCACAAAAAGTTAGCTTACTGAATGGGAAGACATATTTGCAAATGCTATATTTGATAAGGGGTTAATATCGCAAGTATATAACGATTTGATACAACTCAACACATATATGAAAAAAAAACCTCAAATAACCTAATTAAAGTGGGCAGATAATATGAATAGACATTTTCCAAAGAAGACCTATAGATGGCCAACATGTATATGAAAATACTCAACATCATTAATCATCAGGGAAATGGAAATCAAAACCACAATGAGATATCACCTTTACATATTTGAATGTGTAGTATAAAAAAGACAAGAAGCAAGAAGCATTGGCAAGGATGTGAAGAAACCCCCATGTGTTGTTGGTGGAAATGTAAATCGATGCAGCCATTGTGCAAAACAGTATGGAACTTCCTAAATAAATAAGTAACAGATATACCATAAAATCCAGTAATTCCATGATTAGGAATTCCTTCAATCCCCCTGACTAATTTAAAAAGATATATGTGTCCCTATGTTTATTGAAGCGTTATTTACAATAGCCAAGATATGAAAGCAACCTAAGTGACCATTGATAAATGACTGTCTTGAGAACATTTAAGATATATTTCCAATGTATACTCCCATAAAAAGAATGAGATTTTGCCATTTTCAGCAACATGGATTGACCTAGAGGATATTATGTTAAGTGAATAAGTCAGACAAAGACAAATACCATAGGATTTCACTTATATGCAGAATCTTTAAAAAAGTGAGTAAACAAATAAATACATAAAAGCAGAAAAACACAATTAGTACAAAAACCAAACTGGTGGTTGTAAGAGAGGAGGGTGGGAGTTGGCAAAATGAGTGAAGGGGATTAGGAGGTACAGCTTTCCAGTCATGGAATGAATAACTCACATGGATGAGAAGCACAGATATGGAATACAACCAATGCTCTTGTAATAATGTTGTATGGTGACAGATGGTAGCTACACTTGTGATGAGCATATAGACAACATATAGAGTTGTCGAATCACTATTGTACACTTGACACTAATGTAACATTGTATTTCAACTATACTTGAATAAAAAAATTAAAACCAAAAATGTGTAAATTGTCAGTTTGACATAGCAGCAAGATTGTCTTACAGTTTACCTACAATCTATTTAAATATAAAGACAGTAATAAGTTAAAAGTAAAAGGGTAGAAAATATATACTATGATAACACAAAGTAAAGGAAACTGTGTTGATTATTCCAATATTGGACAAAGTGCATTTTAGAGCAAAGAACATTTCCATATCATTTCATAAATATAACAGGAAATATTCATCAAGAAGACATACTAGTACTAAACATGCATATGCCTAAGTATAGAGTTCAAAATAAATGACTTTAAAACAGGTCTGCAAGGAGCAATAAATAGAAATACAATTATAGTTGGAAATTTCAATATTTCTCTTAATAATTGCTATAACAAGTAGACAGACAATTAGCAAAGGTATGAGACAGTTTAACACTATAAACCAAATTGACCTAATGGACACTGATTTGACATGCAGCCCAATAACATCAGAATATACATTCTTTTTGAGTACATATGTAACATCTGTGCAGGTAGACCATATCCTGGGCCATAAAAAAAAAAAAAAAAAAAAAAAAAAAAACCCACCTCATTGTATTTAAAAGGATTCAAGAAACACAAAATGTGTTGTTCTCTGACCACAAAGGAATTAAATTAGGAATCAACAACTTAATGATTTCTGCAATATCCCCAGATATTTAAAAACTAAATAACATACTTCTAAGGGTTGAAGAAAAATTCAAAATGAGGAAACATCAAAATGTGTGAGATGTTTTTGAACAAGTACTTAGGGGGGAATGTATAGGATTAAATGCATATATTATAAACAAGAAACGTCTCAAATCATTAATCTCATCTTCTAGCTTAAAAGAACAGAAAAGGAAGACCAAATTATAATCTAAGTAGAAAAAAGGAAATCATAAATATCAAGACATTGAAAATGGAGAAAAAAATTGAGAATATGAATGAAACAACAACAAAAAAACCCTTGATTCTTTGAAAAGATCAACAGTATTGAAAATTTTCTAACTAAATTTCTCAGAATCAAAAGAGAGAAAATATAAAGTACTAATATCAAGAACAAAGGAGGGAACACTAAAATTTTATAAAGTAGTAAAAGGGCAAAATAGAGTATGAGGAACAATTTTATATTAATAAATTTCACAAAGTACTAACAGACAAATCTCTTGAATGGCATAAAATCCCAAACCTCACTCCTGAAATATATAATCTGAATATTTGTATATATTTTAAACAAGTGGGATTTTGAGTCAAAGTCCTTCTGACTAATAAAACTGTTAGAATCAACTGAAGGATTCCTAAGAGAAATATCTTTGTAAGTTTTGCCTAAAATCTGAAAATCAATTTATAATTCACAATGGTAATAACGTAAAAACACAAAGGTAAAAACAAACAAAAAACCCCAAATAATCATCTCAATAGTGCAGGAAAGCATGATACTTAACAGAGAAAAACTGCATTATTTTTGTAGGATTAGGAACAACACAAGTATGTCTAATATCACTACTGGAGATTCTAGCCAGTTCAACAAAGCAAGAAAAAGAAATATACATCCAGATTAGACATAAAAATATTTTTCTCATTCTCAAATGACAGGATCATTAATGGATAAGAGCTGAGGAAGTACAAATGTGCACGCGCAGCGCGCACACACACACACACACACACACACACACACATGTCCTATTATGTATTATACCTAAGATGGCTGGGTACAAGATCACTATTTAAAAAATCAATTGTATTTATATATATGATTAGCAAAGAAAAAATTGAAGTGAAAAAAATTGTAATAGGATCAAAAATCCTGAAGTAAATAGTGAAAAATTTGACAAAAATCTTTAGAGACCTAAATACTAAAATTTACAAAGTATTGCTGGAAGAAATTAAGGAGGACTTAAGTAATGCAGAGATATACCAGCTCTGTGTGTCAGAAGATTCAATATTATTTGTAATTTATCCCCAAATTATTGATAGATTCTACATGATCCCAATTAAAATCATAGCAGATATATTGGTAGAAATTAACAAATTGTTTCTAAGATTCCCATTAAAATGCAAAAACAAAACCTAGGATAGTTAAAAAAAAAAAAAAAACCTTGAAAGGGAAGAATAAAGATGGAATCCTAATGGTATCTCATTATAAGAATTATGATAATGTAATATTAGTTGAGACAATGTGGTATTAATGTAAGATAGGTAGATAGATCATGGAACAAAATAGAAAGTCCAGAAATAGAATGACACCTATATGAATAACTGAATTTTGGCAAAGCTGCAAAGGCAATTCAGTTTTGAAAAAAGAGTCTTATGATAGAAGTTATGGCAATTGATTACTTCTGGGTTATACAAAATTAGAGTTAAATTCATAATTATAAACTATGGCATTTACATTGTAAATGTAAACCAAATTAAACCTAATATTTTAATACTTCTAGAAGAAAAAACAAGGAAAATAGTGAAGGCTAAAGAAACATTTATCTTTTGGGGCGCCTGGGTGGCGCAGTCGGTTAAACGTCCGACTTCAGCCAGGTCACGATCTCGCGGTCCGTGAGTTCGAGCCCCGCGTCAGGCTCTGGGCTGATGGCTCAGAGCCTGGAGCCTGTTTCCGATTCTGTGTCTCCCTCTCTCTCTGCCCCTCCCCCGTTCATACTCTGTCTCTCTCTGTCCCAAAAAAATAAATAAACGTTGAAAAAAAAATTTAAAGAAACATTTATCTTTTAAAAAATTATTTATTTTTGAGAGAGAGAGAGAGAGGGCACATGCAAGGAGGAGAGAGGCAGAGAGATTGAGAATCTCAACTGGGCTCCACACTGTCAATGAAAAGCCCAATGCGGGACTTGAACTCACAAACTGAGATCATGACATGACCTGAAATCAAAAGTCAGACACTTAACCGACTGAGCCACTCAGGTGTCCCCTAAAAACATGTCTTAACTGTGGCATCAAAATGCACAATCTCTTAAAGAACAAAGTGATAAATTGGACTTAATGTAAAAACATTTTGCTCTCAAACAATATTATTAAAAAATTAAAAGGCTAGGGATGCCCGGCTGGCTCAGTCAGTAAAGCATGTGAATCTTGATCTTGGGATTGTGAGTTTGAATCTCATGTTGGGTGTAGAGATTACTTAAAAATAAAATCTTTATGGGTGGCTGGGTGGTTCAGTCAGTTAAGTGTCTGACTCTTGATTTCAGCTCAGTGAAATAAGTCAGTCAGAGAAAGACAAATATCATATGATTTCACTCATGTGGAATTTAAGAAACACAACAGATGAACATAGGGGAAGGGAAGGGAAAATAAGATAAAAACACAGAGGGAAACAAACCATAAGAGACTCTTAAATACAGAGAACAAATTGAAGGTTGCTGGAGGGGAGGTGGGTGGGAGGATAGGTTAAATGGGTGATGGGCATTAAGGAGGGCACTTTTTGGAATGAACATGAGGGTCATATGTAAGAGATGAATCATTGGGTTCTACTCCTCAAGCCAAGACTACACTGGAGGCTAACTAACTTGAATTTATTTATTTATTTTTAAGTTTACTTATTTAATTTTGAGAAAGGGAAGGAGAGGCAGAAAGAGGGAGACAGAGAATCACAAGCAGGCTCTGTGCTGTCAGTGTAGAACCCTATGTGGGGCTTGAGCTCACAAACCATGAGATCATGACCTCAGCTGAAGTCAAGAGTTGGACACTGAACCTAATGAGCCACGCAGGTGCCTCTGTTAACTAATTTGAATTTAAATAAATTGAAAAAAATGGTATCTATAGGCATTCTTTACTCACCCACATAATGAATGGTCAGGGTCTTAATACCCTGGAGGGAAAATTATGGTTCTGGACCCCTGTCTTCTAAGCAGTAAAGCCTCTTTTCAGCTTTTCCTGGAGTGTAGAGTTTGATACAAAAAGGGTTGCAGCAGACATAAAATAGAGGAAACTAGAGTACAAGGAAGGGAGTGAGGATACACTGCTCAAATTGTCTTGTCAGAGACTATGGTACAATTAAGAATTTATTCAGACCTTGTTCTAGATTTATGGTTCATAACTTCAAAAACCCTTGTAATTTCCTGAGTGATGGAGTGTGTTTAGGATTCTAATGAAGTACGGTGGGCTAATAAATAAATTCAAAATAAGGGCTGGTTATCAGAAAGATCAATAACATGATTAGATGATTGGAATTTTCAGTTTCCAGACATCCAGGGTGGGGAGGGTGGCTGGAGACTGAGATCAATCATGTGGCCAATGATTTAAGTATACATGCCTACCATGAAACCCCCCAAAAAAACCTTTTGACACTGAAGCTCAGTAGAGCATCCTGGTTAATGAATACATTGATGTACTGAGAGGGTTATGTGTTCTGACTCCATGGGGAGGGGGCATGTAAAATCTATATTGGAAATAAACATGGAGAAAAAGAGAGGAAAACCAAGAAATAGACTATTTGTTTATATACTTATTTGCTTGTTTATTGTTTTAAGTCTATATTTAAATTCTAGTTAACAAATAGTGTAATATTTGTTTCAGGATTAGAACAAAGTGATTCATCACTTACACATAACACCCAGTGCTCATCCCAACAAGTGCCCTCCTTAACACCCATCACCCATTTAGTCCATCTCCCCACTCACCTCACCTCCAGCAACCCTCAGTTTGTTCTCTATGTTTTATAATTTGCTTCTCTTTCTTTTCTTCCCTCTATGTTCATCTGTTTTGTGTCTTAAATTCCACATATGAGTGAAATTGTATGGTATTTGTCTTTCTCTGATTTATTTCACTTAACACACTAGCTCCATCCACATAGTTGCAAATTGCAAGATTTAATTTTTTAAATGTTTATTAATTTTTTGAAAGAGAGAGACAGAGTACAAGCAGGGGTGAGGTGGAGAGAGAGGGGGGCACAGAATCCAAAGCAGGCTCCAGGCTCTGAGCTGTGCACCACACAGATATTCTTTATCCATTCATTAGTCGATGAACTTTTGGGCTCTTTCCATCATTTAGCTCTTGTTGATAATGTTGCTATAAACATCAGGATGCAAGTGTCCCCTTCAAATCAGTATTTTGGTATCCTTTGAATAAATGCCTAGTAGTGCAATTGCTGGGTCATAGGGTATGTCTATTTTTAACTTTTTGAGGAAACTCCATACTGTTTTCCACAGCGGCTGTACCTGTTTGCATTCCCACCAACAGTGTTAGAGGGTTCCCCATTCTCTGCATCCTCAGAAACACCTGTTGTTTCTTGCGTTGTTAATTATAGCCATTTGGACAGGTACGAGGTGATATCTCATTGTATTTTTGATTTGTATTTCCCAGATTCTGAGTGTTGTTGAGCATTTTTTCATGGGTCTGTTAGCCACCTGGCTGTCTTCTTTGGAATAAGGCTTATCCATGGTTTCTGCCCATTTTTAATTGGATTATTGGGTTTTTTGGGTGTTGAGTTGGATAAATTCTTTATACATTTTGGATACTAACACTTTATCAGATATTCCCAAATTTCTTCTCCCATTCTGAAGTTTATCTTTTAGTTTTGCTGATTCTTTTCTTTACTGCACAGATTTTTATCTTGATGATGCCCCAGTAGTTCAGGTTTGCTTTTGTTTTCTTGCCTCTGGAGACGTATCTGGTAAGAAGTTTCTGGCCAAGGTCAAAGAGGTCACTTCCTGTATTATCCTGTAGGATTTTGATGGTTTCCTGTTTCGCATTTAGGTATTTAATCCATTTATGTTGTATGATGTAAGAAAGTGGTCCAGTTTCATTCTTTTGCATACTGATGTCCAGTATTCCCAAGACCTTTTGTTGAAGAGACTGTCTTTTTCCCACTGGATATTCTTTCCTGCTTTGTCAAAGATTAGTTGACCATATAGCTTTGGGTCCATTACTGGATTTTCTATTCTGTTCCATTGACCTGTTTTTATTCCAGTACCATACTGTCTTGGTAACTACAATTTTGTAAACTAGCTTGAAGTCCGGAATTGGGATGCCTCCAGATTTGCGTCTCTTTTTCAAGACTGATTTGGCTGTTTGGGTTCTTTTGTGGTTCCATACAAATGTTATGATTGTTCTTTCTAGGTCTGAAAAAATGCTGGTGGTATTTTGGTAAGGATTACATTAAATGTGTAGATTCTATTCGGTATTATAAACTTTTTAACACTATATTTGCTTCCAATCGATTGAAGATGACATAAAGAAATGGGAAAACATTCCATGCTCTGACTCTTAACTATAGAGAAAAAAACTGAAGTTTACAGGGGGGTAGGTGGGTGGGGGGGGATGGTTTAAACAGGTTATAGGGATTAAGGAGTGCATTTGTTGTGATAAGCACTGGCTGTTGTATGCAAGTGTTGAATCACTAAATTCTATACCTGAAACTAATATTACACTGTATGTTAACTAACTGGAATTTAAATAAAAACTTGATAAAAAATAAATCTAAAGTTAAGTGGGGCTTATTTACTTATTTAACTGGAACATTAGTAGAAGGGGAAATGTAAGGCTATAATTATAAAAATTACATAATTTTATATAATTATGTAATTATGTATATTAATTCCAGGCAATTAATGTGAGTAGGTGAAAGTAGTCATTCTAACAACTAAGAATTCTGATGCAATGAGGATTATTGGGTCCCATCTTTATGAAATAAAGAGCTTTCCTTATTCCAGAGTTAGTACCTGAATGTAAGATCTTAATTTATCAGTGGATAAGTGAGGGCTGATGCTATTTCCCATGGGACTCCTCAAGAGAGCCAATGTGACCTAATGACACTAAGACATGAACTCCTGGGGTGCCTGGGTGGCTCAGTCGGTTAAACGTCCAACTTCGGCTCGGGTTATGATCTCATGGTTTGTGAGTGTGAGCCCCACATTGGTCTCTGTACTGACAGTGCAGACCCTGCTTGGGATTCTCTCTCTTCCTCTCCCTCTGTCCCTTCCTGGCATGTGCATGCTCTCTCTCTCTCTCTAAAAATTAATAAACAAGCTTAGGAAAAAAATGATGTCAAAGAAATATTAAAAGAAAAAACAAAACAAAACGGTGAACTCCTTTCATCTTGAGACCAGCCAATTGTGGATCAATATGAGTCTCCAGTAGTAGACACCAAGGAGTAAAGAGAAATTCTAGATTTGGACTTTATCCAGCAGCATTTGCCATCTTTATTGTCTTGGAACGTGGCTCCTGTAAATCCCTAGGTACTCACTCTATACAATATTTAAATCATCTTTCTGGAAGAAAAGAGTTTTGCAAACATTCTTTCTTCCATTAATTTTTTCCCCAAGTATGTATATTATCTCTCTACTTCTCAAAGTAGTACAATACTTGGATTCTCAACTTTCTTAACATATTATTGACCCCTGTGCTAGACTGAAAAAAAAATAGGCCTCCAAAAGATATCCATTCCCTAATCCCCGAGACTTGTAAATGTTACCTAATATAGGAAAAAAAAGTGACTTTGCAAATGTGAATATGTTCATATCTTAAGATGAGATCATCCTGGATTTAGAATAGTCCTTCAATGTAATGAATGATATATTTATAGGAGAAAGGAGAACAGCAGAGACACACTGGGGAGGCAGCGATGTGAACATCTGTGTGAAGATGGAGGTGGAGATTGGAATTGTTCTGACACAAGCCAAAATATGCCAGGAGCCACCAAAATATGGGAGAGGCAAGGAAGCTTTCTCCCCTAAAGCTGTAACTAGGAGGGTGGCCATGCCTTGATTTCAGATTTCAGATGCCACAGAAGAATAAACTTCTATTCTTTTAAGGCACCAAGATTGTAGTAATTTGTTTCAGTAGCGCAAGGAAACTGAAATGGGGGAAGATTTTAATTTCAGAAAATGTACTGGTTTCAGTGTGGAGAATAAACTGTAGTGAATAAATACATAAGTGAGAAGATGCATTAGAAATCCATGGTAGTAATCCAGGTGAGAAAGAACAGTGGAAAAGAAGAGTGTCATGTTGAGAGATGTATAATGGTGGCATTTAGAAGGCAAGAACTGTGTGATTAATTGGATACAAGAGATAAAGAAGAACCGATCAATGGCATTTATTTTTTTTTTCCTGGGGATCCTGAGTAGACAGTTATTTTACATACTGTGAAATAAAGAACATACAGACAACTGAACATGCAGAAAACTGAATTTAAAGATCAAAGTCATAATGTTAAAATGTCCTTTAAGCATTTGGATATCCAGTTCTAGACCATAGCAGAAACATTTTAGACTAAAGGAATAAATTTGGGACTCATCAGTGTATAGATGCCAGCTTCAAGCTCTGGTAGATGGTGTTTTTTCACAGAGGACATAGGGTGAGAAGAGAAAGCAACATAAAACATGACCAGCAGGACCACAGGAAACCCTAATTTTTAGGCAACAGTTGGTGAAAGAGACATTTTCAAAATATTTGACAAGATGCTGACAGAGAGTTATTGGCTTTCCCCAGGGTCCCTTGTGTACATTGAAGACCAAAGGGTCTCTGGAAGAATAGCTGTGGCATCTGTGTGTGTGTGTGTGTGTGTGTGTGTGTGTGTGTGTGTCTGTGTGTTATCAGTATAGGTGAGGAAGCCAACAGTGGACTTAGTAGATAAGTGGATCATTAAAAGGATAATAGGATGGGGCACCTGGGTGTCTCAGTCAGTTAAGCATCCAACTTCAGCTCAGGTCATGATCTCATGGTTTGTGAATTCGAATCCCGCATTGGGCTCCCTGTTCTCAGTGTGGAGCCTGCTTCAGATCTTGTCTCCCTCTCTCTCTGCCCCTCCCTGCTCTCTCTTTCTCTCATTCTCTCTCTCAAAAATAAATAAACATGAAAAAAGGTAACAGGGAATACTACAAACACCACTACACACATAAAATTGACAACTTAGATGAAATGAACCAACTTTGAACTACAAAGTACCAAAATTCATCAAACTGAAAAAAAAAAAAAAAATCTGGGGCGCCTGGGTGGCGCAGTCGGTTAAGCGTCTGACTTCAGCCAGGTCACGATCTCGCGGTCTGGGAGTTCGAGCCCCGTGTCAGGCTCTGGGCTGATGGCTCAGAGCCTGGAGCCTGTTTCCGATTCTGTGTCTCCCTCTCTCTCTGCCCCTCCCCCGTTCATGCTCTGTCTCTCTCTGTCCCAAAAATAAATAAACGTTGAAAAAAATTTAAAAAAAAATCTGATAGACATACAACAAATTAAATAAATTGAATGTGTAGTTACAGACCATCTGAAAAAGAAATCTCTAGGTACTGATGGTTTCACAAAAAAAAAAAAAAAATCTACCAAACATTTAAAAAAGAAATAAAACCAGTTCTACACATGTTCTTTCATAAAATAGAAGAGTAAGGAATAGTCTCCAAATAATTTTATAAGACTCTAATGTCCCGATATCAAAACCAGATAAACACAGTACAAAAAACTGACAGACAAATATCCCTGATGAACACATACATAAGAATCCTCAACAAAGTATCAGCAGATTAAGTTCAGCAACATGTAAAAAGAATTAAGCACCACAATCTTGAACCCAGGGTCTGACTGAATAGGATTTATCTTCAAGATAATTGTTGAACATGAAGTAATCTATTTTAATATGTCCTAGAAATAGATCCCGTGAGGAAAGTCATATGATAGCTTGGAAAGAGGCTTATATGACCTGGACCTGCTGGTTGGGTCTGTCTTTCCTCACTCCTCCCTGCTTGTCATTTTTAGTGGTTCTCAACTAGAAAACTGCACTGCCCATAAAAGGACTTTGGCAGTGTACAGGGAAGGTGTGCATTTTTTTTTTCTTTTCTTAAACTTTATTTTTGTTGCTCCCATGTCTGGAAGTCATTTATACATGTGTGAAGGGGACAGAGGTATGAACCTTTGTGGTATGTATAATGAAAGATTATCACATAATTTCACATAATGAAAAATTATCCTGTCCTTATGATAGATGGTTCTCTTTGAAGAGCCTTGCTCTAGACATTCTCTCAGGGTGATGTTATTACCATCTCTATCTTCCAAACTTATCTTTTTAGCCCAGGCCTCTTAAAAGACCTATATATCCAGATATCTGCTTGTCATGTCTACTTTCTTCCCTCAGGTAAGTTATCTACAGATAGTTTCAGCAGGTGGTGCCCCCATATCCTAGCCACAAGGCAGTGCTCCATCTCAGACATCCCCCAAGACAGAATCCTGACCATACCTGATATTCATAGTCTCTCTTACATTTTCTTATTATTTATGTCTTCCTTGGCATCCTTAATGAACAAAAGTTTCCTCTGTTCTATCCTCTGTGACAACATTGCGGCTCTTCAAAGTATGTTATGCCATATCATTATGCATAATAATAATTTATTTATCAATTTTTGTTTGTTTATGATCTTTTTTCTCCACCATTTCCATTCAGTACAGATCACAGAGATCACATCTCTCCTTCTCATTATAACCCCAGGTACAATGCCTGAAATGTAGACTTTAATAGTTGCAGAATGAAGATGAAATTCAAGCCATCATCCTTTGTCAAGAGGAGTCCCCCAAAAGGTCCCTTAATTGGTTTGTCTGTCTCTCCCTGTCTACCTACCTCCAACTCAAGTCTTAACTCTGATTCCAGTTGATCTTCCTAAAAGATAATCCTAACCTGGTTAGTCCCTGAGAGTTGGCAGGCTGTATTGTGGGTCTGGGGAAGGACTAGAAGGTCTCCCGTTCAATGAGTGGTCTTGGGCCTCAGTTGGACAGGCATGTGCAGTGTCACCCTTGGGAGACTAGAGAAGATGAGAAACCAGGGTTGTGTTCCCTTCCCCCTTCCCAACTGTGGAAAGCAGCACTTCCTGTCCTCACTTACTATTTTCTAACACAAAGGGGCCAACCTGCCAAATAGTCCAATTGTTTCCCCCTCAGACTGAGCTACTTTTCTAAAATGCAAATCTTTCAGGCACATGATAGTCATTGCTCAATATTTGCTGAACACATTAATGTGAGTTCTCTGTTTCAATTCCTTGGCCTGCAAGGCATTTGGGGCCCAAATGGGGGCTCCAAGGTGGAGGTTACTGCCTATGTTGACAGGAAAGAGCCAGAAGGATTCACATTTCATTCGGGGCCTCTGGGCCTCTTCACTGTGAGCATGCGTGCTGTCCACTGGAAGCTCTGGAATGACCCCCCTTCCTCTGTTCACTATGGAAACAAGTGCCAGGACAGGCTTCTCCTCCTACTCCAGAGTCTGCCAAGAACAGCCTATTCCACAGCTGTGTAATGTGTTCCACATTACAGAGTCTGAAGTATCCCACCAGCAAAAGTATCTGTACCAGAATATGTTATAATTTCCTCCATATACTTCATATGTCCATGGAACTTCTGCTTACAGAATCTTGATTTAAAGAGTAGCCATTCATTGATTTATTTGAGCAGATATTTTGTAAAGTTCAGGCTTTTGCTTCTAAAATGTAGGCCTGAAAGAACTCATTTCCCATATCAAATAGGTCTGACCTTGCAGATACCCAGCAAGCCTAAGTTATCCTCAACGTTCTCAGAGCATCACTGGAGTTACAGCTCCAAATCTTGACCCTTAAATTAAGGAAATTGTGGATGTCCCATATATATTCACTTCCTCATCTTTTCTATTGTGTCATCGTTCCTTTTTCTTATCATTCTGAAGATATGCATGTTTGGTTTATGGGTAGGCACCTTATTAGGTACCTATCAAGCTACTGACTCCTTCCATGACACGTGTGCAGGTATACTTTTTCTACTTAAAGGCTACCCCAAGCTTTAGTTTTTCTTACCCTCCCCCATTGAAGTTTCTTCTTGATAGGAAATTGAGTCTCTTCAGCATACTATTTTCTGGAAAGACAATGTTAACACTTGGGATTTAAGAGTGAACAGCACTAGGGGTCTACCCTGTACATGGTTTCAAGCTTGAGGATCAGTTTTGATTCTTTAAACCCTCTGAGCATCCTCCTTCACAGAGGTCATAATACACAGGCACTGGTACAGTATTAAACAACCCTCCTGTCAGAAGTAGGGTGTGAAGTGAGCTGTGGTAGAGGTGGGTGACCATTGTTCGCCATGGGCACCTTCACCAGAATGAGGCCCATTCCGGTTCAGGCAGCAACTGAAACCCAAGCAAACTCTTTGGTCAGAACTCTGATATCCCACTGAAGCAGGATATACTGCAGGAGCTCATATATTTTTATAATTGTTTTTAAAATTGCTTTCATACTTTTTATATGTAAGTGTTTTATAGATTTATAATTTTGTGCCCAAACTTGCAATTTAACTTCATGAATCTATTAAATCTAGAAAGATGAAATATGAGGATGTAATTTTCATAACCTCACAATGGCAAAACTTATGGCTCATATCCAAAGCTGAGCTGAGATTTAAATAATAGACTCCAACATTTTCATTATTAAAAATACCCTAGGCATGCCTGGGTGGCCCAGTCAGTTAAGCATTCAACTTTTGATTTTGGGTCAGTTCATGATCTCATGGTTTGTGCATTCAAGCCCCTAGTTGGGCTTTGCACTGACAGCAAGGAGCCTGCTTGGGATTTCCCTCTCTCTCTCTGTCCCTCCCATGTTCACACTCTCTCTCATTCTCTCAAAATAAATATATAAGCTTAATCTTTTTATTTATTTTTTTTAATATTTTTTTTTCAACGTTTATTTATTTTTGGGACAGAGAGAGACAGAGCATGAACCGGGGAGGGGCAGAGAGAGAGAGGGAGGCACAGAATCGGAAACAGGCTCCAGGCTCTGAGCCATCAGCCCAGAGCCCGACGCAGGGCTCGAACTCACGGACCGCGAGATCGTGACCTGGCTGAAGTCGGACGCTCAACCGACTGCGCCACCCAGGCGCCCCTAAGCTTAATCTTTTTAAATACCTTAAATGAACTAGTTAACCCAAATAGTTAACCCGCAAAAAAATCCAAAAATAAGAAAAAAAAGAAGAAAACTAATGGAGATAAAATGAGGATTGTTTTAAGATGAATAAGGGCAGTAAATTGATTCAATAGCTATTTTTAAATAATAAAACAACAAATATAACTGACACAACTCTGTAAGATGTATTAAAAAATAGAAATCCATATATCAAATAAAAAGAAAATTATAAATAGGAAAAAGTCCAACTAAGGCATATCTGAACGATCTGTAGGAATTACCCCTGTGAAATGAAAGGTTAAGGAGATCTACTGGAGGAATTGTCCTGCCAAAGGTGAAGCAAGCATGAAAATCCAAAGATAGAAAAATAATATGAAAACAATTCCAAGCCAATCTTCTTGTGAAAAAAAATAAATAAAGTGTGAAATGAGAAAGTTGATACAAGTAAATACAAAGAGGACTCTGGAAATGTCAAGACAATACTTTAAATATGCTTAAATAACAGACTCAAGACAGCACATATTGAAGAAGCTGTTCCCTTGAGGAAACCCAGGAAGAGCTGAAGGACCACATTGGCTCAGACCAGGGATCCTTATCAGCCTTAGGAACCCTGGATTCAGAGGCTTTTACACCCACCTCTTTCTTCATAGTTGCTTCCCTGGGAGTGTCAACTTCATTTTTGCTCAGTGTGGATCTGTTCTCTGAAATTAAAAAAAACAAAAACAAAACAACAACAACAACAACAACAAAAAACAGCACAAAACACACACACACACACACACACACACACACACACACGACCATAAATATGTAGCATCTCTTTGGTCATGAGAGATATTGCCAGTTATGATTTTAGGGGACCCATGTTAAAAAAAAAAAAAAAAGTTGGAAGCGATTTGGGTGCGGCTTCCAAATAGGACCAGCCAGTTTCTGAGAGAGGGTAGGGGTGGGATCCCATGACAAGAAGAAGTTTTGTCATTAGGGAAGGAAGGGTGCTGGACAGATAGGGAAAAAAGGTTGTTCTAATAAATATGACAATCTTTGTGTGATGGGTTCTTAATGGAAAAATTAAAAGGAAATCAAAGTGAACCGAGGGAAGTAAAAGAAAACCAAAATCAATGACCATGAAAACACTAGCAATGTCATTCGTTTATCATATCCAAGAAAGTTCTGTTTGCACATGGATTGACTAAATTCTGCATTTCTCATTTTATAACCTCCCCGTGTAGCAGAGACTCCACCAATTTTTATCAGTATTTCTCAGGATTAGAATCTGTGCCAACCTCTTCTCAGTTTACATTTTTTGTTGGGCAATCCCGATCTTTCCCTTGGTTTAAAGTCTCACACTTATTGTCACAAAACTCAAGTTTACACACCAGCCTAGAACTTTCTCTGGGACTTTTATATCTACCGTGATTCTGCATACACCCAATTAAACATTTCCCAAGAAACTGAAGAAACTTATCTTAGAAACTTAACTTACCATCTATACTCTCAAACTTTCTAGCGCTCCTTCTCCAGTGCTCTTGCATCTCCCTCCCCTCCTTCCCACCACCTCCTCAGCTCAAAGGGGACAACTGCGGGTCACTGCTGCCCCATTTCAGGGTGCTCCCCACTACTTCTGTGGGGCCTCAAGTCACAACCGCCCCGTCGGGCTCCCAGCCCTGCCCCACCCCCCTGCTGCGGTCAAGCCATCAGCCGGCGGACGCGCAAGCGCAGTGGCGGGTCCCGCCACCGCCCCGCCCCGCCCGGCTGCTGCGGAAGGCGCCGCGCGCAGCAACGCGCACTTCCTCTCCAGGAGTCCGCGGAGGGAGCGCAGTCTCGAAGAGCTCCTGGACGCAAAGGCCCTGCCCTTGTCAGAGGGAGCCGTTATGTCCGAACAAAGTAAGGATGTGTGTGACCCTGACTCTGCACCCCAGGCTTCCAACTCCGAGGTGCACATCAGTCCTGGGGTCCCCGGGGGGCCCTCCCAGCCCGCGTCTCAGGCCGCGACCCTCGCAGCGCCAGAGAGCCCTCCTCTAGGCCCGATCGAAGCCCCGCTGCCTTCGCCTCCGCCCCAGGCCCCAAGCGAGGAGGGAGACCCGAAGGCCCTGCAGCAGGCTGCGGAGGAAGGCCGCGCCCACCAAGCCCCAGCGGCCCAGCCTGGCCCAGCGCCGCCAGCCCCGGCCCAGCTGGTGCAGAAGGCGCACGAGCTCATGTGGTACGTGTTGGTCAAGGATCAGAAGAGAATGATCATCTGGTTCCCAGACATGGTGAAGGATGTCATCGGCAGTTACAAGAAATGGTGCAGAAGCATTCTCAGACGCACCAGCCTCATCCTCGCACGAGTGTTCGGGCTACACCTGAGGCTGACTAGCCTGCACACGATGGAGTTTTCGCTTGTCAAAGCGCTTGAGCCGGAGGAGCTGGACAGGGTGGCGCTGAGCAACCGTATGCCTATGACAGGCCTCCTGCTAATGATCCTGAGCCTCATCTATGTGAAGGGTCGCGGTGCAAGAGAGAGTGCCGTCTGGAACGTGCTGCGCATCCTGGGGCTACGGCCCTGGAAGAAGCACTCCACCTTTGGAGATGTGAGAAAGCTCATCACCGAGGAGTTCGTCCAACAGAATTACCTGAAATACCAGCGCGTACCCCACGTTGAGCCACCTGAGTACGAGTTCTTCTGGGGTTCCCGTGCCAGCCGTGAAATCACCAAGATGCAAATCATGGAGTTCCTGGCCAGGGTCTTTAAGAAAGACCCCCAGGCCTGGCCTTCCCGATACAGAGAGGCTCTGGAGGAGGCCAGAGCTCTGCGGGAGGCTGATCCCACTGCCCACTGCCCCCGCAGCAGTGTCTCCGAGGACTAGCAAGGTCTGGAGGCAGATTAATGGTTTCTGACCCTCACCAGGGCGGTGGAGGGGTGGGGGTGGGACAATAGAGTATTCAGGATTTACAGTGCAGTATTTCACGTGTAACTTTAAGTTTTCAGTACAGTGCTTTTATACTTTTTAATGCAATGTTGTATTCAGTTCAGTACTATTAGATAGTGTGCAGGATTTATGCATGTTTGTTTATAAGTAAGCTCGGTTGGTGCTTTCGCTTTTGTGCTACCTTTCTTGAATTTTTGTACCAGAGACGTGCTAAACTTATGAAATACATTGAGAAATTTTCCATCTTATTCTTTTATATGGAACGGATGATGTGTATTAGGTAGACTACTTCTGGAGAGTTTGGAAGAACTCACCAGTAAAGCTGGCCTAACCAAGAGGAGAGTCAAGGACCCCCTCTTTATGACCTCGCTGGGCACAGTAAACATCCATGTGGAGTGCAGTGATGTGAACTGAAACGACCTCAATGTGGGCACTTGGCACAGTTTACTAAACACAAATACAACCCCACCATGAGTAAACTTTAAAGTAAACATTAAAGATTCTTGTGATACAATCATTTTTGGAAAAGTGTACTCTATCTTTTTAGTACTGTAGTATGGATTGGGAATGAGACATTGTACCAACTGTACAAATATGGTAATTTCATCTAATAGGGTGGGAAAATCACTGCTCTATCGCTACTCATAAATGTGTGAAGTTTTTTAAAAATGTAACTTACATGTTCATCTCAAAACTGACGAAGACAGAAAAGTGTAAAAACAGCAAAAATGTTCATAATCACATCACATAGAAACAAGGGTTGATATTTACAGTTCCTTTCTTACATTTTCTACATTTTATTAAAATTAGCTGACTTTTGTGGGCACTTAAAAATGGGGCATTGTGCTAAAGTCCTTTATGTATATTTTCTCTTTGTCTTTAATACTTAAAACAGCCTTTCAAGCAGGCACTTACCATATCTGCACCATGGAGGAAGTACAGGAACAAAGTATGTAATTAACTTTCCCCAGATCATAAAGCTTAGTGAGAGGAGGAGCTAGGATTTGAATCCACACAGAATAAGTCAGGCCCTATACATTTCTCTCCCTGCCTACAACTGCCCCACACTTCCTGCTTTTTAATTTCATTCCTAAAATTCCATGTTTGAGAATGTCCTCTTAGCTCCCTACCCCGAAAATGCAAATTCACACACAGGCTGGGGATTTAATTTTTCTAATGAATCCTCACATTAATCTTTTTAGAGGAAGCAATCTTATTCTGATTGTATAAATCAAGAAACTTTGTTTCAGAGAGATTAATGGACTTAACCAGATCATATTACTGCTTAGCAGTGAAGCCAAGAATTGAAACATGGTCTTCCCTGAAGGACTGAGGTGAAAGTGCCTTCTCTTGAACAGTGATGTCAGAGGAACACACAGGAGACTACCTAGGAGAGGGAGGTGGAATTGGGGTGGGAAGGTTGCCTATTAGGACATATGTGATCCAGCAGTTCTTAAATCGCAATGGGCCACTAGGCAATCCCTCCCAGGGTGGAATGGGGTGAGGATGGGGGTAAGGGGCAATGATGAGATAAATCTCATTATGAAGCTTTCAATCCTGCAAGGGAGTGGGGCAAGAAATGGGCCTTTAAAATGGCCATAAAGACTTCAAACTTCAGAATATTGGAAAAGATCATTTTTTAAAGCCAGAATCTTTTCTGGAGAAAGACCTAATAAAGGGAACACATATGTGACATCCCCCCCCCCAAAGAAGTAAATAGAGTTGTATTTGTGTGAAGGATTACAGTCTGGATTGAAAGCTAGGATTCTTAACACTTAATGGCATAACTGAATAGGTAGATGCAGGTGCTAAAAATGCTCAAGAAGTCTCACGTGCTCAGATGAAATCCATCTCCAGGTTAGTAGACTTACTGTGAAGTCTCCCGTGGCAAGGCATTTCTGCAGTAACTCAGGCAGGGGTGACCTGACTTTGATGCCACCAACTTACCCAGAGCCAAGGTATCTGTTTAGAAATTTTAGAAATGTTAAAGATTTTACTCCTCATCACCCAAAAATTCTCTACAAAATCAAAACAAATCTGCCCCATTTAAATTTAAAATAATGGGGATATCCAGGATGTTCCACTTCTGGAGCAGGGCCACAGCTGTCACTCCTGCCATGGCAGGGTGCTGGTCATTTTGTCTAATGTCCTATTGCTTTCCTCACTGCTGGGTTGACTCCTGGCAGCAACTGTAACTCCTGTACACTTCTTTCAGTCAAACCCAGAGGTCACTGGGCAGGCAGTCCCTCACCTCCCACTTAACCCCCTGTGTTTGTATTCACCTTGCTCACTGCTATGAGAGACAGGGAGAACCACTCCAAAGCTGCCCAAGCTCACAGACACAACCACATCACCCATGACCTAGAGGACTGAACCTCTGCAGAAGGAGAAAGACCTTATAATGAGAAATGAGGAGCTGACCCCAGCAAGTCACATGGGCAGGGCTGCTCACCTCCTATACTATCTCAGAGGCAGCCAGACCTAAAGGAGGAGGCTTTCTAGCATGCATCAGTGTTACTTTATGACATTTGGTCCAGCAGTTATCTGCCCCAGCATGGGGTGGGAACATTCAATACCTTTCTTAGATTTTCATACTAGGCATAAATAAAATGTTGGAGGGTTTGCCAAATATTTTCCAAAAGTTTCACCTACAAGGTGCTGGGAGAGGTCATTCAGAAAGGACTGCAAATCCTTGTTATTCATCTTGGATGACAATGTGGTGAATCTCTAGACTGCTGTGGCTGGGAAAGAGTTCCTAATTTCTCAGAATGTGATACATTTTATCTGTTCTGTCAACTGGAATGTCACTTTTTTACAAACACCACACACATATTTCACTGTAATGAACTTCATTTTATTAAATTCATGGAGGGAAAAAGCGCCTTTTTAAACTTAATATAAAATATAATGCCACCTGCTCTAAGCTATTCTAGAGAGGAAAATGACTTTTGTAGTATCATTATTAAATTGGACGTATGTATTTCAAATAAACTTGGTACACAGTTTAGTGTTTCCTTTGCTTGAAAAGCTTTCTATGTGCCCCTACACCTTGAGCCTTCATCTGACTAACTCATGAACACCGCTTCTGGTGGAAATGCTTTTCTAGCCTTCAAAAGCACAGCCATGTTCTCCCAGTGTTACAGCAGCATCCCAGACTGTTCACACAATGTACACAGGCTGTTTATAAATATTTTTAGTTTCTTTCTCTCTTCATGGATTGTTACATACTTAAAAATAAAAACTGTATCTGTCATTTTTATCAATTCCTTGATGTTTAACGTAGGGACTGGCATGGCATATGTATGTGCTGATAAATACTTGTATGACTTAAGAAACTGAAAACATTATAATAGACCTACTCCATCACACAGCGAAACAAAACCAAACACAGAAAATAATGGTCAACTACTCTAAAGTAGATGGAATATGGACAAGATGAAATTAGAGAAAATTTTTTCAGAAAAAAAAAATAGTGTAAACAAGAATTTTTTAAAGAGTTCTTTAGTTAAAAAAATTAAATATTTATTTTTGAGAGGGAGAGACAGAGCATGAGCAGGGGAGTGGTAGAGAGAGAGGGAAACACAGAATCTGAAGCAGCTCAAGGCTGTGGACTGTCAACACAGAGCCTGACACAGGGCTCAAACTCACAGACCGCAAGATCATGACCTGAGCTGAAGTTGGAAGCAACCAAGTCACCAACGTACCTAAAGAGTCAGTTCTTTAAATAAACTAAGAAATTGAGCCAATATCTAGCAGGATTTTATTTATTAATTTTATTTTTTGTTGATACACAATTGACATATACTATTCTATTAGTTTTAGGTAAAAAACATAATGATTTGATATATGTATATATTTTGAAATGATTGCAATTAGTTAACAACCATCACCGCACATTGTTACATTTTTTTTCTTGTGATGAGAACTTTTTTAGGGATGTTTTTATTTTGTAAATTTTTATTATTGAATTATAGTTGACATGCAGTGATATGTTAGTTTTAGGTGTACAACACAGTGATTCAACAATTCTATACATTACTCAATGTTCACTATGATAAGGTGAACAGCATAGGGTATATAGTCAATAACATTGTAACAATATTGTATGGTGACAGATGGTGACAATATCTCATGATGTTGAGAACTTTTAAAATCCGCTCTCCTAGCAACTTTCAAATGTGCAATACAGTACTGTTAACTATAGTCACCAGGCTTCAAATTACATCCCCAGTTCTCATAACTGGAAGTATGTACTTTTCGACCACCTTTACTCATCTCATCTCACCCCTCAATCACCATCTCTGACAACCATTAATTCTTTGTATCTATCTTTCATTTTATTTCTAAGATTCCATTTATGGGGTGTCTAGATGGCTCAGTCATCAGAACATGAGACTCTTGATCTTGGGGTTCTAAGTTCAAGCCCCACGTTGGGTGAAGAGATTACTTAAAATTTGTTTAAATCTTAAAAAAAGATTCAGTTTTAAGCGACATCATGTGGCATTTATCTGTCAGACTTACTTCACTTAACATAATGCTCTCAAGTTTCATCCATGTTGAAACTGGCAGGATTTCCTTCCTTTTTATGGCTGAATATTCCTATATATTTATATATTACATTTTCTTTATTCTTCAACTGATAGACATTTAAGTTGTTTCCATGTCTTGGCCATTATAGATAATGTTGAAATGAACATGAGGTTTCAAATATATTTTCAGGTAATGATTTTGTTTCCTTTGGATAAATGCCCAGAAGTGGAATTCCTGGATCTCATGATAGTTCTATTTTTAATTTTTTGAGGAACCTTCATACTACTGCGTTGGTTTATAGTTCCCCCAACAGTACACAAGTGTTCTCTTTTCTCCACATCCTCATCAATGCTTATTTCTTGTCTTTTTGATAATAGCCATTCTAACAGATATGAGGCAGTTTTTTTTTTTTTTTGTTCTTGTTCATTTGTCTTCAGGAGAAACAGAGCAAATAAATAACTTCTTACTAGGAAGATGAGTAAAAGACACAAACAAGTTAGTGTTCCAAAGGCAACAGGTAGTTAAGTGCAAAAATGAAAAAGAAAACAAAAATCACCCACACTTCTTAAATCAAGATACTGTTTGAGTTGGAGAAAAGTATTCACTGTGGCAGAAGGATGACTCTGGGCCAGGGCCTGACAGGGACTTAGTGTGCAGAGATCGCCCAGAACCCAAGACTGTGTGAACCTACACCCACCATCTCATCCACCTACCCACTCTATACAGCCACCAACTCCCACCCTGAGCAGAATCACCGAGGATGATAAACACCCAGGACAGTAGTATTCTGCCTTTCAGTAACTGTCCACAGCTCCAGTGCCACAGGCACATTGTTCCAGGGCCTCTGTGGTACTCCTGATGCCCCTCAGCCACTGTCAAAGATCCCAGTGGGTGAAGGGGAGGTAAGGATACTTCTCTCTGAGCTATAATGTATAAGGACGAGAAGCACCATGTGACCCATGGAAAACCTCGCATCGTCCACTTCCAGTATGAGGTCACCTAGGTGAAAGTCTTCCTGAGATTCAGCCCTGTCCGTCCAGAGCCTGTTTGTAGAAATCCCAAATAGATTCTCAGCTGATGGGAGCAAAGAAGGATTGTTAGCACTGCCAGAGTTTTCTGAAGAGAAGGTGAAAATGAACTATGTCTTCATGTGCTTCAGGAAGGGCCAGGAAGACAGAGTCCACTCCTGAAGACCTTCAGGGCTTTGAGATTGTGCATCCAGACCATTCCTGAGTTCTCTCTGGGCCATATGTGATGTTCATGGTTTACCCCTGGACCAGAACTTGTCTGATGAGGATTAATGGCCATAGAGGATGTTTTGCCCAAGAGCCACAGTTGGAGGAGAGAAAAAATTAGGCAGCCCTGGGACAATGGAGGGGGTTTCATGATGTCTAGGGAAGGACACTGAGGGGCTCAGAGTGAGGGTTGCCTATTGTGTTCTCTGAGTTGACTAGTTGAAATTGTTTTCCCAAGAAGAACAATATAAATATATTCTTCATATGTAATCACCAATAGTAAATTAAAATGTTTATGAACTGGCATTAGAAGCTTTTTAAACTGCACTGTGTGATGTGCTCTATCTATCCTAGGGGAGTACATTGCCTAGAGGGGGAGGGACTGTCTGGATCCAGAGGCAAAGACTGGAGGATTTGTGGGTAGCACTGTCAAGTTCAGATTCCCCTGCTGTTGGGCTTCCTTATTTTGGTTTTTAAGACTTGCATATTTTCTTTTCTTCCTGTCAACCCAGGGACTCCTGAATATAGGCTTTTCAGCCCCTGGGCTATGTTTTCTATACTTGAGTTTTTCCATACTCCGCCTAGGCTCCTCTGTGTGCATTTGTGTCTGGTCTGGAGAAACCAAGTCTGTCCCCTTCCTTTTTTACAGCTTAGTGTTATTCTGGCATTTGGTTAGACTGGCTTTATCTGTTTAATGTTATCAATGCATTTTAAATAGGGGCTTTGAAGTTCACTCCCACCACCAGGGCTTTCTTTGGGATGCCTTGGCCTTAAAACACTAGCCAAACTTCCAATTTGTAAATCACAACCAAGAGTTCTTATTCCTGGATGCAGGCCCAGGCCCCAAGGTGTCTCCTTCCTAGGGTCATAAAGAGCAGAGATGAAGAGGAATAGCAACTCATGGCCAGGGGTTTGTATGAGAATCTGTTCTTGGGAACTAGATGCCTCTGCCAGCCTGAGTATAGTGCTGACTTCCCTTCCTCTCTCAACTGGTTCTGAGTAGTGTCTGAGATCCTGCTCCATAGGATTTAGGGGTGGGACTGTGGGTGTACAAGTGGCCTGCCCTTTTCTGTTTTCACTGAACAGCTCATTCTAACAGGGGAAGAAGGGAGAAAGATCCAGATTGAGTGAGGAGGTGAGGGTGTCAGAGAGACAAGTGTTTTGTGTTACTGTTTCAATAAACTGATTTAAAGTTTAAAAAAAGATACTGTTTTTATGCTAATTGATCAGATATAATAAAAGTCAATATTCTGTACTGGCAAGAGTGAGTAGAAATTGACATTTTTAAACCCTGCTATAGCTGCATAAATAACTAAATGTTTTCTTATTTTATTCATTAATTTGGAATATATACTGAACACCTAATATGTTGCAGATGCTGTGCAAGGAGTTAGGGATGCAATAATGAACAGACTAGACATTGTCCTGTGCTTGTAGCATTCAGTCTATTGAAAGGAATAGATGAATAATAAGAATTACACTTCCGTGCAGTGAGTGCCACTTTTGGAGAAGCACAGAAGTTAAAGAGGCCTGAACAAGTGCACCCAACGCATATTTTCCCAGACAAGTGACACATAAATTTACATCTATAGGAAAAGAAGGAATTAGCCACATAAAAGTGGTGTGGTAAAGGTAGATATTGGAGGGGGGTTTCTTTATGACCAGGGAGTTGCTGTGTGAATACACACACAAGCATAGAAGACTATAAAAAGTTGCTGAAAATTCCCTAAAAAGGAGATGGGAAGTAAGTTTCAAAACAAGCTAGAGACTAGAATATTGGACAAAGAGAAAAAAAAATTACCATACTTGAGATAGTCAATGTCATCAAAGACATGACTAATTTCCATCATACAAAGGTCCAACAAACTGAGAAGGAAGAAGGAACTACGCCGAAAGATGTCCTTCTTTTGATTATGCATCTCCTTTTATTTTTCTGATTGCTAATCAAAACATCCTTCTGCATCTCTTAATTTGCCTCATTATTATTTTTTCACCTACTGAGCAGTCTGGAGCCCTTAACTATGTTGCGTATCTTCTCATATCTTAAGAGTCCCTCGTGTTTTCTTAGTAACAACCTATTGTGTATACACACACACACACACACACACACACATACATATATGTGTGTGTGTATATATATATATGTATATATATATATATCTTTTGCTAATTGATGTATAAGTTCATTTGCTTATATTTTTATGTAATAGAGACTCTTAGCTTCTACTATATAGCCATATTGTATTGCACACTGGGTATATATTAATGAACTAGACAAAAATGGCCCTGGCATGAAGGAGTTCAATGATAAATTCATAGTGTTGATAGAGTATAATGTGAATGTAAACGAACAAATGAACCATTAAATACAAATTATATTAGGATAAGGTAATGAAACAAACGACTTGTTTAGAGTGATAAGGAATGGTGGAGGAGATTGTCTAAAATAAAGTAGTCAGGAAAGACTTTTCTGGCCAGGTGAAATTTAAGTGGATACTTGAAGGATTAGGAAATATCTACAAAGAGTAGAAGGAACATGATCCCAGTTAGAAAAATAACATATTTGAAATCCCATAGTTACTTATGTGGATTTTATGGTTGCCTCTGCCAGCATATATAGCATTTAATATGATGAACTGACCAACACACAATATCCAAAACTCTTTTCTGATCTGTTGAGATAACTGAGGCAGCACAAGCTAACTATTTGATTTATAGCCTTTCAGTTATGTTCTAGTCAAAATATATAAGGAGAAACCTATTTGTGCTTTCCTTTCCTACATGCTTTTACTATTCTAAGAACTTAGAAGATCTGTTAAAGCTTCTGTAACGACAAGTATGATAAAAGCTAAAAGAATCAGAGATGTGGAGTCTGACATCTTCAAACCACTAAAAACATATCGATAGCTGCCTATAAAAAGGCAGAATTTTTTTCTCACCTTTACTGAGATATAATTGACATATCATTGTGTAAGTTAAAGATGTACAATATGTTGATTTGATACATTATATATTGAAAAATGATTATCACCATAATATTAGCCAGCTAAGACCTCCATCATACCACATAATTACCATTTCTTTTTTGTGATGAGAATATTTAAGATCTACTTTTAGCAACTTTCAAGTATTATTAATTATAATTACCATACTACATTAGATCACAGAACTTATTTATCTTATAACTGGAAGTTTTGACTAACATCTCTCCATAACTCCCCATACCCACCCCAGCCTCTAGTAACCACTATGATACTTTCCATTTCAATGAGTGTGGGTTTTTTCAACCTAAAAGACATGTCATAGAATATTTGTCTTTCTTCGTCTGACTTACTCCACTCAGCATACTGCCTTCAAGTTTCATTCATGTTTTGCAGATGACAGGATTTCCTTCTTTCTCATTGCTAAATAATATTTGTGTGTGCACGTGTGTTTGTGTGTCTGTGTCTTCTTTATCCATTTACCCATTGTTAGATACTTGGGTTGTTTCCATTTCTTTGCTACACTAAACATGGGAGAGCAGATATTTCTTTGAGGCTTTACTTTCATTTCCTTTGGATATATACCCAGAAATGGAATTGCTGGATCCTATGGTACTTCTATTTCTAATTTTTTGAGACCACTGTATTTCTTGGAATGTATTTATATAAAACAACCTATTTCTTTAAGCTACAGCCTTGAAGATTTGAGGTTTTTGTTTGTTTGCTGTTGTTTTGCTTCATGCAGCTCAAATATCCCTAAGTGGTATAAATTCCAAGTGTTATTTTTTTTTTCTCCTCTTGCCCCATTGTGTGTTTGGTACTCATACTGGGTAATACTGACCATGACAGAGAATTTATTATATATGAAAAGCAGAGTAATCCTATATTCTTGTGATAGTATTTAGATGAGACATGGGAACTTAATTCAGCACTAGGTAATCAGAACGTGGAGATGAGAATTTCACTTAGATCTTGGCAACTGTTAGTGGTAAGAGGACTAGAGATTTTGGTCCCAAAGCTTGAACTACTTTGTTTGTTTGTTTTTGGTTATCTCAGAAAATAGTATATTTAAGTCAGCTTATTTTTTTTTTCAACGTTTATTTATTTTTGGGACAGAGAGAGACAGAGCATGAACGGGGGAGGGGCAGAGAGAGAGGGAGACACAGAATCGGAAACAGGCTCCAGGCTCTGAGCCCAGAGCCTGGACGCGGGGCTCGAACTCACGGACTGCGAGATCATGACCTGGCTGAAGTCCGACGCTTAACCGACTGCGCCACCCAGGCGCCCCTCAGCTTATTATTTTTAAGTTCACATTGTTATTGAATTGAAACATCACGCTAACAATGATAATGCATATTCATTCCAGTGGATAAAAAAGAAAGGTGTGTAATTAGGAAGAGAGTAGAGCATCAGGCCAGCCTTTGTAGACAATGATAAGCAAACAAACTGTATTAAAGAGCAAACAGAAATCACTAATGAGTTTGAGACTGGTTTGATTGACATTACACTTTTAAAATACTATTTTAATTATTATTTTTTTATTTTTGTAATGTTTATTTATATATGAAAGAGAGAGAGAGAGACTGAAATAGAGTCCCACCCAAAACCAGCAGAAGACAGGAAATAATAAAGATTAGAGCAGAAATAAATGCTATAGAAACAAAAAAAAAAAAAAAAAAAAAACAGTAGAACAGATCAATGAAACCAGAAGATGGTTCTTTGAAAGAATTAACAAAATTGATAAACCACTAGCCAGTCTGATCAAAAAGAAAAAGGAAAAGACCCAAATAAATAAAATAAAGAATGAAAGAGGAGAGATCACAACCAACACAGCAGAAATAAAAACAATAATAAGAGAATATCCTGAGCAATTATATGCCAATAAAATGGGCAATCTTGAAGAAATGGACAAATTCCTAGAAACATATACACTACCAAAACTGAAACAGGAAGAAATAGAAAATTTGAACAGACCCATAACCAGTAAGGAAATCGAATTAGGAGTCAAAAATCTGCCAAAAAACAAGAGTACAGGGCCAGATGGCTTTCCAGGGGGAATTCTACCAAACATTTAAGGAAGAGTTAACACCTATTTTCTTGAAGCAGTGCCAAAAATAGAAATGGAAGGAAAACTGCCAAACTCTTTCTATGAAGCCAGCATTACCTTGATTCCAAAACCAGACAGAGACCCCACTAAAAAGGAGAACTATAGACCAATTTCCCTGATGAACATGGATGTGAAAATACTCAACAAGATATTAGCCAACCAGTTCCAACAATACATTAAAAAAATTATTCACCATAACCAAGTGGGATTTCTACCTGGGATGCAGGGCCTGGTTCAATATCCACAAAACAATTAACGTGATTCATCATCACATCAATAAAAGAAAGGACAAGAACCATATGATCCTCTCAATAGATTCAGATAAAGCACTTGACAAAATACAGCATCCTTTCTTGATAAAATCCTTCAAGTAGGGATAGAAGGAGCATACCTCGAGATCATAAAAGCCATATATGAATGACCCATCTCTAATATCATCCTCAATGGGGAAAAACTGATAGCTTTTCCCCTAAGATCAGAAACAAGACAGGTATGTCCACTCTTGCCACTATTATTCAACATAGTATTGGAAGTCTTAGCCTCTGCAATCAGACAACACAAAGAAATAAAAGGCATCCAAATTGGCCAGGAGGAGGTCAAACTTTCACTCTTTGCAGATGACATGATACTATATATGGAAAACCCTAAAAAGTCCACCAAAAAAACTGCTAGAACGGATTTATGAATTCATCAAAGTTGCAGGATATAAAATCAATGCACAGAAATCGGTTGCATTCCTATACACCAGCAATAAGAAATCAAGGAATAGACCCCATTTACAGTTGCACTAAAAACCATAAAATACCTAGGAATAATTCTAGCCAAAGAGATGAAAAATCTATACACAGAAAACTATAGAAAGCTTATAAAAGAAATTGAAGAAGACACAAAGAAATGGAAAAAGATTCCATGCTCCTGGATAGGAAGAACAAATATTGTTAACATATCGATACTATCCAAAGCAATCTGCATATTCAATGCAGTCCCAATCAAAGTAACACCAGAATTCTTCACAGAGCTAGAAAAAATATTTATAAAATTTGTATGGAACCAGAAAGACCCCGAATAGACAAAGCAATCTTGAAAAAGAAAACCAAAGCAGGAAGCATCACAATCCCAGACTTCAAGCTATATTACAAAGCTGTATCATAAAGACAGTATGGTACTGGCACAAGAACAGACACTCAGATCAATGGAACAGAATAGATAACCCAGAAATGGACCCACAAACGTATGACCAACTATTCTTTGGCAAAGCAGCAATGAATATCCAATGGAATAAAGACAGTCTCTTCAGCAAGTGGTGCTGGGAAAACTGGACAGCGACATGCAGAAGAATGAACCTGGACCACTTTTTTACACCATACACAAAAATAAACTCCAAATGGATGAAAGACCTCAATAAGACAGGAAGCCATCAAAATCCTCGAGGAGAAAGCAGGCAAAAACCACTTTGATCTTGGCTGCAGCAACTTCTTACTCAACACATCTCCAGAGGAAAGAGAAACAAAAGCAAAAATGAACTACTGGGACCTCATCAAAATAAAAAGCTTCTGCACAGTGAAGGAAATCATCAGCAAAACTAAACAGCAACAGACAGAATGGGAGAAGATATTTGCAAATGACATATCAGATAAAGGATTAGTATCCAAATCTACAAAGAACTTATCAAACTCGACACCCAAAAAACAAATAATCCAGTGAAGAAATGGGCAAAAGACATGAATAGACACTTCTCCAAAGAAGACATCCAGATGGCCGACTGACACATGAAAAAATGTTCAACATCACTCATCTTCAGTGAAATACAAATCAAAACCACAATGAGATATCACCTTAAACCTGTCAGAATGGCTAACATAGCAACTCAGGCAACAATAGGTGTTGGCAAGGATGCAGAGAAAGAGGATCCCTTTTGCATTGTTGGTGGAAATACAAGCTGGTGCAGTCACTCTGGAAAACAGGATGGAGGTTCCTCAAAAAACTAAAAATATAATTACCCTATGACCCAGCAATTGCACTACTAAGCATTTATCCAAGGGATACAGGTGTGCTATTTTGAAGGGACACATGCACACCCATGTTTATAGCAGCACTATCAACAATAGCCAAAGTATGGAAAGAGCCCAAATGTCCATCGATGGATGAGTGGATAAAGAAGATGTGATACATACACACACACACACACACACACACACACACACACACACACACTGGAGTATTACTCAGCAATCAAAAAGAATGAAATCTTGCCATTTGCAGCTACGTGGATGGAACTGGAGGGTATTATACTAAGTGAAATTAGTCAGTCAGAGAAAGACAAAACTCATAAAACTTCACTCATATGAGGATTTTAAGAGACAAAACAGATGAACATAAAGGAAAGGAAACAAAAATAATATAAAAACAGGTAGGGGAACAAAACAGAAGAGACTCATAAATATGGAGAACAAACAGGGTTACTGGGAGGGAGTATGGGCTAAATGGGTAAGGGGCACTAAGGAATCTACTCCTGAAATCATTGTTTCACTATATGCTAACTAATTTGGATGTAAATTTTAAAAAATAAAAAATGAAATTAAAAAACAAAAGAAACAGAGTGCTAGTGGGGGAGGGACAGAAAGAGGGAGACACAAAATCCAAAACAGGCTCCAGGTTCTGAGCATCAGCACTGAGCCTGACATGGGGTTTGAACTCACCAACCATAAGATGGTGACCTCAGCTGAAGTTGGACACTTAACTGACTGAGCCACCCAGGTTCCCCTAAATTACTCTTCTATTATATTCATAATGATTTGAGAGGGAAAAAGATCGAGATTGTAGTCTGATAAGAGATGGGGATGATGTAAAAAAAAGACAGAGTATATGTCTTTTGGATTTTGTTGAGGAATGGAGAATGGGTAGGTAAGGAAGTTAAAAGACTGAGTACTGATTCATGTTTCTAGCTTGAACATCGGGTGAATGGTAGTGTTATTTAATTAGACATGGAAGAGGAGGGAAAGAACAGGGGTAAAAGTAATAAAAAGTTTATGTATTAGGACTCTATGAAAAATTCTAAGAAATTTATGAGGTAAAAAATTAATCAAGATGCTTAACTTAAAATAATGAATCATAGCACTACATTAAAGCAATCCATTTGTCCAGAGGGTAAGTATAAGAGTAAAGAGGGGCGCCTGGGTGGCGCAGTCAGTTAAGCGTCCGACTTCAGCCAGGTCACGATCTCGTGGTCCGTGAGTTCGAGCCCCGCGTCGGGCTCTGGGCTGATGGCTCGGAGCCTGGACCCTGTTTCCGATTCTGTGTCTCCCTCTCTCTCTGCCCCTCCCCTGTTCATGCTCTGTCTCTCTCTGTCCCAAAAATAAATAAACGTTGAAAAAAAATTTTTTTTTTAAAAAAGAGTAAAGAAATGTGTATATTTATGATTTTATTCTAGGAAATTAAAATTTTTCCATGTCTATGGTTGAAGAAAGATCTGGTGAAGTGACACAAGAGTAGATGAGAGAAAAATAAATTACCATAGTGTTGGATATTAGAAATTAAAATAGTATTATGAGCTGGAGGAATTGGTTAATGACATCAAATGCTGTTGAGATAGCATAAGCATTTGAAGGAGGGATTGCATTAGCAGGATCACTGCCTATTAGAAATGAGATAAAGAGGATTAAGTTCATAGAAATATAGAGTGTTGTGCATCAGCTTGGATGAGAGATAATGGGGATCTTAACCAACAAATAAGTAGTGAGCATGGATATTAATGGAAAAAATGATAAATATTTTGAGATAAAGTTAACAAAAATGGTGATAGATTAAATGCTAGAACTGAGGATAGAGAAGAGTCAAGGAGTATGGCCAGGTTTCTGGCATACACAACAGTTTGAGTAATGCCTGTTATTGAGTTTGGGAGCAAAGGAAAAGCAGTTTTAGGGGCAGTTGGGTGGCACTTTTGGTGAAGTGTATGACTTTTGATTTTGGCTCAGGTTGTGATCTCATGGTTTCTGATTTTGAGCCCCACTTTGGTCTCTGTGTTAACAGCATGGAGACTGCATGGGATTCTGTGTCTCCCTCTCTTTCTGCCCCTTACCCCCTCACATGTTCTCTCTCTCTCTCAAAAACAAATAAATAACATTTATTTAAAACCAGGTTTGTGTAGAGAGATGCTAATTTCAGTTTTAGACATGTCGAGTTTGAGGTGAATGTGAGGTATCAAGCAGAGACTCCATTTGACTGGAGAGAAATTCACAAGAGAAGAAGTGAAAATGTAGATTAGAATTTCATAAATCCATGAACACGAATGCTTAGAGGGATTGCATGGACTTTGAAAGGTAAGCTGTGCCTTGCTTGAGCATTTTAGGCAGGATACCTAATAGCTGAATAGTGATTCAGCTCACTGCCAAACACTAACATAGCTATCCTCAAGTTTATGTCCTATGCTAGTTTTTAAAGGCATAGAAGTTTGGGAACCTTGGAGGAGACAGAAGAGATGCAGGGTAGAACATTGAAGAGAGAAAATATGAAATGGACAAATAGAGAGACATCTCAAATAAAGTAAATGAATAGTAGATATATTAGGAATAAAGCAAGACCTACAGAATATTGTTTTAAAAATACCAAGGTAGGGCGCCTGGGTGGCACAGTCGGTTAAGCGTCCGACTTCAGCCAGGTCACGATCTCGCGGTCCGTGAGTTCGAGCCCTGCGTCAGGCTCTGGGCTGATGGCTGGGAGCCTGGAGCCTGTTTCCGATTCTGTGTCTCCCTCTCTCTATGTCCCTCCCCCGTCCATGCTCTGTCTCTCTCTGTCCCAAAAATAAATAAACGTTGAAAAAAAATACCAAGGTAATGGGGATATGATCAATAGTGTTGGACTTACTTGAAGTGTAAAATAGTATGATAACTGATGATGCCCACTGACGTTACTGATGCACAGGTCATTTTCCTCTAGATAAGAACAACTTCAATGGAATACTTGTTAACAGAAGACAGATTTCAGTGATTTAAGAATTGAACAGCATGAAAGTATCAACAACTTGAACATATTCAACTGGTGGGAAGCTAGTGTTGAGGAAGTGGTCAGATCTACAGCTTAAGTAGAGTTACTAGCCTTAAACAGAATTAAGAATATATTCTCTGTAGGGATGAGAGAAAAGGATAAAACAACTGATTAGATGTATGCACATTTGTGTTTGTGACAGGAGGTTAATGGTGCTCTATTTTCTCTGAGGAGTGGCAGGGAAAGTACATTTTTGAGACAGAGAAGGTAAGTGAAGAGAGAGAAACTTGCAGAATTTCTCTAGAGAATGGGAAGACTGAAGTATTTCCAGGAGCATCTGTCCTGGCAGATTCTTGCAGATATTAGCAAATTTAATTTACCAACATATATATTAAAAATACACTACTGCTAAATTTCTTATTTATTCCAGGAATGTGAGGTTGATTCAATATTAAAAATGAATCATCATAATTCACCATATTAGCAGTCTTAAGATAAAAATCACATGATCATATTAACTCATGCAGAAAAAAGCATTCGGCAAAATTCAACTCCCATTCATGATAAAGATTATTAGCAAAGTATGCATAGAAATTAATCAACTTGATAGACAGCATCTAAAAAAAACACACCTGAAGTACAGTTAACATTACTTAATGTTCAATGACAAAAGACTGAATGCTTCTTTCAAAGTTTAGGTATAAGGGTAGGATGTCCACTCTTCCTACTCCTTTTGAAGTTGCTAGTGAAAGTCCTGGGCAGTTGAATATAATGAGAAAGGAAAGCAAACAGTTACAAATTGACAATGAAGATATAAAACTATTCCTATTTGCAGGGTGCATAATTGGCTACATAATCTATAAAATAATCTACGAAAACCAAAACCAAAAAAAAATTCCAAAATTAATAGGTGATTTTAGCAAGGTGACAAAACACAAGGTCAACACACAACTATATTTGTAAATACTAGCTATTAACAATTAGAAGCCAAACTTTAGAACTCAGTGTGTTTACAAGAGCTCAAAAATAGGTGTGAATCCAACACAACATGCATAGGGTCTGTATATTGAAATCATAACAGTATGGAGTTTACGCAAAAACTTAAAAATAGAATGACCCTACGATCTAGCAATTGCAGTATTGGTATTTACCCAAAGAATACAAAAATACTAATTCAAATGGATATAGGCACCCTGATATTTATAGGAGAATCATCTGCCATAGCCAAACTATATATATATATATATATATATATATATATATATATATATATACATAGTATATAGTTTATAGTATATATAGTATATATATAGTATATACTATAACTATATATACTATAAACTATATATATATATATATTTCCATATATATAGTGGAATATTACTCAGCCATCAAAAAGAATGAAATCTTGCCATTTGCAATGATATGGATGAAGCTAGAGAGTATTATGCCACGCCAAGTGAGTCAGAGAAAGGCAAATACCATATGATTTCACTCATATGTGTGATTTAAGAAACAAAATGAATGAGCAAAAACCAAAGAGAGAAAGAGAGTGTGACAAACCAAGAAACAGACTCTATTAAATATTTTATTTATTCTTGAGAGAGAGAGACAGAGACAAGAAACAGAGACAGAGACAGAGAATGAGCAGGGGAGGGGCAGAATGAGAGAGGAACATGGAATCTGAAGCAGGCTCCAGGCTCTGAGCTCTCAGCACAGAGCCTAATGTGGGGCACAAACTCACAAGCTGTGAGATCATGACCTGAGCCAAAGTTGGACACTCAACTTATTGAGCCACCCAGGCACCCCAAGAAACAGACTCTTAATTATAGGAAAGAAACTGATGGTTACCAGAGGGGAGATGGGTGAAGGGATGGTTTAAATAGATGATTGGAATTAAGGAGTGTACTTGTGATGAGCACCAGGTGATGTATATAAGTGTTTAATCACTATATTGTACACCTGAAACCAATATTACTTTGTACATTAAACTGGAATTTGAATAAAACCTTTTAAAAAAGAAAATAAAGGTATTGATAAAAAAATCAAAGACCTAAGTAAATGTAGAGGAACATTATGTTCATAAGATCAGAAGACATCACATAGTAATTAGATAAAATTGTTCTATAGAGTAAATACAATTTCATTCAGAATCCCAGCAGTTTGCCTAGGATTTTCTTAGTTTTGGCACTAAAAATTTCACTTCCCAAGAAGCTCCTTCACGGGATGAGATAAATCCCAGCTTTGGGCTATGAGTAAAAAAGATTGGAGGTGGGGGAATGGAAACCCTATAGAATCCATACGGCAGCCCCCAAATAGGAGCTGAATGCATTTTAAATGTGTACAGCATGCATTATCTACTTTTCATGGTTTTTGTCATTGTTTATTTTCCCCTGACCACTGATGTCGGCAACCTTGATTTATAGCACACAGCAATGGATGACCTATTATTGCACCAATATTAGACTGATGTGATTTAAATATGCTACTTAAGCATTTTGTAATCATGAGCACTAGTCTGTATTTGACTTTACTTGTTGATTAAGGGCTCTACTTTGTATGTATTTTGTACCAGTTCAGTATTTAACTTTATGAACACTGTGGTCATATTTTCTAAGAATTCAGATAGTGAAAATAAGAACAATTGTAATATCAAAGTCAGCATGCCCCAGATTTCACTGAAGAGAAGGGTAAGTTATTGTGTTAATTTAATGACATATGAAGGACACATACAACTAGATTGAATGGTAAATTAAAAAATTTAAAAAAAAGAAAGCATAATGTGTGATATACAGAAAATAATTTGGGGCTGGATATGGTAGAGAATATGATGTTATCTGTATTAGTTTGCTGGGGCTTTTATAACAAAATTTTATAGACTGGGTGGCTTAAACAACATTGCATTGTTTCACAGTAGTTCCAAAGGGTGAAAATCTGAAATCAAGCTGTCAGCAGGGTTTCTTCTTTCTGAGGTCCTTCAGGAAAAGGTGTTTCATGTCTCTTTCTTTGGCATGTAGATAGCAGTCTTCTCCCTGTATTTTCACATTGCCTTCCCTCTGTATTGAATCTTACAAATTGGGGATGAGGCACACCAGTACTTTCAAATGGATTAAAAACTTCTATTTTTTTTTGTTCTAAAAATTCCTAGAAAGACTTCAATTCTCAATTGAAAATAGCAGCCACCGTATAACTGTGGGTTTATCATACAAAAAACATGCATAATTGTGTCATTTTCTTGATTGTCTCCTGAAACTGAGTAAAATTACATTCCCTGATATGTAAGTTGCAGCTGAAATGTCATATGGGCAAACAAAAGAGGAAATTCCAATAAGGAATGTATCAGCCTCTTACTTTGTAGGGCTGTTTCTACAAGGTCTTACCATCAATCATGCTTTATAGAGTATAACATGTAATGCATCGAATCAGGATAACAACAACACAAAGTTCACCCCATCTCTTAAGCATTTTTAATTGTAAATTAGACCTTCAAATTATTGTCTTTGTTTTTATGAAATATGTGATTAAATCATAGAGATTATTGATAATCTTGTTGAGATCCAAACTACATTTTGCTCATCCGTCTGCATATCTGGCAGACAGTGCAAATGTATAACTGACAAATTCCACTCAGTCTATGACCTTCTTGCCAAAAAAATGAAAAGATCTTACTTTCTTAATGTAAAACATACATTTTACACAGTGCAAAAATAGGGTATGATATGCGTACCTGTGATTTTGAGGCTTTCATAACGAAAGTTTTTGGACACTTTTCAGTTTTCTAAAAACATGCAGAAACACTAATGATTTTGTAGGCTTTATAGAAATGGAAGGAAATAACCTTAGAAAAATACCTACAAGTTGGATATCACTGTTTCTGGCCATAAAAAATATATCAAAATGTTGGCCTGCCTTTTAAACCATATTTTCAAAGTATAGGAAAAGAATGTCTAGTTTGGGGATGTCTATATTGAGGATGAGAATGCACAAAAGGATAATAAACTAGAAATGTAGAGACATTCCCCTCCCCAGAACTGCGGATCTTTGAAGAGGCCAGATGGAGCATAGAAAAAGATGAACTGACTGCACACGCGTTATCTGATGGTATGTTTTGGTTGAAGCAAAAAATGTTACAACACAAATATTTATATATTGGGGGAGAGTATAAGATTGTATTAGATCTTAAATTATGTATTTATTTATTTATTTATCTTTATTTTATTTTTAAATTTTTTAATGTTTATTCATTTACTTTGAGAGTCAGAGACAGCACAAGTGGGTGAGGGGCAAAGAGAGAGGGAGAGAGAGAAAGAATCCCAAGCAGGCTCCACACTCAACATGGAGCCCAATGTGGGGCTTGAACTCGTAAACCATAAGATCATGGCCTGAGCCAAAATCAAGAATTGGACACCTATCTGACTGAGCACCCAGGCTCCCCTTAATTTTTTCTAAAGTTCATCAAAAGAAGATAGCCATAGAGGGGCACCTGTGTTGCTCAGTCTGTTGTGTCCAACTCTTGGTTTTGGCTCAGATCATGATCCCACAGTTGTGGGATTAAGCCCCGCATCAGTCTCCATACTGACAGCATGGAGCTTGGTTGTGATTCCCTCTCTCCCTGCCCCTCCCCTGCTCATGCAAGCACTCGTGTTCTCTCCCTGTCTCTCTCTCAAAATAAATAAATGAAACTTAAAAAAAGAAGATAGTCATAGAGTTAAGCTGCTGTAAAACTGGGCATTCTTGAATGTTTGAATATGAAATTTCATGAAGTGTTACACACTTCAGTATGAAATATATGCACAAGAAAAGGAAATAACATTGCACTTCATAAACAATGGAAAACGAAATGTCTTAAATAAAACTGTATTTAAAATTGGCACCAAAAAAGAAAGGAAAACCAAGTTAAACAGGACTTTATAAATTTATTTTTAAACATTTTTAATGTTTATTATTTTTAAGACAGAGAGAATGAGAAAGGGAGAGAGAGCATGAGTGGGGGAGGGGCGGAGGGAGACACAGAATCTGAAGCAGGCTCAAGGCACTGAGCTGTCAGCACAGAACCCAACATGGGGCTTGAATTCACAAACTGTGAGATCATGACCTGAACTGTAGTTGGAGGCTCAACTGACTGAACCACCCAAGCACCCCTCAGTTTATTTTTTAATTGTAAATTATTTAGTATTAAAATTTGATTTCAAGGGAAACAAAAGCAAAAATGAACTATTGGGACTTCATCAAGTTAAAAAAAAATTCTGCACAGTGAAGGAAACAATCAACAATATTAAAAGGCAACCCCTGGAATGGGAGACGATATTTGTAAGTAACATATCTGATACAGGGTTAGTATCCAAAATATGTAAAGAACTTATCAAACTCAACACCAAGACAAAACAAAACAAAACAATAATTAACTTAAGAAATGGGCAGAAGACATGAGCAGACATTTTCCCAAGAAGACATACAGATGGCTAACAGACACATGAAAAGATGCTCAGCATCACTCGTTATCAGGGAAATACATATCAAACCACAATGAGATACCACCTCACACCTGTCAGAATGGCTAAAATTAACAACACAGAAAATAACAGATGTTGATGAGGATGTGGAGAAAGGGGAACCTCTTATACTGTTGGTTGTAATGGAAACTTGTGCAGTCACTCTGAAGAACAGTACAGGGGTTCCACCAAAGTGAAAAATAGAACTACCTTATGACCCAGCAACTGCACTACTAAGTATTTACCCAAAGGATACAAAAATACCTATTTGAAGGGATACATGCATCCCAAATGTTTATAGCAGCATTATCAAAAATAGCTAAATGATGGAAAGAGCCCAAATGTCCATTGACTGATGAATGGATAAACGTGTGATATATATAAAGATATGTACACAATGGAATATTACTGATGTAATATATACATATGTAATATAATATGTAATATATACACATATATGTAATATGTACATATGTACATATTAATATGTACACATGTAATATATACATATATGTAATGTAATATATATGTATATGTAATATACACATGTATATGTGTAATATGTAATATGTAATATATACATATATTACTCAGCCATAGAGAAAAATGAAATCTTGTCATTTGCAATGATGTGGATGGGGCTAGAGAATATATTATGTTAAGTGAAATAACTCAGAGAAAGACAAATACCATATGATTTCACTCATGTGTGGATTAAGAAGCAAAACAAATGAGCATAGGAGAAAGGAAACAAAAAAGAGAGGAAAAGAGAGAGATAAACCATAAAATAAACTCTTAACTGTAGAGAGCAAGCAGGATTCTGGGAGGGAATTAGTTGGGGGGATGGATTAAATGGGTGATGGATATTAAGGCAGCACTTGTTGTGATGAGGACTGTGTGTTCTAAGTGATGAATTACTACATTCTAGTCCTGAAACTCATATTATACTACATGTCAACTAACTGGAATAAATAAAAAAAAACTTGTAACAAAAACATAATTAAATAAAACGAAATTTGATTTGACAAATTCAAATTATCTCTTGTGTCTTGAAAAAAATTTCTCTGAGAAAGAGCGTTAACTTATGGTAATATCCAATGTACTTCAGAGTGTTTAAAAATCGTGAACATTTTAGATGCTGATAGTCTGCATGAAGAATTTATAGACACAAAGGATCTGATTGACAAACAGTGAGCCTATGAAAGCAAAGCTATAGATTCAAAGTACATTGTACTTTTTTGACATTTTTTGAGAGTGAACATTTTTTGAAAGCCAGAAGCTAATTCCTGCAAATCTAAAACTCTACTGTTGATGATAAGTAAAATTGTAAGTATTCTTTGCACAAAAGCTTTTGCTGAGGAAACATTTAACTTGATGTCATCACATTGGACTTACACAAGAAATTAGTGTGATGTGGAACTCAGTAGGAGCAGTGCTTCAAGTCAAAGTGACATATATGTTTGACTCTACTCATTTTTATCACTGCATAAAAGAAATAAAGTATATTATGAATGCTACAGTGTTGTAGGGAAATATAATTGTAAAAGGAAACAGAAATAGAAAATATTTATCCTATGTTTATGGAACAGAAATAATTACAGTGTTGTTATTTTCAAATTAAATATTTTAATACCTTACATCATTTTGAATTTATGCTATCCTGAAATTCTTATACTTATAGATCTTAATAATAACTAAAATACAGCCTATAGTATTTAAGTATACAATCAAGAGTTAAAATAAATTGATGTATCAGAGGACAGAATTCAAAATATTGTTATATTTCCTCACACATATTACTTACTAGTTCAACTATCAATTACTATTAATTGCCACTGTTAACTAGTCCTATTTTTTAATATAATTTATGTAACATAAAACTGAAATTAAAAAAATATGTATTCGAGAAAACTCCTGTTTTTCATGTTATATTAAAATAATAACACGTGTATAATTATTTATTATATATTGTAATACTATGCTGTATGACTTATTTTGCCTGGTATGATTCTGTCCTAAACCCTAAAAGGGTTGACTTTATAAAAGTTTGGCCCTCTTAGGTATAGACAAGCTTGATCATAAAACTTATATTGAGAAACAATGGAACTAGAATAGCTAAAATGATTTTGTAAAAGATGAATACAGTTGAAGAAATTACTCAATATTAAGACTTAGTATAGGGTCACCTGGGTGATAGAGTCGGTTAAGCATCTGACTTCAACTCAGGTTATGATCTCCAGTTTGTGGTTTCGAGCCCCAAGTCAGGCTCTGTGCTGACAGCTCAGAGCTTGGAGCCTGCTTTGAATTCTGTGTCTCCCTCTCTCTCTGACCCTCCTCCACTCATTCTCTCTCTCTCTCTCTCCTCTCTCTCTCTCTCTCTCTCTCTCTCAAAAATATGTAAACATTAAAAAAAAAAGACTTACTATACAAATCAGCAACCAGTGTAGTATTTGGCAAGGGGATAGACACAAGATCATTGGAGCATAATAAAGAACTAAAAAATAGGCTCACCACAAGTATATCCAACTGGTTTCTGACAAAGGTACAAGAGCAATTCAGTGGAAGGATATTCTTTTCAACAAATGATATTGGGGCATTTAGCCATTTATATGGAAAAAAAACAAAACCCCAAGAGCCTCAACATAAATCTCACATTTCATACAAAAAATTAGCTCAAAATGAATTATAGAACTCTATGTAATACGTAAATCTCTAAAACTTGAGAGGGGAGGAACATGGGAGGGGGGACTTCATGGTCTAGTGTTAAATGAAGACACCAAAGGCATAATCCACAAGAGAAAAATGGATAACCTGGACATCATCAAAATTAAAAAATATTGTTCTTCAAAAGTTACCATTAAGACAATGAAAACAAACAAACAAACAAACAAACAAGCAACAGACTGGAGTAAAGTCTTTGTGAACATATATCCAAAAATGGAATTTGTATTCAGAATAAAGAGCTTTCTATTTTTTTAAGTTTTTATTTAAATTCCAGTTAGTTAACATACAGCTTAATATTAGTTTCAGGTATACAAAAACAATTAAAGAACTTTCTAAATTCAACATTATGAAAACAAACCACCCAGTTAGATCATAGTCAAAGCTTGGAACAGACACTTAACCAACCTGGATACATGGATGCAAATTAGCACAGGGAAATATTGTCAATACCATTAACCATTAGGAAAATGTGAATTATAGTTACAATGAGATACCACTACACACATATTAGAATGGCTGAAAGAAAACTGTACTGGGGCGCCTGGGTGGCGCAGTCGGTTAAGCGTCCGACTTCAGCCAGGTCACGATCTCGCGGTCCGTGAGTTCGAGCCCCGCGTCAGGCTCTGGGCTGATGGCTCAGAGCCTGGAGCCTGTTTCCGATTCTGTGTCTCCCTCTCTCTCTGCCCCTCCCCCGTTCATGCTCTGTCTCTCTCTGTCCCAAAAATAAATAAACGTTGAAAAAAAAAATTAAAAAAAAAAAAAAGAAAAGAAAACTGTACTGTCAATATCCAAAAGAGTGTGGTGGAGCAACTGGAACTTTCAAACATTTTGTAAGTTTGTATAACCACTCCACATGGTCTGGCAGTTTTGTATAACTTTAAACATAGAGGTAACATAAGATCTGATTTTTTCATTCCCAGGAGTTTATTCTATGTACGTATAGAGTAAAAAAAACGGGTACACTAATGTTTATAGCAACTTTATTTTGCAATAGCTGGAAACCACCCACATGTCCTTCAACCAGTAAATGGATAGATGGTAATATATTACTCAGAAATAAAAGAGAACTATATATTGTTATAGATAGTAACTTGGACGAATCTTAAGGGCATTATACTAAGCGCAAAAAAATGAAAGTTTGCATACTATATTTTTCCAGCTTTATAACATTCTAGAAGTGGCAAAATTATAGCAATGGAGAACAAATAAGTATTCACAAAGGTTAGTGGGAAAGTGTGACTATGAAGGGGTAGTATGAGAAAATTTCCTGGTGGTGTTGGCCAGTTCTGTATCCTGACTATATTGATGATTACACAAATATGTGCCTGTAATAAATTTCACAGATCTATACACACCCTAAAAAAATAATGCATTTCAAAATCGGTGAAATCCAATAAGGCTTATGGTTTATTTAATAGTATTGTACAAATGTCAATTTCCTAGTTTTGTTCATTGTACTTTGGTTATATAAATTGGTATTACTGGGGGAAGATGGATAACAGATACATTGGAAATCTTTGTACTATATTTGCAACTTCTATGAGGGTATAAAATTATTTTGAAATAAAAAATAGAAAATAAATAAAAATAGCACTACTAGAAATAGGACTTCTAAAAATATTTTTAATTTTTTTCTTTTTTAAGTTTTTATTTAAATTTCAGTGAGTTAACATTCAGTGCAATATTAGCTTCATGTGTATAATTTAGTTTCAATACTTTCAAACAACACCTGGTGCTCATAACAAGTGAGCTCCTGAATCCACATCACCTGTTTAAACTATCCCCCTACCTACCTCCCCTCTGTAACCAACAGTTCGTTTTCTATAGTTAGGAGTCTGTTTCTTGGTTTGCCCCTCTCTCTTTTTTCTCTGTGCTTCTTTGCTCTGTTTCTTAAATTCCACATATGAGTGAAATCATATGGTATTTGTCTTTTTTGACTTAGTTATTTCACTTAGCATAATACTCTCTAGTTCCATTCATGTCATTGCAAATGGCAAGATTTCACTCTTTTCTATGGCTGAGGAGTATATATACATACACACACACATACCGACACATATGCATACTTTGGCTACTTTAGATAATGCTACTATAAACATTAGAGTGCATGCATCACTTTGAATTAGTATTTTTGTATTCTTTGGGTAAATACCTAGTAGTGCGATTGACGGATTATAAGATAGTTCTATTTTTAACTTTTTGCAGAATCTTCATACTGTTTTCCAGAGTTACTGCACCAGTTTGCATTCTCACCAACACTGTAGGAGGGTTCCCCTTTCTCCATATCCTCAACAAATCTATTGTTTCTTGTGTTGTTGATTTTAGCCATTCTCACAAGTGTGAAGTGATATCTTATTGTGGTTTTAATTTGCATTCCTCTGATTATAAGTGATATTGAGTGTCTTTTAATGTGTCTATTGGCCATCTGGATGTCTTTGTAAAAAAAAGTCTATTCATGTCCTCTGATCTTTGTTTAATTGATTGTTACTTTTTAAACTGTTGAGTTTTAGGGGAGCTTGGGTGGTTCAGTTGGTTGAGCATCTGACTTCAGCTCAGGTAATGATCTAACCATTCTTGGTTCCTGAGTTTGAGCCCCATGTTGGGTTCTTCGATGACAGTGCAGAACCTGGAGCCTGTTTCACATTCTGTGTGTCTCTCTCCATCTTTCTCCCTCCCCCACTCATGCTCTTTTTCTCTCTCTCAAAAAATAAATAAACATTAAAAAATAAAGAAATAAAATGTTGAGTTTTAGAAGTTCTTTATATACTTTGGGTACTAACCCTTGATCAGATATATCATTTGAAAACATCTTTTCCCATTCCATAAATTGCCTTTTAGTTTTTCAAAATGTTTCATTTGCTGTGCAGAAGTTTTTACTTTAATTAAGCCCCAATTGTTTATTTTTTGCTTTTGCTTTCCTTGCCTCAGGAGACATATCTAAAAAGAAGTTGCTATGGTTGATGTCAAAGAGTTTACTGTCTTTGTTGTCCTCTAGGATTTTAATGGTTTCATGTGTCACATTTAGGCCTTTAATACATTTTGAAATTGAAGAGAACACAAAGAAATAGAAAGACATTCCATGCTCATGGATTGGAAAAAAATATTATTAAAATATCTATATTGCTCAAAACAATCTACAGATTTTTTTTTAAATTTTTTTTCAACGTTTATTTATTTTTGGGACAGAGAGAGACAGAGCATGAACGGGGAAGGGGCAGAGAGAGAGGGAGACACAGAATCGGAAACAGGCTCCAGGCTCTGAGCCATCAGCCCAGAGCCTGATGCAGGGCTCGAACTCACGGACCGCGAGATCGTGACCTGGCTGAAGTCGGACGCCTAACCGACTGCGCCACCCAGGCGCCCCCAATCTACAGATTTAATGCAATCCTTATCAATGTATCAACTGAATTTTTCAGAGAGATCAAACAATCCTAAAATTTGTATGGAACCACAAAAGAATATCCAAAGCAATCGTGAAGAGACCAGCACTGCTGGAGGCATCACAATTCTGGACTTCAAGTTATATTACAAAGCTGTAGTGATTTAGAACTATTTTTTTACAGTTTTTTTTTTTTTTAAACTTTACGTCCAAATTAGTTAGCATATAGTACAACAATGATTTCAGGAGTAGATTCCTTAGTGCCCCTTACCCATTTAGTACATCCCCCCCTCCCACAACCCCTCCAGCAACCCTCAGTTTGTTCTCCATATTTATGAGTCACTTCTGTTTTGTCCCCCTCCCTGTGTTTTATATTATTTTTCTTTCCCTTCCCTTATATTCATCTGTTTTGTCTCTTAAAGTCCTCATATGAGTGAAGTCAAATGTCCATCAATGGATAAATGGATAAAGAAAATGTGGTATATGTATGTATACACACACACGCACGCACACACACACGCACAATGGAGTATTACTCAGCAATCAAAAAGAATGAAATCTTGCCATTTGCAACTAGTGGATGGAACTGGAGGGCATTATGCTAAGTGAAATTAGACAGTCAGAGAAAGACAAAAATCATATTATTTAGAACTAATTTCATTTATTTTTATTTTTTTTTCAACGTTTATTTATTTTTGGGACAGAGAGAGACAGAGCATGAACGGGGGAGGGGCAGAGAGAGAGGGAGACACAGAATCGGAAACAGGCTCCAGGCTCTGAGCCATCAGCCCAGAGCCCGACGCGGGGCTCGAACTCACGGACCACGAGATGGTGACCTGGCTGGAGTCGGACGCTTAACCGACTGCGCCACCCAGCCGCCCCTAGAACTACTTTTAAAGAAAAGTGTAGTATCTGTCTTTCTGACTACCCAGTGTGGCTGGTAATGTGAGAAAACTAAAACCAACATTTTACAAAGGGCAGATCGGAAAGATAAAAGGATAAAGGATAGCACTTTTAGAAGGCTGTAAAATTCGCGCACCTGGGTGGCTCATCCTACTCCTGATTTCACCTCAGTTCATGATCCCAGGGTCATGGGATCATGCCCCATGTTGTGGAGCCTGCTTAAGATTCTTTCTCTCTCTCTCTCTCTCTCTCTCTCTCTCTCTCTCTTCCCCTTTCTCCCCATCTCATGCTCTCTCTCTCTCTCTCAAATATGATGGTAAAATTATAGAATGCCATATTATATATATATATATATATATATATATATGTATATATATATATATAAAATGCCATATATATATGAATGCCATAAATATGCATTATGTGTACTATGTATATATATTAGAATTATACACACACACACACACACACACACACATATATGGCTGTAAAATTATAGAATTCTGCACGACCTAAAATGTTAATGATGATGTTAAGAACAATGGCTAATACTTATAATTCACTTAATATGTAATTCTGACAATGAGCTGACAGTATGTATTTTTACCAATATTAACAGATGAGGAAATTGATACACATAGATATTAACTAATACTTTTGATCACAGAACTAATTAATAATCTTAATGGGATTTTCACCTGAGGTGGTCTGACCCTAGAATCTGTATAGAATGTAGAAAAATGTGTAAAAACAATTCTAAGTGGTAAAAGGAATACAATTACACAGGGGAAAATGCCACTAGCATTTTAATGTACTCTCTTTTTGGTATGTGTTCTTTCATTAATTTTTTGATTTGACAATAAATAAAATATTGAATAAACATGTATGATGTTCCAATATTTGTTCTGTAAACGTGGGTTATAGTGGTGAAAGAAACCAACAAACCTCCTGCCTTCGTGGGTATGTAATCTAATGCTGGGGAGACAGACAACACAAATAAAACTGCATAAGAAAATTTTAGGTGACAAGGCTTAAAGTAAATAAGAGATTAAGATCAAGAGGGAATTGTTAGGGAAGACATCTCTGAAGACATGACACTTGGGTAGAGATCTGAAAGAAGTGAGAGATTGAGCCATAGGGATTTATTGAAAAATTAGAACATTCTTAGCAGAGGGCATTACACCTGTAATTGCCCAGGTGTTGGGGCTCAATCCAAGGTCTACAAGGAGGTCTACCTGTATGGAATTGGGCAAGGAAGATGAAATGTGGTAGATAGAGATCTGGCCAGGATCATGTCCTACTGCCCAGATTACATGGCTCATTGAGAAATTTGTTTTACACAACCACTACCTTACATTTATCTGTTTTTGTTTGTTGTTTGTTTTTTAAAAATGTAGTATTTCCCAATCCAGAAGCCAATGTGTAGGTAATAGTGTTATGTCCATTCATTTCCACCTTTCATTGGTTGGATTCCCTTAGGTGTATTTGGAAGATGTGTCTCTACAGACACCTCTTCTGGGGCTTTACCTGAGTTTGGCCTGAGAGAGCTCAGTGAAGCTGGTGTCAATCTTGATTCCCCATTTTCAGAAATCACAGCAGATCAAATGAAAACTCAATTCCAAACCCTCCCACAAGTTCAATAAGAAATTGGGGCCTCTTAAGACAGTAAAGGGTGTGGCTGAACTCTTCTGCCACCTTGTGACTGATTCCATTTCTCCCTTCCCATCTGATGGATGCTTCTCTAGAAACTCCTTGAATGGGAATTTAGTTTTCAGGAGCATCTCTTGAAAGGATCAAAGAACATGGGGAAGAGTAGCCACAAAGGAATTTTCAACACAAAGTTAAGCCTAAACTGAAAGATACACTTGGTAATACAATGTAGAGTGGATTGTGAAGAAGAGGCCTTGGGGGTCATGTATATTTTACAAGTGCCTGAGAAGTAATGAGAGCAAAGAAAGAAGGTTAGGTGTGAGAAAGAACTGGAGGATTAAGTGACAAGTATTTCTCCTACACCATTCTTCCTTGGCACTCCACTTGATTGTCTATCTCTTCTGTATGACAAATACTCAAGCCCCAGTGAATCAGACATCTCCTTTCTTTATATGCCCACCTGAGACTGAAGCTACTGCACATTCACAGTCCCCTGTCAGTAAATGTATCTGCTTGCTTATAGACAACTCCCCCTCCCCTCCCCAATTAATACTCACTCTCCTCAAGCCCACTCTGTCCTCCTAATTCATGAAGAAATCTAGATTGTCATTCAGGAGTTCTTTCAATGCTTAGTCCCTACACTGTTCAAGATAGATGACTAGAACCAACATTTCTGCTTTTATTTTGCTTTTTATTAATTATAAATACAATTGTCCCACCATCACACCCATCTCTAGTGAGAAAACAGTTTTCCTTCTGCTCATCTTAGTGCATTTTCCACCTCTCCCTCTCAGCATCATAGATGCAAGCCCTGAATACACTTAGTATTGGCAGTAATGGCAGTGCTATTTATCAGAACTTCCTGTTCCAGACCATGCTAAGTGCTTCACAACTTAGGGCACAAATATGTAATTCCTAGGCTAATGGCAAAGTGTGGTAAAGTTATTCAAACTGCAATTTGAAATTAAAACAGATATGGAAACTTAATGACTCTTCATCAAGTCACTGGAACCTTTATTCTAAGACCATGTCATATTTTGATGATAAATATACATTATGAATAAAATTTTAAATAAAATCAAGAAATTTTAAACAATTTCATATTTAAGAAGGGCCATTACAGTAGTATCTTCAGGATTATCATGAGATGATAAATATTCTATGCTTGTGGAGATTCTTTGGGTATAAGATTTGGAAAGGACTTCCACTTCTGGGCTGGAAGCAAACATTTTCATCTAAGTCATGAGAGCAATATGGCTAAATTATAAAACACATTAGCAAGGTAAAAATACAGACAAACCTATATGAATTACATTTCAGAAATGGCAAGAATTTCCTAGGATTAGAGCCCCGTTGTTGGTTTAGTCTCTGGTGGTGATGCAAAAATAGAAGCATAGTACTCATGGATGGCTATAAAGAGAAGCCACTCAAGCTACTAACAAACTTTTATTGACTACACTTTGTCTGGTATGACAAAATCAAATTCTCAAGAGTCTAAAAGAAGTCCAAATCCACTTGCCAAATATTTTCTTCAAGTCTCTCACTGGCTACATGTGAGTAGCACACCAATGGCTGAGAGCAAGGCAGGGGAGATGAAACAAATGCATGAATCATTCCCTGAGTGCAAGATAGTGAGGAGGAGGAAGCTGATGGAAGACAGGAGAGCTAAAGCTTATCCCCTCAAGATGCACAGATCCTTCCCTGAGTGCAAGACAGCAGTCTGCAGGAGGCTTAAGCAGTGAAAGAAAACTGCTAGCAATTTCTCCCAAAGTCCACATAAATCTTCATTGAGTACATTACAGTGGCCTGGTAAATTAAGAATAAGAAAGACCTCCTGAGGCTTGAAGATGTAGAAGCAGAGCTAATGAGTAAAGAAAAATCCTCAGTGAATAAAAAAAGCTGTCAATTGGGTTTAAAGGAGATGGAATAAAAAGAAGAGGGGGTGTAGAGGAGAGAGAGAGTGAGACAGAATTATTTGAAGAGTTAATGGCTGAGAATTTTGTTAAAATGGTGATATGTATTAACCTACAAATACAATAAGCTCAGTGAACCCCAATTAAGATAAGCAAAATAAATCCACAGTAAGCCTATCATCAAATTGATGGAAACCATAGATAAAGACAAATTATTAAATATAGTTGAGTGGAAAAGAACATTACATACAGGAAAAGAACACTAAGAATGATGTCTTATTGCCAAAAGATAATGTGATAACATCTTTAAGTGTTGAAAGGAAAAAATAAAATTGTCTGTCTATAATTCCATATCTAGCAAAAATACACCTCAACAATGAAACTGAGAGCCAATAATAGTCTCTTCAATAAATGGTGTTGGGAAAACTGGACAGCCATATGCAAAAAAAAAAATTAAACTGGACCACTATCTTATATCATATATAAAATAAACTCAAAACGCATTAAAGTCTTGAACACTTAAAACCTGAAACCTGGGTTACCTGGGTGGCTCATTTGGTTAAGCATCCGACTTCGTCTCAGGTCATGATCTCTCACAAGTTCAAGCCCCACATAAGGCTCTGTGCTGACAGCTCAGAGTGTGGAGACTGCTTCAGATTCTGTGTGTCCCTCTCTCTCTCTGTCCCTCCCTTCTCTGTCTTGCTCTCAAAAATAAATATTTAAAAAATTAAAAATAAATAAAAATAAAACCTGAAACCATAAAATTCCTAGAAGAAAACATGGAAAAATCTCCTTGACATTGGTCTTGGCAAAGTTGTTTGTTTGGTTGGTTTTGACAGCAAAAGCAAAGGCAACAAAAGCAAAAGTAAATAATTAGGACTACATCAAACTAAAAAGCAAAAGAAACAACCAGCAAATGAAAAGGCAACCTATGGGAGGGAGAAAATATTTTCAAGTTATATATATAATAAGGGGTTAATATCTGAAAACTATATTTAAAAAACTCATACAACTTACTAGAAAAAAATTATAATTATTTTAATTTTTAAAATAGGCAGAGTTAGTGAATGGACATTCTTCCAAAGAAGACATACAAATGACCAGCAAGTACATGAAAAGGTGCTCAACATCACTAATAACCAGGGAAATTCACACAGTTTCCTATATATATATATATATATATATATATATATATATATATACAGTTTCCTATATATATATATATATATATATATATATATATATATATATACACATATATATATATAACTCAGCCATAAAAAAGAATGAAATCTTGCATTTGCAATGACATGGATGGAGCTAAAATGTATTACACTAAGCAAAATAAGTCAGTCAGAAAGACAAATACTATATGATTTCACTCATATGTGGAATTTAATAGATAAAACAGATTAACATAGAGGGAAAAAAAAGAGAGGCAAATCAGGAAACAGCTTCTTAACTATAGAGAACAAACTGAGGGTTGCTGGAGGGGAGGTGAGTCGGGGGATGGGTTAATAGGTGATGGGCATTAAGGAGGGCACCTGTTGTGATGAGCATTGGGTGTTGTATGTAAGTGATGAATCACTAGATTCTACACCTGAAACTAATATTACACTGTATGTTAGCTAACTGGAATTTAAATAAAAACTTGAAGGAAAAAACAAAAACAAAAGGACATAATCACACGCATAATGTGTGTGACCTAGGTTTTATAGCATATTATATTAAATTGCGTAACTAAGGGGAGAAATAGACAAATCTATGACCATATTAAAAAATTCGAACATGCTTGAATAGTTGATAGAATAACCAGATTTTTAAAAGTTAGGTACAAAATATGTGAACACATGCTCAAACTGACCTTGGAGACACTTATAGAACTATACCTAAGAATAGCAGAATACATTTTTTTCAAGTATATACGGAGGTTTTTTTTTCAAAATAGACCCTTTACTGGCATTACATTAAAATCTTAATATATTTAAAATAACTAAAATCATAAAATCTTGATTACATTGGAATTAAATTAGTAATTAGCATTATGAAAATATATATAAAATATTCAAATATTTGAAAATTAATGACATACTTCCAAATAACCCATAAATCAAAAAAGAAATCCTAAAGAAAATTATAAGATATTTCAAAGTAATAATAATAAAAACATAACATTCTAAAGTTCGTAAAATGCTTCTACAATAAGATGGAAAGAGAAATGTATAGCTTTAATGACTAGTTTACAAAACAGGAAATATTTAATATAAATGACCTAAGCTTCCACACTAATGTACAATTAAAAAATCAAAATTAAAACAAGAAGAATAAACAGAATAGAAATAAGAACTGAAATCACTGAAATAGAAAACAGAACAATAGAGAAAATTACACAAGTCAATCATTTATTCTTTGAAAAGAATAAGACAATTGGCAACCTCTAGAAAAACTAATAAAAGAACAAAATAATATAAAAGATAAAAAAATCAAATCACTCATAATCAGGAATGAAAGAAAGACAATACTGCATATTATACAGATACTGAAATAATAATAAAAGGATATTTTATTATTCTCCATTTAGTAAAAAGAAACTGTTAAGTTTAAACTTTTTTACAATTAACATATTATTAACAAAGAATGACAATTTTAACTTTAAAAATTGACAACTCAAATGAAATTAAAAAATTCTTAAAAACAGAATTCACTCAAACTGGCAAATGAGGAAATAGAAAATCTGAATAATGTAAATTCTGTCAAAATCCACAATAAAGAGAGAAGCCAATTTAAGAAATGAGAAAAAGAGTGAAATACACAAAGAATATATACAAATGGCCTCCAAGTGCAGCCACTTTGGAAGTCGGTTTGGCAGTTTCTTATGAAACTACATGTACTCTTATACAATTCAACAAATGTACTCCTTGGTATTTACCCAAATGAGTTGAAAACGTATGTCTACACAAATTCTTCACACAAATGTTTATAAAAGCTTTATTCATAGTTTCCCAAACTTGGAAGTTAACAAGATGTCCTATTATAGGTGATAAACAAACCATGGAAAATCTATAAAGTGGCATATTATACCACAATAAAAATGAGTAATGTACACATGGATGTTTTTAATAGATTTTTCCATATTTTCCAAATCTTGGAAGAAACCAAGATAGATACGTGAATAGATAAACTGTCATACATCCGGACAATGGAATATTATTCAAAACTAACAATGAAATAAGCTAGTAAGCCATTAAAAGACATGGAGAAATCTTAAATACATATTAGTAAATGAAAGAAGTCAATCAGAAAAGTTTACATACTGTAAAATAAGTGACATTCTGGAAAAAGCAAAATTATGGTGACATTAAAAATAAAATCAGTGTTTGCCAGGCATTTGGAGCAAGGAGGGTGAATAGGCACCACAAGAGGATTTTTAGGGTAGTGAAATTATTCTGTGATTATGTTATAATGGTGGATTAATGTCATATATATATCAAACCCCACAGATTGTACAACTCCAAGAGAGAAACTTAAACTATAGACTTTAGATGATATTGATGTGTCAATGCAGGTTCATGGATTGTAACAAATATAACACTCAGATGCAAAGATATTGATAGCAGGGAAAGTTGTGGGTATATGTGTGAGAGGAGCATGAGATATATAGGAACTCTCAATTCTTCCCCTCAATTTTTTTTTTGTAAACCTACAACTGCTCTAAAAATAGCTTATTGGGGCACCTGGGTGGCTCAGTCGGTTGAACATCCAACTTCAGCTCAGGTCATGATCTCACAGTTCATGAGTTCAAGCCCCACATTGGGCTCATTGCTGTCAGCACAGTGCCCACTTCAGATTCTCTGTCCCTCTTTCTCTGCCCCTTCCCTGCTTGCCTTCTGTCAAAAATAAATGAAACGTTAAGAAAATAATAAAACAAATAAATAAATAAAACAATAACCTATTTTTAAACAAACATACAAACAAAAATACCACGATACACCTTTTTTTTCCCTCACAGGAATTCCTAGAATCAAAATGGCCAATCATGTCAATTTTGGCAAGGACATGGAGCGCCTGAAATCTCATACATTGCCAATAGGAGTGTAAAATTTTACAATCATGATTTCACATCCACTAGAATAAACAAAATAAAAAAAAAAGACTAACAACATAACATTTTGTAAAGCTGTTGAGCACCTGGAATTCTCATCCATTCTGCTAGAATGTAAAATGGTCTAACTCAACCATGGAGAACTGTTGCAACTTCTTATAAAGACAAGCACACATCTTAACAATGTAGAACAAACTGATGGTTACTATAGGGGAGATGGGTGGAGGGATTGGTGAAATAAGTGATGGGTATTAAGGAGTGCAATTATAATGAGCACTGGGTGATATATGGAATTGTTTAATCATTGTATTGTACACCTGAACTAATATTATATTGTATGTTAACTACACTGGAATTATTTTTTAAAGATAATATCTACTATATTATCTTTAATGACACATCATTCAACCTGATATTTCATTTCAATATGAAAATTCCTTCTCAAAAAATAATTTTAGGGATGCCTGGGTGGCTCCCTGAAGAGTCCGACTCTTGATTTCAACTCAGATCATGATCCCAGGTTTGTGGGATTGAGCCCTATGTCTGGCTCCATGTTGAGTGTGGAGCTTCCTTAAGGCATGTGCTCTCTCTCTCTCTCTCTCCCCCTCTCTCCCATTCATGTTCTCTCTATAAATATAACATAATAAGAAAATAGTTAAAATAATTTTCAATGCATCCTTTTTTTCATACTAGCCCCAAATTGTAAATATCTGAAATGTCGACAGATGATTGATAAATAAATAGATTAACAGGTACAGCATAAGTAAAATGGAATTCTATTTATCATTAAACAAATAGCAAACTTCTGATACAGCCAACAACTTGTTTAAAACTTTTAAAAAAAATTGAATCTCCATACAAAAATAGTATATACTGTACTGATTCCATTTACATGAAATTTGAGAACAGGCAAAACTGATATATGGTGAGAGAAATCAGAAAGTGGTTGCCTTTGGACATAGAGGAATTGACTAGAAAAGGACACGTTGGACATTTATTTGGTAAAGAAAATGTTCTTTATTTTGTTTTGAGAGATGATTACTCCATGACAAAGGTTACTAAACAGAATACTTTAGATATATGCACATCTTTTTATTCTAATTATATCTAAAATTTAAATGTATATAAATATATATTTGTTGCTAAAAGCCAACAGTCTTAGCCATTACACAGGTTATTATTATTTTTTCAATTACCAGTGTAATGGCTAAGAATGTTGGCTTTTAGCAACAAATAGTCAGGCTTTAATTTCAGAATCTGCAATATATTGCCATATCTGTGACAAATTCATAAGCCTCAATTTCTTGACGTGTACAATGGGCCCAAACACTTGAGGATTTTGTGATGAATATATTACAATGGTATTTGACCACATAATAAGCATTCAATAAATAGCAGTTATGCAATTTTAATGAACTCTGTGAAATTCTTCTTTCATGCCTTGTACTTCTGATACATCCTGTTTCCTCTGCCCCTTTCAGCACTCAGTCTGTCTATTTGGAGAACACTCATTAAGTTCCAACAGCTTTGGGTTTGTTTGTTTATTTGTTTGCTTTTCTTTTCATTGCTACTTCCATAATTACACCCCCCCACCAAGCTTCAAGTATAAATGACTACTCATTTCTTTGCATCTATGACCAATATGAGTTTTAAACAATGCAAACAGTAACACTTTATTACACTAAAATACTATGTTAATATCTATAGATGCTATGTATGTGTCTATAAGATGTGGTGACAGATTTTTCTCTGCAGCATTGCTCATATCACAGTGCTGGGCACCTACTGAATCCTTAATAAAAGGCATTTCATAAATAAATTATTTTGGACTTTTTGGAAATCATAAAAGATTATTTTACCCACTTATAAATATATACACTAAGTCTGAAAGCTATATAGGAGTGAAATATAGGTACTTCGTGTGCTAATCTTACACTTTTATTAAACAACTTTTTATTGATCACTCAGGATGAACAGGGTATACAAGAGTGAACAAAACAAAGCTCTTGTCTACGTGGAGGCTCTATTCTTGCGGTGAGCCAGATAATAAATAAATATAAAAAAAATTAATTTTTGTATGACTCATGATTTTCCTACTTCTATTTGTCTATTCTCAGTTCTCCTTCCACCAGTTTTTTTTTCAATTACTTCTGTTATCCTTTCATTACATACTTATGAAAATATGGAAAGTCCTGTATAATTACAAGACAGACACCTACATCCCATGAATGCTTTGTATATATTTGTCTTTTGCTTTCTAAGCACCTTGGATTTTTTTTAATGTTTTTATTTATTTGTGAGGGAAAGAGAGAGAGAGAGGCGGGGAATGCAGAGGATCTGAAGCAGGCTCTGTGCTGAGAGCAGAGAGGCTGATGTGGGGCTCGAACTCATGAACCACGACATCATGACCTGAGCCAAAGTCAGATGCTTGACCGACTGTGCCACCCAGGTGCCCTTCACCCTGGGTTTTTAAACTGTCTCATGGGGAAGCTAGGAAAAGAAATTTTGCTAATACTTGGCTCAGAGGCATAGAAGTGGAAGAATATACACACAGAATGGTTGTAGGGCTTCAGGATGCTCAAAGATCCCATAATGAGAAGGCATGTTTTAGGAGACCTATTTAGACCTTGTAGTCCAAATTACCCACTGTACTCAGGACAATATTGGGCTTTGCTGTTATTAAAGCAGTTTGTCTTCACAAAAGAGTTGTATGTTACTTGATTTCTCAGGTGTATTTGATGTTGGGAGTAGATCATTTGTGAGTAGCTAGGCTATCAGGTGGCCTGTATGTGAGAGCACTGATGGTCCAAAATAGGCAGATTTTCCAGAGAAAAATAAGCCCATTTCATCTGCCATTACTGGCTCCTTGAGAATCACTATATACTTATAGTCACACTTTTCTCTACCAGTTAAAAAATGTTACAAGGAGTCATACTGGTGCTAATGTACAACTTGACTACTTTCCATTTATAATGACATAATTTTTGTTTGTTTGTTTGTTTGTTTAGTTCCCGTTACCTCTTTTTTTCATTTATGTATCACCTTTAGGCATAAACTGGGCCCCTTTTTACATAATGAATTTAGTGGGAGTTGTTATTGAGCGGTGATGCTATTCATTGAGCGCCAATCAGTGAGAACAACTGGACCCTGTTAGCAGCCATTTATTGTGTAGAATGGCCCAAAGCATAGTGGACTGAAGGTTAAATATGCCATAATCCTGAAAAAAAAAATTGGTTAGTAAAAGAACTTAATCTCTCAGAAATTTATACATTTTAATTAGAGGAGGAGCAAGTATGCTTTATTGAGGGTATAAATGTCATAGACTGAAACATGAACTCAATATCCCAAAGTTTTTCATAGATAGTAGCTGTCATGTGGCAGAATTGGTGATAGGGGAACACCAAGGTTATATGCCTAGCTGGTCCCTCTAAAGTGATTCTAAACCCTACCAAAATGAGAAGTCTTATATGGACTATTAGTGCACAAGAAGGACCTGGAAGCCATGAAGTATGGTGGCATCCATTCTGTAGAAGCAGCTTTGTGGGTATATATGGGAATTACATATTAGGCACCATGAAAGAGTTGCTTGTCTTTGAAAAGGAAGATGTTCCTGGGGATAATAAATGATCCCTCATCCTTTCAGTTACCAGAAAATAAAACCCTGAAACCTCCCTCTTAAATTATTCCTTCACTATTTAAGGCAATTATAACCTTGGGAGTGTGTTTATGTCTTGATTGGGATTCATAAATTACCAAATTTGAGGAACATTGGCTAAGGGTACTTCAGGAGGAGTAGGGTATAGCCTTCATCATTCTCTTCTGCCCCCTTGTGGTATCATTCATGTTTTTTGTCACTCTGGACTCTTGCCCTAGGTGAAAGCAGTCTCTTCTAAACTAAACATCCTTACTATTTATAATTTTGTGTATTCCCATAAAACTATCCAACTAGAAGTGAGACTATCACTTCCTTTCAACATGAAGTAGTGTAGTGTTACCCAATAATTTTGAGGACTTCTACTTTATCTGTGTATATATCTGTCTAATTTTAAAGTGATTTTGCTCATGAGTAGATACCCCCAAAATTTCATATTTTATTCATCATCTGCTTTCCCTATATATTAGTCTTAGATCTATTTATTCACTCATTTTGCTATTTTCTAGTGCATTTTTGGCCTTCATTTTTTTCAGTTTCTTTCCCGCTCTGTAACTGATGAACAGCACCAAGAAACCCACCTCATTCTCTTGTGCCAGCCATTCCACAGGAAATTTTCCTGGTACTGAAAATGTTATCTTCCATTGATGTCTCAAGCATCTGAATTTCCATAACTTCTTTCTTTCTTTTTGTAGTCTTTGCCATCACTTTTCTCTGTTGTGTCTAAAAATGCCTGTATTCTTCAAGACACATCTCAGGAGTTTCATTCTAAATGATTTTCCTACAAACACATTCACTCCCACAGTTAAGGAGTACCTTAATGCCCAGTCAAGTTTTCTTTAGAATCCCAAGCCATCATACAATATTGTCTACAGAGCATCTCTCCTTGGCAGTCTCACAGCACTGCAAATGCCCATGTCCCAATCAATACTCATAAATCTCTCTTCCTATGTGCCTCCCACTGTGTCCCTAAGAGAATTAACTATACCAGCAATTTACCTTTTTCCCAGGACAAACTTATATGCCTTCTATATCTCTTTTTATTAAATTATAGTAGCTGCCTACTATGACTCCTGAATCTCTCGTGTACATATATGCACTTTTTTTTTTTTTAATCCTCCGGCTCTGATTTTGCTGTATCTGAGCTCAGACCACACCATCTCCCCCCTCATGGATGCCTTCCATGTTACCAGTGGTCTCTTCCTACTCTATACTGCAGTACAGTGATTTCTAAAACATAGATCTGTTCCTGTCACTCCTCTGTTAAAACTCATCCATGGTAAGTCTGACCAGACTGCATTTGGGGACTGGACAGAGTGAGAAGGGATCTTGTGTCAGCCAGGATTTCTGGTAGACGCCCCTATGCACTATCCACTTGTGGTGGTCGGGGGCGGGGAAGGGGCGGGATTGAGCCCCCTTCCCCCCTCCTCCTTACTGCGGAAAGCTGCAGAGCTAAGGGCACTTACTTCCTATTCACCAGTCAGCAGGGAGGGATCCTCTGATCAGCCACGTAGGCATTCTCTTCTCTCTGGAGGAAAAGGCCCAGCAGCTGTCGGAGGAAAAGGCCCACCAGCTGTCAGAGCAAAGGGACATGTCGCAGCTAAGTAAGAATTTGGGTGATTCGAGTCCCCCGGCCGAGGCCCCCAAGCCTCCGGTCTATAGCCGCCCTACGGTTCTGATGCGGGCCCCGCCCGCCTCCTCTCGGGCTCCGCCAGTCCCTTGGGATCCACCTCCGATTGATTTGCAGGCTTCACTGGCCGCTTGGCAGGCACCTCAGCCTGCTTGGGAGGCCCCACAGGGCCAGCCGCCTACCCCAGTGGCTCCGATGGCCCAACCTCCGGCCCTGGGGGGCCCAATGGTCCAGGCTCCCCCTCTGGGAGGCCCGATGGGCAAGCCTCCGACTCCCGGAGTCCTGATGATCCATCCTCCCCCTCCGGGAACCCCGATGGCCCAGCCTCCGACTCCGGGAGTCCTGATGATGCATCCTTCAGCTCCCGGAGCCCCGATGGCCCATCCTCCCCCTCCGGGGACCCCAATGGCCCATCCTCCCCCTCCGGGAACCCCAATGGCCCATCCTCCCCCTCCGGGGACCCCGATGGCCCATCCTCCCCCTCCGGGGACCCCGATGGTTCATCCTCCCCCTCCGGGGACACCGATGGCACATCCTCCCCCTCCGGGGACACCGATGGCTCACCCTCCCCCTCCGGGGACACCGATGGCCCATCCTCCCCCTCCGGGGACCCCGATGGCCCAGCCTCCGACTCCAGGAGTCCTGATGGCCCAGCCTCTGACTCCGGGAGTCCTGATGGTCCAGCCTCCTGCTCCGGGAGCCCCGATGGCTCAGCCTCCGCCCCCGGCAGCCTTGATTGCCCAGCCTCCGCCTCCAGGAGCCCCGATGGCCAAGCCTCCTGGTCCCGGAGTCCTGATGATTCATCCTCCAGGTTCGAGAGCTCCGATCACGCAGCCTGCAGCTTCAGGAACCCCGATGGCACAGCCGGCAGCCCCACCTGCACAGCAGCCTCTGGCGTCCTGGGCCCCACAGGCTCAGCCTCTGATTCTGCAAATCCAGTCTCAGGTTATAAGGGCTCCTCCGCAGGTTCCCCAGGGCCCACAGGCCCCGCCGGCGCAGCTGGCCACACCCCCGGGCTGGCAGGCCACCTCGCCGGGCTGGCAAGCCCCGCCACAAGGCTGGCAAGCCACACCTCTGGCTTGGCAGGCCACGCAGGTCACCTGGCAGGCTCCGACAATTACCTGGCAGGCACCACCTGTGCGCCAGGGCCCACCGCCCATCCGGCCGGGCCCACCGCCCATCCGGCCGGGTCCCCCGCCAGTGCGCCAGGCTCCACCCCCGATCCGCCAGGCACCACCGCTGATACGCCAGGCGCCACCACCCATCCGGCCTGCCCCACAGGTCCTGGCCAGCCCACCACCGCTCTGGCAGGCCCTGCCGCCCCCGCCGCCGCTGCGGCAGGCCCCGCAGGCTAGGCTGCCCTCCACACAGGTGCGGGCGGCGCCACAGGTGCGGGCAGCGCCGCAGGTGCCCACTGCCCCACCAGCAACGCAGGTGCCCACGGCGCCTCCCGCTGGCCCGCAGGCGCCCCAGGCTGTGCTGTCGGCCCCTTTGTCGGCCCCACAGGCTACACACTGCCCGCCCATCATCTGGCAGGCCCCGAAAGGCCAAGCCCCAGTGCCACACGAGCTGCCAACGTCGATGGAGTTCCAGGAAGTGCAGCAAGCCCAGGCTCTGGCCTGGCAGGCTCCTAAGGCTCCTGGGCAGTTCTGGCAGCCTGTGCCCACCCAGGAGGCCCAGAGGCAGGGCCCACCACTGGTTCAGATAGAGCAGCCCTTTCAGGGGGTCCCGGCCTCCCAAAAGGCCCTCCAAATCCAGCTACCCACCCAGCAGGCCCAGCCCTCGGGCCCGCAAGCAGAGCTGCCCACCTTGCAACTCCAGCCCTCCTGGCAAGGCCCCCCTACAGCCTTGCAGGGCCAGCCCGGAGCTCCCATAGCGGCAGCAAATTTTCCCATGGGCTCCGCTAAATCACTGATGACTCCATCGGGAGAATCCAGGGCCTCTTCAATAGAACGCAGGACCTCTTCGAAGGAACGTAGGACCTCTTCAAAGGAACGCAGGGCCCCTTCGAAGGATCGCATGATCTTCGCTGCCACTTTTTGTGCTCCAAAGGCAGTGTCAGCTGCCCGAGCACACCTGCCGACTGCCTGGAAAAACTTGCCTGCCACATCGGAGAACTTCACTGCCACTTCAAGAGTCTTTCCAACTACCTCCCGGTTCCAGCCTGCCTCTTCTAATGCCTTTCAGGGCCCATCTGCCCCCTCAGAGACCCCGAAGTCACTGCCACTTGCTCTGCAGGATCCATTTGCCTGTGTGGAGGCCCTGCCTGCAGTTCCATGGGTTCCACAGCCCAATGTGAATGCTTCAAAAGCATCCCAGGCAGTGCCTACCATCCTGATGGCTACGGCAGCTGCCCCCAAGGCAATGGCCACCATTCAAGAGGCCTCAAAAACCTCTGCTGAGCCTCCACGTCGCTCTGGCAAAGCTACACGGAAGAAGAAACATCTGAATACTGAAGAGGACAGCAGTGGCCAAATGCTGGCCCTGCGTGACTGGCAGGCACCGAGACCCTGGGAAAATCTGAACTTGAATGACTGGGAGATTGAAAACCCTATCCAGGTCCTGGGTGACTGGGAGGGCCCAAGTACCTCCCGGGGCCTGAGTGGCTGGGAGGGCCCTAGTACCTCCAGGATCCTGAGTGGATGGGAAGGGCCCAGCACAACTTGGGCTCTGAGTGCCTGGGAGGGCCCAAGCACTTCGAGGGCCCTGGGTCTCTGGGAAAGCCCAGGTAGCCCTCAGCCCTTGATTATCTCTGAGTTCACCAGTCTCTCTCAGGGATTTGGTGCCACCCAGAATGACCCCAGGTTGGAGACTCAGCCATTGTCTCCCTTGGATGAGAGAGCAAATGCATTGGTGCAGTTCCTCTTGGTCAAGGACCAAGCCAAGGTGCCCATCAAGCGCTCAGAGATGGTGAAATTCATCATTCGTGAATATAAAGATGAGTGCTTGGATATCATTAACCGTGCCAACAATAAGCTAGAGTGTGTCTTTGGTTATCAATTGAAAGAAATTGATCCCGAAAACCACTCTTACATTATCATCAACAAGCTGGGGCACCATAAGGGTGAACCAGTGGCATCCTACTTAGACAGGCCCAAGTTAGGCCTTCTTATGGTGGTCCTGAGTCTCATCTTTATGAAAGGCAATTGTGTCAGGGAGAACATGATCTTTAATTTTCTGTACAGGTTAGGCTTGGATGTCCGAGAGACACATGCTCTCTTCGGAAATACAAAGAAGCTCATCACCGAAGTGTTTGTAAGGCAGAAGTACCTAGAGTACAGGCGAATACCCTATACAGAGCCAGCAGAATATGAGTTCCTCTGGGGCCCCCGAGCATTCCTAGAAACCAGCAAGATGCTTGTTTTGAGGTTTTTGGCCAAGCTCCATAAGAGAGATCCACGGTGTTGGCCTTTCCAGTACTTTGAAGCACTGGCAGAGTGTGAGTCTGAAGATTTGGATGAGGATGAGCCCGGATCTGGTGATAATGCTGGTGACCCCACCAACAGTTCCCCTCCCCGCTAATGTGGTTCCATCCGCAGATATCTCATTCCTTGGGGTCCCTGGCCAGAGGCCGCTGACAGGGGGGCAGGGTGGGGTGGGGGGTGGGGGGGTGTTTTGTTTCTGGTGTTTATGTTCCAGTTCTATGTGTGTAAGTTTGGATTTCAATTTGGTTCAACTTGATATCTGCCAAAGCTTTGTACATTTTCATGTGGTGTTGATTTCAATTGGCTACTGTTCTATTTGGTATTTTGGCATCTGTATTTTTAAGTGAGATCTGTGATTCTCTGTTTTGTGTTATAATTGTTATGTTTTGGTATCAGAGTTGTGCTGGCTTGTGAAATGAATTGAGAAGCTATCCATCTCATTCTGGTACAGATTATGTAGTATTGAAATAGGCTGTTCTTTGAACATTAAAATGACTCATCAGTAAAAGCTGTCTGCAGAAAAATAAATATCTATATCTATATATATAAATATACTTTCAGCATAACATGCAAGTGTTTGTCTTTATTCTAATTTCTACTCTAGATGGTGGGAGCCCAGTTTTACCATACTCTCTGAATAGACCTGAACATCAAGAGCACTACTGGTGATAGTAGTAACCACAGTGATGAAACTTTCTCAAGGACACTGCTGCATTTATCACAATAATGCAGTGATTTATGTTGTGAAATGAAATGTAAGATTTCCTTAATTCAGGAGTAAAACTTCACAAGTCAGTGAGGTTGAATCAGAAATAGGTTGTATACCTCATCTGATTTAATCCTTACAATAGTCTTTTAAAGTAGGCGTCATTCCCATTTTATAGGTAAGTATCTAAGACTCCATTAGATCAATTAAATGGCACAGTTTAGTTAAATTGTAATTTGAAGCAGACTTTTTTCCTTAAGGTTATGTGGGAAAAGAAGATCATCTTCCTGCAGATTGCAGGTGGCAGTGGAGAGGAAAGGAGATACATAACTAGTGACATGGAGATCTAAGGGGAAGTTCCTGGTTGGGATGGGGGCATAAATCCTAACATACAAGGGAAGTCAACTGATAATGTCTGAGGTTTCTAAATCATTGTAGTCGATCCTTGGGTACAGAACCTGATGTGGGAGGGAAGGCAAGTGGGGAGTGAATCCACCTGAAAGGTGGAAAGGTGCACAGGGACACACCAGAGTGGTGTATGCAAAAGGAGTTTCCTGAAGTTACTACTCTTCATGTGGACCAGAATCATCTGCACTGCTGCTACATTTACTGTCCAAAAGGATCAAGAATTTTATCCTAAAGGCCCCTTCTCTGGGTAAAGATGAAGTTCCAGATGTAAGGTAAATGGTGATAGTGGAATTCTTCTGCCACCTAGTGGTGTGCCACTGGTTCTGTCCGTTGCTCCTGCAGCGGTACAGTGCAGCGCCTGCTACAGTGCTTAACCTCATACCCTGAATACCTGGGTTTGGCTACTACTTGCTTCATAATCTTTGCCCATAATTTTACTGGCATATGTGCCCAAGCATGCTTTCTTTTCTCTTGTATCATAGGATAAGGTGAAATCTCTTCCTCAAGTGCAAGCCACTGGCACTTAGGAAGCTAAGCCTCTATAGTGTGAGATGAACTTATAAAATGGAGAGTCCTTTCCCAGCACACACAGAGTTGAGCTTCCTAGGGTGACTGACCCCATTACAGGACTTGCTTGGCTATAGGGTATCTTTGGCAAGTTGTCCAAGTGGCTAGATTTTCCAGAAATTCAGAGGAAGTTTCTTGTAAACTCCTTGGGTCAGTGGTACTGTGTTTCTGCCCCAAATCAATCTTTACTTATTTTTGAGGACAGCAACTAATGCCCATTGAAGGCAACAGCACTGCCCCAGCTGAGAACTATACCCAAAAGAAGATTTTATGATATAGTAAAGTGTCCCATTGATTTAGTTATTTCTTGTTTGTTTTTAGTTCATGTATTATTTTTTCTATAGTTTTCTCCAAATCATTTACTCATGGGTGCTTGAGTAAGGTGCTCTTGGTGAAGCAAAGCCACAATCCTCCATCTCATTTATCTCATATCTGATGTAAAACAAATAACCTTATTTAACTAATGCCAAGGGCTTAAGACCTGAGTTGCTTTAAATGGTAATGAGATATGAATTATAAGAATAATGAATTTTTAACTACAAATAACATAATTAGCCAAATATTCAATGGAAAAGTTAAAGAACAGCTGACATTATAAAATAAGAAGGCAGAAAACAAAACTCTGGGAATACATGAAAATACAGGGTAAGAAGCAGTAAAAACAAATTTAAAACCCATTTATTTGAAAGTTCTAAAATGTAGATAAATGTAGTACAAAGCTGTTGATGGTAAAATGGATAAAAAAAATAAAACCCTTGTAAATAAATGGGCAAAAGGTATCAGATAACAAAAAAGAAAGAAAGAAATAAAAGAAAATGAAATGCACGTGGCAAATAACATTGAAAAGTATTCCACCTCCATTAATATCTAAAAACAGAAATTGGGGCGCCTGGGTGGCGCAGTCGGTTAAGCGTCCGACTTCAGACAGGTAACGATCTCGCGGTCTGTGGGTTTGAGCCCCGCGTCAGGCTCTGGGCTGATGGCTCAGAGCCTGGAGCCTGTTTCCGATTCTGTGTCTCCCTCTCTCTCTGCTCCTCCCCCGTTCATGCTCTGTCTCTCTCTGTCCCAAAAATAAATAAACGTTGAAAAAAAAATTAAAAAAAAAACAGAAATATTAGCTCAGCATTCCAGTTTTCATTCATTAAATTGGTATGGAATAAAATAAAAGCCCATGGAACACCCAATGTACACAAAGTTGTTATGAAACTGACACCTTCATTATACACTACTGATGAAAGTATAAATTACTATAATTTACCCAGAAATAAATTCAGCTACCTGCAACTTAAAGAGGTTTAAAACTACATATACTATTTTACCTACAAATTCCTCATATGGAAATAATCTGCAGGAGGGGCAAAGAGTTCCTCACAAAAAGAACTGCTTATGTAAGGAAGACTTAGGATATGGACATGCCTTCTCCCCATACAACCATACAAGCATTAAAGTGGTATATTGAGTTTTCTGCCGAAAAGATCAAATGTTTCCTCAGGAAACAACTTGAAGTTTGTTCCAACACAAAATTATGTGCTCTGGAGCAGTGGCATGACAATCTCTAGTTGAAACAGTTTAAAGTAGGTGCTAATAGACTCTCAACAAAGCCATAAACCAATCTCAATAAAAGTCATTTCACAGTAAACTATATGACCAAATTGAGTGCACAGTTGTATAGGATTATAAGCAAACTGACATATTAAGATATTTACTTAAAAATGATTACCTGAATTTTGGAATGACATTACTTTAAGCCATGCCTCCTGATAGCCATAAAGACAAAGGTCAGTTGCTTGTCAAAGCCATTCATAAATCAACAATGTCAGCAAACAAGAATTAATAACTGTGGCTATGATGGATGGAGCACTTTCAAGGGCCCTTATGGCCTCTACTGGACATCTAGCCCACTTGTTAATTTACCTTCAGAGTTACAGGCACAGCCACAACTCATGCTACTTTCTTATTTACTGTCATAATATTTGAAAGAATATAGGATTATTCCTGACAGTCTTGCGTCTGTTGCCAAAGCCTAAAATCTGGGCATCTCCCTCATATGATCAGTCATCCTGCCATGCCAGTTTTACCATCTTGTATAGTCAGTGTTTTCCCTTCTCTCCATTCCTGTGGCCATTGTTGCTTCCCTGAACTTAGAAGCTGCCACTGTCATGGTGTCTACCTTCAGTAATTCCCCTCACACAAATTACTACATTGCTTGCCCAGATCATAATGTTTTACTTGGTGTAAAGCAGTTGATGACTTCCAATTTTCCTAGGATTTAGATGCAGCCCTCCCTAGCTCACTTTTCTCATCCTAAGGGTCAAGGAGCAGTCAGGTAGAGGTGGACTAGGGTAAATCAGGATTTACAAATGAGGTCAGGGGTCCCTCTGCTGGATGGTTCTAGAAACTCCTTAAATTCTGTATGGAAAACCTAGATGTGTCAGCAAGGATGAGAAGCCCCTGACATTTAGGTCACAGACCCTTCCTGCTTACTTTTGTTCCCAACTCAGAAAGTCGTGTGGACACAGGAAATAAATTGTTAGGATAATATATCTGACTTCTCTGGAGAAAATCTCGAGGAAATGAAGCCTAGAGTGGATCCATATTTAGAGTCCAAGTCACATTTTCCTGAATGCAAGCAATTTAATTCTTCCAAGTCTTCCAGAGGGCTTAGTAGTGAATTCCACGAAGAGACTTATAACACCAGGAGCCCATTGGTCCAATCCCCTAATCCTTTTAGAATTTTAAAGTTATACCTGCCCTATCTGCTTAAGAGATGAAGCCCCTGGAGAGCTTCCTTCATTACCAAATAGGTAATAGGATTCCTCCTATTTGCTTAGTGGCATAGCAGAAATCATTCTGGTTGTCTCCAGGAGATGCCCTTCTCAGCCCAAATGCCTTTGCTCTGAAAGCTGCTAATCCATATCCTAGTGAGACTGGTTTTCTATACTGTCACCTGTTCAAAGTGCATTTAGCTTGAGAACCATGGTTAACAGAGAGATTGGTGTTGTCCAATCAATCAGCAATAACAACAGAAGCATTTCCTAGACCTAATAGATTTCCTGGAGTGTACTCTGTCATGGCTTATAATCTTCCCCTGAAGTAGAGCTAGCTAGCTGGAGGTTCAAAGTTGTGGCTTCTGCAAGACATCCTTAAACACATTCTGCTTTGAAATAATAGATTTACAGGAAGTAGCAAAGATTGTATAGAGCTAATGCACCTTTTATCTGTTTTTCACCAATGCTCACATCTTATGTAGTTGTAGTACAATACAAGGACATTTGCATTGGTAAAATGTGTATGTATAGTTCAATGATATTTTAACATATAGATTCTATAAACATCACTGCAATTAACATACAGATCTATTTCTTAACCACAAGATTTCTCATGCTACCCCTTTATCTCCCACCATCCCTAAACCCTGGTCATCACTACTCTGCTCTTTATCTCCATAATTTTGTCAGTTTGATAATGTTATATAAATTTAATTATATCTTTGAGACTGGCATTTTTTCACTCACTATAATGCTATTATATCCATACAAGACTGTTGCATGTCTCAATAGTTCATTCCTTTTTAATGTTGATAAAATGTTTATTTATGAAGGACATTTTGGTTGTTTCCAGTTTTGAGCTACTACAAAGTTACTATGAACATTCATGGACAGGATTTTTTATGGACATAAATTTTCATTTATCTGGGATAAATGCTCATGGATGAAGTTGCTGAGTTGCATGGTTAGTGCATGTTTACTCTTTGAAATAAACTACCATACTATTTTCCAGAAATACTGTACCATTTTATATCTCCACCAGCAATGTATGAGACATCCAGTTTCTATGCCTTCTCACCAACAAGGATAGTGGCTATATATGACTATCATATATATATTGGTTGTCAAATGATCCTTTATTGAAATATTTTCCTTTGTAGTTATCAACTAGCTGGGCATTTCATTGTAACACTATTGATGTCATCTATCATGTCATGAGGGTGGTGGCCATCAACATTGCAGCCCATAGATTGGGTAGTCCCTTGAATCCCTTTAATAGTTCCGGAGATTTCTCTGGCTAAATATCAGTGCCATATCTATCAGGCAATATTGAAAATCTCATCAAAAGTGATATTTACACCATGCTTAATGTTTTTCTGCTTCTATCTATCTCTTGGTGGTTCCTGGAGGGGTTTGATAATCAGGGCAGAAGCAGAAGGTACCACTTCAATCTGGGCCTGTCTGTTCTGAATGGTCAGTTTCACTGTAGTACCCAGACCTTTCTAATCACTGGTTGTCTTGGTGATGTCATCACCAAACTTTTTTGGATACAGGCCCATGGGACCAATCTTTGGGGCCAGAGCAGATGTGGCACTCATTACCCAACTGTTGCACCTAAGTTATAAACTTTGATCTCGTTGAGGTTGAACATAGGCAGCATGGTGGAGGCAGATAGTTTCAGATGAACTGGTTTGGGGATGACTGAAAACAGTTGCACCTTCACCTCCTCTGAGCCAAAAGCCGAAAAGAGCAGCTACCACATATTTTTGATGTTTCTCTGCAATAATCAGCTAATAGCATACATTTGCAACTTCACCATAATCATATTATTCACCAGCATGTTTCTGCAGACATATTTGGTCAGAGGAATATCAAGATTTCAGTTAATTTATTTCTATATTAACCAGTAAGTCTACAGACATATACAAAATACAATGGTGCGGTGATTAAGCAAAGCTTATATTCAGATGAGCTGTAATTCAAGAGTGATATGGTTCTGCTTCATGGGTTGACACCTTAATATTAGGGAGGGGAGATTAGTGGTACACTGTTCTAGGCAATTGCAACTAAAAAGTGAAGAGACAGATAATGTTCCTATTATCATAGAGCTTACAGGGAAGATAGATGTATGATAAACATCTTTGGTAGTGTCAGTAGTGATAGTACTGTGTTGAAACTAAACCAAGGTTAATTATAAAGAGGAACGGGGGCTCCCTATAGATATTTTGGTTAGAGAAGAGTTATGTGAGTTATGCAGTTAGTATTTAGGATTCACTCTTTCTTTCTTTCTTTCTTTCTTTCTTTCTTTCCTTTTCTTTTATTTTCTTTAAGAAAATAAAAGAAATTTAAAGATAGAATGGAGCCAGGCCACATGAAAGTCTAGGAGAATAACATTCTAAGTGGAGGAATTCGCTAGTGTGAAGGTCATAAGGAGGAGACGTTCATAGATTGGTAACAGAGTGAGTGTCAGGGTTGAATAGGCTGACATGAGGTGGCAGATATAAAAATATAAAGTCAAAGCATATCAACAAGGTTCCAATACCTTGATATCTTTTCCATTGAGTTCCACTGAATATACCTAATACCTTTTTCATTGAGTTTAATCTGTGCCCACATATTTCTATCTAAAATAGACAATGACAGGTACTATATCCACTTGTACTTCCATTTTTGCAGCCACATTATCCTACCTCCTATTTCCTAATTCATAATTAAAACAGAGTGTGATTATTTTTTTTTTTAATTTTTTTTTCCACGTTTTTATTTATTTTTGGGACAGAGAGAGACAGAGCATGAACGGGGGAGGGGCAGAGAGAGAGGGAGACACAGAATCGGAAACAGGCTCCAGGCTCCGAGCCCTCAGCCCAGAGCCTGACGCGGGGCTCGAACTCACGGACCGCGAGATCGTGACCTGGCTGAAGTCGGACGTTTAACCGACTGCGCCACCCAGGCGCCCCAGAGTGTGATTATTAACATAGGGTACATCAAAGGTTAAAAATATTCCATGCAGGTATTGGAAAGCCAGAGTCACATTTTATTTATAAAGTACCAGGCACATACTCTGGTAAGTTTTATATAGGGGCACCATTAAAAAAAAAATTTAGGTATAACCAGTCAGACTCAAACTCCGTTCTTTCCTATATCACATTAGTAAGAAATTTATAAAGCAAGTGTGTAGAGGGCTCTACTGTTTGTCATTTCTACCCTCTCCCCTTGACACAATCTTTTCCCTGCTGGCAGACACTTGGTTTTGTTAGGATGTTCATTCTACCATGAACTTATGTAAGGTGATTCTTTTCCCCAATCCAGGATTAGTTTAAACCAATCATATTAATTCAAATATCACTCTCCATTCAGGGACATGAGACAAAGTCTGGTTGGAGGTATTCAGAAGTATTTTCCCCCATAATAAAAGAAGATTTTTTTTAAGATTATAAAATAGCTCGCTTTGGCTCTGGAACCTATAATATCTGCATGGACTTCTTCCTGGAACTATTCTAGTTATCATATAATCATTAAAGAAACATCAACAACATACTAAGGAGCATAGGTTTCAAATATATAAAACATCCATGACTTTGGTGATATGGTTGACCCACTGTATCAACAGATACATGTAGGGCATTTTTTTTAAAAAATAAATAAAACCACTTTTAGTTGGGGTTTCTTTTACCTACAGTCCCAAGCATTGAATTGATACCAAGTATTTCACAGTAAGATTTGGGCAGCAAGTTACATGTTCTCCCCAAGTAGCCATAGACTCAAGATTTCATGCATCAGTCATGTTTCTTTGACAATACTATTTTTGATAGAGTTTCAATGCCAGGTGGATGCTTTGGAGGATCAGTAACCTTAAATTATGATAAACCTCTATTAACTTCTGAATCACTATTAACTTGCAGCTTTTGTTTCTCTATATGGTCTGTGGGCTTCAAATGATTAGTGGTTAAAACAGGTGTAAGCATTCACATATAACATTTTTTTTTGTACCTCCACTTGGTAAGGCACCTAACCTGGGAGTGAACCATACATGCGCCATTGCAACTTTGTACAACTTCATCTTGTACTGATAATATTTCGTACAGGAGGATATCAACAGCCACTGAGTTTCCTACTGTAGAGCTGTGTACCCATGCTTCTGTCATGGTCTTCAAGGGCACACTCAGAGTTCTGGCACTGAGTTACTGAGTCCAACCCCCAACCTTAAGGCACATTCCCCATTCTAGCTATTGCAGGATATGATAGTGGGAGCTTCTGTAGCTGTGGGCCATCCTGTTATCAATGACAGGTAGATAGCTTGGGAGATTCCCACTGCCAGAGAAATGTGGCTTTGAAAATCTGAAGATGGTAGAAAATCAAGGAAAATATTGGTAGCTTACACATGTCAAAAAATTCACAAGTATTCCAAAATTCTGTGACTCTCAAACTCATTTTCTCAGGAAATTTTTATTGCACATGTATTACATAGCAGTATTGCATATATATTACATGATAATATATGGTAAACATTTTTCATAGATTATCACATTCAGTTTTCTCAAAAACCCTGGAAGAAGGGTCAACTATTTCTTCCCATTTTATAAATGAAGCTGAAGCTTCTAAGGACGTAGTAAATTTCTGAAGGTCATTCAGCTAGAGACATGAATCCGTAGCCAGTTCGTATAATCTTAGAGCCAGTGTTATGAACCCAAGTGCCACTCTCCCTCTCATAATATGTGTTATGGCTGCTCACATGCTTGAGTGTGACTGTGGCTTCTCTGTAAGTGGTCTTCACATATATAGCATTACCTCTGGAGATTATTCTTTTGTGGTTCTGTCCGTGCTGTGTTTACTATTCTGGACTTCTTTAATTTGGATAACCAGCCTCATCAAGAGTTAGTGTGAGTGGTTGTCTTTTTTTTGGGGGGGGATACTAATACTCATAAATGTGCAAAGTAATTTGGGAACATTAGTTTGCCTCTTTATCCCATTCGCTAATTATGGGTTTATAAATAATATGCATGTTTATGGATTGCAAATGGAAACCCTCAGGAAGTTCATCCATGGAAATGAATGGGGTGAAGGTAAATGAACCAGATTCCTGCAGCTGGCCAGGGCTACCAGGGCCAGCTGGTATCATAAAAAGGATACACTGAAGGGAAATTTTTCTGGAAGTGAGTGAGAGAAGGCCTTGTTCAAGTGGATAGTAGTTTTAGAGACGGCTGCCTTAGTGTGTTGAGAGAAACTGTTGGACATACTCAAATAATTCTAGAAAAATAGATGAGCCATATCCCTTTATGGAGTTTGTATGAGTAGTATTTATGTGGCTTAGGTGCCAAAATGAATCCAGGCCTTAGCTATCAAATCCCTGAAAGGTTAATATGGTGTTCATGTAGAGACAGATCATGCTAGTTGCATTCCTAGGATGGGGAAGCATGTAGGAAGTGTGGTACTGGCTGGAATGAATTCCTATGCTCTTGGTAGCTAGGACCTACCAGAGATTTATATGTTCTAAGAGAATGCACTGGTCATTTTGAACCCTGAGATAATACATTTGTTACTCCGCTGCCATATTAAAACCCATAATCTTTGGTTAGGTATTCCTGATATCTAGAGGAGCAAAGAGATAAATTATAAAGGGAACCCAAAGTCTTCAGCAATGAAGGGAAAACGGTTTGCATTCAGAGAGAGAATCACATAATAAAGTTAAGAATTCCTGATCATTTCCTGATCATTTACCTCATTTCATGAGGTAAAATACACTGTCTGAAATCAAGGTTTTGTGAGAGCACATAAAAAGACTTCCTAATAATATCATACATTTGAATTCTGCTTTTATGCAACCCCTATAAATGTCATAAAAGTCAACTATTTGTTTCAGCTCTGGCATGTAAAGAGCTTGGAGGTTTCATTCTTTTCCTTAAATGAAGAAAAATTTAGACAAACAGGAAATCACTGAGTTTTACTAAACCTATCAGAGAACTGAGGCTGCAGAGTAAACCAAGTAAAACTTTCTGAAATCTGGAAAGAAGATGACTCGAGGGAGATATAAGGTATGAAATAATGCGGTAGAAACTACAAGACTCCATAGACTGGAGGAAAGTCTTTACCAGAGAGCAATACAGGAAAGGAAAGTTTACTTGCCCCAGCCTCACTCCAGCCTTCCTGTGTCATCTAAGAAACAAGCTGTAGCCAACATGGGAAAGAACTCTAAAGAAATAGTCTTGGATCATAACAGCCAAGCAAGATAGTATAGGATGGGGAAAACTATCCCTGGTTCCCTGGTGAAACACAGAGAGACTAATGAAGACCCTCAAGACATAAGCACAGTGGATGGTCCAATGACTGAGACTTAATCAAAAGTTTAGAGAACACCACTACTCCTGACTTTACTACCATGCTAGCAAGCCTCCAGCAATAATAACAGGGGGTTAGAGCAAGAGTTACAAGATGTAGAATTTCTCTGAGAAGCAGTACAAAAGGTCCAAAAATTCAACACCCATTCATAATAAACAGTATCAAAAAACTAGAAATATAAGGGATCTTCTTTCACCTAATAAAAGATTTATATGGAAAATGTACTTCTAGTATCATACTTTATAGTTAGAGACTGAATTCCTTCCCTCTAAGATTATGGCAGTATGGCATTGGGAAAGTATAAACACAGAGATCAATGGAACAAAATAGAAAACCCAAAATAGACCATTACAAGTGCAGTGAACTGGTTTTTGACAAAGAAATAAAAGCAATTCAGTGGAGAAAAATAGTGTTTTTCATCACATGATGGTGGAAAAATTGGATGTCCCTATGCAAAAGTAAACTTTGAAACTCACCTTACACAAAACTAACTAAAAATGTACCATGGAACTAAATTAAAATGCAAATAAAAAAAATTTTAGAAGAAAACAAAGGAGAAAGTTGACATGCCTTTGGGTTTGTTGACAGGTCCTTAGATACAATAAAAAATATAATCCATGACAATAAAAATTGATGAATTAAACTTTATCAAAAACTAAAAGTATAATTATTTTCTCTATGAAAGTCACCATTGAAGGAATAAAAAGGGAAGTCACAGCCTCAGAGAATATATTTGTACATCATATGTCTGATACAGGGATTGTATCCAGAACATACAAGGAACACAAAATCAATAAATAGAAAATAAATAGCCCACTAATAAATTAGCAAAAGAACATCTACAAAGGATTTTTAAGACACATATAGTCTTCAGCAAGCAGATTTACACTTTTTTCTTTATTACATTCTTCACTGTCTATACAGTTGTCAAATGTATCTAGGAGCTATGCTCTCTAATGAAAAAGAAGGCAATGAGGTCTATATAACTTTCTAGCTGAAGCCCATGAATAAGATTACGTATTTTTTACACATGCACATTATTATTCATCCTAAAATTAGTATTTACCCATCCCAGTAAGATTTTACATAATTCCAGTTTTGTAGGCTCCTATAGCATAGCCACTTAGGCTGTGAATATGTTTATTTTGTTGAAGATGATTTTTCAATCTCAGCATACAAGAACAAGAGTTTTGTGAGATATTTTGGTACCGTTAAAATGCTCTGACTTCTGTCTGTATTCCATTCTCCGTGGAGTAGATTCTATTAGGGCCATCTGGTGGCCATTAGGCAAACCAACAGCTTTTTGTATTCTCTGTTACTGGAAAGAACTTTAGTTTCACTAGAACTATATTAAGCTTAAAAAGTCTAAAACTAAGGCTTGCTGCAGAGTAACTAAAAGTGTCCTGAATATTTTACAGATTTCAGTATGCATATGTTTTGTTAATGTATTAACTGTACCATATATTACATAGAATTTTTACATAAATATATGATCCATATGATTTCCCTAGACTTAATTCATTAAATGACTCAGTGGGATATATCATTTTCCCCTTTTCCGCTACAATTGTCTTGTATAAGTTGCTAACATCTCCTGTCTGGAAGACTGTCTTATCTCCTAATTAGTCTCTCTGCTTTCCCTCTTGAGCCTTATAATTCTTTCCCCCAAGAGTAGCCCCAATTATCATTTAAAAACATATACCTCATAATAAGAACATATATTTTCACTGATTAAAATCTTCCAATGATGTTTCATCATTATTAGAGTGAAATGTAACTTCTTCATCATTGCTACAGAGTTCTGTGTGATTTAGAATCCACTGACCTCTTCAATCTCATTTTTTTTTGTCTCTCTCCTCTTCATTCACTAGAAACCAGATGTACTCATTTCCCCCTTTGTCTTAAACACATGATCTAATACTTTGGTCCTTGTATGTGCTGTTTCCGCTGCCTAGAAATCTTTGTTCCCAGATATTTATATGGATGGCTTTTCTCTAACACCATGGGTGGATTCAGATAAAATACCATGTCCTCCTACATGTATTCTTTCTGGGATACTCAGAGAAATTTACACTAGATTCAATGACAAAGAAATCCCCAAATCTCAGTGGCTTATTTATATTCAGTTATGTTTATGTCATGTATCAAGTCATATACCATATACAATATCATATATTCTTGATCATGAAAAGTTCAGTATGGATTAAGGAGAGTAGAGATTAAGAAGTTCTGCTTCATGCAATTATTCAAGGAGCCAAGTATCTACACATTTATGATTTTGCTTTCCACCTGAATCTCAGAATCTATGCCATTCACTTGTCAGAGGAAGTGAAAGAGTGTGGATGATTATGTCACAGGTTTCTATAGACCAACTATGGTGGTAGAATACTTCATTTCTGTCTATATGCCACTGGTTGGAATTCAGTCACATGACCCCCACTCATGACAACTATGAATGTGAAATGTAGGATAGCTGTGAAATGTAGTTCAGAGTAAATAGGATTCAATGAACATGCAGCACTTTCTCTGCCAAAGTGGCTCTTTTGCTCAACAAATACTCATTTAATTCCTTCTCACATGTTGAACATACGTCTTGTCTAAGGGAGACAATGTGAAGTTCATATAGATATTCAGTCCAGTTCAAAGTGAGGATTTCTGAACAATATTGAAGTCCTAATGTGACTTTTCATGTTAAGGACTTCGAAATATAAAAAGGATGCTCTTTTCTCCCAACACCAAGTAGTCATTTGGAGAAAGCGAGGGGAGAACCATAATGAAAATTATCATTTGGAAAGACAAAGGAAACACACAACAGTCATTGATTCATAGGAATTATGGAATCTCACTGACAAGGGATGATTTGCCTATGAGACAAGTGGCAAGTAGTATTTCAGAATATCATAGATGTGATATGTAATTCTACTTCCTACCTTTTTTGGGTGAGAGGGATAAAAATGGAGGGCCTGACATATGAAGTAAATTTATTTACTGAATAGAGAAAGACATGTGGCTTGATCATATGTTGAAGTATTTATATGGGTGTTTCACATTTGGTTCCCCTCTCTTTATGCCATTTGAACTCTGAAGTCAGACCAAAGAAATGAGTTACCTACTTTGAAAGAGTAACCAAAACTCTGACATCAAAGAATGTAACTCAAAATCTGAAAGTAAAATGATTCCCTTGCTTCAGGAAACATATCCTGAAAGAAAAGTTCCTATGGCCAATGTTAAAGAAGTGACTGCTTATGTTCTCTTCTATGATCTTTATGGTTTCAGGCCTTATATTTCAGTCTTTAATTCATTTTGAATTAATTTTTGTGTATGGTGTATGAAAGTCATCCAGTTGCAATGTTCTTTTCCAGTTTCCCAACACCATTTGTTGAAAAGACTGTGTTTTTTTCCCATTCCATATTCTTCCCTGCTTTGTTAAAAATTAGTTGACCATAAAGTTGTCGGTTTATTTCTGAGGTTTCTATTCTGTTCAGTTGAACTACGTGTCTTTTTTTGTGTCAGTACCATACTACTCTGATTACTACAGCTTTGTAATGTAACTTGAAATCTGGAACTGTGATGCCTTTGCTTTTCTTTTTCGAGATTGCTTTAGCTACATCCAAATAAAAAGCTTCTGCACAGTGAAGGGAGCAATTAACAAAACTAAAAGAAACCTGCTAGATGGGAGAAGATATTTTCAAATGAAATATCCAATAAAAGGTCAGTATCCAAAATATATAAAAAACTGATACAACTCAACTCTCCCTCCCCCCCCAAAAAAAATAATCCAATTAAAAATGGGCAGAAGACATGGATGGACATTTCTCCAATGAAGACGTACAGATGGCCAACAGAGACATGAAAAGATGCTCATCATCACTTATCATCAGGGAAATGCAAATAAAAAGTACAATAAAATATCATCTTACACCTGTCAGAATGGCTAAAATCAACCACACAAGAAACAACAGGTGTTGGGGAGGATATGGAGAAAAAGAAACACTTATGAACTGTTTGTGGGAATTCAAACTGGTGCTGCCACTGTGGAAAACAGTGTGGAGTTTCCTCAAAAAGGTAAAAATATGGTCCAGCATATCTATGATCCAGCAATTGCACTACTGGGCATTTACCCAAAAAATAAAAGAACACTAATTCAAACTGTCACATGTACCCACCCATATGCATGAATTTTCATTTTATTTTACTTTTTAAAATTTTAATTTTAATTAGTTAACATGCATTACAATATTAATTTAAGAAGCAGAATTCAATTATACATTTCTTACATACAACACTCAATGTTCATCACAAGTGCCCTCCTTAATACCTATCTAACCCATCTATATTTATAGCAGCATGATTTAAAACAACCAAGATATGAAAGCAGCCCGTGTGTCCATTGATTGATGCATAGATAAAGAATATATATTATTCATCCATAAAATAATAAAATATTGCCATTTGCAATGCCATCAATGGAGCTAGAGAGTATAATTCTAAGTGAATAATTCAGTCAGAGGAAGACAAACACCATATGCTTTTATTCATATATGGAATTTAAGAGACAAAACAAAAAAGCAACATGGATCCTTTTTATAACAAGGGCTCTGACCCAATGTTGAGTCTTTCATATTCCTCCTGGAACTCTCTATAAGAAGAGATCAATCCTTTAGCCATTGAATATCTAGTCTGAGATAATGCTTATCTCTACTTCTTTGTTTACGTACAATGATAAAGATTCTAGAAATTTGTAAGCAATTCTAGGATAGAGGGTTAGTTATTTGGATATCCTAGGAGGAAGGCAACATAGTAAGAAAGCCTCACCACTCAACCGTGGTTATTTCAGAAAGACTTACATTGATGTAAATTACCCTCTGATTCAAGAAAGAAGTATATGCATGAGTTCACCATGTAGAATACCCCATAGTTGTTGCTGAAGCTCCATGGTAATTTCCTGTCTTCCTTTCTTGGCTGCAAGTTTTATGATGACAAGAGTGGTGTGTTTCCTTTTCTCTATTGATTTCTGAGCTCTTATCAGAGTGTCTGACATAGCAAGTTGTCAATAAATATTAATTGGATAAATTAATAATCTCCCAGTAACCATCCATTGTTCAACTGAATTAGAGTTAGGCAGTGAAGCCTCTATTTTCTATATGTGTGTACACTGTCCAGTTCAGAGGTAAATGTCTATGACACATATTTGAGTTCCCTAAAACCTTCTTTAAAAGAATTGGCTACGTTCTGTGCCTAAAATCTTCAGGGTTGGCCATATAGGTGCCACTGTGTCTAATACTGAACTTGATTACATCATCTACAATAGATAATTAGGTTGGAGTGTAGTTGTTGGTTCTTGGAAGTAAAAAAAACCTAAAACCTATATCACAACTGAGCTCTAGGAGAGCAAACTGCACAGCACAGATTTATGTGCTGTGATCCATCTCTTTGTACTGGCAGTGCTTCTTAGATGGGGGGATGATTTTTGATTGGAGAGGCCACCTACAACCTAAATAGTATAAGATATATGGTGAACAAAGCAGGAACAATCCATCCTTTGTAGCTCTCAGACTAAGAATGGGGGAAAGTAAACATTAGAGGAGCCATAATAGCATGATGTAAGTTTAATAATAGTGAAAGTACAGCAGATTATGGAATTGCAAACCAAGAATATTTGATGAATGGATAAAGAAGACATGATATATGTATACAATGGAATATTACTCAGCCATAAAAGGAAAATAATCTTGCCATTTGCAGCAACATGGATGGAGCCAGAGAGTATTATGCTAAGCAAAATATGTCAGACAGAGAAAGACAAATAACATATCATTTCACTCATATGTGGAATTTAAGAAACAAAACAGATGAACACAGGGGAGAAAATAGAGAGGCAAACAAAGAAACAGACTCTTAACTATAGAGAAAAAACTGAGGGTTGCTGGAGGGATATTGGTGGGGGGATGGGTTAAATAGGTGATGTGTATTAAAACGGGCCCTTGTGATGAGCACTGGGTGTTGTATGTAAGTGATGAATCACTACATTCTACACCAGAGATTAATATTACACTCTATGTTAGTTAACTTAAATTTAAATAAAAACATTAAAAAGAAAATAAGAAAGTATTTAAGCAAATTTAAATATCTCAGGGAAAGTTTCCAGTATAAGTGTCACTAAAATTGAAACTTGAAGGCTGAGTAAATTTTAAAACACTGAAGAGTCAAATATTCCAAATGGAGGGAATGCATGAAAGAATGCTCAGGGAAGGGAAGGATCATGGGACATTTGAAAGAAAGAAAGACCGAGAGACACAGAGAGGGAGGGGGAAGGTAATGTATCCAGGAGAAAGTATTCTGCATTTAAAGAAATTAAAGAATATCGGGGCAGCTGAGTGGCTCAATTGGTTACATGTCTGACTTTGGCTCAGGTCATGATTTTACAGTACATGAGTTCAAGCCCCGTGTCAGGCTCTGTGCTGACAGCTCAGAGCCTGGAGTCTGCTTCAGATTCTGTGACTCCCTTTCTCTCTGCCCCCCCCCTCACTTGTACTCTCTCTGTCTCTCTCTCAAAAATAAATAAAAACATAATTTTTTTAAAGAAATGATAGAATATCATTACTGGTAAAACATCAAATGTGCATGTGTGTGTGTGAGAGAGAGACAGAGAGAGAGAAAGAGAGAGTGAGAGAGAGAATGAAAAGGTGCTAGGAATGGAAGATATTGAATCTAGAAACATAAGTAGAAGGAATACAATAAAAGATAGATGTGGCCTTTATTCTAATAGCAAGAGGAGGCCTCTGAAGGACTTTAATCAGGTGAACAGTGTAATCAGATATACCTATTTTAATTTTTATTATTGAAGTATAGTTAATATACAATGTTAGATTGTATACAATATTATTGACATACAATATTAGATTCAGGTGTACAAATGATTTTACAATCTTATACATTATTCAGTGCTCACAAAGATAAGTGCAGTCACCACCTGTCACCAAATATTGTTATAATATTATTGGGTATATCCCTATGCTGTAGTATTCATCTATGTGACTTTTTTTTTTTATAACTGGGTCTTATTGTTCTATCCATTCTAACATCCTATGTCTTTTGATTGGAGGATTTAGTCAATTTACATTAGGAGTAATTATTGATATACATGAATTTTGTACCTCTTAATCTCCTTCACCTATTCAGTTCATTCCCACCTTCTCCCTTCTGGAAACCACCAATTTGTTCTCTGTATTTATTATAAGTCTATACAAAAAACAAAAACAAAAAACAAAACAGAGACATACTGATCATATTTACTTTTTGAGGGATATGAAATAACATCTGTCTTGCCATTCTCCTCATTTCCTACCCTCTAGAGTGCCTTTATGTGGCTGAAAACCCTGGGGGGTTAAATATAATTGATTTGGGTAAGTCATAAATTACTTTCAATATTGTAGGGAGGCTTTGAAAATAATCAAGTGTTCAGAAGGGGTGAATGCTCCCTTAACATAATAAGACCATTAGCACTAAGCTGGGTTGGCTTTGATACGTTTGTATATGTTAAGATTCTTTTAGGAAAAAAAAAAAACAGCTCTGGTTCAGAAAAGGGACCCTTTTCTCTACCACCCATGGAGTGGGAGTTCATCTTCCCCTTCCCCTAGACAGTCAACAGAAAACTAAAAACAAAACAAAACAAAATGAAAACTCTTAATCATTCTCCTTTCCACCAGCTTCTGACTCAGCATAAACTGAGCTGAAGCAAAAGTGATTAAGAGGCATTGGACTTATTAAGTGGCACAAAAAGGGTCTTGGTGGCCAGAATGTTATTATACCAGAAGTGATAGAGGAGGAGAGGACTGGCATCCTTGATAAGGCAATATTTTAAGGGAGATGACTTTGGCAAAGGGCATAGAGAAAATGGGAATTAACAGTTAATAGAACCTTCTTTATGTGAGCCCTCCTGTCAGATCTGGGACATAAGAATTTGCTTATGAGATTTATGGTTAAAACACAACCCATGGTCTCTGCCCCAAATTCAGAAATCTACATCACTTTGAGGTAATTAGAAGGGTCTTCATAAAAGAACATTTAAACATGCTTCATGGTATGGTAGCTTTTTGGTGTAAAGAAGGAAGATGAGAAATCTGTGTCTTCAAGGAGTAGAATAAATCCCACTCCAAGGGATCGCATGGTACAAGACTTCACTCAACTCATGTCCTACTGAGCAATAAAAAGTACCAACTGGTTAGTTCCCTATCTGGAAAGCTCTAAGGCTACCCTCAATCCTTTTGCCCCCAAGATGAAATTTATGATATACACTGAGGGGAACAACACAGGGTCTTCCCTCTTAGATTAGAAAAATCATCCTGGCTAGAGTGAAGAGCCTGTATTGGGTGGGAATAAGACAAGAGATCCAGACAGAAGTCATTCCAATAATTCAGTGAAGAGTAAAAGCTTGCTATGATGTGGCAGTGAGATGGAGAAAAAACAATTGATGCAGAGATTAAGAGTGAGCACTTGTCAACTACTTTGCACCCAAGGACAAGAGACATACAGAGAGATATGGAGTTAAGTGTGGTGCCAAGTTTTCTGGCCTGAATGACTGGTTTGATATTGGCATCCTTAATGGGAAAAGGAGAAACAGAAGAGTAGACACTGATGTGGGCATATAAGTTATTTTTTCAGTTTCTGATATTTGCATCACATATCTTGGAAATAATGTCACATAGGCAGATGAATTTATTTGTTTGCTTATTGCTTCATTCTGGAAAGTGTTTCAGGTGATCTAGAAGGCATAAAGAAGAGAATTAAGCACTGCACACATACTTAGATGGTGATAAAAAATCATTCATTGGGTTTAGAAGTGATAAGGCAAATAAGTAGGGGAATTCTAATAACAATGATTTAAGCATAAGGAAAAAAATGATAAGTAGAAAAAGTAAGGTTCCAGAAATGAGTTTTAAATAGAGGGAATTGTAGAGGAAAATAGCTGAAGGTAGATGGAGGCCAAGGGGAAGTAACTGTGTGTGTGTGTGTGTGTGTGTGTGTGTGTGTGTGTGCGTGAGAGAGAGAGAGAGAGAGAGAGAGAGAGAGAGAGAGATTCACACAGGGATGTGTCAGAATCCTGCCTTATGTCAGAATCCTGTCACTCATCATTAGGAACCTGACTTACTTGCAGTATGATGATAAATAAAATACTATAATAGCTATATTATTATAATTATCTTAATAGTCATAAATCCATAGCCTGGATTTTCTCAAATCTTCCAGCTTTCTGGGTTCTTTCAGACCTTTTAAATTAGGGGTTACCATTTCTGGGTCAGACTTTATTAAATTATTTTAAATCACTGAGACAAAGATTTTAGGAAAGCAAGAGTTAGATGCCATGAAAAGGTGCTTTTTACCCTTGATTACCTTCAAAGTGAAGTGCCGAGAAACTCATTCATTCCACTATTCATTTATTCAATACAAATATATTAATTTTCCAGCATGCTCTAGGAACTATTTTAGGAGCTTCGAATATGCCAAATGTTCAAAGAGCTTACATTCTAGTGTATTAACAGTCAACCAAACACACAATTAACAATACATAATTAAAAACAAATACACAGTTAACAAGAAACATACAAATTCAAATTATGCAATATGTTAGAAAGTAATGTGCTATAGACAAAGCAAAAGTTAGATTAAGGTGAAGTGTATCAAAAGTTCCATGAGTGAGTAAGGGCTGAAATTTTATGTTATTCTGGTAGGCTTTAATAATATTGAATCATTTGAGCAAAGAATGTAAGAAAGTGAGGGCCTTAGCAGTATGTTCCAGTCAGAGGGAGAGTCATCATAAATGTCCCAAGGCTGAAATATGTTCAGTGTTCAAACAACAACAATGAGGCCCTTGTGACTGAAGTGATCCAAAAGAAGGGAATGTGGTTGGAGATAAGGTCAAGATATAGTTAACCATTTTCACAGCTCTTCCTGTTAGTGAGATAGGGAGCTGTTGGAGAACATTGACCAAAGTAGTAATAGAATTTGACTTAGGTTTTAAAAAAATCACTAGGCTTGGTTCACTACTAATAGAGTACAAGAAGATAATGGCGGAAAAAGGGAAACCTCCTTTTTTTAAAAGCTTATTTATTTATTTATTTATTTTGAGAGAGACAGAAACAGAGCAAGTCAGGAGGGGTAGAGAATGAGGGAGAGAGAAAATCTCAAGCACACTCCTTCCTGCCAGTGCAGAGCCTAATGTGGAGCTTGAACCCATGAACGGTGAGATCATGACCTGAGCTAAAACCAAGAGTTGGAGGCTTAACTGACCAAGTCACCCATGTGCCCCATGGAAACCTCTTAAAAAAATGATTAAAGTGAGGGGCACCTGGGTGGCTCAGTCAGCTAAGCCTCCAACTCTTGGTTTTGGCTCAGGTCATATATAATATAATAATAAGATATAATATAATAATAACAATATAATAAGAGATTTGGGTTCTGGAAGCCAAATGAAGAAAATGCCTCATTGAAGAGGACCTAATGAGTTGTGTCACGTGCTATGAGGAATAAAGCAAGATGATGACAGAATTAACCATTGAGTTTAACAACATGGAGGTCATCTTTGAACTTTGTAAGAGCAGTTTCAGTTGAATGGAGGTGGTGAACGCTTTTAAAAGAGAAGAGAAAGAATTGGAGACAGTGAGTGGGTATAAACAACTTTTTCGAAGAGTTTTGCTTCAAAGAGAATCAAAGAAATTAGGCAATAGCTGGTAGTAGAAGTTTGAATAAGATTTTTTCCTTACAATATGTATTACTCATGAATAAGTTATAAATTAATGATATATCGAAAGATGGAAGAATTGCAGAAGGATCTCATTGAATATGTAAGAAAGAATGGGATATAATGCATCAGCATAGGGCCTGGCATTAAATAAGAATTCTTACAGTTTACAGATGGCATGTGTATGTGGTCCAGGACCCTGAATTCTCAAAAACCTTTAATTTAGTCAATTTATTGCTTAATTAGTCATAAATTATGTTAGTTATTGAAAGTTATTTATTTAGATATATGATATCCATTTTAGTTCTCTTATTTTGTCTATCTGAATACTTATACATGTATTTACATTTAAGTCTCAGCCTGTATCTTCCAAAGGCTTTATTTCATTAGGAAATGCCTGTTGTGAGGATTATCTTCATTTTTCATCATTGCCTCATCTTCACACCATTATTACCTTTCATTTTGTGTTGTGTCTGCCTCAGCCTAGTGATAGTGATGTTGTCAGCTAAGAATGCCTGAGGCACTCACTTGGGCCCATGTTACTTGTGGCAGCCCTCATAGACATTTTCCTGCAGTGAATGTTGTGTCTGGACACACCCTTATGGTTCCTGTTATGATTGCAGAACTCACCTCAGCAACAATCATTAGGGAACTTTGAAAAAAAAAAAAACAACAGTGTTTATTTGTTACATTTCCGGGAGGGTACAAAGCACATCCAAATCACAGAGTGATGTTGTGGGATGTGTAGGCGAAGGAGAAAGGTGATGGTTCTGCCTTTAATGGGGTCCAAGTTGGGGTGCCTAGAGTTTTGTGGGCTTATTGGCCAATTTAAGACATAATAGTGGGAATTAAAGTGTTGTAAAGGAAAAGCAGGGTCACTCAAGTGGTCAGTCACCTAGGTCAATGACAGCTTTCTAACAAGGAAAACTTAATGGGTGGGACAGACTGGCTCTTTACTAGTTGGAGTGTCTGGCAATACTTTTATTTGAAAGAGATGTCTTTAAAATGGATGCCTTGGCACAAAATAGACACAGAGATCAAAGGAACAGAATAGAGAACTCAGAAATAAGCTCACAATTATATGGCCAATTAATCGTTGACAAATGAGGAAAGAATGTACAATGGCAAAAAGATGGTCTCTTCAACAAATGGTGCTGGGAAAACTGGAAAGCTACATGCAAAAGAATGAAATGGAATCACTTTATTACAACATACACAAAAATAAATTCAAAATGGATGAAAAACTTAACTGTAAGATCTGAAACCATAAAAATACTAGAAAAGAGCACAGGCAGTTATTTCTCTGACATTAGCCATAGCAACATCTTTCTAGCTATGTCTCCTGAGGTAAGAAAAACAAAAGTAAAAATAAATTATTTGGACTACATAAAAAAAAAATTCTGCACAGTGAAGGAAATGATCAACAAAATTACAAGGCCACCTACTGAACGAGAGAAGACATTTGTAAATGGCATATCCAATAAAGGGTTAGCATCCAAAATATATAGGGAACAAATACAATTCAACGCTTAAAAAAATAATCTAGTTAAAATGGGCAGAAGACATGAATAGACATTTCTCCAAAGAAGACATACAGATGGCCAACAGACACATTAAAAGATGTTCAACATCATTCATCCTCAGGGAAATACAAAGCAAAACTACAATGAGATATCATCTCACATCAGTCAAAATGGCTAAAATCAACAACACAAGAAACAACAAGTTTTGAAAAGGAGGTGGAGAAATGGAAACCCTCATGCACTGTTGGGAATGTAAACTGGTGCAGCCACTCTGGGAAACAGTATGGAGGTACTGCAAAAAGCTAAAAATAGAACTACCCTACCATCCAGTAATCACACTGCAGGATATTTACCCAAAGAATATGAAAACACTAATTCAAAGGGATATAGGCACTGTATGTTTATTGCAGCATTATCTAAAATAGATAAATTATATAAACAGTTCATGTGTCCTTGAGTAATGAATGGAGAAGGAAGAAGTGGTACATATATGCAGTGGAATATTACCCAGCCATAAAAAAGAATGAAATCTTGCCATTTGCAATGACATGGATGGATCTAGAGAGTACAATCCTAAGCAAAATCAGTTAGAAAAAGACAAATACCATATTATTTCACTCATGTGTGGAATTTAAGAAACAAAACAAATAAGCAAAAGAAGAGACAGAGACAGAGAGAGAGAGAGAAAGAGAGAGACCAAGAAACAGACTCTTAACTATAGAGAACAAACTGATGGTTACCAGAGTGGAGGTGGGGGGAAGGGATGGGTGAAATTGGTGATGGGGACTAAGGAGTGCACTTGTTGTGATGAGCACTAGGTGTTGTAAGAAGTGTTGAAGTGGTATATTATACACCTGAAGCTAATATAACACTGTATGTTCACTATGCTAGAACTGAAAATAAATAAATAAATAGATAAATATAAATAAATAGATACTTTTATAATAAAAAGTGTAATGACAGGAATTTACATTATAATTAAAAGACCCCTAATTGTCAGGCACTTACACTAATCCATTCTGGTGTGCCATGGCATCAGAGTTAATGGTGAGGACACAAACAGCCTGGGAAGCAGATATGTTAAAAGTCAGTGTTAGGACACACTGTAACCCAGAGATTACACATCTACTTAGGGTTGCAATAACAAATCCTGTAAGAATTATATAGGCAAGGGGCACCTAGGTGGCTCACTCGGTTAAGCATCCAACTTCAGCTCAGATCATGATCTTATAATTTGTGAGCTCCAGCCCCTCTGTGCTGACAGCTCAGAGCCTAGAGCCTGCTTCAGATTCTGTCTCTCCCTCTGTCTCTCTGTTTCTCTCTCTCTCTCAAAAACAAACATTAAAAAAAAGAATTTTATAGTCAATAGTTTGAAATCCCGTCTGTAGCCATTCTCCTCAACTTGAGGGGTCCAGCCATGAAAAATATGTCAGTGACCTCAGAGGCTCTGGTTGTATGTTTAAATATTTGGGAAATATTGTGGACTATTTTAACATCTTAAGCATTCTGGTACAAGTAGGTATAAAACTTTTCTGAGTTGTTGACATACATATAGCAAGTGGTCCTGGAGCAGACACAAACTTCTCCTTCCTAGACCAGTAGATAATTTAGGGCCAGGTGGTTGCATAAAACCATTTGAGCAAGAGAATTATGGGACTGTTGCCAAGTAACAGGGTTTTATGGAGTCATTATATGTGCCAGGTTAGGGTGGCTGATAATTGTTGGTTGATCTTAATTACTCAATTTTTGGTGGCTAGGTCCACTGCACCTGTGCACAGTCCATTCAGTCCTAGTAGAACCTAAACACCCAGGACTGAAGGATGAAAACAGATCTTTTGAGTTGGTGGTAGCAAGCCAGAATAGGAAATGCAGGGGTTCGCTACCCTCAATATAAACCTCCAGTGGTAGGCAATATAGTATGTGGTGTAGTGCAGTATGTGGCTCTGAGGAAGCCAGTTAGAGGGCTGGTGGAAAAAATGTACTAGGTGAGAGCCTTGTGATGTGACCCTGAAATAAGTTCCAAAGGCAGAAATTCTCCGTGTAAAGGACTCATTGAATCCTCTGGTAAGAAACTGGGGAATTCATAATCATTCACTGACTCTGCTGGTAGAGTCCCAGTGGTGTGTTAAAGGGATCTGCAGACCAAGAGATCTTTGTGTCTGGGCACCAAATCACCAAAATAGCCTTGAAAGCTACTCTAACAGGACTCCTTGAAGAGAAATTGAGGCAGAAAATGGGTGAGGCATCTAATTGAAGGGAAACTTGGGGCAAATACATTGTTGTTAATTGGAGTTGACTGAAATTGAATATAGCCAAGTAAGCAGGGTGCAGGCAATTGGGGCTAAATGACAAGTCCAGCAATTTTTGACTTCCAATTTGTGGGTAGCCTTCACAGCCCATTGTATAAAACTGTCAATGGTGTTTGTAAAGAAACTTGCTGGTGTTGTGGAAGTTATATAAGAAAATATGGTAGAGAATGTCATAAAAGTGGTGGGGATAATTCTGGTGAAGACTTGCAGTTGCCTGGTCAAGAATTCCCACTTAAGCAACCAAAAGCAAAAATTCAAGGGGAGCAGGAAAGGAATTCTGAGTGGAGGTCACCAAAATTTATGATCTTAGTCTAAATATATTGTATAATAATACCCTACTATTAAACTTTGGGGGACATTGAGTTAATATGCCTTTTTCTTAAGTCATTATTCATAGGGAAATAATAAGCTGTATAGATCTCACCTCAAAAATATTAGTGGAGTACATATCCTTGAGTATGAGCAGCATGCTCATCATAAACCCCCAAACACTCAAAAATTCTTCATTTAAACTGTATCTAGATTCCATTTGATTTTATTCATCTAGATTCCATTTGATTTTCTTCAACCCTGCAAATGTGCTATTCCCATTTTCTCTCAGACGAGTAAACTGAGCCGTAGGGACACTTAAGTAACTTGTCAAAGCTAATAAGATAAATAGATGGTGTTATCTTCTAATCCTTCACATATCTAGACCCAAAATGACTTTACTTTGTCTACACAGTTTAGTGGGTTTACTGTGTCTACACAGTTCAGTGTCCCACTCTTCATTTTGGCTCAGGTCATGATCCCAGAGTCGTGGGATTGAGCCCTACTATCAGGCTCCATGCTGAGTGTGGATCCTGCTTAAGATTCTCTCTCTGTCCCTCTATCCCTCTCTACTGCTCTCTCTCTCTAAAAATTATATATATATATATATATATATATATATATATATATATACTGCCATTACATATAATATACATTACATATTATAATATACATATATATTACAGGGGCGCCTGGGTGGCTCAGTCGGTTGAGCGTCTGGCTTCGGCTCAGGTCATGATCTCATGGTTTGTGAGTTCGAGCCCCGCGTCGGGCTCTGTGCTGACAGCTCAGGGCCTGGAGCCTGTTTCAGATTCTGTGTCTCCTTCTCTCTCTGCTCCTCCCCTGCTCGTGCTCTGTCTCTCTCTCAAAAATAAATAAACATTAAAAAATATATATATATATTACATATGTACAATACATATATATTATATATGTAAAATAAAATATGACACCAGCAATTATGAGAAACGTAGCAAAGGAGAAAAATCTGTAAACTGTCAAGACTCAGCCTAAATGCCTCTTCTTTAGATCTGCCCCAAATGCCCTAGCCTACTATGCCGCTCTTATGTTTTGGAACACTTGCTTTTATTATTACAGAGTCTCAGAGAACATGAAATCTGGCCTCATTTTCTAGTTGCTTGGCTAATCAAAGCCCTAAAAGGGAAACTACATTAAGAATCAAAGTCTGGGTCCTGATTAAGATCTCATTAAATGCCAATCACCATGCACCACAGCACAGGTGAAACATTCAAGCGTTCTGGCTCATTTGACCAATCATGAGAATGCACCTGAAATACTTCCAACTATAAGAATTTTAATTGACCAAGGGACCTAACTACTGTTCTTTGAAATCCATTCTTGTATTTATATCAAAGCCATGTTTCCCATGAGCTACTCCCAACTAATGGCTGAATATAGCTAGGTCTATTTCTGAGAGAAATGGGACTCTAGTGATGATGGACTGTGGCTTAAGGACTTATGGATGTCCTTTTGAGCCCCCATTAGACTTCACAGCTGTCTAGGATGCTTCCATCCTACCTTCCTTCTCTCTGTCTTTCATTTGCAGTCAAAGTTGGTCTAAAGTATCTCCCAGTCTTCCTGGACCTCTTCACATTTTTTTTTTCTTATAGACATTTACCTAAGTAAAATCCTTGCATATTTAACTCTCTCTTGATGCATGCTTCTCAGATGACCCACGCTATCACCCTTTGTTAACCATTTGGGTAACATTCTTTTGGAAGAAACAATGTTGGAAGAAATAAGAAAAGCCAAAGTTGAGGCTGAACCATTGCCCTAGGAAACAAAGAAGCATAGCAAGAAGAGTGCTGTTTTACAAATCTAATGAACCAGGCAGACTCCAGGCAATGGTACAACTGGCCCCTTATCCAGAGACAGATAAGGAAAGATAAGATCCAGAGTATCCTGCAGTCTTGTATGCCCAGCAGCTCAGAGATGTTCAGTCCTAACTTTGTGACTGGCCCCTTTTATGATGAAGATATATGTGCTTTTCTCCTTGTATCTTTCTCTTTTTAGGACACCCATTCCCATCCCCCACATACGCTTACTCCAAATCAAAAGGGTGGGAAGAATGGGAGGGGGGAGTCAACTCAAGAGTTCTGGAATCAGACAATCCAGGTTCAAATCCTGGCTCTGCAACTTTCTGGATGTGAGCCTGTCCATGGGCAAAGTACTTAACTTCTCCCCTGAGTGTTGTGAGAACGAGGCCATCCTTATAGACTTATTTACACATTGTCTACTACAAGGTAAAAATTTACTTGAAAGGATCTACTTTTTTCCGGAAAAAAAAAAAAAAAAAAAAAAGAAAAGAAAAGGCTTCTGGGTCAGGGCTTCTAGCCCAGTGAAATTCCTTTTTTATCTGTTCTCTGTACCATGAAAAGTGAATGTAAAAAAAAAAAAAAATTTAACACATATTTATTTTTGAGAGCACAAGCACGGGAGGGGCAGAGACAGGAGGACAGAGGATCTGAAGCAGGCTCTGTGCCTACAGCAATGAGCCCAATGTGGGGCTCCAACTCATGAACTTTGAGATCATGATTTGAGCCGAAGTCAGATGCTCAGCTGACTGAGCCACACAGGCACCCGGGTAAGTGACTTTTTTTTCCATTTGATTCTAAAGATTCTAAAGTTTCCATAAGATTCTAAACATGACAACTCCATAGTGGTCACTGTGTTATTCAAATAGTCAAATAGTTTTATTCAAATAATCTATTTGTACATTTTAAATAAGTTACTGCACATGGTGTTAAAAATATCTACTACCTTGTGAATTCCTGAATTTCCCCTATATGTTCTGCCATTTTCTCTTTGTATTTTCTGAGGCTATGTAATCACATGGCCACAAATTTAAAATGTTTTTAACTTCCTGGGAAATTGACATTTTCTCTGCTTTACTGTGCCTTAAAATTAACTTTCTCTGTGAAAGAGAAATGTATGACTTCACTTATATGAGGACTTTAAGATACAAAACAGATGACAAAAGGGAAGGGAAGGAAAAATAATATAAAAACAAGGAAGGTGACAAAATATAAGAGACTCTTAAATATGGAGAACAAACAGAGGTTTGCTGGAGGGGGTTGTGGGAGGAGGGATGGGCTAAATGGGTAAGGGGCATTAAATCTACTCTTGAAATCATTGTACTATTTGCTAACTTGGATGTAAATTTAAAAATAAATAAATTATTTAAAAATTAACTTTGATATAAATAAATTTAGAAAATATTCCTTTTGGTCTACTTGCATTTAATTTCCAGTATTACTGCTTACTTTCTATTTTTCTTGCTTGTGCTATGCCCATTTTTCTTCTTTCTTACACTCTTACAAATTTATTATTTTTTATCCTCCTTTTTCCACTTTATAGTTAACTATTCTAATAATTTTTCAAAAAAAAAAACATCCTGTTTACAGAGGACCATGAGAATGCAGAATATTGAATATAAAGACCTGTGCATATGAGTTACAGGTTGAATTATTATATGTCAATAGCAGACAGTACCAAGCTTTATCAGTAAACCTATGTCTACATCTGTGGGAGACCTGAGAGTCAGCTCTGTTGCCATAGTGATTACCAGCAATGAGTCATTATTGGATCCCTACAGTGAGAATGTGCTGTGCTTGGATGAAACCACTTAAACAATTTTTTCTCACTGGACTCTAATTAATCATATCTTTGCATCTTTTATTCACACAACCCATACTCATAAAGGAACTAAATGTACTAACCCATAACACTTAATTTTCAGGCCTGCATTTATTTTATTTTACACACACACACACACACACACACACACAGGTTTCCCCCACTATCTAAAAGTAGAGTGTTCCTATGAAAATTTCCTAAACCAAAATGGCATAAAGAAGTCATTACCATTCCTTTACATGGAAATATTTTTTAATATTCTCAGACTCAAAAAAGTAACCTCTCTTGGGCTTTTATAATATCATAAGACACATCTTGCTAATGGATGCACAGAATAAATAAAGATCAAGTGCAGACGCTCACAGACACAACTCAAAGCTATGGAGCCTTAATGCTGACATGCTGAGTGCAGTTCCCTGGAAAGGAGCTTGGTGGGGCCACTCTTCCTGTTCTGGGTGTGCATTGTCTCTATAACAGCTCCCTGCAAAACAAATGCTGAACACTATTTTTTTATTTTCACCTTTTTTGGTAAAGGGTTTGGATTTCTTTCAGTTAGTGAAAACAGGTACTAATGTAGATCTTTTATAAAATCAAGTGCTGTAACACAAATTCTCAAAAAGTGGAGATACCCACATATATTTTCCTGTGTGTATATTTACTTAATTATATGTATATATTTACACACAAATATGTATATGTGTGCATGTGTATAGTGACCCTTGAACAAGATAGGTTTGAAAGGCACAGGTCCAATTTTCCAAATTGGAAAATTTGGGGATATTTGTGACAATTTAAAAAAGCTCACGGATTAATCATGTAACCTAGAAATACTGAAAGAGTAAGAGAAATGTTAGATATTACTGTAAGAATACAGTATGTAATGCACATAACATATAAAATATGTGTTGTTTATGTTACAGTAAGGCTTTCAGAAAACAACAGGCTATAAGTAGTTTTTAGAGACTAAAAGTTATTCATGGATTTTCAACTGTGTGGGGGTTGGTACTCCTAACCCGTGCATTGTTTAAGTGTCATCTATCTATCTATCTATCTATATAAATACATGCATTCATATATGTATATATTTTTAAAATACACATATTCTTTGACATACAAATGATTTATCAGGAGATTTTTATTCATATATAAGCAAAACAAAGCAAGTATAATTTTATATATTATATACATTTAATATAATTATTACTGACTTTATAGATAATTCTGTAAACTTTTGCACATTTAATTCTTACTTACCACTATATATTTCCAGGTTAGCCCATGCAGATTTCCTCATGCTTTTTTTGTTTGCTTGCTTATTTTTTAAATGTAACTGCATAATATGCCTCTGTATGTCTTTACTGTTTTTTAACCAGTTACCGACTGTTGGATTTTTTTAGTCATTTCTAATCTTTTACTATATAACAAAAGCTGCAGTTAACTCATTGTACTTGAATGATTTCATACGTGTATAATATACCTGTAAATCACATTTAAATTAAAAAATGGCTGGTCAAGGAGTATGTATATGTGAATTTATGATTTGATTGACATGATCAAGTTTTACTTTATGGAAATTGTACCAATTACACTCCTACTAGCAATAAATGAGAGTGACTATTTCCCCAGCTCTCAGTACAATGTACTTTCAAATGTTTGGGTCTTTGACAAAATGAAAGAAGATTGAAACTCCATGTAGTTTTAATAAGCATTAGGATCAGAGGGGCGCCTGGGTATCTCAGTTAAGCAGCCAACTTCAGCTCAGCTCATGATCTAGCAGTTCATGAGTTTGAGCCCCACATCACGCTCTGTGTTGACAACTCAGAGCCTGTAGCCTGCTTCAGATTCTGTGTCTCCTCTCTCTGTCCCTCTCCCACTCGCACTCTGTCTCCTTCTGTCTCTCAAAAAATGAATAAATATTTTAAAAATTAAAACAATAAATAAGCATTATGATTAGTGATGTTTAACAACTCTTCTTGCCTTTAAATCTATTTGTATTTTGTTCTCTGTACAAGGTCTACTGATACTTTTTGTCAATTTTTTATTGTTATTGGTCTTTCATTGTTGTTTTATTGGATCACCTTATAAGTTATGGAAATAAGTTCTTTCCTTGTTTTATGAATTCCATTATTTTGTAGTTTGATATTTTGTTCTGGTCTTGCTCATGTCAAACTTGTTAGGGTCATTTTAAGTTGGTCACATATATAAGGCAGTGCAGTGGCTGCGAGAATGGGCCCTAGAGTCAGATCTGTCACCAACCTTGTGACCATGGGCACATCTCTTAACCTCCCTGAGCTTCACTTCTCTCAGCTGTTACAAGAGGATAACAATCTTACTTACCTCTTAGGATTGTTGAAAGGATTAAATGAGATAATGTATCCTACAATAGAAACTGGAACATAGTAAAGCTCCATGGAGTTGCTACAGTTATTGTCAAAATTTCTTTAAGGTTTCTGTAAATAAGGTCATAGACAGAATTTTGACTATTAAGATTTAAATAAAAAACATTATTTTATGTTGATTCTGTTGATTTTTGGTTTCACAATTATATATTTTTATATAAGTGAAATTTATACTGGTGTAAAGTATAACATATGAATCCCATGTTTTAGTTTCCTGAGCTTACCTATCAATTTTTATTAAATAATCTAAGTTATTTTTGTTAGAATTTTTACCATAAACTCAATTCCCATACGTGTCTGTCTCTATTTCTGGACCCTTTTTATATAACTTTTTGATCTCTCAATTCAAGTGCCAATACCTCACTCTTCATGGTGCTGGCATATGATAGTTTTAGGATCTGGTAGCGTTCAAGACTGGCTACTTTTCAATTCTAAAATGTTAAAGTTCTGGCATTTCTTCATATAAGTCTTCACAATAGCTTTATTTATTTTTCTATTCATGTGTTTATTTATTTATTTTAGCTATACATGATCTGTTTTTACTTGTCTTTGTCTGTTTGGGATACTATAACAGAATATCACAAGTTGTTGGCTTAAACAGCAAACATCTGTTTCTCACACTTTTGGAGGCTAGATGCCTGAGATTGGTAATGTCAGCATGGTAGGATTCTTTGTGAGGGCCCTCTTTCTGTTTGCAGATGGTCACCTTTTAGTTGTGTCCCCATATCCTCATGACCAAATTACCTTCTTATGTTCTCACCTCCAAACACCATCACATGGGGAATTATGTCTTCAGTATATGAATTTGGGTGAATACAAATATTCAGTGTAGAGCATTCCATCTCCAGCCAAAATTTTCACATGCAAAATAAATTCATTCCATCCAACAGCCCCCAAAATATTACCTGATTTCATCATCAACTCTAAACTCCAAAGTTTCATCTAAATATCAACTAAATCCAATATGGAGGAAACTTGAGGTACTACTCATTCTGAGGCAAAATTACTCTCAAACTATAAACTTGTAAAACCAAATAAATTATGTGCTTCCAAAATATGATGGTGGGGCAGGCACAGGATAGACATTCCTATTACAGAAGGAAGAAATAGGAAACAAGAAAAGGATGACAGGTCTTCAGCAAGTCCAAAACCTAACAAGGCAAACTCCATATCTTTGAGCTTGAGAACAATCTTCTTTGGCTTTATGGTCTGCTTTCTGGACCCAATGGGCAGTGGTCCTCTCCCTGCAGCACTGTTAGGTGGGAGTCACACCCCCAGGGCTCTGCCAAGTAGATGTCATGTCCCCAAGGTTCTGTGCAGCCCTATCCCCACAGCTTAGGGCAGAGGCTGTCTGGCTGGTTGAAGCCAAGGTGATGACACTCACTCACTTTTGAAACTGAGGAGGCACCCTGATGATCTCTGAGTCACCTTTGAAGAATAGAGCATGTTGTCTTGTCTTGAAGAATAGAGCATGTTGAGAGCCAAATAGTTCTTATAGTCCTGTCTTGTAAAATCCAACAAATTTCACTCATGGCCTTCCTTCATTCTATCTTCTCTCTCTGTTCCCTTAAACTCAAATTGGTAGTGTTCTTGTTGGGGCAGCTGATTAGGCCTATGGTTCACACTCACACAAATATTGTTATCAAATAGTTGGTCTGCCACACCTTAGTTTTCTCTTCTGAACACACTTATTTTTGTAATATAGGCAGACTTATAATTTTTGAAATCTTTATTTTCTGGTTCCTTTTTGCTTAATAATTCTGTCTTCAATTCATTTCTTTCTTCTCACATTTTACTATATGAAATCAAGAGAAGCCAAGGTGCTCCTTCAACACGTTGCTTACAAATCTCAATTAAATATTCACTTTGTCACTCACAAGTTCTACTCTCCACAAAATGCTATTATGTAAACACAATTCAGCTAACTTGTTTGCCACTTTATAACAAAAATCACACTTTCTCCACTGTCCAATGACATATTCTTTATTTCCATCTGAAACCTCTCAGATTGGCCATCATTGTCTTTATTTCTACCAATTTCTGTGTGTTTTTTGTGTATTATCTAAGAAGATACAAGCTTTCCCTACAGCTCTCCTCTTTCCTTCCTGAACTTTCACTAGAGTGAAAGACCTTCAAAAGTCTCTTCACACCAATATCATTTTTTCTAGCATGTATCTCAAAACTCTTCCAGTCTCTACCTATTACCAGTTCCGTAACCATATATATCTATATATCTATATCTATATATCTATATATCTATATATCTATATCTATATATGTACACACACACACACACACACACACACATATATATATATATATATATATATATATATATATATATATATGTTAAAGTATCACCCTACTTGGTACCAACTTCTGTATTACTTCAGGCTACTATAGCAAAATATCATAGACTGGGCAGCTTAAACAATTAACTTTTATTTCTCAGTTCTGGAGGCTGAAACTCCAAGATCAGGGTGCCAGCATGTTGGGTTCTTGGTGACAGCCCTCTTTTTGTTTTGCAGACAGCCACCTTCTAGCTATACCATCATATTGTGGATAGAGAAAGATTCTCTCTCTCATCTTTCCTTATGAAGACACTAATGCCACATATGAGGGCTCCAAACTCATGATCCGATTACCTCAGAAAGGCCCCAATTCCTGGGGATTAGGGCTTCAATATATGAATGGGGGGGGCACAAAAATTGAGTCCAAAGCAGTACATTATTAGGATTATGTGAAGTCCATAAATTAAATCAAATAACTGACATAATGGTGATATTTGTTCTCTATCAAATCCCATGGTATATGTTTTCATTTCTTCAAGTACTCTCAGAATACTTCATGTGTTTAAGTAAATTTACTTTCTCTTTTTTCTTTCTTTATCTTTCTTTCTTTTTCTTCCTTCCTTTTCAACTTTTTCAGATTTAAGTTTATTCTTATGTATTTAAAATTAGTTTCCATTAAAAAATGTCTTTCTTACATTCATTTTTAATGTCTTATTGTTTATTTATTTTGAGAGAGAGAGAGAGACAGAGAGAGAGAGAGAGCAGGGAAGGGGCAGAGAGAGAGAGAATCCCAAGCAAGCTCTGAGCTGCAAGCACAGTGCCTGATGTGGGGCTCGAAACATTGGATCATGACCTAAGCCAAAAACGAGAGTCAGACACTAAACCAACTGACCCACCCAGGTGCCCCTCCTACATTTTCTACATGGCTGCTGTTTTATAAGTGAAATGTATTATTATTATATTATTTTTTTCTAAGCACCTTACTTATTTCTTTTGAAGTTTTCTGGACAGTTTAATATAATAGTGTATCATCTGCTGAAAGAAATAAATTTATATTTTCCTTTGAAGTTTATATATCTATTTCTTTTGGTTTTGTATGCAACTGCATTATCAAAATGCAGTTGACCCGTGAACACCACAGGTTTGAACTGTGCAGGTCCATTTATATGCAGATTTTTAAAAAATATATAGTATGCATTATAAATGTATCTTCTCTTTCTTATGATTTCCTTAATAGCATTTTCTTTTCTCTAGCTTATTCTGAGAATATAGTATATAATACATATAACATTAAGAATATTTTTTAATTGACTTTTTATGTTATCAGTAAGGCTTCTGGTCAACAGTAGGCCTTTAGTAGTTAAGTTTTTTGAAGCCAAAAGAAGTATGTGAATTTATGACTACACAGGATGGGAGTGTGGCACCCCTAACTCCATGTTGTTGAGGGATCAACTATAATGTTAACTGGCAGTGAAGAGGAGGGATCTCCTTGTTTTTGCCTGATTAAAGGAGATAATTATATGACTACACTCCTTTGACTTATTAAAAGGATAAACATGCTGAAATATTTTATTCTGAATTTTACTAATATTTATTTTTTTGCATTTTGCATTTTTCATAAACTTGATCACTAATGTGTGTGTGTGTGATTGCATAATGTGCTTTTCATTCCTATTTTTTCATTTTCTTAATTGATAATGGTTTATTTTATAAATTGTGAAAAAATCAAATCAGCCTTAATATTTAATATTTTATATTATTTACTTTCTTTCATCTCCTTTATTTACTTTCTTAGTTATGTATTTTTGTGACTGTCTGCATTAAAAAAAAGACATATACTACACAAAGCAATCTACAGATTTAATGCAATCCCTATCAAAATACTAACAGCATTTTTTTGCAGAGGTAGAGCATAAAATCCAAAAATTTGTATGGAAACACAAAAGTCCCCAAATAGCCAAAGCAACCTTGAAAACAAACAAACAAAGCTGAAGGCATCACAATTCTGGACATCAAATCCTATTACAAAGCTGTATTGATCAAACAATATTGTACTAGCCCAAAAATAGACACATAGATCAATAGAACAGAATAGAAAACTCAGAAATGAACCTACAACTAAATGGTCAATTAATCTTCAACAGAGCAGGAAAGAATAGCCAATGGGAAAAAGGGAGTCTTTTCAACAAATGGTGATGAGAAAACTGGACAGCAACATGCAAACGAATGAAACTAGATCACTTTCTTACACAATACACAAAAATAAATTCAAAATGGATTAAATGTGAGACCTGAAATCATAAAAATTCTAGAGGAGAATATAGGCAGCAACTCTTTGACATCAGCCATAGCAATTTCTTACTACATATGTCTCCTGAGGCAAAGGAAACATGATAAGAATGTAAGATGATATTTGCAAATGACATATCTGATACAGGGCTAGTATATAAAATATATAAGGAATTTATAAAACTCAACACCCCCTAAATGAACAATCCAATCAAAAATGGTCAGAAGGTGGGGCGCGTGGGTGGCTGAGTCATTTGAGCCTCCGACTTCAGCTCAGGTCATGATCTTACAGCTTGTGAGTTCGAGTCCCACGTCAGGCTCTGTGCTGACAGCTCGGAGCCTGGAGCCTGCTTCAGATTCTGTGCCTCCTCTCTCTCTGCCCCAACCCACTTGCATTCTGTCTCTGTCTCTCTCAAAAATAAATAAACATTAAAAAAATTTTTTTAAGTGGGCAGAAGACATGTCTTCTCCAAAGAAGACATCTAGATAGCCAACAGATATATGAAAAGATGTTTAATATAGCTGACCATCAGGGAAATGCAAATCAAAGCTACAATGAGATATCACCTCACACTGGTCACAATGGCTAAAATCAACAGCACAAGAAACAACAGGTGTTGGCGACGATGTGGAGAAAGGGGAACCCTCTTGCACTGCTGGGGGGAATTCAAACTGGTACAAACTGTAAAACAGTTCCACAAATACTTAAAAATAGAACTACCCTATCATACAGCAATTGCACTACTAGGTATTTACCCAAAGAATATAAAAAATACTAATTCAAAAGGATGTGTGCACACCTATGCTTATATCAACATTATCTGTAATAGCCAAACTACACAAATGACCTAAGTGTCCATGGATTGATGAATGGTTATGGAAGATGTGATACACACACACACACACACACACACACACACACACACATATACTATACACACATATAATGGAATATTATTCAGTCATTAAAAGAAGAATGAAATCTTCCCATTTGCAATGACATGGATGGAACTAGAGTTTTATGATAAGTGAAATAAGTCAGAGAAAGACCAATACCATAAGATTTCACTCATATATGGAATTTAAGAAACAAAACAAATGATAAAGGGAAAAATAAAAGAGAGAAAGAGAGGCAAACCAAGAAACAGACTTAACACTAGAGAACAAACTAATGGTTACCAGAGAAGGGTGGGTGACAGGAGGGTGAAGTAGGTAAGGAGGGCACTTGTGATGAACATTAGGTGATGTATGGAAGTGCTTAATCACTATATTGTACACCCGAAACTATTATAACACTAGATGTTAAATGGAATTTTAATAAAAACGTTAAGAAATAGACATTATACTGCATATGTATGCAATATATGTATCTATATACATATGTAAATATTTATACTTCATACATCTGTATTATGGTTTTTTTGTTGTTTTTTAAGAGAGCGAGCAAGCACATACATGAGTGAGCAGCAGAGGGGAGAGAGAGAATCTTAAGCAGGCTCCCTGCCCAGCAGGGAGCTGAGATGGAACTTGATTTCACATGAAATCATGACCTGAGCCAAAATCAAGAGTCTGATGCTAAACCGACTCAGCCACCCAGGCGCCCCATCTGTATTATGTTTTAAATAAGTATATTGATCACAAATTTAGTTTTCTTTTATTTGGATATATGAAGATGTCCAAATGATTATTTTGATATATTAAGATAAGTATTGTCTCATATTCTTCCATTCTTTTTCTCCTGGAATATAACCTATTCCTTTCTGATTTTTATATTTTTTTAAATATTTCATTTGAGATGTTTTAGCATCAATATTCACAAATGATTTTGAACTCTAGTTATCTTTGCATTGTACTGTGTTGGTAACATTCTGACACTGATGATATAGGTCATGCATAAGTTATATTAACTATCCCTTTTCTTCTGGACTGGCTTATATAGCATTACAATATATTTAAAGGATTTAGTACATTTCTGGGCCAAATGTCTTCTCCTTTTCTTTCTTTGGGGGGCAGGGCTAAGTACATTCCTGACAACTTTAAATTTTCATTAGCAGTTGGTTTGATCTTTGTCTTCTAATGTTTGAAAAATTATATTAATATAGATTTTAAATTTCTTTCCCATTTGAGTGTACTGACTTCAGTGTAACAAGAATTTATCTATTTCTTTACTGTGTTTTTATCGTTGATTTCTTCCTATTTATTGTTTCCTATTTTGTTCAATTGCACCTTGTCCTTTATTTTTTAAGTTAATGTCTTATGTTATTTTTTCAAAGAAACAGGTTTTATATTTCTATTTTCTGATCCACTAATTTTTGCTTTAATGATTCTTAATTCTTTCTGCTTACTTCTGTATGTGTATGTTGCAATTTCTTTAAAATTTACAGATTTGAATACCTAATTATGTAATTTGTCTTTCTAGACAATGTATATTGCTGAATTACTTTGAATGCACTCTTTCAGCAATTATTGTAAGAGATATTTAAAAGAAGTTTTGAATGGTAGTGGCAAATTTTCTTGTATTGAACTTGGAAAATATTGCCTGTACTAATAATTTCTCATATAAATGTGTTTCATTATGATCTGATAGTTATTTTTGTTAGTGTGCATTCAACACTGGAAAATGTGATATATATTTTTTATGGCAAAAATTCTGACACATATTAATTTACTTTTTTGCACTAGTGCTGGGTTATTTTCCAAGACTCCCTTTTCTCATCCCTACCCCAACTCCATCTCACACTGAGGTTGCAGTTTAGCATCTGCTGTGGAAACAAAAACCACGATCCCAAAATGTTTACAAAAGTGCAAAATAGAAGACAATACGGGTATCAACTATGGACTGGAAATGTTTCCCTTTAAGATCTTGAAATTCAGTAAATGGATTTAATGCCATGTGAGACAAAGTGGTTTCCATATGTTAGAGGGGAAGGGGTACTAAGTAAACTTTTAGCATATTTTAAGTCTGCACATCTACCAAATTTAGTCATGTGAAACATAAGCAAATCAGACTCGTTTCACGCAGGCATTTTTTGTGTAAAGTGATACCGTCTGTCTGGACTCCTGGGTTGAGTCCATGAATCCAAGTGGAGGAGGGGCCAGCACAACTCTGAATCACTCACAGAACAAACTTTTGTGTGGCAAGGGCTCCTTTGTTTCTGACTGAAACAGGGGTGGCCCAGCTGTCTTCATGAACAAGCCCTTGGAATACTTTGTATAGCTATGGTGGCAGTGACATCCCTTTATTTGACCTCTAAATGAGCTGAGGAGGGAACAGGAAATCCTTTTTTAAACATCATTTTATTTATTTTATTTTTTATTTTCTTATTTAGACATCCATCACAAATAATACATGTTTTTGTTGTTGTTTACTATATATCAGAAATTAAATAGCACATTTTTAGTTTTAACTGAATGACTTTGGTTGAAAAAATTACTCCATTTTTTTGAAATTATGACTATAAAGGTAATGTGCCTCCATGCTACACAAAATCTTAAACTAATAATGCTACTTTAACACAAGTTCCAAAGATTTCAAAGAGAAAAACTTCATGGAGTATTAATTCTTGTGCAAGCTCTTCTCAAGTACACAAACACACATAAGTCCTATTTTTTACACATGTCACTTTAAAAATCCCAGCTATGTTTCAAGTTCTTTGTCCAGATTACATTTGGTCATCATAACAACCCTGTAAAATAGATGGGGCTGTACCCATTTCTCATATAAAAAAGTTGAGGTATAGAAAATTTAAGTGACTTTCTCCAGAATGCATGGCTGGTAAGAAGCAGTCAAGATTGTAAGTATTCTTTGTCACCAAAACCATTTTATCTTCTGATAATTCTTATTCCACTGTATCTCCTTAACTTTATTATGATCGTTCAAGATGCTATTTGAATAAAAACATGCTATTTCACAACATTAGGTAGTGTATACTAGGACAAAGTTTTCAAAGCTTTCCAGGCTCAACTTAAAAATCTCTCCTTGAGAGCAGCTTAGCCACTATTCAAAGCTCATTTTTTTTTGAGACTTTGATCTCAGTACAGTTTTTGTGAGTGACCCATCTGGTCCTTTTCTTTGGTTGTTTGGTCATCTGAGCCCTCTTTCCTCTGCAGTACTGGGGTTGCCTCAGGGCAACCAGCATATTTGAATTTTGTTTTGAATCACTCACCCTGCATGACAGTAAGAGTGAGGCTTCTACAGCCTCTTGATTGGTGAATTCTTTGGATAAAAGGAATCAATATGGAAGAAATATGACAAAATATACTTACCAATAAAACTAGGAATCATGTAAGAAGGAACAGGCAGTGTAAAAATATAGGAGGCTAAAGCATGTTATGAGTAAGGGACTAAGAAATACCAAGTCCACAAGCCAACAGAAAAGCTCCACAGCCCCCACATTCTCTAGGAATTTATTTATGTCCATCTCTTTGCCACCTGGCTGAACCATTCATACTAAATATTGCATGTGTGTTTCCATTAGCAATATTCAGCTGGTCCTGAGCATGTAGGTGAGGAAAGAGTTAGCATGGTGACTGTGTTGTAGAAATACAGAGTTCCATTTGCAGTTCCAATATGTCATAGTTATATGGGCAAGTAATATAACCTCATTTATACCTCATTAGGATTATGAGAAAAATTAGAGCATACGTACCTCATAAAGTTGGTCTAGGAGTTAAATTAGTGCTTTGGAGAGTGCTTAGCACATGTCACAAACTGCAAATGGACCCTGTCTTTGCTGAATAGTCAGGGCAGTCTGAATCTCCTGGAACTCACACATCTGGTATATTTCCACGTTAGCCAAGATAACAATTCTGCAGTTGATGCATACAGCATTTTACACATTTTACACTGGATAAATTGTTAAAATTGTGCTATTCAATTGATATTCTTTATTTGCTTGTTCAGTTACTGAAAAGATGTATGAAAATTGCCCATTTAAATTTTCTATTTTTCTCCTTATCAATTATTTATTTGATTACTGGATGGCATATTATTAAATGAATACAAAATTGGAATAGTTTTATCTTCCATGTAAATTATGTTTATATACCAACCATGTTTATCTCCAGCAATGTGTTTATCTTTAATATCAACTGTATCTATTACAAAAGCCACAGCATTGTTATTTAGCTTTTCATTCTATTACTTTTAATGTTTCTGTATTCTTATACTGTAGATGTGTATTTTAAACAGCATTTAGCTTCATTTTTATTTTAATCATGTCTGATAATCTTTGAGTTTTAGTTTTTAAACCATTTTCATTTAATCTGATAGTGTAATTGTGCTATACTATCTCCTTATTACTATTGTGTTTAGTTTTTGTTCCTTTATACATTTCACTTTTTTTTTAATCTTTTCACTCTTATATTCTGACTGGTTCCAATATTTTTATTATTCTATTTTCTCTTTCATAATTTTGTCATTTGTATGTTGAAAACTTGTCAAAAGCCCCTTTTTTAATGTCAAGAGATAATACAAAATATTAATACAAAGAACTGTATATCTGAGTTCAAGGCTGATTGTGCTGTTATAAGGAATGTGATTGTGCTAAATCACATGGGAACACGCATTTGTGTATTTATAATAGGAGAGTGAGCTATTGATGCCACCAAAGGAATTACCAATGTCCTACTTTGTAAGTCCTTTATCTGTGTCTGCTACATTTGACCACAGCCACTTGAATATGTTTTCATTAGATACTAATCACTGAAGCCTGTGAAAAGGAAAGATCATTTACACACTTCACACTCACAACAGCAAATACTATTAGCCTTTCGTTTTCAGCTTCTAGCTCTTCCAGATATGATAGGGTATTTGTTTTATATATATCTTGAAAGATATAACTTTTACACACATTTATATGCAAATATATAATTCTTAAATATATACTTTGAAATGTAAGTAATTTCACATCAAGCTTTACAGGATAAAAACATGTAAACATACGCACTTGGTTCTGGTCAAGTAAAACACAAAACCACAAGGTAACCACATGTTAAAGAGTGCACTTGAAGAGGAATGAGGGAAAGAACAGACATGTAAACAACAAAGATGAGCAGTTGTACCACAAAGGCCCTGCGAGGGTCCATTTCTTAAGGCTGTAGTAGCAAAAAGCTCCTTGTTCAGTTAAGACTTCTCCCTTCACCCTGTCACATTTATTCTTGAGGGACTTCAAAATGAGTGTGGAAATTCTGTAAACACTAGACTAGAACTGAATCAATCCTGTTGAAAACAGAGATGACAAAATAAACCATAAACTACAGTAATATTCATTTCATCGAACAATAACTTTAAGGACTTTGTTACAGTTTACCACAGTAAAACAGCATAACCCTGAAATGAGGATGGACAAGAAAACAGAGATGAATGCTTTGTAAAAATGGCTTCCATAGCCCCTGTAAATGATAGATGTGTCTATAAACAACAAACAAGCAATAGCAGATGACAGACAGAGCCTTAGCACACTAGACCACATGCCACAGCATAATGCTACAGATTCAAACTGAAATATTTTTCCATCTCATAAGGAAGTAAGTCCCACTGGTCCTCTGAGAAAAAAAAAAAAGCACACTCTTTCCCAGTGAAAGAAAACACTTAACAACAGATTGGCCAGCCGAAGCATGACAAGCTTTTTTTTTACTGCTTTCAAAGGGCATCTCGCCCTCTCCCACCTGAGTAGGCTCCAAAAGTTGACTGCAGTGAGCACTGGATGCCTCAGCACCCTGCCTCTGAGGATCCTCTCCTGGGCCCTCAGGGGTTGCATGCTTGTAAAAACAGTTCTCTCCAAATGGGCAGTAACCCCTGCCTTCAGCAAAATACCTGCAAGTCTTGTTGCTCATTGCCTCCTTGTACTGCTGAATAAGTTTCTGTTTCTCTTCCTCCTCCTCCACCCAGAACTCACTGGGAATGACAAAGTTGGAGGTAACCCTGCACTGTGGACAGGACTTGACGATCCTGTTGCCAAACTGTTTGTCAGTCCTCCACCTGCGGATACACTTAAGACAGTAGGTGTGGTTGCAGTTGGAGAGGATGCCAAAGCGGCAGTCACTAGGGTTGACTTTCTCATAGACAACCTCCATGCAGATGCCACACACCTTGTCCATACTTCGCTGCACTGCAAATGAGAGTTCCATATCCTTCTCGTGTGCTTCAATGCAAGCCTTTGTATGGTCTGCCCTCTGCACAGCATCCACAGGGTGCAAGACCTGAAGCCCACACATATCGCATATCTCTCCATGGATATACATACAACTCTCCCCACGAAAGCACTGCCCCATGGCAGCATCACGGCAAAGCTGCTGACCCCTGCCCACTGCAATCTGTTCCCTCTCAGTCACTGGGCTCTGTAGAGGAGCCCTGGGAACAAAAGGGACCATGCGGCCCCTATAGGGTTGCCCGGGAATAAATTCAATAGCATTCTCCCAGCCTTCTACACTGGCTCCTCCTGCAGCTTCAAGGCCTGCATTGTCTCTCTCAGCTTCAAAGAAGCCCCTTTCAGCAGCCAAGCCAATCACAGGCAAGGAGCATGAAGGCGCAGCAGAGGGGGCTTTCGCCACTTCCTGAGGCAGAGTCTCAGTATGCGCAGCCGTGCTAGGGCCTTGGTCTGCAGAGGCCCGAGGCAGTGAACCATGGCCCTCCCTGGCCAACTGCTGGCCTGAGAGGTCATGTGAGTAGCGACAGTTCTCCCCCTCCTTGCAAAGCCCATGCAGATAATACCTGCAGATGACTTGCTTCGTCCAGCTGCCACCACTCCGGCCCTGCAAGCGACTGGGCCCAGCCCCTCCCCCTGCAGCCTGGGCAGGCCTCAGACGTGACGCGCGAAGGGGGGCCGGACCTGTAGCCGCAAATTGCCGGAAGACCGGGCGAGTGCGGAGACAAGGCCCAGGTGCACCCTCCCCTGCTGCCTCGGCACCCGTAGATGCCCCAGGTGCCTCAGAGGCTTCAGTGGGAGCTGCAGGCTCTTCCATGGCAGCTTCTTCCCCCCAAAAGGTACCGGAACTTCCCCTGTGTGCCTTCCTTTGGGCTAGAGGCCCGGAGGGTAGCAGCCGGCACGGGGACCTTGTTTCGGGGAAGTGTGCATCTCTTTTGGTTTCCCCCTGCTCTCTTCCTGTGACTGTGGTTCCTACTGCCTTCTCTGGGCAGGCGCGGCGGACACTTCCTGTGGTGGCAACGTCAATCCTCTATTCATTCCGTACGGTCTGTGCAGCGTGAACGGTGATTGCGGATCTTCCTTTGTTCTCGCAGCTGGGGCTGCCCCGCCCCTTCCCCGGCCTCTGCCCCCGCTAGTCTGCATGCCAGCTGGCGGATCCCAACGCTTCTTGCTGGCAGGCTGCTCTGGAGGACGTAATCACAACTCTTTGAGGTTTTTATTTAATCTCTTCCAGTGTTCATTCAGACACCTTGTATTCGATTGTTTTTTCACATATGTCTGTTTTAAAAATCATAATCCTCCCCCCTCCACTCAGTTTTTATTCTGGAATATCTCCCATATAAATTATAAATTCTTTTTTGTTCATTCCATTTTACGTCTTCGTGGGACTGTGTGTGTGTGTGCGCGCGCGCGCGCGCGCGCGCGCGGGCGCGCGTTAAGTCTTATGACTGTCACTGTGAGATGCTTTTTGTAGATGCGACAAGATTTCTTCTGGTCTTTATTTTCTGGAAATTCTTACAAGCTTACGGTGGAAATGCTCTTTGTCAGCAAGCCATTAGCAGAGAGTGCTTTGGAGGCGAGACCACTTTAGTGCCTTTCAGATGTCTTAGTTTATTGTGATTTCCAATTCTCCCTTCCCACTGTGCAGAAGCTGCTGAATCCGTACGATCCTGATGCAGGCATAATAAGCCACTGTCCTCTGTGTGACCCTGGCTTTTATTTTCTCTTGCTGGTTTAACTCATGGTGATCCTTTGTCTCCCTTTCTTTCTTTCACTGAGGTTTGTATGGTATTGTGGCAGGCCAGCCTTTCATAATGTATTCATTCTCTATCATTCTGCTCACAAGTGGTGCTTTTTAATTTCCTCTGTGAGCTCTTTGTCCCCTTGCAAATATATTTTAGTAGATTAATAAATACATATATGTATAATATATATACATATGTATATATATATATATATTGGCCTCCTGTGCTAAGAGTACGTATCCTGGATTTATGCTGAATTTTATCTTGTAGTTTTCTGCATTCAGAAATTATTTTACATTATTTTCCTCCTTTATTCTCTTAATGTGATTATTTACACTGATAGATTTTCAGATATTTAAAAATTTACTATTTTTCCCTCAGAAATAAGCATTTCTGTGTTATGATGATTTATAATTTTATATATTATTGGATTTTGTTTGCCAAAATGAATTTCTTAGGATTTATGGTGTAAATTTTAAAATGGGAGAAAGCACAGAAGTCAGATTGAAGTAAATAATAAAGAAAAAATAAACCTGAAGTAGTGTAATGAATCCAGTGTAATCCTTTAAATGGATTATTGAGACGTATGAAATTTGCTAAGAAAAAAATGAAGAAGCCTCAAATAATATTGAGAATTTTAAAAGTGGTGTCACTACATTAATAATAGACATGAAAAATTGTGATAGGATATCAGAAATAAGTTTAAGCCATTAAGTGTGAAAATTTGTACAAAATGGTCATATTTCTAGAGCCACATCTATTAATAAAAATGACAGGAGCAGAAAAAAGAAATACTGGCCTATTACATAAATTGAATCTGTAATTAAAAATAATTCTTAAATGAAAGATTTTAAAGATTTCTATCTGAAATAAATAGGCAAAATTTTCTTTATTTATTATTGTCAGTCCTAGCCAGTACCATAAAGCAAGCAAAGAAATAAAAGATGTTATAATTGTAAAAGAATTATTAATAGGAGACAGCAGAAAATTAAAAAAATATTGATAAGCCATTAGATTTAATAAGCATATTTAACAAGGACATTGGATAGAAGTACAATATACCAAACAGTTATATTTCCATTTCAGTTAATGACATTTAAACACTTAAAATTCTAAACATTGATAGCAACATAAAAAGTTAACTACCCTAGAAATTAAACTACTTAACATTGTAAAAACTAAAATTATTTTTTTTATTTGGGAAGATTTAAAGAAATTGGGATACTGTGATCATGCAGTAGAATATTTTCAAAAGGTAAGCTTTTCCTAATTTGGTAATTATGAGAATATTGCTGCTTTCCACCATGAATGTAGGAACTCTTGGTGATTTTGAATTTTCCTCTTTGTATAGTTACTGATTTTTGTACTGGTGATGCCAGTTCTTCCAAAGTCTAACTTGCATTCTCTTTCCTCTCATAAATGCATTGGTTAATGGTGTTTCTCTGACAGCCCCTCAGATTTTCACAGGGAAAAGACTTGGAGCATAGAGTGGGTTTATATAGCAGGCTTTTCACAGATTCACAAACAAGAATCTTGAATATAAAACTGTTATTTCCTAAATGATAATATGTTCCCAGCATGGTGTTTAATTTATATTTGATCCACTTTTTACAGACCAGCACTGTCCATAGAATGTTCTGTGTTGATTTTTATGTATGTCCTATCCAGTAGGGTAGATATTAGCCCCATGTGGCTCTTGAGCACTTGAAATGCAGCTAGGATGACTGAGGAACTGAATATTTAATTTCAAATTTAATTTAAATAGCTACATAGAGCTAGGAGCTACTATATTGGACAGTGAAGTTCTATAGAGTATTTGACCATCCCATCTCCTCAGGCATGAGGGTACGGAGATTTTCTAACCTGCTTGAGGCTATGCAGCTGGCATGGGGCAGCATTTGTTTTCAGACCCCACCTCAATGGCTCCCAATTGTGTTCATGTCCTAACATCTCATAGTGAGCTATGTGTTCTAGTTTTATAATGCAAATATTTCATATACACTATTAGAAACTAAAATTGTACCCCATGATTTTAATATATGAGATGAAACAACTGGAAATGGGGCAGGGCATGTTGAAAGAATAAGCAGACTCTTCCCATCTGGGTCACATATCTATTCTCAGAGAATTGTCTCTGACTGTCATAGTCCATATTCCTGCCCTGTTTTTCGTATGTTTTATGTTTTATTTTTTTAAGCACTGATATTTTCACACAGTCTCTGAGAATACACATCTGATCATGTCTCCAGTTATTTGGCTCAGCTGAGTGCTCTTTTCCCAAAAAACACACCAAGGGCCTCAGGAAATGTGACCTAAGGCCAACTTGTGCACACATCAGTCTTCAGGGCAGCACAAGAGCTCCTCACTGGTCAGAATTTATATATCCAATTGGAATGAATGAAAACAATGTTCCACTTGAGAAGGCTGCACTAAAAACTCAGTCCACAGAATGAAAAAGGGAGGGGAGGGGGGCAGTTGCAGGGGTGGTATAAACACTGCAGGGCTGAGACACAATCCAGCAGCTTAATAAAAGCCCAGGAAGCAGGAGACTAGTTCAGAAATGGACTGTAGGGATGGATAGAAAAAAACTAGGAGGCTTCACAGTCTTTTATTCCAAATAGCTCAGGCCTGCTGGGATCAGCCCACATACCTGATACCCATATATAAAAGATGCACAATTATCTCAAAGTAATTTCCTTCAGCAAACACATCTGCTTCAGGTCCAATGTTTAGGTACTAATGTGGGGTGTGGAGATAGGAATTAAAAGGAAAGGTCTAGATTCAGGCATCAGGGGTTCAAATCTGGAATCCACAACTTTCAAACTGAAGGATTCATCTTGGGCAAATTAATCACCCTCTTTTACTTCATTTGGCAAATGGCAGGAATAGTAATAATAGCAATAACAATATGGGTGATTATCTCACAGGTTTGCTGTATTAAAGGAGATAAATATTTTTTTTTAATCTTTTTAATGTTTATTTATTTTGTTGAGAGAGAGGAACACAGAACACAAGTGGGGTAGGAGGTAGGAGCAAGGGAGACACAGAATAGAAAAACAGGCTCTAGGCTCCCAGCTGTCGGCACAGAGTCCGACGTGGAGCTCGAATCCATGAACCGTGAGATCATGACCTGAACTGAAGTTGGATGCTCAACTAACTGAGCCACCCAGGTGCTGCAAAAAGAGTGAATTCTTAGGAAATAATTAGAGTATTACCTGTTAAAAAGGATAGTCTCAGATCTCCATAAATGTCTTTTGACTAAAAACCAAAGAATCATGGGGCTCCTGGGTGGCTCAGTTTCTTAAGCATCCAACTCTTGATTTTGGCACAGGTCAGTGAATTAATACTTATTTTCTCACACCAACAAGCAAACTGAGTTTTATTTTGAAATTTTCAGAGGCAGTTTTTGACAACTCTAGTTCAGAATTCAAACTCACCAAATTTTATATGTCAATTATGTGCAGTTTTGTATATCAGTTATACTTCAATAAGCTGAAAAAAAGAGTCAAGCTTTAAAGCTAGGTAAAATATATATATATATATATATATATATATATATATATATAATGTATATATTGTATATATAATCAGTTTTAGGTGCCTTTGTGCAGTATATTTTTCCCCTCACCACTTGTGATTGTAATGAAATTCTATGTGGAGCAGGACTCTGTTATCTCATTCTATGAATGGGTGGGCTATTTTGAGGAATTCATATCTATTCATCATGAATGAATAGATAATAAGAAAGTTACTCAAAAATGCCTTTCTGATTCCATATTTCAATACTATATTTAAAAAGGTGTACATGCTCCTCAAGCAACTCAATTATAGTATCATAAAATTACTCTCATTATAAAATTACACCAAATTATCTGTATCATAATTAAGCACTGAAAATTTAAGAAATTTTCTGGATGCATTTCTATAAGTGCTAAGAATTCATGTATGTGTATACTTTAGCATGGGTAACAAAATTTTTTTAAATTTTCATATTGATATATTTTACAGATCTGAAACATACTTTTTTTCTTTTTTATATTAAATATAATTTATTTCCAAATTGGTTTCCATACAACACCCAGTGCTCATCCCAATAGGTGCCCTCCTCAATGCCCATCACCCTTTCCCCTTTCCCCCACCCCTGTCAACCCTCAGTTTGGACTCAGTATTTAAGAGTCTCTGATGGTTTGCATCCCTTCCTCTCTGTAACTTTTTTTCCCCTTTCCCCTCCCCCATGGTCCTCTGTTAAGTTTCTCAGGATCCACAAAAACACACTTAAATTTAAATTTCTAACCAGATTAAATAGTTTACATAAGGCCAATATTTCCATCCACAACAATGATAGAAACTGGACAAACATATGAAGTAAGTATTTGAGGGACTTAGGAAACAGCTAATGTGTCCTTTTTTTTTTTTAATTTAATTTTTTAGTTTTTAAAATTTACATCCAAATTAGTTAGCATATAGTGAAACAATGATTTCAGGAGTAGATTCCTTAGTGCTCCTTACCCATTTAGCCTATTCCCCCTCCCACAACCCCTCCAGTAACCCTCAATTTGTTCTCCATTTATCCCCCTCCCTGTTTTTATATTGTTTTTGTTTCCCTTCCCTTATGTTCATCTGTTTTGTCTCTTAAAGTCTTCATATGAGTGAAGTCATATGATATTTGTCTTTCTCTAATTTCACTTAGCATAATACCCTCCAGTTCAATCCATGCAGTTACAAATGGCAAGATTTCATTCTTTTTGATTGCTGAATAATATTCCATTGTATATATATACCACATCTTCTTTATCAATTCATCCATCAATGGTCATTTAGGCTCTTTCCATACTTTGGCTATTGTTGATAGTGCTGCTATAAACATTGGGTGCATGTGTCCCTTCAAAACAGCACACCTATGTGCCGTGGACAAATGCCTAGTAGTGCAATTGCTGGGTCATAGAGTAGTTCTATTTTTAGTTTTTTCAGGAACCTCCATACTGTTTTCCAGAGTGACTGCACCAGCTTGCATTGCCACCAACAATGCAAAAGAGATCCTCTTTCTCTGCATCCTTGCCAACACTTGTTGTTGCCTGAGTTGTTAATGTTAGCCATTCTGACAGGTGTCAGGTGGTATGTCATTGTGGTTTTGATTTGTATTTCTGTGATGATGAGTGATGTTGACCATTTTGTCATGTGTTGGTTGGCCATCTGGATGTCTTCTTTGGAGAAGTGTCTATTTATGTCTTTTGCCCATTTATTCACTGGATTATTTGTCTTTTGGGTGTTGAATTTGATAAGTTCTTTATAGATTTTGGATACTAACCCTTTATATGATATGTCATTTGCAAATATCTTCTCCCATTCTGTCAGTTACCTTTTAGTTTTGCTGATTGAGGAAACAGCTAATATGTCTTAACACATTATTATTTAGTAACCTAAATAACCCATGAATTACAAAAAGAAATCACAAAGGTGCCTGAGTGACCGAGTCAGTTGATTTCAGCTCAGATCATGATCTCAGGTTTATGAAATCGAACCCCACATCTGGCTCCATGTTGAGCATGGAGCCTGCTTAAGATTCTCTCACTCCCTTTCCCTCTGCCTCTCTCCTGCTTTCTTTATCTCTTTCAGGAAAAAATCACAAAGAAAATTGGTAAATATTTTCAACTGAACAACAATGAAAATATGGCATATTAAAATATTTAATATGCAACTAAAGCCATGCTTAGAGGCTAAATGTATAGCCTCATAAAGGAAATTTTTAGCCTCAATAAGGAAAGAAAAGCTTCATTTCCAGAAGTTAAAAAAAAAAAGTCAACAAGAAGACAGAGAAGGGGAGAAAATATCCCACAGTAATATTGGAGTCTTCTCGCCACCTTCCACTTTAGGAAAAGGGAATAGACACTGTGCCATAGGTATACTCAGACCTACAAAACGTGGCCACTAGGATAATAGGACAGAATTCATCTAACTTTTGGCTTCTTAGAGGAATGCTTTTTATTTTTTTAAATATAAAAATATTCATATAATTTTCAAAGTTTCTTACCCTGTTCCTTTCCTCCTCCAAAACATGTAGGTAGTTTTAAAGAGAATTGTGAACAATCATACCTAACTGACCAGTCGATGTCATTGGTCTCCCACATATAATTTTAAGAAAGCACATTAATATTTCTGGCCACTAGAGAGCAGAGATGTAATTGATTAAATAAGCAAAAGGGAGAAAACCCAGCAAGGCTTTAGAGATTTTGATACATAATTAATATACTGACCTAATGAATGTTTATGAAAGCATTATATCTATCAAATTTAGTCTGTGAAAATTACACACCAGGCACCTCTGACAATTAACAACTTATTGGGCCTAAAGAATACCTCAATAATTTCAAAGGATTGAAATAATTCAGAATATATTTCCCTACTCCAATATAAATTTGAAGCCAGAAATCAATAACAAAATGTAACTAGAAAATCATTTCTATATTGAAATATTGATACCTATATTTCCAAATAACCCCAAATTCAAAGAAAAAAATCACAAAGTAAATCAGAAAACACTATGATTTGATTAACAATTAAGTTGCCTATATAAAAATTTGTCTATGATTTATGGAAATCAGTACTCCTTAGAGGAAATTCTATACCTTAAAAGGAATATATTAGAAAATGAGAGGGGCGCCTGGGTGGCTCAGCCAGTTGAGCGTCTGACTTCTGCTCGGGTCATGATCTTACGGTTCGTGAGTTCGAGCCCCGCGTTGGGCTCTGTGCTGACAGCTCAGAGCCTGGAGCCTGCTTCGGATTCTGTGTCTCCCTATCTCTGCCCCATCCCCACTCATTCTCTTCTCTCTCTGTCTTAAAAATAAATAAAAACCTTAAAAAATTAAAAAAAAAAGAAAATGAGAAAGTCTGGTTATTTCTGATATTCACTCTCTGGGTAGTAACAACAACAATAACAAAAAAGTAATTTTAACCAAAAGAAAATAGATGGAAGGAAACAACAAAAATAAGAACATAAATTAATAAAAGAAAACAAACATATAACAAAGAGAATAGCCAGAGGTTGATTATTTAATAGGATTAGTAATGTGCCTAAACCTCTGGAGTGCTTCACTGAAAACAAACAACAACAACAACAACAAAAACACACAGGGATTACTCAAGTATCCAATATGAAGAATTGATAACAGTGATATTTCCACTGTTCATATATACTTTAAGGAGATGATAAAGGCCATTAAATATGAAAATGTAGGTGAAATGGGCAACTTCCTAGAAAACACAGATTATAAAAGTAAAATCAGAGTAAATGTGAAATAGGAATAGCATGCTAGCTGTTAAAGAAAAGTAATTTTAATTAAATGCCTTCTTACAAAACTTTAGGCCCAGATGGATTCACAATAAATCCCATTAAATATGTAAGAAGAAACATTAGAGACCCCTGTTGCTCATAAACTTTGATGTGAATTAATAGAAAATTAACAGTAAAGTCCAATGGTCTATAAAAGGATAATACATAACAGCAAAGAAAGGTTAACTCTTTTGATTTAAGATAATGTCTATATTTGAAAGCAAATTTTAAAAACTCCACAGATACAGAGAACAGGTTGGTGGTTGCCAGAGGCAGCAGGTGGGGAAGGAGCAAAGTAGGTGAAGGTGGTCAAAGGTACAAACTTCCAGTCATAAAATAAATAAGTCCTGGGGATGTAATGTGCAATGTGGTGACTATAGTTAATAATACTACAATATTGTATTGTATATTTGAAAGTTGATAAGACAGTTCTCATAAAAAATTATAACTGTGTTGATGAATGTTAACTAGGCTTATTGTGGTAACCATTTTGCAATGTATACAAATATTGAAGCAGTATGTTTGTTTGGCAGAAACTAATATAATGGTGTGTGTTAAGTGTATCTTAATAAAAAGAATTAAAGAGCTTATTTGCATGCACAGATATTTCTCAGAACACCAACTGCAAACTGCACTTAAAATAGTGTTACATCAGTGAAAGAAGTATATAGCCCTTCTGTAAAGCACTTAGAGAACTTTTAAAGAACACCTGCAGTAAAGATGTTCCTAATATACTGCATACAAGCTGCACTGAGAACAGTGTTATATTAGTGCATGGAACTTATGCCCATTCTGTAATCATGTAAATTAAGACATTTCTAACAAAAGAATTCACATGATGCATTTAGGACACTGTTATATGAGTAAATGTAAGTGATGTCTATTCTGAAATGCACATAGAGAATTGTTTGAGAACACTTGTAGTAAGTATGTTTCTAAGAAAGCTACTTGCAAACTGCATCGAGAACAGTGTTATATCAGTGAATTAAGGCTATATCCATTCTATAATGCACATAAATAAGTATTTAAGAATGCTTATAATAAAGGTGTTTCTAAAAGTGATTTAAAAATCTGTTAGTGCAATTAACTGCACTAGTACTTAAAGGGGAAAAATAAAATAATAAACTCCTCCACAAATCTATATTTTCTCTGTTAAAATAACATACATTTACAATAAAATTCTTAAGACGCTAATAATAGCAAATAAGTTTTTGTTCTAGCTCTGTGAAAAGTGCTGGTGTTATTTTGATAGTTATTAATTGAATGTGTAGATTGCTTTGGGTAGCATAAACATTTCAACATATATTTGTTAACATATAGTTTAACATATTTAGTTAATATATTTACCAATGTTTATTCTTCCAATCCATGGGCATGGAATGTTCTTCCATTTCTTTGTGTCTTTCAATTTCTTTCATAAGTGTTCTATAGTATTCAGCATACAGATCTTTTACTTCTTTGGTTAGGTTTATTCCTAGGTATCTTATGAGTTTTGGTGCAATTAAAAATTGGATTGATTCTTTAATTTCTCTTTCTGCTACTTCATTATTGGCATATATAAATGCAACAGATTACTGTACATTGATTTTATAACCTGTGACTTTGCTAAATTCATGTGTCAGTTCTAGAAATTTATTGGTGATTGATTTGCAGATATTGATCCACCCCTGCAGCCCAGGAATAAATCCCACTTGATTGTGGTGAATAATTATTTTAATGTATTTCTAGATTTGATTCTCTGTTACCTTGTTGAGAATTTTTACATCCATGTTCATCAGGGAAATTGGTCTGTAATTCTCCTTTTTAGTGGGGTCTTTGATTTTGGAATGAAGGTAATGCTGCCCTCATAGAATGAGTTTGGAAGTTTTTCTTCCATTTCTATTTTTTTTTTTTTTGGAACAGTTTCAAAAGAATAAGCATTGATTCTTCTTTAAATATTTGGTAGAATTCCCCTAGGAAGCTATCTGGCCCTAAAATCTTGTTGGGAGATTTTTTATTAATGATTCAATTTCTTTACTGGTTATGGGTCTGTTCAAATTTTCTATTTATTCTTGTTTGAGTTTTGGTAGTTTATATGTTTCTGTGAATATATCAGTTTCTTCCATATTGCTCCATTTGCTGGCATATAATTGCTCATAATATTCTCTTAAAAATGATTGTATTTCTGCAGTGTTGGTTGTGACCTCTCCTCTTTCATTCATGGTTTTATTTATTTGGGTCCTTTCCTTTTTCTTTTTGATAAGTCAGGCTAGGGGGTTATCATTTTTTAAAATTATTTCAAAGAACCAGCTCCTAGTTTCATTGGTATGTTCTTTTTTAATGTCAGTATCATTGATTTCTATTGTAATATTTATTATTTCCCTTATTCTACTGGTTTTGGGCTTTATTTGCTGTTCCTTTTCTAGCTCCCTTAGGTGGAAGATTAGGTTCTTTGAGACATCTCTTCCTTCATTTGGAAAACCTAGATTGATATGTACTTCCTTCTTATGACCGCCTTTGCTGCATCCCAAAGGTTTTAGAATGTCATATTATCAATTTCAGTGGCTTCCATGTACTTTTTTATTTCCTTTTTTTTAAATAATGTTTTATTTATTTTTGAGAGAGAAAGAGAGAGAGAGACAGAGACAGAGATGAGCGGAGGAGGAGCAGAGAGAGTAGGAGACACAGATCCGAAACAGGCTCCATACTCTGAGCTGTCAGCACAGAGCCTGACGTGGAGCTTGAACTTGTGAACCACGAGATCATAACCTGAGCTAAAGTTGGACACTTCAGCTGAGCCACCCAGGCACCCCTTTATTATTTCCTTTTTAATTTCTTGATTAACCTATTCATTCTTTATTGGATGTACCTATCTCCAAGTATTTGTGGTCTTTCCATATTTTTTTCTTATGGTTGATTTCATGTTTCATAGCATTGTGGTCTGAAAATATGCGTGAAACAATCTTGATCTTTTTGTATTTGTTGAGCACTGATTTGTGACTCAATATGTGGTCTATTCTGAAGAATGTTCCATGTGAACTTGAGAAGAATGTGTATTCTGCTGCTTTAGGATGAAATGTTCTAAATATATCTGTTACATCCATTTGGTCCAGTGTATCATTCAAAGCCATTGTTTCCTTATTGATTTTCTGCTTAGGTAATCTGTCCATTGCTGTAAGCAGGATGTTAAAGTCCCCTGATATTATTGTATTATAATCAATGACTTTCTTTATTTTTCTTGTTAACTGATTTATTTATTTGAGTGCTCCAAGTTAAGGGCATACGTATTTACCATAGTTATATCTTCTTAGTGAATAGACCTCTTAATTATGATATAATGCCTTTCTTTATCTCTTGTTACAGACTTTGGCCTAAAATCTAGTATGCCTGATACAAGTATGGTTACTCCAACTTTCTTTTATTGTCCACTAGCATGATAGATGGTGCTTCATTCCCTCACTTTCAATCTGCACATATCTGGGTCTAAAATGAGTCTCTTATAGGCATCAAAGAGATGGACCTTGTTTTTTGATCCATTCTGATACCCTACTTCTTGATTGGGGCATTTAGTCCATTTACATTCAGAGTGATTATTGTAAGATACGAATTTAGTGCCACTGTGTTATCTGTAGATTTCATGTTTCTTTGTTCTCTGGTCTTTTGTAGTCTTTGCTGCTTTCCACTCATAGGGTCTCCCTTAAAATTTCTTGCATGGCTGGTTTCGTGGTCATGAATTCCTTTAGGTTTTCTTTGGGAAACTCTTTATCTCTCCTTCTATTCTGAATGACAGTCTTGCTGGATAAAGAATTTCTGGCTGCATAATTTCCCCAATCAGCACATTGAATATATCCTGCCACTGCTTTCTGGCCTGCCTAGTTTGTGGACAGATCTGACGCAATCTGATTTGTATTCACATGTAAGTTTTGTACTTTTCTTTTACCCTTGTGGCTTTCATGATTTATTCTTTGTCTGTGTATTTTGTGAATTTGTCTATGGTATGCCTTGATGATAGTCAGCTTTTGTTGAATTTAATGGGATTTTAATTTAATTTTAATTGAATTTCTCTGTGCTTCTTAGATTTTGATGCCTGTGTCTTTCCCCAGATTAGGGAAGTTTTCAGCTATAATTTTCTCACATAAACCTTATCTCCCATTTTATCTCTCTTCATCTTCTGGGATTCATATGATATGAATATTATTCCTCTTTAATATGTAGCTAAATTCTCTAAGTCTTGTTTCATTATCTTTTTCCTTTGTCTCCCTCTTCTTTTCAGCTTTATTATTTTCCATAATTTTATATTTTGTATCACTGATTTGCTGCTCTGTCCATCCTCACTGTCATGACATCCATTCGAGATTACATCTCAGTTATAGCATTTTTAATTTCAGCTTCATTAGATTTTAGCTTTTTTATCTCTGGAGGAAGGGATTCTCTGGTGTCTTCTATGCTTTTTTCAACCCCACCTAATATTCTTATAATTGCCGTTTTAAATTCTAGTTTAGACATCTTACTTATAACTGTTGATTAAATCCCTAGCCATCATTTCTTCCTGTTCTCTTTTTTGGGATGAATTCCTCCATCTTGTCATTTTGGAGGAAGAAAAATTAATAAAATAAAATAAAATAATTAAATTTAAATTTTAAAAACAAAACAAAACAAAATGAAATAAAGGAAACTAGATCCTAGGTGTTTTTTGGTCTTCTTGTTAAGAGAAGCATGACAGAGGGGCACCTGGATGGCTCATTGTTAAGCATATGACTTCGACTCAGGTCATGATCTCACAGTCCATGAGTTCGAGCCCCACATCAGGTTCTATGCTGGCAGATCAGAGCCTCGAGCCTGCTTTGGATTCTGTGTCTCCCTCTCTCTCTGCCCCTCCCCTGCTCATGCTCTGTCTGTCTCTGTCTCTCTCTCTCAAAAATAAATTAAAAAAAAATAAAAGAAATTAAAGAAGAGAAGCTTGATAGAAAAGAGAAAAAAGACAAGTAAAAAAAATTAAAAATTAATTTTAAAAATGATAAAGAAAATAAAATATAATAAAACATCTTTGCTTTTGCTGTATCCAAGAAAGAAAAAGAAAGGTAGGAAAAAAGTCAATACAGAAAAAAACATAAACAAAAATAGAAGCAAAGAAAATGAACAAAGAAAAAGAAACCTAAATTAAGCTAGATCCAGTTTCCGGTAGAGGTGAGACTTTGCAGCACACTATGGTCCATGGACTAAGTGGGTGGAAGGGATTTGTCCTGTTTTTCTGAGTAAGGGGCCTGCTCCTCTGGTTCTGAGGCTAATTTGCCCTGCTGAGATGTGCCTGGAACGCAGAAGTGGGTCGTGCTTGGTGTAAGTGACTCAGGCCTCCACTAGGCAGTGCTATGTTTCTCTCTGAAGTCTGACCATGCTGGTGGGCATGGGGTGGGTGGAAAATGGCGTCATCCTGCCCTCTTAATCCTCCGTGAGGGAAACTCAGGTCTGTCTCTATTCAGGAGACCCTCACAGAAAAGTATTCCAGGCTTTCATCAGATTCCTGTCCTTAACCTGTCTGTGCCTGAGAGCACGCCGAGTTTCACAGTGCTCCTGTGTTTTATCTCCGGCAGGCATCTCAGATTCAAAATTCCAAATCTTAAGGGGCCCAGGAAAATGCAGACCCACCTCCCTCCTCCAGAGGGAGACTCATGGAGCACCTTTCACCATTCTGTCCCAGAAAAGTAGTTGCATAGTGCACACCCAGTGGTTGGAGTCTATCGTGGCACACAGTGAAAAGCTGTGACTAGGATATCTTCCATCTACACATGTCTCTGTTCCCTGCTGTTGAATAAGCTGCTCAATGTCTCTCAAGGACTTTTGTCCTTGGGGAGGCAAAAATCACTCTTCCAAATGTATACCCGGAAGGGGAATGATCTCTCCCAGTGTGACCCAGGAGATCCCCACACCACGGAGTCTTGCACATATCCTACAGGTCACTCACTCCCTACACTCTCACTCTCTCCCTGACCACTCTCCTCAAAAAGGTTTCCCTTCTCGCTGCAACACCGCAGCTTTTCTCTCCCTAATTCACAGCTCTGAAGCTTCCATCTGCCACATTCTGTCCCTCCAATCATGCAGGTTGTTTTCTTAATCCTCAGATTGATATCCTAGTTGTTCAAACTGATTTGATGTTGATTTAGCTGTGTTCCAAAGATTAGGCACAGTTCTTTATCCACTCATCGACTGATGGACATTTAGGCTCTTTCCATAATTCGACTATTGTTGATAATGCTGCTATAACAATCAGGGTTAATGTGTCCCATTCAAATATATATTTTTGCATCCTTTGGGTAAATACCTGGCAGTGCAATTGCTGGATCATAGGGGAGTTCTATTTTTAACTTTATGAGAGTGGCTGCACCAGGTTATATTTCCATCAATAGTACAAGAGGGTTCCCCTTTCTGCACATCCCTTCCAACACATTGTTTCTTGTGTTGTTGATTTTAGCCATTCTGACAAGCGTGAAGTGGTATCTCACTGTAGCTTTATTTTCATTTCCCTGATTATCAGTGCTATTGAGCATCTTTTTGTGTGTCTGTTAGCGGTATGTATGTCTTCTTTGGTAAAAGGTCTATTCATGTCTTCTGCCCATTTTTTAACTGGATTATATTTGAGGGGGTGTTGAGTTTTATAAGTTCTTTATATATTTTGGATATTAGCCCTTTATCATATATGTCATTTGCAAATATCTTCTCCCATTCTGTAGGTTGCCTTTTAGTTTTGTTGATAATTTCCTTTGCTATGCAGAAGACTTTTATTTTAATTAAATCCAAAAGTTCAGTTTTGCTTTTTTGGAGACAGATCTAGTAAGATGTTGCTACTGCTGAGGTCAAAGAGGATGCTGCATGTGTTCTTCTATAGGATTTTGATGGTTCCTGTCACTTATTCAGGTATTTCATCCATTTTGAATTTATTTTTATGTATGCTATAGAAAGTGATTCAGTTTCATTCTTTTGCATGTTGCTGTCCAGTTTTCCCAACACCATTTGTTGGAGAGACAGTCTTTTTGCCACTGGATATTCTTTTCTGCTTTGTCAAAGATTAATTGATCATATAGTTGTGGGTCCATTTCAGGGTTTTCTATTCTGTTCCATTGATCTGTTTGTATGTTTTTGTGGAAGTACCATTCCATCTTGATCAGTATAGTTTTGTTAGATAACCTGAAGGCAAGAATTAGGTTATCTTGTGCTTTTGTTTTCTTTTTCAACATTATTTAGCCTCTTGGGGTCTTTTGTGGTTCCATATAAATTTTAGGTTTATTTTTCTATCTCTCTGAAAAAATGATGGTGGTATTTTGATAGAGATTGCATTAAATGTCTACACATTTACTGTACAGTTTTTGTTTTGGGTACTATAGACATTTTTAACAATTATTATTATTCCATTACATGAGCATATAATGTTTTTTCCATTTATTTTTGTCCGCTTCAATTTCCTTCATAAGTGCTCTGTAGTTTTCAGAGCACAAATCTTTTACCTCTTTGGTTAGGTTACCCTAAGTATCTTATGGTTTTTGATGTAACTGTAAATTGGATCACTTCCTTGGTTTCTCTTGCTGCTGTTTCATTATTGGTGTATAGAAATTCAATATATTTCTATACAGTGATTTTGTGTTCTGCAACTTTACTAAATTTCTATATCAGTTACAGAAGTTTCCTGGTGGAGTCTTTTGGATTTTTCTATTCAGAGTATCATGTCATCTGTGAATAGTGAAAGTTTGACTTCTTCCTGGGTGATTTGGTTATATTTTATTTATTTTTGTTGTTAGATTGCTGAATCTAGGATTTCCAGTTCTATGTTAAGTAACAGTGATGAGAGAGGACATGCCTGTCTTTTTCCTTAGAGAAAAAGCTCTCAGTTTTTCAAAATTGAGGATAATATTCGCTGTGGGTTTTTCATGTATGGCCTTTATTATGTTGAGGTATGCTCACTCTAATCTTACATTGTTAAGATGTCTGGGTGGGTCAGTCAGTTAAGCATCTGACTCTTGATTTCAGCTCAGGTCATGGTCTTACAGTTTGAGAGTTCAAGCCCCACATTGGGCTCTGCACTGGCAGAGCAAAGCCCGCTTGGGATTCTTACTCTCTCTCTCTCTCTCTCTCTCTCCCTCTCCCTCTGTCCCTCCCCTGCTCTCTCTTTCAAAATAAATAAACATTAAAATTTTTTAAAAAGTTAAATTGTTGAGGATTTTTATTATGAATGAATGTTGTTCTTTGTCCAATGCTGTTTCTGCTTCTGTTGAGAGGGTCATATGTTTCTTCTCCTTTCTTTTATTAATGTAGTGTAACACGTTGATTCATTTTCAAATACTGAACCACCCTTGAAACCCAGGAATAAATTCCACTTGATTGTGGTATATAATCATTTTTTATAGGGTTATTTATTTTTGAGAGAAAGACAAAGTGTGAGCAGGGGAGGAGTAGAGAAAGAGACACAGAATCTGAAGCAGGCTCCAGGCTCTGAGCTGTTAGCACAGAGCCCAGAATGGCACTCAAACTGACAAGCCATGGGATCACGACCTGAGCCAAAGTCTGATGCTCAATTGACTGAGTCGCCCAGGCATCCCCCCTCCCTTTTGTGAATGATCTTTTAATGTACTGTTAGAATTGGTTTGCTAGTATTTTGTTAAGAATTTTTGCATTCATGTTCCTCCAGGATATTAGCCTCTGGTTCCCTTTTTTTGTGGGAGTCTTTGTCTGGTTTGGGAACCAGGGTACTTATGGCCTCATAGAATGAGTTTGGAAGTTTTCCTTCAATTTTTCTTTTTGGAATTATTTGAGAAGAATGGATATTAACTATTCTTTGAATATTTGGTAGTATTCACCTATGAAGCCATCTAGCCCTGGAAGTTTTGTTGTTGGGAGATTTTTTTTTATTACTAGTACAATTTCATTGCTGGTTATTGGTCTGTTCAAGATTTCAATTTCCCCATGTTTCAGTTTTGGTAGTTTATATATTTCTAGGAATTTATCCATTTCTTACAGATTGTCCAATTTGTTGGTGTATTGTTTTTCATACTATTCTCATAATTGTTTGTATTTCTGTGGTGTTAGTTGTTATTTCTATTCTCTTATTTGTGATTTTATTCGCAGAGTCCTTTTTTTGTTGTTTTTGATATGTCTTCCTAGAGGTTTATCAATTTTATTATTTTTTTTTCAAAGAGCCAGCTCCTGATTTCATTGATCTATTCTGTTTTTTTTTTCCTTGGTTTCTATATCATTTATTTATTCTCCAATCTTTATTATTTCCCTTTTTCTGTGGCCTGTAGCCTCCATTTGTTGTTCTTTTTCTAACTCCTTTAGGTGTAAGGTTAGGTTGTTTATTGGAGATTTTCTTGCTTCTTGAGGAAGGCTTGTATTGCTCTCTTATGATATGACTGTTTTTGCTGTATCACAAAGGTTTTTGGTTATTCATGTTTTCTTTTCTTTTTTTAATGTTTATTTATTTATTTTGAGAAAGAGTGAGAGAGAGAGCATGAGCAGGGGAGGGGCAGAGAGAAAAAGGAAGAGAATCCCAAGCAGGCTCCACAGTGTCAACACAGACCCTGATGCAGAGCTCAAACACACCAACTGTGAGATTATGACATGAGCCAAAACCAAGAGTCCACACTTAATTGAGCTACCCAGATGCCCCCATCATGTTTTCATTTTCATTTGTTCCCATGCACTTTTTAAAAATGTATTCCTTAATTTCCTGGTTGACCCATTCTTCTTTAGTAGCATGTTGTTTTACCTCCATGTATTTGTGGTCTTTCCAATTTTTTTTTCTTGTGGTTAACTTCATGTTTTATAGTGTTGTGGTCAGAAAATATTCATGGTATGATCTTGATCTTTTTGTATTTCTCGAGGCCTTATTTATGACCTAATATGTGATCTATTCTGGAGAATGTCTCATGTGCACTTGAAAAGTGTGTGTATTCTGCTGCTTTAGGATGAAATGTTCTGAATGTCTGTTAAGTCCATCTGATCCAGTGTGTCATTCAAAGCCATTGTTTCTTTGTTGATTTTCTGCTTAGATGATATATTCCTTGATTTAAGTGGGTGTTATAGTCCCCTACTATTATCGTATTATTATCATTGAATTTCTTTATGTTTGTTATTTATCTATTTGTGTTCTCATATGTTGGGGGTATAAATTTTTACAATTATTATATCTGATGGATATATCATGATGGATAGATGCCTTAATTATTATATAGTGCCCTTCTTCATCTCTTGTTACTCTCTTTGGTTTAAAATCTAGTTTGTCTGGGGGCACCTGGTGGCTCAGTCAGCTAAAGGGTTGACTCTTGATTTTGGCTCAGGTCATGATCTCACAGTTTGTGAGTTCAAGCCCCACATCAGGTTCTGCACTAACAGCATGGAGGCTGCTCGGGAATGTCTGTCATCCTCTCTCTGTCTGTTCCTTCCTGTCTCACTCTCTCTGTCTCAAAATAAATAAATAAGTGATAAAAAAAAAAACATCTAGTTTGTCTGAGGTAAGTATTGCTAATCCAGCCTTTTTTTTTTAATGTCCATTTTCATGATAAGTGTTTCTCCATTCCCTCACCTTCAATCTGCAGGTGTCTTTATGTCTTAAATAAGTCCCTTGTAGGCAGCTTATAGATTTTTTTAAATCCATTCTGACATCCTATGTCTTTTGGTTGGAGCATTTAGTCTGTTTACATTCAGAGTAATTATTAACAGATATGTATTTTGTACCATTTATAACTTGTTTTGTTGTTGTTACTGGAGATTTTCTCTGTTCCTTTTTGGTCTTTGCCACTTTGGTCTTTCCTTCCCTTTGAAAGAGTCCCCTTTGACATTTATTACAGGACTGGTTTAGTTGTTATGAATTCCTTTAGCATTTGTCTGTCTGGGAAACTACCTCTCCTTCTATTCTGAATGATAGCTTTGCTGAATAGAGTATTCTTGGCTGCATATTTTTCCCTCCAGCACATGAAATATGTCATGCCATTCCCTTCTGGCTTTCCAAATTTTGCTGAGAAATCTTCAGTTAGTCTTATGGGCCTTCCCTTGTAGTTTAGGGACTTACTATGTCTTGTTGCTTTTAGGATTTTTCATTACCACTATATTTGGCAAATGTAACAATAATATGTATTGGTGTTGGCCTGCTTTTGTTAATTTTGATGGGAATTATCTGTGCCTCCTGGATTTGGATTTCTGTTTCCTTCCATAGATGAGGGAAGTTTTCAGTTATTATTTTCTCAAATAAACCTTCTGATCCCTTTTCTCTCTCTTTTTCTTCTGGAGCTCTTATCATACAATGTTATTCATTTGATGGAGTCACTGAGTTCCATAAGTCTACTTCCATTATCCATCATTCTTTTTTCTGTTTTCTTCAGCTTCATTATTTTCTATTATCCTCCTTCTGGATCACTTATTAATTTTTCTGTTTCTTCCATTCTTGTGGTCATTACAACCAGTCTCTTTCAAATCTCAGTTATTATTATTTTTCATTTCTGCCTGAGTTTTTAACTCTTTTCTCTCTGTTGTAAGTGTACCCATGATGTCTTCCATGCTTTTCTAAAGCCCACCTAATACCCTTATGACAGTTGTTTAAATTCTCCATCAGGCATATTATTTATATCTCTTTCAATTAGATCTCTGGCCATGACCTTTTCTTGCTCTTTCTTGGGGATGAATTCCCACTTCTTGGCATTTTGTTTATGTCTCTGTCTTCTGTGTTTTAGAAAGGCCTTTTGTTTTTCCTTCTCCTCAGAGTAATGGCTTTATGAAGAAGAGATCATATAGTGTCCAGGGGCTGGTGCTTCAGGGAATGTCTGGTGTGTGCTTCATGTGCTCTGCTGCTGTGTTTTGGCTGCTGTGTCCCTCAGGTCAGTCATCTACAGAGGTTCTCCTTGTCTGCAGTGGACAGTGTTTGGATCTTGGCCAGAGTTTGGTGAGTTTTAACTAAGTGTGTTTTGGTCTGCTGTTTAAAAGATACCTGATGCTATTTCCACTAGAACTGAAGCTTTGCAGGACTCTATGGTCAGTAGACATGGTTTCTGTGTGTGGGGGGGTGAGGGTGTTCTTCTGGTCTTCTGAGAGAATGTGCCAACTGTGCTGGTCCTTAGGCATAGTTCCCTGAGAAAGACATTGTCAGCAGTGTGCCGGTAAGCAGGACTTGGTGTAAGCAGGTTAGTCAGCCAGTGTTGGTGCTGTGGTATTTACTGCAGTTGGTTTATGCTGAGGGGTGGGGGAGGGAAATGGCACCAGACAGCTCTTTTGTCTTCAGAAAGGGTACTTGTGCTTGCTCCTTTCAGGGAAGCACTCATGGAAGAGCAAATAATTTCCTTTTGTGACTCCCAGTCATTTTTCAGCTCACTGTTTTCACTCTGTCTGTCTCTGCCTTGCTTGCTGCCTGGAGCAGCCTAGTGCACTTAGGCTTCTATCAAGCCAAGCCTCCCATTTAAAACTCCAAACTTTATAAACCTTGTGTGGCAGGGACCTGTACTGGTTTTCTGGGGGAAAGTCTTCCCCTGTTGGGATCCATGCAGGTTTGACCAGAAAGGGCAGTCATGCCAGAGGGCAGAGGCATGGTATTTGGAGCAAAGCAGGCTAAACAGCCAATGTCAGATTTAGCCACCTTCAGCAGATGTCTCTGTGCCTATGCTAAAGGGTGGGTAATGGAAATGGTGCCTGAAGGCTTATTTTGTTATCAGAGAGGGGACTCTGAGAATGGCACCTGTCATGGATTCCCTCCAAAAAAAGCAAACATTTCTCCCTGTGTGCCTTAGGTGATCCTTAGATCATGCCTTCTGCCCTAGGGTTGCTTGTGGCCCTTTTTTTTCTGGAGTAGGGCAGTGCCCTCAGGGCTCTATCCCAGCCAAATTTGCATATCTCTAAAACTCCAGTCTTTGAGTCCTACTGATGGGAAAAAAAAAAAAAAAATCAGCCCTCTCATTTTCCCAGCCAGTGGCTTTGGAGTAAAGTTCTCCTTGTGAGTATTCCTGTGTGCCCTTCTCTCTCACCTTTCTCTGTGATCAGGGCTCCCTCCCCTCTGCAGCACCTTCAATCCATTTCTCCCCCAAACCACGTCTCTCACTTCCTGCCTTCCTAGATGTGGCCTCTCCTTCCCCTCTACTTGTGCAGTTTGTTCTTTCAGTCCTCAGGTTAATTTCTTGGGTATTCAGAATGATTTTGATAAATATCTACCTGTGTTCAAGGGAGAAGGCAAGCCTAAGGTCCTTGTACAATTCTGCCATCATAGCTTCCCCATAATTCCAATTATTTTAAAATGTTGTGTGCTACATAATGAACTATCATAAGATGTTTAATCAGTGCCATTTTAATTCTTCTGTCATTCATGGACAGTTATTTTTTTTCACTCTGATGCTTTCATGAAAGTTTTTGCAATTGACTACAATCCAAAAGTGCTTCCTATCAAAGAAATTGATGGAAGAGACTCTGACAAGTACTCTAAAGTATAGGTTTCTAATAACTTAAAAACCATACCAGTAGGGACGCCTGGGTGGCTCAGTCAGTTGAGCGTCCTACTTCGGCTCAGGTCATGATCTCTCAGTCTGTGAGTTCGAGCCCCACATTGGGCTCTGTGCTTACAGCTCAGAGCCTGAAGCCTGCTATGGATTCTGTGTCTCCCTCTCTCTCTCTGCCTCTCCCCCACTCATGCTCTGTCTCTCTCTCTTTCAAAAATAAATAAACATTAAAAAAAAATTAAAAATATACCACTGAACTGAGTAAGAATTTCCAGAATCTTAATGGAAAACTGATAGATTCATAACTCAATACTGCTAACTCAAAATCAAGCAGAGCACAAATTAATTACAGGGGATTAAATGAACTGAGGAGAATGATCCTTAAGAGTTAAGCTAATCTACTCTGTGATATTGCTGTCATGGCATTGGTGTGGTCTATCTGCAAGGGCCTCAGATTTACACTATCCTCTCCTGGATAACAGACTGTAGAGTCACAAATAAAGTCCTGATATGACTTTTCCAAACAGCCTTATGATAAGCATTCTTCCTCACCTCTCAGGGCTCTTTGTGAGCCCCTTAGATGAGACCTCTTTGAAGCTTACCAAAACCCCACTCTTTGAATTGACCAATTTAGCCTGAGCCTAGGAGCCCCAAATCCCTCTACCCACAAACCCTAATAAAAAAATGAGCTGTGGGTTCTGCCTTTCTCTCTCTGCAGCCTGCCTTGACCTTCTAGTGTGGCCCCAGGAGGTATGCTGTGTACCCCCTCTGGGATTTGTAAGTAATACACTTGTGTTTTAATCCCCTGTGGTCCTTTGTTGAACCACAGCTCACAACCCAAGATGTGGGGGATTGCAGGTGCTGTAGAGTGGAGGGAGCCCTGATCACAGAGAAAATTGGGGAAGGAGACTCTCCTTCCCTGACTGCTGTTTTTCTAAAGGCATGAGAACTCTGGATCCTGGCCAGTATTATTAGGGCACCCTCACTTGAGGAATCATGGATGCTGGGAAAGGCAAACATATGGGGGCTTTACTTAACAAATATTAATTTAACAAAGTCACAAATGATGTCAGGAACATGATGGATTGAATCACACTTGAGGTCAACTATGGGAAATGCCTTTTTAGCTGCAAATGGATTACAGACTGGCTTTCACAGGTGGGTAGTTCTGTCTGGGAGGGGTACCCTGCCTTTTGCCAGTTAGTTACACTGGTTTACACTACTGCATACTGCCTATTAAGAGCTCTGCCACAGCTTTCTATCCCAAAGTTCAATCAAGCTCTAAAAAAGTAACCAGAGTTCTCCCAAACCTCAGAGAATTGTTCATTGGGTCTAGTTTGAGGTTCTACAGATATATCTTCTGACTGTTAACACCCAGGGAAGGGTGAATTTCTCCAACAGGTGTTAGACTTTCCATGTGTTTCCAACTCTAAGCATGGACCCAACTGCCAACTGTTCAGTGAACTGACTAAAATTTTCACAAAGTCCCATGGTGTTAGTTAAGGGCATAGACAAATGAGTGTCAACCCCTCTCTAAGTATAGGCTACCATATAAAGGTACAGGAAAGGAAAGGAGAAGATAAAGGTGTCTTTGGAAGTTGGGGAAGGAGACTCTCCTTTCCCTGAATGCTGTTTTTTCAAAAGGCATGAGGACTCTGGATCCTAGCCAGTGTGATTAGGGCACCCTAACTTGAGGAATCATGGATCCTGGGAAAGGCAAATGCAGCCAAAGCCTGTGGACCCTCTGTTGCTGTATATTGTTCTGCTGTTGCACCTTATCCCCAGATTCTATGGGATACATGGGCCCCACCTCTGGCACATGGTGGTACAAGACCTAATGGCCCTACATAAGCAGCCTGAGAACCTGGTGTCTGCACTGCTTAAAACACTGGAAAAAGTTAGCAGCCTCCTCACTAAATACAAATGCCCCATAGAAGCAGCCTGTTCATTACTCAGTGCTGCTGCACACCAACATGCCAAGGTGTGCTCTGTGCCAGCCCCAGTGATCCCGATAACCATTGTGTTAGTGGAGGCTGACCCCAATCCCAGCGAGGTCTGTTCAAATCCCCTGGCAAAAAGAAGAGACTGTGTTTGAGTCTGGCCACGGGGGATGTCCATGACAGAATTTCCTGGTAACAGTTTGTAAGGTCAAATCAGTGAGGAATAATAGAGAATTAGAAACTGAAACTCAAAATTGTATACATCTTGACATTCAAAATGGTTTAAAAGACTTTGTACAGCAGTAGGGAGAGAAATGGGCTGACTGGTTGTTAAGGGTGTTTAATACTGGCTCTGAACTATTACCACTGCAGATATAAGGCAACTAGCTGGTATTTATAAGGATCCCAAAATGTACAAACTTTTAAAAGACTCTCAGAACCTAAAAAATAAAATAAACAAGTAAAAAACCCCTGGAAACAAAGGGCCAAATTCTTGAGGGGTATGGGTGACTCAAACATTCACCCAGGAGAGTCTGCCCATGATTAAGTCAACCAGAACTAGAGCAGAGGCTGAAGATCTCAATACCATAATGGAGGCTTCCAATGATGAGATAGATGGAGTCCAAACCCAAAGGAAAAGTCTCAAAGCAAAAGAATATCTTGCCCTGCATACTTGGATTTTTATGGTTTGGTATCAATCCTACTCCTCCTATCTCATTATTACCTTAAAAGCTTAAATCCAGTGGAAAATATTAAATGAATCCTGACACTTTTTTCATAAGATTGGTATGATCCAACGGGTCTATTACTTCTTTGAATATAGCAACCTAGATGACCTGGATTTTATCTTTAAAAGTAGGCCTGGTCCAGATAATTTTTCTTAAAAGGAGCTCCCCCTGAATTACAGAGCTGCGATTCTCCACTGTGATGGGACCTCCCATAATCTTTAGGAAGCCCTGGAAGGAATACATCCTCCCTTCCTTCAATCACGAAGGAGATGCTCATCCAGATTCTCAGACTTCAGAATACAAAGGTAGCCCACAACCTCCAGGCCAGCCCTCAGGTGGCAGGTCCACATTCCACCTAGCAGAGCACCTTTTGCACTTCCTGATTCCAGAGCCATGTAATCCTCATCAGGAAACAGCTGTCAGGATGATTCTAAACAGCAGAGCATTTTAGAACTGGAAGCTTTGCCAGTTGGGGTTTTCCAATGAGTTTATATCTGGAGCAGTGGTATAAGCTCCTCTCTTTAAAACAAGTGATCACCTCACCATGGAGTCCAATTCCAATGGTTCAGAGGCCTTGAGAGGTTCCTGAGGCTTCTTCTGCCCCAAACAAGCCCCTTTGAGCTTGGCAGCCACCTAGAGCTTTACCCTAGGGAGTCAGTGGCTCCCTGGAGTTTGTCCCAACTCCTGGGGGCAATCACTGACTTATGAACTCTGGTGGCTTACTTAGACAAAGACAATTACCAGACTTTTCTGGATCTATTAGACACAGTAATTCCAAGTAACCCTTATAAGTTCCCCAAGGGAACTATGTACACTGTACAAAACAGAAGGTACAACTATAAAGAGAGAACAAATTAAGCTGAATGTGCTGTCAGCACCATATTTCTAAGATAGGTGCCTGTGGTGGTAGCCCCCATGGCTCTCTCTTTTCCTGTCATAGGTATGGATGCCCTCATCCAGTGACACATCTGGTGAAATAAACCCCAATTTCTGGCCTTTCTCATAAGAGCTGCCAAATAAAACCTACCTGACTAAATGTCTTTGGTAAAAACAGTAATACAACAATAACTGACTTCAGCCCCTAATGAGAGATACACATGAGACTAGGGTCATTAGCCCTACCATCTTATCTTTTAATAGCTGCATCTGACCAGTCTTAAAATTGGCCACCAGAGGTGCCTGGGTGGCTCAGTGGGTTAAGTGTCAGACTTCAGCTCAGATCATTATCTTGTGATCTGTGAGTTCTAGTCCTGTGTCTGACTCTGTGCTGACAGCTCAGAGTCTGGAGCCTGCTTCAGATTCTGTGTCCCTCTCTTTTTCAGTTCCTCCCCTGCTCTCGCTCTCTCTCTCTCTCTCTCTCAAAAATAAACATTGAAAAAAACTGGCCACTACTACCCAAAGGAATCTACACATTCAATGAAATCCTAATCAAAATTGCACCAGCATTCTTCTCGAAGCTAGAACAAGCAATCCTAAAATTTGTATGGAACCACAAAAGACCCCGAATAGCCAAAGTAATTTTGAAGAAGAAGACCAAAGCAGGAGGCATCACAATCCCAGACTTTAGCCTCTACTACAAAGCTGTAATCATCAAGACAGCATGGTATTGGCACAAAAACAGACACATAGAATAGAGACTCCAGAATTGGACCCACAAATGTATGGCCAGCAGGAAAGAGTATCCAATGAAAAAGACAGTCTCTTTAACAAATGATGCTGGGATAACTGGACAGCAACATGCAGAAGAATGAAACTAGACCACTTTCTTACACCATTCACAAAAATAAACTCAAAATGGATAAAGGACCTGAATGTGAGACAGGAAACCATCAAAACCCTAGAGGAGAAAGCAGGAAAAAACCTCTCTGACCTTAGCCACAGCAATTTCTTACTTGACACATCCCTAAAGGCAAGGGAATTAAAAGCAAAAAATGAACTATTGGGACCTCATGAAGATAAAAAGCTTCTGCACAGCAAAGAAAACAATCAACAAAACTAAAAGGCAACTGACAGAATGGGAAGAGATATTTGCAAATGACATATCAGACAAAGGTCTAGTATCCAAAATCTATAAAGAACTCACCAAAGTCCACACCCAAAAAACAAATAATCCAGTGAAGAAATGGGCAGAAAACATGAATAGACACTTCTCTAAAGAAGACATCCGGATGGCCAACAGGCACATGAAAAGATGTTCAACGTCGCTCCTCATTAGGGAAATACAAATCAAAACCACACTCAGATACCACCTCATGCCAGTCAAAGTGGCTAAAATGAACAAATCAGGAGACTATAGATGCTGGCGAGGATGTGGAGAAACTGGAACCCTCTTGTACTGTTGGTGGGAAAGCAAATTGGTGCAGCCTCTCTGGAAAACAGTGTGGAGGTTCCTCAAAAAATTAAAATTAGATCTACCCTATGACCCAACAATAGCACTGCTAGGAATTTACCCAAGGGATTCAGGAGTGCTGATGCATGGGGCACTTTTTCCCCAATGTTTATAACAGCACTTTCAACAATAGCCAAATTATGGAAAGAGCCTAAGTATCCATCAACTGATGAATGGATAAAGAAATTGTGGTTTATATACACAATGGAATACTACGTGGCAATGAGAAAGAATGAAATATGGCCATTTGTAGCAATGTGGATGGAACTGGAGAGTGTTATGCTAAGTGAAATAAGTCATACAGAGAAAGACAGATACCATATGTTTTCACTCTTATGTGGATCCTGAGAAACTTAACAGAAGACCATGGGGGAGGAGAAGGAAAAAAAAAAAAAAGTTCTAGAGGGAGGGAGCCAAACCATAAGAGACTCTTAAAAACTGAGAATAAACTGAGGGTTGATGCGGAATGGGAGGGAGGTGAGGGTGGGTGATGGGCATTGAGGAGGGCACCTGTTGGGAGGAGCACTGGGTGTTGTATGGAGACCAATTTGACAATTTCATATTTAAAAAAAAACAACCCTAAAACAAGAAAGTATTTTATATTCTCTTGAAAACAAAACAAAACAAAACAAAACAAAACAAAACAAAACAAAACAAAAAAACTGGCCACCAATTAATGGAGATGAACAATTAGCTATCAAAATGTAAGTGTGTAATTTTTTTCCATTAAAGCTCTCATTTCCAATATATAGAGATGATAGATGACATTAAAAATCTCAGGGCCTCAGGGCGCCTGGATGGCTCAGTCGGATGAGGGTCCGACTTCAGCTCATGTCATGATCTCGCGGTCTGTGGGTTCAAGCCCCATGTCAGGCTCTGTGCTGACAGCTCAGAGCCTGGAGCCTGCTATGGATTCTGTGTCTCTCTCTCTCTCTGCCCCTCCCCTGCTTATGCTCTGTCTCTCTCTCTCTCTCTCTCTGTCAAAAATAAGTAAACATTAAAAAATTTCAGAGCCTCTACTTTGCTATCCTATTTCTAGTCAACATGTTGTACTTACAGACTCAATTTGTTTTTAATTTCAAGGGCACTCAGTATACCTTTAACTTGGCTGACCATGGATTATCTAAAGAGTTCTGCCACTGCACATAACCTATACAGACAAGATCTAAATTTACTCAAATTAATTCATTGCCACCTTTGACATTATATAGATGACACTGTACCATGGGGACCTTCTAAGGATGCCATGCAGGAAAATTTACACCTAGTAACAACTTATTGTCCCAAATAGGTTACAAGGACCAGACTTCCGTCAAGTTTCTTGACATAGTGTGGTCAGCTAAAGGCTAAGAAATTAGTCTCACTGTAAGACATCAACTCCTCACAATCAAGTTTCCCACTACAGTACAGCAGGCACAGCACATATTAGGTCTCTTTACCTTTTGGAGGAAACACATTCTACACTTACTTATTCCAGTTAAGCCTTCTTATGGTTTTATACACAAATCAGCTTCTTTTTTCCACTGGGGAGAACCTTGACAAACTGCTTTGTGGCTGGCCCAGTGACCCATATGGCAGCTCCGCCACTTAGTACTGCAGGCTCAGATTTCTGAGTTGAATCACTGGATGCTTCTGATTATGTCTCACAGATTTCTGAACTATGCACTGCTCTACTTGGCTGTCCATGGGTTTCTGAACCAAATGTCTTCTCCAAAGAGCAGGCCAGCATATACCACTAGAATGCCAAATTTTGGCAGCCTGCTAAGCCCTTTTAGAAAGAGATGTATTAATGGGCTCATAGCCTGTGCTGCTTTTCACACAAGTTTCCTTTGTGCCTTGGTTCAGGAATTCAACCCAGAAGAGGCTTGGTTGGCATGGCCACTGAGGCTCCACTGAGGCTTCACTGCTAAAATGGAACTGATACCTCAGGAAAGGGTTAAACTTAATGTCAAGGGCCTCTCAGATTATAGGAGAATGTGGCTTCCCCCATACTCAGCCCATTGCCACTGACATGGAGGTTCAGCTAATGGCACTTCCACTGCCAGCCCCTCAGCATTTGGGGGGTGCTTGGGACCAATTTTCTGACATGGAAAAGGAGTTTTTCTTTTTTTAAAAAAAATTAATGTTTATTTATTTTTGAGAGAGAGAGCATGAGCAGGGGAGGGGAAGAGAGAGAGGGAGACACAGAATCCAAAGCAGGCTCCAGGCTCTGAGCTGTCAGCACAGAGCCCAATGCGGAACTTGAACACATGAACTATGAGATCATGAGCCAAAGTCAGATACTTAACTGACTGAGCCACCCATGTGCCCCTGAAAAGGAGTTATTCTTGATGATGGCAGGGCCACCACTTTACACAGTGCAGCCCTGCTGGAAGGCCATGGCATATCATCCTGCTAGTGTGACTTTCCTAGCTCTGCCCAACTAGGAGAATTGGTGGTAATGTGACTGGCTCTACAAAAGTCTTTTTGACTCCTGAGGACACACATTTTTACTGCCTTCTGGGAAGTAGTCAATGAGCTCACAGTCTGATTGGAACAATGGCAAAAGGATAATTCCATGATTGAGGGAAAACCTTTCTGGGGTGCTATCATTTGGGAAAAAAAATCCAACTCACACATGCCAGTTATGGTCACTCATGTCTGTGCATACGTATGCCAACAAGTACCAAGAGCACACTATAACATTGCAGATTTCTTATTCAAATTACATACCTGTTCCAAGGACCCACAGGACCCACTTCTCAGAGTACTAAACACAACTATTCCTCCAGAGATGTCATCCCCACTAGCAGAAATGGGCCCATATTACATCAGGCCATAAGGGAACAACTGCATTCACAGATAGGGCATACAGGTGTGCATCCCCTTCACCTTGACTGTAGCCAAAGTTGTGTTCAATAGTTACCCACTTTGTTCTCAAACAAAACTCTGGAAGGCACCCAGTTGGGGACATGTTGCCCAGGGCAACAGACCCTAGTCTAGATGGCAAATTGATTTTATCAGTTCTCTGCTGCCCTCTGCTGGAATTAGTAGTTATGCAACCACTATCATCAATGGCCATCACTGAATTCCAGCAGGACACTCTCTCAAGAAGTGCTATTTCTCATCATGTAATCTTTTTTTTTTTTAAGTTTTATTATTTGTTTTGATAGAGAGAGAGAACACGAGTGCATGAGGTACAGAGAGAGAGGGAGAGAGAGAATCCCAAACAGGCTCTGAACTGATAGTGTGTAGGCCCACACAGGGCTTAAACCCACCAACCTGGAGATCATGACCTGAGCAGATATCAAGAGTCAGAGGCTTAACAGACTGAGTCCTCCAGGAACCCCACGTCATGTAACTTCCTTCTTAACCGGATATGTGCTGATCCCCTTTGGCTCACCAGATATTATAGATTCAGATCAAGGTACCCATTTCACTTCCCAAGCAGTTTAATCAAGGGCCCTAGAATATGGCACCTTGTGGAGTTTCCACCTAACTTATCAGCCCCGAGTAGCTGGCCTTATAGAGAGGCACAATGGCTTACTCAAGGAATGCTCCTCAAGCTTTTAAACAGTAAGTCATCCCCCAAACGGACAGAAATTTTATCCCAATACTGCGTAACTCCTTACTACTACACAGAAACTACCAGTATTCTCCAAATACTTCCCTGCTGGTATTTATAGTGAAGACCTATTCCTCTGACCTTAAATAGGATGCCATTCACATCTCCTCACCAAGTGGATGTTTCCTTTGTCATTTTGATTTTTTTATCATCTCAGTACCTTCCACATATTGAGGACCCAGTTGAGGGCAGACTGTGCAATATAACCCCCTCATAATAAAGAGTCCAAGAAACAAACCCCTGCAAAATTGCTTAGAGATCATGATTATTATACAGATTTTCTTGGCCCATATATGATGGCTCAGTACCAGCAGTGCTAACATCACCAACTCTGCCTCATTATCCGGGTCATAAAATCTGGTTAATTAAACCAAATTTGTCAAAAATTTTATAGGAGATGGAAATTATATCTTCAGGACCCACTAATGGAACTGTGTGAATCTCAGAGAACAGAAAAGAGGCCCTCCACCTAGTGGATGCCAGTCACATTAAGAAATGAAATCCGGGGCGCCTGGGTGGCTCAGTCGGTTAGGCGGCCGACTTTGGCTCAGGTCATGATCTCTCGGTCCGTGAGTTCGAGCCCCACGTGGGGCTCTGTGCTGACAGCTCAGAGCCCAGAGCCTGTTTCGGATTCTGTGTCTCCCACTCTCTCTCTGACCCTCCCCCGTTGATTCTCTGTCTCTCTCTGTCTCAAAAATAAATAAACGTTAAAGAAAAATTAAAAAAAAAAAAAAAGAAATGAAATACACAGAGGAACCTTGGAATCCAGTGACAATCAGAGGATGTCCGGGTCTCTAACCACCTTAGAGAAAGAGGTGAAAAATCTCTTGATCCAAAGCAACCAGAATCTGCCTTTGTTCAGCTTCCAGACTCTTTGGTCCAAAGAGGCCCCTTCAAGGTAGTCAAATGTATCTGCCCTCTTTTGTTGTGGTAGCTACTCTTACAGTGTAAAGCTTGAATAATAGGGTTTCTAGTAGATAACTTGCACCTAACCCTGTACCAGGAGATGTGCTGGAATAAAATCAGCCAGGTGCACTTCTGCACCACAGGATGGCTAAGCATCAGGTGCTGGCAGGCCCTGTTAGGATCTCACTTCTAACTACATTAAAGGGTTCCAATGGAAGTAATGTTCAAATGAGTCACTCCCTCCTCATTCTACACCTGAAATTATATCCTGGCAAAATGGTCCTCCCAATGTTACCAAATCCTTTCCATCTAGATGGCAGGTTTGTACTCTATTGACTTTACTGTACTTTAATGGGGGCATTCTAAGCGTAACACTGCCATCCACAAAATGTATCTACAATGAGACATCAATGTACACAAAATCTATATGCGTTGTGGATGGAGTCCCCACAAAGCTCACTTGCAGGCAAGCATAGGAAGAAGTGCTACCATCATAGCTCAATAAGATCAAATATTAAAAGCTATTCAGAAATCATCAGCCACTCTAACCTACCACATGTAGACACTATGCTATACTCTGAGTCTGACACAGCAATAGCATGACTCACTAGCACAGTGATGGATAAGTATCTGGTGTTGGATTTCCTATTGAATGGGATGAAATCCGCTCTATATATAGTCCCTCTTGCTGCATGTACATTAACAATTCAAAACAGGTACAGGCCAGCCTCCAGAAAATATCTCAAGTTATAGAGGTCATGCATAAGATACCTAAAATACATCAACAAATTCCCACACTCTCTGAGGTTCCCAATTTGTTTTCATGGCTCTTGCCATCCACCTGGGGCCAATGATGAGAATGGGATTTGAAGTAGTAGTAAGTCTATTCATCAGAGGCTTCATCATTATTACTTTGGTCAATTGTGCTTTACAATTGTGCTTCAGAAAACAATGTATTATATCCTTTAACTCATCTGCTACACAAGCGGTTGCTATTCCTGATGGCAAGGCATCATAGGGTAGACTGTAGAGGGTTTGCCTTAGCTACTCCATGGTATTGCTGCCTTGGCATCCATTTTGTGTGGCCTGGAGTGTTGTGAGCTGACACTATCCCCTTTCATGCAAGCGTGTGACTTACTTAACTGCCTGTAGAGTCATGAGTAAATGTAAGGTCCCTAAATGACTTTCCCAACAGCCCTTGTGATAAATAGTCTCCTTTGCCTCCCTGGGCCTTCCTCTTTTGTAGCTCTTGGATAAGACCTCTGGGAAGCTTACTAAAACCCTGCCTTTTTGTTTGTTTGTTTGTTTGTTTGAATTGACCAATCCAGCTTTAGCCCAGAAAACCAAGGACCCTAATAGAATGATGAGCCCCAGATCTTGGCATTTTCTCTCTCTTCCAATGCCCTGCTTCGACCTCCCCACAGCATCCTTGAGGTATGCTGTGTGTAACTCCTCCAAGACCCATGAGTAATAAATTTTATAGTTTTGTTTCTTTCACGGTCTTTTGTTAAACCATGGATCACCATCAGATACCGCAGAGCTCTACTTAACCAATGCTGTATTAGCAAAGTCACAGCAACGATTATAGTTTTTAATAACTTTTTGCTTGAAATATTGCTAGTCCTTTAATATTGTTTTTCAGATTTAAGAAAACATTTGCACTCTTGAGATATCTATATCTTATAGCAATGTTATAGACCACATCTTTATAAGCAAAAATTGAATCATGTATCTTTTTCTTCCTGACCCCTTCAGAACTCAGAAACTCTTATTAAATATTCTTATTTCTGTGGCAGTACTGATATTCTATAATTTCAATAAGAATTTGTCTTCCCAGGATGCCTAGGTGGCTCAGTCAGTTAAGTGTCTGTCTTCAGCTCAGGTCATGATCTCATAGTTTGTGGGTTTGAGCCCCATGTTGGGCTCTGTGCTGACAGCTCAGAACCTGGAGCCTGTTTCAGATTCTGTGTCTCCCTCTCTCTCTGCCCCTCTCCCTCTCACACTCTGCCTCTCTGTCTCTCTCTCAAAAATAAATAAACATTAAAAAAAAAAGAATTTTTCTTCCTTGTATAAGGCACAATTGGAAATATTTGTTAGTTCCCATGGCTTGACTAGAATATCATATTTGAGCATGGTGTGCATGAAATCAGATATGATCAGACAGCTTTCAAGAACTAAGGCTGAATTTATGGAAATAATGCTTACAAAGCCTCTTGGAAAACCTGGCCTGGTGCATGGTTTACAGGGTTCCTAGCTATACAGAGGAGTAAGGAATTTCACTTCCAGACAGGCCCAGGAAACACAATATATTGGGGACCTCCAGGTGAGAGTGATTCATCCATATCTATAAGCACCAAAAGTGAAGCCTGATGGTGAGTTATTGACTTGGCTCTCTGGCTGCTCAGGCTTTTAAATATCTAAACTGAGATTCCTCATGAAAAGTTCCAGGATAGCAAACTCCAAAAGACATATGTGTTTAATTAGCATTCATGTTGCATTTATGTAAATAGTCAGTCCAAATCTAGTGAAACTGAAATTTTGTAAATGAGAATCAAAAGAAGAGTGACTGTAGAGATAAATTCTTAGTTTAAATGGAAAACTGTAGCATACTCTTGTGTGTGCTCAATTCTTGGTTTCTCAAATATTTTATTACAATTCTCCAAATTGACATTTCCAGTTTTTCTCCCACCCTTCTGATATGCCATCACCGATGGTTACAACTACCCCTTTCTCCAAGACCTACAAGCTGAGCTGGAAGACTTGATATAATCTTCAAATAAATCACAACAGATCATATATGAGAAACTTTCATGACTACTCCAGTGTGGGCCCCGCAGAAAGTTGGAATGCCTGATGCCATCACCACAGACAGGCTGCAAACCAGGAAATTCATCAGATTCCCACTGCTGTTCTTACTCCATCATGTAACTATCCTTAAAGTTTAATGTATAGAAATCTTTCAACTGGCTGCCCTCTGGACTCACAAATAGGTTTCCTAACCATTAATCTTTTTTTTTTCTTTTTATCATTTGTTAAATGCCTGGCTACTTGCACCATCCAGCAAATATGCTTTATATATCCTGAAATAGGGGCTGGATCAAAAATTTAAAAAGAACAGAAATTCTATGGGTCATACAAAGTAAGTCTTTATATACATGAAAGTGTGATATATCTCTCTTTAAATGTTAAAAAAAAAAAAAAAAAAAAAAAACAGGGGCCCCTGGGTGGCTCAGTCAGTTGAGCTGCCGACTTCGGCTCAGATCATGATCTCGCGGTCCGTGAGTTCGAGCCCCGCGTCGGGCTCTGTACTGACAGCTCAGAGCCTGGAGCCTGTTTCAGATTCTGGGTCTCCCTCTCTCTGACCTTCCCCCATTCATTATCTGTCTCTCTCTGTCTCAAAAATAAATAAACGTTAAAATTTTTTTTTAAAAATATTAAAAAAAAAACAGACAAAAAAGCTTTAAACAAGTTACTGCAAGGTGTGAGTCCAGACAAGGGGTTTGAGAGATTAAGGACTGGGGTAAGATAGACCCTCATGTATGGATCCATTTGCTGGACTGGAATCTGAAAAAAAGGAAAAAAAAAGTTGTTTGAGGAGAACATTGTGTTTCACAATTAAACTGGCTATCTGGAACCTATCAGAAATATAACATTTCTATTAAATATTTTTTAATGTTTATTTTTGAGAGAGGGAGAGACAGAGCATGAGTGGGTGAGGGGCAGGGAGAGAGGGAGACACAGAATTTGAAGCAGGCTCCAGACTCTGAGCTGTCAGCACAGAGCCTGATGTGGGGCTCGAACCTGTGAACCACGAGATCATGACCAGACCTGAAGTCAGACGTTTAACCAACTGAGCCACCCAGGTGCCCCATCTATTGAATATTTTTCCAAGGGCCCAGAATTGTGTATTCTGAAAAGTATATGTGTGCACTTTGTTACTGTTGTGGACTGATTGTTTGTGTTCCCCCCAAATTCATATGTTGAAGCACTAACTCCCCAGTGTGATAATATCTGGAACTGATAGTAGCAGGATGGTATACTGGAATTTGGTAGATAATTTGGTTTAGATAAGGTCATGAGAGTGGGAACATCAGGATGGAATCATTGCTTTTATAAACAAAGGGAGAGACATGACATCACTCATCTTTTCCATGTGTAAGAACTGAGGAAATACCATGTCAGCACCCAATGAGAAGGCAGTCTGCACACCAGTAAGCAGACTCTCACCAGATACTAAATCAGGTAATGCTTTGGTCTTGGACTCCCCAGCCTACAGAACTTTGAGAAATAAATAAATATCTGTTGCTTAACTCAGTCTATGGTATTTTTTTATGGTAGCCCATTGCCTTAGTACATGTAAAGTCATGTGTGACCTTGATTTATATTTTGTGTATCTGTGAGGCAACAGATTCCCAGAGTATTTTTTTTTTGTTTTTTGTTATTTTCCTTTTCTTCCCTTTCCTTTCTTCTTCTTCTTCTTCTTCTTCTTCTTCTTCTTCTTCTTCTTCTTCTTTTTTAACTAGGCTTCATGTCTAGCACAGAGCCCAGTGTGGAGCCTGAAATCATGACCCTGAAATCAAGACCTAAATTGAGATCAAGAGTCAGATGTTTAACCAACTGAGCTAACCCAGGCACCCTTTGGTGTTTTCTTTTTTAACCTTGAAGGGAACAACTCTTCTGCAATGGCCCACCAATTTATAATAAATATGAAGATGGAGTCATTAGGAGGTGAGGGCATCCAGTGCTGAGATAACTGCCTAAAATTTGGCTCAGTGTGTTGGCTTTTGGTTCTCATCTTTCATCAGGGACATCCTAGCTAAGTGATGGAAAGCAGCAACATTCCACTGAGTCCCATCACTTTTATGATAATTGGCAGTGCTGTGTGTATCATCTATGAACTCCCATTGCTGTTCACTCAGTTAATCCCACAGGGCTCCCTCTGTAGCCAAGGAACCTATGGGAGACAAACTCCTGCTCTGGAACCATGGCATTTTGCAAGGAATTGGGGACATAGGTGGTTACTCACTCCTAGAGGTGTATTATTCCAGAAGTCCCAGGTTTGGCTCTATTAAGGAGATTTTGATAGCTGTGCTGATCTGTGAAGTATTATTTCCATGACCCAAACATGAGACAGGGCAGAGATTAGACTCAGGTCTCCTGACTATAAAAACCAGCATTTTCCTTGACAGCTGTATCTCCAGGCCTCTTGAGTAGCATATCTTGCAGGAATGCAGAACCAGGATACTTACCAAAAGAGGGACTCAACTACAAAGAATGGTGAGGACTAGACCAAACCAGTTTGTGTCAAGTTGGGCCCCAGTGCTGATCTTTTTCTGACTTTCTCTCTCATTACAGTACTAAAAGTTACAACCAGGGGTGGAGATTTAACACATTAATGAGACATGTGATCCATGACAAATTGTGTTCTGTCCACTGTGCCTGTACGCCCAACTTTCTGTGTCTCTCCCTGCCTTTACATGCTTGGACATTACTCCTTTATCACCTCAGTCTTTTAAAAAACTTTCCCTGGTAGGGGCATCTGGGTAGTTTAGTCAGTTAAGTGTCTGACTTCGGCCCAGGTCATGATCTCATGGTTCGTGAGCTTGAGCCCTGCATCAGGGTGTGTGCTGACAGCTCAGAGCCTGGAATCTGCTTTGGATTCTGTCTGTCTGTCTCTCTCTCTCTCTCTCTCTCTCTCTGCTCCTCCCCCACTCTTGCTTTCTCTCTCTCTCTCTCAAAAATAAATATTTAAAAAAAATAAAAACAAAATACTTTCCCCTGACTTTGTTCAGAGATCCATCATGAAGGACCTTTTCCTTTGTGCTGTCTCCCTGGTGCTCAAGCAGAAGCCTGAATAAAATGCTTGCCTGGAAATTCCCATTTGGCCCAAGTCAATTTCTACTGCATGGAGAGCCCAAGAACCCAAGTCAGTAACAAATATAATGGGTGACTGGATATGGAGGGTCACAGGCTTTGGACTAGCAATTTTTTATTTTATTTTTTTAATGCTTATTCATTTTTGAGAGATAGAGCATGAGCAGGGGAGGGGCAGAGAGAGAGGGAGACACAGGATTCGAAGCAGGCTCCAGGCTCTGAGCTGTCAGCACAGAGCCTGACGCGGGGCTCAAACTCACGAATGGTGAGATCTTGACCTGAGCTGAACTCCGAGGCTTAACCCACTGAGCTACCCAGGCACCCCAAGCAATTTTTGTTTTAATGGTGTATAGCATGAAGCCAAGAGGAGCTTTAAAGCCCTTGGGCAATTTATGGCCATCATAGGTAGCTCAGAGATTCCAGGAAACACAAGAAAGGTTCATAAAGCTTCTATAGTGAAGGAGCTTCTGAGGGTGTTGAGGGGAATACCTATTGATTTTAATTTGGACGGATTTTAGACACTTTTGTTGGAGGTGGCCCCATTAAAGTTGGGCTGATTTGTAAGTAGCAGTATCAGTGAGATGAAGCAAACTTTGTAAATGAGGAATATATTGCCACTAGAACCCAAAAATGACTAAAACATGTTTGACACACACACACACACATATATATATGTATATATATATATACATATATGATCAGTGTGTCAAATGAATACTCGTCTCAGAAGAGCATGTAATGAATGCAATGTCATACCTGTGCTCCTGGAGAAAGGTGGATGCAATTAAGATCTTGTCTGAAAAGTTTGGGTACAATGGCAAAGCTGTTGAGGTATCCCATGAATATCCAGGTGAAGGCAGATTGTATCCATTTCAGAGAGGAAGGCAAAATTAGGCCAAGAGGCTGTTGAAATAGGCATATATAATGTAAATGCCTGACAATAAGCTTTTTATTGTAATGTAAGTGCCTTATGTTAAGTTTTTGATTGCCAAGGCATCCATTTCATAGACATTCACCTCAAACATATTGACAGCTCTGTGACAGAGTTACTAGCTATATAACTAGATAAGAATCTTGGCAACCCCACTCATAAAAGCTTCCTTTTCAAAAACCCCGTGTGCCCAAATAAAAGCAGAACCCCAGGTACAATTTCTCTCCCCGCCTCCTCTCTCTCTCTCATTCTCTCCACTTCAGGCCTTGATGCGTGGCCTGTAGAGGCTGCTTTTAGGTAGTAAACTTGAAAAATGGAAACCTGAGTAAGGTAGAAAGGCCCACAGTGACCACCTGGCTGAATACAAACAGGCCCATTTAGGTGACACACTTCAAAATATCCATAAGTCCTAGCTGATTAATGACTTACTTACACCTGGACACATAGTTTACAAAAAAGGAAAATTCCATACATTTCCATACGTCCTCACCTTCCCCCTTTAACTACAGAACCCCCCCCCTCACTGTTTTGTGGCAGTCTCTGTTTTTTGCTGTCCTGCCCACCACTTCAAGAAAGTATTCAACAATAAATTTCTATTTCCTTTGTTCTGCCTTGGGGAATTCTTTCACTGCCCATGCCACTAACCTCCACCAGATTGGGTCGCCCCAAATTTGGTGGTCCCATCTGATCAGGAGACTCCACATTTTATGGCCCATATGGAGAACATTTGCCTGCCCAGGGCTCTCCCCATATTCTCCGGAAATTTCTTGGGGCTGTCCTTCAGTGGACTAACTCTACAACTCCTTGGGAAACTGATAACCTCCAGCAGAGATGTTACTCCTTGGTGAAGATTGAAAGCTCCAGGGGAAACCAGCTGGACCACCTTTTCCTGAAAGGGTGAGGGATTCCTCTTTGCCCTTTGGAGGGATCTTTCCCTCCCTCTCCTTTCTCTTTCAAGCCCTGCAGCAACTTAAACATAGTACTTCCCAGACAACTGGCCAAGGCAGCTCCCTGGTATGGTCTGGAGGTCTGACATTGAATGGATTGGACTGCCTGCCCCTGTGAGGGCAAAGAATCCCTTTCCTCTGCTATCTCACTCTACCCCTCAAGGTCTGTTCCCAACAAATGGCATATCTAGAAGGAGCCGTTTAACCAGGACGAATCTGAAAATGTTACAGATTTGGTTGGGACCTTTTCCTGACACTGGCTAATTCTCAGCCACCACCTTATATCTGTTGGTTCCCTTCCCTTTTTCCTTTGTTCCCATCGATCCAGGGGCCACTTGATCTATGGACAAACACATTCCTACACATCATAGTGGTGAGTTCTCCCCCTCCTTTTTCTGACCTGGTTCAGCCAATCTGTGTCTGCCTTTTGCTATTGCAGGAGACACCCCAACAGGAAGTGCCCCCAGGATTTGCCAGGTCCCTCTTCTTGGTGGGATGCCCCAGTAGAATCAGTCACCCCATATAAGGTCCAGTCCTTTTTCAGGTCAGTGGGATGTCCTGACTGAAATCATGATCATGAGTTGGAACCCCATTCCCTTTGGAAGGACACGGCTTTGGGAATTGGCAGCTGGTTTTTCTCACTGTGGGACAAACCCCCTGTACTCATTGGACTCACCCTTGAGCTTCATTCTTAAAAACTGGATTGGACCCCTGAAGCCTGAAGAAAAAAATCTCATCTTTTTATGTAATTTTTCCTGGCCTCAATACAAACTACAAGATCAAGATTTATGGTCCTGCCGTGGAACTCTTTCTTATAATACTATTTGCCAGGTTGAGTTTTGCCAGAACTCCTCCAAATAACCAGAGGTCTCATATGTGCAAGACTTCATGGCATTTTCCCCAAACCCTGACCTTCAAAAAAAAAAAAAAAAAAAAAAACTTTAGAATGTGTCTTGCTCTGTTTCATAGCCCATCTATCTGACACTGAGGACATTCTAGATGACCCTTCTTTTATTCTGCACCAGCATCTTCCCCTTCCTCCTGAAGACACAGAGACTCCCCTGGATTCTATTAACACCTTAGGGACATTGCCACCACCACAGCACCACCCTACCAAGGCCTCCTGTCTCCATCCCATACTCAATCTGGCATTAAGCACGAGCCTAAAGACCTGACTTGTGTTTCTCCACAAAACGTCAGGCCCTTCCAGAGGTAGTGAATGGGATGTGGGGAAAATTAGAGTACACATTCCCTTTCCGATGTCTGATCTGTTTCACATAGAAACAAATCTTCATTCCTTTAGCCAGCATTCTTCCCATTTCATTAAGGAATTCAAAAAACCTCACAATTGCTTTCTATCTCACCTGTCATGATGTTCAGATCATCTTTACTATGTACAGCAACCATGAGGGAAAAACCCATATCTGGTCTTTGGCTTAGAGCTGGGATGATGAGGCCCATACCTGTAATCCTGACCTTGCTCCAGTCACAGTACAGGCAGTGCCAAATGCTGGCCATAGATTAAATTATCAGGCAAGAGACCCTGATAATGTTAATCAGGATTACATGATAACCTGCCTAATTTAAGGTATGCAATAAGCAGTCATAAAACCTGTACATTATGCAAGACTTAAAGAAATAATCCAAGACCCAAATGAAAACCCTGCTGTATTTCATTCCTGCCTAATAGAGGCCATGAGAAAATACACCAACCTAGATCCTAAAAGCCCAGAGGGCACAGCAATGTTAGCAATGAATTTTATCATCCAGGCCTCCCCTGATATCAAACAAAACCTTCAAAAGCTCAATCAGGGACCTCAGACCTACATCCTCACACTTCTGGGTATGGTCTTCAAGGTCTTCAATAACTGAGAGGTAGTCTGAAGGGCTGAAAGGGAATAGGAAAACAAATAGTAAAGCACAACATATAGCTGCAGCTATCGCTAGCTCCCCAACATTCTCTGGATCCACCCAGGGCAAAAGCCATTAAAGGTACAAGCTGCTAAGCATCCCTGTGCCCAAGGGGCTCATCAAACCTCCTTTCTTTGTCGCCAATTGGGACATCTGGCCAAGGAGTGTCAAATGCTCCCTCTCTCAGAGACTTGTCTGGCCTTCAAACAATCAGGGCATTGGAGGTGGGATTTCGCCTTCTTGTTATGTGTGGGAGGGTCATCCTGGGCCCCAAAGTCCCAAGCACAGTCCATCCTAGGTAATCGACAGCCTCAGGCAAAGGCCACTCTGTGCAAAGGCAGCTGCAATTAGCTCTCTACCTTGATTATGAGGAGCACAATGGAGCAGGAGCAGATGATCTCTCCTTTGGCTGACAGGACCCACGGGCTGTGCAAGCACCCATGTCCTCCATCTCTTTGGCAGAGGATTGGGTAACCCTGGGTGTGAGAAGAGACAAAATTGAATATCTAATAGAAATGGGAGCCCTTATTCTGCCCTTATAAAATACTCAGGTGTCATCCTCCAGTCTTTGATTCTCACCACTGGCATAGATAGGCACCCAAAGAGGGTACATTTCATTTCCCCTTTATCTTTGGGGAAAGTTTCATGTTCCCCTTTTTCTTTGGGTAACAATAACTTTACCCACTCCTTCCTTTTTTTACTTGATTACCCCACACCATTACTTGAAGGGACATACTATAAAAGGTGCAAACTAATCTTTGTGTTTCTGAGATTGACCACCTCCTGCTGGCATTTTTGTCTTCTTGAGCCCTCCACCCCTTCAAACAGCAAGGTCTTTATTTTTCAATAGGTGCCCCTCAGTTATGGAATACCTCCATTCTGGGGTGCTCCATTAGAAACCCTCGTAAAGATACAATGTGAAGATTCTCATTTCTTCCACAGTAAATCCCACGACTCCTTACGTCCAGAGGCCAGACAGGAATTACGGTCCCTCATACAAAAATTCTTAGTGATAGAACTTTTGCATCCCTGAAATTCACATTATAATACCCCTATCTTGGCAATTAAAAAGTCTAATGGTTCATGTAGAATATTTCAGGACCTAAGGTCTATCAACAAGGCTATAATTCCCATTTACCCAATTGTTCCTACACTTATAGCCTCCTAGGACAGATCCCTTAAGACAATTTTATTTGTTTGATTTTTGTTTTTCGATTTTTTGAAACTTTTACTATAATTAGTGAACATATAGCACAACATTGGTTTCAGGAGAAATCAGTGATTCATCACTTACACACACACCCAGTGCTCATCATTACAAGTGCCTTCCACAACCATCTAGCCCATCCCCAACCCAACTCCCTCCATCAACTCTCAGTTTGTCCTTTAAGAGTCTCTCATGGTTTGTTTCCCTCCCTCTTCCCCCTCCATATGTTTATCTGTTTCATTTCTTAAATTCCACATATGAGTGAAATCATATGGTATATTTTTCTGACAGATTAAATTCTCTTATGAAATACACTCTAGCTCCATTGACATCCTTGCAAATGGTAAGATTTTATGGCTTCTTTTATGGATGAGTAATATTCCATTGTGTATATGTGTGTGTGTATGTGTGTGTGTGTGTGTGTGTGTGTGTGTATTCTATTCTTTATCCATTCATCACTTGAAGGAAATTTGGGTTTTCTCCATAGTCTGGCTATTTGTTGATAATGCTATAGTCTGGCTATTTGTTGATAAACTATAAACACTGGGGTGCATGTATGCCTTTAAATTTGTATTTTTTAATCATTTTATTTTATTTGTTTATTTTGAGAGAGAGAGAGAGAGAGAGAGGGGCAAACAGAAAAGATGAGAGAGAGAGAGAGAGAGAGAGAGAGAGAGAGAGAGAGAGAGAAAAGGAGATAGAGAATCCCAAGCAGGCTCTGTGCTGTCAGCACAAAGCCTGACATGGATCTGGAACTCATGAAACATAAAATCATTACTTGAGCCAAAATCTAGAGTTGGAATATTTAATCAACTGAGCCACTCAGGTTTCCCAGCATTTTATTTTATTTTACAGAAGCAGAGAGAGGGCACAAGCAGAGGAGGGCTAGAGGGAGGGAGAGAGAGAGAGAGAGAGAGAATCCCAATCAGGCTCTGTCAGTGCAGAGCCTGATGCAGGGTTCAGTCCCACGACTGTGAGATCATAACCTGAGCTGACACCAAGAGTTGGACACTTAACTGACTGAGCCACCCAGACACCCTTTTTGCTTTGTATCTTTTGGGTATATATACCTAGTAGTGTAATTGTTGGATCATAGAGAGTTCTATTTTTAACTTTTTGAGGAACCTTCATACTGTTCTCCAGAGTGGCTGAACCAGTTTGCATTCCCACTAAGAGTGCAAGAGGGTTCCCTTTTCTCCACATCCTAACCAACACCTGTTGTTTCTTGTGTTGTTAATTTTAGACATTCTGACAGGCATAAGGTAGTATCACATCAAGGATTTTGAGTGATGTTGAGCATATTTTCATGTTTGTGTTAGCTATCTGGACGTCTTCTGTGTAAAAGTGTCTATTCATGTCTTCTGACTATTCCTTAACTGATTATCTAGGGGATTTTTGGTGTCAAGTTTGATAAGTTCTTTATAGATTTTTGATACTAACCATTGATCAGATATATCATTTACAAATATCTTCTCCCATTCTGTAGGTTGCCTTTTGGTTTTGTTGATTGTTTTCTTTGCTGTGTAGAAGCTATTTGTCTTGATGAAGTCCCAATAATTCATGTTTCCTTTTCTTTCCCTTGTCTTCTGGGACCTGTCTAGTAAGAAGTAGCTGCAGCCAATGCAAAGAGTTTGCTGTCTGTGTTCTCCTCTAGGAATTTGATGTGTTCTTATCTCACATTTAGATATTTTATCCTGAATTTATTTTGTGTATAATATAAGAAAGTGGTCCAGTTTCATTCTTATGCATGTTGCTTTCCAGTTTTCCCAACACCATGTGTTGCATAGACTGTCTTTTTTCCATTGGATATTCATTCTTTCCTGCTTTGTTGAAGATTAGTTGACCATAGAGTTGTGGGTCCATTTCCATGTTTTCTATTCTGCTCCAATGATTTCTGTGTCTGTTTTGTGCCAGTACCACACTATCTTTATGACTACACCTTTGTAATATAGCTTGAAATCCAAAATCATGAGGCCTCCAGTTTTTTGTTTGTTTGTTTGTTTTTCAGAATTTCTTTGGCTGTTTGGGGTATCTTGTGGTTCCATACATTGGAACCACATCTTTGTAGTTAGGATTGTTTGTTCTAGTTCTGTTAAAAATGCTGGTGGTATTTTGATGGGCATTGCATTAAACGTATAGATTGCTTTGGGAATTATAGACATTTTAACAATGTTTGTTCTTCCAATCAATGAGCCTGGAGTGCTTTTCCATTTGTGTGTGTGTGTGTGTGTTCTCTTCAATTTCTTTCATAAGTGTTCTATAGTTTACAGAGCGGGGATTTTTCACCTCTCTAGTTAGGTTTATTCCTAGATATCTATTTTTTTGGTGCAATTGCAAACTGAACTGATTTATTGATTTCTTTTGCTGTTGCTTCATTATTGGTGTATAGTATTGCAACACATTTCTGTATCTTGATTTTATATGCTGCAATTTTCCTGAATTTGTGTATTAATTCCAGCAATTTTTATGTCTTTTAGGTTTTCTACATAGAGTATCATGTCATCTGGAATTAGTGAAAGTTTGACTTTTTCCTTGCCAATTTGAATGTCTTTTATTTATTTTTGTTGTCTTGTTTCTAAGGCTCAGACTTTCAGTACTGTTAAATAGTAATGATGAAAGTGGGCATCTTTGTATTGTTCCTAACTGTAGGGGAAAGGCTTTTATGTTTTCCCCATTGATGATGATATAACTGTGGGTCTTTCATATATAGCCTTTATGATGTTGAGGTATGTTCCATCTACCCATACTTTGTGAAAGGTTTATATCAAGAATGGATGCTGTATTTTGTCAAATACTTTCATTCATTTATTGAGAGAATCATATGGTTCTTATCGTTTCCTTTATTAATGTGGTGTATCACATTGATTGATTTGAGAATATTGAACCATCCCTGAATCCCAGGAATAAATCCAACTTCATTGTGATAAATAATTCTTTAAATATACTGCTGGATTTGATTTGCCAGTATCTTGTTGAGAATTTTTGCATCCGTGTTCATCAGGGATATTCTTCTATAATTCTTCTGTTGAGTGGGGTCTTTGTCTGATTTTGGAATCAAGGTAATGTTGGCCTTGTAGAATAATTTTGGAAGTTTTCCTTCCATTTCTATTTTTTTATAACACTTTGAGAAGAATAGGTATTAGATCTTCTTTAAATTTCTGGTAGAATTAACCAGGGAAGCCATCTGACCCTGGACTTTTGTTTGTTGGGAAATTTTTGATTACTGTTTCAATTTCTTTACTGGTTATGGGTCTGTTCAGATTTTTTATTTCTTCCTGTTTTTAGGTTTCTAGTTTAGGTCATTTATATGATTCTAGGAATTTATTCATTTCTTCCAGATTTCCTAGTTTGTTGGCATATAATTTTTGTATAGTATTCTCTTACAGTTGTTTGTATTTCCATGGTGGTGGCTGTGATCTCTCCTCTTTCACTTGTTATTTAATTTATTCAGATCTTTTCTCTTATTTTTGATAAGTCTGGATAGGGGTTTATCAATTGTATTAATTTTTTTTGAAGAACCAGCTCTTAGTTTCATCGATCTGTTCTACTGGTTTTTGTTTGTTTCTACATCATTTATTTCTGCTCTAGTCTTCATTAGTTTCCTTCTGCTGGCTTTAGGCTTTATTTGCTGTTTCTTTTCTAACTCCTCTAGGTGTAACGTTAGTTTGTGTATTTGAGACCTTTCTTGCTTCTTGAAGTAGGTCTGTGTTGCAATGTAATTCCCTCTTAGGACTGCCTTTGCTGCATCCCAAACATTTTGGAGTGTCATGTTTTCATTTTAATTTGCTTCCTTGTATTTTTTTTTATTACTTCTTTGCTTTAATGGTTAACCCATTCATTCTTTAGTAGGATGTTCTTTAACCTCCATCTTTTGTGGTTTTTTTTTAATTTTTTTCTGTGGTTGGTTTCAAATTTTATAGCATTCTGGTCTAAAAATATTCATGATATAATCTTAATCTTTTTGTACTTATTTAGGGCTAATTTGTGACTGAGTACATGATCCATTCTGGAGAATGTTCTGTGTACACTCAAAAAGAATGTATATTCTGCCGCTTTAGGATGGAATGCTCTGAATATATATGTTAAGTATATCTGGTCCAGTGTGTCATTCAAAGTCATTATTTTCTTGTTGATTTTCTGCATAGATGATCTGTCCATTGCTGTAAGTTGGATGTTAAAGTCCAGTCTTACTACTATATTATCATCAATGAGTTCCTTTATGTTTTTTTTTTTAATTTTTTTAACGTTTTATTTATTTTTGAGACAGGGAGAGACAGAGCATGAACAGGGGAGGGTCAGAGAGAGGGAGACACAGAATCTGAAACAGGCTCCAGGCTCTGAGCTGTCAGCACAGAGCCCGATGCGGGGCTCGAACTCATGGACCACGAGATCATGACCTGAGCCGAAGTCGGCCACTTAACCGACTGAGCCACCCAGGCGCCCCATTTTTTTTTTATTTTTTTTTAACGTTTTATTTATTTTTAAGACAGGGAGAGACAGAGCATGAACAGGGGAGGGTCAGAGAGAGGGAGAGTTCCTTTATGTTTATTATTAACTGATTTATATATTTGGGTGTTTTCAAATTTGGGACATAACTATTTATAATCATTAGATCTTCTTGATAGATAGACCCCTTAATTTTGATACAATGACCTTCTTCATCCCTTGTTACAGTCTTTGGTTTTAAATCTAGTTTGTCTGCTATACATATGGCCACTGCAGCTTTCTTTTGGCATACATTAGCATAATAGATGATTCTCTATTCCCTCCATTTTTATTTTTAATGTTTATTTTATTTATTTTGAGAGAGAGAGAGAGAGAGAGAACATGGAAGAGCCAGAGAGAGGAAGAGAGAGAGAATCCCAATGAGGCTCAGCACTGACAGCTTGAACTCACAAACTGTGGGATTATGACCTGAGCCAAAACTAAGAATAAGACACTTAACCGACTGAGCCACCCAGGTGCCCCATCCATCCCCTAACTTTCAATCTGCTGATATCTTTAGGTTTATAATGAATCTCCTGTAGGTAGCATATGCATGGATCTTGGCGTTTTGTTTTTATTTTTTATTTTTTTTGGGGGGGTTAATCCATCCTGATACCCTATATCATTTGATTAGAGTATTTAGTCCATTTATGTCAGGGTGATTATTCAAATATATAAATTTAGTGTTTTGTGTTACTATGCAGTTGGTGTTTTTGGTGATGTTCTTTGTTCCTTTCTACTCTTTTTTGCTTTTAATCTCCCCATCCCACTCAAAGTGCCCCCCTTAACATTTCTTGTAGGGCTGGTTTAGTGGTCACAAACTCTTTATGTTATTCTCTGGGAAAGTCTTTATCTCTCCTTATATTATGAATAACAGCCTTCCAAAGTATTCTTGGCTATATACATATCTTCCCATTCAGTACGTTGACTATATCCTGCCATTCCCTTCTGGCCTGACAAGTTTTTGTGGACAGATCTGCTCCAAACCTGAGCAGATCTTTGTCTTCCTTTGTTCCCTTGTTCCTTTTTTTTCCCCCTTGCTGCTTTCAGTATTCTTTCCTTGTCTGTATTTTGTCAGTTTGACTGTGATATGCATTGGCAGTGGCCGGCTTTTGTTGAATTTAATGGGTGTTCTCTGTGCTTCTTTTTTGTTCACATAACCCTTCTGCTCCGTTTTCTCTCTCTTCATCTGCTTTGACTCCTGTTATTCAAATCTTTTTATGTTTTAGTAAGTCATTGAGTTCCCTAAGTGTACCTTCAGGACCTATTACCTTTGTTTCCCTCTTTTCAGCTTCATTATTTTCCGTAATTTTATTTTATATATCACTCATTCATTCTCCTGCTTCACCCATCTTCTTTGTGATGACCTCCTTTCAGGTTTGCATCTGTGTTATAGTACTTTTAATTTAAATCTAGATTTAAGCTCTTTTATCTCTGCTGTAAGGGATTTTCTAGTGTCTTCTATGCTTTTTTCAATCCCTGTTAGAATCCTTATAATTGTTGTTTTAAATTCTAGTTTCGACATTGTGCTTATATCTATGTTGATTAAATCCCTGGTCATCATTTCTTCCTGTTTTTTTGTTTTTTGTTTTTTGTTTTTTGTTTTGTTTTGTTTTGTTTTGTTTGTTTGTTTGTTTTTACCTTTTGGGTGAATTCCTCTGTTTTGTCATTTTCATGGGAAATAATAAAAATGTAAATTTAAAATATTAAAAAAAAGTAAAGGAAGCTAGATCTTAGGTGTATTTTGGTCTGCTTGTTAGGAGTATCTTGGGAAAAAATTAAAAATTAATTAATTAATTAAATGTATAAAAGAAAAAAATTGCTATCTCTGTATTCAAGAAAACAAAGAAATAAAAACCAAAACAGAAAGAAAACAAACCCAAATGAAGCTAGGTCCAGTTTTCCTTAGAGATGAAGCTTGGCAGCACCCTGTGAGCAGTAGACTGTGGGTGGAAGGGATTTGTTCTGGTCTTCTGTGGGAGGAGCCTGCTGGTCTGATTTTCAGGCTGACTTGTCCTAGTAGAAATGTGCTTGGAGAGTGCATGGGGGCTAGGTTTGGTGTAATGACTCTATTCTCCACTTGGTGGTGCTGTTTAGCACACTGAGGTGGATCAGTGCTGGTGGGCTAGGGGTGAAAATGGTTTCACGTTGCTTTCTAAACTCTGGAGTGTCAAGTTCACACCGTCACAAAAGCGCCATCACCCTGTCTGTGTCAGAACTGTCCACCTGCCATGTGGTGCTGCCCTCCTGGGTTTTAGCTCAGGCACAGCTGTGTTTCAAAACTCCAAACTTCAGAGACCCCTGCAACTTGGACACACGCTGATCCCCTGGGGGGAGGGTTTTGCTGTGCCCTGGCTGGTGTCAGCTTGTCACAGGAAACAGTCACAAAACCACGCAGTGGCATTGGCTTGGAGTTTACGATAAACCACCACACACATCTGTCACCAGAGTTTGCTGCCCTCAACTGATGTCTTTGTTCCTGTACTGGTAAACAGAGCCTCTCAATGGTGCCCACAGGGTCTTTTGCCTGTGGACAGGCTGTGTCACCTCTACCAAGTGCACTCCAAGCAAGGGAACTGCTTCTCCCCATGTGACCGAGGGGATCCTCAGACGGTGCTACTGTTTCCGGGGGCTCTGCCTTGCTTCCTCACTGGAGCACCACCAGGAGCTGATCACTGAAACTTCAGATTCTATGCTCTGCTGTCAATAAAAAAAACTTGAGGTGTGGAAACCATCCCCTTTTCCCCCATTAATTGCTTTGGGGAGCAGTGTTCTTGTGAAGTCCCTTGTGTGTGTTTCACTCTCTCTCTTTAGCTCACCTCTCTGCAATAGGGATCCCTCCCCACCATTGCACCCCAGATTCTTTTTTCCTAGAAATCAACTCTCTGCATTTCCTACTATCCAGTGGTCATTTTTTTTTTCTGTTTGTAGACATGCAGCTTTGTTCTCTAAGACTGCTGATTGACTTCTTGGGTGTTCAGAATGATTTTATATTCATCTAGCTATTAAGGGGATGAGGTGAGTTTAGCGTGACCCTATCCCTCTGCCATCTTAAACCTCTCCTCTTGGACATTCTTAGGTACACTGTGCTATATGTTAAATGTGCTTTCTTCTGCATCCCATTGAACCCAGATTCCCAGGTCCTTTTTGCCTTTGAGTAGCAGGATCCTCCACCCAGGTTACTAATAGCTAACTTCAACTGTCCTCCCTCAGGGCTTTAGGGACAGTCCACATTTATTTGGACAGGCCCTATCCAAGCATATGTCCACTCTTCAGCTCTCCAGAGGCCGTGACTTACTTCAATATGTTGATGATTTGCTTATCAGCATCCCTAATGAGAATACCTCCAACACAAATTGTTCTTTGGAGCTTGGCTTCCTGGGACTATAAGCTCTCCCCTTCAAAGGCCCAAATTTCGTCTCAGAAAGATCAGTTCCTGAGACTAATATTGACTCTTGGGACTAAGAGCTTCTTTGACCACCATAAGTCTCATTTTAAATATGAAAGCTCACTCTCCAAAACTGCAGCTGCATTCCTTTTTGGGTATGGCTGGGTTTTGTCAAATATAGATACCACAATTTGGATTAATAACAAAGTCTCTTTGTGAGTCCCTGAGGAGACCTGAGGAGAAGCCTTTTGAGTGGGACCCTGAAATTACAAAAGCTTTTGGGACCCTAAAACAGGCACTTACAATGGCTCCAGTTTCAGCTCTGCCAGACCTCCTGAAGCCCTTCCCCTTATAAGTGTATGAAAGGAGGGGAATGGCCTTTGGAGTCTTCATACAAATGCTGGGATCCTCTGAATGTCCTGTTGCATACATATCTAAGAATCCAGATCCTATAGCATAAGTATGGCTTCCCTGCCTCTGAGCACTGGGGTCTGTGGCCCTACTGGTTGAAGAAGGCTCAGAGAAGGCATAACTGTTTATATACCCCATCAGGTATTGGACACCCTCAATTCTAGGGCATTTTATTGGATCTCCAATAGTAGAACTACAAAATACCAAACCCTTTTATTAGAAATACCTGAACCAAAAATCTGGTCATGTCAGACCCTATATCCTGCCACCTTACTGCCAGACCCCACAACAAATCCCCCCTTGGAACATTCTTGTCTAGAAAACCTAGATTTAACTTGCAGTGACAGGCCAGATCTTCAGGATATGCCTCTATATAACCTAGAGGCTATATGGTTCAGGGATGGCAGCAGCTTCATAGTTGGAGTATGGGTCTCTGGTACGCTATTGTTAGCTTAACCAAAGTCATTGAGTCCGGACCTCTGACAGGTGCCACTACCTCAGCACAAAAAGCAGAACTAATTGCTCTTACCCAAGCCTTCCAACTGGGCACAAAAATGAAACTGAACATATATACCTATTCAACTTATTCCTTCCACATGGTCCATGCCATGATTCTACTTGGAGAAAGAGCTCGCCACCACTCCCCCCCCAGCCCAAAATACCCTGGTTAAACATGCCTCTGAGATTTTGGCCTTGCTAGAGGCAGTTATGCTCCATGCCCAAGTAACTATTATTCATTTCAAGGCCCATATAAAATATAATGATTTGGTCTCTGTTGGAAACAACAGAGCTGACAGATATGCAAAAGCAGCCTCCAGGCTGCTCCTTCAAGCATCTCTGGTTCCCAATGTAAGTTCCTTTTCTCCACAATATATTCAGGAAGAAACCCAAAGGGCACTGAACAGGGGCTTTTCCTTCACTTCAGAGTGTTGACTGCAAGACCCCAATTGCAAACTGGTACTGCCAGGAATGTTACAATGGAAATTTCTTAATAACTTACATTAGGCAACCCATCTCAGGGCCAAGGCCCTTCAATACCTAGTGGGACCTCTTTTCATTGGCAAGGACATTCCCCAAACCCCGTTGGCTGTCTCCCACGTGTGTTCTACCTATCATGGCATTTACCCGGAGGGGGCCCACAAACCTCCTTCACTTATTCAACCTATCCAAGGATGAAGGACTCCACCATAGGAAGACTGTCAGATAGATTTTATGCACATGTCTCCTTGTAAGGGGTTCAGGAATCTATTGGTCTTTGTAGACACCTTTATGGGATGGATTGAAGCCCCCTTGGCTTTCTCCTGAAGAGGGAAAAATCAAGAAACATGGAAAGGCTGACTGGATATAGAGGTTATGGAGGCATCTACTGAATTTAAAGAGGGGAGAAAGTGTTTCCAGTTGAACTGGGGAGAACCCGAGGCCCTGAGACCTCCACCCAACCTGTCTCTGAGGTGTCCCAGGAGGATAATGGTCTCCTGGGAAGAAAGAATTCAAGGATGGACCAGACACAAAGGTTGAACAGTGCAAGTGGGGAGGTTTGTTAAAGTGAATGCACACTCTGGAGATGTGAAAACAGGTGAGCACAAGGGAAAACTGCACCCAAGGCATGGGTCTCTATCCTTTATTGACAGTTGTTAACTTAGGAATGGGAGTGGGATACTTATTACTTGGTGAGGGGATTTCTTTGGAAGATAGGTTTCTTTTTCTTCCTTACTTGGTCAGTGTTTCTGTCTTTCTTTGTCTTGGGCATGCCAGGTTTGATCTGGCTTCTTGTGGCTTTGTTTTTGGAGTGCTGCCAGGATAGATCTCTAACTTTCCCAGTAGTTGGCCATGACTCCCTTGTTTCTGGTCTCCAGGAATCCTCTTAAAGCCTAACTAACCACCATTCCCCATAAAATACTTTAGGCCCTTAAAATATTTTAGGGAAAAAGGGGTGATGGTCCATCTTCCGTAACAAATTCATCCTGGTGTAGGACATTGACCTTGCCTGAGGTCTTCAGAAGTACTTGCTTGCTATCTAAGTTTTAGAAAATCTGGATGGACAGATAGGAGTAAAGGGAAGTCATGAATTGGTCCAGGGAGTGTTGGTAAGTTTCATCTTCACAGGGGATAGGTTATAATCCCTGGAATATCATAATTGTAAATGAATTTGTTGGAGTATGGAAGAGATAAATTTGACAAGAAAATTAAACAAGGTTCAAAAAACAAAAGTAACAATATAGCCAATATTGGACCTAAAAGCAACAACAATCAGGTTACAGATGGAAGTGCCTCACACACTGCCTTCAAAATAATATTAGTAAGGTCAGTCCCTTTGGTATTTGATGGAGCCATTTGGCTTGGTCATAATTTTTAGACGTTTTCTTCCACCTGTCCTGTGGTGTTAATATAGGTGCAACATGTTCTGTTAATCAGCACAAGTTTCACCTTGTTCAGCCAATAAGTACTCCAAAGCCAGCCATTGCCCATAACCACACTGGTCAAAGATTGGTGTAACTTGGAGAGATCTGAGAAAGTGGATGTGGTGAAAGTGAAGGCTAGTCTATCTTACACTGCTGTAAGATTTTGTAGCGTGGTTTCATTATGTGCAAACCCTTCCAAGGTGCTAACACAGCATGGTACCTGGTATTGCAGACATTAAGGCTTATTGCCCTCCAGGCTTTAGGGTGAGGTCAGGTAGAATTATTTATGCATACTCCTGGGAACTACATGCCTCAGGGTGCAACTGCCCAATGTTCAAGGTTATCAATCCATAAAAACCCTCAAGCCATTGGGTAAATACTGGCCCCTGTATGTTGTGAGAAGGATGTCTACAAATAAGAAGATGGTTGAGAGGGGCACATAGAATCATGGGATAAGTCACTGTTCCAGTGGAAATTTGGGCCTGTGTTGGGGCAACCCTATGCACTTATTCTCCCAGGAGGTTTAGAATCAGGATGGTGTTTTTATCTGATTCTTCCTTGGAGGGGCTACGGATTGAGTATATCATCTACATATTGTTAGAGAACTCCAGTGGCTAAAGTGAACTTTCTGAGTTTTCTGGCAAGAGCATTACCAGATAGGAGGGTACTGTCCCTAAAGCTCTGTGGTGGGACTGTCCAGGTATACTATTGAGTTACATTGATAGATAGGTCAGTCCATTCAAAAGCAAACAAGTATTGAGATTCTAGATATAAGGGTATGCAAAAGTAGGCATCTTTAAGATCCAGGACTGTGAAACAAGTGGTATCTTCAGGTATCTGGTCAAGAGAGTGTAGGCATTAGGCACAATAGGGTGTATGGGAATGACAGCCTCATTTATAGCTTGGAGGTCGTGGATCATCTGGTACTCCCTACTTCGTTTTAAAACTGGTAGGATTGGATAATTACAGAGAGACTGACATGGAACTAGGAGGCCATGTTTTAGGAACTTTTTCTATTAAGGGCTGGAAACTTTGTTGGGCTTGAGGTTTAATGAGGTACTGGTGTTTGCAGGTGTAAGTAGCTTTGTTCTTTAAGGTAATTTTTGCAAATGTTGCAAATACTGCTTTCCCTGGAATTCCTTTGTCCCACATGTAGGAATTGACTCAGTCTTAGATTTATGGTGCAATATTATCAAAAGGGTCTTCCTGGGGGTGGGGACACAAGCTAACTAGGAAGAGGTCCTTTGTTTCTGGGAGGTTGATAGTATCTCCAAGGGTGGATAAGAAATCTTTTTCCAACAGAGGGCTTGTGCATGTTGGCATGGCCAGGAATTTTGAGTTATGAGACAATTTACCCATAAAGAAGGTAGGGTTTCAGTGAGATATTTTGATTTTGGCTTTCCCTCTCCCCTAACAATAGAACATGATTCGGAGTTCAAGGATCCAGAATGGGAAGTAAGGACTGAATATGCAGCTTGCTCCCATGTTATTCAGAAATCTGACAAGTTTACTTGCCACATCAAGAGTTACCTATGGTTCCTCCCCAAAATGGTGATGCTTTTCGTGGGAGCCAGCAGGAAACTCAGGTCCCATCAGTCATTCAGGGCAACAACTGGTAAGGAATCATATCTTGATTGCCTTCAGACATGAGGTCAGTCCCTCTTCCAATGCCCTTTGCACCCAAATAGGGGGCAGGACACTTTACTGGAGGATAGTTTGGAGGGCATTCTTGTCTACAGTGGGCTGGGATCCCACAGGAGAAACAAGCTCCTTTACCTTGTGCTCTTCTTTGGGGTTGGTTTGGGTGGCCATGAGGTGGTCAGGCAACCTAATGGCAGTGGCTAAAAGCCTTAGTCTGTCTTCATTCCCTTTGTTCCTTCCTTTCTTCTTCAGTCTGATCTCGATTTGAAGACAGAGAAAGTCACATATACAAGCTGGTTAAAGGGAGTTGGGGCCCTAAAGCCATCTTTTGGAGCTTTCTAAAAATATCTGGGCTGATGGGCTTATGAAGAGGGTCCCCAGGATAATTGCTTTTCTGGAGTGTCTGGGTCTACATTAGTGGATTTTTGTAGTCTTTCTACCAAGCAAGACTAGAAAAGGACAGGATTATTGCATGGGTTGTTGTGTCCAGAATTTGCGATCCCCAAAGACCACCAGGGAGCCAAGTCTGATGCAAAAGCAAAGAGCCTTTATTCAAGCTAGCTCGAGCTCAATCCCCTACCTGCACCAAGGCAGCGGTGAGATGCCGGGGAGAGAGAGCGACTTTCAAAAGCACAAAGGTTTTATAGGGGTCTAGGGGCAGTTGGTGAGGTAATGGCTATGGCCTCAGCCGATTGGCTGGGGAAGGGTCGGAGTCCCAATACGCAGGTTGCCGGGCGTGTTTTGATAGGGAAGTTTGAATGGGTGAGCAGGAGGTTACTCAAGGGGAGGAGGCATGGTCTGAGGTTTCTGCGATTTTCCTGGAAAGGGGCCATGTCGGGGACATAGTCACTCAAGGTGGAGGACACAGACAAGATGGAGTCGGCTGGCGTAGGTCCGCTCTTTCATTCCCCCCCTTGTCATGTAGCTCGCGGACCCAATCATGGGATGGCTGCATTTCTATTTTGTTCTCTTCTGTTATTAAGTGCTCGCACTGAGCACAGAGGACCATTAGTTGGACGGCCTCCATGCAGTCCCTGACAAACCGGACCAGTCTGTTGATTATACAGGGTCCGAGAGTTACTAGTAGGAGCAGGATGGCAAGGGGTCCGGCAAGGGCTGAGATGAGGGTAGTTAACCAGGGAGACCAGCGAACAAAGACTCGTACCAAGACTGAGATTCTTCTCTCTCTAACTTCCGTTTTTGCAGCCCTCCCCTTATGAGGGCCATAGATTCTTTTACGACCCCCGAGTGATCAACATAGAAGCAACATTCTTCCCTTAGGGCTGCACATAGTCCTCCTTGCTGCAGGAATAATAAATTTAATTCCCTTTTGTTTTGGAGTACTACTTCTAATAAGGAAGTAAGGGATTCCTGTAAATGAGAAATTGATTTTTCAATTCTTTCTATGTCTAAGTCAATGGCTGCCCTTAGCGTTCCGTAGTTTTTGTCCTGAATGACGACTGAGGATATTCCGGTCCCCGCCCCCGCTAATCCCAATCCCAAGAGCACAGCCAGAGTTAAAGTTGTAATAGGCTCTCTTTTACTTCGGGGGTTAGTAGAGCCTAACCTGTTAAGTATTTCTCCCCCCGAATGGTATACTAACTTGGGGATCAACTGCACGAGTACGCAGAAGCTTTCTTTCGAGGAGTTAAGGACCTGGGAGTGGACGCAGGTAGTAAGGCCTCTGGAACAGGCCCACCATGCATTTTTGGGAGGGAGTAGATACATTGTCTTCCTGGGGACTGTTTGGGTTTCATTACAGAGATGTGACTGCTCGGGGGGTACGTGGCCTATACAAGTGCCTTGCCCTGTTACCGCCTGGAGGGTTAGTCTTGCAGTAGCCTGCTGCCATCTTCAGGAGCTAGAGTTGGAGGCTGTTGTATAATTGCCTTTAATGGCAATACCTTCGTAATATGGGGGCCGGACATCTAGACAGAGCCAACAGGACTTGGTCAGGTTGGGCCTAGAAGTGTTTAGTACGTGGTATGCTCCAACAACCGTGCTCCACAGGAGGTTTGCATCAGATAGTAAATTGTGACCTGGGGCAGGAGATGCGGGTGATGCTCTGGTAGGGACAGGGGATGTGGAGGGCCGTATGGCTGGGGCCTGGGTGTTTCTGGGCGTGGCCGTCCGGGCGGGGGCAAGTCGGGGAACTAGTACTTGGTTGGGTTCTACCCTTGTGGGGGACTGCTGGGTAAGGGGAGTCGCTTGCATTCGGAGAGTAAAGAACACTCCCTTGTCTTTGGCTCCCGGCCTAACCCGGTCATATCTCCTGAGTCCCCAGGTTTTTCCACTCTCCCAACCTGTTGTTTTTTTACCTTGGCTTGTAAAGGATATAACTATGGGATTACTGTGCCCCAGACATATGGTGGTCAGGGCCACTGGGCCACTTTACCACAATGAGATCTCTGTTGCATGGTGGGGTCCACCAGATGTGCCCCATTGAGACATGACCAGGAGGCACAAAAGTAGTCAGCCGTGTCCCCGCATGTGCTCAAGCAAGAGTGGCCAGGGCAGACATAGAAATAAAGGTTCTGCGCATGGAATCCAGGGGTGTATGGTGACAAGGGGAGCAGAGTTTGGAGGTCTATGCAAAATTCTGGGAACCAAGTGTCCCTGGTGTGGCTCTGGGAAGTCTGATTGAGTATCGTCCCTGAGCTGGTTTCTATGATCTGCCAGGTGATGTTTTGGAGGGCATGGGGACTCTCAGCAGCATGAGCAGTGACAAGCAGAGCTAACAGAGTTACCAATATTAGGTGGGTCGAATGCGCTGTAGCTTGAGCTTGAGCGGGTTGTGTTGGTCCCAATTGACGGCCCACGCATGAGGAAGTCCTTCCGGATTGAGGAGGGGTCTGCTGGCTGAACGTGGGTGTGGACCCAGGTCGCGATGCTGTCTACTTTGAGAGTGGTGGGGGTTGTCAGCACCACGATGTGGGTCCCTTCCAGCACGGCTCGAGGGTCTCTCGGTGGTGCCTCTTGACATAGACCCAGTCTCCCGGCCTGTACTGATGAGGTGTTGGGGTCAGGCCAGCCTCGTAGATGGCACGGAGGCGTGGCCAAATGTCCTCGTGCACCCTCTGGAGCCCTCTCAAGGAAAGAAAAAGTTCTTGATCTTTAAACTCAGCAAGAAGTTCAGCTCGAAGGTTGGGAATAATAGGGGGTGGCCTGCCAAACATGATCTCGTAGGGTGTAAAACCCAAGATATAAGGAGTGTTCCTAACCCGGTAAAGGGTGTATGGTAGGAGAGTCACCAAGTCCCCGCCAATCTCCATGGTTAATTTGGTAAGGGTCTCTTTTAGGGTTCTATTCATTCTTTCTACCTGTCCTGAGCTCTGGGGCCTATAAGCACAATGTAATTTCCAGTTTGCCCCGCTGCCTTGGCTACTGCCTGCGTTACCTGCGAGATAAAAGCTGGTCCATTGTCTGATCCTATCATGGCAGGAAAACCATACCTGGGTAAGATGTCTTCCAGTAGCTTCTTAGCCACCGCCTGAGCCGTACCATGATTGGTTGGGTATGCCTCCACCCAGCCAGAGAAGGTGTCTGTAAATACTAAAAGATATTTATAACCATACTTTCCTGGTTTGACTTCAGTGAAGTCGACCTCCCATTGGGCTCCCGGTCTGGTGCCTCTGAGCCTGGTTCCTTTTTTATTTGATGTGGCTCTCACGTTGGTGAGTTGGCAGGTCTTGCAGGCAGATACAGCTTGCTCTATTTTGGTGTCCTGTTGGTGAATCTTGATTCCGGCATGTCACATGTCGGATTAAGTCTTAACCTCTAGCTACCGGGTTATCAGCTTTCTGGTGCCCTTGGCAGTGGATAATGGCTAGCTTGGCAGGAAGCCATAAGGCTGTAAGCAGGTCAAGTATCTCCTGCTTATTTTTTATAGTCCGTCCTTCTGCCATCAGTAACCCCCTCTCCTGATAAATTACCCCATGAATATGAGCTGTGGCAAATGCATAACGTCTGTCTGTGTAGATGTTAAGCCATTTTCCAGCTCCCAGCGTCAGCGCCTTGGTGAGGATTATGAGCTCTGCTCGCTGGGCTGACATTCTGGAGGGTAGAGCCTCCGCCCATATGGTGTTCGTTTCAGTGACCACCGCTGCACCTGCATACCTGTGTCCATCCCGCACAAAGCTGCTGCCATCAGTGAACCAAGTAGCCTCCGCATCGGGGAGGGGCCAGTCAGTCGGTCTGTCCAGAATCCATGTGCTTTCTCCAGTATTCCAACAGTCATGTAGTGGAGTACTTAGGTCGGGTCGGGCAGCAGGGTTGCAGGATTTAGGGCCGTACTGGGGTGGAACCGCACCCATGGAGGGTTGAGTAGGAGGCTCTGGTAATGAGTCATATGTGTGTTGCTCATCCATCTATCAGGAGGCAGTTTCAGGACCCCTTCAATGGTGTGTGGGGTCGTGATCCAGATCTCCTGTCCTAGGGTCAGTTTGTCTGCATCCTTGACTAGGAGTGCTGTCGCTGCAATAATTTTTAGGCATGGCGGCCAGCTGGCAGTCACTGAGTCTAGCTTCTTGGACAGGTAAGCCACCGGGTGGTTCCAGGGGCCTAAGGCTTGAGTTAGAACCCCTTTTGCTATTCCCTTATGTTCATCTACAAAGAGGTGGAAGGGCTTCGTAATGTCTGGCAGGCCCAGGGCTGGGGCACTTAGGAGGGCCTTTTTTAACTGATTAAAGGCAGTTTCTTCTTTTTCAGCCCATTTAAATGTTTTCCCCTCTTTGGTAGCTTCATATAGGGTCCTGGAGATCTCAGCAAAACCTGGAACCCAGAGGCGGCAGTAGCCGGCTGATCCTAGGAATTGCCTTACTTCTCTTTGGGAGGTGGGAGTAGGGATCTTTAGGACAGTTTTTTTTCTGGCATCTGATAACTGCCGCTGTCCGCCCTCCAGGGTATATCCCAGGTAACTTACCCTCTCCCTGCATATCTGAGCCTTCTTCGCGGATGCCCGGTACCCTAAGGCCCCCAGGGTAGCCAGCAGGTCCTGGGTCCCTCGCTCACAGTCTTTGGCCATGTCAGCAGCAATCAGGATGTCATCTATGTACTGTAGGAGGGTGAGGCCAGGGTGCTCCCTTCTGTACTCACCCAGGTCCTCATGTAGTGCCTCGTTGAAGATGGTGGGTGAATTTTTGAATCCCTGAGGTAGCCGTGTCCAGGTGAGTTGCCCACTGTAGCCCTCCTCCATATCATGCCACTTGAAGGCGAACAAGGGTTGGCTCTGGGGTGCCAGCGGCAGACTGAAGAAGGCGTCCTTTAAATGTAGTACAGTATACCAGACCCTGGAGGGTGCCAAGGAACTCAAGAGAGTATATGGGTTGGGAACAGTTGGGTGTATGTCCACGACCCTCTTATTTACTTCCCGGAGGTCTTGTACCAGTCAGTAGTCATTTGTGTGAGGCTTTTTGACCAGCAGTAGGGGGGGTGTTCTAGGAAGACTGGCAAGGAACTAGTACCCCTAGGCTTCGTAGTCTCTGGATGTGTGGCTGGATCCCCTTCCGGGCCTCCTGAGACATGGGGTATTGTTTGATCCTTACCGGACTCTCTCCTGGCTTGAGCTCTACCAGGACCGGGATTCTGTGAGTGGCTAGTCCTATCCCTGCCCCCCTCCCCCCCCCCGTCTCTGCCCAAACCGAGGGGAATTCTTGTAGCCATCTGTCTATATTATCCTCTCTCGGGAGTGCCTCCTGGTGGAGGCAGTATTCATCCTCCAGTTTCATGGTCAGGACCTGGATGGAGTGGCCCTTATCATCGGTGACCTGAGGTCCCCCCTTGTCTGAAAGTTATCTGAGCTCCAATCTTGGTCAGCAAGTCCCATCCTAACAGCAGGTAGGGGCATTCTGATATTACCATAAAGGAGCGGGATACCCGGCCCAGCCCCAAATCTGCCTTTCTTCGGGTAGTCCATGAATACTGGCTCATACCAGTTGCCCCTTGTACCCAGGACTTCTTGCTGGCTAGTTTTCCTTGTGGGGTGCGGAGGACCGAATGTTGCACTCTGGTGTTGACGAGGAAGTCAACAGGGGTCCCCTCCACTTTAAGAGTTACCCTGGGCTCGGGGAGAGGGTCTGAACCCAACTCCCCTAATAACTCAGTTCATCTAACTCTAGGACTTTTACTCGATCAGTCTTGCTTCCCTTCCCGCTGGCCTTTTCGGACAATCTCGGGCCCAATGCCCTATCTCCTTGCAGTATGCGCACTGATCTTTCTGCAGCCTCTGCTTCCCCCCCCCCCCCTTGGTGGTTCCTTTACCTTTTCTTGCATCATCTGCCAGCTGCCAGAGATGGCTGTCTTGTTCCTCAGGGGAGTCAGCAGTGGTAGCTAGTATTATCTGGCCAGGTCTCGAGTCTGCTTACTGCTGACAGCCGCCATGGCACGAGCCTGCTTGTCCTCAGGAGGCTCCCGGTTATTATATACCTTTTTGGCTACCACCAGTAAGTCCTGCAGACTTTTATCTCCTGGTCTATCTATTCTCTGCAATTTTCTCCTAATGTCTATGGCCGATTCATTTACAAAGGCCATGATAACAGCTGCCTTGCTTTCCGGAGTCTCTGGATCCATGAGGGTACAGGTACGGAATGCCTCCATGACCCATTCTAAAAAGGCAGCCAGAGATTCATCTTTTTCCTGTTGCACATTTCCTACCTTGGCCAAATTGGTTGGCTTCCTAGCAACCATTCGCAGTCCCCCCATTAGAGTCTGGCGGTAGACCCTGAGCCTCTCCTTACCTTCTGCCATGTTGAAATCCCACTGGGGCCGAGTTAAGGGAAAGGAGGCATCTATCTGAGCCTGGTTGGTGGTGGGATTCCTGTCTGCACCTGGAACTAGTTTTTGGGCCTCATTGAGGATTCTTTCTCTTTCCTCAGTCATGAACAGGACCTACAAAAGCTGCTGGCAATCGTCCCACGTGGGCTAATGAGTAAAAAGAACAGAGTCTAATAAATCAATAAGCCTTGCCGGTTTCTTGGAATACTTAGAATTCTGAGCTCTCCAATTGTAGAGGTCACTAGTGGCGAAAGGCCAATAATGATGGGCTGATTCCCCTCCGCGTCTCGGGGTCCAGTGGCTCGCAGGGGCAGAATAGTGGAGTCAGTGGCGGAGGCGGACTGCTCCCTCTGAGCCCTTTGTCTGGTAAAGGGCAGGCTTCCCACTGGAGCGTTTCTGCCTCCCGCTCTCGGAACAGCGTCTGCCTCCGCCGGAGAGGGAGGATGGTGTTCTTCTGGCATCCTAGGGGGATTATACAGGGGAGGAAAAATGAATTCTTCTTCAATCCCCCCCCCCCCCCCGCGTAGGACAGGGTAGAGGGGTGTTGAAGGCTGGTAAGACTTTTCTTGTTCTCCTTCTTCTCTATCCCCTGAAAAGCAAGAATGCATTTTGGCTCTGGAGGGCATGGGGCTAAGAAGGGCTTAAGCCAAGAGGGTTGGTCTTCTACAAGGTCCTGCCAAGTGATAATGTAAGGGAGCTGATCAGGATGGCCCGTCTTAGGCCAAGAGATGATACCCCTGACTCGGTGGATGGTAGGGAGGTCAAAGATCCCCTCTGGTGGCCATCCGACATTGAAAGCTAGCCACTCGCTAGAACAAAACACCTGCCACCGACCCTTTCAGATTTCCACACTGAGGTTGTTAGTTCTTCCCCTGACTTCCTTAAAGTGATCAATCATAATACTTAGAGGAGTAGTCTGAGTCTGTCCCATAATGTCCGTCCAGTAAGTCCACAGAACCAAACAGAGAAACACAGAAACAGACAAACAGAGGGTCCCTAGAAACAGTCTTCCAACTCCGTGGAAGCAAAACTGAAAGCTAGATGATGGGCTCACGCTGACCAGAGGGAGCAACCCGCCTCATGTCAGACCTTTGAGGGGAATCCACGTCCCTCCAGAAGGGAGGATCAGAACGTCTTCCAAAACTCCCGGCCTGTGGTCCTCCAGTGCGTCCACTTAGACCGCGCTGGGCACTACCAGAATTTCAGAAATGAGCTCACACGAAAAAGACGGAATGAACATACACTAACCGTGGCCAGTCAGGCTGTCCAGGTCGGGGGTCCCTCGGGGGTCTTGGGGATCCCGGGACAAGCCCCCAAATGTTATGCCCAGAATTCACGATCCCCAAAGACCACCAGGGAGCTGAGTCCAATGCAAAAGCGAAGAGCCTTTATTTGAGCTAGCTCAAGCTCAATCCCCTACCTGCACCGACGGAGCGGTGAGATGCCAAAGAGAGCAGCGAGTTTCAAAAGCACAAAGGTTTTATAGGGGTCTAGGGGCAGTGGTAAGGTAATGGCTGTAGCCTTAGCCAATTGGCTGGGGAAGGGTCGTGGCCTCAGCCAATTGGCTGGGGAAGCGTCGGAGTCCCATTAGGCAGATTGCCGGGTTTGTTTTGATCAGGAAGTTTGAACAGTGAGCAGGAGGTTACTCAAGGGGATGAGGCATGGTCTGAGGTTTCTGTGATTTTCCAGGAAAGGGGGAATGTCGGGGACATAGTCACTCAAGGTGGAGGACACAGAACAAGATGGAGTCGGCTGGCGTAGGTCCGCTCTTTCAGGGTCTTGGATGATTTCCTTAACCTTGTAATAATTCACTGGCTTGATTATTGCTGGGAATGGCCAGCAAACACTGAAACAGTGGATGAAAGATTACTCCACACTTTGCTACGAAAGAGGGGAGAAGGCATGGGGATCAACGTTTGCAGATGAAGAAGACCCATTAGCCTCACTCATATTGCAGTGCCGGGACAGTCACAAATCTCAGTTGGCTTTGTTGTGTACAGAGGGCATATAACTTTTTAGGCATGCAAAAATAAAGGGTGTATGACTTAAAGGTGAGCAATTAGGAGAAACTAATCAAATCAGAGCCAAAGGCAAATGTCTATATGTCCTATTGTTTTGCTAAACTTTGTACACAATGTATAGATAACCGAGTTCCCCAAGGACTGCAGAAACTTCTGGGAGGGCTGGCCCCTGGGCATTCTGCAATCAGGGCAGTTTCAAGCCTCTGACATTCCAAGAGACCCAAGCCCCTCCCTAGCTTAAATGTAGCCCATCAGAAATTTCTGTGTTACATTTTAACTAGCCAAGCATTGTGTATAAACTCGTCATCCTCAGTAATAACCCCAACAGATGATAACATCTTTCATGCCCTCCAAAAGGCATAGACCATGTGGTCCCTGCTGCCCAAGCTGATAATTCAAATAGGGGTATATTTGAGGTACTTCCATCATTCCTATTGGATAGGCTAGGAAGCATGAAGGGCATCTGCAAGGTTCGTGCTTCTGCCAGGATGTGGTATTGCTCCTCTGTGTTGGCAGCAATGAAAGAGATTGACCATAAGGTCCTTCCAGGTTAATTCAAAAGACTGAGTCAGGTTCCTGAATTCCTAGTACATTTGCTGGGATCCTCAGAAAGCTGGCCTAATTGCTGACGGCACTCCCTGAAATCTGACATTGAAAAGGGAACATATACTCTTGTGGCCCCCTGAGGTCTACCCACAACTCCATGTAGGGGGCAGAAGAGGGCTTTCTCTTGGCATGAATCTGGTAAAGGAGAATAGATTGGTTGATGTGGTTGATGTGAGTAGTTGCTTCTGATGGAGCTGATGGATCTGGGGTGTCATTCTTGGTCTTGGGTTGTTCCTTGTGGGGAGCAACTGTGAGAATTCCTTTCTTGGGACCAATTTCTAAATGACCCCTCCTCACTGTACATGTTTTATACTTGTTAGGGTCATCCCTGAGGACCATAAAGGCCTGCTCATAAGTGATTTCTACCCATTTTTCTAGTTGCTTACAGAAAAGATCACGTTGCAATATAGTGTCATAGTTAAGACTACCATTTTCCAGCCAGATTTCCCCATTCCCTAGCTTATACTGAAGCCAAACAGTGTTACAAAAGAAGATAAGAATTTTCCATGTTAAGCTTTTTAATCAGAGCTGATCTTAATATGTCAAAATGTATCCCGGGAGTCTTTGGGGATAGAGGTGGAAATTCCCATTGTCTTCAGGGAGAGAGTTGACTCCTGTAATGAGAAAAGGAGCAAGTGAATAAGGGCTCCCATTAATAGACGACTTGAGTTCTATTCTTCCAAAGAGAGTTATCTCTCTATCATGAACTTGGTAGGATCTCAGGTGGGATCTCTTTCAGAGAGTTCCAATGATGAGTGGACCATGGCTGTCCTTAACCTGCTGTCCACACATCACCCTGTAATCACAGCTGTGGTTAGCATGCTGTGTGATGGCCCTGCCAGTCCTGGAATCCCAAAGCCTTTGCTTTATCTTAACACCTTCTGGCCCTGAGAGAAGAAGGCTTCCTGAAGACCTCAGTATAGATGATGCTAAACAATTATCCCTGACATGCTGGGGTAAATCCCTCAGGAATGGGCATCATGACTCTAAGATCTCTGAATGTCCCATCTCCTTGTTCTGATCAGGTGTTCAACAATTGGTGGCAAACAACTGCCACCAAAAGGCAGGGGTCTTTTTGATTGTTTAAATATTTCTTACTTGTCTATAGGTATCTGTTGATCTCTCCCACTTTGCAGTCAGTTCTGGTGAAATTAACCTCTATCTTCCAATTCTCTCTTTATCCCTGAATTATTTGGGTTGCGTTACACTTAATTAAGTGCCAACTAAGACAGACCCACAGGGATAAATCTCAATAAGTGGGGTCCTTTTCCAGGGAGTAAAACAGTTTATAGCCTGTTTTACATTATCTTACACAGATACAACAGTCTGACTTGGCCCTCTTGCAAGACCTTTGTTATAGGTGGCAAAACATCTCACAGGTCCCCACCTTCAACAAAGGATAGTTCAGAAAGGTATGAGAGGAAATGGCTGAAGCTAGACCCAGGGCCAGGGGCTGGGTGGTCAGAGTGTCCCATAACTAAGAGAGATTTTTGCAGAGATAGAGATAGACTGGAAATATCAAGAGTCACCTAGGAATCAATGTGATGGATCTCAGGGTGCTGTTTGTAAGCATCACTCATATGAATGGCCATGAATCACTCTTTTATGTGTCTCAGTTTCTCCTACTGGAAGTCTGAAATAAGCAGGGGGGCTTGGAGTACTGGAGTACTCAGAGTGTATGTGCATGCCTGGGTCACCAGAAATTAATTACCATGAGAGGGAGTTCCCCATGGGACTAATGCACTTCTGGAGGAATGACCTTAGATACTTCCCCTAGGTTCTTAGTTGCTCAAGAAAACCTTTCTGTGGGAAGGAACAGATGCCCCTTATTCTTTAGGAGTGAAAATAAGTGTCCCATCAATACTAACAGACTACTACTGTTCCCAGTAGATCAGAAAGAGAGAGTAGAACAAAGAAAATATGGTTCCTAAGCAACTCTCAGCACAAGGGAGGCGAGAGTTGAAGACTCGCCAATGAAGAGTGCTGCTCAATGTACGGTTATCTGGTCCTTTTGTGGTCACAAAAAAGATATTGCTGGGTGGACTGGGGAGACTCCCAGGCCCTGAGCTCTCCACTCAATCTGTCCCCTGGGACAGAGTATATACATATACACATACACATACATATACGTATACATATACATATACATATACATATACATATACATATACATGTATATGTATACGCATACATATATGTATATACATGTATACATTACACACACATATATATCACATCTATCTATCTATCTATCTATCTATCATTTATATAATATAGATAATGAAGATGTGATATATCTATCTATATATCTCTATCTCTATCTATCTATCTATCTATATCTTACTATTTTCAATAACATGGATGGAGCTAAAGAGTATTATGACAAGCAAAATATATCAATCAGAGGAGCAACAAATACCACATGATCTCACTCATACACGAAATTTAAGAAAAAAAGGAAATGAGCAAAGGGAGAGAGAGAGAGTTAAGACTCTTAACTATCGAGAATAAGTGGCTGGTTACCAGAAGGGAAGTTGGTGGGGTAATGGCTTAAATAGGTGATGCAGATTAAAGAGTGCACTTGTTGTATGGAACAACATATTGTTGTTGTATGGAACATACATATGGAAGTGTTGTATGGAAGTGTTGAATCACTATATTGTACACTTGAAACTAATATTACACTGTTTGTTAACTGGAATTAAAAACTTGAAAAAAAAACAAAGATGTGGCACACACACACATACACACACACACCCTGGAATATTAGTTATCCATAAAAATAATAAAATCTTGACACTTGCAATGACAAGGATAGAACTAGAGAGCATAATGCTAAATGAAATAAGTCAATCAGAGAAAGACAAATAGGATACAATTTCACTCATATCTAGAATTTAAGAAACAAAGAAATGAGGGGTATCTGGGTGGCTCAGTCACTTAAGCATCTGACTCTTCATTTTGTCTCAAGTCATGATCTCACAGTTCATGGGATTGAGCCCAGCATTGGGCTCTGCACTGACAATGTGTATCCTGCTTGGGATTCTCTACCCCCCACACACCTCTCTCTGCCCCTCCCCAGCTCACCCTCTCTCTACATCTCTCAAAATAAATAAATAAACTTAAAAAAAGAGAAACAAATGAGACAAGGGTATTAGAGAGAGAGAGAGAGAGAGAGAGAGAGAAACCAAGAGACAGACTCTTAATTATAGAGAACAAACTGATCGTTACCAGAGGGGAGGGGGTGCAGGTTGAGTTAAATAGGTGATGGGGATTAAGGAGTACACTTATGTTGAGGACTGGGTGATTTATGGAAGTGTTGAATCACTATACTGTACACCTGAAACTAATAAAACACTTGCAGTTAACTGGATTTAAAATAAAAATAAAAATAAAAATAGAGAGGATCTTTGGGTCACTATGGTCATAGAAGTAATAAACTCATTGGGCCATGCCAAATTTGACAATAAGAGATATCCAAATCTAATGTTTTCCATTCTCTGTGAACCTTAGCAGGAATCGCTGTGATGGAAGGATGGGCTCAGTGGCAGGCAATAAATACCCAGGTAAGGGGAGAGTGAACCCTGGTACAAATATATGGCTCTACAGGATTTTCCTTCCTGTCATTAAAGCAAGAAGTTAATTAGGCTTTAACAGGACGCCTGAAGCCATCAAAAGGTCAGTCAAGGCCCATTATTAGGAAAGTTAGCAACCTGTGTTTGCCACATTCCACAAACAATCCTACAAAAAAAGCCAGATGAAACTACCCAGGCCAATTCAAAGAAGGGCAGAAACCCTGACCAAGTAATGGAGAAAAGGAAAGAAACCTTGCTCTCAAAGTAATCCTCTCCTCAAATAATAATTGTTTTACCTCTGAGTTAACAACTGTAATACAAGATAGAAGACCCAAACCCCGGGCACAGCTCTCCCTTAAGCTCGCCTGCTCTCACATCTCTAAGTGTAACCTCACTTTAATAAACTTTCTCACTTGCACTGCTCAACCATTGTCTGGTCCATTCTTGAATTCTTTCTTGTCAGGAGACCACAATCTTCCAATGAAGTCCCAGGGAGCAGATTGGGTGGAGAGCTCAGGGCCTGAGAGTCTCCCCAGTCCACCCAGCAATATCTTTTTTTGTGACCACAAGGGACCAGATAACTGTATGTTGAGCAGCACTCTTCATTGGTGAGTCTTCAACTCTTTCTTCCCTTGTGTTGAAGAGTTGCTTAGGAACCATACTTTCTTTGTTCTACTCTCTCTTCCTGATCTACTGGGAACCAGGCTGGTAGCATTTATGAGAGACTGATTTTCACTTCTTTTTTTTTTTTTTTAATTTTTTTTTCAACGTTTATTTATTTTTGGGACAGAGAGAGACAGAGCATGAACGGGGGAGGGGCAGAGAGAGAGGGAGACACAGAATCGGAAACAGGCTCCAGGCTCTGAGCCATCAGCCCAGAGCCCAACGCGGGGCTCGAACTCACGGACCGCGAGATCGTGACCTGGCTGAAGTCGGACGCTCAACCGACTGCGCCACCCAGGCGCCCCTGATTTTCACTTCTAAAGAACAAGGGACACTTGTTCCTTCCCAGAGAAATGTCTTCTTGGGCAACTAAGAACCTAAGGGAAGTATCTAAGGCCATTCCTCAAGAAGTGCTCTCAGCACTTGCAATAATATCAAGGGACAAGATGACCTTTTCTTCTATCTTGTAGGAGATAACAGACCTAAACAGATTAAAGATGATATAGTCTTCACCAAATTCATATCTGGAATTTAGTAATTCAAGGGCAATGACAGATGCATCTCCAATCACAGGAAGTTTTCTTCCCACTTCTTTGAAGGTCACCACAAACTTGTCAGAGTGAGTCCTATGAAGTATATTGGTGATTTTACCACAAATTCCAACAAGTGTAACTTCTTTCTCTGCTGCTGTGAATGTGACCACCTCAATTTTCATCTGTTTAGGAACTGAGGAATGAATACTATCACAGAACCCTCAATCTGAGGACATATCAATAAGAAGGTGTTTCTTCTTGTCTTCAGGCACCTTAATAAGTATCAGCTTTTTCATAGAGGGCCAAAGATCCTACTTCAATACACTTGAGCTGGTTTTAGCTCCCTATCTGATTGGGTATATGTTGCTGCTGGAACCATTTTCATAGACTTGGTAATTTTCTGGATGCTTTTGATTGACTTTAATTACCTGGCAGTGTTGCATCCACACAACTCCTGAAACAATGCTACGGGTACCAGTGACAGTCACAGCAAAAGTTTATTGCAATGAGAGGCAAGGCCGACCGATCGGGACAGACACTCTTAATCAGAGTGCAGCCTCGAACAGCCTGGGTACAGAGTTTTTATAGCCAACCACCTCGTCTTATCATCACCTGGGAACAGAACAAAGAAATAGTTCCCAGATGGGGGTGGAAACAGTTCAGACCTTCTGCTGTTAAGCCACAACCAGTTGACCTCCTTGACCCTGCCTCCGGCGCCACTTTTTCAAAGTTCTCAACATGCCCTTGCCCCAATCCAATCAAACTCTAATCCAGTTGATTTTTCTTGAACTTTTGTCCCCTTGATTGATAGGACAAGGCTGTTATCTCTTAACCTATCCGTGTCAAAACAAAGCTGTTCTTTCTCAAGGCTACAGGTTAGCCCTACAATTTAACCCTACAGGCAGTACATTTTAAAGTTGCCATTTTGAACTTGGATCCATTGCATCTACACAGCCCAGGCCAATAGCCCAGTGATGCTCATCTGAGAGAACATGGTCGTACCAGACATGATGAAGGTCATTCAGATAGGCCTCTGTGGTTCTCTTTTTTAGTGGTGTTGTTATCTGCTTTTGGTATCAGGGCAATGCTGGACTCATAGAATGAATTTGGAAGTTTTCCTTTCTTTTATGTTTTTTTTTTTTTTTTTGGATTACTTTGAGAATAATGGCATTAACTTTCTTTAAATATTTGGTAGAAATAATCTGTAAAGGGATTTGGCTCTGGGTTTTTGTTTCGTGGAAGTTTTTTGATTACAGATAGAATGTTTTTTGCAGGTTATGAGCCTAAGTTTTCATTCTTTTCTTTCTTTCTTTCTTTCTTTCTTTCTTTCTTTCTTTCTTTCTTTTTAGATACAAGTTAATTACCGTATAGTGGAGCATTGGTTTCAGGAACAGAATTTAGTGATTCATCACTTACATATAATACCCTGTTCTCATCCCAAGTCCCATCTTTAATTCTCATCACCCATTTAGCCTATCCCCCCACCCATCTCCCTTTCATCAACCCTCAGTCTGTTCTCTATACTCAAGAATGTCTTATGGCTTGTCCCTCTCTCTTTTTTTTTTTTTAAGTTTATTTATATATTTTTGACAGAGAGAAAGCGCATTGGGGAGGGGCAGAGAGAGGGAAATAGAGAATCCCAAGCAGGCTCCGCTGTGCTGTCAGTGAAGAGCCAAATGTGGGCCTTGAACTCTGGAACCATGAAATCATGACCTGAGATGAAATCAAGAGTCAGACACTTAACTGACAGAGCCATCCAGGCACCCTTCCCTCTCTTTTTTTTTTTTTTTATCTTGATTTATTTTTCCTTCCCCTTCCCTATGTTCATCTGTTTTTTTTTTTTAAGTTCATTTATTTATTTTAATATATATAATGGAATATTACTCAGCCTCTTGGTGTAGGCAAGTTGCTTGTGCTGGTCTTCTGGTGGAGGGCCTGCTGCATGGATTCTCAGACTGATTTGTTTCAGTGGAAATGTGCCTCCAGGGTGCAGGGTGTGGGGTTTAGTGTAAGCGGCTCCGGCCTCCACTAGGTGGCGCTGTTTTGTTTCCTGAAGTTTTTCAGTGCTAGTGGGGAGGATGAACATGGATGCCCCACCCCCCCTCCAGCTCTGGAGAGTGGCCCCAGACCATTTCTCTCTAGGAAATGGTCACAGAAGAGAAATCAATCACCCCTCTTGTATCCCCAGTTTTCATCAGAACACTGCTTTCACCTTGTCTGTGTCCAAGCTTTTTTTTATTTATCTCAGGTGCACTACTGAGTTTCAAAACTCCAAATTTTAGGGATTGCCTGGTGTGGATCCACTCTGTTCCTTTGGGGGAGGGTCTCAGCACGTTTTTGCCAGCCCATGTGAAGTAAGTGGTCACAGGACTGCCCAATAGTTCATGGTTTATGTCAAAAACAGAGCAGAAATCTGGCCCCCCTGTGGGCACCAGTAACCCACTCCTATGCCTAGAAACAGCATAGCACATTGGGGCCACCTGTCTTTCTTGTGATACAGGGGATCCTCAGACCACGCTGTCACTCCTGGGATTCCTCCCCACTTCTCCACCTGAGCACCTTTAAACTAGATACATCCCCTACTGTAGCTGACTTCTAAAAGTTCAGATTTTGTGCTCCACTGCTTATAATACTTTGTGGTAGCCTCCGTAAGCAGGTTTCCTCAATGCCACCATACCTGCAGGTTTCTCTCCCACAGATCAACTCTCCACAAATCCTACTTTCCAGGAAATGCTCATCTTTTTACATGCAGACTTGCAGTTTTTGTTCTCTCAAACCTCTAATTGAGTTCTTTGGTGTTCAGAATGATTTGATAACTATCTAGCTGTGTTCAAGGGATGAGACAAACTTAGGATTTCCCTGCTTTTCTGTCATCTTAACTCCCGACCTCCCAGCCCTTCTGGCTTTTAAAGCCAAATGTTATAGGGATTGGTCTTCCACATATGAGCTCCATGATTCAAGTGTCCATTTCTCTGCCTTCTTCACTCATAGCTAGCTCCTTCCCTCCTTCACACAGCACTCTTACACCTTTCTGACCTTCATAATGTTTCAGATGCAGATTCTTCTCTGTATTTACTCGTGTAGTTCTGCCAGTCTTTGGATCACTCCTAAGGTTATTGACTTGAATGTGGAGGATATCTAGTTGTAAATATGGGATGGGTTGTGCTCAGGGTTCTCCTACTCTGCCATCTTCGCAAGCTCAATCATCTCTCTTATTTTTATTTTTATTTTTATTTTGGTTTTATTTTTTTTCAATATATGAAATTTATTGTCAAATTGGTTTCCATACAACACCCAGTGCTCATCCCAAAAGGTGCCCTCCGCAATACCCATCACCCACCCTCCCTTCCCTCCCACCCCCATCAACCCTCAGTTTGTTCTCAGTTTTTAAGAGTCTCTTATGCTTTGGCTCTCTCCCACTCTAACCTCTTCTCTTTTTTTTTTTTTTTTTCTTCCCCTACTCCATGGGTTACTGTTAAGTTTCTCAGGATCCACATAAGAGTGAAAACATATGGTATCTGTCTTTCTCTGCATGGCTTATTTCACTTAGGATCACACTCTCCAGTTCCATCCACATTGCTACAAAGGGCCATATTTCGTTCTTTCTCATTGCCATGTAGTACTCCATTGTGTATATAAACCACAATTTCTTTATCCATTCATCAGTTGATGGACATTTAGGCTCTTTCCATAATTTGGCTATTGTTGAGAGTGCTGCTATAAACATTGGGGTACAAGTGCCCCTATGCATCAGTACTCCTGTATCCCTTGGATAAATTCCTAGCAGTGCTATTGCTGGGTCATAGGGTAGGTCTCTTTTTAATTTTCTGAGGAACCTCCACACTGCTTTCCAGAGTGGCTGCACCAATTTGCATTCCCGCCAACAGTGCAAGAGGGTTCCTGTTTCTCCACATCCTCGCCAGCATCTATAGTCTCCTGATTTGTTCATTTTGCCACTCTGACTGGTGTGAGGTGATATCTGAGTGTGGTTTTGATTTGTATTTCCCTGATAAGGAGCGACATTGAGCATCTTTTCATGTGCCTGTTGGCCATCCGGATGTCTTCTTTAGAGAAGTGTCTATTCATGTTTTCTGCCCATTTCTTCACTGGGTTGTTTGTTTTTCGGGTGTGGAGTTTGGTGAGCTCTTTATAGATTTTGGATACTAGCCCTTTGTCCGATATGTCATTTGCAAATATCTTTTCCCATTCCATTGGTTGCCTTTTAGTGTTGTTGGCTGTTTCCTTTGCTGTGCAGAAGCTTTTTATCTTCATAAGGTCCCAGTAATTCATTTTTGCTTTTAATTCCCTTGCCTTTGGGGATGTGTCGAGTAAGAGATTGCTACGGCTGAGGTCAGAGAGGTCTTTTCCTGCTTTCTCCTCTAGGGTTTTGATGGTTTCCTGTCTCACATTCAGGTCCTTTATCCATTTTGAGTTTATTTTTGTGAATCGTGTGAGAAAGTGGTCTTCTGCATGTTGCTGTCCAGTTCTCCCAGCACCATTTGTTAAAGAGACTGTCTTTTTTCCATTGGATATTCTTTCCTGCTTTGTCAAAGATTAGTTGGCCATACGTTTGTGGGTCTAGTTCTGGGGTTTCTATTCTATTCCGTTGGTCTATGTGTCTGTTTTAGTGCCAATACCATGCTGTTTTGATGATGACAGCTTTGTAGTAGAGGCTAAAGTCTGGGATTGTGATGCCTCCTGCTTTGGTCTTCTGCTTCAAAATTACTTTGGCTATTCGGGGCCTTTTGTGGTTCCATATGAATTTTAGAATTGCTTGTTCTAGCTTCGCGAAGAATGCTGGTGCAATTTTGATTGGGATTGCATTGAATGTGTAGATAGCTTTGGGTAGTAATGACATTTTGACAATATTTATTCTTCCAATCCATGAACAGGGAATGTCTTTCCATTTCTTTATATCTTCTACAATTACCTTCATAAGCTTTCTAGAGTTTTCAGCATACAGATCTTTTACATCTTTGGTTAGGTTTATTCCTAGGTATTTTATCCTTCTTGGTGCAATTGTGAATGGGATCAGTTTCTTTATTTGTCTTTCTGTTGCTTCATTGTTAGTGCATAAGAATGCAACTGATTTCTGTACATTGATTTTGTATCCTGCAACTTTGCTGAATTCATGTATCAGTTCTAGCAGACTTTTGGTGGAGTCTATCGGATTTTCCATGTATAATATCATGTCATCTGCAAAAAGCGAAAGCTTGACTTCATCTTTGCCAATTTTGATGCCTTTGATTTCCTTTTGTTGTCTGATTGCTGATGCTAGAACTTCCAACACTATGTTAAACAACAGCAGTGAGAGTGGGTATCCCTGTCGTGTTCCTGATCTCAGGGAAAAAGCTCTCAGTTTTTCCCCATTGAGGATGATGTTAGCTGTGGGCTTTTCATAAATGGCTTTTATGATCTTTAAGTATGTTCCTTCTATCCCGACTTTCTCAAGGGTTTTTATTAAAAAAGGTGCTGGATTTTGTCAAAGGCCTTTTCTGCATCGATTGACAGGATCATATGGTTTTTCTCTTTCCTTTTATTAATGTGATGTATCACATTGATTGATTTGTGAATGTTGAACCAGCCCTGCATCCCAGGAATGAATCCCACTTGATCATGGTGAATAATTCTTTTTATATGCTGTTGAATTCGATTTGCTAGTATCTTATTGAGAATTTTTGCATCCATATTCATCAGGAATATTGGCCTGTAGTTCTCTTTTTTTACTGGGTCTCTGTCTGGTTTAGGAATCAAAGTAATACTGGCTTCATAGAATGAGTCTGGTAGTTTTCCTTCCCTTTCTATTTCTTGGATTAGCTTGAGAAGGATAGGTATTATCTCTGCTTTAAACGTCTGGTAGAACTCCCCTGGGAAGCCATCTGGTCCTGGACTCTTATTTGTTGGGAGATTTTTGATAACCGATTCAATTTCTTCACTGGTTATGGGTCTGTTCAACCTTTCTCTTTCCTCCTGATTGAGTTTTGGAAGAGTGTGGGTTTTTAGGAATTTGTCTATTTCTTCCAGGTTGTCCAATTTGTTGGCATATAATTTTTCATAGTATTGCCTGATAGTTGTTTGCGTCTCTGAGGGATTGGTTGTAATAATTCCATTTTCATTCATGATTTTATCTATTTGGGTCATATCCCTTTTCTCTTTGAGAAGCCTGGCTAGAGGTTTGTCAATTTTGTTAATTTTTTCAAAAAACCAACTCTTGGTTTCATTGATCTGCTCTACAGTTTTTTTAGATTCTGTATTGTTTATTTGTGCTCTGATGTTTATTATTTCTCTTCTTCTGTTGGGTTTAGGCTTCCTTTGCTGTTCTGCTTCTATTTCCTTTAGGTGTGCTGTTAGATTTTGTATTTGGGATTTTTCTTTTTTCTTGAGATAGGCCTGAATTGTGATGTATTTTCCTCTCAGGACTGCCTTCGCTGCTTCCCAAAGCATTTGGATTGTTGTATTTTCATTTTCGTTTGTTTCCATATATTTTTTAATTTCTTCTCTAATTGCCTGGTTGACCCACTCATTCGTTAGTAGGGTGTTCTTTAACCTCCATGCTTTTGGAGGTTTTCCAGACTTTTTCCTGTGGTTGATTTCAAGCTTCATAGCATTGTGGTCTGAAAGTAGGCATGGTATAATTTCAATTCTTGTATACTTACGAAGGGCTGTCTTGTGACCCAGTATATGATCTATCTTGGAGAATGTTCCATGTGCACTCGAGAAGAAAGTATATTCTGTTGCTTTGGGATGCAGAGTTCTAAATATATCTGTCAAGTCCATTTCATCCAATGTGTCATTCAGGGCCACTGTTTCTTTTTTGACCATGTGTCTAGATGATCTATCCATTTCTGTAAGTGGAGTGTTAAAGTCCCCTGCAATTACCACATTCTTATCAATAAGATTGCTTATGTTTATGAGTAATTGTTTTATATATTTGGGGGCTCCAGTATTCGGCGCATAGACATTTATAATTGTTAGCTCTTCCTGGTGGATAGACCCTGTAGTTATTATATAATGCCCTTCTTCATCTCTTGTTACAGCCTTTAATTTAAAGTCTAGTTTGTCTGATATAAGTATGGCTACTCCAGCTTTCTTTTGGCTTCCAGTAGCATGATAAATAGTTCTCCATCCCCTCACTCTCAATCTAAAGGTGTCCTCAGGTCTAAAATGAGTCTCTTGTAGACAGCAAACTGATGGGTCTTGTTTTTTTTATCCATTCTGATACCCTATGTCTTTTGGTTGGAGCATTTAATCCATTTACATTCAGTGTTATTATAGAAAGATACGGGTTTAGAGTCATTGTGATGTCTGTATGATTTATGCTTGTAGTGATGTCTCTGGTACTTTGTCTCACAGGATCCCCCTTAGAATCTCTTGTAGGGCTGGTTTAGTGGTGACAAATTCCTTCAGTTTTTGTTTGTTTGGGAAGACCTTTATCTCTCCTTCTATTCTAAATGACAGACTTGCTGGATAAAGGATTCTCGGCTGCATATTTTTTCTGTTCATCACATTAAAGATCTCGTGCCAATCCTTTCTGGCCTGCCAAGTTTCAAAGGAGAGATCAGTCATGAGTCTTATAGCTCTCCCTTTATATGTGAAGGCACGTTTACCCTTTGCTGCTTTCAGAGGTTTCTCTTTATGCTTGTATTTTGCCAGTTTCACTATTATATGTCATGCAGAAGATGGATTCAACTTACGTCTGAAGGGAGTTCTCTGTGCATCTTGCATTTCAATGCCTTTTTCCTTCCCCAGTTCAGGGAAGTTCTCAGCTATTATTTCTTCAAGTACCCTTTCAGCACCTTTCCCTCTCTCTTCCTCCTCTGGGATACCAATTATGCGTATATTATTTCTTTTTAGTGTATCACTTAGTTCTCTAATCTTCCCCTCATACTCCTGGATTTTTTTATCTCTCTTTTTCTCAGCTTCCTCTTTTTCCATAACTTTATCTTCTAGTTCACCTATTCTCTCCTCTGCCTCTTCAATCCGAGCCGTCTTCGTTTCCATTTTGTTTTGCATTTCGTTTAAAGCATTTTTCAGCTCCTCCTGACTGTTCCTTAGTCCCTTGATCTCTGTAGCAAGAGATTCTCTGCTGTCCTCTATACTGTTTTCAAGCCCAGCGATTAATTTTATGACTATTATTCTAAATTCACTTTCTGTTATATTATTTAAATCCTCTTTGATCAGTTCATTAGCTGTTGTTATTTCCTGGAGATTCTTCTGAGGGGAATTCTTCCGTTTGGTCATTTTGGATAGTCCCTGGAGTGGTGCGGACCTGCAGGGCACTTCCCCTGTGCTGTGTTGTATAACTGGAGTTGGTGGGCGGATCCGCTGTCAGCCCTGTTATCTGCCCCCAGCCCACCGCTGGGGCCACAGTCAGACTGGTGTGTGCCTTCTCTTCCCCTCTCCTAAGGGTGGGATTCACTGTGGGGTGGGGTGGCCCATCTGGGCTACTTGCACACTGCCAGGCTTGTCGTGCTGGGGATCTGGTGTATTAGCTGGGGTGGGTAGGCAAGGTGCATGGAGGCAGGAGGGGTAGGCTTAGCTCGCTTCTCCTTAGGTGATCCACCTCAGGAGGGGCCCTGTGGCAGCCAGAGGGAGTCAGACCCTCTGCCAGAGGGGTGGCTCTGCAGAAGCACAGCGTTGGGTATTTGCGCGGGTCAAGCAAGTTCCCTGGCAGGAACTGGTTCCCTTTGGGATTTTGGCTGGGGGATGGGCGAGGGAGATGGTGCTAGCGAGAGCCTTTGTTCCCCGCCAAACTGAGCTCTGTCATCCTGGGGCTCAGCAACTCTCCCTCCCTTTGTCCTCCAGCCTTCCCGCTTTCTGAGCAGAGCTGTTAACTTACGACCTCCCAGATGCTAAGTCGCGCTTGCTGTCAGAACACACTCCATCCAGCCCCTCCGCTTTTGCAAGCCAGACTCGGGGGCTCTGCTTGGCCGGCAGGCTGCCCCTCTGCCCGGGCTCCCTCCCGCCAGTCCGTGCAATGTTCACTGCCTCTCCGCCCTTCCTACCCTCTTCCGTGGGCCTCTTGTCTGCGCTTGGCTCCAGAGACTCCATTCTGCTAGTCTTCTGGTGGTTTTCTGGGTTAGTTAGGCAGGTGTAGGTGGAATCTACGTGATCAGCAGGACGCGAGGTGAGCCCAGCGTCCTCCTACGCCGCCATCTTCCTGCAATCCATCCATCTCTCTTATTTTTAACCATGAAGAAGACCCACTTTACTCTCAGTACAGAGAACTATTTTTACAGGGTTCTACTCTTAATTATAGGACATCGATACTGGGTTTTATTAGGACTGCCAAAACCATCCAAAAGGTACTGGAAGGCATTGACATGGCTGCCAGATGTAGAGGAGATTCTTATCCAGACACCCAGTTACTTCAGCCTCTTGCCTCTCCATTACCACTTCCCGAGTAAGATCCCTCCAACAAAGTTCTCTCAGTGGAAAGGGGTCCCCATTCTTTTTCCAATAAACCTCTAACCTAATTTTGCCCCTTATGAGAACACACAGGCAACCTTTACTGAGTTACAAAATTTTGAGTTACTGGTCACTGAATTTCTAAACAGCCAGTCTCTTAACTCCAGGCTCTGAAACTGTTATGCCCAGAATTCATGATCCCCAAAGACCACCAGGGAGCCGAGTCCGATGCAAAAGCAAAAGAGCCTTTATTCGAGCTAGCTCGAGCTCAATCCCCTACCTGCACCGATGCGGCAGTGAGATACCAGGGAGAGAGAGCGAGTTTCAAAAGCACAAAGGTTTTATAGGGGTCTAGTGCAGCCGATTGGCTGGGGAAGGGTCGTGGCCTCGGCCAATTGGCTGGGGAAGGGTCAGAGTCCTGTTACGCAGGTCGCTGGGCGTGTTTTGATCAGGAAGTTTGAACGGGTGAGCGGGAGGTTACTCAAGGGGAGGAGGCGCGGTCTGAGATTTCTGCGATTTTCCCGGAAAAGGGGTCATGTCGGGGACATAGTCACTCAAGGTGGAGGACACAGAACAAGATGGAGTCGGCCGGCGTAAGCCCGCCCTTTCATTCCCCCCTTGTCATGTAGCTTATGGACCCAATCATGGGACCGGCTGCATTTATGGTGACAAGGGGAACAGAGTTTGGAGGTTTACGAAATGTTCTGGGAAGCAAGTGTCCCTGGGGTGGCTCTGGGAGGTCTGATTAAGTATTGTCCCTGAGCTGGTGTCTATGATCTGCCAGGTGATGTTTTGGGGGGCGTGGGGACTCCCGGTAGCATGAGCAATGACAAGCAGAGTTAACAGAGTTACCAATATTAGGTGGGTCGAATGCACTGTAGCTTGAGCTTGAGTGGGTTGTGTTGGTCCCGACTGATGGCCCATCGTGTGACGAAGTCCTTCCGGATCGAGGAGGGGTCCACTGGCCGAGCGTGGGTGTGATGGACCCAGGTCGCGATGCTGTCTACTTTGAGAGTGGTGGGGGTTGTCAACACTACGATGTAGGGTCCCTTCCAGCGCGGCTCGAGAGTCTCTCGGTGGTGCCTCTTGACGTAGACCCAGTCTCCCGGCCTGTACTGATGACGTGTCAGGATCGGGCCATCCTCGTAGATGGCACGGAGGCGCGGCCAAATGTCCTCGTGCGCCCTCTGGAGCCCGCTCAAGGAAAGAAAAATTTCTTGATCTTTAAACTCAGCAATAAGTTCAGCTCGAAGGCTGGGAATAACAGGGGGTTGCCTGCCAAAAATGATCTCGTAGGGAGTAAAATCCAGAGTGTAAGGAGTGTTTCTAACCCAGTAAAGGGCGTACGGTAGGAGAGTCACCCAGTCCCCGCCAGTCTCCATGGTTAATTTGGTAAGGGTCTCTTTTAGGGTTCTATTCATTCTTTCTACCTGTCCTGAGCTCTGGGGCCTATAAGCACAATGTAATTTCCAGTTTGCCCCCACCGCCTTAGCTACTGCCTGTGTTACCTGTGAGATAAAAGCTGGTCCATTGTCTGATCCTACCATGGCAGGAAAACCATACCTGGGTAAGATGTCTTCTAGTAGCTTCTTAGCCACCATCTGAGCCGTTTCATGCTTGGTTGGGTATGCCTCCACCCAGCCAGAGAAGGTGTCTGTAAATACTAAAAGATATTTATAACCATACTTTCCTGGTTTGACTTCAGTGAAGTCGACTTCCCATTGGGCTCCCGGTCTGGTGCCTCTGAGCCTGGTTCCTTTTTTATTTGATGTGGCTCTCGCGTTGGTGAGTTGGCAGGTCTTGCAGGCAGATACAACTTGCTCTATTTTGGTGTCCTGTTGGTGAATCTTGATTCCGGCATGTCGGATTAAGTCTTTTAATTTTCGGGCCCCCATGTGAGTAGACCGATGCATGTGCTCTAATATTGAGACTCCGAGCTGGTCTGGCAGCACGAGCTCCTTGTTAGGTGTATACCACCATCCCTTTATCTCCTGGGCCATGGGGAGTTTCTTGATCCTCTGTAACTCCTCCTGGGAGCACTTGGGCTGGTCTGGTAAAACTGGGTCTCCCGGGTCTGGTAGTTGTATGGTCATGGTGGGGACTGGAGTAAGGTCTACTGCCTTGGCTGCCTGGTCAGCCTTTCGATTACCTCTAGATACTGGGTTATCAGCTTTTTGGTGCCCTTGGCAGTGGATAATGGCTAGCGTGGCAGGAAGCCATAAGGCCGTAAGCAGGTTGAGTATCTCCTGCTTATTTTTTATAGTCCATCCTTCTGCCATCAGTAACCCCCTCTCCTGATAAATTACCCCATGAATATGAGCTGTGGCAAATGCATAACGTCTGTCTGTGAAGTTGTTAAGCCGTTTTCCAGCTCCCAGCATCAGCACCTTGGTGAGGGCTATGAGCTCTGCTCGCTGGGCTGACGTTCCGGAGGGTAGAGCCTCCGCCCATACGGTGTCCGTTTCGGTGACCACCGCTGCACCTGCATACCTGTGTCCATCCCGCACAAAGCTGCTGCCATCAGTGAACCAAGTAGCCTCGGCATCAGGGAGGGGCCGGTCAGTCAGGTCCGTCCGGAATCCATGTACTTGTTCCAGGATTCCCGAACAGTCATGTAGTGGAGCACCTAGGTCAGGGTCGGGCAGCAGGGTTGCAGTATTGAGGGCTGCACTGGGGTGGAACCGCACTCGTGGAGGGTTGAGTAGGAGGCTCTGGTAATGAGTCATACTTGTATTGCTCATACATCTATCAGGAGGCTGTTTCAGGACCCCTTCAATGGCGTGTGGGGTCATGATCCAGATCTCCTGTCCTAGGGTCAGTTTGTCTGCATCCTTGACTAGGAGTGCTGTCGTCGCAATAATTCTTAGGCATGGTGGCCAGCCAGCAGCCACTGGGTCTATTTTCTTAGACAGGTAAGCCACTGGGCGGTTCCAGGGGCCTAAGGCTTGAGTTAGAACCCCTTTTTCTATTCCCTTATGTTCGTCTACAAAGAGGTGGAAGGGTTTCGTAATGTCTGGTAGGCCCAGGGCTGGGGCACTTAAGAGGGCCTTTTTTAACTGATTAAAGGCAGTTTCTTCTTTTTCAGTCCATTTAAATGTTTTCCCCTCTTTGGTAGCTTCATATAGGGGCTTGGCGATCTCAGCAAAACCTGGAACCCAGAAGCGGCAGTAGCCGGCTGATCCTAGGAATTGCCTCACTTCTCTTTGAGAGGTGGGAGTAGGGATCTTTAGGACAGTTTATTTTCTGGCATCTTATAACTGCCACTGTCTGCCCTCCAGGATATATCCCAGGTAACTTACCCTCTCCCTGCATATCTGAGCCTTCTTCGCGGATGCCCGGTACCCTAAGGCCCCCAGGGTAGCCAGCAGGTCCTGGGTCCCTCGTTCACAGTCTTTGGCCATGTCGGCAGCAATCTGGATGTCATCTACGTACTGTAGGAGGGTGAGGCCAGGGTGCTCCCTTCTGTACTCACCCAGGTCCTTGTGTAGTGCCTCGTCAAAGACGGTGGGTGAATTTTTGAATCCCTGAGGTAGCCGTGTCCAGGTGAGTTGCCCACTGTAGCCCTCCTCCATATCATGCCACTCGAAGGCGAACAAGGGTTGGCTCTGGGGTGCCAGCGGCAGACTGAAGAAGGCATCCTTTAAATCTAGTACATTATACCAGACCCTGGAGGGCGCCAAGGAGCTCAAGAGAGTATATGGGTTGGGAACAGTTGGGTGTATGTCCGCGAGCCTCTTATTTACTTCCTGGAAGTCTTGTACCGGTCGGTAGTCATTTGTGTGAGGGTTTTTGACCGGCAGTAGGGGGGTGTTCCAGGCAGACTGGCAAGGAACTAGTACCCCTAGGCTTCGTAGTCTCTGGATGTGTGGCTGGATCCCCTTCCGGGCCTCCTGAGACATGGGGTATTGTTTGATCCTCACCGGAGTCTCTCCTGGCTTGAGCTCTACCAGGACTGGGGTCCTGTGAGTGGCTAGTCCCATCCCCCCCCGTCTCTGCCCAAACTGAGGGGAATTCTTGTAGCCATCTGTCTATATTATCCTCCCTCGGGAGCGCCTCCTGGTGGAGGAGGTATTCATCCTCCAGTTTCATGGTCAGTACCTGGATGGGGTGGCCCTTGCCATCGGTGACCTGACACCCCCCTTATCTGAAAGTTATCTGAGCTCCAATCTTGGTCAGTAAGTCCCGTCCTAACAGCGGGTGGGGGCATTCTGGTATTACCATAAAGGAGTGGGATACCCGGCCCGGCCCCAAATCTACCATTCTTTGGGTAGTCCATGAATACTGGCTCATACCAGTTGCCCCTTGTACCCAGGACTTCTTGCTGGCTAGTTTTCCTTGTGGGGTGCGGAGGACTGAACGTTGTGCTCCGGTGTCGACAAGGAAGTCAACAGGGGTCCCCTCCACTTTAAGAGTTACCCTGGGTTCGGGGAGAGGGTCCAAACCCCGACTCCCCTAATCACTTAGTTCATCTAGCTCTAGGACTTTTACTTGATCAGTCTTGCTTCCTTTCCCGCCGGCCCTTTTTGGACAATCTCGGGCCCAATGCCCTATCTCCTTGCAGTATGCACACTGATCCTTCTGCAGCCTCTGCTTCCCCCCCTTGGTGGTTCCTTTACCTTTTCTTGCATCATCTGCCAGCTGCCGGAGACGGTGGTCTCGTTCCTCGGGGAAGTCAGCAGTGGTAGCTAGTAGTATTCTAGCCAGGTCGAGTCTGCTTACTGCTAGCAGCCTCCATGACGTGAGCCTGCCTGTCCTCAGGAGGCTCCCGGTTATTATATACCTTTTTGGCTACCACCAATAAGTCCTGCAGACTGTTTTCTCCTAGTCTATCTATTTTCTATAATTTTCTCTAATGTCTATGGCCGATTCGTTTACAAAGGCCATGATAACAGCTGCCTTGCTTTCCGGAGTCTCTGGATCCATGGGAGTGTAGGTACGGAATGCCTCCATGATCCATTCTAAAAAGGCAGCCGGAGATTCATCTTTTCCCTGTTGTACATTTCCTACCTTGGCCAAATTGGTTGGCTTTCTAGCAGCCATTCAGAGACCCCCCATTAGAGTCTGGCAGTACACCCAGAGCCTCTCCTTACCTTCTGCCATGTTGAAGTCCCACTGGGGCCGAGTTAAGGGGAAGGAGGCATCTATCTGAGCCTGGTTGGTGGTGGGATTCCCGTCTGCGCCCGGAACTAGTTTTCGGGCCTCATTGAGGATTCTTTGTCTTTCTTCAGTCGTGAACAGGACCTGCAAAAGCTGCTGGCAATTGTCCCACGTGGGCTGATGGGTAAAAAGAACAGGGTATAATAAATCAATAAGCCCTGCCGGTTTCTCGGAAAACTTAGGATTCTGAGCTTTCCAATTGTAGAGGTAACTAGTGGTGAAAGGCCAATAGTGATGGGGCTGATTCCCCTCCGCGTCTGGGGGTCCGGCGGCTCACAGAGGCAGAAGAGTGGAGTTGGCGGCGGAGGCGGACTGCTCCCTCTGAGGCCTTTGTCTGGTAAAGGGCAGGCTTCCCACTGGAGCATTTCTGCCTCCTGCTCTCAGAACAGCGTCTGCCTCCCCCGCAGGGGGAGGATGGTGTTCTTCCGACATCCTAGAGGGGTCATACGGGGGAGGAAAAATTAATTCTTCTTCAGTACCCCCCTGTAGGACAGGGTAGAGGGGTGCTGAAGGATGGATAAGACTTTTCTTCTTCTTTGTCCCCTGTAAAGCAAGAATGGGTTTTGGCTCTGGAGGGAGCGGGGCTAGGAAGGGCTTAAGCCAAGAGGGTGGGTAGAGGGGTAGTCTGAGTCTGTCCCATAATGTCCGTCCAGTAAGTCCACAGAACCAAACAGAGAAACACAGAAACAGACAAACAGAGGGTCCCTAGAAACAGTCTTCCAACTCCATGGAAGCAAAACTGAAAGCTAGCTTAGACATTTGAGGGGATTCCACATCCCTCCAAAGACGACAGCCTCATGCCGACCAGTGGGAGCAACCCGCCTCATCTCAGACCTTTGAGGGGATTCCACGTCCCTCCAGAAGGGAGAATCAGAACGTCTTCCGAAACTCCCAGCCCGTGGTCCTCCAGTGCGTCCACTTAGACCGCCTCAGGCACTACCAGAATTCCAGAAATGAGCTCACACAGAAAAGACAGAACAAACAGACAGACACTAACTGTGGCCAGTCAGGCTCTCCGGGTCGGGGGTCCCTCGGGGGTCTTGGGGATCCCGGGCCGGGCCCCCAAATGTTATGCCCAGAATTCATGATCCCCAAAGACCACCAGGGAGCCGAGTCCGATGCAAAAGCAAAAGAGCCTTTATTCGAGCTAGCTCGAGCTCAATCCCCTACCTGCACTGATGCGGCAGTGAGATACCAGGGAGAGAGAGCGAGTTTCAAAAGAACAAAGGTTTTATAGGGGTCTAGGGGCAGTCGATTGGCTGGGGAAGGGTCGTGGCCTTGGCCGATTGGCTGGGGAAGGGTCGGAGTCCTGTTACGCAGGTCGCTGGGCGTGTTTTGATCAGGAAGTTTGAACGGGTGAGCGGGAGGTTACTCAAGGGGAGGAGGCGCGGTCTGAGGTTTCTGCAATTTTCCCGGAAAAGGGGTCATGTTGGGGACATAGTCACTCAAGGTGGAGAACACAGAACAAGATGGAGTCGGCCGGCGTAGGCCCGCCCTTTCAAAACTAGCGTTCTAACAGCTTATAACCCCTTCTGCCATACATTCTCTTGTCCCACAGCCACCCACTAACCATTCTGGGTCTAACCCATCCCCTGCCACTTCCTCTGACCCCTTCCGTAACCTCCAGGATAGTTAGCACCTATGTACCTATTCTAGGAAATTAGTAGCTCCCTGGAGCCTGTCCCATGTCCTGGGGATAATCACCTTTATACTACACTGGTGGTTCAGTGGGACAATAAAAGTGCACAGTGCTTTTTTGGCCCTACAAGACACCAGGGATCAAGTTATTGCCATTCCAGAAAATTTCTGTAGCTCCCCCAATAGAGATCTCTCTACCTACTCCAGTAAAACAATCAAAGATGAACACACCCATTTGGATGTAACTATTTAATGGATACCTCTGGTGATGTCTACCTGGCTTTTTCTTTGTCTTAAGTTTGTTTGTTTGTTTGTTTGTTTGTTTTTGAGAGAGAGAGAGACAGAGAGACAGAGAGAGAGATTCACAAGCAAGCTCCACTCAGCAAGTGCAGAGCCCAACTCGGGGCTTGATTCCATGAACTTTGAGATCATGACTTGAGCTGAAACCAAGAGTTGGACACTTAATCGACTGAGCCACCCAGATGGCTCTTTTATTTTTTAATTATACATATGCATACATTGACATGATGCCATACCACTCAAACAAGCCCAAGTTCTTGGCTTTCCTGGTGGGATTTGCCAAATGGCCTCTGGTATCTCATCTTGCCCTGGTCAAGATCGTAAGCACTCCACATTACCAACTTAAATTCTTTTTTTTTAATGTTTATTTATTTTTGAAAGAGAGAGATAGAGCATGAGAAGGGGAGGGGCAGAGAGAGAGAGAGATACAGAATCCAAAGTGGGCTCCAGGCTCTGAACTGTCAGCACATTGCCCAATGCAGAGCTTGAACTCATAAGCCATGAGATCATGAGCTGAGCCAAAGTTGGACACTTAACCAACTGAGCCACCCAGGCACCCCTCAACTTAAATACTTAAATAAAGCACTGAAGATCTACACCCTGTCTTAAAAATATGCTTGAAGGAATTATTAATCCCACAATTTACCATTTCAATGGCTCTATTTAGCCAGTAGTTAAGCCAGCCATTAATGAATGTCACCTGACTACTGACTATGGAAATCTCAATGCTCAGATTTCCCAAATCAAGGTTCCAACTCTTAATATCATAGAATTTATTGAAAACATATATTAGGCCCAATAAGCATCCTTTGTGGTCAGTGACCTCGCTGATATATTCTGTTTATATCATAAAGGTATCTCAGGCCCTATTTGCTTTAATTTTTGAAGGAGCTCAATATACATTTACATAGATCTCAATAGTATATTTAAACCACTCTGCAGTCTCACATAAATTCTTCCATCAGGATTTGAATATATCACAATTTGAAAAGTGCCATTTTTGGCATTATATTGATGACATGATGTTTGGAGATCCCTCAAGGGAAGTGGTATAGCCCTATTTGCCCAGTCTCACTAACCACCTACATGAATGTGGTTGGGCAATAATCCCCTCTAGATCCAAGTCTAGTCTCATCTGTCAAGTTTCTGGGTATCATCTGATCGTCTAGGGGCCCTAAATTCTCCTACCAAAATTTAAAAATCAGTTATGCACCATTAAACCATCCACTTCACTTAGATAGGCATAATGGCATACTAGGTCTTTTCCTGTTCTAGAGCAACATCTCTCATCTCTCACTAATTATTTGCTCTATATATGCAAGCACATGCAAGTCTGCCACTTTCAATTAGAGTGAAGCCACAATTAGTGTGTTTTGGAAGCTGCCCAGCAGGCAGTCTAACAGGCCCAACTTTTAGTCCCACCTGTCTCCATATTCTGAGCAGTCCTTGTCCATACCATAGAGTCTCTGGAACAAACATGAGTTTACCTGGCTTCTTAAGGAATTCTGGACTAAGCATCTAACTCCAGGGGAAACTTGATAAACTCCCTTTGAGTCAATTTTGGCATTCTATCGGGCTCTTTTTTTTTTCTATTTAAAGAGTGTATATACGTGTGTGTGTGTGTGTGTGTGTGTGTGTGTGTATATATATATATATATATATATATATATATATGTTTTAATTTAAATTCCAGTTAGTTAACATACAGTATAATATTAGTTTCAGGTGTAGAATTTCCTAACTATAATTTCCTGTTACTACTTACTCCCTATAAAAGTTCCTATAATGCCATGGGTTAGAGATACTTCCCAATGGAGTTCATCATGGCCACTGATGCCTCTTTGCTAAAATGGAAATGGTACCTTCAAGACAGGGATAAACCCCTTACCAAGACTTTTCCAAATACAGGAGGGTGTGGCTTCCCTCATGCTGAGCCCCTTTCCTTAGAGACTTAGGAGGCTTCCTTAGGAAGCATTAGGGAACTCCAACTTCCTTCTCCTCTTGCTACTTGGGTATCTCATTAAGACCAACTTCTGAAATTTTCAGGAAGTTGTTCTTCACCAATGATAGTGCCATCATTGTACACAATGAAGCTTGCTGGAAGACCATGGCATTCCACAAGGCCTTGGTCACCTCTAGTCAAGGACGACCTCCTCCTTCCCATCCTGGCTCAGTCTAATTGGCAGAACTTGTAGCTATTCACCTAGCCTTTAAGAAGATCATAAAAAGGGGTCTTTTGAAGGTCCACATTTTCACAGAATCTTGGGTTGTGGTTAATGACCTTTTGGTTTGATCTGGTCAATAAGGGGGGATTAGCTATACAAAGCAAGATCATTTCATAAAAGGCAGGTTCACATGAAGGGCACCCAGATATAGAAGGAATAAGAAAATTGCCCATTGTTACTCATATTTCTATTCACACTAACTGCTTTACATTGGAAGCCATTGTCAACAATATCACAAATTTCATCACTATCCTGCTACAATCTGCCTGGCACAGACTTCTAAGGGTACCAACCCTTCCTACCAGCTTACAAAATGGTCCCACACAACCGGGAGTTACCAGGAAACCCATACCTTAACAGGGCACAAGCAAGGTCCTTCCCCTCTCCTCAGGGGCAGGAAAGGTTGTGATAAATTAGTCTATTCTCTACTCCCAAACCCAATGATGGAGACTATCTAAATAGAGACACATTCCCTTGGGAGAATTACCATACGACAGCTGTTAAATTGATTTCATCAACCCACTGCCCCCTTCAGCTGAGGCTTCCAGGTATGTAGGCACAATCATCAATTTTTACATAAGACTTATTTGGTAAACCTTACACAGAATTCCTCCTCAAAGGAAATAATAACTTCCTTTACTAAATTTATTCTTGCTTGGTTTGAATTTTTTAAGATTTGTTTATTTTGGAGAGAGAGAGAGAGAGAGGGAGAGAGAGAGAGAGAGAGAGAGAGCATGAGCAGGGGAGGGGCAGAGAGAGACATACATACACAGAATCCAAAGCAAGCTCCAGGCTCTGAGCTGTCAGTACAGAGCCTGACATGGGGCTCAAACCCACAAACCATGAAATCATGACCTGAGCTGAAGTTGTATGCTTAACCAACGGAGCCACCCAGGTGCCCCTATTCTTACTTGCTTTGTATTACTAAAAATTATTGCCTATGACAAAGGCACCTACTTTCCCTCTTAGGAAACTCAACAGTGGGATGTCAAATTTAATATTCTTTGGACTTTCATCTAGGCTACTGCCCCCAGGCAGCTGGCATGATTGAGTGTCATAATGGCATCCTTAATGAGATTCTCTTTAAATTACTTCTGCACAAGTGGTCTCTGAAATAAATTAAACTTTCTCAAGCCCACATCTTATTTAGCTCTCAACCCCAGGGCCTTTAACCCCACATATTAATTATTACATATCCCTCAAAATTCCACTTTGGGTCATCTCTGGCAAGCCTCAAGCTTTTATTATCCAATACAATGTCCTTTTTATTTTATTCTCTGACTCCACTGCCCCCTTCTGCTCTGATTTCCCAATTATCTTATATTCTGCTTCATGCTTCATAACCTGATTAAGACTAGATAACCCACTGTCATCCACTCATTATTGGATGCCTCCAGGCCAAAAGCCCACCAAGTTAATGTCATATAATTTCTTTGGAAACACTGAAAATGATGAGGACTCTCCAGAGGGAGCCTTCTTCATGCCAGCCACTCTCCCTAAATATAGTTACTACAAGGGCTGGCTAATGACACTAAATTCCCTTACAGATTTACAGAAAGTGGACTACCCTGGGACCAACAAGTGGTACAGTTGTCTAAAGAGGGTGTCTTTAGGGTGTCTAAAGAGGGAAAGAAACTCTCCATATTTGGAGATGAGAGTGTGCAAGAAAGCTACAAGCCCTGCAAGTCTTACCCCACACTGAATGAGGTAACCCATGACTTTCTCCCTGAGAGCAACCACACTCATCTTCAATCAACATACAAATAGCTCAGCCAGAAGGGAATCAACCCAAGCTCATATAATGCCAATACTTGATTTGGTTTTGGCTATTCTTACTGCTTTATATGGCCTGGGTGATAGGGTTGTTGGTAAATACCTCAGGCCTAACCATCACACAGATATAATGCTGGAACAATACCATTCCAGCCCACAATTGCACCCACTAGGTAGAAAAGTGGGGAATGTTGGAAAGCCCTGTTAGAAGGCCTGAGGGGGTGCCTGGGTGGCTCAGTCATTTAAGTGTCCGACTTTGATTCAGGTCATGATCTCACAGTTTGTGGGTTTGAGCCCCATGTCAGGCTCCGTGTTGACAGACTCAGAGCCTGGAACCTGCTTCAGATTCTGTGTCTCCCTCTCTCTCTGCCCCCCCCCAGCTCAAAAATAAATAAACATTAAAAAAATAAAACAAAGAAGGGCTTAGGAAAGTATACAACTGAGTATGAGAGCAGATGGATTGAATTCTTTTTCAGGCAATGGGCTTTCTAAAGGCAGCAATGTGTAAATGACTTTCCCCTGTTTTTTGTACATCAAATATTGCTACAAGCTAACTGGCTTTATGATTGTCCATACAAAAACCTATCTGGTTACAGTGGCTGTGCCCCCATGATTTGTCCATCGCCATCACTGTTTCCAGGATTTCCTAAATAGCATCTCCACATCTCTCTTAGTCTGGGATATAAACATGTCCAGAATCTTTATATGCCCTGGGTGAGCTCCTTGGGAAATGAATTAGAAGCCACTGATTCTGTTGCTGAATATGCCTTTGATCCCAGAAAGCTCATAATAATCTGTACCAGATATGCAGCTCATTCTTCAGGGAAGCCTCTAAGTTATGTTATGCCAGTCCACCTCCCTCCCATGACCAATACCCCAACTGGATAACCACATGGATCACACATATTCTATTTTTTCCAACACTCTGGAGGACCTTCCCTTTGAGTGAGAAAGACTCAATACTGGTGGGACACCATCTCAGATGACATCATCCAAGCCCAAAAGTTTTCCGTTAGTTTCCTATTCCTCAAGGATGTAGAGCTGTCAGTAGAGATGACATTCCAGGGACATGTAACCATGTCATAAACCTCATTGCTTGCCCAAATGGCCCCACTCACCAGTTCATGGTGTTAACATAAAAAATAGTATTTTTACTACTACTTCTAATAACTCCTAAAAATAGTAGTTATTTTACCAGCAAAAAAAAATATTTTATTCAGAAATAACAGATAATTGCAATTTGGGACATATAAGTTACTGCAAAACCATGGGAAAATCTGGAGAACAACAACAACAGCAAAAGGGCTACTTTAAAAAGTATATAAGGTTTATTTATTTTTGAGAGAGAGAGAGGGAAAGAGAGGGGGAGGGGCAGAAAGAGAGGGAGACACAGAATCTGAAGCAGGTTCCAAGCTCTGAGCCTGTCAGCGTAGAGTCAGACATGGGGCTCAAACCCACCAACCATGAGATCATGACCTTAGCTGAAGTCGGATGCTTAACCGACTGGGCCACTCAGGAACCCCAAAAGGGCTACTCTTATAGAAGAAAGGAGGTATTGGAAGAGGTTTTATTTTTATTTATTTATTTTTTAACAGAAAGTCTTTGGAGTAAACTGGGAGTTCAAAGTGCAGTAGCTTTTCATTGGTTAAGTTGTGAAGGTCTCAAACTCGCTGAGTATTGCTCACCAGGAAAACAAATAAACCTTACCTCCTCCTGTAGTGGTACATTATAGTCTTTTTCCTGTTGGGAATGCAAGACACCCCTTTTCTTCTTGGCTCTGCAAAGGGTTGATAAGCAGTGGTATGGTATGTGTTCTCCCTGGTCTGAACTCCTGAGTCCATTTTAGTGAGATTTTTCTCTATTAATTTTTATGTTTACCCCTTTTGATCAAGATCTTTCCTCAAAAGCATCATTGATAAAGTGTCAAGTTTTCATTATTTAGTGGTTTTGTTCTTCAGTTCCAGGGAAGATTTTCCTGGTCGTCATGTCAAAAGCAAAGTACATTGCAGTTGTAAACCACTAAAGACCATATTTAAGTAAAAAAGAAGCTTAAGAGGGGACACTCTGACACTTCTCATGTAAAACCTGTAGTTTCTCAAAGTTGTAAGGATTGGAGATTATGTCAAATTGTTGCACCAGCATCACTTATTGAGTACATCATTTTTACAAATGTTTGCCAGACAACAAGTATTAAATCAAAATACAATGAGAATTCTAAATTGCAGGATGGTTATAAACCAAGAACTCAAACATGTAGGTCACCAGCTAAATAGAGGGTTAACTAGGTGAACCAATGGGAGTTTTCTGATATGTTATAAAAAGAAAATAGAACAGTTGAATACAGCAAGAGAAGAACAAGTTCGGAAGACACAGTACAAGAGTATAAATAAAGCAGTAACTGACACATTTTTTGCGAAACAAAAATATTAAAGATGTTTTAAAACATAAACACAAATACATAAGTATTGTTATCTCAAAAGAATGTTTTGGTGGGGCGCCTGGGTGGCTCAGTCGGTTAACTGTCTGACTTCAGCTCTTGATCTCCTGGTTCATGGGTGCAAGCCCAGATCAGGCTGTGTGCTGACAGCTCAGAGTCTGGAGCCTGCTTCTGATTCTGTGTCTCCCTCTCTCCCTGACCCACCCCTGCTCATGCTCTGTCTCTCTCTCCCTCTCAAAAATAGATCAACTTTAAAAAAAAATTAAAAGAATGTTTTGAAACAAAATACATTATCAGTAATACTGTCTATAAAGTTATAAGGTAAAAAACATGAATTTGGATAAGAATCTAGAGTGAATTAATAATCAAGATGAAAGAAAAGCCTTTGTGAATTCTGAATATTTTAACCCTTTATAAGAAAGGAAGTAAAAAGATTACTTGGTCATGGGATTATGATGAGGCTATTTCCGAAAGGTTTCAATGAAAGGAAAAGGTTTCTCCTTTTACGGTGTTTGGTAAATATGGAAAAGGGCATGGTCTTTCCACAAAAGAGAGAGAGTAGAAGCAACAGTGGAAAAAAAGTACACAAGCCTGGTTCATGCATTTTGGGAAAGCTGTCTTATCAGATGTTGTCTGCTCCAATTCCAGAAAATCTTTACTTTTAGATCACAAGATGGTGTGCATGCCCAGTTTGGTGCTTTCTTAAATGTGTCATGTGAATCTAAGAGTATACTCCCTGGAGATTTGTAAAATAAGGGCTGGTTACCAAGACTTATAAGAGAAATTTTAGCAAGGTTAAAGAGTCTTTGTGGAGCTGTTTTTTTTTTAACCTTTTTTTTTTTAATTTTATTTTAACATAGTTTTGGGTGTACAATACAAGGATTCGATAGTTTCATGTATTACTCCATGCTCATCAAGAGAAGTGTACTCTTAATCCCTTTCACCTATATTATCCATCCCTCCACCCACTTCCCCTCTGGTAACCACCTATTTGTTTTCTATAGTTAAGAGTCAATTTCTTGGTTTCTCTCTCTGTGTCTTTTCTTTTTTTTTTTTTTTCCTTTGCTTGTTTTCCCCCTGAAATTCCACATGTGAGTGAAATCATATGGTATTTTCCTCTGACTGACATTTCACTTAGGATTTTACTATCTATATCCATCCATTTTGTTGCAAATGAAAAGATTTCATACCTTTTTTTGTGGCTGAATAACATCCCTTTATATATTACATCTTCTTTATTCACTCAGCTATCCATGGACACTTAGGCTGCTTCCATAATTTGGCTAAGGTAAGTAATGTGGCAATAAACACAGAGGTGCATCTATCCTTTCTAATTAATGCTTTTTTTTTTTAATTCTTCGGGTAAATAGTGTAATTACTGAATCATATGGTAGTTCTATTTTTAATTTTTTGAGGGACTTCCATTCTGTTTTCTAAGTGGCTATATCAGTTTGCATTTACACTAATAGCGCAAGAGGGTTCCTTGTCACCACATCCTCACCACCTGTTATTTCTTGTGTGTGTGTGTGTGTGTGTGTGTGTGTGTGTGTGTATTTTGCCATTTTGACACGCATGAGGTGATATTTCATTGTAGTTTTGATTTATATTTCCTTGATGGTGTGCAATACTGAGTATCTTTTCATGTATCTTTGGCCATCTGGATGTCTTCTTTGGATAAATGTCTGTTCATATATTCTGCCCATTTTTAATTGGATTATTTGTTTTATGTTATTGTTGAGTTGTATAACTACTTTATATACTTTGGGATACTAGCCCTTTCTTGGATGTTACGTTTGCACATATCTTCTCCCATTCGGTAGGTTTCCTTTTAGTTTTTCTGATTGCATTCTTTGTTGTGCAGAAGTATTTTATTTTGATATAGTCCCAATAGTTTACTTTTGCTTTTGTTTCTTATGTTTCAGGAGACATATATAGAAAAATGATGTCAAGGCTGATGTCATAGAAATCATTGTGCTGTCCTCTATAATTTTTATGGTTTCAGGTTTCACATTTAGGTCCTTAATTCATTTTCAGCTTATTTTAAAAAAATAATGTTTATTTTTTAGAGAGAGACAGAGAGGCAGAGAGACAGAGAGACAGAGATAGAGAGAACAAGTAGGGGAGGGGAAGAGAGAGGGAGACACAGAATCTGAAGCAGGCTCCAGGCTCTGAGCTGTCAACACAAGACCCAACTCAGGGCTCAACTTCATGAGTAATGAGATCATGACCTGAGCCAAAGTTGGACACTTAACCAACTGAGCCACCCAGGCACTTCTTTTCAGCTTTTTTTTTTGTTTTGTTTTTAATGTGTGGTGTAAAAAAAATGAAAATGTTTCATTCTTTTTCATGTAGATGTCCAGTTTTCCCAACACTATTTGTTGAAGAGACTGTCTTTTCCCATTGGATATTCATTCCTACTTTGTCAAAGAATAGTTGACTATATATTTGTGAGTCCATATTTGGGTTCAGTTCTCTATTCTGTTCCATTGATCTTTGTGTCTGTTTTTGTGCCAGTACCATACTCTCATGATGATTACAGGTTTGTAATACATCTTGAAGTTTGGAAATGTGAAGCCTCCAGCTTTCCTTTTTCTTTTCCAACATTACTTTGGTTATTCTGGGTCTTTTCTGGTTCCATATATATATTTTTTAATTGTAACAGCTCTATGAAAACTGTTGTTGATACTTTGATAGAGATTGAATTGAACGTGGAAATGGCTTTGGGTCAGTATTTGATCTTCCAATCTATGAGCATGGAATGTTTTTCCATTTCATTCTGTCTTCAAGTTCTTTCATAAGTGTTCTATAACAGATCTTTTACCCCTTTGATTCGGTTTATTCTTACGTATCTTATGGGTTTTGGTGCAATTATAAATGGGATTGATTCCTTGATTGCTATTTCTGCTGCTTCATTATTGGTGTACAGAAATGCAACTGATTTCTGTACATTGCTTTTGTATCCTACGACTTTGCAAAATTCATGCATCAGTTCTAGAAGTTTTTAGGTAGAGTATCTTGCATTTTTCCATGTAGCACATCTTGTCATCTGTGAAGAGTGAAAAACTTGTTTCTTCTTTGCCAATTTGGATGCCCTTCATTTTTTGTGTTGTCTGATTGCTGAGGCTAGGACTTCCAGTACTATGTTGTACAAGAGTGGTGAGAGTGGACATCCCTGTTGTGTTCCTGACCTTAAGGGAACAGCTCTCAGTTTTTCCCCATTGAAAATGATATTAACTGTGGTTTTTTAATATATAATGTTAAGGAATGTTTTTATTCCTACTTTCTTGAGGGTTTTTATCAAGAAACGATGCTGGGTTTTTTTGTTTTTTGTTTTTTTTTTTCCCAAATGCTTTCTCTGCATCTATTGACAGGGTCATACGTTTCCCATCCTTGATTTTATTAATGTGGTGTATCATACTGATTGATTTGCAGACATTGAACCAGCTCTGCAGTCCAGGAATAATTACCACTTGATCATGGTGAATATTTCTTCTAATGTAATGTTAGATTTTATTTGCTGGTATCTTGTTGAGAATTTTTGCAACCATGTTCATCAGGGATATTGTCTGTAAGTCTCATTTTTACTGGGGTCTTGGCTTTGAAATCAAGGTAATGTTGGCCTCATAGAATGAGTTTGGAAGGTTTCCTTCCATTTTTATTTTTTGGAACAGTTTAAAAAGAATAGGTATTAATTCTTTAAATGTTTGGTATAATTCCCCTGAGAAGCCATCAGGCCCTGTACTTTTGTTTGTTTGGAGATTTTTGATTACTGACTCAATTTCTTTCTGGTTATGGGTCTGTTCAAATTTTCTATTTCTTCCTGTTTCAGTTTTGGTAGTTTATATGTTTCTATGAATTTATTTCTCCCATATTACCCAATTTTTTGGCATATAATTGCTCATAATATTATCTTACAATCGTATTTCTGTGATGTGGATTATGATCTCTCCTCTTATATTCGTGATTTTATTTATTTGGGATCTTTATCTTTTCTTTTTGATATGACTGGCTAGGAGTTCATCAATTTTGTTATTTTTTTTTAAAAGAACCAGAGCTTCTAGTTTCATTATTCTGTTCTACTCTGTTTTTTAATTTCTATTTCATTGCTTTCTGCTCTAATCTCTATTATTTCCCTTCTTTTGGTGGTTTTGGGCTTTACCTGCTGTCCTTTTCCAGTTCCTTTAGGTAAGGTTAGTTGTGTATTTGAGACTTTTCTTTTCCTTGAGTAAGGCCTGTATTGCTATATATTTCCCCCTTATGGTCGCCTTTGTTGCAGCCCAAAGGTTTTTTTTTTTTTTCTTTTTCTTTTTCTTTCTTTCTTTTTTTTTCATTTCTTTATTTCTTTTTTTTACTGTTGTCTTTTCATTTTCATTGGATTACCTATATTTTTTCATCCTTTAATTTTCTGCTTAACCCATTCGTTCTTTAGTTGGGTGTTCTGTAACCTCCATGTACTTGAGGGATTTCCAGATTTTTTTCTTGTGGTTGATTTCAAGTTTCATAGTGTCGTGATCTAAAAATATGCATGATGTGATTTTGATATTTTTGTACTTGTAGAGGGCTGATTTATGACCCAGTATGTGAACAATTCTGGAGAATGTTCCATGTGCACTTGAAAAGAACATGTATTCTAGGGCTCTGGGGCTCAGTGGTAAGCATCCAACTTCGACTCAGGTCATGATCTTGTGGTTTGTGGGTTCAACCCCACTGTGCTGACGGCTCAGAGCCTGGAGCCTGCTTCGGATTCTGTGTCTCCTTCTCTCTCTGTTCCTCCCCTGCTCATGCTTTGTTTCTCTCTGTCTCTCAAAAATAAATAAACATTAAAAAAAAAGAATAAAATGACATGTATTCTGATGCTTAAGGGTAAAATGTTATGAATATATCTGTGAAGTCCATCTGGTCCAGTGTGTCATTCAAAGCCATTGTTTCCTTGTTGATCTGCTTAGATGATTAGTCCATTAGTAGAGTGTTAAATACCTCTACTATTATTGTATTATGATCAATGAGTTTCTTTAAGTTTTTATTAACTTATGTATTTGATTATCGTAATTTGGGGGCATAAATATTTATAATTGTTAGATCTTGTTAGATAGTCCCTTTTATTTTGATTTAGTACCTTATTTATCTCTTATTACGGTCATTGGTTTAAAACCTAGCTTGTCTGAGATAAGTATGGGCACTCCAGCTTTCTTTTGATGCACATTATCATGATAAATGGTTCTACAACCCCTCACTTCCAATATGGTGGTGTTTTGGGGTCTAAAATGAGTATCTTGTAAGCAGCATATCAATTGATCCTTTTTTTTATCCATTATGACATGCTATGTCTTTTGATTGGAGCAATAAACCCACTTACATTCATAGTAATTATTGATATGAATTTAGTTCGACTGCATTACCTATAAAGTTGCTCTTCCTGTAGATTGTCTCTCTTTCTTTCTAGCCTTTTTGTGCTTTTGTTCTTTCCCACTCAAAGGGTCCCCTTTAATAATTCTCACATAGCTGGTGTAGTGTTCACAAACTTCTTTAGTTTTTGCTTGTCTGGGAAATTATTTATCTCTGCTTCTATTCTGAAATACTGCCTTGCTCAATAAAGCATTCTTGGTTGCATATTCATCCCATCCAGCACATTAAATGTATATGCCACTCCATTCTGGCTTGCCAAGTTTCTGTGGACAGGTCTGCTGCTAACCTTATATGTCTATCCTTGTAAGCTAAGAACCTTTTGTTCCTAGCTGCTTTCAATATTCTCTCTTTATCTTTGCATTTTGCAGGTTCACTTTGATATGTCTTGGTATTGAGGGTTTTTTTTTTTTTTCTTTGAAGGGAGTTATCTTTTCCTCTAGGACTTGAATGCCAGTTTCCTTTCCCAGATTAGGGAAGTTCAACTATAATTTGCTCACATAAATTTTCTGTCCTTTTTTCCCTCTCTTCTTCTGGGACTCCTATGATATGGATATTATTGTGATTTATAGAATCTCTGGTTTCCCTAAGTCTATATTCATGGTCTATTAGTTTTATTTCACTCTCTTTTTCAGCTTCATTATTTTTCATAATTTTATCTTCTATGTCACCTATTTGCCTTTTCGATTATCTGCTTCTTCCATTCTTGTCATGATTACCTCCAGTCAGTTTTTCATCTCAGTTATAGCATTTTTTATTTCAGCCTGACTAGTTTTTAAGTCTTTTTTCTCCACAGCAAGGGTTTCTCTGGCGTCCTCTATGCTTTTTTATTTTCAAACCCAGATACTGTTCTTATGACTGTTGTTCTAAATTCTTCATATATATTATTCCTATCTGTTTTGAGCAAATCCCTGGTTGTGGCTTTTAATCTTTCTTTGAGGGAGAATTTTTTAGTCTTGTCATGTTGTCTAGGTTTCTGTCTTTTGTGTGCTATGAAAGCTTGTTACGTTTTCTGTTTCTGAGAGTAATACCATATTAAGAAGAGGTTATACAATGTCCATGGCATGGCACTTTACTGTTTCTTGTGTGTGCTATGTGCACTCTGCTACTCTGCTCTTGTGCTTTGGCTACTCTTTCCCTAAAGTCAGTCCTCTGTAGAGTTCCTTCTTGCTTGCAGTGAGGAGCATTTGGACCTTTAACTAGGTGTGCTTTGATTTGTTTGGTAAAATAAGCCTTTTTTTTAAAACAAAAGAAAAAAAGAGAGAGAGAGAGAAAGAGAGAGAGAGGAAGAGAGAGAGAGAGAGAGAGAGAGAAAGGAAAGGAACAACAACAACAACAAAAAAAAACAAACAACAAACTATAAGCCTGATTCCAAAGGAAAATAAAGAAAAAAAAAAGGAAGGAAAAAAGAAAAGCCAAAGAAAGAAAAAGCCAAGCCAAGAAAAGAAAAGAAAAGAAAAGAAAAGAAAAAGCCTTATCCAACAAAGGAGAAAGTTAGCCAAAGAAAACCCAAATGAACAAAGAATTATAAGCCTGATGAAAAAAAGAAAGAAAAGAAAAAAAAAAGAAAATAAATAAAAGAGGGAAAGAAAGAAGAAAGAAAGAAAGAAAGAAAGAAAGAAAGAAAGAGAAAAAAGAAAAAGTCTGGTCCTATTTCTACAAGAATTGAAGCTGATGCTTTAGAGTGCTCTATGATCAGTAGACTTGATGCATGTGGTGGAAGGCTGTGTCCGTCCTCTGTAGGAGAGGCCCTCTGTGCTGGTTCAAAATCAGACCTGCCCTTGTAAAGATGTCCATGTAGGGCCCAGGGAGGGTGAGGTTAGGGGTAAGTGGCCCCAGCCTTGACTGGGGTCTCTGTGTTGCTCGCTGAAGTTCCACTGTGCTGGGGAGTAGGGGAAAATGGTGTCACACTGCTCTTTCATCCTGGGTAGGGGAGCTGGCATCCGCTACTGTTCAAGTAGCCTTCACAAACAAATGAATAATTTTCCTTTCTGTGTCCCAAGCTTCCATAAGATCTCTTCCCTCAACCCTTCTATGCCCAGGCTGTTGACACACCCAGTGCCATAGCTCTCCTGTGTTTTATCTCTGGCCCTCCAATGACTCTAATTTCCAAATCTTAAAGGAACCAGCAAAAGACAGACCAACTCCCCTCCTTCAGAGGAGAGTCTCAAAGCACTGTTTCTGGAGCTGTTTTGTCCCAGGAAAGCAGTAGCCCAATTCCATGCGGGTGCCTAGAGCTTATAACGAAGCACAGCAAAAACTGTGACCACTTTATTCGCCCTCTGTATGTTCCTCTGTCCCCTGCTGTTGAATGACTGCTCAAAGGTGACAGGTCTTTTATCCTCGGAGAAGCAATATGCCCTCTTCCAAGTGCATTCCATTAAGAAGAATGCTCTCTTCCAGAGAAACCCAGGATATTCCCACACTATGCTGTTTTCTATCCACTCCCAGACCTCCCCTGCTTCTCTCCTGGGACGCTGCTGCCTGCCAAGATCTACTCCAGCAAATGGCGCAGACTTCCAAAGACTCAGAAGTTCAGCTCCACTATTTGCAAAACCATGTGATAGTTCCTCACGATTCCCCCATCAGTGGTTTTGGAGGAGTGTTTTTCTTGCATGAACCTGACCTGCTGCTCTTTCTCTTTATCCTCTGTGAAAAGGACTCCCATCCCTCTGAAGCACTGTGGCTTCTCTATCCCCCAATTCTCCTCTCTACACCTCATACCTGCCATGTTCTCTCCCTCAGATTATGCAGATTGTTCTCTTAATCCTCACATCAATATCCTAGGTATTCAGAATGGTATAATGTTGATCTAGCTGTGTTCAAGGGATAAGACTAGCCAAAGGCCCTCCTACTACTTTGCCATCTTAACTCCTCTGAAGTCTGATCAAATAAATTTTCTGCCCCTTTTTTCTCTCTTCTCCCAGAACTCCTATAATATGAATGGTATAATGTTTGATGGAATCACTGAAATCCCTATGTCTCTTCTTGTTTTCCATAATTTTCCTTTCTCTCTTTTGTTCAGTGTCATTTTTCTTTATTATTTTTGTCTTCCATATCACTAATTTGTTCCTCCGTGTCTTACAGCCTGTTATTGCATCAAGACTGTTTACAATTTCATTCAATACATTTTTCATTTCTGATTCTTTTTTAACTCTTTATCTCTGCAGTAAGGGTCTCCCTAAAGTCTTTCATTCTCTTCTCAAGTTCGGCAAGTACCCTTATGGTTGTTGCTTTAAATTCTCCATCAGGTGGGGCACCTGGGTAGCTCAGTTGGTTAAGCATATGACTCTTGATTCTGGCTCAGGTCATGATCTTATTCTGGTTCATGGATTTGAATCTTGAGTTGAGCTCTGTGCTAACAGTGTGGTGCCTGCTTGGGATTCTCATTCTCTGCTTCTCTCTCTGTCCCTCCCCAGGTTGCATGCCCTCTCTTTCACTCTGTCTCACAATAAATAAACTTTAAAAAATGTTTAATCAGGCATGTTACTTATATCTGTTTTATTTATATATCTGGCCATGGCTTTATCTTGTTCTTTCATTTGGGATGAATCCCTCTGTATTGGCATTTTTTTTTCGTAGGCTCTGCCTTCTTCTCTGTGTTAGAAAAGCCTGTTATGTTTCCTTATCTTGAAAATAATGGCTTTATGAAAGTGAGATCATTAATGTCCAAGGTCTGTTGCTTCAGGGAGTGTATCTTGTGTACTTTTTGTGTGTTCTGATGTTGTTCTTGGGCTGCTCTATCCTTCAGGCCAATTTTCTGCAGAAGCTCTCCTTATCTGCTGTAGGCAGTGTTTGGTCCCTGCCCAGATTTTGGCAAGCTTTAACCGAGTGTGCTATAGTCTGCTTGTGAAATGAGACCCGATAATACTTCCACTAGAACTGAGGCCTTGCATAACTCTCTGATTGGGAGACACAGTGTAGGAAGGGTTTTGTGTTGGTATTCTGAAACAGGGACCTTCTGTGTACTGGGGCTGAGGAAAGCTTGACTGAGAAGACCAGTTCCACCAGAGCACAAGGGTGGGGGTTTGGTGTGAGTAAATTAGGCAGTGTCAACTCTGTGCTGCTTCCCACAGGTGTCTCTGTGTTTATGCTATGGAGCAGGTGGGGAATGGCACCAGCCAGCTCCTTTGTCCCCTGAGAGGTATCTTTGTGAAGACTGCCTCTTAGGGAAACACTCCAAGAAACCAAATAATCTCCCTGTGTGCCCCAGGCATTTTTCAGATCACTGTTTCCATGCAGCCTGCCTCCAGCCTCCAGCCTCTAGCCTCCAGCCTCCAGGTTTCTTTGTTTGTTTTGCCAACTTTGTTTCTAGGAACAGCACAGTGTCCTCTAGGCTCTATCCCATCCAAGCCTGCTGACCTTTAAGACTTCATACTGTAGGGACAGTGTGATCAGGGACTTCTGCCAGTATTCTGGGCCCCCAAATACATTCTAAGAATACACGGGAGTGTTTTACTATCTCTGTTTCTTCATTTAAGAACTGTTGTCCAAGGCATTCATTAGAAATAGCCAAATGGAGGGGAGCCAAGATGGCAAAACTGCATGGAAGTTTTTTGTGTGTCTTTCATCCATGAAATATAGCCAGACCAACACTAAAATATGCTGCACACCTAGAAAACTGATCTGAGGATTAACACAACAATCTTCACAATCTGAAATACAGAATTCAGCAGGTATGCAGCACAGAGAGGCAAACTTGGGAAGAGAGAAGCCATGGAGGGCAGGGAGCCACTTTTGCGTGTGGAGAGAGGATGGAGATGAGGCAGGGGCAGAAAAGGGGGAAAGCACCCCTCCCCAAAAGCAGCTTGGAGAGAAAGTGGAAAATTGGAAAGAACCACAGGGACTAAACTAAAAATGGAGAAAGGAGAAAAGAGAGGGTTTAAATTCCATTAAGACTGCAAACAAGGGGAGCACAGAGTCTGCAACTCCACAGCTCCATACCCGGCGCTGCACTGGTGGGAAGGGTGAATCCCCAGGAGCAGAGGGGTCTGGGAAGTTCCTGGGCCACATGGGGAAAAATGGTTCCACTGCTGGAAGGACATTTGGTAGAGACTGTTGAGGACACCTCATCCCAGCAGACCCCAGAGAACGGCCACATTCATTCATGCTGGAACAAGGTCATGAAGGGTGAAGCCTGGTGCCAGATGTGTGTTGTGATTTTCCATAATCCCTGAAACTCTGCTGCTACACTATCTCGCAAACTTTTTCTGGGGTTGGCTGCCACCTGGCCAAGTCTCTGTGCATCAGCAGCAGCACGGTTCCACAAGCATTCCTGGGTGCAGCTGGCATTTGGCCATTGCTTGGTGAGACCCTCCACAGAGGGGCAGAACGGATCAAAGCCACAGTCCCTCAGAAGTAAGGGGCCAGGGAAAACAGCCACACCTGAGACAAAACTCGGGAGAGAAGTACTACTTGGGGCTTGGTCATAGACAGTGTAAAAGCAGGGAGTGGACGAGAGGTGAAGACAAAGGGCAGGTGCACGATTGCTGATGGAGGAGAACAGAGTTCTGATACTAGAGACTGGGTAGCTGGGTGACGCCATTTTCATTGCTCTTGGGCATGCACATACGCACCTACCAGCGCCACAACAATCCACCCCAGTAGGCTAGCAGCGCCATTTAGTGGAGAACGGAGCTGTTACTCTAAGCTCCGCCCAACTGGTCCAACCTTGCTCTTCAAGAACACAAGTCTCACCACCTGCTTAGTTTATGGAGTATAAAGTGCTTCATGGTCTGACTTCTAGGGGAAAATGAAGTAATTTCAGTGATATTTCAGAGATTTCAGTATGTTAGCAGGTCCATCTATTCCATTTTCTTTCTTTTTTTTCACTTTTTCATTTCTTTTGCTTGAATAGAGAAATAGAAAAAATTCATTTTTTATTTTCAATTTTTATTAAAAATATTTTCGTTAATTTTTTTACTATATTTTTTACTTTTGTGTAAATTTTTTTCAAATTCTATTATACTTCCATCATTTTATTGTAGTCTACTTCACTGTATTCACTTTTTCAAATTTTCAAACAATTTCTTTTTTTCTTTTTCTTTTTCATTTATTTTCTTTTTCTTGAATACAGAAATAAAAAGCTCATTTTTATTCTCAATTTTTATTAAAATATTTTTCTTTATTTTTTACTATATTTTTTACTTTTGTGAAAAAAATTTCATATTCTATTATACTTTCATCATTTTATTTTAGTCTACTACACTATTCACTTTTCCAAATTTTTAAATAATTTCTTTTTTTCTTTTTTCTCTTTTTTATTTATTTTCTTTTTCTTGAATACAGAAAGAGAAAAATTTCATTTTTTAAAAATTTTTATTGAAAATAGTTTTCTCTATTTTTTTTTCTACTACATGCTTTAGTTTTGTGTAAATTTTTCAAATTATACTTTACTTCCATCATATCATTTTAGTCTACTTTGGTGTGTTCATTTTTTCAAATGATTTCCTTTTTTTTCTTCCTACCCCCTTTTGTGTCTAATCTATCAAGACACTTTCAACACCCAGACCAAAACACCAGGACCTAGCACCATTTATTTGATTTTGTGTGTGTGTGTGTGTGTGTGTGTTTAATTTTTAATTTTAATATTTTTTAATTTTAATATTTTTAACTTTAATTTTTTCTACATCATTAATTCCTTTTATCCCTTCAAAATGACTAACTTAAGGAATTCACCCCAAAAGAAAGAGCATGAGAAATGACAGCCAGGGACTTAACCAACACATATAGAAGCAAGATGTCTGAACCAGAATTTAGAATCATGATAATTAGAATATTAGCTGGAGTTGAAAATAGATTAGAATGCCTTTCTGCAGAGATAAGAGAAGTAAAAACTAGTTAGGATGAAATAAATAATGTTATAACTGAGCTGCAATCACTGAAGGATGCCACGGCGGCAAGGATGGATGAAGTAGAAGAGAGAATCCGCGATATAGAGGACAAACTTATAGAGAATAATGAAGCAGAAAAAATAGGGAGATTAAAGCAAAAGAGCATGTTTTAAGAAGTAGAGAAATCAGTGGCTCATTAAAAAGGAACAAAATCATGGGAAGCCTGGGTGGCTCAGTCGGTTGAGTGTCTGACTTCGGCTCAGGTCATCTCGCATTTCATGAGTTCAGGCCCTGCATCAGGCTCTGTGCTGACCTTCGAATTCTGTGTCTCCCCCTCTCTCTGTCCCTCCTCTGCTTGTTCTTTCTCTCTGTCTCTCCAAAAATGAATAAATGTTAAAAACAAATCTAAAAAAAGGAACAGCATCAGAATCATAGGGGTCTTAGAAGACAAAGAGAGAGAAATGGGGGTAAAAGGGTTATGTGAACAAATCATAGCAGAAAACTATCCTAACCTGGGGAAAGACACAGACATCAAAATCCAGGAAGCACAGAGGACTCCCATTAGAAAAAAAAAAAAAAAACAACAACAAAAAAACCCGACCATCAACAAGGCATATCACCATCAAAGTCACAAAATAGGTAAGGAGAGAATCATGAGAGCAGCAAGATAAAAAAAAGTCCTTAACCTTCAAGAGAAGACAGATCAGGTTTGCAACAGACCTATCCACAGAAATTTGGCAGGCCAGAAAGGAGTGGCAGGATATATTCAATGTGATGAATCAGAAAAATATGCAGCCAAGAATTCTTTATCCATCAAGGCTGTCATGCAAAATAGAAAGAGAGATAAAAAGTTTCCCAGACAAAGAAAATTTAAAGGAGTTTGTGACCACTAAACCAGCCTTGCAAGAAATTTTAAGGGGTACTCATTGAAGGGAGAAAAGATGAATAAATAAATAAATAAATAAATAACAAAAGCAACAAAGATTAGAAAGAACCAGAGACCACCAGAAACTCCAACTCTACAAGCAACAGACTGGCAATATATTCATATCTTTCATTACTCATTATACACCTCAATGGACTCAATGCTCCAATAAAAGACATAGGGTAACAGAATGGATAAGACAACAAGACCTATCTATATGCTGTTTATAAGAGACCCACTTTACACCTAAAGACACCTTCAGATTGAAAGTAAGGGGATGGAGAACCATCTATCATGCTAATGATCAACAAAAGAAAGCCAGAGTATCCATAATTATATCAGACAATCTATACTTTAAAATAAAGACTGTATCAAGAGATGCAGAAGGGCATTATATCATAATCAAGGGGTCTATAGACCAAGAAGACCTAACAATTGTAAACATTTATGCGCCAAATGTGAGAGCACCCAAATATATAAATCCATTAATCAAAAACTTAAAGAAACTCATTGACAGAAATACCATAATAGTAAGAGACTTCAACACCAAACTCACAGCAATTGATATATCATCTAATCAAAATATCAACACGGAAACAATGGCTTTAAGTGACACACTGGACCAGATGGATTAACGGATATATTTAGAACATTTCATCCTAAAGCAGTAGAATATACATTCTTCTCCAGTGCACATGCAACATTCTCCAGAATAGACCATATACTGGGACACAAATCAGCCCTAAGTAAGTACAAAAAGATCGAGAACATACCATGCATATTTTCAGACCACAATGTTATGAAACTCGAAATCAACCACAAAAAAAGATTTGGAAAGGTAAGAAATACTTGGAGACTGAAGAACATGCGACCAAAGAATGAATGGGCTAAAGAGGAAATTGAAAAGTATATGGAAGTCAATGAAAATGATGACACCACAACCCAAAACCTCTGGGACACAGCAAACACGGTCATAAGAGGAAAGTATATAGCAATCCAGGCTTTCCTAAAGAAGGAAGAAAGATCTCAGATACACAACCTAACCTTACGCCTTAAGTAGCTGGAGAAAGAACAGCAAATAAAACCCAAAACCAGCAGAAGACAGGAAATAATAAATATTAGAGCAGAAATTAATGCTATCAAAACCAAAAAACACAGTAGAACAGATCAATGAAACCAGAAGCTGGTCCTTTGAAAGAATTAACAAAATTGATAAACCACTAGCCAGTTTGATCAAGAAGAAAAAGGAAAGGACCCAAATAAGTAAAATCAAGAATGAAAGAGGAGTGATCACAACCAACACAACAGAAATGAAAACAATAATAAGAGAATATCCTGAGCAAGTATATTCCAATAAAATGGGTAATCTTTTTTTTTTTTTTTTTTTAAATTTTTTTTTTTCAACATTTATTTATTTTTGGGACAGAGAGAGACAGAGCATGAACGGGGGAGGGGCAGAGAGAGAGGGAGACACAGAATCGGAAACAGGCTCCAGGCTCTGAGCCATCAGCCCAGGGCCCGACGCGGGGCTCGAACTCACGGACCGCGAGATCGTGACCTGGCTGAAGTCGGACGCTTAACCGACTGCGCCACCCAGGCGCCCCTAAAATGGGTAATCTTGAAGAAATGGACAAATTCCTAGAAACATACACACTAGCAAAACTGAAACAGGAAGAAATAGAAAATTTGAACATACCCATAAACAGGAAATCAAATTAGTAATCAAAAATATGCCAAAAAAAAAAAAAAAAAAAGAGTCCAGGGCCAGATGGTGTTCCAGAGGAATTCTACCAAACATTTAAGGAAGGGTTAACACCTATTCTCTTGAAACTGTTCCAAAAAATAGAAATGGAAGGAAAACTTCCAAACTCTTTCTATGAAGCAAGCATTACCCTGATTCCAAAACCAGACAGAGACCCCACTAAAAAGGAGAACTATAGACCAATTTCCCTGATGAACATGGATGCAAAAATCCTCAACAAGATATTAACCAACCAGAACCACCAATACATTAAAAAAATATATACACCACGACCAAGTGGGATTTATACCTGGGATGCAGGACTGGTTCAATATCCGCAAAACAACGTGATTCATCACATCAATAAAAGAAAGGACAAGAACCACATGATCCTCTCAATAGATACAGAGAACGCATTTGACAAAATACAGCATGCTTTCTTGATAAATACCCTCAAGAAAGTAGGGATAGAAGGATCATACCATGAGATCATAAAAGCCATATATGAAGGACCCAATGCTAATATCATCCTCAGTGGAGAAAAACTGAAAACTTTCCTCCTAAGGTCAGAAACAAGATAGGGATGTCCACTCTCACCACTGTTATTCAACATAGCATTGGAAGTCTTAGCCTCTGCAATCAGACAACACAAAGAAATAAAAGGCATCCAAATTGGCCAGGAGGAGGTCAAACTTTCATTCTTTGCAGATGACATGATACTCTATATGGAAAACCCAAAAGATTCTATGAAAAAACTGCTAGAACTGATTCATGAATTCATCAAAGTTGCAGGATATAAAATCAATGCACAGAAATCAGTTGCATTCCTATACACCAACAATGAAGTGACAGAAAGAGAAATCAAGGAATCGATTCCATTTACAATTGCACCAAAAACCATAAACTACCTAGGAATAAGTCTAACCAAAGAGGTGAAAAATTTATACGCTAAAAACTATAGAAAGTTTATGAAAGAAATTGAAGAAGACACAAAAAAATGGAAAAAGATTCCATGATCCTGGTTAGGAAGAACAAATATTGTTAAAATGTCTATTCTACCCAAAGCAATCACACATTCAATGCAATACCTATCAAAATAACACAAGCATTCTTCACAGAGCTAGAACAAATAATCTTTAAATTTGTATGGAAGCAGAAAAGACCCCGAATAGCGAAAGCAATCTTATAAAAGAAAACCAAAGCAGTAGGCTTCACAATCTCAGACTTCAAGCTATACTACAAAGTTGTAATCATCAAGACAGTATGGTACTGGCACAAGAACAGACACTCAGATCAATGGAATATAACAGAGAACCCAGAAATTGACCCACAAACGTATGGCCAACTAATCTTTGACAAAGCAGCAAAGGATATCCAATGGAATAAATACAGTCTCTTCAGCAAGTGGGGCTGGGAAAACTGGACAGCTACATGTAGAAGAATGAACATGGACCACTTTCTTACAACATACACAAAAATAACCTCAAAACGCATGAAAGACTTCAATGTAAGACAGGAAGCCACCAAAATCCTCAAGGAGAGAGCAGGCATAAACCTCTATGATCTTGTCCGCAGCAACTTCTTGTTCAACACATCTCCAGAGGCAAGGGGAACAAAAGCAAAAATGAACTACTGGGACCCCATCAATATAAAAACTTCTGCACAGTGAAGGAAACCATCAGCAAAACTAAATGGCAACTGACAGAATTTGAGAAGATATTTGCAAGCGACATATCAGAAAAAGGGTTAGTATCCAAAATCTATAAAGAATTTATCAAACTCTAACACCCAAGAATCAAACAATCCAGTGAAGAAATGGGCAAAAGACATGAATAGACACTTCTCCAAAGAAGACATCCAGATGGCCAACCGACACATGAAAAAATGCTCAACATCACTAATCATCGGAGAAATACAAATCAAACCCACAATGAGATACCACCTCACACCTGTCAGAATGGCTAACATTAACAACTCAGGCAACAATAGGTGTTGCCAAGGATGCAGAGATAAAGGTTTCTTTTGCATTGTTGGTGGGAATACAGGCTGGTGCAGCCACTCTCAAAAACAGTATGGAGGTTCCTCAAAAAACTAAAAATAGAACTACCCTACAACCCAGCAATTTCACTACTAGGTATTTATCCAAGGGATATAGTTGTGCTGTTTTGAAGGGACACGTACACCCCAATGTTTATAGCAGCACTATCAACAAGAAGCAAAGTATGGAAAGAGCCCAACTGTCCATAGATGGATGAATGGATAAGGAAGATGTGGTATATATATACAATAGAGTATTACTCAGCAATCAAAAAGGATGAAATCTTGCCATTTGCAACTATGTGGATGGACCTGGAGGGTATTATGTTAAGTGAAATTAGTCAGAGTTTTAAAGACAAATATCAAATGACTTCACTCATACGAGGACT